>NC_057832.1:82041151-83291151 GCF_910594005.1 Cervus elaphus
AACCAGATCTCTCTCCCTTAATTCCCAGCCCACCTTTGGTGGTCGTGACCCCGCTGGAGTCAGCTCCCACTCTTCCTGCTGCCACCACCACTAAGGTCCTGGTTGAAACACCCGTCCCCACTCTGCTGGCCTGTTTTGCAGGAGGTCTGCCCCCTCCCATCCCCCACCCTCTGCCCCCTCCTGCCCCTTTGCTAGTAAACCTCTGACTCCCCATATTCTCCACAGTCAAGTCTGATCTTGAGTCTGGCTCCCAGTGCCCCCTACCCCAAGCTTTCTCATCACTGGGGCCACTTTCCTCTTCATGCTTTATCAACTCTCTGTCCCTCCCACACAGTGAACTATGGGGAAAGAATGGAAGGGTGGTGAATGGTGCTGTGAATCATTGTCAATCAGCTAATCAGAAATCAAAGGGCAGCAGACATGAGGCCACAAGTTCCAAGGCCCAACCCAGGTGTGACCATGGGGTGTGGCCTCTAGTGACCACTGCCTTAAAACCTGGCATCTGTCTTTATTGATTTATAGTCATTCATTCCTCCAGTAATGTGTATCCGGCACAGCCTGGGTTCCTGGAGGACACGCATCGTTTATTATGCATGGGGGTGGGGCCTGGGGACACACAGAGAAAGCCTGTGATGGGGCAGTGCCCAGGCAGTGTGGCTTCTGTCTGACCTGGACAGACAGTGTCTGCCTCCGGTAGACGCTGATTCCTGCTCTCTGGGCCTGGATGGAGATTTTGCAGTCTTTTTTTTCTGAGTTGCAACAAGCATTGTTATTTATAGGAAATGCGCTTTTCATGTGCTGGAAGCATCTTGGGGCATGATCTGGGTGAAGGAGAGATTACTTCAAGTCAGGAGCATCATACCAGGCTGGGAAACTTGCTTTTGTTGGAATTTAAATCAGAGATTTTAATTATTAAACTCTCTTTGAGAACACATTGATGGGGCTGGGTGCAGTCCCAGCTCCATCGTGGCCTCACTGAGTTTGAGGGTGACCCAGATATGGGGGAGTCACCCCAAAGTCCTACCTTCCCCACAACAAGATGAGACCCAGTTGTGCCTGCCTCACACCTATCCTGGGACTGCAGATACATATTCACAGTGATGATGATAAACAGAAGCAATGTCTGCTTTTTAAAAAGACTTGAGAAATAGTTAAAACTTGTTCATATTGAGGGCTTCACTGATAGCTCAGTTGGTAAAGAATCCACCTGCAATGCAGGAGACCCCAGTTTGATTCTTGGGTCAGGAAGATTGGCTGGAGAAGGGATAGGCTAACCACTCCAGTATTCTTGGGTTTTCCCAGTGGCTCAGCTGGTAAAGAAACTGCCTGCAATGTGGGAGACCTGTGTTTGATCCCTGGGTTGGGATGCTTCCCTGGAGAAGGGAAAAGCTACCCACTCCAGTATTCTGGACTAAAGAATTCCATGGAATGTATAGTCCATGGGGTTGCAAAGAGTCAAACATGACTGAGCGACTTTTACTTCACTTTATATTGAAAATACCGCATCTTTCTCAGAAACTGTGATTTTTCTCCTCATTGTCTGCTTGGGGCCCCTCACCTTAGTCCTCCAAACTCTTCTGGCTGTGCAGGGACCCGTCTTAGCAGGAGTCATTGTTCGGTTGATAAATTGTGTCCAGCTCTTCTCGACCTCATGGACTGCAGCACACCAGGCTTCCCAGTCCTTCGCTATCTCCCAGAGCTTCCTCAGACTCATGTCCATTGATTCAGTGATGCCATCCAACCATCTCATTCTCTGTTGCCCCCTTCTCCCCTTGCCCTCAATCTTTCCCAGCATCAAGGTCTTTTCCAATGAGTTGGCTCTTCACATCAAGGGGCCAAAATATTGGAGCTTCAGCATCAGTCCTTCCAATGAATATTCAGGGTTGATTTCCTTTGGGATTGACTGGTTTGACTTAGCAGGGGAGGAAGAATATTTGGTGGGCATCACACCAAAGCCCCTCCGCTTTGGGGTGAACTGCACAGGGACTGTTTGAGGTCGGCAGTGAGCTGATTCTTCTCGTTAGCCTACAAAGAAACGGGAGGCCCTGGGTGATGACTACAAACCAGCAGACACACAGCAAGGAGTAGAGCAGGTCGAGTGCCCCGAGGCGCTGTCTCTTCTGCAGCCTCTGCAGCCCATCTCGGCCCTGCCTCTCGGAGGAGGCAACATTGGACCCTTGTGGGCCTACCCAGAGTAGGGTATCAGGCCAGAATCCCTACCCAGAGTTCCTGATGTGGTCTAGACAGATTTGGTCAAAGCTAGGGAATACTGGGCATTTTGGCTCACAGAACTATGGAGGAATGAAAAGACTGGGGTTCAATCCAGAGATGAAGCTTGGTGACTCAGAGGGTGCTCTGTCAGTGTCTCCTTTCCATCCACACCCTCCCTGTAGGGGCCAGTTCCCAGGCACGCAGGAGGGCTGTCTGGATGCTCTAGCAGAAGGGACAGGCCAGATGAGATGCCTCTATCCTCACACCCGGCCTGGGGAAATAACTTGGGTTTGGGACCACCCATAGGAGGTCGGCTCTGCTGTGACGGTGGAGCACTGCTCACTAGGTTAAACTTCCCAAAGCCTCCGCTGGTTGCCAACAGCTGGATGCCAACATCTTGCAGAACTGGGATTTCTGGAGGGGCTAGGGGCTTCCCTGGTGGCTCAGATGATAAAAAATCTGCCTGCAGTGCCGGAGACCTGAGTTTGATCCTTGGGTCGGGACGATCCCTTGGAGAAGGGAATGGCTACCCACTCCAGTATTCTTGCCTGGAGCATCCCATGGACAGAGGAGCCTGGCGGGCTTCAGTCCATGGAGTTGCAGAGTCAGACATGACTGAGTGACTAACACACACACACACACAATCCAGTATTATCACTATTTTGATGTTCGGGTTGTCCCAGGTCTGGCCAGGACAGCCTCTGCAGGCCCACTCAGACCCCTGGTCATGCAGCCCCACCGTTCCGGAAGCGTTCCCTTACCTTATGGCATTTGTACTATCCCTGACTCAGATCTGTAATCAGCCATGTCTCCGGGAGCCCTGATTTCTTTTACTGGGAAACAGGGATGTGGGTGCTGCATGTAACCACTACTCTTGGGGGCTGCTGTAGGTGCTCCCTCCCCCACCGCAGACAGAGCTGGGGAGTGTAGGCAGTTTATATGTGCCTCTGTGTGTATGGGTGCATGCCTGTGCATGGGTGTGTGTGTGCATGGGCACATTTGCATTGATTTTCACTTCTGTATCTGTGTCTCTGCATTCAAAACATGAGTTACACCAGCATCTGATTCCAGTCCCACAGCATGGCTGTCACTGAAATATTCTCCCTTCCTGTGTTAGTAAACTCCTTCTCCGCCAAGTGGTCCCAGGACACAGTATATTCACGTGGTTCCTCCTCTCTCACTGCCAGAGACTCCCACTGCCCTCAGGGTTGGGCCCTGGCTTGCCTTGTGGGGCCCCCTTCCTCTCCACGCCTGCTCTTAGGACGCGGACTCTGCCTGCCTGCCATCCATGCCCCAAATGCATGCTGTGCTTCCGTTCACGCAAACACCCTGTTTTATGGTCTCCTGGTTCTTTTCCTGACTCAAAAATGTCCATTTCTCTTCTAGGTCTCAGCCCACCTGTCATCTATTTTCCCTGAAGTCCCATGAGTGGGCTCACTGCCCCCCTCATAATGCCACATACAGACATTCTCACCGTCGGGTAAAGGAGAGTCATTTGTCACCGTAGTCCCTGCAATGCCAGGCACACAGGCTGCTCATCAGCATTCTGGGACGGCCTACGGGAGTGGCCTCCATTCAGTTAGATCCCGGACGGGCCAACCTCGCATCTCGTCTTAGGGTTGGACTTACTGCTGAGCTTGTGTCCCCAGGCCAGTCTGGGTTGGTGATATAGCCCTGAGGCCTGGTGGTGGAGCTTTGCCCTCAAAATCTGGACCCAGGCCCCCTGAAGTCCATCTTGTGCAGGAAGAACCTCCTTTGTTGGGGACTCGGTGCAGCCAGAATTCAGAAGCAGATGTCAGGCCAGCAAGAAGCAAGGAGGGTTGTCACTTTACCAGGGGCAGGCTAGGCTCGCAGTGCAATAGTGGGGTGTCTGGCAAGGCTGGAGTAGCTGGCTTGGTCCCTAGGCCAAGCTGGCCCCAAACCCTCATGCTTCAGCTTGCCTCTGAGGGGTGGTGTGGCAGGCTAGAGGGAAAGGGGGCTGAAGAGGGGGCCAGCAGGCAAAGCGGGGAGTCCTGGCAGGTTTGTGTTTGGGAAGTTCACTTGGGCTCCGGTGTTCTGGACTTCAGTGGACTGTCTGTGATCCCTGATTCTCACTGAGTTGTGATAGCCCACTGTGCTATCTATCATCTGTGAGATGTGATTGCATGCATGTATTTATTATTAATAATAAATTGTGGGTATTTTCTGAATGATGTATTTTTTAATTGAATCAGAGGAGATTCAGGTGTCCCTATGAAAACACCTGTCACCTATTTTGTCCTCCAACCTGGCAACCATGGGCCTAGGTACGCTGGTGATCAGGACCATCATTTCCAAGGGCCCCATAGAGTGTGCAGCCCCGTCCATGAGTTCAAGTTTTATCATGTTGCAAGTTACCTGTTTGCTATGATCGAGGTTCCTCCTGCTGGTTCCATGCGTGAGACTGGTGATAGATCCAGCTGATTCCTGGGAAAATGTTTGCCTTGTGTGCCCTCAGACAACATAAGAGTGGGCTTCTAGCTCAGCCTGTAGACACAGCTCTGGGCTCCATCTTGTTCTCAATAATGGGGACTCAAATCTGATACAGATGTGTGTTCTTAGGGATCCTGTGATCACATGGGGGTGAGGGATGTGTATGAAGAAATAGAACTGAGAGGTGTTTACAAAAACTAAAGTTTGACTCCTTTATAGAAAAAGTGAATAATGATGAATGAATCTAGAAAATAACAAATGAATGAATGAATATAGAGACAGATGAATATACTCTTATTTGAAGGATGAAGGTGAAATGAGAATGAATGGGTGGCTGCCAGGTCAGAAGCCACAATGATGTGTTTCTGGTTTTTTGGTTTTTTTTTTTTGGTGTGTGGTTGAAAGTCAAAGAGCAGCTTTGCTATTCCACCCCCAGAAATGGAAAGATGGGTATTTGGTGCCAGAACCTGAGAGGTTAATGTCGGCCTTTGAATTGATGGCTGGAATTTGCACATGTGTTAACCATAAAGGCCCAGGGTCTAGCCCACCCAGAGTGCTCTCCAAAGCTAAGACATTTGGAGTTGCAAGCGGAGTTGAAGATCTGAAGTCAGAGCATTAGACCAACACAGGGCATTAGTGCGGCTGTACCCTGGGCTGGGCATGGAGGCAGGCTGAGCCACGAGAGCACACGGCACAGCTATGCACACAGTGAGCCGGCAGGTCTGAGACCACCCAGCTCCCTAGGACACATGCTCCTCTGCATGCGGCCTCCTCTACGGGACCCCACAGAAGGGAGGAGGTGGTCTCCACTGAACAAGTCCACTGTCAAGGGACCCCTTCTCAGGAATGTCACCAGACCTTCTCATGGTGGAGAGCTAAGAGCCACTGGTCCATGAGCCCTGCCCAAGACGACTCAGTCTTGTGGGGTCTGACAGGCAAAGGGCCATTCTGTCTGTGGATCAGGCCCACCTTCCCCCTCTGTGCTGTGCTTCATGAGGCTAAGGGACCCTTCCCCTTTCCAGGTGTCTGGCTTCCTCTTCATGTGAGACCCTTTCCCCACGATCCCAGTCACCTTTATCTCCTTAAAATAAATTAAAAACAGGTTTTTAATTTCCTTCTAAAATCACAGACCCAGAGAGGAAACTCGGCTGTGATTTGCTGGGAGCTGGATGGCTCTCTGGATAGTAAGGACAGGGAGGGGTGCTGTGGATCCCAGACCCCAGCTACGGGAAGGCCCATTGGTCATTTCCTTTGAGCTTGCTGGAACCTCTACCTGCTTCTCATCCCACTTTGGCAAGGCTGCTCCTTGTTTTTCTTAGTTGAAGAGGCAAACTGGAAAGAAAACCTTTCTGTATTAGAGTTTTCCTTCTTTCCACTCCAGAGCCACTGTTTGCTAGCAGTATAGGTTACCGGTGATACTGACCATTACAGATGCAAGTTTACTGGACAATATAGAAGATTTAAAATCCCGAAAGCCAGACAGCCTGCGGCTTTTGATTTTAAGTCCCTGGATCTGCATTCTTGGAGAGGTCTGAAATCCTAGTCAAGCTGTACCCCAGCCAAAGGCGGGGGTAATCCAGTGGGAGGGCCAAGGGCGTTGGAGGGCGATGGAGGGTGAGCCCCCCACCCCTGTCCTAGGAGGCGTTTCCTCGCCACTTTTCTTGGGTTTGGCTGAGAAACCTTTTTCCTCTTCTCCGGAGCTGCGGTCAGGGGCGGGGGGAAGGGAGCGCTAATTCGTGTCAGATGGAGGGGCGCCGGGGGGCCGTGCGCTCATTCGTCTGGCTTTTGTTCGCGGCATCTGACTCCTGACGGCCGAGTGGACTTGGAGTTGGCGACCGCTTCATTTCAGGGCTCCCGGGGCCGAACTTCTCCTGGGACTCCCAGACACAGGGGCCCAGGAGGCGTACCTGCCGCGCATCGCTACCCGGGAGGGATCGGCGCCTGCCTCGGCCTTCCTCGCCTGGCCCGACCCTTCGCGGGGGCCCGGACGGCCATGCGGCTGCGCGCCCTGACCCCGGGGCCGCCTGGAGGGTGCGCGCGCGGGGCGCGGGCTCGCCGGCACCGGCGCCAGGTGAGTGGGCGTTCTGCGAGGGGGAGGGGCGCAGGGAACCGGGACCCCGGCGCGCCGGGAACTGGGAGCTGCGACAGGATGGAAGCCCTGGGAGTGGAAGCACTTTTGGGTTGGTGCGCGCGTGTGCTTGTGTGTGCCCGCGTACCCCGGTCTGCGCGCCGGTGTGCAAGTGTGTACGGGTGCCCTTGCACTCTTGTCTGCGCGTGCACGCTCGCGCTTGTGCCCTGGTCTCTGCGCGTGCCCGTATGTCCACGAGTGCGCGTATGTCCTTGTCTGTGTACGCGTGTCTCGTGTGTGTTCGTGTGTGCGCCTGTTACTTGAGCAGGAAAGAACGAGCGAGGGAAAGTAGAGCTTTGACTGGTGGGAGGCCGGCGCCCTGGTGGGCCCACGTGAAGTGGGAGACAGCTTTGGTCTTAATTTTTGAATCCAGCTCCCTCTTGAACACACTTCCTTGGCCTCCCTTGCTGGAATGGAAGCAGAACTTTGGCAGTTTCACGGACTCCCTTCTAGCTTGTGTTTCTTTGCAGAGGAAAAGGGTGCTGTAACTCTGTGGGTGTGTGAGGATGCTCCAGCGTTGTTGCAGAAGTGCAAGTTCCCCAGGGCCATGTTACAGCCCTTGGTCCTGGGACTGTCTTCCATGGCGCTTGACTTAAACTGAGCAGATGCACAGGCGGCTCCCTACTAAGTTCAACAGTCCCCTCTCTGAGTCTAATAATTAGGCATTTATTGCATTCGTTTTGCTGGAAACTTATGAAGGTTCTGAGGAGTGAGAAGTTGTCAGAATGTCAGCCATTTCACAGCACTTTGAGTTGTGCTCATTCTGATTTTTAGTTTAACAATCAAACACTACTCCTGAGAAGCTTGGGAACCGTGTGCGGAAGGCAGAAGATGTCCCCGTGCTCTGGGTCCCTTGGCTGCAGGCATCTCTGGGCAGGATCACTCCAGAGGTTTGGGGCCGGCTCTCCTCACGCCGGGAAGTTGTAGCGTTTAACTTCAGAGTCAGGTTGCTTGGTGATTTTGCTCAGTGCGTCTGCCCCCCTCGAATGCTACTGAAGGTTTCCCAGGTAGGAAAACACACACCGAAATCCTCTCTCCTGAAAGGAAAGGAGGCTTGGATTGTGCTGGTTTAGGCTTTGTGGGGGTAACTGTTGCCACTGCAACATTAGCCTAGAGAACTGAGCAGAGAGGAACTGTGAGGTTTTGCATTTTCGCAGAGCAGAGCAAAAGGTTACCCTGCTGCACGCCTGTGGAACACTTCCTCGCTCAGTTTTGCAGAGATTTTTCTTTCTAAAAAGAGACCTCACCATCAAGACCAGCACTAATTACCCTGAACCCCTCAGGGAGTCCTTGTAGAACTGGCAGCCTTGCTCTCTACCCTTCCCACTGTCTGCTCCTAACAATTAAATGCAATTTAGATTCCTGAACTGAGCCTGCTAAATGCTTCAGCATTTTGGCCTCCCCTGTCCCCCGTGCACTCATTGGGCCCGCCTCTTTGGGAGAAATGAAAGCACAGTATCAGGTGAAAACAAAGGCAGCCTAATCCCGTCTAGGCTCACTTCACAATGGAGATGTTATGTACAGATGAAGCGTGAGCAGATGTTATTACACTATCTGAAATGAATTCCTCCACCATCCAGCCACTGAAATGGCTTCGGCCTCCACACAGCGCCTCTGCTGTTTCCTTCCTCCAGGTTTCTAACTGTGGCCCAGCCGGCAGGAAAACCACAGGAGCACAGTGCCTCTTTCTCCCTGGTTGTAATAAAGGTATTTGTAAGGAATAAAACGTCACAGTATCCCCTCTTGGCTCACAGAATACAGCCAATTCATTCAGTCGACAAGTATTAATTGAGGGTGCCAGGCACTGTGCAGGGCCTTGGAAGACAAATAGATAAGAGCCTGGTGTCCTGCCTGTAGGAAATTACACAAAAGAGAAGGCTGTAAAGAAATAACTGAAATATAAGGGAGGAAAAGTGTGTGCCAGCTGGGGGATTATGATAGAGGGCTGTGTGTGTCAGCTACTTGAATGTCTACTCCTGTCTGAGCATGAGGCTGGAGTGGAGACTGGGTCTGAGCCCACATTCCTTATCCGTTGGCTACGTGGTCTTGATCTCGCATCCTAATATCTCCATTTGTAGAGCAGTGTTGGTTATGGTTACAGCCCAGAAGGGCCCTGCCAATGTCATGGACTTCATGATAGTAGCACCTTCATTCCTGTTTTGTAGGCACTGAGTTCAGGATCCCTACTATCGAAAAGTATATGGTCTCTTGAAAAAAGCAGGAACAAATATATAAACAAGTATGTAATAGCAGTGCATTGCCATGGTGTGTTAATCTATACACTATTTAGAAGTGTGTTATTTGAGGTCCAAATACTTAGGGGATTTTTACTGAGATCTTTCTGTTTCTGATTCCTAATTTAATCCCATTGTGGTCAGAGAACATATTTAGTACAACTTGAATACTTTAAAATTTTCTTAGACTTGTCTACTAAATATTCCATATGCATTTGAAAAGAATGGGTATTCTGCCGCTGTTAGGTCAAATGTTCTATAATGTCAGTTAGGTCAAGATATTGATAATATTGTTCAAAGCTTATGTATCCTTGCTTATTTTCTGCAGTAATTATCAATTATTTATAAAAATAATATTAATAATTGAGAAAGGCTATATTAGTTTGCTAGGACTGCCATAATGAAATAACACAGACTAGGTGTCTTCAACAACAGAAGTTTATTTTTTTATAGTTCAGGAAGTTGGAAGTCCAAGATCAAGGTATTGACAAGTTTGGATTTTCCTAAGGCCTCCCTCTTGCCTTAGTTTGTGTGGCCACCTTCTCACCGTGTCATCACATGGACTTTCCTCTGTGCCAAGCTTCCCTAGTGTCTCCTTTTCTTCATATAAGGACACCAGCCCTATTGGATTAGGTCCCTACCCTCATGGCCTCATTTTACCTTGATTACCTCTATAAAGGCCCTAACTTCAAACATAGTTACATTGGAGGTTAAAGCTTCAATATATGAATTTTGTGGGGACACAATTCAGTGTGGGGTAATGAAATGTCTGATTATCTATGTTTGCTTATTTCTCATTGCAATTCTGTCAGTTCTTGTTTCATATATTTTGAGAATTTTGTTATTAAACATGTAACTTTGTCATATTCTCTTGATTTTTACCCTTTTATCATTATGTAGTGCTTTTCTATATCTTGGGGCTTCCCTGGTGGCTCAGATGGATATCATTGGGGATATTCTTTAATCTGGAATCTACTTATTAATATAGTCATTTCAGCTTTTCTTTGATTGACACTAGCATTTTATATTTTTCTATTCTTTTTTAAAAAAATATGATTTGACAATCCCTGCCTTTTAATTTGGAGAAGGCAGTGGCAACCCACTCCACTACTCTTGCCTGGAAAATCCCATGGACGGAGGAGCCTGGTAGACTGCAGTCCATGGGGACACTAAGAGTCGGACCCGACTGAGCGACTTCACTTTCACTTTTCACTTTCATGTATTGGAGAAGGAAATGGCAACCCACTCCAGTGTTCTTGCCTGGAGAATCCCAGGGACGACGGAGCTTGGTGGGCTGCCGTCTATGGGATTGCACAGAGTCGGACTCAACTGAAGCGACTTAGCAGCAGCAGCAGCCTTTTAATTAAGATGTTGAAACTATTTACATTAATGTGATTCCTAATATATTGAGGTTTAAATCTATCATCTTGCTGCTTGTTTTCCATTTCTCTTACGTGTTCTTTATTACTGCTTTTTCTCTTTTTTTGCCATTTTAACAGTAATTGAACTTTTAAAATAATTTTGTTCTATCTTCTTTGTTGTATTTATTACCTACAACTCATTATTTTAGTTGTTGCTTTAGGTTTATGTTATACCTTTTTAGCTTGTCACAGTCTGCCTTCAAGTGATAGTGTACTATTTCGTGAATATTATGAGAGCCTTACAGTAATGTACTACCATTTCTCCTTTCCTGAGCTTTGAGCTGTTTTACCATAAATTTTACTTCTACTTACGTTAAACCTCACATTGTATCATTATCAGTTTTTATTTAAATAGTTAATTATCTTCTAATGAGTTTTAAGTAAGAAGTAAAAGACCTTACTTATTTGTCCGTGTAATTCACCATTTCTAGTGGTCTTCATTCTTTTGTGTAAAGCTATATTTCCATCTAATATTATTTTCCTTTTGCTCAGACTATCTTTAACATGTCTTGTAGTGTCAGTTAGTGATAGATTATTTCAGCTTTTGTATATTCTAGGAAGTTTTTAATTCACTGTCATTTTTGAAGTGTATTTTTGCTGGATTGGTCAGTTTTTTCTTAGTACTTTATATTGCGACACTGTGTTTTCACTTGCTTTTTTTTGAATGAGAAATCTGCTTTATTTTAATGCTTACTCCCGTGAGTGTCATTTGTGCTCCCCTGCCTCCCTGGCTGCCTTTAAGATCTCTTTTTTTTCAGTTGAAGTGTAGTTGATTTAGAGTGCTCTGTTAGGTTCAGGCGTACAGTGGTGATTCATTTATATATATGTATATATATATATGAATTTTTTTCTAGATTTACTTTCCATTATAGGTTATTATAAGATGTTGAATATCCTTATCTGTGCTGTACAGTCAATCCTTGTTGCTTATCTGTTTTATGTGTAATAGTTTGTTAATCCCTACTCCTAGTTTATCCCCCTGTTTCCTCCATACTTCTTTGGTAACCAAAGGTTTGTTTTCTATATTTGTGAGTCTGTTTCAGTTTTGTATATAGATTCATTTAAGATTGTTTCTTTTTAACTGGGTTTGAGCCATTTGGTTTTCATGTGCCGTATGTCGTTTCTGTCACATTTTTTTGTGTTTGAGATTTTTTTGAGTTTCTTGGATCTGTGGGTTTATAGTTTTCCTCATGTTTTGGAAAAGTTTCAGCCATTATTTCTTCAAATATCCCTCCACCCACCCATTTTCTTTCAGGGGCTTATAAGCTGCTTAAAGCTGTCCCGCAGTTCACTGATACTCTTTTTGTTTATCTGTCTATTTATTTACATAGGTTGTCTTTTCTTTTTGTGCTTTATTTTGGTAAGTTTCCATGGTGATGTCTTCAAATTCACTCATCTGTTCTACTGCAGTGTCTAATCTGTCAATAATCTTATCCAGCGTTTTAATATTTTTCATCTCAGATATGTACATTTGCTTCTGTAAATGTTTGTTTTGGATCTTTTCTTACCTACCTTTTTGAACAAATGGAATATAGTTATAATACTCTGTTAATATCTTGTGTGCTTACTCTTGTCAGTTCAGGGTCACTTTCAGTTGACTGATTATTCTCATTATGGGTTATGTTTTTCTGTTGCTTTGCATGCCTGATAATAAAAAAAAAATTGTTTATTTGTTTTTATTCAGCTGCACCAGGTCCTGGTTGTGGCATGTGGGATCCTTAGTTGTGGTGTTGGGATCCTTGCAGCATGTGGGATCTAGTTCTGACCAGGGGTCCAACCTGGGCCCCCTGTGCTAGGAGCGTGGAGTCATCGCTGCTGAACCACTAGGGAAGTCCCATGCCTGATAATTTTTGATTGGGTACCAGGCATGGTGAATTTTACCTTACTGGGTGTTGGGTATTTTTTTATTTCTACAGATATTCTTGAGCTTTGTTCTGGAATGCAGTTAAATTACTTGGAGAGACAAGGAGCGGTGCTCAGTTTATAGTTAATCATTCCTCACTTTTGAGGCAAGATCCTCCTGTTTTCTGTGCAATATTCCCTGAATCTTGGGTTTTTCTGGTCTGGCTGTGGGAAGGAGGACTATTTTCGGCTCTGTGTGAGCACTGTTTCCTCAAATGGTGGTTCTTTCCCCAGCCTTGGGTATCTTCCTCAAACAGGTGTGCGTACACACACGCTCTTCGGTACTGTGCTGAATGCTTCCGAGGGCCCCTCTGAAGATCTTAAGAGTTCTTTGCAGCTCTTTCTTCTACAGTGCTCTGCTTAGCGAACTCTTTCTTGCTGGCTTATTCAGCTTGAATTCTTAACTCTTTTCCTTCAGCCCATGTGGTATACTGGTTCCCCCTTCCCTCTCTACATCCTGAAAACTTTCTCCGTGTAGGAATTTAGAGACAGTCGTAGAGCTCACCTCATTTTTTCCTGCCTCTGAGGAACTAGATAGGTTCATTTGCCTTTTCATGAACATCCTATAAAGAGAACCAGTCACTGTGTGCTCATGTCTGAGTTCTTTCATTCAGCCTAATAATGCTTTTGATGTTCACCCATGATATTGCATGTATTAGTAGCTTACTCTTGTGTATACATAAGTGAATATTTGGGTATATGATAGGTATATCCATTTTATGAATATACCATGGTTTGTTTGTCCAGGTTCCTTGTGATGGGCATCTGGGTTACTTCCTGTTAGGGGCACTTTTTAAAAAGGTAGCTCTGATTATTCTCACACATGTCTTTGCGGACATATTTTTTAAGTGTCTGTAGTCCTAAGTGTCTGAGTTTTAAGTGTCTGTAGTTTTAAGTGTCTGAGTCGTAAGATTGGTGTAGATTTAAAAATATGTGTAGGAAATTGTCAAGCTGCTTTCCAAAGTAGCTGTACCATTTGTCTCCTTTCTCAGTGACACTTCATCTTCTCGATGAATTTTAGCTATTCTGGTGTGAGTAATGGCTTCTGTGAGTCCATGTGGATATTAGTTATGTTAGAATGCTCTGTCACATATCAGAAAATGGGAATATGACTGGTGTTTAGTTTCAAAGGCAAATTGAATTTTTATAAGATCCTCAGCTGTAGCTGTGAGCCTTGCTTGACACTACAAACATGGATTTGGTGGCTAAGTGGTCCATCTCCTTGCAGTGCCTGTGTGTGTAATGGATTCGATGTTGTACCAGGTTTAAAGAGGAACCGCCTGTCCTGTCACCCTGGTCTGATGACAGCGTCTCCTCCAGTACGTGAGTTCAGAGAGGCCAAGGGGCCAGGAAGGCCAGTGAGTTAGTGTCCTCTGCTATAATCATGCTGTTTGCTGATTGTTTCTTCCCGAGGAAAAAAGCATTAAGACTCTAGGCACGCACGTGGATTCTTTTGTCGCAGAAGTGGTAGCTGTAAGCCTGCAGTCTGGAAGCTGATCCACTATCACATAAGCCCTCCACCCGGGGGATTATGAGCTGGGCGCGTGTGGGCCGTCACCAGGGCTCTGGCACTGGGCGTGCAGACGGGGCATCCCAGGCTCCCGGGATCCCAGCCTTGGCAAGGTGCTGTCTTGTTTTGCTCTGTTTGCCTGGTCAAGTTCTTGTTTCAGCTCTTCACCAACTCGGCTGGATTTATTATCTCTTGAAAGGGAAAAGGAAGAGCAAATGGACTATCAATGGAAGTGCTGACACTTTCTCCCTTTATTTTTTCAGCCAGAAGAAGTAACTGCGAGTCTGCACAGTTTTAAGAACAAGGCCTTTAAAAAAGCCAGAGTCTGTGGGGTTTGCAAACAGATTATTGAAGGTCGAGGGATTTCATGCCGAGGTGAGTCCGCGTTGATCCTTCTCATGCCGATTAAACTGAAGCAAAGCAAACAGACAAAAACCCAAAATGAAACCTTCTTTCGGGAGTTTCCAAAGTTAAATCATGGAATTCCCCATCTTAACCTGAGTTTCCCTTCACCCTCGCTGGACTGGGATGAAACGTATTTACACAGATATATGCTCATGAGAAATTTTTCCAGAAAGAGCAACGTTAGTCTTATGGGAGGGGGCCAGCCGTGAGTGGCTCATGACTTATTTTCCTTCTGTCCTCTAGTGTCGGTAGCTTGAGTCATCCCCTTTTGTTTTCTGGTCTGTTACCAGAGTTTACAAATGAAATTTTTCTGTTCTTTTGAGTGACGGTTCATTGCGTTACTGTCCTTTTAGCCTGTTGTCAGGCGTTGCGCCAGTCCGTAAACAGAGCCCCCAGCTTCAGTATTTGGTGTTTAAACCCCAGGTAATCAATGCAACTTGCTATTTTTTGTTTCCATGGTAGTAAATCTGTATCACAGACTTGTGAGGAGGACTTCTCTTGTTTCCCTTGAACCCTGGAATTGTGGTTCTGTGTCACAGAATGGAGGCAGGTGGGGTTACCTGGGAGAAGGCTTTGGGCTGCTCTGGGCTTGTTATCAATGATGGGTTTGGGATTTTCTCCATAGAATAGTTCCAGGGCTGCCTCTAGGCTCCCCATCCTCACGGTGGACTCCCTGGCACATGGTCCCTGAGGGCTGCTTTGGAGTTAGGCGGGCTCAAGGAAAGATGCATGATGGCCACACTGTCGTGGAACCTTAGAGGGGGCGGGAGGCAGGTGTGTCCCCTCCTCGGAAGGGCCCGGCCACTGTCAGTGCTGACCATGCTGGTGCCTCGGAGCCAGCTCCCGCCTCTCCTTCCCTCCTCTGTGGCCTCCTGGAGGTGCCAGAAGTCCCCTCCCTGCCTCACCCCACACGGGTCTCTTGTTTCAGAGCTGACGCACCTGCTTCTCAGAGTGCATGGCACTCTCACCTTATCCTTGGATGCAGCCTGTCTCACAGGGCCTGATGGTTCCTCTCCACCTACAAAGGGGGAGCCAGGCCCTGAGGGCTGAGGAGTCACCTGTGGGGTGCACGTGGGACACGGATCCAGCACCAGGCCTCTCGGCACAGGCCCTCTCCCCACATCAGCAGGCCTGCTGTGTGCGTACACACGCACTCACATGCATGCATGCACACACACATGCTCACAGGAGCATACACACGCACTTGGAAGTGCAGAGAAGGGTGTGGCCAAGACAGGGCTGGGCCAGGAGTGCAGGCTGGCGCTCTGAGTCTGTTAGGATCAAAGTCTCTCTGAGTCCCTGATGTGGGTTGCAACATTGTTCTCTGGATGGCTGGTGCAAGGCCTGGCTGGGATGGGTGTGAGGTGCTGAGCTCACTTTCTGGTACTTCGCTTTGCAACTGTGATAATGATTTTCCTCAATGACCCCACCTGGATGTGCCAGGGCGATTCCTTGGCTGGCTGCTGTCCACACGTGCAGGTCATGAGCACAGACCAAGGTGGTTTAGCTCTGTAGGCCCAACGCCTCTGTTTCCCACATACAGTTAATGATGGCCTGGTGGCGACAAACAGATTGGCTCTTTGGAGAGTCAGTTTCCTTCTCATCTCTGTACAGCTGAGGCCTGAGTTGACTAAGGAGCTATCCCAAACATCCTTTTAAAACTCTCAGTACTTCTGCCTTAACCACCTACAAGATACAGTTATTCTCTTCAAAGTAAATGGAAGCAATGAGATATGGCCAGATTGGAGACAGTGGAGCCCCGCAGCCAGGCTTTCCATCAGGCCAGAGCTCCTCAAGGATGCTGACAGCCCCCAGTACCATCCAGGGCTTGGCACGAGAGCGCACATTCCAGGCTCACACTTCCTTCCCTGTCCTGCAGCTTCCCAGGCTTGTAGGGGCCAGGAAGGGGCCCAGAATATTCTTTGATTCTTAACAATCTGTCTTACGCGTTTATAGTTGTGATGTGTAGGATGTCAAGGAATTCTAAGAGGCCTGGCAGAGTGGTGTGGATGGCTTGTGGTTGTGTGTGCAGGTGGTTGTGCATCCTCTGGAATTCTATGGGGGAGGCAGTGAGATCTCAGGATCCCACTGGGTGCTGCACTGCCCAAGGCCAACTCGGCCCCAAGGACCCTGTGTGACACAGAAGAGTGGGAGGGCAGAAGGGTGGCAACAGGCTGGCCTTGTGCAGTGCTGACTCGTGATCTGTCTGGCTTATGCTTCTCTGGTCTGAGGATCACTGTGGTTCTGTTTTATCTCACAGTCTAGCCCCGTGGAAATCACTTTTTGGACCCACCTAGTTCTTTTTTCCTTGAAGAAAATCCTTCACTGGAGACTGTCCCATAGGTGCCCTCTGCCTCAGGGGGTTCATCTCCACG
The DNA here is from genome assembly GCF_910594005.1 of Cervus elaphus. Classification (NCBI taxonomy): domain Eukaryota; kingdom Metazoa; phylum Chordata; class Mammalia; order Artiodactyla; family Cervidae; genus Cervus; species Cervus elaphus. The sequence continues at coordinate 82,057,789 of NC_057832.1, forward strand.
TGTCGTTTCCCCACAGGAACATTGCTACTATGTTCTCGTGTGGGGAACCCAGGGCTCACACGCTGTCACCCCACCACTTGGGCTGAGATGCTCTGCCTGGTTTGGAGGCAGTAAGAAGGGATCTGGGTCCGGGCACCGGTCCTGGGGCCGCCCTGCGCTCCTGTTCCCCTTCCGTGTGTGCACACCCCAGCAGACACGCCACAGTCCCCCTTCTCACCTGGCCTCCTTGTTTCATCTTAAGGCCGCACTCCTCTGCTCTGAGCCCTCCAGCTGAGGGGAAGTGTATGGACCCTCCCTGAGAGGCCCCGGATCCATCCCTCGTGGCTGGGTGGTGGCACTTGTCACCCTGAAGCACGTGGCCAGGAGCTGTGGGCTGGCAGAGGCCACCTTGGGGACATGTACAGCTCAGGGAAGCCACATCCTTGGCCAAAGGAATCAGCTGCCTGGCTGTGGGCACTGGAGGCTGTGCTATTGGGAAAAGTAAACAGGAGCAGGTCCTCCTGAAGGCCAAGGCCCAGGTCCTGGCAGAGAGAGGCCCACTGACATCAGGGATGCCTGCACGCCTGGGGCCCCACGTGGGTGGCAGGACAGGCAATGGGTGGCATGGAAGGAGGCCATGGTGACAGGAGCCCATGGAGGCATCATGCTCTATTTCTGGGTCCAGCATGGGGTATGCTCATAACATGGTGAATGTCAGCCCTCAGGCATTGAGAGGCTGGGGACTCACCTGTAGCATTGTTCGTGAGATATCTGCTGACTTCTCTCCAGAAAAAGGTGTTTTAGAACTCCCTCATTTGGTGGGCACGGGCTTCCCTGGTGGTGCTAGTGGTAAAGAACCTGCCTGCCAATGCAGGAGACATAAGAGACACATATTCAATCCCTGGGTCAGGAGTGTCCCCTAGAGGAGGGCATGGTAGTCCACTCCAGTATTCTTTCCTGGAGAATCCCATGGACGGAGGAGCCTGGCGGGGCTACAATCTGTAGTGTCATAAAGAATCAGATACAACTGAAGCAACTTGGCACTGGCATATGGTGGAATGTAAACACCTATGAGAATACTCAATAGGTATTGAGTACATAAATATGATAATATTTATGTACCTAGCTGTAATAATTGTGTTGATAAACAGTAGCTACTCTTTTTTGAAAAGGAAAGGACTCTATGTGCCAGGAATCTTTTAGACATTATCTTCTTAAATTAAATTGATGTGTGTGGGAGATCCAAGGATTGTGGTTTGACAGTCTGCTTCTCAAAAATGCCATCATCAGAGACATAGCCCCTGACACTGTCAAGGGAAAAAAGGCCTATGGCAGTGACCATAGGGATAGAAATGTGAGAGCTGGGTGTTTATATGTGTTGTTGCTGTGTGGCCATCTTCTTAGCTGTGCTTTTTGTCCGCATCCGAAGGCTGGGCTTTTCCCTCTTCCGCACTGCATCCCTCTGGACGGGCAGGGGCAAGATGTGGGGGTGCTGCTGGGTGAGGAGCCTGGCACGGTCACTGGGAGTGTAGACGGCGCCTGGCAGGGTCAGTGGTTGGCTCCTGCAGAAGAAGTTGTGGCCCAGGACAGGCCCCTTTCCTGGCCTTCTATTTGTAACCTTTACAATTTGCCTGTTCTGTCGTCCATCTCTAGGATCTCTTCCTTTTGTCAGTAAGCTATATAGATATCATAAAAAACTCAGACAATTTAGTGGTTTTCCCTCCTAATAATTTAGATGTGTGTTGTATACATTTGCACACTGAGCCAGTGTGTATGTGCAGTCTGTAGACATTGCATGTCTTTTCTCAGTGATCATGCAGAAGTAGTGTGAGGTCTTACTGGAAGGGCCCTTCCTTTGACTTGTTTCTGGAGCAGTAGGGAAGCATGGGCCCTGGAGACAGGCTGCTCGGATTCCTGCCCTGCCTCCCCGTGGTTGAGTTTTGTTTTAGAGTCATTGTGAGGAACAGATTAAATGCACGAGGAACATAGAGAGCCCTGATTGGCTCAAGGAAGTGTCTGGTAGTGTTAGGTGTTATTCCTGTTGGTTATGGTGTCACGTTGCTGATGGTGGTGATGATGGAGAAGGGTTAGGTGTGTATTCTGTGACTTTGGCTAATATTTTTTACTGTTCCTTTTTCTAGGCTTGTTCTTGACCTGCAAGTCACTTATTTTCACATTTTAGCCTATTTGCCACAGATTATTTTTATGTGGCTAACTTAGAAGAAAAACTTCATTTTTAAGAAGCTGTCGTTCGTACATAGAGGCTCTTTAACCCCTATTTCTCAAATTGTAACTACAGGCAAAGCCACACGGATGGCTGGTGAGCGATGGGGTTAAGTGTCTGGTTGCGGTTTGCCTCCTGCTGCTCAGAAACCCACTGAAGCGGTTCCTGCTCTGCCCTTCCCACCTGCCAGGGCTTTGAACAGGTAGCCTGTTCTCACTGCTCCACTGACGTCTCTTGGGTGGGTTAAGTGGCCCAGCTTCCACTGACAATCCTTCTACAAACCCATACTTGAGGACACTGGCATGGTTGATCATGATGTTCTAGTCCTGAGTGGGTGAGTCTTTTCCTGGGTGTCAAAAGTTGTAAGTTCTGCAGAACTTGGCCCTGCGGAGGAGATGAATTCAGAGAGAATGCAGTGTCAGATCACACAGAAGTGATGGCATTGGGAGAGATGGTTTGCCTGAATTTAAAAATGGAATAGGAGAGAACAGACTGGCATGGAAAAAAAAGAAATGCTGCAAAAGAGACAACTGTAGGGAGGAACCTGAAGGAAATGAAGGTTGGGAAAGAGAGCAAAAAAGAGGACAGAGGGGAAATGGGATGGAGGGGGGTTTTGTAAGGAATATTTGATAATGACTTTTCCCCTTTGGTTAACTGAACACATTAACTGCCTGCTGGAATAAAAATATGAGAAAGCTGTGACCTGTTTGTGAGGAGCTCAGAGTATGAGGGGGGGAGTCCTGTCAGTGGGGAGCTCCAAGTCTGAGCGGGGAGTCCTGTTGGTGGGAAGCTTACAGTCTGGGGAGGGGGGTAGTTCTGTCCCTGTGTGTGAGACTATCACAGTCTAGAGTATACCAGGGGATTACAGACAAAGCTTAGGGCTGAGTAGGCTGATCAGCAAGTCAGCACTTGCTTTGTGCCAGGTGCTGAATTAGAACCCCAGGACTTGGTGGCAGTTAGGACCATCAAGGCGAGGAAAAGAAGCAGGTGACCAAGCAGTGAATGTGGCGTTGGGCCCTCTGCTGTGGGCATATGGCCCCCCGTCTCATGTAGCTGGTGACTGTGCGTGTGGATAAACTGGGGCAGAGGTTGAGGGCAGGTTGGGGTGAGCTTGAGGGCAGAGGCAGAGAAACAGAGGTGACACCCAGGGCTCATCTCTCTCTGGGTAGATATGTGTAAAGTGTTGCATGATAAGCCTGAAACAGTGGCCTGGATTTCCAAGGCTCCTGGAGACTTCGGGAGGGTAGCAGTTCCAAGACAACAAGGAACAATGTGGGGCCTTTCAGAGCCAGATGCTCCAGACAGTTGCCGCTGCTGTTAAGAGTGGATTCCTGCCTGGGACTTTGGCAACCCGTCTAACCAAGGAATGCAATGCAGGCCCCAGGCTTGTGGAGGTGAGGATTCGTGTGTCATTAATTCCTAGAAACTTGTGAGACATGCACTGGCCACATAACCCCTTCCTGAGTGGAGAAAGACCCCTAATGGGAACTGCTGAGGGAGCCTTAGGGAGCTGACCGTGGACCTTGGCCTTGAACTTAACTCCGTCTTTCACTTGATGCTTCTCTGCTTTTCATTTTTGCAAGTCAGTGGAAAAGTGGTGTCTTGCTCTATTAGGTTTTTTACATTCCTCTGGTTATCACTGAGGCTGAGCATCTAAGAAGATACTGAAAAGATGTCTGTAATGTATTATTTATTTATTTTTGGCTGTACTGGATTTTCATTCCTGTGTGTGGGCTTTCTCTAGTTGTGGTGAGCAGGGGCTACTCTCTAGTTGCAGTGCATGGGCTTCTCATCGTGGTGGCTACTCTTGTTGCAGAGCATGGGCTTTAGAGCACAGGGGCTTCAATAGTTGCAGCACGTAGGTTCAGTAGTTGCGACACGTGGGGCCTAGAACACAAGCTCAGTGGTTGTGGCACACAGCCTTAATTACCCCACAGCCTGTGAGATCTTAGTTCCTGGACCAGGGATCAAACCTGCATCGTTTGCATTGACAGACGGATTCTTTCAGGTATTTATTCTTGGCTACACTGGGTCTTTGTTGCTTTGCACAGGCTTTCTCTAGTTGTGGCAGCTGGGGGCTCCTCTTTGCTGTGGTGCTCAGGCTTCTCTTGTGGTGGCTTCTCTTTGTTGTGGAGAACGGGCTCTAGATGTGTGGGCTTCAGTAGTTGTGGCATGCGGGCTCAGTAGTTGAGGCTCATGGGCCTTAGAGCATAAGCTCAGTAGTTGCTTAGTTGCTCCCTGGCATGTGGAATCTTCCCAGACCAGGGATTGGACCCATGTCCCCTGCATTGGCAGCTGGATTCCTATCTACTGCGTCACCAGAGAGATCCCTGTAATGTTTTACTTAGTAAACTGGCCTTTCAAATCCTTGGTGCATTTGAGTGCTCGCTTTGGCAGCCATAAGCTCAGTAGTTGCTTAGTTGCTCCCTGGCATGTGGAATCTTCCCAGACCAGGGATTGAACCCATGTCCCCTGCATTGGCAGCTGGATTCCTATCCACTGCGTCATCAGAGAGATCCCTGTAATGTTTTACTTAGTAAACTGGCCTTTCAAATCCTTGGTGCATTTGAAAAATGAGATGATTTTTTCTTCCTGATTTCTAAGAAATCATAGTATAGATATTATAATATTAATGTTTCTATAGTTAAATTAGGTAGAATTTATGCCAATTTTTGATGGATTTTGACCTACAGAAATGTTAGTTCCTTACCATTCCAACTTACATGTTGCAAGCATAGTGAGCAGTTGCTTGACTAATTTTGCTCATGGAGTGGTTGTCATGTGAAAGGTTTAAGGTTTGGATAGTTCAAATTTACCCATTATTTCATTTCATTTCTGTTTTTGTTTCTATTTAAGAATGCTTTCCCTTCTCTGGGGTCTTAACGATATTCTACAATACTTTATTCTAATATTCATTTCTGCTTTTCCAATTCTGTTCCAATTTCATGGTTGATTCATCTGGAATTCATGCTATTTAGGTTATTTTTCGTGAGTGAGCTGGTTTTCCCAGCATGATTTGTTGTGTGGCTCATCCTTTTGTAACTGAATATGACAGTTTCTCCCCTATACTGAATTCCCATGTGTGGACCTGTCCATTGCACATGTCTGATTTTACAGAGTTTGTACTGTACATACATAACCAGCCTGCCAGTGCAGGAGACATAAGAAACCCAGGTTCAGTCTCTGAGTTGGGAAGATCCCCTGGAGTAGGAAATGGCAACCCACTCCAGTATTCTTGCCTTGGAAAATTCCATGAACAGAGGAACCTGACGGGCTACAGTCCCTGGGGTTGCACAGAGTCATACATGACTGAGCACATACGAGCAACATTATAAGCGTTGTCATATGTTAGCTTTTTAGAAGTCATGATTTCCCAGTAGCCATTCTATATGTCATTTGTGGATATATACTTTTTTCTTCCTTATTGCTTCCGTAACTTCTTTTTCCATGGCAGAAAGGGGTCTTTGATATCGCTTTGTTTTATTCTTTGTTTTATTCCTCATTACATACAATAAGAAGAATGGCATTATTTTATGCACATAAATTGAGTGCATGTTATGTGTGACTTAGTTGGCTGGATCCCCCTAGCTGCTTCTGCATTCAGTCTATTTCAGCATGGTGTCAGTTAAGGTTCTTCAGCAAAACAGAACCAATAGGATGTATATAGAGAAAGAAATTTATTGCAAAGAATTGGTCCATATGGTTTGGAGGCTAAGTCTTATCTGTAGTTGGCAAGCTGTCATCCAGAAGAGCCAGTGTATAGTTCCTGTCTGAGTTCTAATCCAGAAGCAAGAGACGACCAGTGTGCCGGCTTGGAGACAGTTGGGAAGGGAGAACCAATTCTTTCTTACTTCACCATCTATTCTATTCAGGCCCTCAGTGAATTGGATGAAGCCCGCCACACTGGAGAGGACAATCTGCTTCACTCAGTGTACAGTTTCAAATATTTTTCTTGTTCAGAAACACCCTCCCAGACACACCCAGGATACTGTTTAACCAAATATCTGGGCGTCTTGTGGCTCAGTGAACTTGACACATAAAATTAACCATCCCAAATGTGTTGTTTCGGTTGCACTCTTTGAAGAAAATCCAGCTGTATACAAATATGTATTTGGAAAGGAAAGCATATTCTTTTTTGATATTACACCAAAACTCAAATGATAGTTTCTTAGTTTCCAAAGAAGACATAAAAGTGGCCAACAGATGCATGCAGAGGTGCTCAGCATCACTGATCCTGTTGTCGTTGTTCAGTTGCTCAGTCATGTCTGACTCTTTGCGACCTCATGGACTGCAGCACGCCAGGCTTCCCTGCTTTTCACTATCTCCCAGCATTTGCTCAAACTCATGTCCATTGAGTCAATGATGCCATCCAACCATCTCACCCTCTGTCACCCCCTTCTCTTGAGGGAAATGCAAATCAAAACCACAATGAGATATGACCTCACACCTGTCAGAATGGCTGTCAGCGAAAACACAAGGGAAAACATGCTTTGGTTAGGGTAGAGTAAAAGAACTTGTACACGGTTGGTTTACACGGTTGGTGGGAATATAAATTGGTTCAGCTATTGTGGAAAACAGTACGTAATTTCCTCAAAAAGTGAAAAATAGAACTATCATATGATCCAGCAGTTCCACTTTTGGGTATATAGCCAAAGGAAACAAAATCAGTGTCTTCAATAGATGTCATGTTGGTTGCAGTATTACTTACAATAGCCAAGACATGGAAACAAGCTAGGTGTTCATCAATGGATGAATGAATAAAGAAGATGTGGTAAAACATTATTCAGGTGGAAAAAAGAAGGAAATCCTGCCATTCACCATCATGAATCAACAGTGTGCTAAGACAAACAGAGAAAGATAAATATTGTACGGTATCACTTATATGTGGAAACTGAAATCTGAATCTGAGGGACCACCGTGGTGCTTGGCTTTTGGGTGGAAAGTTCATAATACTCGGGTCACCTGCTTACACCCCAGGAACAGTGGGCCCACCTCTCAGGACCCTCGCCTTAGCACTCGGGTGGTTTATGCAATTCAGTCTGATTAGTTCACCTTTGTGGATGTGAGGATTTGCCCTGTAATGGCCTGAGGCTCTTGTCATAGCCCAGTGGGCCATCCACCGTGAATATGTCACACCACTGTCACGGTTCCACACACCAGAGTTCCTTTTTGGGTTGAATTGGTTTGTTGATCTGCTGCGTAACCAGTTACTCCCAAAGTCAGTGACTTACTGTGGCAGTAGCTTCTGTTCTCACTGCTTCTGTGGATCAGGAATTTGGGAGTCACGTGGCCGGGCAGTGCTGGCTCAGCGTCTCTTGGGGGGCTGCATCATCTGAAGGCTCTCCTGGGGCTGGAGGACCTGCTTCCCAGCTGGCTGCTGGCGGCAGGCCTCAATTCCTTCCCATGGGCCTCCTCCCCAGGGCTGCCTCAGTGCCTTACACGTGGGCAGGGCTCCTCTCAGAGCGGTGGTCCAGGAGCCCAGAGCAGAGGCCACTCGCCACACCCTCCACCCTCCTTCCTGGCCACACGACCCGCTCTGTCACTGTGTGAGGGGACCGCACGGGGACTCGGGCTCCAGGAGGAGCCCTGAGGCGGTCTCGGGGGCTGACTGCCATGGGAGGTTGTGCAGTGTCCCGGCTGCTGAGTGGTCCGGCTGCCCCATTCAGCGTGTGTGGATGGAGCTTCCTCTGGGGCTGCGGGAGTCTTCACTGCATTTCCGCTAATTTTCATCTTCCCCAAAGGCCAGAGGGCCCCTCAACTGCCTTCGTCTCTATCTCTGTTCTTGCTGCTGGCCTCTGGCCCCTGGCTGGCCTTCTGTCTGAGATTTTAATCTGGTGTGAAAGCCCCTTTATTCCAACAGCTAGCCTATCTTGATTAGAAAATCACTCATCACCTTTGCTGGGTGGACCCATTAGAAGATATAGAATAAATATGTGTCTTTGTGAATAATTTTCACAAAAGCTAGATCTTGCAAAGATAATACCCCTGGCTGTTCCCTGCTGGAGTTCTAAGGATCCCCAGCCACAGGCTCTTTTTCTTTATTAGTTTGCTTCACCCTCATTCAGTCCCAGGTGGGCTGTGAGTTAGGGCTTTCAGAAAACACAGGGAATGAAAAGTTTGGGCCTTGAAGTGCTGACTGCAGTTTGGGACCTATTTCCTGACCTGAGGCCTTGTTCTTCCAGGAGCCCACACTTCAATATATTGATGCTGTGCTTTGCAGTTTCAAAGCAGGGTCCCTTGAATGATGGCATTTTGGCATCACCATAATCCTGGAAGAAAAAGAGGCCTGATTCCACCGAGGGCAGCCCAGCCAGGCTGGGCCAGAAAGCCTACAGGTCCTGTGCCCCCAAGCCTAGGTCCCTGTCCCCCATCCCGCAGTCACCTCATGGATTTATCAGATAGATGCCTGCTTGGAGCCCACGGGGGCACCTGCACTGCGCTTATTTGGTGCAGTTACTTCATTCCTCACTGTCTCCCTGTCCTTCTGTCTCTGCATGGGAGCATCGGCAGACAGGCCCCAGGGCCCTGAGCCGCTTTGGTGGGGGGAGGCTTTCATGTCCTGTAGGCACAGCTGCAGCCCACAGAGGGCGGGCCTGTGAAATCCGCATTGGTTCCGGCTCTCTCTGCATTGTTGGGGCCTCCGAACCAGCACATGCCTCTCTCAGTCCTCACAATGGCCTGGGTTGAAGGATCCCCCACAGGAATTTAGATGTGGATTTGTTCTGACAGTCAGTTCTTAGGTTGTCCGGAAGTGGAAGAAGCGTGGAACGCAAATGTCCAATTTCTCACTAATTTAAAGGCGCCGGTCCTGAGTCTTCTGGGGCATTTTCAAGTTTCTCTCCTTTCTTCAGGGAGAAGCTATAATTTCCAGGCAAACACTGATACTTTCTACCACTCAGCTGCGCTGCCTTTCTCCTCCCAAGGTGCTGATCTGGTGGCCTGAACCCCTGGAAGAGCCAGGGTGTTTGTAACTCCTCTCCAGAGTTCCCTGTGCCCTCTGCCACTGCTGACACTGCCGAGATGGCTGGGTTCCTGGACACATGTCCACCCACCCCCTCGCTCTGTTGAACTCAGTTTTGTGTCCTAAGCAAAAAGCAACCTCCTTCTGTCTGGACTTTCTCAAGATTTAGAGATGGAAATGTAGAAAGTATGGACAGACTGCTCAACACACCTTCTTTTTCCTTCTCTTGCAGCCTGCAAGTATTCCTGTCACAAGAAATGTGAAGCCAAGGTAAGTGTTACATTGCTCTCCTATGGGACTTCTGGAGCCGAATTGGCCCGTGTTGAATGATGTGTATAGGAGGAGACTGCATTGGATCATGGCCACAGAAACAAAACTCTTTAAGAAATGGCTGCTAGATGCTTTCTGATAGGGTGTATAGTTTTCATCTCAAGAATAAACTGAGGAGCTATGAAATCCATGTTTTTAATTATAGAAAAATAACTTAAGAATTTGGTTTCAGAAAAGAATTTGGTAATTTTGTCCTGGTGATGTCACAACCCTTTCTCCACGTCACATGATCCCTTCTTTCTAATCACATTGACGTGCTGCTGTTGTAGGGTAGGGGCTGGGGGCAGGTAGGGTCTGGGGCACATGGCTGGCCTTGGGGATTTTTCTGGTTTCATTTTTGAATGTAGTTCATAGATGGGATTTGGAGGGCTTCCCAGGTGGTGCTAGTGGTAAAGAACCTGCCTGCCAATGCAGGAGACGTAAAGATGTGGCTTTGATTCCTGGGTTGGGGAGATCTCTGGAGGAGGAAAAGACAACCCACTCCAGTATTCTTGCCTGGAGAGTCCCATGGACAGAGGAGTCTGGTAGGCTGCAATCCATGGGGGTTGCAAAGAGTTGGACACTGCTGAAGCAACTTAGCACGCACATACATGGATGGGTTGGGATTTTTAGGCAGTCACGGAAGTATGGGGACCCTGAATCAGGGAAGTTGTCCTGCATTTGGGCATTCCCTGGGAGGGTTAAATTGCTGGGTGGCCCCACGAAGCACTTGAGGTCTGGTGTGCTGGGTTGGGTGCAGGGCTTTGATTAGTGGGGAATGAGGAGGCCTGAAAATGACATATGGAAGCTGCAGGCACCCTAGATAAGGCCCTGGTTTTGTCCATGGGTCCCAGTGTCTGTATCTCTCGCACATTCCAGGTGTGATGTTACCTTGAGTGGGGCCAGGGCCCACGCATCACCTCTCCTTTTTGGGACCCCCTCAGATTCCCTGCAGGTCGCCCTGTGGCTGGAGGTCCAGGGAGATGGGGTTTAGAGAGTCTTGGGATTTTGTCACTGCTCTGGACCTCATGGGTCAACCTTTCCTGGTCCTTGGGCTCTTGAGTGGAAGGAATGTGTGCTGGAGGCTGGCTTTGTGGAACTGTGGGCTGGCTTCACGTGTGTGCTCTCCATGTGAGGATCCTGGTTTCCTCTACTCTCCTCACCATACAGACAGGCACGCACATGTAGTCACACACAGTCCACACTCGTCCATGCCCCATACATGCACACACTTCACACACATGCATGCCGTTTACTCATGCGGGCATGTGCACACACATAAAGCTAAAAAAGTTACAAGTGGCTCTAGCCCTGCTTTTTTTCAAGAAAGAGATTAAATGAACGAACTTTCTTATTAAACTTTTTCTTACTGAGAATCGGGACTCATGGGGAAGTGGCAAGGCTAGGATAGAGTACCATACTGCTCTGTTATCCAGCCCCCAAGCTGGCCAGCCACCCCCCCAACCCCACCCAAATCCCATTCTCTTCCGAGATGTCACATGATATGTGCTTTAGTCGGTTCAAGATCAGGTCCCGTGGTGGGGCTTTGGGGCACTTCCGCTGTCACTTCTGGTCTTGCTGTGGAGAAGGCTTCCCCTTTCTGTCCAGGGTCAGGCGTTCTTGCTCACTCTTACCGTTGGGCGTGACTGATTTCTAACCTTGGTTATTTTAGGTCTGCTTTGCCACAGATACGCTCTTCTCTCCATCGTGCTGTGTACTTTCAACCCAAGGAACTATGTCAGAGCAGAGATTCCTGTAAGCAGTGGAGGTGTGGACAATGCCACCCTGGGGGTACATTTCAGATTTCCAAGAGGGTTTTCTCCCATCTACTTGGTGGGGGTTTGGACGGAACCCCAGCCCCTGAGAGTCCCAGAGCCTTGTACTTCGGAGCTTGTTCCCCAGAGCCTCAGTTTCTTCATGTGTAAAATGAGCTTTGGGAGTTGGTGATGGACAGGGAAGCCTGGTGTGCAGCAGTTCCATGGGGTTGCAAAGAGTTGGACACGACTGAGCGACTGAACTGAACTGAAAATGGGTGAATAATACATCTACAATCCACTTGAATCAGCTTGCTTTTAGCTATTAATTAGGGTAGTCATTTAAATTTTAAGGAAGTGGAATGAGTTATATATAATCCACATCACCCCATGCGGCAGACAGAGGAGAGAGCCATGCCCAGAACCCTATTTGTCCTGTGTCATTGTGCATGTGTGCACACGTGCACACACCAGCACGTGTGTGATTGTACATCATGTATGTATGCCTGTGTGTACTTTCTCATGTGACACTCTGGCTGGCCACTCTTGACCCCCCGTTGCAGACTGAGCCCCGCTGCCCTTGGCACCAATTCTCACAGGAGACCTGGTGCCGGCCACTTAGGGGATTGAATTCTTTGGTTCAAAGAATATTCCAAAAGCCTTAACTATCACTGATTATGGCATTTCTAGCCACAGTAATTGGCAGTTTGCTCAGGATAGTTAAGCTTTTATTCTTATTAGATCATGGTGGAGGGGGAAATGTATCCGTATTCATTTTTTTTTTTTTGGATAGCGCAGCTTTGAATGGCAGGAGAGAATGCCACTGGCAATAACAAAGACTCTTCTTATTCCAGAACTATAATGCCGGTGCTGCTGAGCAGATCATAAATTCTCAGCCGCCCCTGAAGATAAGCACGGGGTAGGGTGGGGGGTGGGTAGTTCGGTCTCCCAGGAGCTGAGCCACGGCTCCCCCACATGGCTGGGTCCTTGATCACTGCACATCTGTGCCTAACTGTGTGTGTCCAGATTTCTTTGAGACTGAGAAAACTTAGGTGAAGCTCTGGTTGAAAACACAGGCTTTGATCTAATGACTGACTTGGGGATGGTGTGGTCGGTGGGTCCCCTGTGTGCTGGGAACATTGGAGGAGAGGGCACAGCACGCATGCCATTGTGTGGTGTGTTACTATGTGGTGAGTCCTGCTGGCATCATCACTGGCCCTGCTGCTGTCCATCAGAGGCTCCTGGCTGGGCCCAGGATGTTTCCTGGGTAGAGTTGGAGATATGGAAGGAGAGAGCCACCCTGCAAAAGAGGAACTGAACCGCGAACTGGGTGCTCAGGCAGGGGAATGGAGCCTTGAGCTAGGACCAGGGTCTCTTTCTTCTTGGCTGTTGGGCAGTATGTCCCCTCAGGCGAGGCCCTGCAGTCCAAGGGCACATGGAGGCAGAGGCTTGGGCTTTTATCCTCCTTGTCTGCTGGAGCAAGTCCAGTTCCCTGGAGCCTCAGTTTCTTCATGTGTAAAATGGGTGAATGATACACCTACAACCCACTTGAATCAGCTTGCTTTTAGCTATTAATTATGGTAATTATTTAAATTTTAAGGAAGCAGAATGAGTTATGTGTAATTACTGGGAAGTTTGGAATTCCAAATATCTTGCTCTCTGGGAGGCTGTGCTTGTTCATGGGTGCCACGTGAGCTGTTTGGGCATTGTATCTTGTGTTTTTTCCTGGCCTCTGGCTGACTCATTGGTAAGAGAAAAAAGGAAGTAGAAAAGAAAGCTGTTTCAGGAAGGCAGACGATGGTGAAGAGACACTTGGGGGACGGGGTCACTAGTGGGGCACCCCCTAGACATGGCAGAGATGGGGTTCCTTGAGCTTTGGTGAGAGGGTGTGAACACTATACCTCCACCAGGTTTTTGCAAATGTAAGGCCCCATATAGGGGCTGAGCTGTGAGTTGGCAGAAAGGAAAGAGCGAGAATTTTTTCATAAAAGTCCTGGTTGGTCGAGCACAGGTCCTGTGAGGGTCTGTGTGTTCATCACCCCAGGTCCTCACGTACACAGGCAGCTTAACAGTCTCATCTGAAACATGATGGGTGATTGTAATCCAACAGGGTGGTTTTGGGTGACATGAGATCAATAACGAAGTACCTAACCAGTAACTGGCTCCTAATGGGTGCTCAGAAGGAATGAAAACCAGCTACGGTGTTGAGGGAGTGTCAGTAACGTGCTGAGCTGTGGCTTTTCTAACTTTGATTGTCACAGCCTCCCTCAGAGGTCACTGTGTCCTCGTCCCAGCCTTACAGGTGACCCTGGGACTTGAAAGAGTCACACTGCCCACCGGGGAACAGGACCTGAGAGCCATGTCCTACCTGCAAACCGTGACCTGGCCTCTCATTGAATGTTTACACTTTTCCTTCCCTCCTCCTCCTACTCCTTGCACTAAGGAAAGAGGTGGTTAATTTTTAAACTGCCCAATTCAACAAACATTTCCTGATTTGCTGTCAGTCAGGCCCCGGGCTGGATGCCTAGATGTAGCTTGCTGACCTCAAGTCCATTTCGGCCTGCCGCCCATCCGGGACCGACCAGGTGGCGGGGCCAGTCCAGGTAGAGGATTTCACTTACCCACCTTTGGTAGACAGGTGGGTGCCTGTGTTGTGATATTTGACTTTTGATTTTTTAAAAATTGATAGTAAAATAATAAAATCAAGTGGTAAGTAGGAAGAATTTATATACCCCTCTTACCGTCAACATCCACACAGCCTGGTATGGTGCACTTATTGCAATGGATGTGCCAATATCGATGCATTATTATTAACTGAAGTCCATAGTTTATGTTAGGGTTCACTCTCGGTGTTGTTCATTCTGTGGACTTGAACAAACATATAATGACATGTTTCCATCGTTACAGTATCATTAGAGTAGTTTCACTGCCCTAAAAATCCTCTATACTCCACCTGCTCATGGAGAAGGCAATGGCACCCCACTCCAGTACTCTTGCCTGGAGAACCCCATGGACGGAGGAGCCTGGTGGGCTGCAGACCATGGGGTCGCTGAGTTGGACACGACTGAGTGACTTCACTTTCACTTTTCACTTTCACGCATTGGAGAAGGAAATGGCAACCCACTCCCATGTTCTTGCCTGGAGAATCCCAGGGATGGGGGAGCCTGGTGGGCTGCCGTCTATGGGGTCGCACAGAGTCGGACCCAACTGAAGTGACTTAGCAGTAGCAGCAGCCACTTGCTTATCCCTCCTCCTGCATAACCCCAGGAAACTGCTGATCTTTTACAGTCTCTATCGGTTTACCTTTTCCAGAACATTATATATTTGGAAGTGTACAGTATATATGGCCTTCCCAGGTGGCGCTAGTGGTAAAGAATCCGCCTGCCAGTGTAGAAGAATGCAAGAGATGCAGGTTCAGTCTCTGGGTCAGGAAGATCCCCTGGAGGAGGAAATGGCAACCCACTCCAGTATTCTTGCCTGGAAGATTCCGTGAACTGAGGAGCCTGGTGGGCTACAGTCCATGGGGCCGCAGAGAGTCGGACATGACTGGGCAGCTAAGCAGCAGCATACAGTATATAGCCTTTCAGACTATTAGTAGAAAAGTCACTTGACACATTTCATATTGCTAAAGGCATGTTCACGGCTGCGGCTGTCGTCCCATTGGAAACTGTTACTCTAAGGCCAGAGTCTGGGAACAGCCCCATGTGTGAATTCCTGCCGCCGGTTCTGGATCTGCTCTTCTGTCAACAAGCCACGGGCAGCTCTGCTGCTGCTGCTTGTCACTTCAGTCGTGTCCGACTCTTTGTGACTCCGTGGACTGTAGCCTGCTAGGCTCCTCTGTCCATGGGATTCCCCAGGCAAGAATACTGGAGTGGGTTGCCGTGCCCTCCTCCAGGGGATCTTCCTGAGCCAAGGATCGAACCTGGGTCTCCTGCATTGCAGGCAGATTCTTTACCACGGAGCCACTATGGATGCCCATGCAGCTGTGCTAGGAGAGTGCTATTTCACATAAGCATGGCGGTTTCCTCTGTATGAAAAATTCATGTTTTTAAACCCCAAACAATCTGATTGTGGGGTCGTGGAGCTCTCCTCCAAGGTGTAGAAAGTGGCCAGCAGGATGGAATCACTGTAATCTGGAGAAGCTCATCCTATGAACAACACTGCTGTTGGTGGTTCTGGTGCCACCTTTTATTTTCACTTCTCTGTGTGTGGGCCTCACCAGACCCTGCTGGGTCCTGGACGGACTGGCAGACATTATACGAGAGAAAACAGGCTTTTGAAGCTGGTGGTGGCATGTGGCCAGGTGATATGATCATGTGGCTGTGTAGTTGACTGTCTCATTCCTTCACAACTGATTTGTTCTCTAGTGCAGCCTTAGTTTAAGCTATAAAGCTATATTTATGTAGAATTAACTAGTCCTTCCCCAGAAAAGCCCAGAAGGAAATTATAATCTTATTTTGAAATAGATTTATTTTAAATAAATCATGTAATATACAAACATGCCCTTCTGCTTTCTCTAAACCATCACTTTTCATTCCACATGGCATAGTGACTAAGAAGGCGGCCTCCACACATACCTAATGTGAACCTGTACTCCCCAGCTGCACATTCAGCCTTTTGGCTAGTTACCGAATGTACTGGGGTCCTCTGGGGGTGGGGAGGGCAGCAGGAGGAAGCCTGGGCTGCTGTGGGTCCTAATGCACTTTGTTATTTAGACTAGGCCATTGGGGGCACCCTGGGAGCCTACTTTTGAACCACATCCTTCTCACTCCAGCCTGGGAGCGAAAGCCTTGGGTAGGGGTTCCTCTGGGGTCAGTTGTCACAGATTCTTGGTTGGCAACCTCATCTGTGAGGGGAGGGGCGCCTGAGCCTAGGCATTGCTCAGGTTTGCCAGAATACCTTTAGAAATCCTGGGAGCACGTGTGTTTGTGACTTCATTAGTGGCTTGGCTCCATGCTTCAGGGGAGGACTTGATGTTTGGTGGATCCCCAGGTGGATCCCGGCACTGGGACTCCGTGCTGGTCGCCCCTGCCTGCAGTCGTGCCTCTTCCCCAGGACCTGACTCAGACCAGAAAGCAGTTGCAACAGGGTTTTAGTTTAGTCGTTTTGTTTTAATTGATAACACAATGACTGGAATATGTGTAAAGTGTCTCAAGGTGACTTTTGAAGAGCCGCAGTCATTTAAATGTGTGTATTTGGGAAGGTTTGTTCAAAAACAGCCCTTCCCTCACCATCATCTTCGGCCAGTACAACTTATAGTCCTTTATAGAGAGACCACTTGGGTGAGGGCCCCGTGACAAATTAGCCATTGCTCTGTGTCCCCCACATCTGTAGGATTTGGGGGAATAGGAGGAATGATAGCAGTAATGTTTTGAAATTTTTTTTTTTTCCAGCAAATTGATCCCAGTTAATTATTGGAACTGCAAAGGGGAACTTAGTTACACAACAGACAATCAAATGCATTAAGCAAGCTTGCTTGCTGAGGCTGGAGACGGGAGAGGACAGGTGCCTTGCCTGCAGAGCATTAGGATGCGGGTGCAGCTGGGCCCTGCTGACAGAGCAAGGGTACCCAGGACTACTGAGGTCCTCAGTTCAAAGCAGATGTCACCCTTTGTGAGGAGGGTAACCATGGAGTGTGTGCTCGTCCTGGATCAGACAGCAGGGTGGGAGTCCGACTGTGAACTGTGTCTTATGCAGCCTGGGGCGTGTCGTGGAGGAAAAGCTGTCCTGGGGCCAGGCTGCTGTGGGCTCCTGTCACTCAGATGTAAAGAAGAACAAGGAAAAGCACTCACTGAATACTTCCCTCCTTTCTGGGTGTGACTGGATTCACTGGTTCATGAGATTCTGTAATAGATGATCATGTATTGATATTTCCCTATAACCTGCACTCCTTTTGGGAGAAGTAGAAAATGGAAATTTCCACATGTAGCTGTCAGAAACGTCTCCTAAAGCCATGAGACCTACAGGGGAAGGGGCCCTTGGACCTGGGGCTGGGTTCTGATGGCCCCGTAGCAGCTCTGTGAGTGTGGGTATCTCTTCCTACAAAAAGGAGTAAGGCAGTGTGCCCTAGATGCCCAGGGTGTCCTCTGTGCATCAGTAGATGGTCCTCACGGTGCCCTCCTTCCATGCCCATGCTTTCTGTTCTGGGTCCTAGCATGTGGTCTGTGAAGAGGCAGGTTCCTGGGACTTCCCTGGTGGTTTTGGGGGTGAGCTCCAACTCTGGCCAGTGATACGACCCATCCAGTAGAGCAGGTTCAAGCCAGCTCTTGTTCTCTGAGATCCTCTCTCTGCTGCTTTTCTGTCTGTTGTATCCTAAGCACTAGGTTCAGGCTGGGAGAGGTGACAAAACCCTGCATGACTTCATTGTCCCCTATCCCCTGAGGGTGGGCCTCAGGGATCTCTGTGGGTCCCATGCTTAGGGTGCTGGCTTTGGACCTATTTCCCCCATATCTGGACACCTTGTGCCTTGTGGCAGCTCCCCCCGCCACCCGCACTGCAAGCCACCTCCTAGCACGTGTGTCTATGGACCGCACCGTGAGGGTGAGGGCCTCCGAGAACAGAGGGCCAGCACTGAGGTCACAACCCAAAATGTGGCTCACCCAACCCTGGTGATGACCAGAGGGTGTCTGTGGGTGTTTCACGGGGGTCTGCGTTGGCATCTTCAGGCCTCTTGTCCAGAATTGCTTACAGTCATACACAGGGAAGGACATTTCTAATCAAGTTGCTGGTTTTACTTTTGTGTAGCTACTTCTAGAGGAGAGGTGTCATATTTAAAAAACCCATTTCTCCTTATTTAGCAGCAGGATAGAAATAATCACCTAAGCATTTGAGTCCCCGCCTTCACATTTTAATCTGTAAAATTAAACTCCAGTTGCACTCTGTGCTTTGTTTTTTCTCTAGGATAGCTATTTATTTTGAGCCAGGATTCAGGAAGTGCCTGCCTCCCGTCTTCCTTCAAGCACAGAAATAGCCCCTGGGATGCCCTCTGGTCACCTCTGGGTACAGCTGGCACAGTTCATTCTTGTGTGTTTCTAGGTGTTTTGACTCTGGCCTTCTCATGTGTCCTGTGTATCTCTGCACCTTTCAACTCTTTAGTCCCCCAGGAACTTCCAGAGCCCGCCGGCCTCCCTTCTGTCCTAGCAGAGCTGGGCACTGGGCTCTGGGCTGTCGGCCTCCCCTACCCCTGCTTAGACCATCAATAGAATAAACTCATAAGAGCTTCTTTTTTGGAGGATGGGAGGTAGACTGTGTGAGTGGCTCCCACAGGCTATGAAGTCAGAAATTCTGTCCTTGTAGAGGTTTTCTTCTTTACTTTTAGTAAGTGTTTTTTTTTGGGGGGAGTTGCCCGGCTGTAGGAGGCCCTCTGGAAGCTTAGTGGTGCCCAGCAAGGGTGGAAGCCTGTTCTGGCAGAGGAGGCTGCTGGAAGGAATTCGTGGGCATTTGAGGGAAGAACTGGCAGATAGGATTGGTGTCCTGGCCAGATGGGGACAGTTCTTAGGCTTTCCTTTTGGGATTCTGGGTGGAGAGTGACACCAGTAGCAAGATTTTGCAAATGTGGATGGAGGTTTAGCTTCATCAGGGTGAACTCCTGTGGGTTTAGTGGGACATGTTTATGTGGACATTCAGAGTGAGCTAGCTGGCCCTGTGCAGCCTAATGCTAAATTTTTAAGTTTTCCTTCTGAGATTTGATGATAAGTTATGATCTATTAAAATTTGTCATCTTTTTCTCCCTTTTCTTGTCAGTTGGCAAAAACCAGGTTATTCATTGTACTATTCTTAGATTCTTCTGACAAAATATTTTTTGAGAAATTTCCTTGGTATTCCCCCTTTGTGGCACGTACCATTTCCGTCCTTAAAAACTGTTGCTTCTGTAGGTGCCTTTTCTTCCTGTCCTCTTTGTAACAAGAAGGAGAGTGTTAAAAAGTCACGGGAGTGGGGTCATACCATTTCTAAGCTCTTCTCCTAAAAAAAGCAAAAGCACACAGAGTGTTTGTCCTGAATTTTTGGTGCAGCTCCTGACTCTTTGTCCTGCTCCACCCAGCTTGTCCAACGAAGTGTTGTTATTTAGGCTGTTCTGGTTGAGATGTTTAAGCCTGAGGGAAGGGTCCTTTTTCCTGTGTTGCTGTCTGCAAAGACCTCCCAGCCTTGCAGGTGTCCTTGTAGAATGAGAGAAGGAAAGAGCTTGGTGCCTGCTGCAAGGGAGAGGGGAGGGGAGGGAGGGGCTAAGTGGGGGAAGAAGGGAGGGAGAGGGGCTTGCTGTGGGGAAAGGGGAGGGGCTTTCTGGCAGAGAGGGCGGGGCTAAGTGGGGAAGGGGAGGGGCTTACTGGGGAAGGGGAAGGGCTTGCTGGGGGAGGGGGAGAGGCTTAGTGGGAAGAGAGGGAAGGGGAAGTCTTGATGGGAGGAAGGGCTTGGTCAGGGAGCAAGAACCTCTATCTTATCTGTGGGTCTCCTGAAGAAGGAGCCTGTAGTCCAGCCTTGAAGTAGGGGCATGACTGGGTAGGAAGGGAAAGGTGGGCTTTCTCAGCAGAGGAACCAGCCGAAGGGGCTCAGAGAGGAGAGATGACCCTGGGCCCCTGTGGATGGAGAGGGGAGGTGAGCGGGGAGTGGAGCTGCAGCGCAGAGTCCGACACTGTGCTGGATCCCTGCGCTCCAGGCAGCAGGCACCTTGGGCCAGTAGGCACCCTGGGGTGGGGCTGCTTCTTTCTTGGGGTGCCTGTGTGATGGGAAGCACCCCTGCCTTTCTGGGGGTGACAGGAGCAGCCCCCTAGAAGCATGCATGCAGCTGTCCTGTGTGGGCATGCGGGCCGAGCCACACAGGAGCAAGCCAGGGCAGGCTGTATGGAGGTGCCGTTTCTGCCCTCCTGTTGGGTGTCCTTGGGAATGTCGCCACAGGTGCTTGGGTCCCATCCCGTCGTCCCCATGTGCCTTCTCATCAGTCAGGATCTTCACCTTTATTTTGAGCGGGAACAAAGCAAAACATTTTGCTTAATGTGGTCCTTTACTTGCTCAGACCACCAGTTGCTTTGTATTCTCAGCATTAACTGCCAGACATGCCATCTAAACATATCCTTCCCAGAAGCACGTGGAGTTCTGGGGAGCCGCGTGTGTCCGTGTGGTCACGGGCCATGCTGTGGGACAGCACCTCTCAGATTTCCTTGCCCCTCCCAGGCCTGTCTTGGTGAACAGGGGGTCAGGGAGATGCCCTCCTGTTCCTCCACCTTGAATGTGATGACAGAGGCAGTCTTGCTGCTGCAGCTGCATCCTCAGGAAATGCCGTCTGACCACTGCTGTAGGATGTCTGTGTTGATGGAGACAGACAGAATCCTCCCAGCCCGACAAGATGGTCCTCTTGGAGGGATGGGAGTTTCCATCACAATCTGATAGTGTGTATCTTGACAGCCTTTCCTGATATCTCTAAGTTCACATCCCTCCTGTAAGGTGATAGTATCCATTTCACAGTCGAGGAAGACTGAGTTCAGACAGCAGGGGGCCACCTGAGTCCCTCAGGCCAGTTGGGAAAGAGCAGGGGGCATTCTAGTAACTGAATGTCAGTCTCTGAAGCAGAGTCCTAAGCTTTTTCTGTTCTTCCATAGCTGACTCTGTGGCACATGAAACTAAGATATATATTTTAAAATAAACTTTTGCTTAACAATGAAGCATGCATTCAGAAAGATCACTGATCATAAATGTCCAGCTTGATGTGTTTTGATGGTGGGTGCATCTGTGTGGTCACATCACAGGTGGGGATTTGGTGGGTGCTCGGCACTTTGCAGCCCTTCTGTGCCACTGGGGCCCTCCACTTGCTTGCACGCAGCCTGAGTTTGCTGGCCTTTGCACCTGAAGCAGTGGACTCCCAGAGTACACACTCTCTCCCCCATCTTCCTCATCCTACCGCTGACATCTGAGCCCCTCCTCTGTCACCATGTGGTGCACCCAGTGCTTTTTAAAGTGCCTTGCCTGTTGGGACACAGTGAAAGGCGGGGGGTGTTCTGCCATGCGTGGGCTTCTTGCAAGAAATTATTTGAAAAATAAAAATAGTTTTTAGAAGACTTATCTACGGGAAACTATAGTGAAATGATCCCAGTGATTTTCCTTCTCTCTCTTCCACCACCCCCACCACCCCCACCTGCATCCAGCGGCTGTGGGGGGACAGACGGGACCAATAAGGCTTAATTGCATTTGTAGGGCGATGTGTTCTCATGCGGATTAGACAGGCTAAATTGGGCTTTAATTCTCAGTGGGAGAACAGTTTCCTGAGGAATGTGAACCTAATTAGGGATTCCAGGGTCACGCCTGATAAAGTTAAGGAAAAGTGCTTGAAGCACTTTTGCTTGAAGGAGGCAAATAAGTTAATAAAGCCTTGAAGATTGGCATTTTGGGAGCCATCCCTTTGCATGGAGTCTGTAATTCTTTGGAGGTTTGTGTTGGACCCTTCATTGGAGATCCCCCCGACCAGAGGAGCATTTTTACAGACCACCTGCCCAAATCTGCCTGGATAATATTGTGAGAATGGCCTTCATTCCCCATTGGCCCTCTCAGGCCTTTGATGGTGGGTGCTGTGGACTGAATGTTGCCCCATCCGCAAATGCATAGGTAGTTACTGCAACCCCTAGGACTTTAGAATGTGAGTGGACTTGGAAATAGGGTCTTTTAAGAGGTTTTGTTGTTGTCCTTCAGTCCCTCAGTCCTGTCTGACTCTTTGCGACCCCATGGACTGAAGTACACCACGCTTCCCTGTCCTTCACTATCTCCTGGAGTTTGCTCAAACTCATGTCCATTAAGTTAATCATGCCATCCAACCATCTCATCCTCTGTCACTTCTCATGCCCTCAATCTTTCCCCAGCATCAGGGTCTTTTCCAGTGAGCCGGCTCTTCACATCAGGTGGCCAAAGTATTGGAGCTTCAGCTTCAGCATCAGTTCTTCCAATGAATATTCATGGTTGATTTCCTTTAGGATGGACTGGTTTGCTCTCCTTGCTGTCCAAGGGACTCTCAAGAGTCTTCTCCAGCACCCCAGTTCAAAAGCATCAATTCTTTAATGCTCTGCCTTCTTTATGGTCCAACTCTCACATCCGTACATGACTGCTGGAAAAACCACAGCTTTGACTAGATGGACATTGGTCAACAAAGTGATTGTCTCTGCTTTTTAATATGCTGTCTGGGTTTAAAGAGGTGGTGAAGGTATAATGGGATCCTGTGGGTGGCCCTGACCCTATACAACTGGTGTCCTTACAACAGGAAATCACATAGAGGGAAGACAAGGTGAGGAGCGAAAGTAGCTTCTGCATGCCAGTGAGAGAGGGCTCAGGAGAAATCGGCCCTGCTGGCACGTCAGTCTCTGACCCCCAGTCTCTGGGACTGTGATGACACATTTCAGTCGTGTGAACCGTCCAGGCTGTGGTATTAGTTATGGCGTCCTGAGCCCACTAAGACAGCAGACACGCTCCCTCTTAGACTGTGAGCTCTAGGGGAGGGCAGCTTTCCTCTTCTCATCATTCTTCCCCTAGTTATAATAAATGGTAGTAATGGAAATAAAGATAATTGGACTTTTATCTTTTCTCAGTCATCTGTAATGGTCACAGAAAACATCTTGCTACTTTATCAATCAGTAACATGAAATGAAAGAAGTAGAAGCTGTGCAGTCATACAAGATAAAGATGATAATGAAGTTTCTGCTCCTTCTCCCACCAGATTGCTGCCCTGTGCAGAGACAAGGGAGGTATCACCCTCACCCCATTACTGTGAAGTCCCGTCAGCCAGTGATCCACCATTACTGTAAAGTCTCCTTGGCCAGTGTATCCACCGTTACTGTAAAGTTGCCTCTGCCAGTGTATCCACCATAACTGTAAAGTCACCTTGGCAGGTATATCCACCGTTACTGTAAAGTCCCCTCAGCCAATGCATCCATATCTGTTTCTCCAGCTCCTGGTCTGGAGTATGAGGGGGAGAAGGTGGCCTGTGACTTAACAGGCTGACGTGGAAAAGAAATTGCTTCAATCTTGATCTCATTGTGAGTTTCCTTTGCAAAGTCTTTATCTTTGCAAAGATAAAACAGAGGTAAACTTTACTCCAGATTTTGCACAGCCTGTGTTAGAATTCAAATAACTGTGCTAAAGTAATTTTATTTAACGATGCAATGTGTGCCTAGAGCGAGGCCTTTGTACTTGGAGTAGCTCAGCCGACTGCCTTCACTCCTGCCTGCGAGCCAATTGGTTCACCCCGTTCATTCATGTTGCATTTCTGTGATGGCGAACGGGTCTGTCTCTGCACAAGTGTTTTCAGTTTCTGAATGCATTTTGATCATTGTTGGCTGCTGCTGTTGAACCGATCCTTCTTTCCAAGATCCTGGTGTGGGTCAGATCTGCTCAGGCTGGCTTGATGCCAACCTGGAGGGATTCACCTCTGGGCAGAATTATCTGGGACACAAGTGGGAATAAATGGCAGGAGGAGAGACCAGGCTGGAGACTTTGGTCGTGGCCTCTGAAAACATGGTATGTGTCACACGCTCTAGGGCACATGTGTCTGTGGGCTTCTGGGGAGCTCGTTCACGGGACTCAGCACAGTTGGGATTCTCAGTGGTTCTGGAGGTTAAACTCTCCTCCATGCACACAGTGATGTGCAGAGCATCAGTGATGCTTTTGGGGAAGCTGGTGAGAAAAATGTCACTCTTTCTGTGGCTTTGTCCAAAGTAAAATTTAAGAAGAAACAGTGACAACAGAGCTGAACTCGTCATTTCGTGGTACCCCTGAGGAGGAAAACATGCAAGAAGGAAATCTCTGTGAGGCACATGGACACTTGAAGTGTGGTCTCCCTCCAGGTGTCATCTCCAGACATGAGCAGAGGTGCCCGTGGGCTGTCAGAGGCGGCCTTATGCCTCCGGAGAAAGTGCCTTGCTGCAGACCTGGGCTCGGCCCTGGGGCATCCACTAAGTACCGTGGTTCTTCAGGGTAGTGAAGTGCTGGGCTGGGCTTTTGTACTGTGTACACACATGCACACTCACACACTCAGGTAGACACACAGTCACATAGGGACACACACACACCTCTCACCCACATTCTCATCCTTACATGCTCATTCACAGACACTCATGTGTTCTCACACACTCACTTCTTTACACCCTCGCGCTCACACACTCCCCACACTCGTACACCCCTCCTCGGCCCTCCCTCACCCTCGTGTACTCACCTGCACCCCCACTTCCCAGTGCACAGTCACTCTGGGTGCAAGGGCCCCTCGTCCCACCTCTGTCCTGCTCACCTGCCCACCCGCTGGCTTTGGGACAGGGAGCTGATACCAGCAGGCAGCCGGCGCCACGTCGCCAGGTGTGCCGGGTGCAGCCCTGTTTGTTTGTGGTTGCCCTTGGTAACGGTGACTCGGCCCCACACAGAGCCGCGACAGGCCATAAAGTCCCGTCTCTGGGGCCTCTCTGGGGCTTCCTTAGTCACTAGTGGGCGCTGGCTCAGCTTCCCACCCTGTCCCTCCCACATCATGTGTCACCTGCACTCCCAGGCTCCTTCTGGTGAGAAAGGGGAGACGTTTCTATTAGGAGAGGAGTGTGGAGTTTGGCCCCCGTGGCCACCAAACTAGAAGATTGTGCCCGTGTGGCCTGGCCTCTTTGGGACTCAGCGCTCTGGGCACCGACAGGACGCTCGCCAGCTACCCAGGTCGTGCAGGCCGGTGAGGGCCGGGGAGGAGGACCTGCAGGTGCCCTGGCCCTGCTGTGATTGAGCCACCCGCATCCCCGTGAGGTTGCCCGGCTGGAGGTGACGCAACCCCGTGTTCGTCCGCTGCCGCTGATTCAGGCCACCTCACACAGCAGGCAAGGGGCTCAGAGAGGGGAGCGCTGCCCAGTCCCTCTGAACGTGGCGGCCATGCACTCTGGGAGCTGTGGGCCTGCTCTGTTTTCAGCTCCATCTGTGAGATGGAACTGGCCCTGCAGAGGCCAAATGCTAAGGCAGCACCGTCTCCTTCATGCTGAGGATGGCCAAGGCCACCTGCAAATGACCGAGCACCGTGGCATTTCCTGTTGTCAGATGAAAATAGCAGAAGACCCAGACGGCACAGTGAGGCCTGTGATCAGAGGAGACGGGGAGAGAAAGCAGGTGAGCCTGTCCCACCGTCCCTGACCCGACCTGAACCCAGGATGGCCGCCCTCGGCACGGTTACCTGGTGTCTTCATCCTGAGGGGCGAGGCAGGCAGAACCTGCAGCCGTGGGGGCTCCAGTGCTGGATGTGGCTTCTCCGGAGAAGCCCTGGTTTCTGTCTCTGGTCAGGCTGCAGGCTGCTCCTGGTGCGGAGCAGGGCGTTCCACGTGAGAACATGCCGTGTCCTCACTGTTGATTGCTTCATGGTTCTGCCAGACTGTGGTCAGCTGCCTCCCTCTTTCTTATTCTAAGGAAATGTGTGAGATTTCTATGTGGTTCCCATCCTGGGATTTGGTTTGAGCCACATTGAAGGGACATGTGTCAGTGTGTCCACTTGAGGAAGGTCTTTACTACGGTAGGTGTTTGTAGTTCTTGATGTAAACATTAGTTTTCTCTGTATGGAAAGGTTGCCTTCCTCCCAGACCATCCTCTTTTATCTGAATTAGTACTTGTGCATTTTTGTTTGCAAATTCATTCTAATTCGAGGTTCTTCTGCAGACATGTGCTGTCTGCATTTCACAGCAGTGTTAAAACAGACAGTAGGGCTGGTAATCGATTCCCTGGACCAGAGGCTCTTTTCTGGCAGGAATCCAGAGCTGTTGCTTGACATTTGCTCCCCTGAACTGAGGTGCTTGCACCCCTGAAGTGGGGAGCCCCATGCCCTAGCTCACTTTCTAATGAAGAATATAGTTTATGCAATTTGTGGTAGCTGGTGTCTCCTCCTGAGGACTTGTCTTTTTTAACTG
The DNA here is from genome assembly GCF_910594005.1 of Cervus elaphus. NCBI lineage: Eukaryota > Metazoa > Chordata > Mammalia > Artiodactyla > Cervidae > Cervus > Cervus elaphus. The sequence goes on from NC_057832.1 coordinate 82,083,907, forward strand.
TTGTTTTCTGTGAAGGACAGTGAGTGCCTGACAAGAGAAGGTACTTAGTATAAATAAGATGGGGGTGTTGATTGCATAGCTCCTAAGTGATGTCGGCCTTCAGTGGGGCTTATTGTGATGGCCCCTGGAGGTGGGATGTGGGGAGCCCCACTGCATGGAGCCCTCTTTTGTTTTCTGGAAGACACCCTGGGGCCAGGCCTGGTGGTGTCATTGCATTTCATGTGGCTCTAGGGGATGTGGGAGATGCAGGACATGCTTGACTTCTGGATGGTCCTCCTAGTGATTGCTCTTTTTAAAACTTGAACTTCTGATGTTACATAGGGCTTTTGCTTTTGCTCTCTTAACAAACACATCTTCCAGGTAATTGCTGGACTTTATTTTTCAGGCCAGTATCAGACTTACAGAAAAATTAGACAAGTAGTATAGAGAGTTAACCTGTGCTCACTTTTCCTCCTAATTTCCCCCATGATTAATACCTTGCATTAGTGCGGTACACTTGTTATATTTGATGAGACAATACTGATGCATTATTAACCCCAGTGGCTTCACTGGTGGCTCAGATGGTAAAGACTCTGTCTGCAATGTGGGAGACGTGGATTTGATCCCTGGGTCAGAAAGATTCCTTGGAGAAGGGAATGGCAACTCACTCCAGTATTCTTGCTTTGATAATTCCATGGACAGAGGAGCCTGGCGGGCTACAGTTTATGGGGTCATGAAGAGTCAGACATGACTGAGCGACTAACACTATCACTATTAACCACAGTTTATAATTTACATGGTGTTATACATTTTAGGATTTGAACAAATGTATAATGACATGTGTGGCTTCCCAGGTGGTGCTAGTGATAAGAAAAACCCACCTGCCAGTGCAGGAGATGTAAGAGATGTGGGTTTGATCCCTGGGTTTGGAAGATCCCCTGGAGGAGGGCATGGCAACCCACTTCAGTATGCCTGCCTGGAGAATCCCATGGACAGAGGATCCTGGCAGGCTACAGTCCATGGGGTTGCAAAGAGTTGGACATGACTGAAGCAACTTAGCGCACATGCCACGTAATGATTTATATTCACCACTACAGTAGCACAAAGAACAGTTTTCCTGCCCTAAAGCTCTACCTTCTCATCTGTCCCCTAGTCCCTGGCATCCAATGATCTTTTTACTGTCCCTATAGTTTGCTTTTTCCAGAATGTCTCAAAGTTGGAATCATATGGTATGCAGCCTTTTCAGATTGGCTTCTTTCATTTAGTAAATAAGTATTTAAGGTTCTTGCATATCTTTTCATGGCTTGACAGCTCATTTCATCAGCTGAGTTGGTATTCCACTGCATGAAATATGGGTAGTGATTTGTCAAAGGCAGGAGCTCTGATTGCTTGCACACTTCTCACCAGTGTGCGAAGCATTTAGTGAAGCACCAGGGCACGAGCCTGCACCAAGTGAGCATTGTACACAGGATGAAATTAATCACCGTGTTCCATGACCACGCGGCTCGTTGTCTGACCGCCAGCACACATAAGCATTTGTGCATGTGTTTCCAAACATTGTTCCTGCTTCCCTGGAATTCTCAGTGTAGAGTGAAGCAACCCTCAGCTCAGTGATTCTGTACTATGAGAGACGCTGCTAAGTGTATGGGGAGGGGGGCTGCCAGGTTGAGAGGAAGAAGATGGGGTGCCAGGAGAGAGGTCCCCTGTCCCAGACAAGAGCATGAGTCAGAACCCTGGTGGAGTAATGATCTGTCCCAGACAAATGAATGACTGTGTATCATGCTCCTTGAGGAACTTCGTAAGATAAGCAAGAGAACTATAAATAGGTGCCATGGCAAGAACCAAGGGTGCACTGCCGCCTACTCCAGCCCACAAGGACAATTAGTCAGATCCCTGGAATTTCTGCTGCCATTACACATTTTTAGAAAACTCTTTGAGGATTGAGCCACAAGGGGTCTGGGGGGAAGAAAGCCAGGAGGAGCTGAGTCCTGCTTGCAGGTGCTAGAATCCTGGCCGTTCAGAACTGCAGGAAGCAAGTCTGATTTCCTCACTTGCTGACAGCCCTTTCTGCTCAGGGAGGGCTCCCTGTTCCTGAGAGGAGAAGCTGCCCTGTGTCAGCCCCTGTTCTGAGCACCACAAGCTCTTACTGCCTCCAGTTCTCTGATGAGAAAACCAAAGCCCAGAGTGGTTAGAGCCCAAGGTCCCATGGCCAGGAAGCGGTGGAGCCTAAGACCCCACCCCCACAAGGCAGACTTGAGAGCTGGGGTGTTATCCCACTGGGTCTGTCATCCTGGGCACCCGTAACTGTGTTTCTTCTTTTGCAACTGTGGCCTCATCACATTGGTCTATGTGTCTTTCTTAATGTGCTCACATCTGCAGGGGCCTGGGTGGAGTCAGAGGGACTCCTTTCCCACTGTCTCACGTAGTCAACTCCAGCCTAGAGTGAAATCTCCACATTTAGACTCTGATCTTAGTTCCATTTGTGGAAATAGTTCTAGAAAAGGCATTCGGTTTTATAGAGAATGCAGGCCCTGAGTGTTTGTGAGATGCTGGGGCAGCTGGAAGACCCCCAGGCAGACCTCCCTCCCCTCCCTGTCCTGGCCCTGTTCCCTGTGCTCCCGGGTGAGAAGGGCTTTGCCCTAGGTCAGAAGTTCCTGGCCTGGGAGTCTCCTAGGCCTTCCAAATTAAACATGAGCGTCCTGTATTTATGAGCGGTGGGCATTTCTGTTGAGGAGAGGTCCATGGTTTTAATGACGTTCTCTGAAAGGGATTAGGACTTTATGAAAGTGAACAAAAATCTGGACTCTGTAAACTCTAGGTCTTTGTTGTCTTGAGATCCTGAAACTGTGACCGTGAATGTGGTCAGAGGTGCTTTCAGGCTTGGGAGCCTCACCTGATTGTGATGCTGAGTTTCTTCTTGAGAGAACCCACCGTTTATCGTGTTTCTTCTCCCTTTAGGTGGTGAGTCCCCACTGTGCGCAAGTCCACCTGGAACAGGTAAGTCATTGGCATTTCCTAGAGACTCTTCCTGCTGTGCCCTCTTTGTGGATCCTCTTCCTCTGTTTTAGCTGTGGCTTTTGTTCACAGAGCTCTGTGGGGACCCTGGACCACCTTGCATTAGCTGTTTGCATACTTACCTAAAGATGGGTGAAGCATGCACTCCTTTGTAAGAATGACTTTTCTGATCAGTTAGTTACTTCAGGAATTCATCTCCCAGAGCCCCGAGTTTCCCCTGCTGTAACACAGAGATGCTGCTTGTGCATTTTCTTAGTGATAACAATGTGGGCAGAGCACTTGTGTCTGGGGTGTGTGTGTAGAGAGCACCATGTGTTGGCGTTGGAACAACAGGAAGCTCTGACCATCTTTCTATCAGATTGGAGGTAAACACAATGATAACACTTTCACTTTGGCAAATCTTTATCCTTGTCTGCTTTCTAAATGGAAACGTTCTTTGAATGTCATTGTGCATCTGGGTGTTTTCTTTGCTGCCTCCCACCTCCTTACTGCCCCCCACCCCCCTGGTTGTGAGGCTGGGGTGGGGGAGGTCAGCCTTTTGTTAATAACTTAGTAGCGGCTTGTAGGACACCTGGCTTGGTGCACTCCAGGACAACAGGATGCCGACAACCCTCTTCTCACTGCAAATTGGAAGTGGCTCGCTTTCCCAGCCTCACCTGTGAGGGGAGGAAACAGGTGTGCCCTGGTGCCTCCTCCAGAATAATATTAATATTAGGTGTGTTCTCTGTGCTTTCCAGTCTGGATGTGGTACCATGCCCTCAATCCCGGTTTTGCCATATACAGATTCCAAAGTCCTGCTGTGGGTTTTGCCCACCTTCCTGCTTCCGGGGCCTCTGTTGGCTGAGAGCCCAGTGGCTTCTAGACCCAGAGCTGGTTTTTCCCTGGAGCAGCAGTAGACACCCTCCAAAGGGCTCAGCCCTGTGTTCTGCATGTGACTTTCTCTCCTAAAATGCAGGAAGTGCTGTGTCCCCCAGGCTGCTGGAGAAATAAATAAATGGTAGCCTGGCCTGTGCTGCTCCATCTGCCTGTGCTGGGCAGGGTGGTGTAAATGTGCCAGCTTTGTCCGGTGGAGATTTAATGAAGGGCTTTCAGGTACACGGTGTCACTTCTCAGGGCAGAAAGCCCCAAAGCAACTTTTTCTCTCCTGGCCCTGCATCAGTCAAGAACCTTCTAGCACCATGACTTGGCATTTTGGATTGGCAAGGGTGGACCTCCAGATTACAGCAACAGCCCCCATGTCACCTTGGGAACCAGAGGGCTGTGTGGGTCCTCACCAGGCCACTGAGGCCATGGTTCTATTTCTCCCTTTGTTATAGTGATTGAGTACCTGCTCTGTCTTAGACATGTTTGCCCAGAGGTCACTTTGGCTCACCCACCTGAGACACGAAGAACCTGAGAAAAGTTAAGTAGCATTCCCAAGCCACAGACATTGAGAGGCCTTCACCTCTGATCTTGGCTTCTTTTGCTGGCACTTGACATTGAGAGGTGAGACAGGTTCATTGGCATAAACAGTAATAGTTTAAAATCAAGGATATACCATATTTTAAAATCCAGGATAACTGTGCAGGGAAAGACTCATTATTTGTCAGTGGAGCTCAAGAGGAAATCAGTGGTAATTTAGTGCCTCTGGGGTTCAGACCCAGCTTGGTATTTCATTCTCAGAACATCTCTATTTGATGGACATTGTGAGTGAGTACCTTCCCCAAGGTGGCATTGCTCACCTGTGGGAAAATGGTCAGAGGAGATGTGGATCTCAGGTGCCCAATGGCCAGGCCATCCCCCCTCTCTTCCCAGTGCTGCTTGAACTTATACAGGGTCCCCCCATCCCCCCAGCTTCATCCTCTTGGGTTATCAGTGGTCGTGGGGACTCATCAGCCTTTCAGGTTTGGGAGAGGGAGCTGCGTCCTTATTCACCTGAAGCTGTGATGGTGGTCAGCTCTAGGGTGTGAATGCCCCTCCCACCCATCTGTGAGCAGCCCTCTGACCACTTTTGTGCCTGGGACCCTTCACCTGGCGATCACCTGCTATGCAGATGTCACCTGAGAGCAGAGAGTCCTTCTGGGCAGTGGAGGAATAACTACACCTCAGCTCTCTTTAACTCTGAGCCACTAGGTCTGCCTGAGTTTCTGGGGCCACAGCAGCCTGGGGCATGTTTCCTTGAACACACTTGGGCATAATTCACTGTCCTCACCAGAGAGGAGAGGTCAGTGATGGGTCGAACCAGCAGGATGTGACAGCCTCCCATGACTGCGGCCGGGGGCCCTGCACTTGATGAAGTTATGCTGTGTGAGAGTCTTTGCCGGACAAGGCACCTTTGTGACTGCCTGGGGTGTTTGGGACAAGGGATTCAGGGACCCTTCATGTGTTTGTCGCACTCTGAACCCTTGGCTGTTTGCGCTGATGCTCATTTTTCTAGTTTTTTTTTTTTTCTGGTAGCAGATCTTTAGTTTATTGTGATGCTTTAAAAGGTGGATGTGAAGTTTGGCTAAAAATGGCAGGCAGTGGGGCTGAGCAAAAGATCTGGGAGGCAAACCTCCTTTTGTAAATGTTAACTTAGTTGATGAAACCATGCAGACAGGCTCCAAGTTTCTTGGAAGCCAGTGTAAAAAGGAAACCACATTATCGGCACGCGCCTTATCAGCAAGGAAGGGGATAGGCAAATCAGTGGAGAAAGTGCCCTGTGGAAAATTGTGCAGGGTGTTGACTGCGTGGGGGACAGGCGCTGAACCACAGCTGCCCAGAAAAATGCTCCCGCCTCGTCCCAGATCGAGATGAATTACTGTTTTAGAGGAATATCAGATACGAGCTTTGAAGTGCATCTTATCAAATCCTTAGGCACTCTTGTGGCTGTGGCCGTGGGCACGGCGTTTAGAAAAGGATAACGCCTGCTTCACTGTCTGTTTGAGTCACACTTGTGGACTTCCGTGGCATGCGTTCTGCTGGGTTGTACAGTGGATGCGTCACTGTTTCTCTAGGTGATCGTGATCATTAGTGATGGGAGAGGTAGCCAGACTCTTCAAAACTGAGTCACTTGTATGCTCTAGCTGTTTCTGTAGATCTACATGCATGTTCATAGGCACATCCAGCACAGAGTACAGCAGTGATTACAAGCGTGGGCTGGAGTCGGCTCAGGGTCCCCCCTGGGCTGTGACAATAGAGAGCTGCGTGACCTTGAACTGAGCCCTCTTCTGGGCTCTGCTCTCCTCTTCTGTAAAGTGGGGATGCTGCCACCTTCCTCGCCGGTCATTGTAAGGATGATGGGATGAAGTAATGTGTGAAGATGCTTAGCACTGGCTCTGGTGTAAGGAAAGTACATAGTGCATGGGGAAAATCCTTATTTGTTGTTCAGTGAAGTCAGGAGGGCGATAAAGGTCTCAGTTCCCGCCGCCTTTGCTGTTTGTGTTTTGGTTTTGATCCCTGTTCTCTTGCCATCTGCCGGGGAGAACCAGTTTGATCGGTTTCCGAGTGTTCCCTCTGCTGCGGGAGGGTGAAGGCACCTTGACAGGCTCTTCTGAGACCTTGATTCTTGTCATCTCTCATTTAGAGACTTAGAGGAACTCAGAAAGCCCATGGAAAAGAGCCTGTCGTCAGGATGCAGGTGGCGTGAGAGCCTCCAGATGGTGGCAGGCGGATTGATTACAGGATCTTTTCACGACACAGGCCTCATGGAGCTCTGAACTTGGCCTGACAGCTTTTTACTGACGTGCGAGGCAGTGGTGTTTGTTTTTCCATGTTATCTTTGCCCTTCCAGTGCTGCCCAAGGGGGTGGATTCATATCAGTGCACCAACGGAAACTCATTCCTGGGTGCAGGTGTAGCTTTCGCGGGGCCCCTGTGAGTCCACGTGTGTGAACCACCCACACAACCACACCCACGGGAAGCTCTCATGGGCCTCTGTCCAGGCTGGAGAGGCCCCGGAGAAGCCAGTCCTGCGGAAGCCCCTCACTGCTTGGTGTCTGAGAAGTTCATTCTTTTTGGAGCAGCTGCCTTCCTTGAAAGAGGCCGTGTCCCCGCCTTCCGGGGCCACGTGTGGGTGGCGGTCAGGGCAGTGTCAGGCCCGGCAGAGGACGCAGGTGCAGGCCTTCACCTGGCGGCTGGCACGCACACAGGCCATTGTTTTGCTTGGCCATTGTGGTTTCTCCCACTGGAGGAGAGGTTGTATAAGAATAGCTTCTGAAATTTGAGCCAGCTGTTTACTGAACTCGGGCGGCTTTATTTCTCCTTGTTTAATTAAAGTGAAGACAATGGGTGGTTTCTGCCAAAGGTGACATTAGGAGTCACATTACACTGTCTCAGGCTACAGTTTCCAACCTGCCTTCTGACAGCTACACCTTTGTATTTGTGTGTATGTGTGTGCATGCTTAGTCGCTCAGTCGTGTCCGACTCTTTGCAACCATGGACTGTAGCGCACCAGGCTCCTCTGCCCATGGGATTCTCCAGGCAAGAATACTGGAGTGGGTTGCCATTTCCTCCTCCAGGAGATCTTCCCGTCCCAGGGATCGAACCCGGGTCTCCCACATCTCCTGCATTGGCAGGCTGATTCTTTACCATCTTAGCCAATGGGGAGCCCCTTGTTCAATGAGGTTGGCTTAAACTCACAAAGTCAGAGGAAGTGGTCATGAAATGACGTTGACAGGAGGGCCCCGTGACTGTTGAGGACACGTGCCCATGAGTATGTGCTGTCATCATCACGGTTCCCACCATTCACCTGAGACAGGTTCTCTCAAAAGTATTGAATTATTTCAGTAAGGTTGCCTGCCAAATTGGATAATTAGGAGTTTGAGATAGAAGGAAAAAAATATACTCTGATGATATTCCCTTTATTTTACTGCAAAATTAGGTGACAACAACAGATTACAGGCTTTCTGTTGGTACTGATTTGTGAAGAAGTGTTACTGAAGTTCATGGAACCTTGTGCCTCCTGCTGACTCCCATCCACAGCAGGCTGTCTGTAGGAATTTCTTGTTCTTGTCTGTAAGTTCAGGTATTTGATTAAATGCTGCTTATTCCTGCTCATAGGTTGTTTTTACTTGTGTAGTGAACTTCAGAAGCACAGACATGGGTCTGCATACCACAGCAGGGTCTTAGCTGAGCGATAGATGCTATTTTCTGAAAGTCAAAAACACCTGTACGTGTGTGCCTACACACAGGTAGGGATGCACAGCTGCCCCTTCAGAGGCTGTCTGTCTCATTAGAACATATTTGCCCAGAATTGGTAGCTCAGTGAGTAAAGAATCTGCCTGCAGTGCAGGAGACCTGGATTGGGAAGATCCCCTGGAGAAGGAAATGGCAAACCACTCCAGTGTTCTTGTCTGGAAAATCCTGTGGGAGGAGCCAGGTGGGCTACAGTCCATGGGATCACAAGAGTCGCACACAACTCAGCAACTAAACCACCACCACGATGAGATTAATTTGTTTCAGGCCAAAAGACACTTGCAAACTTCCCTGTTCTTTAAGCCCTCTGACCTTAGAGAAAAATCTCAAGAATCATGTCAAATCAAAGGCCAAGTCTTCCATTTGGTCAGTGGAATGAAACTTAATATCTATGTTTTTGGTAAAAAGCCAGGTGAGACTCAAATAAAAATATACATGATGCCATATTCCCAGAGTTCAACCTTGAAACTAAGTCATCTATTGCTCTGCACCAGGTAGCCTGTCTATACAGGAATGAGTCATTTGAGGAGCCCCGTGGAAGACCCTTGAAGGGATATATGGAGGCTGAAAGGCCCAGTTAGGATGAGAGAAGCGTGGCAAGCACACCTAGACTCAGGGGGCTGGGACATGCCCAAGGTCACATAACTAGAAATGGGGGGCAGGGGTGAGGCCAGAGCTTGTGGCGCTATCTCCACTGGAAAGGCAGGGTGCTCTAGCCCTGAGGTGCTGCTGAGGGTCTGTGTTTGCTCCAGGGGAGCCCAGGTCCTATTTCTCCAGTTGCTGCATCCCAGTGGGTGGACACGCTGGCTGCTTCTGCGTATTCTCAACAAGCATGGATGGACAGGAGTGCCCGGGGATTTACAGCTTGGGGGAGCAGTGGGAAGCATTGAGAAAATGCTGGAGTTAAGATGCAGTCTGGGGGCTCCCTGTTCCTGAGATTCATGTGCCCTGGGGACCCAGATGTTTGCTAGCCCCACCAGGGGAGCTCAGAACAGGCCAGGCTCCTGGCCTGGGTTGATGACTTTGTTACTTCATTTCTCAGTTGCTGGTTTGTTGTATCTTTTTCTCACTTCAGAGTCCTTTTTGAAGGCTGGGGAGCTGGACTGGCATGAAGTCAGTGTGAGTCCACACCGGGATGGGAAGACCTCTTCCGTTCCTTTCGGGAATCTGCAGGACCCAGGCCAGACTGGTCAGGGCCAGCCGGTTCCCGTTACGGAAGGGCCCCTGACCTTTGCCCGGCCCCTGCCTGCAGCTACCCTCAACACCTCCCCTAAATGCTGCCCTGAGCTATCCCCGCACCTGGGCGTGGGTTCCTGTAGATCTCCAAGGGAAGAGGCACTTGCCTCCAACCTTTTCTAACCCCAGGCCAGACTTTGGTCTACCCTAACTTTGATTTCACCATTCTCTTCCACATCTGAAATAACACCCAGGCTTTGGCTTTTTTTCACCTTTGGGGGTAGAATTGCCAGGATTTCTGGGAAGGTGGCCTGGTGAAGAGGCCCTGATGGTGTTTGCAGTTCTTTAGTGGGAACTCCGGGTCAGCCACGCGTAGGCTTGCCTCAAGTCTCAGTTCAGGGACCTTTGAGAAAGAGGGACAACCCTCCACAAATTAAGGGAAAGCCACCCTTTTTGGAGCTGGGGTTTGAGAGCTGGCGGCTCCCTGCTGTTGCCAGGCCTGCCTGCGGGTGTGAGGAGAAGGCTGCACATTAACCCGTGGCAGCATGGAGCCCGGCTAATGATTAAATCCCACACCGGCCGCCCGCAGTCACACCGGCAGTTGCTCGCCTGTGTCTGTTCCTGTCCCCGTCGGATGTCAGTGTCCTCCGCACGTCCACCCAGGTGTGACACATGCAGCCCGGTGTCCCTGTCCACCCTCGTCCTGGGTCCCCACGCCCCGTGCTCTGGGGTGACGGCGGTCAGGTCGCCAGGGCCAGCAGCTTCCAGAGTGACAGCTCCTCTTCCAGGGGTGGGCCTTCTGAAATGTTTTCAAGGAAAGACAGCTGTCCCTAGGTCCAAAGGCTGGAAGTCTGCAGTGGATAAGAAAACTCAGGTTGAGTGTCATTTATTTTCTTTTATGGCCCTGAGTCCATAGCAGTCACTGGATTTTAAGTGTGGGAGGGACGCCTGAAGACAGTGGTTCTGTGTGATTGGTGGTGGAAATAGCAGTGACTACTGAAAGGGAAAACCAACTGCTTATTTTTTCAATGCCTTGAATTAGGATGGAGGAGAAGCGTCATATTACCATAGCACTTGAATTACCTGAGTGTATTTTTACCTGTGAGGAGAGTACTCCTTTAAAAAAGCACAACAGTGAACTCCCCCATATAGAAGTCTCCGCTGGGGAGCAGTGGCCGAGGGGCGGAGTGACCCTGGCTGTCAGTTTAGGATCCCAGGTTGGGGAGTCAGATTCTTCCCCAAATTCTACATGCCCTTGGGCCCTCCACCTGGCCCTCTCCTGGGAGCCAGGGAGCATGGGGATCCAGGGGCCTATCTCCAGAACTGGGTCTGGAGAGCAGGTATGGAGCCCAGGACTGGGACCTCTAAGTGTTGCCTGGCTTGCAGTTGTCACAACTTTCAGCTTTGTGACTTTGAGACTTTTGCTGGGGTGCTAGGGAACCAACTCGTGAAATTTGGTAAAGAAAAGCAATCAAGCATTTAAGCTTCTTTTCATGTTTGATCTATACCTCAGAGTTAAATATAGATGAAGGGAAAAAGTCTTATTTGGTGAGGAATTCCGGCTGACAAATGTTGAGAAAGGGAGAGTTAGAATAGCCATGTTTCAGACCGCTAATAAGGGCGAAGCAGCTGGCTCTAGGACGTGACCTTCTGTAACTGCCTTGGTCACAAAGGGAAGCTGGTGGGGTCATGTGGGCCTCACGTGAAGGACGTTGGAACATTGATTACATATTTGCCCCTACCAGAAATCAAGCCAGAATCAAATTAAGCCAGGCCCACCCACAACTTACAGGAAATACAGGGCCAGAGAGATCTGAAAAATAACTCCAGAGAGGTCAGCAAAACCCAGAAGGGGGAAATTCTACTGGGTAAGAAGAACCCCAGTTGTTTTCAAATACACTGCAGGAAGAGGAGGAGGAGGAGGAACTGTTGTAAAGGAACTGAAGAGACAGGTTAAATAAACATGGTAAGACTTGATGTGGATCCAGTTAAAGTGTCAGACTGTAAAAAAACAAAACCAAAACAATACTTGTATGACAGGGACGTTGGAACATTGATCACATGTTTGTGTACAAATATGATGATGTATTTGGTTTATATTAAGGAATGATTGCTAATGATACTGGTATTTTGTTGTCCTTTTTTTTTTTTAAGTCTTTATTCTAAAGATACCGAAATACTTATTAGATGAAGTGGTATAATGTCTGGGGTTGGCTTTACAGTGGTTCAGTGAGGGGCTGTGGGGGTGAGTGTGTGGATGCAGTTCATTTGGGGGTTATTGGAAGCTGGGGCACCTGAAGCTCTGCACCTGTGTCTCCCAGGGTTATTATGCAGGATGCAGGTAGTGTAGGCACAGAGCTCAAGGTGAACAGGTGATTGAGGCCCAGTGGCCAGTAACTGTTTTTTAGCATACGTGTCACCCACCATGTTTTGAGATACACTGCCAGCTCCCCACCCTGCATAGTCATTTTCCATGTGTGAAGGCTCAAGGCTTGCCCGCCAGTGGCCAGTGTGACCTTGTGACCTGTTGGCCTCTGGAAGGACACTGTGTCTGCTTGATGAAATGCTTCACTGAAAGCCTGCTGTGTTCATCAGCACAGGACACAGAGGTGATTGATACATTGCTTTCTAAAATGGCAATGTTTGCTTCATAAAGCTTTTTAAATACGTTCTACATAAAAGTGAGTGTCAAACTAGCCAAGGGCATTCTTCCTCTTCTCTTCGAGAGATTTATACAGCTTCCTTTCCAAAGGGGTTGATGTCCAATGAGTTAAACTCAATGTAACAAACGACTTTGGAAAATTAAAGAGTTAAAATGGACTTGGAGGTTTATGAGGAAATGAGCTCCCTGTCCTTGGGAATATTCAAGTAAAAGCTGACGGCATTGCTGCAGTGGTCATTCCAAATGTGACTGGGAGATTGCGGTTTCACGTTGAGTGAAAGTGACAGTGAGGGACGCTTTAATAAAGTCATCTTAGTATGTGGTAACAAGGTTTTAGTACAAACCAAGCAACGCACAAATAGTTTAGTCAGTGGTCCTCAAAGTGTGATCTCAGCCCAGCAGCAGCAGCAGCAGCAGCATAAATCTGGGAACTTAGAAGCACACATTCTCTGACCCCACCCCTGACCCCAGATCTCTTTTCCTAAGCCTTCTGGGTGGTTGTGCTGCCAGCTGAAATTTGGACACCTGATCTAGAAGGAGATGTCTTCCAGGGGAGGGCCCACTCTGAGCAAGGCTGGCAGGTTGTGGGAGCTGAGCGTGGGGATGACTGAGGACTCTGCAGCCTGGGGTGTGGGCGAGGGTGCTGGGCTGCCTCACTGAGATCCCTTCCTCCTGGGAACAGTCTCTCACCTCCAGATGCCCTTCCTCTCTCCCAACGTTGTGTAGACAACATTGTGGTCCTTTTATCTGTATTCTAGAACACAGAGCCAGCTTCTTCAGAGTCTCTGTCTAAAAAATGCTCCAAGCAGCTCAGTGTGTGGCATCCTCAATCCTCAGGTGAGAACAGAGCTCTGGCAGAGACAGTGATGTGTCTTTAAAAGGAAGCGTGGCAGCATTCACCGCTCAGCCTGTCGTCCAAGGAGGCAAGAGAACTCCAGAGCTTAGCTTCCAAAGGAGCGTAAAGCATCCTCGGGATAAAGAAATGACATCTCGTAAACGTACAAACGTGACTAGGTTAGACTGTGATTAGGATTCTTTTCATGATATTTATTGGGACAAATTTATTATGTGGGGACATTAGAATTGGGAAGTTTTCCAGGTGTTTCTTAGGTGAATCAAAGATTTAATCATCTACAAATAAAAACAGGTTCAGTTACAGTCACTCCTCATTATTTGTGGATCATATATTTGCAAGCTTGCCTATTTATGAAAACTTGTTTGTAATCCCCAAATCAACACTCACTGTGATTTTGTGGCCATCCAGGGACATGTGCAGAAGGGCAGAAAATTTGAGCTCCATGTGGGCACTCACCAGCTGTGTTCCTCAAGGTGCCTCTTGTTTTAGCCCTCAGAAGAGTAAACAGGGGTTCTTCTCAAGGTGTATTTATATTTAGTGCCACATTTTGGGAATTTTTTTGCTTTTTGGTCGTGATTTCTGTTTACAATGGCATCCAGCTATAGTCCTGAAGTGCTGTCTGGTACTTCGAGGCACCAGAAACCTGGCCAGTGTCATGGTGACTTTTTAAGAACATGACAACCTTGAATGAACTATAGTTGATCAGTTATTGATTAGGGGTCCTCAGACCTTTTCCCCTGACTTGCCCATCAGAAGGAACAAACCCTTACTCACTTGCAACTGCCTCCCCCTGAACCTGTGGTGAACAGTTCATGTACAAACCTGAGAGGTGGCCAGGAGAAAGCCAAGCTGGAAGAAATCCATGGTGGAGGGCTGAGTGGTCTGGGCTCTGGGGCAGGATGGGCCTGCCGGCCAGGATACTGCCCCCGCTGGACACCCCAGGGTAGACCCACCTCTCCGCTGCTGAAGCCCTGTCTCTGCAGACAGCGTTCGCCCACCCAGGCTGAGTGACCCTACTCCAGAGCTAATAACACAGGTCCTCACCTTCTAGAGACATGTCCGGTCTCTTCTGGAGCTGCTAGGCACTCCTGGGCTGCTCCTTCCTGCATTGTTCATATCCCTGGCTGGGGCTGAGAACGCTCCTGTTGGGAATTTGATGGTGTCTTTGAGACCTGAATCCCCAGGCTCGGGGTGTTCTCCATCACCATGGAGTAAGGAGTAAACAGCTTGTCCTTGGGGCGCCACACCTGGCCCTGTCTACTTCCCCACCAGAACTCACTGCCCCTCCCCATCGTGTTCCTCTCTTGTGATATGCAGGAGTTGGGCTTGGACCTTCTCTCCATCAGGGCCCTCTGATGGTGAAGAGTCTTTGAGCTGATACTGCCAGGAGCCATGGGGACATGTGCCTCTTGACTTCTCCAATCCTCGGGAAGCCTAGAGGCTGCCACCCTTGACCCATTGCACAGAGTTGAGAGCTGATGCTTCAGTTCAGTTCAGTCACTCAGTCTTGTCCGACTCTCTGAGACACCATGGACTGCAGCACACCAGGCCTCCCTGTCCATCACCAACTCCCGGTGTTTACTCAAACTCATGTCCATTGAGTCGATGATGCCATCCAACCATGTCATCCTCTGTCGTCCCCTTCTTTTCCCACCTTCAATCTTTCCCAACATCAGGGTCTTTTCAAATGAGTCAGTTCTTTGAATCAGATGGCCAAAATATTGTAGTTTCAGCTTCAACCTCAGTCCTTCCAATGAATATTCAGGACTGATTTCCTGTAGGATGGACTGGTTGGATCTCCTTGCTATCCAAGGGACTCTCAAGAGTCTTCTCCAACACCACAGTTCAAAAGCATCAATTCTTTGGCGCTCAGCTTTCTTTGTAGTCCAACTCTCACATCCGTACATAACTACTGGAAAAGCCATAGCTTTGACTAGACAGACCTTTGTTGGCAAAGTAATGTCTCTGCTTTTTAATATGCTGTCTAGGTTGGTCATAGCTTTTCTTCCAAGGAGCAAGTGTCTTTTAATTTCATGGCTGCAGTCACCATCTGCAGTGATTTTGGAGCTTAGAAGAGTTCAAAATTCTGCTGACGTGACAGGTAAGGGGACATGTGGCCCAATTACCCCTCACCCCCATGGTCCCTCTCAGGAACCCCCTGCTGTCCTGTGAGGACTGAGCTGACCTAAGACAGACACTCCAGCTCCCCAGCTCGGGGTGTCCATTGTGTCTGGCCTGGAAGGAGACCCCACGTGATTTCCTCCAGAGCAGGCCGCTCCCAGGGACATCCTGCCAAGGACAGGGCTGTGACAGTCTCCCATAGCCCTCCCTGTGATATTCTGTGAGAAGAAATGCAATATTCTTGTTATGAAATAATTGATTAAAAAAAAAGAAAGCCTGCCTGTTTAGATGTAGTTATAAAATGGGCCCATGTGAGTCTTCCTCTTAATTTAAGGGACGTACCAGACTATTTCATAAAATGAAATCTGCTGGATAGCCTCTAGTGTGGGCAGCTGGAGGGGAGGGTCTGACAGTGGGGGATGGGGGATGGGGCTCTGGTTCTGGGCGGCTCGTGGTCCAGCGCTGCCTGCTTTTCCTGTTGTGACTTTGGGTGTCAAGGGAGTGAGTTGAATGTAGCCTCAGACAGGCTGGGTCACCTGTAAAGCCGCAGTGTCCCCACAGACTGACGTGTGTCCAACCACTACCTCCCTTATCCTTTTGGCCTCCTGGAAACTTGGCACCCAAGGAACATGACATTTCAGGCGCTAATGGAGGCATCAGGCGCCTGCTTCTTTCTGGTCCTGCCATGCTCTTTGACTTTGACTTTGTGTTTGTTTCTTGGTTTCGTGCTAATTCAAAAGGACAGAAGGCAGGCAGGCGGGTGGGTGGGCAGATACCTGCTAGGTTCTGGGACACCTGCCTTCCCGAGAATCCCAGTAGGTTTCCTGGGAGAATTTAGGAGGACGGGGGTGGGGGGGTGGGGGGGCAGCTCTGGCTCTGCCCTTTCTGATCCCCACCCCATGCTGGCACCAACAGGATGCAACCCCTGCCCTGTGCGGTCCTTCCTGACCCCTCTCTGGTTCCTGCAGGGTCCTGGCAGGAGGCCCTCAGCTGGAGCCCATGTACGTGCTGCCACCGAGCCCTCGGCTCCTCTGTGGGACTGGCCCCCCTGGTTCCTGTGCTCCCAGCCTCCCCGCTCCTGCGGAACCACTCGTGGGCCACATCAGGCCAGGGGCAGGAAGGAGCACGATGGGAGGAGGGCACTGCTTGTGGAAGGAGAAGCTGGCCGTGCTCCCCAGTGCAATGAGTTCCTCCCCAGAAGGATCTGCAGGGCCTCCACTTGCCCTTGGCACTGAGTCTGTCCCTGGCGCCTCGCCCGAGCTTGCTCCTGTCCTCACTCTGCTTTAATGGGACTGTGAAAGTTACATGGAGCGTTGAGTCCTGACTCTGGCTCCCACGCTCTGCTTCCTGGGGGTGGCCGCTGCCTGCCCTGCAGACCTCTGCCCACAAGCCCCTCTGGGACATCAGGCTTGATTGTGAAAGCACTGTTTCTGCTGCCTGTCCTGGGCCTCCCTCCCTCCCTTCATCAGCCTCCAAGTTCCACGTGGTTCAGACCAGCCTACACATCTCAGAAATCTGAGTATTTGGTGACAAATAAGCATAGACACAGTCTCAGGACATGACTTAGCGACCAAACAACGACAAATCTTAGTGTGAACAAAACCTTGCTTCTCATAGTTGAGCTTGGGGGCAGAATGACGTTACCTTAGCTCAGTTGGTGAAGAATTCGCCTGCAATGCAGGAGACCCTGATTCGATCCCTGGGTTGGGAAGATCCCATGGAGAAGGGAAAGGCTTGCCCACTCCAGTATTCTGGCCTGGAGAACTCCGTGAACTGTATAGTTCATGGGGTCACAAAGAATCAGACATGACTGAGTGACTTTCACACACTTTTAGTTTCCTAACATCAGAGGGGTGTGTATTTTTCTAGTAATCCAGGGTGATTGTTGCCAACTTGTAGGAGTGTTAAGAAAAAAATTCTCAAGGTGGGCAATCCTGCTAATGAATCTGTTTCTGGTCTTCTCATTCTGGAAGGGAACAATGTTCTGCTGGCTGTCTGACGTTGGGAAAGTTTCTTTGCCCAAGTCTTATTTCTTTGAATGGAGCTGTGGTCTTGGCAGGTTACTGCGTTTAGTGTGGGCTTGTGGGGAAGTTTCACTTCCATGGGCCAGTCCCTCCCTGGCACCCAAACACAAGGATTGAACGCAAAGCTGAGATTTATTTAGCTTTTATTATCTGCTAGATGCCATTCTTAGCCCTGCATGTTTCCTTATTTAATCCTCCCAATACCCCCACTTTCCAGGTGAGAAAACTGAGTCACAGAGAAGTAATTTCCAAAGGTCAGACAGCTGGGGTCTCACCCAGGCATTAAGGTTCCAAAGCAGGTACACTTCACCCCTGAACCCTACCAGCCAGGCAGTGAGTAGGTGAATGAATGAGTGAACACATGAAGGCCTTTGTGTTTGAACTGGATGTGGCTAGTTGTTGCCTTTTAAAAGATTTTCATTTATTTTTTTATTTTTATGGTTACGCTATGTGGCTTGCAGGATCTTAGTTCCCCAACCAGTGATCAAACATGTGCCCCCTGCAGTGGAAGCATGGAGTCTTAACCACTGGACCACCACGCAAGTCTCTCAAAAAGTTTTAAGATGTATTTTAACTCTGTTTTCCTGGAGAAACAAACAGAACGTGCAGAGCTGTTTCAGTTGGTCTCCTTAAGAGAACCCCCTCCCCGGTCCCCAGCTGGGTGATGACATTTGTGCACAGCCACAGGCCCTGTGCTTCCTTGTGAATCTGGCTCTGGTTATGCAACGTTCCTTTTGTTCCTTTTTACGGGACCTTTTCACAGCGCCAGTTTCAGGCTGGTCAGCATGGCTGGGAGCAGCACACAGGTCCGGCGACTCTGGGAAGCTGGGGGCCGTGAAGTGTCCTCGGGCCCTGCCAAGTTCCTGGTATGGCAGCTGCGAAAGGTCTTTCTCTGCTCTTTACCCAAAAGGTGGAGGGGGCGAGGGGAGGTGGGAAGCAGGGGTGCAGCCCAGGGATCCCGGTGCCACCCTTCACTGCGAGAGTTGGGGGCCGTGAGCCTGGGGAGGGAGGCCTCTGCTTCGGGTTCCTCACTTTGCAGGGGGTGGGGGGAATCTCATTAGATACTTCCATGGGGTGATCTGGGAGGGTTCCGTGGGTGAGAACATGTGTTACCGAAGCCTGTACCTGGGCGGGTGCAGCGTGTGAGTCCCACCCAGCCAGTGAGCAGAACCCACCGTTTATGGTCTGTGGGGACAGGCTGTCCTTCACCATCACTGGGTTGTCTGAATTGATGCTTCACTACCTGGCTGTTTGATGGACAATTTCTTCCTAATAGCCAGCCACCCTCTATTTCATTGATTCCATATGGTACAAACTTGTGACGGTGTAGAGAGTTGCTCCTCTTCAGATGCTATTCTTTTAGCTGATGAGTCAGTTTAAGCCACTTAAATAATAAATAAATACACCCCATTTAGTTTTATTATCCTGAAAATAAAGCTAACTAGGTATTCATTACTGAAATGTAAAACAGTATCCTCCTGCCTCTTAAAATGGCCAGGTCAGCCCTCTGTTGCTTTGAAATGACTGCTGGGCTTATTCCTTCCCTCATCCTGCAGACCCCAGTGCTTTGCTGCCTGCCGTACTGTGTGGCACGGGGACATCGTCATCCCCCCAACATAGGCGTGATTCTCCCCTGTGCCAGGCCCACAGTGTGTGTATGTGTGTGTGTGTGTGTGTGTGCATGTGTGTGACAGAAACAGGTGCTGTTGCATCTTCACAGGGAAGCATCCGTGGCCTCCCCTCCTCTGCTGACATGTGTGCACTCCCCACAAAGTGGTTCTTTTTTTTACATTATTTTTTTATTTGGCTGCGCCCGGTCTTAGTTGCAGCATGTGGAATCTAGTTCCCTGAGCAGGGATTGAACCCAGGCCTCCTGCATTGGGAACTCAGAGCGTTAGTCACTGAACCACGAGGGAAGTCCCCCGAGTGGTTCTTATTGAGGCACTTCCGTTCTCGTTTTCCCCTCACCTCATCTCATGGTTTCCCAGAAAACACATTTGTTGCTGTAAATGTTGATGCATTTACTCTCTGCTGGGCCCTGTTCTGAGTGTGTGACTGGCCTTTGCTGCTTTAACCCCACAGCCACCTTGCAGAGAGGTTGCTGTATTTTTCAGCCTGTTTTCTGGGTAAGGAGCATGAGGCGCAGAGACGGCAAAGTGCCTGCTCAAGGCCACACAGCGGGAGCATTTGGAGTTCTGTTACCTGTTCTTAGAGAGTGGAGCCTGGTAATTCAGGGACTCCTTGTGTGGCTAACCCTGGCTTTGTGTCAGTTGGCTGGCCCTGTGTGGCCCTGTAGTCACAGCTTCCTGGGGCAGGAAGGGACTCCTGCAGAAGCCTGGAGGATGGCCACGGCGAGGAGTGCGGGCAGGGGTCTGTCCCTGGTCCCACTACTTACTCCTGTGTGGCGGGTCTTGCTTTGCCTTTTCCTCCACTTTCTTGCCCTGGGGATTGGAAGGTGACAGAGCGCATAGCCTATAGCCGCCGTTGTCTCCACCCCTCCTTGCAGTCCAAATCTGATCCCTCTAGTAAGCCTTTCGGTGGTCCCCTCGGCTCCACTGAGGCCCTCAGGGATGTGGCATCTGTGCTGTGTCACTCCTGTGTTGGGTTTGTTAAGCACCATTTTTTGTAGAAGCCTATGGGAAGCCAGTGATCTGCCTCTCACATTGGCAGATTATCACTGGCACTCATTACTGGCGACGCAGGGTCTTTTGGTTTGGACGTGGTTGCTGGCTGTGACAGCTGCTCCCTCGTCCACAGCCTTTGATGGCACTTTTTGCATCTAGAGTAAGGCCTTCAGGGTGTTTGTTTACTGTGATACATCAGCTACACCTTTTCCTCGAAAAAGTATAAGATACTTGGTGTCCTGTCAAGATAGCAGAGGTTTGAATATTGATTCGAGATGCTGCAGGGATATTTGACAGAACCAAGTAAACCTCAGGTCAGCTGGGAGCCCAGGGTCCTGGAACCCTGTCCGCCCTGGGGAGTGAGTGACTCTTAGGAGATGTTGCCCAGTGGATGAGGATCCCGCCTCCCCGTCTCCTCCAGACACCCCCATGTCTGTGAGCACAGGGGCCACCGGGCACTGTGGAGAACTGTGTTCATCCAGCCCAGGCGGGGCTGGCAGGGTGTGTGCCCAGGGAGCACCAGCACTCTCACTTTGGACTTGTGCTTTGGCCTTCATCCCCACTGGGCTTCCAGCTGCCTTTTCACCCCAGTGGTCCCCGCCAGGACCCCAGGGCACCCTGTTCTCTCCCTCTGTTGTTTGGAAGTATGTGGCTGGCCTACATCTGCTCCCAAATGGTGGCTGACCTGTCTGAACCCCATCCTTTCCTTCTTAGAGAGGCACAGTTATCGGGGCAAAGCAATTCCCTCCCAGAGGTGCTTGGGCCAGAGTCACCAAGTGTTCTGGATTGATCCTCTGCTGGTCTCGGCCAGTGGCGCACCCATCTCTGTCCTCTGTTAATAAAAGTTTGCATCGGCATGCAGATGTCGTTTTGGTTACTATCCTCAGTTGAAAGATGGGCACCTGACAGCAAAACTGCTGTTGTCTGTTTCAAATATAAAAATAACCCCATTTGGAAAATAAATGAGTTTTAATCATTTGAAAAATATGTTGAACAAGAGAGCCCCCAGGCAGGTCATTTGATTCTTTATCGGGTGGATGGCTCGCTAGTCTCTGCCTCGGAACCATGGACTTGGGGATTTTAGGGCTGGGCCGGGCCTTCTGAGCACTAGATCCAAAAGCTGTCATTTTATCGGAAGAGACTGATGCCCAGGGAGGCCAGTGGCTTCATTGGAGTCCCAGGACCACATACTGGTCCAAGCAGATGTGCTCTGGGCCTCAAGCAGCACCTTTAAGGAGAAGCAGCCCAGGCCTGTGGGTTACCTTTCACAGGTTAACCTTTACCACGGATCCCACCTGTGTCTCTTTCCTTCTTCCTTCTTTTTCTTGGTACCTTTAGAAGTTGCAAGCTGTGATTAGCACGTGCCAAAGGGGACACAGGTGAAGGAGGCTGGGCGGGGTGGAGGCGGGTGCTGCACTGCCCTGGAGACAGGGAGACTGGGAGGAACTGGGAGGTGGCCGAGTGGCTTTCACCCGGGACACTGGCGCTGGTCCACAGAGGGTGGTGGTGGCCTGCAGGTGTCAGCCTCCAAAGGCTGTCCAGGAAGGCAGGCGGGCAGCCCTCTTCTTGCAAAATAACAAGAGAAAAGGAGTTTGCAGCACACATCTAGGGGTCCGGGGTCTACAAGTAGAGAGGTTTCCTTAGTCTTCTCCAAGGTCAGGATGCAGGATTACTTATGAGCAAGGAACCGTCTTCAGGAGACTTCAGCAAGGTAGTTCTCAGCCATTTTTTTTTATTGTAATATAATTGCTTTATAATGTTTTAATTTCTGCTGTATAACATTGTGAATCAGCCATATGTATACATATATCCCCTCCGTCTGGAGCCTCCCTCCCTTCCCCCCGTCCCACCCCTTTGGGTCATCAGAGAGCACTGATCTGAGCTCCCTGTGTTATATAGCAGCTTCCCACTAGCTAGCTATATTACACATGTTAGTGGATATATGGGCTTCCTAAGTGGCGCTAGTGGTAAAGAACCCGCCTACCAATGCAGGAGACATAAGAGACATGGATTTGATCCTTGGGTCAGGAAGATCCGCTGGAGGAGGGCATGGCAACCCTCTCCAATAATCTTGCTTGGAGAATCCCATGGACAGAGGAGCCTGGTGGGCTACAGTCCATGGAGTTGCAGAGTCAGACACGACTGAGTGACTCAGCAAAGTACAATGTATGTATGTCAGTGCTACTCTCCCAGTTCGTCCCACTCTCTCTTCCCCCCCCCCCCCCGCCCCCCGTGTCATAAGTCTACATCTGTGTCTCTCTTCCCACCCTGCAAATAGTTCCGTTAGTATCATTTTTCTAGATTCCATATATATATGTGCATTAAAATAAATCAGACATTCTTAAAGCATGAACTGTACTGTGGTGATAGATGAGGGCTTCAGCTTTTTAGCCCCAAGAGTAGATAAATTCTTTGCTTCCAAGTAAAGGCGCATAGAGATGTCACGTGTCACCTTCCTGACAAGTGCGGTGTTTGGACAAGTCGGGCTGCTTCCAGTCGGCGTGAGGCGTGAGCTCCCTGAGCAGCCACGGGGCTTCTCTCCCATGTATCCGGGTCCCATCCCTGCTCATCATTGGCTTGGTTCCAAACACAGCCCCAGAATGAGGTTCTCCCCTGCTGCAGGATTTCGTGCCCATCAGATCTCAGAACCTGGCTTAGAAGTGGTGACTCACTCATGATTCCTCTGTCTTCCTAGGCTTAGGGCTAGACCTGCTCCCCCAGGAAAAGCTCCTCTAGCTTCACTGGTTTCAATCTGACCCAAGGACAGGCTGGGCAGGATGGGCTGCGGACCATCGAGGGCCGGGGGATGGGAAGAGTCCATAGTTTTGGTGTCAGAAGTTGCTGCTGCCTCTTAACTGTGTGATTCCATACACCTAAGAGTCCTGAATGCCGTTTCCCCAGCTGTGAAGTGAGGACGGTCATGTCTTACTGGGCTTCCTGCTGAGAACCAGGTGGCTGGCCATGAACGGGTCTGCTTCCTGACCTTGGTCTCCTGTCGCCTCTTACAGGATGGTGCTGGTGGAATGTTGCTGTCTTCTCTAGGAGGGGAGGGGGCGCTGCATGGTCTGTGGACACAGGCCCTGTCTCCCCAGGCACAGCTGGCTGCTGAGGGGTGCAGGAAGGCAGGAGGCTTTCTCTGCAGCCTCTTGGAGGCTCTGGACTGGCCAGAGGGCCTGCCTTCTTCTTCCTAGAGAATCCCCCTCCTCACTCTTGCCCTCCTGCACCTGTTCTGGCTGCACTGGTTCCCTCGCTGGTCTCCAAGAAGTTTGCAGTCCCACTGCAGGGTCTTGGCACTGGCCACGCCCCCCAGTCCTATCCCCTCACGTGACCTCCCTCAGCCCACCTCCCGCAGCCCCTCCACGCTAGGCTGTGGCTACACCTGCCTCCCTGCATGCTCCTCCCCTGAGGGTTGTCAGGCGCCTTGCCGGCAGGCTGGGATAGAGTCAGTATGTGGGGGTTCCAGCTGCTGCCATCCACTTAGGTGATGGGGGGCTGCTGGAAGGCATAGAGGGCCGGCCTTCAAGGAGTTCGCTCTCTGTTTACAAACTTAGACTTATGGTTGGTGTCAGACTGTCTCGAGTCGCTGTGTGTTACTTCAGTCTAACTTGGTCTAACAGCTCAGGCTGCAGGTGAAACTGAAATACTGTGAGGGTAGGCTGAGGCCTAGCTTTCTGATTGTATTGCTTGTATGTAGGTATGTATTTTTTTACTTATTTTTCATGTGTTTATGTGTGTGTCTATCCTTTGTTTATCTATCAGCTCTCCAACCTGTTTATCATCTCTCTGTTGTACTATCTAGCTGTGCATTTATTGTCTAACACATCTGTCATGTGAAGGGCAGTGGCGTTCAGGACTCGCTGTGGGTGAGGGCTGGCTTGGACCCTCTGTGGAGCCGCGGGGCTTTGAGGCTGCTGCAGGGAGTGTGGGTGCTGCCCCTCCAGACCCACCCTCCCTGCCCTCCTGGGGCTTGAGGTCCAGAAGCTGCTCAGCTTAGTGGCTTCTGGAACAGGAGGTATCTCTTGCTCATGTGCTGATTTGGGGAATTACAGGGCAAAACTAAGTCGGTTCTCTTGGACCTTGAAGCCATACCACAGGAGAGTGTAGAATGATGGCGGCTTTTGGAGAAGGCTTTGTAGCCCCCTTGAAACTCAGCGCCCGTGTGTCAGGAATGACGAGGGAATTCCCCACAGTGTTCAGGAATGACCCTCACAGGCTAAGCAGTGAGGCGGGGTCGGCCTGGGGGCGGGCAGCTGGGCCTGGTCGTGTCAGTGCTCAGACATCAGCAGGCGGGGCTGGGCTGCAGGACCCCCATGGCGTCCCCTCCCTTCAGGGTGGTGTTGTCTGCTCTCCTGCTTTGCTTTGTCACATAGGTTTGCACAACCTGCTTACCAGAGTTTGCAACTTCCTGGTGAAAATGCAGAGACGTTTGCAAATATCAGAAGACATAATCAGTCCCTTGTGCTGGTTGATTGGGAGCGGTGGTCTCCAGCCAGGTTTACATACTCACCTCCAGGGCTGGGACCTACGTATGTTTAATTGTAATGGAGTGTGAATGCACTACTGTTCATTTATTTATAAATTATGTACATGTCCCACATTGCAGAGATATTGTGTGCCTTCCTTATACACATTCACAGTATAAAGCAAAATGGAAAGTGCATGAACTGAAGGAACGGTAGGCAGTGCTGTGTGCCTTCGACTGGGGACAGTGGTTCTCAGATATGGGGATGTTTGGAGTCAGGTTAGCTTAAAACCAGCTCTTCTGGAAACTTGATGATCTGCCAAGACAAGTAGCTGAGTCCTAAGGGAGATGAAGTCCTTGGGATGAAGGCCAGGCTGGATGGCCCTGTGCACAGTGTTCAGGGCCCGTGGCCTGGCCGTGGTGAGGGTGGTTTCAGGCCCCTGCAGCTGTCATGCAGTAACCCTAGGTAGGCCAAGAATGTTTCGGTTCCAAGATGCTCAGTGGCTCCCTCACTGTCTTCCCTCCAGGACTGTCTGAGTTCTGTCACTGGTGGGAAGACCTGAATGCCACACCAGGAGCTGGCACCTCATCTGAGCTGACCCTGGTGTTGGCGCTTTCTCCAGTTATAGAAGTAAACTGTGTTCTCGGTAGAAAAGGAAAAAAGTGCACGTGGAAGAAAAAACAAGAAAAAATATGAAAAATATGAAAAAAATATGAAAAAAACCCAGAAACACGCTGCTGCCCAGGCAGCCTGCACACTGATAGACGTTTCCAGGTGTGTGTGTGTGTGTGAGTCACGCACTCTGCACCAGGGAGCGACCGTGTGGCTGTCGTGACTGTTAGTGCTCTCGCTGTCACACATCGCGGCGTCTCTCCAGGCCCACAGGTGTGTCACCGTCTGTGAGCCCCATGATTTATCTAATGTAACTAAGTCGCGGGGTTGAGCTCTTAGGCTGTGTGTTTTTCCCTGTTACACACATCATAATGCAGTGAGCAGCCTGGTCCCTAGAGACTTACGGACTTTCCCAGTAATTTCCTGAGTCATTCCTCACATTGCTGTCATGTGTTTCAGACCTTTTAAGGGCTTTTTGTATCTATGGACAAGATGTTTTCTAAAATGATGAATAAGTTTACATTTCATTTACATTTTAGCAATACTTTAAAAAAATATATTTTAGATTTTAATCTTTGGTTTCTAATGGACCTCCCCCCAAATCTCATTGTTTGGAGTCCATATGGCCTGAGCCATCAGAAGTCTGGGATGGTGGGAAGATGGGCAGGACCGGTGTGGAGCCCAAAACAGTACAGACATGGGGTGTGAGGCCTGTCGCCCACTGGGAGGTGGTATCGGAGGCTGGGGACACTGGAACAGTGGAGGGCAAGTTCTGGTACCTGGCACCCATGGGGACCATCTCAGTTGGTCCCCAGACACCTCTGCGAGAGGAGGAGATGAACTAGAGGCATGTGTCCTGGCCAGGAAAGACCAGCCACTGCGTGTGGACACCCAGAGCCCACTCTCACATCTGAGCATGGAGGAGAGTGCCTTCCAGGTCCTGCTTTTGTCTGGGGTCCAGGTCGCGACCTCTGCAGTTTAGGGTTGGCTTGGCCACACGCTGTGTAATTTCAGGAGGTCATCGCTCTCATTGATCCCTGAAATAAACTTGGTATTCACTCTTCATCCCTTCGCTTCACACTGGGGGAGCCACTGTGAGCCAGATGCCCAGGTGGGACCCCAGGTGAGGGGGGATGTCAGGTCCTGTTTGAGAAGGGTTCCCCAGGGCCAGGGTGGGCAGGAGCAGAAGGGGGTGCCGGGGTTCTGTCCACCTTGGCCAGCTCTAGCCTGCTGCATGGTCACCCCTGTGTCACCTACTCAGAGTGTGTCCCGGACTGATCCACAGAGCGGTGTCCATGAGACGCAGCAGGCAGGGAGGAGCTCACAGAAGGCAGGAGAGAAGAGCCTCCTGAGAGGAAGGTGTTCGGGGGAGCCGAGACAGGGGCATCTGGATTCTCCTCCCACTCTGCCGTTTTCCATGAGACCTTACACCTCTCTGCGGCTTGGTTTCCCCCCTTCTGAAATTGGGAGGTAATTTCTCTCACAAAGTTACTGGATTCATCTCCTGAAATAGTGGCTATAGAGGAGCCTGGTGGGCTACAGTCCACAGGATCACAAAGAAGTGGACACGACTGAAGTGACTTTAGTTCGCACACACGCCTTGGAGTTTAACACACCCACTCACACACCCACACAGGGGTTGTGTAGACTGTAAAGTAATTATAACCTGAAGTTTTTTTCCCTGTCAGATAAGCTTTTCAAAAATAGAGTGGTAAAAATTGAAAATTCTCTCAAAATCAATAACTGGTTCTTTTGAGCAGATATAACAATAATGATGTAATAGTGGCCAACATTGATTGAGGGCTTCCTGTATACTGGGACAGATAGGCCATGACCAAGGACTGCTTACCTTGCCCTGACCAGGGGTCATGGGAACCCGCCCTGCTGTTGATTAGTGGAATTGTGTCACTTGGGATCTGAGGTCTTAGGGCTGAGATGTCCTGATAAGCTGGCGACCCTCCCAGGTGATAAGATGAACCAATAGTGAAGGGTCTGACAGCGTTTATGATCATGTGAATCAACTGCCATCCTTCCTTCCCAGTGGGGTTTGCAATGTGTGGGCTGGCAGCACAGGAGATTTGAGAATGATCCTTGTCTTGTCCTTTGCAGGCTCCAGGGGCATCATCAACACCTGCTTCTCTGTGCTGTGACAAACCATTCAGGTGAGTGTCCATCACTGAAGCCACTTCTGTGCTTCTGGCCTTGGGTCAGCTCTCGCAGAGGAAGCCCAGGCACGGTGTTACTTTATTCTGTAGTAATCTTAATGTCTTTTTCAATTTTAAATATAAATGCTCAAAGCTGATAAATATCATGTATGTGTCTCTTTCTGGAATGTAATGTCCCAGCATTAGAAACTTTGGTTGTGGAAACGTCCAATCAGTAATTATGTTGCTATGATTTGATTGTGAAATGTAGCATTGGGGAGAGTTCTAGAATTGACTTCAGCACATGAAAAGCTCATTATTTTTTAATAGGTCAGTGTTGCTCAGTCTTGTTCAACTCTTTGCGAATCCATGGACTGTAGCCTATCAGGCTCCTTTGTCCATGCAATTCTTCAGCAAGAATACTGGAGTGGGTTGCCGTTCCCTTCTTTAGGGGATCTTCCCGACCCAGGGAGCGAACCTGAGTATCCTGCATTACAGGCAGATTCTTTACTGTCTGAGCCTCCAGGGAAGTTCCTGTGTCAAAAGATGTGATTTGATTTTTTAAAGTAAACAGACTTCTTTTACACTCATATCTGGTGCATAAGGTAGAGAAAAATATCTTGGTGATTGTTGGTATTTGAATAAACCAATTAAAAAAAATACATTTATGATACTGGATATTTGAAGATATTATTTATTTTGGGCATCATAATGGCATTGTAGATATTTCTAAACATATCTTTGTCTTTTAGAAATAAATGCAAAATTACTTATAGAAGTGACATATAATATCTTGGGTTTTTTCAGGGCAATCACAGTGGGGAAGGGGGTAGCAGGGAGTATGTCTGTGTGTCCATTTTGAAATTGGATGATGAATACTTAGAAGTTTGTTTAAACTATTTAGTATACTTTTGAATTTTTTTCAGAATTAGGAGAGAGACTCATGTAATAGGAGTAGTACCCAAACAATAGCTATGAGCCCCTAAAGCTGGTGGTGGGGGATTTGATAGATTAAAACCACACTCCCGTGACTGTCCTGCACCACTCCATGGATTCACCTGTCTTTGAGGTTGACCCCATCACCTCTCACCTGGATTTTTCACTTTCTATTCCTGACAGCACCTGCAGCCCTAGAAGGCTCTTCCTGGGAGGGGCTCTGGGGCCTGTGGTCCCCATTGCACAGTCCTAGTGATGAGGAAGCAGAGCCTGGATGCTGCGTGCTGGAAGCATTATCCTGGGCTCACCAGGCTGCAGGCTGTCCCCACCCAGTGGCCCTCACTAAGTCCTCCCCTCTGCTGGCTTCATTGCATGGCGTTTTTATCCTCTTCCAGACCCCATCCTCCTGATACCTGATGCCTGCCCTCCAGGTTAACCCAGGTGCAGTCTCAGCAGAGCCAGCACACAGCTCTTCTCATATAGACACCATCCCTTGCCTCCCAGCTGCTGGAATTCCCTCCCAGCTCCTCCTCTCTGCAGGACAGGCCAGCCTCCTCCCTGGGTAGCAGGCCTCCACATCTCCCCCAGGATGGGGCCTACAGATGTGACTAGGCACTTGTTGATGTCTCCCAGCCTTGGCCTCTTGCTCTGCCATCCATCTGTCTCATGGGCTTCCTCCCTGCTGCCTACACCTGACTTGACACTCAGAGTAAGGAATGCCTCTCCTTCCAAGATCTGGGCTCTCTGAACTCGTGCCCGCCCATGGAGGCCCTCTCTCTGCTGGCTTACCATCAGGCCTGCCCCCTACCAGGCGCCTCAGTGTGTTCCCCGATTGTAGCTAGTAGTGCCCCGGTCATAACCATTAAGGAAGTTTAGCTTTGTGCCCTCCTGTGATGAGAATCAGTAAATTCCCAGAAGCCTGTCATCAGGTCTAGATGTGAACAGTGAGCACATGTCCCTCCTGGCACTTGGCCCCTTTCCTGACAGCCGCCTGTGTGTCTCCCAGGCCTGCAGGGCTGAGCCCCGCCATGGAGGACGGCCGCGAGCTGGATCTCACCTACATCACCGAGCGCATCATCGCCGTGTCCTTCCCCGCGGGCTGCTCCGAGGAGTCTTACCTGCACAGCCTGCAGGAGGTGACGCGCATGCTGCGCTCCAAGCATGGGGACAACTACTTGGTGAGTGGGGGACACTGAGCATGAGGGAGGCGAGGGACCCTGAGGGTGGGGACTGTGAGATGGGGGGACCTTGAGCCTGAGGATGGCCAGGGGACGCCGGCGGGGATGGGGGACTGGGGGGCGCTGAGTTTGCTGAAACTTGATGAGCTAAGGTGTCCATGTGTGGGGACTGAGGAGCCTGCGGGTAGGAATACAGGCCGGTTCCTCTGCAGCTGGCTTCACAGACGGTGGTGCGGGGAGGGGGCCCGCCACAGGGAGGCTGTCCTGCCACGTAGCCCGCTGTGCAGTGGAGCGTCTGGGCTCCTCGTGGAAGCGCAGCCACCCCAGGTCGTGGCCCATGTGCACCCCGAGGACCGCCAGCTTCCTTCCCTGCTGCTGGGGTTAGCACCCCTGCCTCTGAAGTGAATCCGGGACTGGAGGGTGGGCATCCAGAACTATCTTCCACCCCAGCTCCCTTTCAAACAGACGTGAGGTTGTTGAACGGAGCACAGGTCTGAGGAAGGTGCTGTGCGGTGCTTAGTCACTCAGTTGTGTCTGATTCTTTGCGACCCCATGGACTGTAGCCATCAGGTTCCTCTGTCCCTGGGCATTCTCTAGGCAAGAGTGGGTTGCCATGCCCTCCTCCAGGGAATCTTCCCAACCCAGGGATCAAACCGGGGTCTCCCGCATTGCAGGTGGATTCTTTACCAGCTGAGCTACCAGGGAAGTCCACTGTTTCTGGCCCATACAGGGATCGAACCCATGACCTTGGCGTCATTAGCACCTCACTCTAATCAACTGAGCTACCTGGCCAGTTGAGGAGGATGAAGAGGACCAGTCTTCCTGAACGTCCTCTTTCTCCACCTACCCTTTCTTGTTCCCGAGGCCCTGGTCCGGCAGGTGGCTCTGTGGCTCTGTCTTCCACTATTTGAGTTAGATGACAGCTCCTCCTCCCCTCCAGACCTGCTGCTAGAAGCCCTCTTTATCTCCATAAGGCAGCTAATCTTTACCCTAAACTGACAAGGCAGTTATTGTCATCCTTATCGGTCTCTTCAGATGTCTAAACGGCTGGGCGGGTGGCCCTGGAGGCAGATAGAGGGAGGTGACTGCCCAGTGGCTTCCAGCAGCCCCTGCCCAGCCAGTGGCTTTCCCACTGTCCTCAGCATGGCCTGATGACAGGCAGGGAAGGTGGGGTCCAGCCCATGAGATCGTCCCACCCGATCCTTGATCACAGCTGCAGGAATGGTCTCCTCCTCCTGACACCCAGCCCAGGGAATGGGGTGCCTCCTCCCTCCTCCCCCGCTCGCTGCTCACCGAGGGCCTGGGACCTGAGGCCTGGGATCAGGGGGCTGGGGGCTGGGGGCTGGGGCAGTTCCACTCACAGTGGTGGTGCCTTGTCAGAGCCTGAGTTCACCTTGCAAAATGGTGAGGGTGTGGGTCCTCACCTCATTCGAGGATAAGGACCTTTTTGAAAAGTGGGAGGAAAGGTGTGTGTGTCTTCCATGGAGCCTGAGTTGAGAACCCTGGGGTGGACGCAGTTCTTCCCCACTGCACATCTGAACTATGTGCTCTGACAAGCACATGTGGAGGCCGATCACTGCCCCCGCCTGCCGCCAACACATACACACAGCTGTCTGGTCAGGCCACAGGTGTTGGCTCTCTGAGGCAGGTTTTAATGGAGCCCATGGTCCAGGGTGCAGCTAGTTCTGGGGTAAAGGAGCTGTGGACCCCATCCCTGGAGCACGCTTCCTCTCAGGTCTCTTTAGCGTCTATCTCTGAAGAGAGAAGCATGTGGAGCCCCTTCTGCTCCTACACTGTCCTTAGTTTTTCCTTTGCCTGAGGTGTGATCAGGTTCCACAGACAGCTCTGTTTCTCTGTGAGCCTGGGGCTCTGGGCTGGGGCTTCCTGAGACCAGGCCCCCTGCAGGCCCAGGGCGCTCCACCCCGTACCTTGTTCTTCTGAGGAGCCAAGGCCAGTCCTGTAGGACGTGTATGCTGTCCTCAGAAGTGTTAGTCGCTCAGTCGTGTCCGACTCCGTATGACCCCATGGACTGTAGCCCACCAGGCTCCTCTGTCCATGGGAGTCTCCGGGCAAGAATACTGGAGTGGGTTGCCATTCCCTTTTCCAGGGAATCTTCCTGATCCAGGGATCCCACCTGAGTCTCTTGCATTATAGGCAGATGCTTTACCATCTGAGCCGCTAAGAGGTGACTGTCCTTATTATCTGTTTTGTTTTTCATCCCATGACGATTACATATCTATACATTTCAGTCTTTTTCATAATCTGCCAAATCTCGAAGGCAAAGAGCCTGTGAGAATGCAGTTGTTCCCTTTGGTCTGAGGACAATGATTAGTCTAATAGCTTCTTATTTCCCCTTTGTAGGTGTTAAACCTCTCGGAAAAGAGATATGACCTTACAAAGCTTAACCCAAAGGTAGGACCTTAGCCCTTTGTATGTTCTGAGTTTTGTTAAATGTCTGTGATGCTTATCCTGCTCATGCAAAAAGGTATGTAGCAAGTCTCTGTGGAATATGACTTAATGAGGGCTATTAGGAACTGTTCACATTCATGGCTTATTTTTTTCTTAAAATTTTTTAGTTTGAAGTAGTTATAACGTCACAGGAAATTCTAAAAATAATACAGGGTGATCCCACACACCCCTGACCCAGCTGTCCCCAGTAGTACTGTCTTGCATGACTTGTAGTAAAATACTGATGGCAGGAAGTTGACGTTGATACAACCCACAGACTGTGTGCAACTTCCACTGGGTTTACATGTAACAGGTGTGTGTGTGTGTGTGTGTGTGTGCGCGCGCGCGCGCGCGCACACGCGCGGTTCTCTGCCATCTCATTCTATGTAGATTTACGTCACCACCACCATAATCAAATCCAGACATTTTTACCTCCTTCCTGCCCCCTCTGTACAGCACGCTCTCCCCTTCCATATATTATTCTTTTTAATAACAGATTTAGGGGGGAATTTTTAAGACTGTGTAAGTGTAAGCTGTGGTATATATGATATATATATACACACATACTGTATTTCATATGTTGGAGTATTTTGAAGCCATTAGGATAAGAAAATAGTATGGTAAATTGCCTGTTTTATTGCTCATTAACAAGGGCAGAATATGTATGATAGTATTTTAGCTATGCTAAATAGAATTTATGTATGATAGTATTTCAACTACATAGAAGAAGAATAAGGGATTCATCAGAATGATGAATCAGCTGATCACTGATACAGCTGATCACTCTGCATGGCTGAATGGGTGTGTGCCTTTGCCTGCTTCCAGCATTTTTCTGAATTTTTCCATCAATACATAATTTCTATTGCTTTTATAATAAGACAGAGCTCTGCCTCCCCTCCCTTCTTAAAAAAGGAAAGGAAAGCAAAAATAACAGCCTTACATGGCCCGCAGACTTAGAGGTGGGGGTGTGTGTCAAGTGGCTCAGAGTGTGTGTTTTGGGGCACAGACTTTCTTTGTTCCTGAATTGTAACCAAGGTTTGAAGGCCTCCTCCCTCCCTCCTGGGCACATTCCTCTCTTTTGAGGAGTGTCACGTGTGATAGGCATCTCCCTCCCCATAGTTATCTCCCCTTGTGTGGGGGAATGGCTCACCGCATTTTCCCAAACTGCGATTTGAGTCTGAAGAGAGGAATTTTGGCAGCAGCTCATGCCAAGAACTCCTGTTTCAGATCTTGCCAGGCCTGGGCCTCTCCCCATGAGCCATGCACCATTAGCAGCTCCTGAAAGCCCTTTCTAGAATTGTCATTCCAGCTGCACAAAAGCAGATAAGACCAGGGAGTTGAAGTCTCATGGGGAAAATATAATCCTTCATATTTTTCTTTCCAGTAAAGGAGCCGCGGTTCCACTAAGTTTTAGAAAAGGAACACACAACGTTGTTCTGTATTATAAAATGAAATATTTTGCTAAATTTAAAAAAAAAAAGGTCTTGAGATGGCTTCATAGGGCTTCTTGGAGATGGACACCAGGAAGCCTCCTCTCTTTTCCCGTAGATTCTGGACGTGGGCTGGCCGGAGCTGCACGCACCACCCCTGGATAAGGTGTGCACGATCTGCAAGGCGCAGGAGGCCTGGCTGAACAGTGACCCCCAACACGTGGTCGTCATTCACTGCAGGGTGAGCACCCATCCGGGGGCCCAGGGGGACTACCTCTTCACTCTGATTGCCTGCTTCTTTAGGGGTTTGTGATTAGGTTTTCATACGTATCCTGAGGGGAGGGAAATAGTTATCCAGCCTCCTGGAGTCTGGCTTCAGAATGTATAGGATTGAGGTTCCTAAATGCACAGTTGTACATGGTGATGCTAAGGTGGGGGCCCCTGGGAGGTAATCCTTTCATTTTCATGCGTTTTTTGTTTTTCACGGAGAGCTCCTGTTTAAAAAGCAAAGGGCACTGTTAAGGCGTACAGCATTGGACTCTGTGCCACCTGAGTGATGCCAGTTGATTGGCATGAGACTGTGGGCAGGATGCTACGGCAGAGTCATATGGTCCTTTCCGAGCAGGCCAGCCTGGTGGGGTGGACGTGACATGTCCACGCTCACAGGGTGGCCGCGGGGATGTCAGCACCTTGTCCTGGCTTCCTGACCTGCTAGGCACCCTTCTCCGACCTCCTGGAACTGCCTCTCCTCTTACTTCTCCGGTTTCTCAACTGCCTTGGCTTGTTCGTAGCCTCTTCCTGCACTACCCTGGATTCCTCAAATCTGATGCGTTTTGCCAGACACCTGAGCTCACCCAGCATGTGGCAGGAATGCTCTGAGAGAGGTGGGGGTGCGAGGGGTGGGGCTCCATCCCAGAAGAAGGGGTCTGCCCCCTGCTCTGTACACTTTACACCATCAGGACGTTTCGAAAATATAGACATTTCCTCCTTGAAAATATTTCTTCCTTCAGACTTTTCATACTCAAAAGCTGTACAAAAGCCCTTTGCATTATGGACCTTAGCGTAAAAGAACCTTCCTTTTGAGTTATCAGACTTTCCAGGTGAGTTTCCTGCAAGGGTACTGAATGAGGAGGGCAGACAGCGGCTGACAGTGTTCAGAGCTCCCACACGGTGAATTCGATGGTCACTTGGCTGAGAGGGAGAGCCTCTGGGTGCACACACGGTGTTTGCCACTCTCTGCTTCTGCTGCTTATTCTCACGTCAGATTTGCTTACATTCTCCCACAAACAGCCAGGGAGCCCCATTAGTTCTCAAATAAATTAAGTTAACTAGAACTTTTATTCAAGGATTATGTTATGTTAAGGTGCTTCTCTCCATATTTGTATTTTGATGCAAGCTTAAAACAAAGAAAGAGACTCTTTTTTTTTTCTTTTTTAAACAATTCTTGGCAATTAAAACGAGCTCTGTATTTTTCACTGGGTGTGGCCTGTTGATTTTTACATGTGAGGATACTGCTGATGGGCGTCTTTTGCCCAAGCTCCCTTCACAGGCCTGTGAAGCAGTGGTTTCTGAACCGCCCAGAGCACTGCAGTGCTCAGCGCTGGGGAGAAATGCCCACCTGGGGCACCCAGACCTGCTGCCAGCTGTGTCTCCCAAGGATTCTGGCTCCTAGACCTTGAGGTGCACCCCCTTCAACCATCATTCCATTTCAACAGTTCACTTTTTTAATGGACTGAATTATAAAACTATTTATAATGTCTGGGCCACAAGTGATGAACTTACCACATAGAGTCCCTTAAAACATCCTTTTCCTAAACTACGCTTGCCTTTTGGGAGAAGTCTTGGTAGTGGGATTAACCGGGAACATGTTGAAACTTCTTGGAAACCATTTGCTCATCTCTTGTCCTATTCTGGTGGCCTGTGAACCCTTCCGGCGATGATCCAGGAAACATGCCATGAGAGAGAAGCCCTCTTAATTTGAATTTACAGATGTTGACTTCAAGAGAAATTCACCGTGGTTGCTGTGGGGCTGAGACTGCTGACTTTCCCCTAAACCTGCCAGCCCTGCAGAATGGGCTCTTCCTGCCCACGAGTGCCAGGAATGGCATCCTGGCCTGGGGAGGGCAGATAAGGACCAGACTGTGTGACCCCATCTCCCTGCTGGATTCCCAGGGTGGTGTCTGTGTATGCTCGTCCTCACCCTACCCACGCTAGTTTTGAGTAGAAACAGCCTGTGGTTCTTCTGGACAGTTTCACCCCGTCCATATTGTTTCATCTTAAGTTGTTGGTGGAGGATACTCACTGGGACTTTTGTCATCAGTGATTTCTCTTAAGAACAGATGAAAGCTGTTCAGGCCCTAAAGAATGTAGCTTGTGCTTAAAGACTTCCTGTCCATAATGAGCAGCATTAGAGACGGTGGCAGTGAAGTCCTCCATGTGCCTGACTTGATGGAGATGTTGTTCCCTGCTGGTGAATTTATATAAGAAACATATCGTAACTGCGTAGTTATAACTACAGGTGCTAGGGTTCAGGACCGATGGTGTGTCTGCACTGAGTCTCTGAGGCATGCACTCAATGCTCACGAGACAGAGAGGAAAACCCTCCTAGGGGATAGTCACACACCGGGATTTTGACCTGAATTTCCTTTATCGTTCCTTTTTAAGAATAGATGAAGGATCTGTGTGTTGGTGACGCAGCCGTTGTGGCCCATGTGATTCCAGATCACGGGATGTTGACTCTTCTTGAGAGAACCTAAACAGGGCTCTCCAGGCTTTGGGGCCCCACAGACTACTCCCACCTGCCACTGAAATCACCCCAGATGCACCGAAACTAGCAGGCGTAGCTGTATCCCAGTCACATTTATTTGTGGACACTGACATTTGAACTTGAAATGATTTTCGTGTGTCATTGAAATACTGTTCTTTTGATTTTTCTTCAACTGTTTAGAAATGATAAGACAGCTTTTAACTCCAAGGGACACAGATGGTGGGAAGTGGCTGGTGGGCTGTGGTTTGCTGATCGCTGTCCTGGGTCGTGACAGTGTGTTTCGGAAGGTAGCAGTCCACGGTTCTGGTTGAGGTGGTCCCATCACAGAGCTGCGGTGCGTTCAGAACCTTCTGTCGGTGATGTTGGTCTGAGGTCCTGCTGGGTTGCCTTGTCTGGGCAGTGCGTGTCTGTGGTTATGGACTGAGTGATGCATTTTCCATAAAGCTGCTTCGGAGGGGCGTCCTCTGTGACAGCGCAGGGCTGGGTGGGTGGTGCCCAGGATGCTGTGATGCGGCAGCACCCTGAGATTGGCTGTCCTAGTCTTCTGGACTTCTCTGGGCTCTGTGTGTAGACCTCAAAGCCCTCAGCTTATAAGTGGGGCATGCGGGTCTCTCTCACTTGGGTGATTAAGTCACACTAATGGCTTCCACCCAACAGTTTTTTTCTGGCCTCACTGGGAAATGAGGAACTGACTGGCCACCTCTGTGCAGACCTGACCTCGGGCGTGTCCTCAGATGGCCTGGTTAGCACCTGCTCCTGCTGTTAGTACCCCACGTGTGTGTTCTCTGCTGAGCTGGGTGCTGCCGTCCCTCAGAACAGGGACCAGAGGAGGGTAATGCTGGCTTCCCTGTCAAAGCAGGCTCTTTGCCATCCTGTGAAGGAAGCAGTGCTTTCCTGTTCTAATGACCTCTCTTCCATCTCCTGCAGGGTGGAAAGGGACGCATCGGCGTGGTCATATCATCTTACATGCACTTCACCAATGTCTCGGCCAGGTAGGAGGAAAGTGTCCTCGCTGCTGTGGGCGTTGGGATGCTTTGAGGCTGGGTGGGCAGGAGGCGGACCCCTCGGAGCTGACTTGGAGACCAAGGCTCGTGTCCCTGGTGCCTAGAAACCCAGCTGCAGCTGAGGGTGTACGCTCAGTGAGCAGCTATGTATGATTCACATTGAAAACTTCAGGGAGGCCTCACCGATAAAGCGAGTGCACTGTCAATCTGTGACAAGGCTGATGGGGACAGACATTACCATTAGTAAAACCAAAGCAGTGCTTCTCACTGGACACCTCACATTCTGCACATATCCATGGCGACGGCCACGGCCGCTGTGGTTTACATGCACTGGGTCTCTGGGAAACACTTTGCATATTTCGTTTTTCTTGCTCAATCCTCCCAAGTAATCCAGGAGGGAGTAGTCATCGCTCCCATTTCACAGATGAGGAAACTGAGACTTGGCGGACTTAAGACTGCTCAGGATCTCATGACTTATGAGCAGGAAGCCAGGTCTGGTCCGGTTCTCAGGAGGTGCTGCCATGGGCATGGGGTTGCTGCCCGCAGGAGGTGGGTCCCGTCCACTGGGGAGGACAGGCACTGTGAGGCCCGTGAGTGAGGCCCTAGCTGCATGCCAGCCCTCCTGGCGCTGGGTACATTGGTAAACCCAGAGGCACCCCGAGCACACGTCTCCACTCACACTGAGATCCAGTTCAGAAACATCGTTCTTTCTGGGTGTTGCATCTGCGTTGGCCCGCTCTGTTCAATGGCTACTTTGTGAAGTATGAACTACTCCATTCTGAGGAAATATAAGCCTATTCATATTAGTCGATAAACCCTTTCCTTTCTAGCATTAAGGAATGAAATTTGACTTTCCAGATGTTTTCTGTGGAAACAAATTGGAGAGCTCATGCCTGCCAGGCAGGAAATCCAACCCTCCAGTGAAAGTCAGATCCTTTCTTGGTGATAATAAGCACTTGTGTGTGTGTGCCAGGCAAATTGAGATTCCCGTTCACGTCACATCCCTCTGGTCAGAGAGCAGATTTCACCTGGCGGACTCTGGACAGAGGCCACCTCACATTTGTGCCCACAACAGCACAGCTTTGTCTGGAACCAGAGTTTCATGTGCCATGGACAGTCCTGGCATTTTTGGAGAGCGTGGAGACTGGGCTTTTTTTCACTATAAGCTTATCACTGATACTCTCTCTAAATGCCCCACTTTTTTCTGAATAACTAAAGTGTGTCTCAGCTGCATGTGTTAGGCAATTCACAGGAAAGGATCTAAACTTCGGGGTCCTCACCTGGGAAGCAGGGCTGATGGCTGTTCCTCACAGGGTTTTGTTGACAATTCCATGTGTTGTTGCATGAAAGGCACTGCAGCATCAGTGCTGGTATGGGCTGATGTTAATCCTGCTGGTACTAGTAGATAAGATCGTATTAAGTGCTCTTCGCTAGAGTGAAGTGACACTACCAAGACTTTTGTAACACGGCTTTCTGAATTAACACTTTCCTCATTGGCGGCTGCATAGTTTGCTACTTGATGAATAGAATATTATGTGTTTAAGCATTTACCACTATTGCCTATCCAGGTTGTTTGCAGTTTTTCTTTAGAGTTTCAGTTGCTTCTTTCTAATGACTTTGTACACTGAAGTATGCCCTGATAACAAATTCTCATCATTGCATCTTTGATCATTTCTACTATTTCTATTTTCCCCTTAGATAGTATTCCCACAAATAGTGTAATCGTAGGGATTTTTGAAGGCTTTTGTCACATACTGTGTCCAGATCAAAACAGACACTTTCAAGTCACAAAGTGAAGTAAGAAAAACATTCTGGTACCAGCACTAGGAAGATAAGAGTTCATAAAGATAGAGTCAGTGCTAATATTATGAACACTGGTACCGATATTAACGAGCTTCCCTGGTGGCTCAGATGGTAAAGGATCTGCCTGCAATGCAGGAGACCCAGGTTCAATCCCTGGGTTAGGAAGAGCCCCTGGAGAAGGGAATGGCTACCCACTCCAGTATTCTTACCTGGAGAATCCCATGGA
Source organism: Cervus elaphus (assembly GCF_910594005.1). Classification (NCBI taxonomy): domain Eukaryota; kingdom Metazoa; phylum Chordata; class Mammalia; order Artiodactyla; family Cervidae; genus Cervus; species Cervus elaphus. The sequence continues at coordinate 82,122,528 of NC_057832.1, forward strand.
CAGAGGACCCTCATGGGCTGCAGTCCATGGGTTGCAAAGAATTGAACATGACTGAGTCACTAAGCAGTGATATTAACGCTGAACATAAACAGTGACCAAAATGCATTGTCAGCATTTAATAAAACAAGTGAATTCCAGAAAAGGGAACACTTAAAAATGTATAGGTGAATATGTGATTATACTTTTCACTCTAAAAAACACGTGCACCTGATATGTTAAACATGCTGTGCTTAAGTGACCCTTGCTTTTGTGCAGCCCCACCAACCCGTCCGTTATTTAGACAAAGTTGTTATCTTCAATGGTTGTCTAGGTAGTTAGGACACCAGGCCTGTGCCCACCTGCGAGCAATGGCAGGTGGGTGCTTATCCTGTCAGGATAGTATCCTGTGATTATTCTGTGTTGTACATGCGGCACAGAAAGTGCCACATGCTAGGATCAGGTGCTACTATTTCAGCGGGGGACTTCAGGCCTGGCTTCCACTTGGCCCGGAACATCTTCTTGGAGGAGATGAGGCCTGAGAAGAGATGCTAAAGTGGGTGTGCCCGAGGAGGGGATGTAGCAAAATGGAGCTCTTAGTGGGTGCCAGCTACTCAGAACATCCTCAGGGCCTGTCCCTTGTTACTCCCCACCTCCCACCCAGCCGTGGCCATGGAGTTAAATCTCTCTCTGTCTCTGCTTCCCCAGTGCTGACCAGGCCCTTGACAGATTTGCAATGAAGAAGTTTTATGATGATAAACTTGCAGCTTTAATGCAGCCATCCCAGAAACGGTATGTATCTGTCCCACAGCCAGAGGGAAAAGTGGAACGAGATCGTACATTTAAAAATGTAGGGACGGAAGATACACCCCCCTGACCAGCCATGATTAGGAGGCAGGGATTGTTGGTGTCCAGTGGTGAGTGACAAGCCACCCTGCGTGGGGATGCAGGGAGCCCCTCACCCTGGCTAACTCCGGTGTGGTCTCAGGGCTCCCTCCCCACACGCTTGGCCATCAAGTCTCCTGCACTCCCAGCTGTTGTTGGTGCTGGTTGGATCTGGTTTCTTTCTCCTGACTAGGGGTCTGTGAACTGTGTCTGTAAGGGGCTGGATGGTAGATGTGCTGGGCTTTGCAGGCCAAGTGGTCTCTGGCACAGCCCTTGTAAACAGAGGGGCTGTGCGTGGTAGGAAGCCAGTGAAAGCAGCTTATTGCCAAAAAAGCTGTCGACACACTCAGGTTCCTAGTTGGCCAGCTTCAGAGGCCCAGGATTCCTTCTCCTTGGTCTCAGGCCCATGTCCCCTTGTCTCCTGCTTGGCATGGCCCCTGGCACATGCTGCGGCGGGACCCTGGGGAGCGGATACTCTGGCTGCCGGCCCCCAGGTGAATCCACGCTGTCACCAGGCCCAGGTGGAGAAGAACCGGAGGAGGGTCAGGTGCATGGCCTGAGAGGGGCCTCAGCCACGTCTTCCAGACCTACTTCCTCTGCGGATGGGGACATGGAGCCAAGAACACTGTGTTTTTACTTCAAAGCAAATGGCAGGGCATTTGCTCAAGAACTGCCAAGGCCATCACCAAGACGGATTTCCTGCCCCTCGCATCTCTTCCCGCCAGGGCCAGAGGGCTGGGCCAGTGGACTTGGGAGGACTGGAAGCATCATTCCATCCAGGGGGCAGGGGCACAGGGGGTTTTTGTCCAGAGCCGACTTGAGGTATTTCCACCTGGGAAAGGGATTTCAGGGGTCACCAGAGGCACTGCCTGCTTTGTTCTGGGTGTTCCCATGGCAGGTCTGTTTGTGCTCAGACCAGAGTGTGTTGTGGATGTGGGATGGTGGGATGGAGCCTGGCTGTGCCCTGCTCTGAGCAAAGGCCCCATAGGGCGTGTGAGTTGCCTTGGAAAAGCCAGCATTTTATTAGTATTAACAGTTAAACAGCCCCTTGATCTATTTTGAACCATTAAGTGTCGTTTCTTGGTTGAGCAGTTTCCAGAATGGTTACATTCATGTGAGTCTCTGTGTGAGATGTGAGGGAAAACAGGGGGTGACCCACCTCAAAACTCAGCACACACCAGGGAAGGATATTTGCCCTATTTTCTTCTTTTTATTCTTATTACTTACTGCAGCTTTAAAAAAAAATGTTTATTTTGTATTGGAGTATAGCTAATTTGGGCTTCCCTGGTAGCTCAACTGGTAGAGAATCTGCCTGCAGTGAGGGAGACCCCAGTTCAATTCCTGGGTTGGGAAGATCCCCTGGAGGAGAGCATGGCAACCCACTCTAGTATTCTTGCCTAGAGAACCTCCATGGACAGAGAAGCCTGGTGGTCTACAGTTCATGGAGTCACAAAGAGTCGGACACAACTGAATGCCTAAGCACAGCACAGCATAGCTAATTTAACGATGTTACAATAGTTTCAGGTCGACAGCAAAGGGACTCATCGATGCATAGGCATGTGTCTGTTCTCCCCCAAACTCCCCTCCCATCCAGGCTGCCACATAGCATTGAGCAGAGTTCCCTGTGCTGTACCATAGGTCCTTATGGGTTATCCATTTTAAATAAGCAGTGTGTACCTGTCCATCCCAAACTCCCTAACTATCCTTTCCCCTATCCTCCCTACCCCTCCACACCCCGGCAACCTGTAAGTTCATTCTCTAAGTCTGTGCATCTGTTTCTGTTTTGTAAATAAGTTCATTTGTATCAAGCCTTTTCAGATTCCACATAGTAATATAAGGGATATCATGCGATGTTTCTGCTGCAGCTTTTTAATAGCATTGAAGGAGTGTGGAAAAAGGGAAGTATCTTCTCACTTTAACTTGCCCGTGGTTCTCCCGCATGATTGCACAGCAAAAGCTGTAGTATTGACATGGATCGGGGTGGTGTGGGTTAAGCCTAGCATTTCGAGGCTGATCTTCCTGCTCCCTCAGAATAGGGGATCTTATCTGACAGCACCTGCCTCAGAAGATGCTTGCCGCCTCGTAACGGAGCAGGTTAATGACTGAGTGAAAGAATAGGTACGTCTGGAGGAGTATTTGAGACCCAGAGGACGTGCAGTGACCGCTCATATGGGGACAGATGATGGGATCATCACTGTGGTCCCAAAGCCCGAGGGGGAGCTCTGCAGGCTATTTTAGGACTGAGCTCAAGAAACCTTTTCAAAAGCAATCTCGGGATGAGAATGGATTAATTAATTAGAGTACAGACTTATGGACATAGGGGCAGGGGGAGGGAGAGGGTGAAATGTATATAGAGAGTAACCTGGAAACTTACAATACCATGTGTAAAATAGATGGCCAATGGGAACTTGCTCTATGACTTAGGGAACTCAGACAGGGGCTTTGTGACCATCTAGAAGGGTGGGATGGGGAGGGAGATGGGAGGGAGGTTCGGGAGGGAGGGGACACGGGTGCACCTGTGGCTGATTCTTGTTGATGTTTGACAGAAAACAAACTGTAAAACTATTATCCTTCAATTAAAAAATAAATTAAGAAAATAATGGGTTTATGAGCTGGAGAGGCTGGAGGCCCATTTGGCGGATTCTCAGTCACTTTGTGCCTCGCTCCTAAAAACCATGGAGCAGTTGACCTGTGGCAGCCTGGCCAGCAGTGGCTGTTGGAGGTTGCTTGCTTCCAGCAGAATTCCTCAGGCAAGAGCACTTATCTCTCCTTGCACCTTTCGCCTTGAGCAAGCCTCAGGAGCAGCTTGGGTTCACCCCCAGGTGACCTTCTGGGGGGTGATGAACCTTCTGCTTCAGAGAGGCACCCGTGACCTTGGAGGCCCTTTCACTTTGACAAGTAATTAAAGAAAAACCTCCTACAGCCTTAGTTATCAACAGCATCATGGAAGTGATGACTTAAATGATGAAATTTTCTGACCTCCTTTTCTTCTCCCCTTTTCCTTTCCTTCTGTGAAGGAGTTAGGAGTGAGTCCCATCACTTTGGGTTTGTTTAGGGGGAAGAATAACTGGTGACTGGCTCTTTCTTTGGGACAGCAAATCTCTCCTGAGAGTTAGGGGAAAAGAGATACCCCGGAGGTCCTGGGTGAGGGTTGTTCCCGTGTCCCATGAGGTAGAGGAAGAGAAGCCAGAAGTCTGGGCCTGCAGAAAGCAAGATTGGATTCCTAGGTGTTTCTAATAGCTGGAAAAGTTCCCCAACATTGCACCATTCTTTGATACTTAAGTCCCTTGAACAGCCAGGAGATTAAACCAGTCCATCCTAAAGGAAATCAGTCCTGAATATTCATTGGAAGGACTGATGCTGAAGCTGAAGCTCCAATACTTTGGCCCCCCGATGCAAAGAGCTGACTCACTGGAAATGACCCTGATGCTGGGAAAGATTGAGGGCAAGAGAAGGGGCCAACAGAGGATGAGATGGTTGGATGGCATCATTGACTCAGTGGACATGAGTTTGAGGAAACTCTGGGAGGTGGAGGACAGGGAAGCCTGGCGTGCTGCAGTCCATGGGGTTGCAAAGAGTTGGACACGACTTAGGACTGAACAACAACCACAAAAACCCCACAGTCCTCTTTTTTCCAGGTCACACTCAGGTGGCCTAGAGCGGAGCTTCTCAGCCGCTCATCTAAGAGACTGATGAAAGAGTTCTGGGACAGCAGGATGAGGCCACCCTGAAGAAAAACTCATGAAAAATTCATTTTACTATAAAAGGTTTTCTTTGCTTCCCACACCACACACAGTAATTGGTGATGCATAGAGAGGAGATTTGCTTGATTTATGGTGTCGTGTGTCCTATCACACACAACCAAGAGTGCCTCCCTGGACTGAGACCACAGTCACTGTGGGATCTGGAGTTTCAGGTTTGCCAATGAGGGTTGCCTGGAGGAAGGCCCCCGAGAAGGGCAAGGAGCCTGTGCCGTCCCCCTGGGCCGTGTCGACCTGCCTGGGTTCCGGGTGGCGGGCTGGGGTGACAGGCGAGGCCCCTGGGCTTACATTAGCTCATTTACGTCGGCCGTCAGCCACGGCTGGGGGGAGCAGACAAGGGTGCCATCCCCACGCTGTCCATACACTTTACAAAAATAAATGTACAAATGACCCTTGTCACCTGTCCCTCTCTTAGGAGGTAGATAGTGACATGAGTTGGTGTCAGGTTTTCTTCAAAGGCCATTCTGATGGCAGTCAGGCTGCTAACAAACGGTATGCTAACTTTTGCAATATCATAAAATCTAGAACTTGTATCAAAAGCTGTACTGTATCCTATGAACAAGTAACCAAAAATGACTTCAGCTCCACAAAGTTAGGCAGTAAAATTGCTGGAAAGTAGCACTAACTAATAGAAAATACCCTGAAATACAAAATAATTTTGTGTTATTTCCTTATTAAGAAAGCATGTGAAGGAAGGAGTAAGTTGCATTGTACAATATTTTTGTCTTTAATTTACCGATGAATCCATATAAAGCAGATTTTTATAAAGGGCAGATGAGAACTGTAGACCAAGAGCTTGATTGCAGTGGTTCCACGATGAACTGGTCAGAAGGGCAGGTGTCCGGGATCGCCTTCCTCCCCTCTGTCTCTAACCCCATGTGAGTGTGAGCCCTGGTCTTCCAGCTCCTACTTCTCTGGGGATATTGACACCGCTCCTCAAAGAAGCATCTTCTCACGCTCCTTCTGGCCACTGGGCGGCAGTGCTGGCCAGGCTGTGTCAGTGCAAGGGGAGGACCTTCCATGTTTGCATCAGAAAGTGAAACGGGGACCTCCCTGGGGGTGCAGAGGATGAAAATTCACCTGCCAATGCAGGGAAACCGGTTTAATCCCTGGTCTGGGAAGATCCCACATGCTGCGGGGCAGCAGAGCCCACGTGCCACCGTTAGAGAGCCCGTGTGCCGCAACTGCTGAGCCCATGCTCTAGAGCCCGTGAGCCGCAACTGCTGAGCCTGTGTGGTATTAAAGCCCCTGAGCCTAGAGCCTGTGCTCTGCAACAGGAGAGACCACCACAGTGAGAAGCCCACGCACCGCAATGAAGAGTAGCCCCTGCTCACCGCAACTAGAGAAAGCCTGCGCGTAGCAACGAGCTTCCAGTACAACCAAGAAGAAAAAGTGAAACAGAAACTGACCACCCCCTGCCTTCCGTGATGCCTGGTCTGTGCTCTGGTGGATCCCTGAGATGTCCAGACTGAAGGGCCATCTTGCCTGGAGTGGTCAGTGCAGGCTGAGCAAACGGCCAGGTGCCCATGGAGTAAACACACCGGCTGGGCCGCTGACAAGGCCAAGGCAGCGGGTTGTGGGGTGACCAGGGCTGCCCAGCACTGGAGGAGGGGAGACTGCTGTCCAGAGTGGGCAGGGATTCCCAACCCCAGTTCATCATCCCTTTTCGTAGGCTTACAAGCAGGGGGCCGGAGAACCCAGAAATCTGCAGTGCATGGCATTTAGGTGATTAGATACTGGTGCACAGGTCACCTGAACATTCCCGTGTCTGCCCACAGTGGAATCAAGGCATCTGTTGTTCAGGTAGAAGATAAAATGAGAAAGCCTGTGGAGCCATCTGGTGGTCAGAGCCCTGCAGCCATGGCCTGGCTTCCTGGCCTCAGGACCCCCAGGGCTTCCATCTGGTCTCTGTGGCTTGGGTGAGGGAGGTTTTGTCCTCTTCGGAAAGGGAAGAGCGATTTGCCACCAGGAAAATGTGAACACCATCAAGGGCACCTAGGTTGAAGCTAGCTTTTTTTTTTTTCTAAAAGGATGGCTTTTAAGTAGAGTTTTTAAACTTTATTTTTAAAATTTATTGGATATTTCCTCTTGTTCAGTTTGCTTTGTATGCAAATTCAGCTGCTTGAGATAATGGACTGCATCTGAATTGCTGGTGTAAATTAGATATTTTTAAAAATTTAGATGTACTTGACAAATGACATTGTGTAAATTTAAGGTTTTTTTAAATTTTTTAAAAATTTATTTTGAAAATTGTTTTTAATTGGAGGGTAATTGCTTTACAATATTGTGTTGGTTTCTGCCATTTATCAACATGAATCAGCCATAGGTATGCACATGTCCCCACCCTCTTGAAACTCCATCCCACCCCTCCAAGGAGCTCAGCCTGGTAGTCTGTGACAACCTGTTCATTTTATTTTTTGACTGAGTGGAATCTTTATTGCTTTGTGCAAGCTTCCTCTGGTTGCAGCAAATGGGAACTACTCTTTGTTGCAGTGCAAGGGCTTCAATAGTTGTGACACACAGGCTTAGTTGCCCTGTGGCATGTGGACTCTTCTGGGACCAGGGATCGAACCCATGTCCTCTGCATTGGCAGGTGGATTCTTAACCACTGCACCACCAGGGAAGTCCTAAGTTGTATGACATGATAGTTTGGTGCATTCATATATTGTAGTATGATTGCTATTGTAGCCATAATTAGCACCTCTGTCATATTACATAATTATACTCTATTTTTAGTGGTTGGAATAATTAAGTTCTATCTCTTAGCAAGTTTGATAATTATAATACAGTGTCTATATTTACTGTGCTCATGCTGGTATTCTGTCGCTTCAGTTGTGTCCAAATCTTTTGTGACCCCACGGACTGTGGCTCACTAGGCTTCTCTGTCCATGGGATTCTCCAAGCAAGAATATTGGAGTGAGTTGCCATGCCCTCCTCCAGGGAACCCACGTCTCTTGCGTCTCCTGCATTGCAGGCGGATTCTTTATGGCTAAGCACTGGGGAAGCCCATACTTACCATACTGTGCACTATATTTCTAGAGCATATTTACTGCTCATTGTAAGTTTGTACCCTTTAGAAATTCTGTCCTGTCCCCAAAGCCCCAACCCCTGGTAACTACCATTTTACTCTGTTTTTGTATGTGTGGCTTTTTTAGATTCCATATATGAGTGATATTATACCACAGGGAGATATTACCTCACACTTATTAGAATAGGCAGTGGTCAAAAGACAAGAAAAAACAAGTGTTTACGAGAATGTGGAAAAAAGGGAGCTTTGTGCACTGTTGGTGAGAATGTAAACTGGTGCAGCCACTATTGAAACGAGTGTGGAGGTTCCTCAAAAAATTAAAAATAGAACTACCATATGATTCAGCAATTCCACTTCTTGGTATATTTCTGAAGGAAATGAAGACAAACTCTCGAAGAGATCTCTGCAGTCCCGTGTTTCTTATTCACAATAGCCAAGATGTGGAAACAATTTAGATATCCTTCAATGGGTGAATGAATAAAGAGTATGTGGTAAAAATGTACGATGGAGTGTTACTCAGCCACAAAATATAATGAAATTCTGCCATCTGCAACAACATGGATGGACCTTGAGGTCATTATTCTCAGTGATACAGGTAGAGAAAACCAGAATTTTTTTAACCTAAGTGGGCTGATCCTGAGTAGCATTCGGTCCTAGGGTGTTTGTGTGGGGGATGTCCCTGCTCTGTGGGGAGTGGACTAGAGTGAGCTGGCTGCAGGGTATGGAGGAAATTGTGCTGGCCACACGGCCTGGTGATTCAGTGACTGCTTCCTTCCTGCGCCTGCGTGGCTCTGTGAAGGCGTTAGAGATGTACAGAGATGTTGGATGTCGCGGGGTTTGCGTTTGCTCAGGAATCATGCACAATGGCTAGAGAGAGGGGCTGAGGGCCGGGCAGCATCTGCGAGGTTGGCGGGTCTGTGGCCTCTTGGGTAGGTGGACCCTACCACTTTGTGCCTTGGGAGAAACCAGAGAGGAAGCACTTCTCGGGTGGACTCTTCTCTCTAGTGTCAAGCACCCACGCAGGGTGCGGGTGTCAGCATGGCATACAAGGCTGTGCGTGGTATTGCGAGAGAAGAGGTCTCCCAGAACACCGCGGACATGCTCATCCTGCCGCTGAGATGGGCGGTGAGGAGGAAGGGCGCAGAGGAGATGGAAGACAGGAGGGCGGGGTGGCTCAGGCGGCGGGGGAGCCTCACAGTGAGATGGGGCATCCACAGGCTTCCTGTGGGCTCATCGTGTGGACTCCAGCCTTCTGTAGGTTTCCTAGTGTGAGCAGAGAGTGCAGTGGGTGGGACTGCGAGTTAGACTGAGTTACCTTGATGTAGTTTGGTTCAGAGAGCACGCTCACGTGACTACAGGTCTCTTGCTTTCCCATTCTGGGTAGGGGACTGTGACAGTCCCAGGGTCTAGCCCTGCCCGGCTCCGCTTTCCATGGACAGAGGTGATGCCACCTGCACTTGGGGTGCAGAGCAGGAGGCGTCATGTGTGGGGGCTCACGCCCAGGAGGCACCTTTGCTTGTGCTTCCAGATCACTGGCCACATCAGTGTGGGAGGCCCAGAGACTCTCGGTGGGGTTGTGGGCTTAGCCGTACTCTGCAGGGCGTGGGCCAAGCCCTGGCGTGCAGACACCCCTCCTTGCTGTGAGCGGTTAGGGTGGGTCCTCCCGAAACTCCCGGAAAAGCAGGCGCGTTTCCTCCTTTCCCCCCGACCCCACCCGCGCTCCGAGCTGTCGTGGGAGCTCTAAGCTGCTGCCCTTTGCAGGTATGTGCAGTTTCTCAGTGGGCTCCTGTCAGGAACGGTGAAGATGAATGCTTCGCCCCTGTTCCTGCATTTCGTCATCCTGCACGGAACCCCCAACTTTGACTCGGGTGGAGGTGAGTGGCTCCCTCAGGGTGGGGTCTGGAGATGTGCTGCCCGGCACTGGCTCCCAGTTCCGTGTGTTTATAGCTGAGTCTGTCTATGTTCCAGTGTGCCGGCCCTTTCTGAAGCTCTACCAGGCCATGCAGCCCGTGTACACATCGGGGATCTAGTAAGTGCCGCTGCTCTCTGGGGACTGCGGGAGAGCCAGGGAGGGGCCTGCTCCAGGCTGCTTCTCCCTTGGGGGTGTGGCAGGGGTGAAGCCTGGGGAGCCCAGAGGAGGGGACAGAAGGGGAGCCATGGGTGGGTGCCCCATCACCCTGCCTGGCAGGTGTCTGCTGCTGCTACCCAGCTGGCTGTGCGAAGACGCATGGCCAAAGGGAGCCGGGGGCAGGAGAGGGTCCCCCACCATGTGGAAGTAATCATATCGGAGCCTGCGACAGGGCCATGGTGTTTTGTCTGTCTCTCCCCTTGGCAGTTTAGATAAAGGGCAGGCAGATGTTTCCAGAATATGTACTAATTCTAGACTTATTTGATTTGCTTTTTTGAGAGTTTGGTTTAGCGTTTTATACACATTAACAGAAAATGAATAAAGGTTAAAAATGTGTTGTCATCACTCAAAACGAACTGTTATCATATGTCTGGACCTGTTGGACCCTGGCATTGGTGACACTTGGGCCGTGCCACCCTCTGCTAACCACAGAGGCCGTGCCGGCAGAACCCCGGTACTCCATGCTGCGTGCCCCGCCATGCCCGGGTCTGGGGTGGGCCAGTGACCACTGGCACTGACGTTGCTCTCAGGACCCTGCCTGGCCCCATTGCTTTTTTTATACTTTTTAGACTCATTTTCATAGGAAAGAGTTTGAGGAATTGGGATTCCTGGGCCAACCAGGATATTTTGTCTAATTCCAACTATGGGGTTCCTTTTCTCAGAAGGTGTTCTCTCCATTAAATCATGAAATTGTATAATGATGTTCCTTCTCCTTTATTCCAAAGCAATGTTGGCCCAGAAAACCAAAGCAGGATCTACATCGCCATCGAGCCGGCCCAGCTCCTGAAAGGGGACATCATGGTGAGTGTCATGGCCTTGCCCCTGCTCTCCCAGGAATCACTGGAAAGGGAAAAACAAGCTCATCTTAAAGCAATAACATCAGACCCTGCCCCCCAAAAGCCTGTAAGAAGAATGGAAAGTAGCCTTTACCTTAAGGAAATCAGTTGATTTTCTGAGTAAACCTGTTTTAATAAAAGAACAGAATAAATTGTTAGAGCCATTTGCTATGTGCACCCTTGAAATTAAAGTCCTAACTCAACCACTACTCTTCCTAGGATTCCAGTTCCCCGAGCATAATGCGCAGTCTTAAAATGACTAGGCCTTCCAGGGGCAGGCGCAGACATAAAATATTCATTGTTAGTGTCTAAGTGGGAGATACAGCTAGCGTCTTGCAGTTTGGCTTATGAGTGAAACAGTGATTTCTCCAGGTAGTTTTGATTCTTGCGTCTGCTGCTTCTTGGGGGAGACTAGCTTCTCCACCTTTGCCTTTTATCTATCTTGAATATTAAAAAATGCATACATCTAAAATAATTTAAGAGAAAATTGTCTGAAATAATGAACAACTTTGAGGCATGTGTGTACTTCCCACATGCATAGACTAGCTCTCCTGTAATCTATTTTAGGCCTCGGAGGATACCCTGTGACAAGAAGATAAGATATTTCACAAGTTGACTTTTTATTTAAGTGACTCAACCAAGAGTTTATAGGGTTTTCATTGTGCATGTGTGTGTGTTTGTGTGTGTGTGTTATCAGTCTCTCAGTTGTGTCCAACTCTTTGTGACCCCCTGGACTGCAGCCTGTCAGGCTCCTCTCTCCATGGAACTTCCAGGCAAGAACACTGGAGTGGGTTGCCATGCCCTCCTCCAGGGGATCTTCCCAACCCAGGAGATCAATCTCTGTGTCTCCTGCATTGGCAGGTGACTTCTTTAACACCACACTGCCTGGGAAGCCCGTAGGATTCTCATTAGTTTTCCAATGAGCCCTGGCTCATTGGCCGTGGGGCTCCCCCTCCCAGAAAGAGCCCCTGATGTGGGCTACTGGCTACAGGTCTTCCTGAGGCAGCCAGTCCAGAAGCTGGTGGGGGATTCCCTGCATCTGCCCCTTCTCTCTCCTCTTCCTCCCACCTCCTTCCTTCCTCCGTCTTTCTGTCTTCCTTCTTCTCTCCCTCCCACTGTCTCTTGCCTCCCTCCTTCCTTTTGCACCATCAGTTTATTTGTTCAGCGATCCTTTTTTGAGTGTTCTGAGCTTTCTGAGTTGGGCCCTAGCACAGAAAGGAAGGGCAGGACAGAGGGACATCTTTGCCCTGGAGGAGCCTGGTTGGGTGCATGGACATCAGGAGTGGGATCCAGTGGCACTGCAGAGTGGGTCCTGATGGCTGAGGCTGGCCGACCGGGAGGTTCAGGTGGAAGTGCCCTTGGAGATGGGTGTGAGGCCCTGGCTTGGGGGTGCAGCAGTCCCCAGGCCTTGAGGATACCCTTGTGGAAGTTAGTTGTCTTGGGAGGTGAAAGCCAGATTGTGCTCTTTTGTGTGGCCTGAAAATGCACTGAAGCACCTCTTAAGGGTAAGCTTTCTAGGACTCTTGACTTAGAGGAGTAGCAAGGATGGGAGGAGAACGTGCCTGGTCTCCAGTGGAGGGAAGGAAGCCCTGCAGCTCTACATGAGCAACAGCAGATCGACACAGCCCACGGGCATCAAGCAGAGGATGGGCCTTGAGTCCCATGCCTGGGCTCCCACCAGATCTACAGCTTAATGGGGCTGGGTGGCCTCAGACGGGTCCTTATCCAAGCTTGCCCCCCCCTTCTGCTGCCTGAGGCCTGTAAGCAGACTTCATGGGGATGAGATTGAACTGGGGCAGCTGGAAGGGTGTGAAGGCTACGTAGTATCATTGAGGGCCCGCTGGTGGGGCCACCACCTGCACTCCTGGAAAACCCCTCCTCCAGCAGACCTCACCCCCACAAGTCTCCCTGCTGTCCTAGGGCAATGGGGGCACACAGCCAGCCCGCCACCCTGGACCAAGGTGTCTGAGAAAACATCACGTGCTGGAATGCAGTCTGAGCAGGCGGGTGGGGTCTTTCTGAGGGGACCTGGGTGGGAGGTTGTGGTTTGGCCCTTGGTAACTGGGAGGCAGGTCTGGGAATGGGCGGGGCGGGTGAGGGGAGCAGGTGGGTAAAGGAGGTGGTGGCAGACGTGCTTGGACGTGGTTCCCATGAGCTGGCGCGGGTATGGTGCCAGGAGCCATCCCTGGGCACGCGGTGCGCTTGTTGAAGCCACAGCAGGAAGGCTCCCACCTGTGAGTTTGGGACGCTGTCTCCTGCATTGTCTTCTGATGAAAGATGCTGCCTGGGGCACGCACACGGCCACATGAAAGGTGCCTGTCGTGCGTGAGCTTGGCCCCTGGCTCTTTTCAGGTACATTGGTAAGTGGCTTCCATCCAGTGGCTTTGGGGACTTGCCACCTTGCCCTTCCCTGTGCCTTTGCTACCTCTTTGCAAGAAGTCCGAAAGTGTGATAATTAAGTCCTTCTCAAGAAGTTTCATTTCCAGTGCACGCTGATGAGTCTGCTCAGTGCCCATTGGGGCCTTCTGAAGCACCAGCTGCAGGTGAAGGTGTTGGGCCAGCGAGGGTTTGGGGACCACCTGCCTGAGACCTCTGGACCCAAACGAGGCCGGGGTGGGGATGTAGGGTGGACATCAGTGTGGCCGGGCGTGGTCAGTTTAGAGCCGTCAGACTGGAGCCTTCCTCTTACAGTGCTGGGAGCTCATGGCCTGCACGCAGGGTCTTCAAGGGGAGGGGAACCCCACCCCCCAAGTCACAGGAGAACAGAGATGGGTGCAGCACAGGCCCGAGTCAGAGGAATGGCAAGAAGCCTGGCGTGGTCCTCAGAGCACGTGGGCCGCACCCTGCTCAGAGGAGCTGGGGAGGAAGAACTGGCGCCTCTCCACTGGGTCAGATGCCTCGCTCCGTGTGAGCACACTGCCTCTGCTGCCCGCTTTCTAGTCTGGGTTTTAGGAAAGGACAGGTCACGCTCAGCGGCCCCTGCCTTCTGCTCTCCCCCCTCCCCCACCCCCCAATGGCCATCTTCCTGGTGTTCGCCATCACGTGGGTGCTTGCTCTTCATGGGGCCTCCTCTTCCCTCAGCTCCGCCTGTAGCCCCTCCTCTCCGGGTGGTCCCCGGCTCCTGGCAGGTCTGCTATCCTCTGGGCAGCCCCCTTTCCCAAGTGCTGCTCCTTCTGGCAGGAGCAGCTGCTCCGAGGGGTCCAGGCTGCCTCTTACTTGCTTCTGTCTTGGGTCCAGCCCCCTTGGAATCCGTTCTGTGCTTCCTAGGACCATCCCCCCCTGTTCCCCAGACCCCGAATGGGAGCTTCCTCTCGGCGTCTGCGTGCCCCATATCTCATCAGTCATGCAGCTCCTTTACCCCGATATGTCCTAAATCCCAGGACTGCTTGTGCCCGCGAGCCCTGTGCCTCACTGCGTGACCCCATCCGAGCACGGTGTTCTACTGCCTGGGCCCAGCATCCTCCCCACAGTGGGAAGAGAGGGTCCAGGCTCCTGTATGTGGCCTAGGAGCCCCTCGGTTTACTGCTTCCTCAGTCACTTAGCCCCAGAGATGCTGGATTATCTGTCTTTTTCTGCACAGGGCCCCAGGTCCCCTCTTTTCTGTGGGTCTTGCTGGTGCCGCCTACCCATGTCATCCACATTGGACACATGGCTATACCTCTCTTAGGCCACATTTGATGATCTCTCATAGGTGGATGCCGAGCCCTTGAGGTGGGTGGTTGACTTGTCCCTGCCTCTCCAAAGCCAGTCATTGTGCTTCTCAGGGGTGGCAGCTCACCCTTGCTGTGAGCCCAGGGTGCCATTGTCCCCACCTTATTGCCTGGAGCCCGCCCCCAAAGGTGGGAGTCCTTGGGCAAGTTCACACTCTAGCATGCCCTGAAGGCTGCTGCTTGTGTGAGGGGACAGCTTGACTGGATGAATGATGCTGCGGGAAGCTGAGAGGTCTGGCATTCAGGTGTTCTGTTGCCTGGGGGTCTATTAAGGGGAATGTTTCCTGCCCTGAAGGTAGCCTTTCCATGAATTTTTGTTTCCATCAGCAATGGGGGCAAATAGGATCTCCCAGATCTCATCATAGGAAATGCATAACTTGATAAAACCAGCCCCTTCCTGCACCTCTGTCCATTCTTAACATGGAGTATTTTTGGATTGCATTATTATTTGATTTATACTTCCTGTGTTTACAGTTCATTTTTGTACACTCTGCACTTATTTTTTTGCAGCGTTATCAGACGGGGGAAGGGTGATACGGGTTACAGCTGGAAGTGGGTAATTTTCCATCCCACGGGGTAATTTTTCCTTGCTTCATTTGTAGAAATGATTACCCAGGAGGTTTAGTTTAGTTGTTGATCTCTGTGAAGCCTCCAAGTGGCTCTAGCCTCTTGTATTAGTTTCCTAGGGCTGTCATGACAAAGTGCCACAGACTGGGGGCTTAAACATCAGACATGAATTCCCTCACAGTGCTGGAGGCTGAAAGGCAGAGATCGAGGAGTTGGCTGTGCTGATTTCTCCGGAGGTCTCTCTCCTTGGCATGCAGATGGCTCTCTTCTCCCCAGGTGCTCATGTCATCTTCCCTCTGCATGTGTCTGGATCCTGGCCTCTTCTTTAAAGGACCCCAGTCAGATTGAATTAGGGCTCACCCATATAACCTCACTACCCTCACCACCTTTAAGACTTCAACAAATGAATCTTGAGGTCACAGAGTTCAGCCCATAATATCTGTGTCCATTGAGTAAACCCATTCTAGAATAAATCATCTAGTCAAAGGTCCGTCTAGTCAGAGCTATGGTTTTTCCAGTAGTCACGAATGGATGTGAGAGTTGGACTATAAAGAAAACTGAACGCTGAAGAATTGATGCTTTTGAACTGTGTTGTTGGAGAAGACTCTTGAGAGTCCCTTGGACTGCAAGGAGATCCAACCAGTCAGTCCTGAATATTTATTGGAAGGACTGATGCTGAAGATGAAATTCCAGTGCTTTGGCCACCTGATGGGAAGAACTGACTTATTTGAAAAAACCCTGATGCCAGGAAAGATTGAAGGTGGGAGGAGAAGAGGATGACAGAGATGAGATGGTTGGATGGCATCACTGACTCGATGGACTTGAATTTGAGCAAGCTCCAGGAGTTGGTGATGGACAGGGAAGCCTGGCGTACTGCAGTCTATGGGGTTGCAAAGAGTCAGACATGACTGAGTGAACTGAACTGAACTGAACAACTGAATAAGGTTAATAGTGGAGTCAGGTACCAAGGGTTATCCCGCACCCTTGGCTATGACTTGTCACCAGTGTTCATTCATCCCCTCTTTCATTCCCCATAACATATCTCCTGAACCAGGTAATATGGTGGTTGTGAATGGTGAGTGAGATGTGCTGGTGGTCTCTCTCGTGCCAGGATTTGGTGTGTTCACACATGTGTAGAGGCGGGAATTGAAGGCTCACAGGTGGGAGAGGTGATTTCCATGTGTCTGAGGAGGAGAGACTCTCAAGGGGTGCTGACAGCACTGGCCAGGCTGGAGGACCAACCCCAGGTATCCCCACACTCAGAACATAATCTCTGGGGGACATACTGTATTGTGTGATCTGTACACGCTGCTCCTCCAAATCCCAGGACTGTTGGTTCAACCTGAAAGTGACCTCAGGGCTCAGCACAGGGAAGCAGACGGTGGCAGAACATTCCCTGGTGTTGGCTGAGCATCTGGGGAGCGGGGAGCTGTCTCCCCTCCTACCGTGCAGGTCAGCTCTGGTTTCCCAAGGCTCTGAGGCAGGAGAAGTACCCAGTCTTAGCCTGACTGTGGGAGACCTGCTCATTTCAGTTTGTCCTGTCCTTCAGTTGTAGTCAGTTATTGCTTGATGTGCACCCCTGCGCACTCACGGGCCTGCCTTCAGTGGAGAAAGGAGGACATGGAGAATATGTCAGGGCCTTTCTGTGTTAAAGTTCAAGTATGTAGGCATTTTCATTTCTCATCAAGAATTTGGCAACCGTCATGAGTTGGACCGAATCCTGCATTGCAGAGAATGCTTTTATGGGTTTCCCACCCACAGTCGCAGAGGGTTCGGCCGGGCTGTCTGGCGTCTGCAGAGCCTGCCTCTGCTCCAGAAGGTGGAAAGCAAGCTCCCGGGGAAGGTGTCCGAAGGTGACACCTTGGTCACCATTCTTTGAGACAGCATGCTGTCTTTTGCCTTTTTTTCCTCCTTGATTTTGGTAAATGTCAGCCCTGTGCATAGATAAACCTGCCTCTTTCCTCATGCGGGATTGATTCTCTGTTGAGACAAGCTAGCAAAGGTTATAGGGGTCAAGTTTACAAGAAGTAAGGCCTTGTGATCTCTTTGGGTTGGGAACACTGTAGGGGAAAGTGGAGTGGGCTCCACCTGTCATTCCTTCGACTTGGGGGCTGTTGAGGGGGCCGTTACTGCTGAGGCCAGGGTGACATCCACCCATCGTCTGGCTTCACCTAAACACGGCCGGCCTGTCCCCACACACCCTCCCATTGCACACCTGACCTGCCCATCTTTGCAATGTGCTTGTACTGAGGTTCGGATGCAGCCTCAGGTATTCAGTAAACACATTTCTGTCAAGTGGGAGGGCAGAGCGTTTGTGAGCACAGCCATGTCGTTATGTAACCTCGCTTAGGAATTCGCGTGGGCCTCAGCCCTGTCAAGAACTGGCCGTGGTCCAGGGCCCCAATGAGCTTGTAAACACTTTCCCATCCACATGCCCCGTCTTGCTGCCCCTGCTTGTGCAAACCCCATGGCCACTTAGGTTTCATCCTCGTGGTTGTGGGGCTCTGTTGCCTGGCTCTGGCGACCTGACTCCTAAACAGAGGGGACCCTTCTCAAGGAGCTGTCACAAACAAACAACACCTTAGTTTATTGTTTCTTGCTAAGGGCACTTAAGTAAGAAGAGGGAAAATGAATGCATCCTCAGCCCCTCTGGATCTGCTCCTGTTGGGCGTCATTACGGGATGTCTGTCGTGCTATATCGCCCTGTGACTTGCTGTGCGTGCATCCTTCTCCTTCTGCTGGGAGTCTCTGAGACCTGGGTCGGGCCCGATCCATTCTGTATCTCAGCCCAGTGGATCTGTGTATGCGTGCTCAGTTGTTTGAGTTGTCTGACTCTTTGCGACCCTATGGATTGTAGCCCGGCAGGCTCCTCTGTCCCTGGGATTCTCCAGGAAAGAATGCTGGAGTGGATTGACGTGCCCTCCTCCAGAGGATCTTCCTCACCCAGGGATTGAACCCATGTCTCCCATGTCTCCTCCACTGCAGGCGGATTCTTTACTGCTGAGCCACCGGGGAAGCCCGCAGTAGATCTTGTATTGTTTATTCACAGCTGTACTGCTGCCGTCCTAAAGGTTTAGGGAGTAAGTTATAGTCTTGCCACCCTCTGAAATCATTTTCACCTCCAAGTGATATCATGGTTAGTGTTGGCCCTGGATGATGTAGGTCCTGTGATTTAGGAGGGCAACCACTAGGCTTGCTAAACCTTTAAGGGTGTGTGGTTGTGGCTCCTGTTTGAGGACATGCGTTTCTTGATGCCTGTGTAGACAGCCAGCAGGCCCACAGCAAAGTGGAGTGAAATTGTTTCTAGTGCAGATATTCTAAAATCTGCAGGGGATTTTGTGGGGGGCAGGGGATTGATGTGTTCTTAGAAACTCGCTGGGGAGACATGGGTAAATAAAAGCTAATGCTGAAGGGATGAAAGGGGTATTACAACCTTCATCACTCTAATCTTTATAAATGCTACCGATACTTTGTACCTTAAAAGGAGCATTTGGGGCACTCCTATTAAGCAAAATGCTGCTGATTCTTTCCATGGAGTGTTAAGAGCATGATTCTGGTCTCTTGTCACCGACACAACTAACATTTATTGACTCAGATGATGAATCATTACTGACCCTCAGGAGGTGCCAGAGTTGGGGCTCCCCTGGGTGGAGGTGGGTCCATCTCCTCTCTGGTCGGAGCTGTAGGTCCCCATGCGAGGGAGACGCCTCTGGTTTTCTGTGCCTTCAAGAGATAGCTGGGGTCATTCCTGAGGTGGCCAGGAGGACTGGAGCGGGTGGCAAGTACAACCGTGATCAGTGGGAAGAGAATATGATGAAACAGCGGGCAGGACTGTGGGGAGGGCTCAGGTCTCTGCCAGGCGTCCCCAGAAGCCCCTCAGGCAGGGCGTGTGTATGCAGAGGGCGGATGCTCTGTGGCAGTGGCATACCCTGCTCTTCCTTCCACCCTGAACCCTTGTCCCGTGAAAAACTATAGTCTTTAGACACTAGAGTCACGCAGGGCCTGGGAAGGTATCACTGCCCCAGGACGACTGAGAGCTGGCAGCCAGCTGGTAGGGAGGGGAGGGTGAACCCATCTGGTGTTCCTCCCCTGCTCCAGGGCACGTGGTGACCTCTGCCTCCCCCCTCCTGGTGCCTGGAGTGGGCTGGGATTCGTGTCTGATGAGTCACCCTGTGTGTGTGTGTGTCTGTGTGTGTCCGTGTGTGTGTGTGTGTGAGTCACCATGTGTGTGTGTGTGTGTGTGTGTGTGTGTGTGTGTGTGTAGCTGCTGTGATAAGCGATGGCTGGGATTCACGTCTGATGAGTCACCCTCTGTGCGTGTGTGTGTGTGTGTGTGTGTGTGTGTGTGTGTGTGTGTGTGTGTGTGTAGCTGCTGTGATGAGCGATGGTGAGACCAGAGGAGGGGAGACCATGAAGCACCTTGGGTTCTGGGAAAGGTGGGGGTCGGCCTGGGGGTTTCTGGTTGGGATGAGCTGTGTACATCAGGAGCTGGCTGCAGGATGAACCGTTTAACTCAGAGCAGGAGGAAGGTTCCCCCAAAGGGAGCTGTGCTTGAGGGGCATCCTCCCTCACCCTTAGGTGCTTCTTGACCCAGCTCCTGTGGTGCGCTGTGTCCACCAGGGGCTCTGCCTGCCCACAGAACCTGGTGCCAAACTGGGGGAGGGGAGCTACTGGCTCTATGAGGTGTGACCCTGTGGGCTATCCTGGGGCTACCTCCCTCAGGGGCTTTCAGCTTCTGGAGGGAGGCCTTGTTGTTATTTTACAGCCTTGGTTCCCCTCAGTATTGATAAAGGCTTCAGAGTCAGACTGGCATGTGCCTGAAACTCTCTTACTTTTTCTACAAGTCTTCTCCCCCTTTCCCTCACTTCCTGGGTAGCAGTGGAGAAAGGCCGACAGAGAGGGTGGGTCCATCATCCAGCAGAGACAGGTGCGTGGGGTCATGTCGTCTCCGTGGGGCTCTTGCTGCAGCATGTGTGGGATGGGGGCCTTGGCTCAGCGGTCAGTATGGTGTGGGGCCCCTACTGAGCGATCCTTGTGCTGCAGGGGCCTTGGAGGGGTGAGGATGCAAGCAGTGCCTCGAGAAGGAAGACTGGGGGCACAGCCTTTGGTTGGACCCTGCTGAGGAGCCAGAGACCCTGGATGAAGTGAGAGAGGATTGTGACTGGAGATCCATTTGCTGTTGGAGAGTAAATGGAAGTTGTCAAATTCCTAAAGAGTTCTCATGGGCTAGTTCCAGATGCCAGCCCTGGACAGGGGCCTGGAGGCCAGGCCTAAGTCTGGATTCCCACCAGCCACGTGTGCACAGGCCGCCTGGCGCCTCCCGCATAGTGAATGCGGGGCTTGTGTTTGTCAACATGAATTGCTCCCCTGACAGTCTGTGTACATTTCTTCATTTATTTATCAGACTGTTTCCTTGTAGATAGCACAGAGGTAAACGACTTTGGGGTTTGCCCTAAGGGGCAAACCAAGGGGCTCCTTGGGTCTTTATGTTTTCTCTCGAGTGATGGTTCTTTGGTTACTGAAGGCCTGGTCCCATCACTTTGTGGCAAATAGATGGGGAAACAGTGGAAACAGTGACAGCCTTTATTTTCTTGGACTTCAAAATCACTGCAGACGGTGACTGCAGCCATGAAATTAAAAGACACTTGCTCTTTGGAGAAAAGCAATGGCAAACCTAGACAGCATATTAAAAAGCAGAGACATCACTTTGCCAACAAAAATTTGGATAGTCAAAGCTTTGGTTTTTCCAGTAGTGATGTATAGATGTGAAAGTTGAACCATAAAGAAGGCCGAGCACTGAAGAATTGATGCCTTTGAACTGTAGTGCTGGAGAACACTCTTGAAAGTCCCTTGGACAGCAAGGAGATCAAATCAGACAATCCAAAAGGAAATCAATCTTGAATATTCATTAGAAGGACTGATGCTGAAGCTGAAGGTCCAATACTTTGGCCACCTGATGTGAAGAGTCCACTCACTGGAAAGGCCTATGATGCTGGAAAAGATTGAAGGCAAGAGGAGAAGGGGAGGACAGAGGATGAGATGGTTGGATGCCATCACTGATTCAATGGACATGAGTGTGAGCAAACTCCGGGAGATAGTGAAGGAGAGGGAAGCCTGGCGTGCTGCAGTCCATGGGGTTTCAAAGAGTTAGACATGAGTGAGTGACTGAACATACACACAGAACAGTCACCCGCAGCATCTCCCGAATCGTTGGTCTGGACCATACTTGCTGGGACTGCTTCTCATTGACCTGGCACAAGATACCTGAAGCCCATCTCTTTCCGACCTGACTCTTTTGTGAGCATGGCTGCCTGTGAGGTCCCTGCATGCCCAGCCTCCCTTCCTCCTGGGCATGCACAGTGCAGGGCGTGGCCTCCTCCACTCTGGGTATCTGATGGCAGAATCCAGCCTGCTTCTGGGCTTGAACCCCTGGGGACCCTGGAGAGGAACCTCTGCTCTACTTAGGAGGGAGGATGGGTCCCCTCTCCTGCAGTATACCAGTCTGCCGTGGCCTTCCTGCCCTCCTCGTGGGCAGCCCTACCCCCAGACCCCCAGGCAGGGGGGCCCCCATGGAAGGATGAGAAATGGTGCCAGGGCCCCTCCTCCACCCACCCTTCCCTGCCAAGTGCCCAGAAGGGGTGCTTTCACCCTGCATATTGGCACCATCACCCCAGAGGCCTGAGCTGTTCCCAGAGACCTAGGGCCTTGGAGCCACAGCCTGAGTCCAAGTCACGTCCCTGGTGATTCTGGACACTGCTGGCCTCAAACTGTCATTCCGGACGTCTTGACAGCCCAGCTATGGAATATACATTCCAAGGCCTTTTCCCTTCCCCTTCCTTCTCCCTTCTTGCCATCTTTCTCTCTCTCTCAATTATAGCACACAACATAAATACTGAGCAGAGTATGGAAAGTAATGACTGCCTGCTCCTTTCACGAGAGCAGAAAGGCTTTAAGGTAAAATGTGGAGTGTTTTGATGAAATTAGGAAAAAGAGGCTGTGCAATTTCATTCTTCAGATGTCTTCCAAAGTGGAGGTATGGTCTGTCGGAGGCTAGGGACCGTGGGATTCCTGTGCTGTTGGAACTGCACCTGTGTCCTAGCCGAGGACCAAAGCAGTGGTGTTTGCAGGCGGTCTCCCAGGTTGGGACCCGCTGGCGGCCTGTGCACCCCTGCAGGAGCCATCCTCAAGGGTGAGGCTCCCCGGAAAACACAACCCCTTTTACCCCAGGTGAAGTGCTACCACAAGAAGTACCGCTCGGCCACCCGCGACGTCATTTTCCGCCTGCAGTTTCACACGGGCGCTGTTCAGGGCTACAGACTTGTGTTTGCGAAGGAGGATTTGGACAACGCCAGCAAAGGTGAGGTCCTTCCCTGGGTCCAGACTGAGTGTGGGGAGAATGGGCCCTCGCTGGGTGGCCCCCGGGAGCCTTGTGTGTTCCTTTCATTGTTCTCCACTACTGCCCCCACCCCCATACCATAAACCAGCCGATTGACAAAATTATTACCAGTCTCACTAGAGACTGATGGTAGTTCCAACAAAGAAAAAGATTCTAGAGAAACAGTAAAAGTACTAACATCTTCTTTGTCATTGGTGTGCTGTTGGAGATTTGGGAGTGGTGTTGCCCTGGTAGGAATAGAAGGACAAAATTCATTTATTGTCTTGTCTCCAAATTTGTTGAAATAGGATTTCTTTTTTAGATGACCGTTTTCCTGATAACGGGAAGATTGAGTTAGTCTTCTCAGCCACTCCTGAGAAGATTCAAGGTGGGTAGAACACAGAATTCCGGCGGCGGGTGGAGAGGGCAGCAAGATGCTGACCTGGTTGGGTGGTGTGTATGCTGGAGTCTCTGTAGAACCTCCCACCTTTGTACATAATTGGAAATATTTATAATACATTAAAAATAGAATATTAGACAGTGGGAAGGTGTTAACTTAGAGACAGTAGGGCCCAGGTAGGTCAAAAAGACCCCAGAGATGGTGTGACTTGCCCAAAGAAGGGCCCAGAACTTCAGGATTGGGACCATGACTTGATGCCCTATTTACTTCTCCCCTCAAGAAACAACCACATATTTTTAAAGAGGACTAGAAATATAGTAGAAAGACTGCAAATATTTGTGTGCACAATAGACTCCTTTCTTCTAAAAATACATTGAAAGAGAAAGCAGTCTCTTTACTGTGAAGACAAGTGGCTCATTTCCATCACCGAGATTATATTTGTGAAAGTTTTAATTCAGTTTTTAATAGCTGTGGAAAAGAAGCACCCTATTTCTGTGCCCAGTGCCATAGATTGAGGCATGAAAAGTTAAATGCAAGGCTGTGGGGTAAGAATCCTCCTAGACGCCTCAGAAAGGCAAGAGCCCAAACCCACCCCTCCCGTCCACCAGCCCTGAGGCTGCTCCTCAGGGTTCTGCTGGGTCCTTGACCTGCAGAGCTATCCAGGTGATCCCCTCGTGCAGAAATGCATCCAGAGCACAGAGCCTCCCACCTGGTAGACAGAGGACCAGTGTTCAGCTCTCCTTCCTGCCAAGTGGTTTGCACTATTTTTCAGTTCCAGCTCAGATTGCTGGCAGGCTTGTGGGAGAGGGTGTGGATCTGGACGCTGGGCTGGCACTCAGATACAGAGGCTGCTCTCTGCATTGCTGGCAGGTGCCGGCTTGACTGGGACTAACACCCTTTGTCCACCCCTGTCCCTTCCACCACCCTGCAGGATGTGAACATTTGCAGAATGACCACAGGGTGATTGTGGACTTCAACACAGCAGACCCGCTAATCCGCTGGGACTCATACGAGAACCTGAGTGCAGATGGTGAAGGTGAGTCTTGTTACCCGGCTATCAATTCCTGGAGAATAAAACCCAGAACAAGCAGCCTGTTCACCTTTAGACTGAAAATCTCCTTGCAGCCTGCTTGGAGACTGTCAAGCGTCCACACCATTGTGAGTCTGAGGGCACTTGTGAGAATCAGGCTTGGTGAATTGGGTTGAGCTTTGACAAAGCTGCATAGTGATGGTCAGTTAGTGAACTTGTCATCTAGAAGCTTCCTCACTTGAAGCTGTATGTCTGTCTCTCCCTTCTCCTCCCTATTGTGGAACGGGAATGCCTGGTGCCTGAGCACTGGCAGTTTCCTACTATTGGGGAGCCCCATGGGCAATAGTTTTGTGGGTTCTATTTCTGTTTGCTCATTACACTGGTGTCCAGGTTGTGTGGCTGCGTCATTTAGTCTCTGTTTTGTGAGTCTGTCTCTCCCAAGCATATTCTCTGTTTGCCACGGGACCTGCAGTTTGAGTCACAAGTGTCATGAAAGAGTAAAGGAATGGAGGGTGGCACCTGCCAGGTTTATGGAAAGAAGCCTCTGGGGGTCAGTTTCAAAGAGGAGGGATCAGACTTCTTCCAGGCGCTTGAGAACACTGGCCTTTCATCTTTTTCAGGCACCAAATTGTGAACAGACCTGATTTGGGAGAGACAGTCAAAACAATTTTGTCCAGTTAGTTCCATCCAGACATTAAATAGCCAGAAGCAAGTGTTGTGGCGGTGACTGCACGTGTGCCCATCTTTGTGCATCGCTGGGATTGCAGGGACTGGCCGGGGCTGTCTGTGGTCCACTCAGGGCGGGCATGAGGCTCCTCAGCTTGTCCACCTGGAGAGTCTGGGGTCATGTCAGTATTTCTGTGATACAGACCATGCTGCTGTTTAGAGGTGAAGCCCTCATCACTCCTGTGCTTCAGGCACGGTTTCTAAGTGCTGTATGTGTCAAGCCTCTGTACACACGAAGCGCCATTCCCATGCCCAGTTCATCCACCACACTGCATTTTATCGGAGGAGGGTCCCAGTTGCTTTTGATGTTTTTTTAAGAACTTGCAAATCTACTTCCCCCCCCCCCAAAATTGAGGGATAGTTGATCTACAGTATTAGACAAGTTACAGATATACAATATCGTGATTCACAATTTTTAAAGATTATACTCCATTTATAGTTATGATAGAATATTGGCCATATTCCTATGCTGTGCAATATATCCTCATGGCACATTTATTTTATACGTAATAGTTTGTACCTCTTAATTTCCTACCCCTGTCTGACCCCTCGTCTGTTGCACTTGTTCCCGGTGGAGCTCACGGGGGGTTCTGAGTTCTCACTGCTGTAGGTGCTGCGTGGATGGCCCCTGCTGCCAAGGCCCTGCAGACCCTTGCACAGCCACCTTCCACAAAACATGCAGTTTCCCTCATGTGGAATCATTACCCTTCCTGAGGTTCCCTCCATCTCCCCAGCTCTCCAGGCTCCTCTGTGGGGCTGAGCTGCATTGGTGAACTCATTGCTCATTCCCAGAGCCCTTAGCTCTCACTTGGAGCCTCAGTCCCTGGCTTGGGTTCCTGGAGGAGGGCACCACTGACACCCCCACTCCTGTGAAGGCGGGGGGCGTTGGCTGGCAGGAAGCAGTCTCAGCCATGCTTCCCTAGGGCAAAACTCTCCGGGGTTAAGGAAGGTTTGGCAGCCTATGGTTTTGGCTAGAAAATGATGTCTTTTGGCCCTCCCTTCTCTGTGCACTTCCATTTCTAGTCCCTACTGGTTAAAACACACACACACACACACACACACACACACACACACTGACCTAAACTGTATTTGTCTCTGCTGTCCCGGAGTGGAGCCTCCGCAGTGACCTTCAGTCAAGGACCCTGACCCCCTGTTATATCTGAGCAAAGTGTTGTGCCTCCTCCACCAGCCGTGAGCTCGTTCACATGTGGACACTTGATTCCAGATGTCCTGTCTTCATCACGGAGACTCAGTTCTCTGCTCCCAGCTCTGGGGCCTGGAGGGATCTGGGGCTCCCACTGCCTCATCAGTATTTCATGGGACTTTCACTGTCTCAAGGAGAGAAATGGACAGTGGGGGTGGACAGTGGGGCAGCCTACCAGAGCCTCTCACGTGCTATTTCATTTGATCTACGTAAGACCCTGTGACCCATTTTAGAGATAAATGGTGCAGTACCCAAGAGAAATCAAAAGCTGGACTTTGGTGAGGGGTCCTGGTAGCCTTCTGGGGCTGTGCACTATTGGTGGTCACAGGTGAAGCTGGGTGAGTTGTCGTGTGTTCGAGATCATGCAGGACGGAGACTGTGGAAGTGGGACACAAGTCTGGGCTGGTTTGACCCCAGTGTTATTTGGTGCAAACCTCATCCTTCCAGCTGAAGACCTGCTGGTCCCTGGACCAGAGTGAGGCCTGCAGCACAGCCCATGGTTGGGCATGAAGCCTTGCTGTGCCCCTCCTTTCCTCTGTTCTTGGCTTTAACCAATGAGTACGTTTCTGGCCACAGGTAGAGCTCGTGGATCCAGGGTTGCATAGACAGGGGCTGCTGTCCCCCAGGTACCCCCCCCTGATACTTCAGGTCATTGGCTTCCCAGGCAACCACAGTTGCCCAGAGCTCCATGGGGGCGGGCTGCAGAAAGGGGGCCTCTGATTTCTTGTCACTTTCGCAATAAGACCCAGTCCTGTTACTGTCCCATGCAGGACGCTCTACTGAGCTGCCGGCAGTCAGGCTGCTGGTGAGGACAAGTTGGGTCCGGAAGAACCGGCCACAGGTGTGTGCAGTTACAAGTTCTGGATCATGCTGTGATATTTAGGTGTTGCCATTTGGTGGCGCTAGTGGTAAAGGACCTGCTTGCCAATGCAGGAGACACAAGAGATGTGAATTTGAACCTTGGGTCAGGAAGATCCCCTGGAGGAGGACATGGCAACCCACTCCGGTATTCTTGCCTGGAGAATTCCATGGAAAGAGGACACTGGTGGGCTACAGTCCATAGAGTCACAAAGAGTCAGACACAAATGAAGTGACTTACCACGCATGCACACTTTGAAAATGTATTTGAAAGCATTTCTCCCCAGAAACTGTTGTCAGGTGTTGAGATTTGGAAAAGCAAAGCACACTTTGGTGACTTATGCAAAAGAGGGTCCACTGGAATCCGGCAGATCAGACCTTAGGTCTTTGCTCTGCTCTCTGTCCAAGGTCGGGCTCCTCCCTGGCAGAATGGGAATGCTGCTGGCTGAGCTTCCAGAACGTAGCGGCTGCATCATCTGTGTCTGACCACTGTAGCCACTCACTGAATGCTTCCACTCTCTGTACCCAGACTGAGAAGAATTGCTTTAGATCCTGCATCCTGCGAAACCTTCCTTCACATTGCTTGCTTTGACGGTTCAGAGCAGAGTAACTGCTTTAATACAGCCCAGCTATCAAATGCCAATGACATCTTGCTCAGATCTCAGGAAGCACCATCCTGTGCTCTCTTGATTTTCAGCCTCCAGCTCCCTGGCCTCGCAGGTCCCCTTCCAGGTGTGAACCCGTGACCTGGAGTTAATCCTGTCTTGGTAAGGGATTTCGGGCAGTGATTGGGATGGAGAGCAATGGCTTCATCTAATCTGAAATACAGGAGTCTCACCATTTGTGCTGGGAACCATAAAGTCCTTTAGGTGTTAACTTTTTGAAGTGGATTGGATCCTATCAGAAGAGTGAGTGCAGTGTTGGAGGCTGTTAATGAGTCATAACTGGCCCTGAGCTGCAGTCTCAGAGGTATCAGAGAAATTGACTTGAAATTCATGTCATCTGGACGAGTTTGCATGAATTAGCCCATGTCAGCCTCCCAGTGAAAGGTTGCAGCTGCAAGCTGTGACCTGCTTACAGTTTATTTCCTCCACTTGGGGACCCCTAGCCTTCCTACCTGAGAGGGTGGAGAAGGGAATGGCAGTCCACTCACTCCAGTATTCTTCCCTGGAGAATTCCATGGACGGAGGAGCCTAGTGAGCCATAGTCCATTGGGTTGCAAAGAGTCAGACATGACTGAATGACTAATACACACACACACAGCCTGCCAACGATGGCTGGAGGCCTTAAGTAGCATTATCCCAGGAGAGCCAGTGAACAGAAGCATTGAGAGTTGGCTTAATTTCACTGGGGTCCTTGGCTCCCAACCTGCCCACATCCCTCAAGCTGTGGGACCCACCCTGGGAGTGAGCATGTCCTGTGCTCTGGGGTAGGGGTATGAAAGGCAGGTTCAGCCAAGGGCATGTTTATCCAGCTCTCACTTTCCTCCTGTCCTTTATGGCCAGTGTCGGCAGCGCTCCTGCCCTTTGATGCTGCACCTGCTTTAGCAGCGGCTCCCTGGGAGGCCTGCCCATGTCCTGCATCCTGGCTCTGGAGTGCATGTCTCTGGACTCGGTCACTGGCATTCTGCCTTGGGGACCAGCCCCTGAGTTCTGACTGCCAGTGGGTTCTCCGAAAAATGAAACTAGGAGTGGGCCTGACCTCCTGGTCTCCCTAAGACCCCAAGTCACACAACTTCTACAAACCCCAGCCCTCTCTCTCCCGGCCCCAGGTGACCACCCATCTTCCTTCTCTATGATTTTCCCTTGTATGGACATTTCACGCAAGTGGACTCCTGCAGTGTGTGGTTTTTCATGACAGGCATCTTTCACTCTGCATGATGATTTGAGGGTTTGTTCAGTTTTGATACATCACTCCTTTTTTATGGCCAAATAATGTTCCAGAGTGTGACTAAACCTCAGTGTGCTGATCCATTCATCAGCAGGTGAGCATTTGGGTTTTTTCCATCTTTTGCCTCTTGTGGTTAATGCTGCAATGAACCTTCTTATACACGTTTTGGCCTTAGGCTGTTCTTTTATTGCCCATCTTTTCTACTACTTTGTGAAATTTCCACTTCTTTTAGTCCTAGTTGGTTTTCCTTTTCTGGTTATTTCTTCTGTCTTTATGGGTTTCACATTGGAATCACAATGAACCTTCTGCAGGTCTCCTGTCCCACTTTGCCAACTACTCCCAGGAATATTCAGGAAACCCATCAAGTCTTTCCTGTGTTAGCTATGTAACCTCATGCACAAAATTCCATCTCGGTACAGTGGAAAGTTCTGAAGCCTGTCAAAACAGTGAGCTGCAGAACTGCCTTTTGGCCTCACATCAGCAGAGCCTCACAAGACCACGTTGTTTCAGGAGAAGTTGACAGGAGCAGCCTGCGTGAGCTCTGTGTGGTTGAAACCCACAGGTAGGAGCAGAGGGAATATGACAGTGTTTTGGGCTGAGTATTAGAGGCCGGCAACAGCGTGACTGCCGAGACCTGAGGCCCTCGCTGATGCCACTTGCTGTGCGTTCATGAAGGCTGTTGCGGCGCATTTGTGAAGCCGCTGCCAACATGAGGAAGACCCACCTTGCACCCCACACAGTGGGAAAATGAGCCTCATGAAAGACCAGCCTCCTTTTGACACACAACTAGTCATGCTGGCTCTTTGCGTTAGAAAGAGAATGGAGAAAAGAGACCACTGGCCAGTGTACAGATTGGTTTTCCTCTTTGTTGGTACCTTATTCTGTTGTTTTTTCATACAGTTGTCAGCTTTGGGGTGCAAAGGTCTGATTGTAAGACTGTCCTGTAGGAGACTGGGTCCCGCTCTGGGCATGGCCTTGGCTATAACGTGGCAGGGCCCATTGGTCTCAGTCCTCAAACCAGATCTTTCAGATTTCTGTTTCTAATTTATTTTCTTTTGATGTGAATTCTTTGAAGAAAAACATTATGTGATCAGTCAGTTGCTTCCTGGGCTCCCCTGGTAGCTCAGCTGGTAAAGAATCTGCCTGTAATGCAGGAGATCCTGTAATTCCTGGATCAGGAAGATCTGCTGGAGAAGGGATAGGCTACCCACTCCAGTATTCTTGGGCTTCCCTGATGGCTCAGCTGGTAAAGAATCCGCCTGTAATACGGGAGACCTAGGTTCGGTCCCTGGGTTGGGAAGATCCCCTGGAGAAGGGACCAGCTACCCACTCCAGTATTCTGGCCTGGAGAATTCCATGGGCTGTATAGTCCATGGGGTCGCAAAGAGTTGGACATGACTGAGTGACTTTCACTTTCTTTCAACTTAGTTGCTTTCTTGATTGCAGTGACAGTGTTATTTGCAGAGTGGGCACAGTCCTGTCAGGTCCCTCGATAGGAATGGGGGTTGGTCAGGACCCTTACTGAGCCCCAAACTGAGTAGACCTTCTTGCACAAGAAGCGCTTTATGTCCCGCAGTAAAACAGATGTTTTCTCCTGAGCACAGACATAACCTGTGCCTTGGTGGTCATTTGGGGGTTTGTTGGAGAAATCTGTGTCTGTGACGTGCTTACCATATTCCATCTCAGGCTGATTGGGTGGCGACACTTGTGAGGGTTCCAGTTGTGCTGTGGAAACCTGAAGGCGTCCAAACAGCTTTGCTTGTTTGCTCTGGTGTGTCACGTTCATTTAAGGCTCAGAGCGTGTGACTGTGCTTTGACCAACAAGCAGTCAAAGCAGAGGGGTGAACTGTTGGCTGAAGCCCACCTAAATTGCATGCGAAGAGGCCTGAGGTGCAGAGGCGCTGCTGGGCAGAATGTGGAAGTCTGGGTGTGCAAGTAAACGCTGAAAGATGGGCCATGTGTGGTTAACACTGACTGTGAACTTGGCCCTGTCGAGCTTGAAAGAGAGACACAGCCCCAGGACATGGAGACTGTAAGGTGAAGACTTCACAGCTGAAGACTCTGTAGCTGAGGGACACAAATGATGCTGAAACTGGTTTGTAAACCGAAGCAGGTTGGTGCTGGCTCCACCTGTCAGTTTGCCAGCTGAGAAGTCTTGGGAGTGAACACAGGTCTCGCGGGGTGGCTCTCCAGTAGAGCCTTTCCCCGCCTCCTCGGCCTCCAGGGTTCAAATTTCATTAAACCTGATTGCAGGAAACCCCACCCACATGTTTACATTACACTGGCCTTTTGGTGGAACCAAAGTCCCTTTCTTAGCTAACAAGGTCTTCTACCTTCTGGACTGCCTGGAGAGCAAGGCTGGGTCCCTGGCAGGGGAGACACGCCCCCACCCCGGGATGCTATGTTCTGGGGTTGTGGGCTAAACAAGCTACAGGGCTATTTGGAAGCAAGGTAAGCAGGGAGTGTGTGTATGTGTGTGTGTGTGTGTGTGTGTGTGTGTGTGTGTGTAAAACAAGCTACAGGGCTATTTGGAAGCAAGGTAAGCAGGGAGTGTGTGTATGTGTGTGTGTGTGTGTGTAACAAGCTACAGGGCTATTTGGAAGCAAGGTAAGCAGGGAGTGTGTGTGTGTGTGTGTGTGTGTGTGCGCGCGCGCGCGTGTGTGTGTGTGTGTGTGTGTGTGTGTGTGTGTGTGTATGGCTTCTGCTAGGGGAGAGGGTGTCCGGTGGTAAGTGATGAGCAGAACAGCAGCTTTAACCTGGCCAGAAGGAAGGCCAAGCAGAAGACTGTTTATTTGCAAGCGAGAGGAGTCTTAGCTGCTTCTGCCTTTGGAGGATCAGCGATGGTTTGAGGTGAGGTTTATGTGCAGGAGCTCATGGTCCGCTCCGTGGCTGGCTGGCTCAGGTGACTTCTGAGTGGGCCACAGGGCCTCCTGTTTCTTTGGCCAGCTGGGGCTCAGGTGTGTTTCCACAGTGATGAGTGCCTGGGAGGGAATCAGGTGCCATGATAAGTGCCCTCGATGGGACGCTCCAAGCTGGGGTGCTGGTTGGACAGGAGAGGGGGCCGCCATGGGAGTGTCCCGCCGACGTTGTTTGTGCCTGCTGTCTGGGGCACGGTCAGCGTGGCTGGGACACGCCTGCCACAGCCCCACGGTGAAGCCTAGCCTCTGTTATCGCTGCATTCCGGGCCTCACCCAGAGGACTGCCAGGAGCGCTTGGAATCCATGTGGCTCCAGTGTCCCAGACGTGGGCTCTGCTGTTGGCACGTTCCTTTCCACGAGCCATGTGCCTCTCTGGCTGGAACACCCCGCTCCGCCTGCTCTCACTATTTTTTTCCAAGAATTTATAGCCTGCCTCGGTTTTAGAAAACATTTACACAGAGCCCGGCTTGGCTCCCAAGGGAGCGATTTCCGTCCGCTCCTCTTGGCAGGCCAGGTGCCTCCTTCCTACTTTAGGTGCCTCCCCGTCTGGCATTCAGGGGGACAGTACTGGGTTTGGGGGTTTGGGCAGGCGTTTGCTCTCAAGGTGTGAGATGGCATGTCCGGAGAAGCTCCGTGCTACATGGAGTTATTTCTGGAACTTGGCCTGGGGAGAGCTCGGGCCAGGCTTTCACAACCCTGGGGTTCTGAGCTGTTCGTAGCATTGTCTGTCTTGTTTAGAAGAGAAGGGCACGTTTCATCTCACCTGGGACAGTCCAGTCACCCATCTGTGCTGCTGGGCACTAAAGGTCGAATTCTCAGAGGTCCCAGTGTGGCCATCCTTTCTTAGCTCTCGATTTTTTTTGGAATAGGAACTCGTTCAATATACACGCAAGGGAGCCTTTAATTAGCCCAGAGGCGGAACCCCACTGCAGTAAAATAAAAGCGTGCTGTGTTTCCTCAGAGGTTATAAATGCTGCAGTTATAAATGTCCCAAGTGGGAAAAGAGAGATCTCAGCGTGAGTGACTCAGTGAGATGACAGGGACCCTCCTGTGAGGCCGAGCCTGGGTGTTTCTCCTGATCCTGAAAGTCCTGCGACCCCCACAGGCCCCTGAGAGAGGAGGTGTCCCTGGGACACTCCCAGAGCCTCCAACAGCTCCCTTCCTGGCCAGAGGACGTGGAGGGTCACTGACCCCGCTCATCCCGGCCTCCTGCTCTGGGCCCACGCCTCAGACACTGGAGTCCCGGTGCCCCCTCTGCCTGCACGCCACACAGCAGGCACTGAGATGCTCAGTGCATGTCTTGCGGTGCTGGGCCAATGCTCCAGGGCCCATCCTCAGAATTTAAAGCTGGGCAGTGTATCACTGGTTCCCACACTGGCCAGTCAGAGCTGATGCAGCTGGTTTGGGAGAGATGGTCTCTAACCACTGGGTGAGGGGCCTGAGCGGTACAAAGGTGAGGAAGGGCCCTGGGTATGCATTGAAAGATCCGTCAAAGTGTTGCTCATCCTGCTGCTGGGCCCTGCGGAATGGGATGAGGCCCCCACAACTGCCTGGATTCAGCTGAAGCGAGTTTGTGATGAATCCACCAAGACAATGCAGAGCCCCTGGCGTCACTCAGCTAGCTTACTGCTAACTGCTTTTGTCCTTGTGGCCATTAGTCCCGGAGGAGGCTGAGGAGCAGAGCGGACTAGGTGGCTCCAGCAGTGTTGTACATCTGGCGAGAGCTGGAGGTGGGCTGCTTAGGCAGCTGGAGGGCCCTGCTGTGCCCCACAGGAGATGACTTATAGACTCTTCAGGGGGTATTTTTAAAATTCCATCTTTTACTTTAGATCTCTATTAAAAAGCAATTCTTCAACGTAATTCCGAAGTGTGAGGTCAGTTAGGCTGAGTTAAGGGTACTCCTTTACGGGACCCCATGAGACACTCTTATTCCCTGGGCTCTGGGCTGGAGGACAGATGTGGGGACTTGCAGAGACAGTGTCCCTCATCTCTTCCCTTTGTGTTGGTCTCACTGAATCACCAGGATGATCCTGGTGATCACTTGATGATCCAGGATCATCAAGCACCCCATTGCCAGCCAACTTCTCCAATAAGGGAAGTGGAGCTCAGAGAGGTTGAGTAACTCACCCAGGGTCACACAGCTGTGGGCGGGATTTTTAATTAGGATTCACACCCAGGTGGATTATGCCAGAACGTCTAGAGGGGGACTGAGGATGTGCACATAAATCACTCCAGTGAAAAAGTTAAAACAAGCTGTGTGTCACAAGGCAGGGGTGGGGGTGGAGCACAAAGGGACCCTGACAGCTACACTGAAGACAAGAGAACTCGCCACGATCTCACTGAGTCTAGGAAAAGGAAGGAAGATCCTGAAAGAGAGGGAGAAGGTGGAGGAATTCAAGCAGTGGGGGGTGGAGATAAGGCGAGGGGGGTGGGAAAGGTGGACACAGCAGGGGCCCATTGCACTGTGAGCCTCATTTCTGGCTTGAATTCATGATCTTTTAAATCATTGAGGTATAATTTACATAAAGTAAAGTTCACTCTCTTTACTGTCCAGTTCTAGGAGTTTCACTTCCCACCCTGAAACTCCCATCACAGCCACAGTAAGAACATTTCTGTCACCCCACTCACCCCTGATGGCCCTTTGCAGCAGCCTGCCCTCCCTGAGCCCGTTTCCCGATCTCTCCCCAGGATGTCAGTTGAAGTCTTTGGAGTCTGGTTGCTCTCAGTACCTTGGATGTGGATGCAGACAATGGCATCATTTCTTTCTTTCTTCTCAGACACTTTTCCAGGGATGACTGTGGCTGTGAGACTTCCATGAGGACATATAGGTTCTGGTATTGGGACTTTTTGATAGAGTGAATTGGTTTAGCTGAGTGGCCTCAAGCAGAGAATCTTTAGAGCGAGCTGGAGATGGTTCATGTGGGGCTGCCGCAGGAAGTAGAAGTGACTGACAGTGGTCAGCAGGCTGTGCCCAGAGACACAGCCTGTCTCCTCGTGAGTCAGGGTGGGTGGGGAGCCTTTCCTTTATCAGGGCTCCCAAGTGGCTGTGGGTGCGGTGGGTGCGGTGGGCGTGGTGGGCGTGGTGGGCACAGTGGGAGGGAACTGAGTGGTCCACCCGGGAACAGTTCCTTAATTTTAAGGACAGAAATGCACAGCCTGCCATGAGCTCCCGCTACTGCAGCCTAGGAAACAGACATAACACTGCCATCATCAACCCAGCAGCCTCAGAACACAGGCTTCTGTCCCGACAACGAACCATTTCAGGAGTTAGGGAGGAAAGCAGGGTGATTAAGTAGTTTCTAAGGAGTGTGTGTGTGAGAGAGGGAGAGGGAAAGAGGGAATTGAAAAGAAAATATTTAGGCAAATTCCTTTCCAAAATTAAATTGTTAATTTCACATTAAAGTGGTTGGTCAGGTTTAGAATTCCAGTGTTTTTAAAAAAACAGAAAGCATGGATTAGGGAGTGAAACAGAGGTAGATTTGCATTCCAGATGATTCCAGTAACCTTTTATTATGTTAAATATTGGCATAACCTCTCTGAGCTTCTGTTTTCTCATCTTATAGAGGGTTCTTTACCATTAGGGCCACCTGGAAAGCCCGTCCTGGCACATAGGAGATTCTTAAAAAGAGCCTCTGTCTTTAGAATGTCAGCCCTATTGCAGGAGAGGGTTGTTTCCTGTGTTCTGCCCTCTGATGAGAAAAGTAATGATTCTCTGTAACCTCCCCTGGATGTAGCCCACACCTGAGAGCAGCAGCTTCTGGGAACATCCCTTCCTGCAGTCTTGCTCTCTCTTTCTGTCTCTGCTGACCCATCTGATGCCGTGAGATGTGCCTGACGCCCTCCATCTCTTGTTCCTGTCCGTATTCCCCAGGCTGGTTCGTCGCAGCATATGATTGGGACTTTGCTGAGTATTCCATTTCAGTCTCCAGTAACAACTAACCAGCAGCTATGGTCAGTGCTTAGTAAACTCTCAATGGACGTTTCCTGGAGAGGAGTTTTCTGTTTTTCTCCAGTGAAGACTTGCAGGGAAGATACTGTTAGCGCTTTTGAAATAAAAAGTTACTTTTTAAAGCAAACCTTTCACAATAGTAAAGCATAAGATTCATAGATTCAGTATTTGAAAGAAAGAAAGATTTCAGCGAGCTTAGTGTATCTGTCAGGTTTGCTCTTTTGTTTCAAATCGATTTTTTTTGTTGGAAGCAGGGCTAGGGGATGGTTGAACTTAGTACAGAGCAGTTCTACACCTTTTTGGGGCCCGAGTGGTTGGTACTTGAATGGAGGTGAAATTGAGATGTTGCCTTCCCTTTGGCCAATTCTTCACATACCTGTGAGCACATACCTGTGAGCACAGGTGGGCATTGGTTAATCTGTGTTCAGTCAGGTTGGGAAGGAATGTTTTCATTTTTCTTCCTGTCTTCTTCATTTTCTTTGCTTGCTTTTGAAATATTTTGGGGGTGTCTCTGTCCCTCCTTGTGAGATAGCCCCCACTCAAAAGTCAAGTGGGAGCGGGCAGGGAATCGTCACAGGGTAGCTGGGGTGGAGTGGCAAGTCTGTCCGACAGCCTCTGCCCTTTACTGAGGCAGAGAATGTCCTCTGGCTCTTTTTTCCTTCTGGTTTGTTTGTTTTTTTTCCAGATGAGAACCCCCCTGGTGTGTCTTTCAGTGGGAGCAATCGGAGCTGTAGTTATGTTTGATTTTTAACCAGGCCCTGGCTGCAGGGGAAACATTACCAGATAACTCACAGGCCAGCTTTTGGAAGGGGCTCTGGGTTCTGTTCAATGGGGTGGGGACAGCGGGAAGGGACGGGGCACAGAGAATGGTTGATCTGCACTGGGACAGGTAGAGGCTGTCTCTTGTCCTGCATCTGCAGCAGAAACGCTGGGGGTCCTGGGTGGCTCACATCCCAGTCTGGTGATTGGGGTCTCCATTTGCAGAATGAGGATTAAGTTCCTTCAAAATCCCCATGAGCTGGAAGCACAAAATTATAACATGTCATTTAAATATATGAAAGGATGCAAGGGGCAGATGAAGTGAACGACTCCACCTTCCACCCTTCACCCACCCAGTGGCTCTGATAGCACTCTGCGTTCTGTGATGGAGCAGAGCTTCACAGCCCCAAGCCTCCTTCACCTGAGGGTTCCCACCCTCCCTTCCGCTGGAGGCTGGCAATGGTGGCAGTGGTGGGACCCCATCCCCAGCCCTTCCAAGCGTCACCAGAAGAAAGTTTGGCTTCATCAGTTCTCTGAAAATTACTTGTTGCATCAATCACTTTTCCAAATCTCATTAAAAGAGGTACTTTGCCATCAGTTATGTCAGAATGTCCTTGAAAACTGACCAAAGTTTTGGGGGCTTCACAGAACAGGTTAGGGCTTGTGTCTCATTTTCCATGGAGGGTTTGGCAGTCAGTCATG
This sequence comes from Cervus elaphus, assembly GCF_910594005.1. Taxonomy (NCBI): domain Eukaryota; kingdom Metazoa; phylum Chordata; class Mammalia; order Artiodactyla; family Cervidae; genus Cervus; species Cervus elaphus. The sequence continues at coordinate 82,159,230 of NC_057832.1, forward strand.
CAATGACTTCCTCCCCCAAACCCCCCATATAACTTTTGTCCCTGGTGATTCTGTTTTCATTGCTCTCACCCTGCAGTTTTCACATGGGGTCTCAGAAAACAAAATTCCAGCCCAGTGTAGGCAAGGTCATTCTTTCTCCAGGTGTGGTTTAGAGGGGCCATACATAGGTGGGGACACCCTGCCCGCCCTGAAGCTGTGGGAACTAACCGACTCAGAAAAGTCCACCTCACAGGTGGCAGGAGTAAGGAGACGGGGAATGGCAAAGATTCAGTGTCATTGTTATGCACCTACTGTATGTCAGGACCCTCATCACACCCCCAGTTCCTGCGGCTGCACAGATAGCGTTCAGATGTCCCTTGGGCCTCTGCCTATCCAATAGGTACATTGAGTCATGTTTAGGCTCACAACTCGTTTTCTTTGACATTTTGAAACCCTCACATTGACTTCAGCACCTTCCCAGTCTTATTGGGTGGCATTTGAAGGCCCACTAAGTGGGTCTGTGCAGTCTACCTGGAGAGGTTGTTTTGGTGTCTGGGGCGTGGAGACCCTGGGGCTGCAGGTCAAGGGCTGTGGGCACTTCTGCCATCAGACCCTTGCTTGTTTGGATGGCTGTCGTTAGTTTTTTTTTTTTTTCCTACTGAGACAGCAGAGCATCTTTCCAAAATAGTTCCCCAGGTTTTATCATGTAAGAAGAAGCCAAAACATTCAGTCTCTCAGTACTCGGGGCCCACTGGGGGGTCCCTAATGCTGGGGATACCACAGGTATCCCCAGATACAAAAAACAGATCCCTTCCCTGCAGGAGCCCATGTTCTTGTGGGGGAGACATTGGTAAGTCTGCAGTATATCTGGCTGTAGGTGTGTGCCGCAGACAAACACCCAGCAGGGACAGAAAGGAGAATCCACTCTGAGGAGGTGAGAGAGCAAGCCAAGATAGCACTGCAGGTGGAGAAGGGCATGAGCAAAGGTCCTGGGGCAGGAGCGTGCCTGCTGTGGTCTGAGTGGTGGACAGGAGAGAAGTGAAGCAGCACAGTCAGGGGAGGCCAGGCCTTGTCCACCATGGAAGGAGCTTTTAAAAATTGTGGCTACTCATATTAGGAGTAGCCTGGTGACTCAGTGGTAAAGAATCTGCCCGCCAATGTGGGAGACGCAGGAGATGTGGGTTTGATCCCTGGATTGGGAAGATTCCCTGGAGGAGGGCATGTCAGCCTACCCCAGTATGCCTGGAGAATCCCGTGGACAGAAGAGCCTGGCAGGCTAGAGTCCATGGGGTCACAAGGAATTCACAGCACCCATGAATTCACACATTGGGAGCCTTGGGCCTGTGTTTTTTACACATGTCCTCTAATTCTTACAAGTGCCTTGAAAGATAAGACTGACTATTCCCTTTTATAAATAAGGGGCTTGGACGGTGTAAACGTCCTGACCAGGAATGCACAGAGTAAACGCCGAGCAGGAATCCCACCTGCAGATTCAGGGAAACTCAGTCCGAGTCCTTCTGTGGAGAATGCAGGGCAGGGGCAGTGGGTGCCAGAGGCCCTTCTCCCTCCTTGCCTCCCACACCCTGGGATCACAAAGCATGGTACAGCGGGGAGGCCCCTGGACAGCCCCCCAGGGGCCCGGTGCTGCCTTTGGGAAGATTCAAGCTCCTACAGAGTGATTTAGAAGTTTTGATGGGTCTGACTTTGAGGGCTCACTGATTTGGTTTGTAAAGTTTTCCTATAGATATAAAAGGTATTGGACATTTTCCAACATAAAAAGTAACCTGCCCGCATGGTAGGAAGTTTAGAAAGGAGTCTGTGGTGGGGTTTGGCTCCATCCCTCGCTGCATACCCTAAGAAGCTCTGAGGGTCCATGAGACGAAGGCCTAAATGTTCCGTGCCTGGCCTCACACAGAGCCGGTGTTTTGTCAGCGGCACTCGGGTTGTTTTTAACGTGTTTATTATTATTTTAAGATTTCTAATACTAATAAAAACAGTAAGATTGGGATTACTTGTAACTCTGCAGCCAAGGGAATATCTTGTCCTGTTCCGCTTCCTGCAGGCTCTTGTGGACTGTTCTCCATGTGAGGCTGGCCACGGGGCTCTACTCAAAATAATTAACAGGCACTTTGGGGCAGTGCCTGAATGTAAATCAGAATTTTTGTACAGCTCGTTCTTGGCTTCCTTTTTTCCTTTAATTCATTGTGCCAGTCCGTTTTCATTCAGATTGAGGGAGGAGGACTGGAGTCATGGACGCATGGACATCTGTTTCTAAGACATTGCCAACTCCCTGCCGGCTGTGAGGCTAGTGGTCTGCCCTGGCCACCCCTGGGCCTGGCGCTGTCCACCCCTCCGCTCTGGGGGGATTGAGATTCTCATGGAGCAGAGTGTCTTCTGCTGCTCGCTCAGCAAAGCAAAAGGGGAATACCTGATTCCCCAGGTCTTGCCTTCATTTTGTTGGCCACAGCTGGTGAAGAAATGAGATGAAAGATGCTCATCTGTGTGCTGTGACTTTCAGTGTCCGTGTTTGAGTTTCATGTAGGGCACAGGCATCCCCCCACTGTGCACGGCTGGGGCAGAGGACTTGAACTGGTGTCTGTCTTATGCTCCAGCTCCCACTTCACCCACGGGCTGTTCTGCGTGAGCCCAGAACATCCTAAACACAGTGACCTAGTGACTCACACATGGGTCGATTTTTCACTTTGACAGTTGGAAGCGTGACGTTTGCAGGTGTCCCCTAACTTGGGGCACTCATTCCGAGGTCCTCATGTGCGGAGCTGGGTTCAGCAGTTCCTCCCCCTGGCACCTTCGGGTCACTCGCTGATGCTATGCAAAGCATCATGACCGGGTGCCACCTGTCTGTGGACAGGCCACGTGCAGCAGGGGTGCCCAGGCTATGGAGCCAGAGAACCTGGGTTTTGGTCCCACCTGGGCTTCCCACAGCTCCCCGACCTGGGAAAGTTACTCATGCTCTTTCAGCCTCAATTCTTCATCTTTACAAAGGGAATATGCTAGAAAGTCAGAGAAAATACACTGAGTGCATACCCCGTGATTGGTGCTCTGTGACCACCAGCTGTCGTTGACACCATTCCCTAACGACCCTACGGCTGCATCTAGTTCCTGCCTCTTACTTAGACGCTCACGTCCAGTTGTCTGTCTTGCAGACTTGGTTTATTTACTGTATTTTGTGTATCATTGCTCCCCCCAGCCCACCCACCAGGCGCTACATTAAAAGGAGGGTCCCGAGGTTCACACCAGCCTGTATCCCTGTGTCCCGTGTCCCCCGTCAACTTCTCGCTCTGCTTCTTCCTCTTGTGCACAGTTGAGATAAAAAGGAAGCCGGAGTCTCATGTGCTCTCAGTGTAGCAGCCCACTACAGGTCTCTGTCCTGTAGTGTCCCCCCTGTGTTTTTTTAAAAAGCTGAAACCTGCTGATGGTGGAGTGCATCAGGGCTAGAGCTGGGTCCCTCAGAGCGGCTCCAGGCCCAGTCGCCGCTGGAATGCAGCGACTCCCGGGGCCACAGACACGGGTCAGGCCCTCTGCGGCTCCATTATTGTGGTCTGCCTGTAGTTTCACAGTTGGGAAAGCAGGGAGGCAGAGGAGGATGCAGTGGGGAGGTGCTGACCGCGAGCTCTCGTGTGCTGTTGAGTGCCCTCCCAGCTCTTTGCTGTGAGCCAGCGAGTGGTTGTAATTAATAATAGTGGCAGAGGGTTCCACTCTTCCCATCTGCATTGGGGGCCTAATTTTGTTTCTCTTGGCCGTCCCGGTGCATGGAGATCAGTGCCTACCCCTCTGTGTTTTGAGGTCCTGCTCTTCCTTCGTGGGCACCTTCTTGGCCCAGAGATGCTGCGCTTCCAGGAAGGCAGGCCGGAGACCAGTTCCTGTGCTTTCTCTTTTTGATGAGCTACATGTTGAGATTCTAGCGGATCTCAGAAGGTTGACAACAGCAGGCACCTAAGTCAGATGTTCTGTTTACTAAGGATTTGTTACCCAGGCCCCTGGAAGATGCCTTGTAGGTGCTGACAGAAGCTCTCCCCTGTCTTATGCACAGTCCATTCTTGGGTCTTGGAGACTTGTGAGTGGAGCTGTGCTCACCATTCATACTACAGATGAAATGAACAGTGAGCCCTCAGGGCAAGATGACTCTGAGTGTGAAGAAGCCCAAAGATTCTCTAAATGACCCTTCTCTTTGCATACAAAGGTAGGGCCTGAAGATGTTTGATTATTCAGATTTCTTTGTGGGCATTTGCTACGCAGGAGTACATGTAGAATTTTTGGATTCTAGAAGAGCCTTTGGCCCTGAACATCCTAAGTTATGAATTTGTTTATTTGTTTAGACAAAATATAGATGTGTTCTGAGAGCCCAAAGCCCCCTTTCATCTTTGACTTACAGTCTGTCTCTCATTTCCTCCCCACCAGTGCTGCACACGCAGGGCCCCGTGGACGGCAGTCTTTACGCCAAGGTGAGAAAGAAGAGCGCCTCAGATCCTAGTGTCCCAGGTGGGTCTCCCGCCGTCCCGGCCGCCAGCAGCCCAGACCACAGCGACCACACCTTGTCTGTCAGCAGTGACTCGGGCCACTCCACAGCCTCGGTGAGGACCGACAGGACCGAGGAGCACCTGACTCCAGGACCCAAGAGGGGCCTGAGCCCCCAGGAGAAGGCCGAGCTGGATCAGTTGCTCAGTGGCTTTGGCCTTGAGGATTCTGGAAGCCCCCTCAAGGATATGAGTGATGCTCGCAGCAAGTACAGCGGGACCCGCCACGTTGTACCGGCCCAGGTCCACGTGAACGGAGACACCACCCCCAAGGACCGAGAGACGGACATCCTGGATGACGAGATGCCCAGCCACGACCTGCACAGTGTGGACAGCATTGGGACCCTGTCCTCCTCGGAGGGCCACCAGTCAGCCCACCTGAGCCCCTTCACCTGCCACCAGAGCAGCCAGAACTCCCTTCTGTCTGATGGATTCAGCAGCACCGCTGGCGAAGATCAGCATGGCGCTCTGGCCCCGGATCTGGGGCTCGCCGCGGAGCCCCTGTTCGAGCGAGAGCGGGCTTTCGGGAGCCGCGAGCCCAAGCAGCCACAACCTGTGCTCAGGAAGCCCTCCGTGCCCACCCAGACACAGGCCTATGGGCCGAGCAGCTACTCCACGCAGACCTGGGTGCGCCAGCAGCAGATGGTGGCCGCTCACCAGTACAGCTTTGCCCCTGACGGGGAGGCCAGGCTCAGCGGCCGTGGTGCAACCGACAGTTCCGGCATGCTGCAGACACAGCCTAGGGTCCCACTCACCCCCACTCGGGGGGCCAGCAGCAGAGTGGCCGTCCAGAGGGGCATAGGCCCTGGGCCACATCCTCCCGATATACAGAGACCCCCTCCCGGCAAAGCAGCCTTCAAACCCAGGATTCCAGATGTCAAAGTCGTGAATGGTACTGGCCCGGAGCTGGGCGCAGACCCGTCCCCGGGCTCACCCACCCTGGACATCGACCAATCCATTGAACAGCTCAACAGGCTGATCTTGGAGCTGGACCCCACGTTTGAGCCCATCCCCACCCACATGAACATGTCGGGCAGCCAGGCCAATGGCCCCATGCCCCCAGAAGTCATGGGAGGCGGGCTGCGGGCAGGTGGCCGCCTGCAGGACACAGAAGGCCCTGGCAGGGCCCCAGTGAGGCAAGGTGAGCTGGGGTTTCATGGGATACACACTTGTCTGTGTTTTGCAGAATAAGGTTTTATGGAAGAGCTCTGGGCTCATCACAGAGTCTGAAAGAGAGGAATGAGGACAGCTGGGGCCTTGGGTGCAATCTTGTAAGGACAGGCAAGTGACCACACCGTTTAGGTGTGGACAGTGGCCACGAGCTGGCCACCCAGGGAGTGGGGAGGCTGTTCATGGGGCAGCAAGCTCGAGCTAGAGAGAGAGGGCTGTGGGGTGGGTGGAGGTGGGGAGTGGGAGGAGTGATGGAGGGGTAGGTTCTGGGAGTCAGGGCCTAGAGGCTTGGTAAGGATCCCAGCCACCACGGCAGGCTGCAGGGCCCAGCGGCAGCCCCAGCACAGCAGGGACGCGGGCCCTGAGGGTGAACCTGTGTGCACCCTGCAGCCTTCAGGGCTCTGCTGCGCAGGAGGCGGGCACTGTGCAGGCTCTTAGAACGTGGTTTGTGCAGGGCCAGGGCTTCCTGCCCAGCTGCGAGACCTGGGAAGGCTGGGGGTGGCTGTAGTGGACAGAGGTGACCTCTGGCTATATGGCCGAGTGGATGTGGGAGCAAGCATTGGGTTCTAGCCTGTGCTAGGCTTTCCATGTTGGAGAGGCACAGGCTGTGGAGCCAGGGCGGCCTGGGAGGATGCCCCGCAGGCAGTGGGCACTGGGACAGAGTGGGTCAAGGAATAGTATGTGAGGCCATCGGGGGAGTGTGTGTATAGAAACTTCCACACAGAGGAGATATGGCCAAGTCTAGAAGCTTCCACATAGAGGAGACAGGCCAAATCAGTTGTCCAAACCTGGGTGCTGCTGAGGTCTGGGGAGGCTTAGGGAGGGGTGGAGCTGCAAGGACCCAGGGGTCACCTTGGGGGTCGAGAGTGTGGTGACCAGTGAGACCAGGCCTCCCTGTGTTTGCATGTAGGTGTGCATCCACATCTTTGGTGTCAGCTGGTTCCCTAAGGATCCTGCCTCTAAAAGTGAAGATGGGAGGTGGGATGAAGGAAGGATTCTGTAGCTTCCTCCTAGTCCTGAGTCTGACCCCGAGGGCTGAGCCAGGGTCACTGATGGGGCAGGAGTGCTGCTCTTGCCACTGGGATTGTTCTGGGCCCTTTTATCTCAGGCCCCTTAGCTGCAAGAACAGATCCCGTCTAACAGTTGCGTTTCCAGAGGTGTCAGGACGTGGCCCGCCTAAGGTCTCATAGGTGGTTCGCAGGACTCGGCCCTGTGGCTGCACACAGAAGCCCTGCCTGCTTTGCAGTCAGACAGGGTAGATTTCAGACCCAGCCAGGTCCCAGATGGCTTGGGAAACCTGAGCTTTGCAGACCTTGGTCCTGTCTGGCTGTGCGTTGGCTGACTGTGTGACTTTGGATTAAGGGTGTAGTTTCTGAATTTCATTTCGCTCCATCTACTAAACCCTATCACATAACTGGCTGGTGGAAAGGTGCAGGCAGTGCTGGTCTGCAAGCCCCTGAAGGGTACCTGGATCATAAATGTGATGATGCTATGACATCCTGGCTTCCCTGGTGGCTCGATGCTAAAGAATCCGCCTGCAATGCAGAAGATGCGGGTTCGATCCCTGGGTTGGCAAGAACCCACTCCAGTCTTCTTGCCTGGAGAATCCTGTGGACAGAGGAGCCTGGTGGGCTACAGTCCATGGGATCGCAAAGAGTGGGACACGACTGAGGCAACTGAGCTCGCACGCACGCTGTGACATTCATTTCCTTTCCCTGAGTACCTGGGCCCTTGGATATCAGAAGCTTGGGAGTTGGGAAAAACTGAGAGAGCCTTCTGGGAGTACGTTATCAGACTTGAATATGTAGCTGCTGGACAACAGTAGTAATTGTAGCAACAAAACAGATGGAAGGATTTGGATATATGAACTCATTTAGTCAGATACATTCAGGAGATTCTGACTTTAAAAAAAGTTTCAGTGGGAACAAAGCTATCCGCATCCTGTCTCTTACCTCACCAAACCTACTTAAAAGGAATTTCTTGGAAAAATTAAAACCAGAAATCTTTTTTTTTCCCTTTCTTGAATTAAAACCTCCTTTGAGATTTGGAAGAGGTTGGGGGCGGCCGAGTGTATGGAAGAGAGAAGGATTCTAAGCTCAGGTTACTGTCTGACAGCTCCCTTTAGTTCATTTGTTTTCCAGTGGATGGAACATAGCCCCGAATGATTCTTCTGTCTTTTAACAGTAGAACGTAGAGCCTGGGGTTTTAGAAAGTCCCTTCATCTCCTCCATCCTTTAGTTAGCTATACTTAAATTACTTGATAAACTCATCACTGTAATTACTGGAATTTTAATTTTGATTTTAGATCTTTTCTGTTTCCTGGTCTTATAAAGTAATGACATTTTTAAAATGAAGGGACTTGAATACGTCAACAGACCTGTAAAATTTCAGCGAATGTTAGGTTATTAATTATGCAAATTCAGTTAAGAGTGTTTATTAATCCATTCATATTTGTTAGGAATCTTGGGTATTTGTCAGTTTTCTTGTATACTTGTAAAACTATGGTGATGTCAGGGGATGAGGTATAAATAAACATGGACACTAATCTTCAGAGACCTTCCTGAAATTTGGGCATGAGCTTCTGGTAGGACCCCTGAGCAGCGATGAATACCCTCCAGCTGGGAAGCTTGCAGCTCGCAGCATGAGGACTGGCCTTCTAACTTGGAGTTCAGCTTTCAGTTTCAGAGCGAGCTCCTGTTTGAGGACAGTGCCAAGCCGGGAAATGCAGAGCCTTGGAGACGCACACCACATTGATGAAAAGGATCTGGACAGTGTAGAGGGTTTTTGGAACAGTCTGCAGGCGGATATCTGGCTCTCATTCTGGGACGTCTTGTCTTGCTAGAAATCCCATCTAAAGAATATGCATGTCTCTAGCTTTCAGCCATTTGAATTGAGATGGAGAGAGAAGTTTCTTCTCTCCCTGGCTGGTATAGAGGACACTGGAACCCATTTGATTTTAATATCAAAATGTCATCCGAGTATTTACATCTTTCAATTGCAAAAAAGCTAGACCAGCCAGCAATAGGAAAAAATCACTAGATGGCAAGGAGAGTCAGCTAATCAACTGATGCTGAGTTGTGGCACCTTTCAGAAGGTTCGGGGATGCTGGATCCCTGTGCTTTGAAGATGTTCAGATCCCCATCGCACACTTCCATCCTCTGGATGGGGGAGGCCAGGGCTGCCAAGCTGAGCTGGTCCACATGTGGTTCTTGGCTCTACCACGCTGAGTAGGAAGGGGACATTGAGTCTGAAAGGCTCCGTGATATTTGCAGGACAATGGCTTTTACCCCACAGATGCATCGTCCCATGTCTGTGTGCCTGAGGCTCAGCCCTATTGATGTGGGTCAGTATCTGACCAGAGCGGCCCCAAGTCTTGCACACAAATGGGAAACAGGCTGGAAAGTTCTATGAAGCTGTATTTTCTACATGAGAGCCTCCTTGGCCTGCCGCACATCTTGCCCCCAGATGCTGACTGCTGCATGGTGTGTCTTAATTCTGACTGTAGAAAAAGGTTTGTCACAGAGACTTCAGCATCCTGAAGTCAGTGAAATCCTTCCCTCTTTGCAGAGTGTGTCCTGATTATGAGAAAGACCACAAGTTACCTGGTGGTAGGGAGTTGGGGGTGGTATTACCTGGAGCTCCTCCTGGGGCTGGCTGCGTGTCCTGCACACCTCACATTGCACCAGCTCTTCAGGCAGCAGCATGTCTACCAGGCTCTGGTTATTTTTGAGATGACAGTTATATGCGAAGGCCAAGTATTTTCTGAGAAAGTCTACCTGCAATCAGCACAATAATAATAATGGTGAGGATGGTGGTGGTGGTAGGGTTAATGATGATAGTGATGGTGATGGTGATGATAGTGATGGAGGTGAGGGTGACGATGGTGATGGTGGGGGGGTGGTGATGGTAATGATAGTGGTGGTGAGGGTGATGATGGTGATGGTGGTGGTGATGGTAATGATGGTGATGGAGGTGAGGGTGACGATGGTGATGGTAGGGGGGTGGTGATGGTGATGGTAATGATAGTGATGGTGATGGTGATGATAGTGATGGAGGTGAGGGTGACGATGGTGATGGTGGGGGTGGTGGTGATGGTGCTGGTGATGATAGTGATGGTGATGGTAGTGATGGAGGTGAGGGTGACGATGGTGATGATGGGGGTGGTGGTGATGGTGATGGTGATGATAGTGATGGTGGTGAGGGTGACGATGATGATGGGGGGGTAATGGTAAGGTGATAGTGAGCAGTGCCACTCAGCACGTCCCCTGTTCTTGGCGCTATGTCTGCATCACCCCTGACGTTCATTCCCGATGAATAAACAGGCTTCCCTAGAAGCTCAGTTGGTAAAGAACCCACTTGCAATGCAGGAGACCCCAGTTTGATTCCTGGGTCAGGAAGATCCCCTGGAGAAGGGTTAGGCTACCCACTCCAGTATTCTGGCCTGGAGAATTCCACGGACAGAGGAGTCTGGCAGGCTACATGGGGTCGCAGAGTTGGACACGACTGAGCGACTTTCATATTCATAGTGTATAAACAGCCTCCATCTGTCTTACTCTGCATCCTATGGCTGAGACCTAATTCCACTAAACTCAAATTCTGCTCCCAGTTCAAAAACCCCCGGAGGGCCGTGCCAGTGACTTCTTTTGTTTCCTGGCATGTAGTAATGTTTGTAAATAGAGCAGATGTGGTGCTGGTGGAAGTGTAGGTGACCCTCCAAGAACTCATGTGTCTTCGCTGAATTGGCTTGGAGAACTTAGCGAGGTTCATCATGGACTGGGTAGGAAGTCGGCCCTGGCCCATGAGACAAGAGAATAGCCCTACAGTGGTGGAATCTCAGAAAGCCTTGGGCGGCCTTGTAAAATGGGGTGAAGTGTGGAGGCATTTCATTCCGTGCAGGTGCTCAGCGCCTCTGTGGTTCCCCTGCTCTGAGCGGACACCAGACTGTGCTTCAGCCACTGCCATCTGGGCGCTGCTGGGGCCTCGTGTTGCCCCACCCCCGAGGTTGCCCAGCTGCACTGCATCCCTGCTCAAAGGTGGGTTTCTTAGATCACATCCTTTAAGTGAGGGGAGATTTCAACTGATAATACCAAGTAACAAAAGGAATGACTCAATATGTGAAGTTTATGATTCCATGGATGGCAGGCGGCCAGCTCTCTTTGCTCATACCTATGGGCTCCTTGTTTCCTATTGTCAAGATACTTTATTCATGGCACATCAGCCCCCCCACCCACAGTTGTCGGCTCCTGGCTGGCCCATGTTCAGTTCGCAAATGGCACTAGGACATTGTGCCAGCGCCCCTCTTGTGCTTCTGTGGACACAGTCATCCCTGCAGGAGTGCCCGTCCACTTCAGAGGTCTGATTTATGCTGAAGGAGAGTCACAGTAACGAGTATCAACTTACAGTCCTTGATAGGGGAAAGCCCATCAATTTAAATTACACGTTAAACCCCAGCCAGAGGGAACCAGTATGAGAACCCAAGGTCCTCAGCCGTGGGTCCACACCATGAGCACGGGACCTCCTGAGCGCGGGTGGGAGCCGCGGCGGCAGGAGCCCACGGGGTTGTGACAGGAGATCGGGGCATCGGGGAGTAGAGAGCAAGGCCTTTCCCGGGGAGAGGTGGGTGGGGGCTGTGCAGACACTGGGGAGAGGCCGGGCCCAGGTGCGCCGAAGTGCAGGTGTGTTCATGGATCGGGAATCTAGGTGCACAGAGAAGGAGGAGAAGAGGGAAGAAGGGGTGAGTGTGGACACAGAACACATTCTGAGACAGAATGCCTGCCTTCAGGATTTCCTCTGTTCCCCGAGGCCGCAGACCCTGAGTCGGGGAAAACTTTCCTGGGCTGACCCCAGCGTCACCTGGGGCAGCAGGACCCAAGCCTGCCGTGGACCCCAGCCAGCTGCTGCGAGGCTTTGGAGACAGCCCCTGTGCTTCCAGGGAAGCCAGGCTTCTCAGAACCAAGACGCCTCCTCCAGGATAGCCTGCTTTCAAGGCACTCCTGGTTCCTCTGGTTGAACGAGGTGGAAGATGACGTCCCGTCACAGAGAGGAAGCCTGAGGTCAGAGAGGGCGGGTGACTCAGACTCAGAGTTGGCCCATGGGCCCTTCCTGTGTTAGTTCTTAGGCATTTCCGGGAAGAGGGTACCGGATCAGGGTCAGAACCTGCTGCCAACTGTGTGATCTGGGGATGTATTGAGCAGAGAGTGAGGGCTCAGGGCTTTTCTCTCCACCCTTAGGCCTTTTCTCATCACCTTCCAAGACAGGATGACCATTTGCCGGTCAGGGGTGGTCCTGTGTCCAGGGGACAGGATCTGGCATCCCTGCAGAAGCCGGCTGCAGTTCTGTGTTCTTGGGAGGAGAGGGGTTGGTAGGGCCCACCCTGGCAGCTGCAGGCAATATCAGTAATAAGAGGGTGAAGGATGAGTTCCGCTGGTTTCCTCTGGGGAACACAAAGTGAAGGACTAACTCACTGAAACTAGGTTTTGGTTCTCTTTGGGTGGGTTTAGATGGTGGGTGCTATGCTCACAAGTCTAATGCAATCTGGATTTGGGTTCACTCATGTTGTCTGAAGAGCTCTAGCAGAGTGGAGCTTAAGGAAATGTGTCTATGTTTCCATACCTCTTCAGCATCTTCAGCTGAGTCACTTTTATTCAGTATTACAAGATGAGAAAGTCAAACAGAGATCTGTTGCAGAACAGTCTGAATATGCTTAACATTGAACTCTACATTTAAAAATGGTCAAGGTGGTAAATGTAGTGTTATGTTTTCAACACAAAAAAAGGTGAATACATTTTAAAGGCTAGAGTAATTTCTTAATTGACCTGCTCTGTGTATGCATATTTACGTCTCATGGAGTCTGTCAAGTTATGGCTCCTACGTGGGTGTCTGCCTGACGCTGTCTCCTCCTCCACTTCCCTCTCTTCCTCCTCCCTTCCATGCACAAGGTCCTGATCATGCAAGTCTGGAAGCGGCTTGTGGTTAGAGTTTCTGGCTGCCTGCTCTGATCATAGTCCCTGGAACCAGTTAATCTAACTCCACCTTCAAGCCTGCCCTCTCATTGCACGCTGAAACCCCCTGTACCTTCAGCTGTCCACTAGAGCTGTTCCCACTGAGCAAGGTAGCAAGCGTCCTTGGGTCGGCGAAGGCTTACAGGGTACCATCGGTGTCCTCATGACAGCTCTGGATGTTGTTTTCAACCTGAGCTGGAGCGTTGTTTTCAGGCTGTGTGTCATGCTGACCAGTCTCAGGACAGCTGCAGGACGCCCTGGCCCCCAGGACGCACAGGAGCAGGGAGCCGCCGGGCACGGTGCTCCCCTAAGGGAGCCTGAGGAGGCCTGGAGCTCCATTCAGTGGCCTCCACCTGTCAGGGACTCTCTGGGTTGTCATAGGTCAGTCTAGGGTCACATTCTCTCTGAAATGCTTTCCCAACCACTGTCTCTTCCCCACATGTCCAGACTCACTGCCCATCTCCATGGACAACACTGACCTGTGACTGTCCCCTTGCTCTTCTGTCATTGCCCCCCACCCCCCACCCCACGCCAGTCATGAGCTCCTGGAAAGCAGGAGGAACCAAGAATTATGGTTGCGGGGAGCAACTTCCTCCTACCCAAGCCTATCAGGGAGGGAGCCAGGGTAAAGGAGATTGTGGAGCGATGGCCAGTGATCCCAGGCTGAGGGCTTTTGGCGATGTTCCTGGGAAGGACTCTTGCTCTCTATTTGTTGCCACAGGCGAAACTGCACTTTCTCCATCTGAGAGGTCCTGTCACTGGAGGTGAGCGGTAGGCGGGGTATTCAGGTGCCATCAGCAGTCCAATAGGAGGTCCTGCCTGGGGTTACGGAGAAGGCAATGGTACCCCACTCCAGTACTCTTGCCTGGAATATCCCATGGACGGAGGAGCCTGGTAGGCTGCAGTCCATGGGGTCACTAACAGTCGGACACGACTGAGCGATTTCACTTTCACTTTTCACTTTCATGCATTGGAGAAGGAAATGGCAACCCACTCCAGTATTCTTGCCTGGAGAATCCCAGGGATGGGGGAGCCTGGTGGGCTGCCATCTATGGGGTCGCACAGAGTCGGACATGACTGAAGCGACTTAGCAGCAGCAGCAGCCACGTGGCCCTTTCAAACTGATGCTTTAGGACCATGAAGAGCGGTGGACAGACAGATGCTCACAAGCGCACATTTGGTGATGGAGTTGACCTGCCATGTTGCAGGGAGCTCTGCACACTTCTAATTTGGGAAAGATTTTAGAGTGAGAAATGCATGGTCACTGCTGGAAGCTGTCGTTGCAACTACTATCTTTTGTTTCATAAAAAGCATGTTATAAATTTGAGTTGATGAATCAGTTCCTTTTGCTCCAGTGACCCTCACTCACCAGCAGGCGGTTTGAGTGCCCCAGGCGGTCACCCTGACAGGCGTCTCCCCATGTTCCTGAGAGGCCGGGAGGTGTGGCTTCTTCTACCTGCTCTGCACCACTTGGGCCGGCCTACAGCAGTGGTTCTCAACCCCTCAGGCCCACCGTTCTGTGTTTAGAACATCTGTTATCTGATGCCAACTTTACTACCCTGAAATCAAAGTCACAGCTTGTGTAAACTACTTAAACACAATTAAAAAATATATATATAACACCCTAACACTCATGTTAAAGGATAAATTTTTTAAAAAGCAATTTAATTTAGTGTACATCTCAAGGTGAAAACCCTCAGGCAGACCAGCCTGGGAAACAAAAATAACCCACTCAGATCTCTTTTATTGGAGAAGAATGCATCTATTGTAAAATTTACCATTTAACTCTTTAAAATGTACAATTAAATGGCATTAAGCACCTTCACAATGTCATATAACCATCCCCTCTATCTAGCTCCAGAGCACTTCTGAAATTTCAAAAGGAAATCTGTACTCAATGGCAGTCACCCCCATTCCTCTCTCTCCCAGCCCCTGGGAGCCCCAGTTTGTTTTCTGTCTCTGGAGATTCTCCTCCTCTGGGCATTTCACATAAATGGGATCATAGGATATGTGTCACCTTTGCAGTCAGGCCGCTTCATTCAGCATAAGGTTTTGCAGGCTCATTCATGTTGTAGCTTAAGGCTGAGTGATATTCCGCTGCATGGACAGCCCATAATGTGCTTATCCAGTCATCTGTGGATGGTGACCTTTTGGTGACTGAATAGAGCTGCTGTCAATGTTCACGTATAAGTATTCATTTGAACTCCTGGCTTCCCTGGTGGCTCAGACAGTAAAGAATCAGCCTACAATTCAGGAGACCCAGGTTCAATCCCTGGGTCAGGAAGATCCCCTGGAGAAGGAAATGGCAACCCACTCCAGTATTCTTGCCGGGAAAATTCCATGGACAGTGGAGCCTGGTGGGCTACAGTCCTCGGGATTGCAAAGAGTCGGACATGACTGAGCAACTGACACTTTTCGTTCTTTGGGGGTAATACCAGGAGTGGAATTGCTGGCCCGTGTGGCAGTTCTTTGGTTAACTTGCCAAGAATCCGCCCCCTCAGATGTTTGAAAGTCTGCTTTGGTGACCCCCTGGCCTCACCTCTGGTATGGGTGGCTTGTTTTCAGAAGCTCTGCCTTATGTGTGGTAGAAATCAGCTGGTCAGTACAGGTATGACTGAGGCTCACATATGCCTTCACTGGGGAGAAGTGTTAACTTATGTCATCCTTGGGTAGATAGTGCCAAGACCCCCTCTTGCTCAGAATAAAGAGGTTTATAACAGCTCCAGCCGAGACAGGCCTGGGAGTCACAGCTCTCTTGGGTTCTCCTTGCAAGTCTTGTGTGTTATTTCTTCTCACGGCCCATCGGCCATTCGGGCCTAGGGCCACATCTGCCTGCGTCACCTTCCACTGAAGGTGGGCCCAAAAGTGGACAGTCCTAGGGACCATCCTGAGGTGCACTGTGGGAACATCACAATTGCTGAAAGATGAAGTTTGTGAGGAGAGGCCAGTAAGAGCAAGTGATGGTAGTGGGTGGAAGGAGAAGGTAAGAATAAAATAAATTCAAATAATCAAAAAGGAACCCAAACTCGGCACCAGCCTCTGCTGTTGGTGTCTTAAGGGACCGGAGTCATGCAGGGGGCCAGGAGTGGTCTTGCCTTTGGTTGCTGTGTGACTTTTTACACCTGTGATGTAAATTACAAGCTTACTCTGGGTAAAGCATGAGCATATTGCTGAAATTTCTTATAGTAGAAGGGAATGCTTCCTAGCTTTTTGGACACAATCAGTTTCCCTTTTAAATATGTCATTTTAGAGGAAGTGCTACCACCGAACCAAGCACTTTGCTGTTCCCCAGTGGAAAGGATTTTCACTTTTGTAATCCAAATGGTAGGCGTCCTTTCCTCGGCCTCTTGGTTTGCTTTGGCTGGAGTCCGCTGGTGAGGACTCCTGAGGCTCTGGGCTCCGTTGGGTCAGAGAGAGATCCCAGGGGGTGAGGCTGCTCCCTGAGCTCTTCAACATTATTCTGCACTCGGGCTAGGAATTTCTAAAAGGCATCACCCAGCCCTTTAAGAATATACCCTGCAGGTGAATCAATTCCTGTTTCAGCTTAAGGAGGGAAAAGCTCCTTACGTCATTGTTGAATCACTCTGGGAACATTTAAGCTGGGAGGAGTGTTGGGGTTTCTCGTTGTCACTTTCCCTTTGCCAGTCTCTCTTTAGAGGATGCACATGTTTATTTGAATGAGCTGAAATCAGGAGGCCTCAAACTTAACTCAGGAGCCAAATAATCCAAACGAATCCTTGGTGATTGTTTTTGCTCCTAGGAAGGCGAGGGAGTTTCCAGAACCCACCGTGCAAGCCTTGATGACGCAGGCTTCATTCTTATATGATCGTATAAAGATAAATAGATTAAGGGTGCTTTACCTTGCAGTGCCCCAGATAGAAGATGAAGGTCATGTTCTAGGAGGTCATGAGTTTTCATTCACTCATCAGAGCCGGCATTTGCCACCTGGTTGCACAGCACACTCACCTGGGAACTAGACAAAATGCAGGTGATGAAAGTGCCCATGCAGCTTCCGCCTCCAGAAGGTTTGGTTGTATTGGCCTGGGTGGTGGCTCAGGGGTCAGAATTATCTTAAATGTTCCCCACTTGTGAAACTCCAGTGTGAATCCAAGGTTAAGATGAGCCCTGGATCTCAAGCTTGTTTTTGTGTTGGAAACATGAGAGTTTAAAAAAAGTGCTGACGCCTGGACCTCACTCCTGAAGGTTGTGACTTCACAGGTAAGGGGTGAGGCCCTAGAGTCAGGGTTTTTAATGTGATTTTAATGTTGAGTCACATTTGAGAATCACTGTTTCATATTCATGTTTCATCTTGGGCCTGTGGCCTAACCTCCCGGAGGCTGTTCCACTGTTCAGCGACGCAGGGGAAATTCTACTTGCTGTAGAGCTTTCAGCACGGATGGGTGTTCTGTGCCAGGGTACCGGGCGGTGACTCCCAGTGCTGGCCCCAGCGCAGGTCCAAGCTTTATTTGAGCGGGTAGAGTGGGTCACATCAAGAACCTCACTGGTTCTCAAGTTCATTTTTAAATAGGATCAGATAGTTACCCAGATAAATCTGAATCTGCCCTAGCACAGTGCAAGGAAAATCTGTGTGTTTGAGTTATCTATGACCACATGATTTCACTCTATCGCATAACTGGGAGTTCTCTTTACTTAGGTGAAGAGTAGCCAAGGGGCTCCTGGCTTCTAAAAATACAGTTTTCTAGTGAGTGATCTGAGAATGTCACCTCTTGAACCTCCGTTGGCTCAGTGGTAAATTGGCAACCATGGTGCCACCTTCCTAGTTAGGCTGTATTCAGTCCCAGGTGCTAAGTGCTTGGCGGGCACCCGACTTCTTGGCCCCAAACCCCCACTTTTCCAGGGCTCAGTGGGTATGTCCGGGTGCCCCCATATGAGGACTGGCTCTCCTGTTCTGTCTTTAGCAACCCTGAATTTTCCTGCACTCACTCCATGCCACTTTCTTGTGGTGGCCAGTGTTAAGGCTGCACTGCCCTGATCCCGGCAGGGCTCCATCCCTGTGGGTGGCCTGAATGACCGAATGGCCAAGCCTTGCTTGTCTTTCACACTCAGAGAGCTCCTACATCCCGTAGTGACGCTGAACCCTACCCCTCAGCCTGGCTTGGACTGAGGCGACAGATGCACTCAGGCTCAGCATGTGTTATTTCTCTGTCTATGACCCCAGCTCCACCCATGAATAAGGTGAATCATTGAAGCACTGAGATTCTCGGGCCTTTGAGAGTAGCCGTGAGGGGGGCACCTGAGACCACCCGCCTCCTTTCCTGCCTGGGTAGGTGGATCTTGAGGCCTGGTGTGCATCATGTCCTGTATCAGGAGGAGAGGAGAAGGATCTGAAGACATCTGACTGCCCAGCGTAGGCACTGGCTGGAGTGGGCCGCCTCTGGTTGTCTGGCCACTGCAGACCATGTCCCAGTGCTGCATGTTGGTGGGAAAGTGAATCCTGAGGACGAGACTGGCAGGCAGCGTTTTGTTCAGGAAGAACTGCTCCCCACCAGATGCCCCACGGAGACCCGTGGCTGAGAATGTGAGCAGGGCTTGTGCGGGGACGTGCGGGTCACTGGGATTGTTGAAATGGAAATCCTAGGTTTCCATGGTTTCTGTGCTGATTCCTACCGCTTCTGTGACTTGGAGGGCAGTGGGGTCCTGGGGCCTTTTCTGCCTGCTGCACCAGGGCCGAGCGGGGCAGGGGGCGGCACCGGATGCCCTTTACCTGAGGAAGGCCCCAGGAGGGGGCAGTTTGCTGAGCCTTCTGCAGGGACCCGGCCATCGTGGGCACAGGGCTCAGTGAAGCAATTCTGTCCTGCTCTCACTGTCTCCTTCCTCTTTTTTCGGATTTCACTTCTCTGAGGGCATGCTCAGTCGCTCAGTTGTGTCCAGCTCTTTGCGACCCCATGGACTGTAGCCCACCAGGCTCCTCTGTCCATGGGATTTTCCAGGCAAGAGTACTGGAGTGGGTTGCCATTTCCTTCTCCAAGGGACCTTCCTGACCCAGGGATCGAACCTATGTCTCCCGAACTGTCAGACAGCTTCTTTGGACTTCTCTACTGAAGAGGAAAAATTTGGTCATAGCCAGATTTATGAGTGGTTTCTTTACTACAGTTCTGAGTATGGGTTTGAAGCATTTCTTATTTAACTGACTAAATGAAATGGAATCAAGGCACTCCCTGGAGAGGGTGGGCAGCCTGCCTCCAACTGCTGTTGGATGACTCAAAGGGTGTGATCCCAAGAGGCACTCCCATCTGAACCTCGAGGACACCCTAGTCCTGCTGTCTGTAAATTAGGGTAACTTGTACAACTCCTCTGAGCGTATTGGTGCAGAAAGCCACCTCCCACGGGATTGTCTCTGTATCTAATGGGAGGGTCCAGTGGACTTGTCAGAATGATGTTTGTTAATCAGACACCAGGCACGTTTGTGTTTGTGAATCTTCACATAGAAACTAAACACAGGCACAGAGCTCAGGGACATTGAAGGCTGGGCTCCAGACCATTGTCATAAAGCAATTATCACCTCAATAAAGTGATTCAGGTATGTTTTTGGTTTCCAAGTGCATATAAAAGTTTTATTTATACTATTCAGTTCAGTTCAGTCGCTCAGTCGTGTCCGACTCTTTGTGACCCCATGGACTGCAGCATGCCAGGCTTCCCTGTTGATCACCAACTCTCAGCTTTCTCAGACTCACATCTATTGAGTCGGTGATGCCATCCAACCATCTCATCCTCTGTTGTCCCTTCTCCTCTCTTCTTCAGTCTTTCCCAGCATCAGGATCTTTTCTAGTGAGCCAGTTCTTTGCATCAGGTAGCCAAAGTATTCGAGTTTCAGCTTCAGCATCAGTCCTCCCAATTAATATTCTGGACTGATTTCCTATGGGATGGACTGGTTGGATCTCTTTGCAGTCCAGGGGACTCTCAAGAGTCTCCTCCGAAACCACAGTTCAAAAGCATCAATTCTTCGGCGCTCAGCTTTTTTTATGGTCCAACTCTCACATCCATACATGACTACTTGAAAAACCATAGCTTTGGCTAGATGGACCTTTATTGACAAAATAATGTCTCTGCTTTTTAATATGCTGTCTAGGTTGGTCATAACTTTCCTTCCAAGGAGCAAGCATCTTTGTAGTCTGTTAAGTATACAAGAGTGTTATGTTTTAAAAAAAAAAAAAAGTGTTCATACCTTAATTTAAAAATACAAAACAAAAAAGTAATCACAATAGTAATATCCAAGAGCACTGAGTACAAATTACCATCACAAATATAATAATGAAAAAGTTTCAAGTATTGTGAGAATTACCAAAATGTGACACAGAGATAGAGTGAACCAGTGCTGTGGGAAATGATGCAGTAAACATGCTGAATGCAGAATTGACACAAACTTCCATTTGTAAAAAAAAAAAAATAGTGTCAAGTGCAGTAAAGTTCTGGAGTGTACTGTGTGTGGAAGGGCAGGTCTCAACCCAAAACCCCGTTTTCCTCGTCTGCAAAAAGATGCAGTACACCGCCTTAATTTGGTGATTACGGGATTTTCTCTGTGAGCCCGCGTGCCCGGGCCTGGCTGTTGTGGGGAGCCTGGGTGGTGGTTTGTCACTGGCCCAGCAGAGGTAGGCACACGTGAGCACATCCCAGTGCCACAGCAGCGTCATGCCCCCCCCTTCCTTGTTTCTCCAGGGGTGTCACAGTGGGGTGGAAATGGTGCTGGGGTCCCTCCTGTCTGCACTGCAGTCTGAGAGGAGGGCATGGTCTGTCATCTGGGGAGCCTGGCCTCTGATGACTCTGGTGCCTATATCTTTGCCCCTTTAGGAAGGTCAGACACACCCTGCCGGGAGAGCGATGCCTCTGTACAGGGCTTCCCAGGAGGCACTAGTGGTAAAGAATCTGCCTGCAATACAGGAAACATAAAAGACACAGGTTCTATCCCTGGGTTGGAACATCCCCTGGAGGAGGGCAGGGCAACCCACTCCAGGTTATTCTTGCCTGGAGAATCCAATGGACAGAGGAGCCTGGTGCACTATAGGCCATGGGGTTGCAGAAAGTCAGACATGACTGAAGTGACAGCACGCACACGTGTCATCGATAGAAAGGAACACTGCCATCCTGCAAGTCTCCCAAACCACCAAAGCTGAGATTCCCCAGACCCTCTGCCACATCCCCCATAAAGTGAGTCTTCATTGGTTGGGGCATGGCTGAAGGATCTATGATGTTTCTTACACTGAACAGTGGGGCAGTGGATGTTGACTGTTGGTGCTTGAATTAAGCTTTCCCCTGCCCAGAATTCCTCACTGTTAAGAGTCGAGCGGTCATGCTCAGGAGCCTCACTCAACCCTGCACCTCTGCAGGTGGTGTGGCCTTCAGGGCACTCTGGCCCTGACTGGGGGTGTGCACGCACACAGGGCTTGCACACACCTCTTGCATGTGCTCAGCCATCGTAGGTCACACCCAGCCTGGTCCTATCCCAGAGCCCCGGGCACCGTCCACGGCCTGGTCCTACCAGAAGCTGCTTCTGAAAGGAGTAGGCAGGCTGTCAAAGCTGCTGGTTGCCTGGGCTGCTTCCTCGCCTGCCCTGTGACTCTGAGGATGCCCCTGGGTTTCATGTCCACACATAGTAGGCCCTGTGGCTCCCCTGAGCAACCAGTGTGGACCTGCGATGAAACACCAAGTATTTTTTGGCACTTTGAAATAAAAAGTTGTACTGGTTACAATTCTGATATCACTATACCTATACACTGGAATTGAGCAAATAAGCAGGTAAATGATTCATGGTGGTAACAAAGAATGGACAAAAATTTTTTCTTAAAGATGCAGAACAACATATAAAGAAGGTGACCATTTGTATAGACAAGTGAATATGTAAACCTGTTTGTGACTCAAGAAAAGATTTCTGTGTCTCTGGTCTGAGTGGCTGTTACTTCCTCAGACTAGAGCAAGGTGCAAGCACTCCGACCCCAAAGTTGACCACCTGTGCCTTGAGAAGAGATGGATTACTAGGGCACAGGCCTCGGACCAAGTCCCCGCGGCTATTAGGCAGCCTGGGTTCTTTCAGTCTTGTTCTCCTTGCTCACTCAGTGATGAGGAAGAAGCCTCGATCCTGGGTCCCAGCCTTTCTTTGTTCCATATGCTTCCTGAGCACCCTTGGTGGGCCGGGCAGTGTTCTTGACCTTGGGGAACCAGCCAGGCACGACTCCCTGCTGGCGCTGACGTGAGAGAAACAGATGGGACATGGACAGTGGTCATTTCACCCAGTAAGAGGATGGGCTTCGAAAGGGTCATGCTGGGTGATACAAGTCAGACACCCAAGGACGTGGAGTGTGCTATTCCATGTACATGAAGTGTCCAAAGTAGGCAAATCCATAGACATAGAAAGTAGATGAGTGGTTGCCAGGGGTTGGAGGTCGGGGATGGGGAGTGAATGCTTAATGGGTATGGAGTATGACTTGGGTGATGAAAATGTTCTGGAACTAGAAAAATTCAAAATACAGAGTGCCTCTGAGAAGTTTTAAAGTTGGTTTTAATTGAAGGTCAGTGTTCTCCATGATGAAAGCGCCTGCAGCCCACTTGTCTCTCTCCTAACAGGGGATGAGCCACTCGGGGGAAGATTCCGGAAGCTGAGCCTTGAGCAGTATGATAATGAAGCTGGGGAGCAGCCCACCTTCTCCAAATGCAGCTGGGGAAAGACCACCAGTTCAGAACAGACTCCAGGCCTGGTGCCTTTTCTCTCCCCAGACAACGCCAAGGAGGTATACACACTGCTACCCAGAGCCTGGCCTGAGCCCTGTCCCAAGTCACCATTTCAATTCCCCACCCAGCTTCGTCCCCATCTCACAAACATGGTTCCTCCCTGAAGGCAGGCCTTCTGGTTGTGTGGGATCCCCCCTCTTCCGAGAGAGCTGTTGCCGGCATGCACTTGGTCATCTGGGTCTCTGTGTTCTATCTGTAGAATGGGGACTGAGGGGTGGGCCAAGTATGAGATGAGTCGTGAGGGTAGAGGTCTCAGAGCTCCATGGGTGGACAACAGCGGCAAAGGGCAAACGGAAGTCATCTTAA
The DNA here is from genome assembly GCF_910594005.1 of Cervus elaphus. Taxonomy (NCBI): domain Eukaryota; kingdom Metazoa; phylum Chordata; class Mammalia; order Artiodactyla; family Cervidae; genus Cervus; species Cervus elaphus. The sequence continues at coordinate 82,181,965 of NC_057832.1, forward strand.
AGGAGCCCGAGTCCCTGACCCAAAGCTTCTTGGGATCCCTGGGAGGGAGGAGGAAGAAATATGGTCACTGTGGATATGTGTCCTTTGGGGAGATCTACAGAGTGTTTTTGAGAAGCCATACTTAAGGCTTTTAATCAGAATTGAAGTAAGACAGGTCGGCAACCCCCCAACGATGAACCTTTTGAAATTAGGGTTTTGTTTATTCTCAAAAGTGGAGAAGTTGGAACCCAGAATAGACCAGAAAGGAAAGTTGCTGAGAACCAGTGTTAATATCTGGGATATATCCTTCCAGCCTCTTTTCTATGCCTGTGTGTTTAATTCTTTGGGTATTTTACATATCTGTAAACACATTACAGATGACGATTCTTTTATCCTGCTTTTTTCATATAACACTCATTTCCCTCTGCTATATAAACTCTCTGCCATCTCTACTTACGAGCTGTGTAATGTTGACCACAAAACACTTCCTTCTGCCTTGACTGTTACTGAAGTTTCTTCCAGTTGTCCATGGCTGCCTCCTGTCACCAGTCTTAGAAGAGGGCTGGCTCAGTGAGGGCCAGGAGCCCTAGCTGTCTGGAGGTGGCCTTCACCTGACTTCCACTTTGCCAATTTCAGGCAGTGATCACCACGTATCCCCCAGACCTGGATGTGATCGATGGCAGGATCTTCTCTCCAACCAACAGTGGCAGTGAGTCCATCTCTCCCACCCCTGCATTTCCTGTGTCTCCAGAAACGCCATATGGTAAGAAAGAAGCAGAGCTCCCTGTGTGCAATCCCACCCCTTCAGAGCAGAGAAGGGGACAGCTCCTCACTCTGCCTTCTTTTCCAGGGATAACAAGCCCACGTTACTCTCCGTTCAGCCCATCCGCTCCACAGATGGGCAGCCCCAGCGCTCTGTATAAAGGAGCTCATGGTAAGACACCCACCTCCTTTCCTCTGCTGTGGACGTCCACTCATGCAGAAATATTTCTACGTGTGTCACACCTAAGAAATGTGCTTCTGGCTGGGGAAGATGCAGGGACACAGCCTGCAGCCTGCTGGGGGTAGGAGTGGTGTTGACTGTTCCCTTCTGTTCACTCAGCACTTTCAGGTGTTGATGGGTAGGGTCGTGGTGTTCTCAGCAGCCGAACATCAATACTTTTCACCTTCTTGTAGCATTACTTGGAGTTGAAAGAAGAAACTGAAAAACCCGACCCACCCTTTTCAGAGAAAGTCAGGGCTACTTTTGGAGAGCAGTGAGCTCCCCACTCTGAAAGACACGGCTGTCCTCGCCCCTTGCCTGCTGCAAGGCATCCCGCCTTTTATGTTCACAGAGCCCTGTCCTGACTCCTCACGTCCTCAGCCACCATCCTGAATCTCCCCAGTTGATGGCCACTTCGGGTTTGTCTGCTGCACCCTGCCCCACGTCTCCCAGCACTTCACATACTTGTGGGGTCTAGTTAGCCTGGGCACCGGCCCTGGGAAGGGAGCGTTAACACCGTGGTGGTGGGTTACTCAGCACTCCTTCCTGGTATGGACATTGCCCAGCTCCCTTGAGAGTCCAGGAAGGCCTTGCCCTGGGCAGGTGGAGGGGGGATGGAGCCCAAGCTGAACTTACATTTTAGAATCGCTCTTCTCTGTAACTGGGGATTCCTGCTGTTCTGCCCTGGGGAAGGTGAGTGAGGGTTCCCTTTGCTGCTCATCAGATGCGCTTTGGTGGGAGGGGGAAGCAGACTTTGTATTTAAATACTGTCTTTTATGCAGAGGAAGTTGTAGTGATGACAGCTAGCTCCATTTTCCCTCTTTCTCCAGAGAAAACAAGATCTATGTATCATTTAATAGGAGGGCCATTTTTCTTCCAAAGTTTCCTTTAAGGTTTTAGGTTGCTTCATGTCTTGGCTATTGTAAACAGTGCTGCAATGAACATTAGGGTGCATGTATCTTTTTGGATCATGTTTTTCTCTGGATATATGCTCAGGAGGGGGATTGCAGGGTCAGATGGTAGAGGAGCTGTTTAATCTTAAGAACACCTTCTGAGTCATCCATATTTTCATGCTGGCAATCCTTGAGGACGTTTGCCCAGGGAGAGCTCAGAGGCATACACACAGCACTGACTGGGGGTCCCATGTGCTTTGCAGTGTATGGGGGGTATGGCTGAGCCCTGAGACACAGTGATGGTGGTGGTTGCTCCCATGACTATATTCAACACTCTTCTCTACAGCAGGGTTTCTGTTTCAGTCTTATAGTGATGTGTGATGGGGAAGAGCCCTGAACAGAATGGTGGCACTCTACCAATTTTTATTGGTTGTTTACCTGGTGAGGAGATCTGAGGGTTTGAAGGATGAATAGGATTAAATAGGAGTTAACTAGGGGAATGGAGAAATAGCAGGCACAGGCCCTGTGGCAGAGGGTCCTTCAGACCAGGAGAGGATAGACCAGGGGTCTGCAGGGCCCTGGAGGTGTGAGCAGAGGCCCAGCCACAGCTGTTCTCTGTAGCTATGGAAGGTTGTGGTATGGCATCTGCAAGCAGTGCTAGGTCATTAATAAGGCCTGAGACAGGGAGGCAACTGCCCAGGCTTCTGTTTTCATATATTGATCGGTCTGCTGTATGTGGAACAGCAGTTGGAGTGGGCAGTGGGATGGAGCAGCTCTGACAAAAATGCTTTCAGAAATGATGGGAAAAAGTGTGTTGGATTTGTGGGAGATTCACAGGTCAGGTAGTGTAATCAACTGACCCTATCAGAATGGATTTGAGCTTTGATGACTTTTTGATTTTGTTGCTATTAAGATGTCAGTTATGTTCTGGCTTCTTTTAGTTAGTATGAAGCTAGTGTAACACTAACCATGTAAAATTCCTCTGTGTGTGTTATTCCATCAGCCTGAACTTGGTACCAGGTTAGTCAGTATAAGGGCTTCCCAGGTGGTGCAATGATAAAGAATCTACCTGAAATGCAGGAGACCTGAGTTCATTCCCTGGGTTGGGAAGACTCCCTGGAGAAAGGAATGGCTACCCACTCCAACATTCTTGGCTGGAGAATTCCGTGGACAGAGGATCCTGGCAGGCTGCAGTCCATGGGGTCACAAAGAGTTGGACATGACTGAGCGACCAGCGCTAGTTAGCATAAACCCAAATGTGTCAGTTTATTTCCCAGACAGCCAGCAGACAAGTGTCAGGGAGAAACAGCAGGACACCAATTAAAGGTGGTAGAGACACATTTTATTTGGTACTGTTGGAGCAGGGTAAGGAGCTGAGCTCAACTCCTAATGCAGCAGAGACAGCCTAAGAGCTGTGCCAGGGTCAGGGGATGAAAAGTTACCGAGAGGAACATCGAGGAGAGGGAGATTATTGCCAAACTGGCCCAGCAGGACCCTGCTGAAAATAGGCTTGAGCATCAAGGGTGGGGATGAGGAGCTTCATCAGCGAGCAAGCAGAGGAGATGACTCAGCAGAATCCTTGCCAAGACTGGGCCCTCCAAGGACAGACATCAGAGGCCAAGGTCGAGGCCTTGTAGAGCAGCTCCAGGACCCTATCTCGGGTTTGGTCAGGGAGAGTTTGGTCATGGGAGAGGCCCGCGGTGTCCCCTCTCACCTGGCATCTCTGCCCTCTGCTCGGGGTAGCACACGTTCTGTCCTGTGGCACTTAGTTTAAGCCCCTAGACTCCAGTGCCAGGGGTCTCAAGAGCCTCCAGCTCGTCCCATGTCACACGCACCTCATTCCCACCCCTCACCTCTGCAGTGAGCAAGTGAACAGAAAGCATGCTGAAGTTTCCTGGTGATAAATGGTGGGTCAGAACCCACCCCATCATGTTCCTGTTGCCTGTGCCTGTGTCAAGACAACTCCTCTTTTAAGTTACAGTACTCACTCCAGGAAAGTGAGGGATATTTAAATATTTACTCAAATAATGAATACTTAAATATGAATTCAAATATTGTTGAATATTTGAATTATCCTAAGCAGTGTGCTGTAACTCAAAGAGATGATAGCTTCAAGGACTGGGGACAGGTAGCGGGAGATGGCTGGGCCATTGTAGGCACTGGGAGGACAGCTGGCACCAGGGGCTGGACCACGTCGCAAGGGTCTGACGATACTGTGAGCTCCATGAGTAGACCAACAGGTCCTACCCACCTAGGACCCTCAAGCAGAGCCTGAAGTGGCTCCCCTTGGGACGGTCTCCAGTGCATCCCTGACACAGCCTACATTACTCCCTGGGAGACATACATCTCTGGGAATGCTACCTTAGAAATCCCAGGTATGAGTCTGTGATATTGTGATTTATAATAAGAAATATATATTTAGTTTTATTTCTGCCACCAAACTCCTAAAGCCTTTGGAATTTCTTAAGTGATGAGAACATAAATGTGATTTTTGTCATGTTAATGAGATGACTTTTGGAAAAGATGGGGCCATGTTGCCAAGGGAACCGACCTTGTGATCAGAGAGTTGGAACTCTCAGTTTCCCCCTCCCCCCAACCTCCAAGGAGGGGAGAGGGCTGGAAGTTGAACCAGTTGCCAGTGGCCAATGATTTAATCAACCCTGCCTATGTAATGATGTCTGTAGAAAAATACCAAAGGACAGAGTTCAAGGAGCTCCTCAGTTGGTGATCGCCTGGAGATTTGGGGAGAATGAGGTGCTTCGAGACAGCATGGAAGCTCCATGCCTTTTCCTCTCTCTCTAGTCTGGCTGTTTGTAGTTATGTCCTCTTATGATAAACTGATGAGTGAAATGTTTCTCTTGAGTTCTGTGAGTCACTGTAACAAATTATTGCAACCTGAGAAAGGAGTTGTGAGAACCTCTGATCCCTAGCTGGCTGGTCTGAAGGGAGGACAGTCTTGTGGGACTGAGCCCTTAGCCTATGGAGTCTGATGCTGTCTGCATGGATGATCAGAGTCGAGTTAAATTGTAGGACCCCAGGCTGGTTTCAGAGCATTGCTTGTTGGTGTAGGGAACCACCCCGGGCATTGGAGTTGAGTGCAGAACATTTTAGAGCCCCAGAAGGAAATGTGTTTCTTGAAAGCAAAAATATTAGTAATAGATTAGGTAAAGAGGTCATTTACTATCAACCCTTATGAAGGCAAAAGAGAGAATTATGAAGTACAAGATGTAAATTACTGTTATTCCTATCTGAAAGGCTAAGTAGTCTTGATGACATTTTCGAAATAAATGGGAAAAAAAAATGAAGAAAGGTCTCATTGAAACTGTATGATTCTGATATAGCTCAGCTTCCAACTTTGAATAATAATAGGGTTTTTTTTAAATCGAGATAAAATTCACATAAGTGAACCATTTGTAGTGGACAGTTCAGTGGCATTTTGTGCATTCACAATGCAGAGGACCATCATCTTTAGTTACAGAACATTATCTTCACCTGATGGTTTTACAAGTGGGATTTAGGGAACATTTGGGGAGCTTTCAATGAACACGATTAACAGCATTAGTTTACTGAAAGGGAAGGCCTTTATACATTTTGCAACTTATAGTTTGCATACCCATGTTTCTGAGAGGAGGGCTGGTGTTTTCAGGGCCCTGCCTGGGGCTGTGGGTGGTGATGTGAACGTGGAGGAGGGGCTTTGACCCAGGACTGCTCTGAGCTGCAGGAAGGAGGCCCTGGCCTGCAGGGTATGGGGTTTGCTGTTGAAATCTCTTGGAGTTGGTGTCAAAGGGCAAAAATGGGTGACATTTGCTGCAGGGAGGAAGAAAAGGAGTATCCAGGAATGTCTTGAGAGAGAGAGATTAGTTTGAGGCAATGCTTTATTTTTGTTTTTAAAAAAAAAGTTGTCATTCTTCAAAGCTTGACAAACTGTAAAATACTTTTCCCAGACCTCCCCTTTCTTCCTGTACCCAGCTCTGTTTTGTTTAGAAATTTTATGAACTTTTAATGAGAATGTTTATAATAGGAATAAAAACATGTGCTGAATGTGAACATGTGTGACATTTATGCAAGTCCCTGATTACTTTGAATTTTGCAGAGCCTAAAAACTGATATGTGTGTGTGTATATATATATATATGTATATATAACATGTTTACATTGAGGTACATATGTGTATGTAGCTATGTATAGGAAGGCCCACATCTGTATACACATGTGGTATACTTTGCATTCTGTGCAAAAGGACGCCTGCTGGTCATTGTGGCCCAGTGTGACTGCCAGGGTTAGTCACTGTTGTTCCCCCCACTGCCACCCCAGATTTAGAAAAGGAAAAAAGGAAACTTGACTGCTTCAAAATATATTTAAAAATAAACAGCGGTGTTGGGCGGCTGGAGGTCAGCCTGCAGCAATGGCCTGTGAATGTGTGGTCAGCAGTCTGCAGAGATGAGAACACTCATTCGCTTGAGTGGAATGAAGCTCAAAACATGCAAGATGCTGGCATCCTGTGTTGACACCTCATCCACCAAGCAGGCCGGCTTGGAAGGGTCCCCACGTGAACTGACGATTTCCCGGTCGTGATGAATGCCATCTTTTGTTTGCTTCTTTTGCGTTTAGAGGAGTCTTTGTTTCTCTAAATTTATTTTATCAGCTCATGTCATCCTCCATCTGGTGGACTGCTCTTGAATCTCAGCCTATAAAACTTATTCTGATGTGCCGCCAATGGGTTTTTGCTGCTCTCTTAATGCTGAGCCCCACAGGCCAGTGGTCTGGGAGCAGGCCCTGGGGTTGGTGACAGACACATGTGGGTCCTCAGTCACCACTCTACAGTTCTTGCACTGGTTGCAGACCTCTTAAGACAGTTTTTAAACTGAAGCAAAAATAATACTAGCAGTATTGTGCGTGATATTGGGCTTCCTAGGTGGCTCTAGAGGGGAAGAACCTGCCTGCCCATGCAGGAGATGTCAGAGACACGGGTTTGATTCCTGCGTGGGGAAGACCCCCTGGAGAAGGAAATCACAACCCATTCCAGTATTCTTGCCTGGAGAATCCCATGAACAGAGGAGCCTGGCAGGTTATGGTCCATAGGGTTGCAAAGAGTCTGAAATGACTTATCATGCACACACACACACACACACGTGCATGACATTGGACAAGTACCCCAAACTTGTCTTACAGTATGGTTTTTAAGTTCCAAATACACTTGGTCATGAATGCATTTCCAAAGCCCCGTCATCTATCACAATTTTGCTCTGCCGCAGGGAGACAGACGTGGGTCGGTCCTCAGCCCTGGAGTGAACTGCAGGCTGCTGACCCTCTGCCATGGTCTGCAGTGGGTGTGGGGTCTGCAATCCCTCTACAGACATGGGCACCACTTTGGCCCGTGTGTTGTTTTCTCTTCACCTCTCTGAACGGGGACAGGATGCCTCTGAGAACTGGGAATGACTTGAAAGAAAATGCACGTGGAGCCCTGGCCTGTAACAGCTGAGATGTTTTCTTACTAGAAGCATGCTCCCGCATGCCCCTGGCAGTTTTTCCTTTCTTATAGAGGCGCTCCCTGCCTTGCAGGGATCGCAGATTCCTAGCATGGTGTGACGTGGGGGTGGCTGTCCTGGTGAAAACTCCGCATTCTGCTGGATACACTTGGGGAGATTTTGGGTTATGAGACCTGAGAAGGGTGAAGATTTAATTCTGGCATCTGCCTTTCACCCTTGGTTACTGGGTGTGGTCCAGCCGGCTTGGTGCTTTTGGAACCTGGTGCCCCCAATTTATAGTGCCTCCTTGACAGACAGTGACACTGGGCAAACCACCCTGATGAAGTAAAGAAGCTTTATGTGTGGTTGAAATCCTGTCATGTGTTAGTATGTTTGCATATATGTATTGCATAGCACACATATGCACCGTGGATGTATATATTCACACATTCACAGTTATGCCCAGACCAAGGAATTTGTTGCTTTTTGAGCACTTATTACATGCTGTGCACTTGTATATGTGCCTGTATAGAGAAAGAGCAAGTCTAAAAAACACAAAAGCCAGGGGAAATGAGAATTCCCTAGTCTGAAAAAAAGGAAAACCTTTTCTATGCTCCAGGGCCTGGCACGTTCTTGATGGACATCTTGGGGTGAATGTCACATGCCCTCAGGTCTCAGTGGGTCACACACTAGGACAGAGGGACCTAGGGATGTTGGAGTTAGATTTCCTGGAGGAACATGGGGTTGGACTGCTGTGAAGTCAGTGTGTAACTGAGGTCCTGGGGTTGACTTTTTGTGTTTGTCTTTAATTCCTTCTCTGCACAAGCAGACCATTGAATTGGATCCTAGAACGCCCAGAGCAGTGCCTCCCCAGGTGCTGGCGGGCAGGTAATCCCTGGGGAAGCAGCAGGAGGGTGTCAGAGTGGCCCTGAGGACTCCTGTCTGATGTACCATTATTTGGAGTCTTTCTGAGATCCCTCCTAGTTCTTTTTCACTAGGGCAGAGCCCGTGCTGAAGACCTGCGGGTCCTTGAAAGTCTCCCCTCCGTGGTCTCCGCTCTCCCCTTCAGTGTACATGGGAGAAGCCCGCGCTGGTCTTAATGGCCCTCTTTCTCTGAAGCAGCTTCTTTGTAAGGCTTCTGAACTTCCTTCACCATGTCATATACTGTTTTAAGGGAGATCCAGCAGATGCCCCATTATTGGGTGGAGCAGAGGCCCTGGATTCTGTTTCATTAATTTAATGCTGGGCAGGGCAGAGTGCTGAGAGCTGACAGCACAGCCCCCCAGAGGACCTGTCAGGCCGGTGGGCATGTCAGGGGCTGGCGGGCGCCTGGAAGAGACCGACCAGATGGTGCCTTCAGATAGCACATGTCCTGCTGGAGGCGTAAGACGGGGCTGTTGAAGGGGACCCTCCCCTGTGCCCTTTCAGGTGCCTCAGCCACCAGATTGGCACCCTTGCCTCCTCTCACAGTTCTCTGCCCTCTCTTACATCCCAGACAGCTGAGCCTTTCTGAGTCTTCCTCTCTCTCTGCCCTCCCGCCTTGCTCATCTCATGGCAGCTCAGGCCTCGCCCTCCGGCCTCACAGTTGCTGACGCCATCCCCACAGCGACGGTTCACAGTTCCACGGTCACCTCTCCTGATGTGGCTGTGACTGTGCTGTGTGTTGGAGGGACAGCCAGCCTTGCCTCGTCAGGTGAAGGAGATCCCCGCTGTCCCTGGAACAGCCCGCCTGGCTCTCACCTCCCCTCATCAGGGTGAAGGGGGTCCCCGCTGTCCTGGAACAGCCTGCCCAGCTCTCATCTTCCCTGGAATGTGCTTCCCAGTGGGGTGAGCAGGGTGGGGGGCCAGCCTGCAGGAAACAGGAGCCTGGATTGGGGTTATGTCCTTCTCCCTCTGTAGCTTCCAAAGTATTGTCTGCCTGTGCGTCACTCATCAGGACATCCCGGCATCTGACATAGAGAGGGTTCTGGTCATGTGTTATGTGTTGTTTTCTAACAAGTTAGTAAATAAGTGAGTGAGTAGGGGAGAGGCACCTTTTACTTAAAGGGAGCCAGGCATGCAGTTTGCTGCTAGGAGTGTGGAGGGAGGCGGCAGGTGCTGGCAGCACAATGGCTGGCCTGACCTGTGCAGGGGAGGATTGGTATTGCCAACAGTGGACAATCTGTGTGTGCACTTGATCCGTGATTCCACTGGGGGTAAGTGGGGACCTTGCAGGTGTGAGCACCCATGGGTACCCCACCTCACACTGAGCCAGATCCTAGGTGCTAGGTGGGGACATCACAGTTGGAGAGGCTGTGTTTTCTGAGTGTGACTTTGCATCAGAATCTCTGCCACTTGCAGCATAACCACATCACCTTAGTCCCCATTGCCCCAGCTAAGCAGAAGAGAGAAAGGAAAAGGACAGACAGACAGACAGATCTCCGGAAGGTTATAAAGTGTCCTCGATCCCCACCCGAGTTGTTCCGGTCGCAGATGCAGCAGCACAGACACAGCATCCTTCCCCTCCGCCCAGCCCCTGGACCGCCCCAGACTTACCAGGCCCACAGGGTCAGCCAGCCCCAAGGGAAGGACCCACCCTGGGGAGTGCCATTGCATCACTGCCCTTCCTGGGCCTGACTGACTGCCAGACGGCCGCCTTCCTCTCTGTCCAGGGAGCTGTGGGCCACGGGAAAGGCCCGTCCATCCGCTGGCTGGGCCTGCCCTGGGCTGTGCTCAGGCATTTCCTACAGATCCTGTGCGGGAGCTGCTGCCCTGCAGGCACATAAACAAGCCAGAGGAAGTGCCCTGCTCAGACCTTGGGGCAGAGGGTCCTTGGGATCTTCTTGACCTGTAACTTAGGGAGGCGACCCAAGGGTCACAGGTGTGCCTGTGTCTTCTGATAAGAGGCGTGTGCCTGTCAACTTTCACCAGGATGATGAGTGGGTCAGAGGGTCACGCCGGGGCTGGGCAGGTGTGACTCAGCCCAGGATGGTTGGAGCGTGTTCTGGAAGCCTGCTTGCCTGTGCAGGTGCCTCGTCCCATTGTGATGTGCTGAAGGCAGTGCCAGTGCCAGCCCACCAGCAAGAAAGGGGCCTCCCAGCAGTGATATGGGACCTTCTGTCTCAGGGAGGACTTTAGGGTAAGTGGCGTCAGCACTAGGCTTTAACAGATGAGTTGGATCATGCCAGATCTGAAAGGCAGGAGAGGCGAGGCGTGAGTGGCCACTCCCCTCTGTGCTTGGTGGATATAAACCTGGCCAGGCAGGTGTCTGCTGCCTGGAACTTCAGTCTCAAAGGCCACACATGGGACAGAGCCTCTCGACCGTGCTATATGGACTTGTTACTATCAGATCTCAGGCCATGAGATATGGAGCGTGAACTTACCTGACTGAGGGGGATGATGTCCCAAGTCTTATACAGGGTGGGGGTCACTTGAAATGGGCTTTGAAGAGTATATAGGAGTTCACCAGATTACTGGGTAGTGGGGCTGGCCTTTCAGCTAGAGGGAAGAACATGAGCAGAGAAGAGGGAAGAAAAGGATAGAATTTGTTTAGGTCCACCAACAGCCTATTGGTGGACTAAGCTATCAGCCAGGTGAAACAGGCTAAGTGGTTGGAAAGGAGACTCTGCAGACTGGGTGTGGTAGGGTGTGGGAGTGACTGTGGCCACGAAGAAAACGAGGAATGTCCCCCAGGCTACCCTGGGCAGGGGATGGAGTGAAGGGCTTAGGGCTGGTGACTGGGGCAGATGAGAGGCAATGCCCCCACCTAGGGGGAAGGGACAGGGGTGTGGAGCCTGGCTGGCTGGTGGGGTGCAAAGCTGATCAGGGACTCCAGTGGTTTCCAGAAGTTTCTCCTTTGTGAGCGTCGGATCCCAGGGAAGCCAGTCTGCCTTTGGGGGAGGTGGCTCTTGAGGCTCAGTCGTGGACAGCAGGCTGCCCTTGGGGGTGCGGGTTGGGGTGTCTGTCTCCCCGGGGTCACCAGCCACACATGCATTAGCTGCTTGTCCCTTGAATAGCACTGACTCTGGGGCTGCAGCTAAGCTGTGGAGGGTTTCAGCTTCAGTTTGCAAGAGATTAAAAAAAAGGGAAAAGAAATGAAAAGGAAGCAAACCGCGCAGTGCGAGGCGGGGCCACTGCCGTCCGAGGCACTGAATGGGCAGGCCGCCCGACAGAGCCAGCAGCCGCCCAGCAAGCCCGGATTCTTTCCTCGGACGCGCTCTCCCTGCCGCCCTCTGAATGGGCCTCCTCAGAGGTGGCCGCCCCGCGTCCCGCCCCGACTCCCCCGGGACGCCGGAACCCAGAGTCGCCCTGCCCCGGTGGGTGGGGGACTCCACTGGGGACAGTCCTGGGAGCGCCTTCGCCTGGCCCCCCGACCTCCCTGGCTGGCTGTGGACTGACCGGCACCCCGAGGTGCCCAGGTAAGTGCCGGCTCAGTCCCTGCTCTCTGCAGCCTCTGGCCACGTCTCCGCTGATGCTGAAACCTGAGCTCTGGGCAGTGGGGGAGGGGAGGCATGTGAGTGGGAGGAGGTGGGATGCCAAGTCCTAGGGCCAGGAAACAGGGAAGACAGGACTGGGGAGGAGGGTGACTCTTCCTAGAGTCCCCTGTCACTTGAGGACAGCCCTCGGGTCCGGAGGCTATGGGGCAAAATGCCCCAGCCCCAGAGCCTGTAAGGCTCCTCCTTCTAGAAGAAAGCCATGCTTTGTCTTTGCCGAGACTCACTGGGGCAGAGGAAAGCCTGGTTTACAGATGTGCGGCTTTCCGGAGGAGCCGGGGCTGCTTCCCAACACAGCACATTCTTTTGCTGCAACTGAGCAAGCCGGCCTGCCCAGTCCCAGGGCTGTCCTCCACCCCCAGAGCCCCTGAGGGGTCTCGAGCTGCCCCGAGGGCGGAGGGCCCCCAGGCTGCACCCAGGTGCTCCGGCTTCTTAGGAGGAGCAGTGCTTTTACGGAACGCAGACAGCCCGCCTGAGGAGCAAAATCGGGCTTTCACAATGAGTTTTACCGTTGTCTTGCCCACTGTTGGAGCAATCATAGGGAAGATTTTAGAGTCCAAGACTGTAAAACAAGACACAGTCACTGAAATAACCTGTTTGCAGCACTAGCAGAGCTTCTGGAGGGTAGAGTGTCTGGGTCCTTCCCTGCGTGGGTCCTTCCCTGCGTCTTAGCTCTGGGACCTCCGAGGTGAGCCGGGCAGCACCGTGGGCCCAGGCTCTGAGGGCAGCATAGGCCCAGGACATACTTGGATCAAGGGGCCACCCAGGGGCATCTGTACCCGAGGACCCCTTAGTATTCCGTGTCCTGCTGACCCTGGGCTGACAGAGTGCTGTGTGTGTATATTAGCTGGAAGGATGGGGGTGATCAAGAGGAGAGAGAGGAACACTACCTCTAAGAAAGGCAAGCCCAGGTCAGTGAGTGGTCCTCCTTCTCACTCTTGCCAGCCTGAAAGTCTTGTGTGTTCTCTCTTTGAGGACTGGGAGGATTTCCTGCAATTGAATGGATGATAATGTTCAAATAGAGACATTTGAACAGAAAATGACAGAGACGTCATTTTAATACAGTATATACACGATGGTAGGTTTCCATGAATTCCATTTGTTTGACAGTATATCAAAACTTACCTGGTTGGGATGGAAATATTTCTCTAACTCCAAAGGTAAATTTAAGAGCATTTCGGTCCGTTTATATCAGGAGAGTGAGGTCTTTCTCTCCTGTTGGTGACGGTGGTTGGTGGGATCTGGGGAGCCAGCCTCAGGTGGGGCCTCCTATGGACGTTCTTTTTAAGTGGGAGTCAAGGTCCTAGGGCTGCAGGCGACTCCCAGAGACCCTGAGCCTTCCCACATGAGGGGAACTGGCACAACAGGCTCTCTGAGATAATGTAATGCTGTATTTGGAGGAAAGAGGCGGATACTACAGGGTAGGGTTATTCTGTTACATTAAGGTTGCTGACTTTGAGCTCTCCCTTGTGGGGTGCAAAGGAGTCTTGTGGAAAGAGCATAACTTCCCAGTCATAGAGATGAGGTGACTGCCTTTGAAAAAGTTCTGTAACCTCACCACTCAGCATCTCGTTCATAAGGCTAATAAGTCTGCACATGGAAACCTTTTTCTGAGGATAAATCAGCTATATATGGCTTAGCACAGTGCCTGGCATGTAGTAGTAGGCACCCAGCAAAAAGCAGCTATTATTCTGATTTCTGAAAAGTTGCTGTGTGTGAAATCATCAGGATTTTAAAACATCTTTGTGAGAAGTCGTGAACATTCAGATTTGCACCTGTAGCCACCACAGCATTGCTCTGAAAGCATAATGTGGGACTTGGGTTTGATGATCTGCGTAAGTTCTAGGCAAGCAGTTTACACATTACAAACTGTTAATTGATAGTCCGACTGTTGCCTACTTTGTCTTTTCTCTCTCCTACCCTTCAGTTTCCCCTTCCTATATTTTAAGAAAGCAATAAAATAACGTCCAAAGGCATAACACTGCTTAGGTGAGGAGAGTTGGAATCAGGTAGGTTGGGTGGTGATAGTGGTTTTGTGTGTGTGACTGAAAGGTGTTGTTAAGTGCCCTGGAGGCTGGTCTGCAGCTGTCAGTGGCGTGTCCAGAGTTGGTTCTGAGTCCCAGTCACTCTACAGAAGGCTTCCTTTGACAGTCTTTACTCCAGGCATTCTCTTGTGACTTGAAGGTAACAGAATCACAGTTTACAGTGGAGCTGGGGTCCAGAAGACCCCCTTTCACAGACCACACTCCTGTTTCCTCCTTCAGTGCCACCACCCACTTTATCCTGCAGATTTAAGGACACTGGACAGAGAATTCAGGGAACCAGTTCAGCTTCCAGTTCTCCCACTAAATACCAGGAATCTTTTGGCCTGAGAAAGCATCCTCTGATATCTGATAGTGCTTACTAGCTTCAGGGCAGGCACGTAGTGGAAAAGGTGGGCGGGGACCAGCCACTCCAGGTAAATAAATGAAATCCAGGTAGGATTTTATAAACTCAGAATGAGAAACAACAGAATGAATTGGAGGGATTTTGGTTAGGATATGAGTAGGAAATGGCAACCCACTCCAGTGTTCTTGCCTGGAGAATCCCAGGGACGGGGGAGCCTGATGGGCTGCCGTCTATGGGGTTGCACAGAGTCGGACACGACTGAAGTGACTTAGCAGCAGGATTCAACTGGGTGGAGGACCCAGGCACTCATGGGGCTGCTAGCTTTCCTGGGTGACTTGAGTGCACATAGAGAAGCTTCTAGAATGCCACGGGACTCCTGAACAGCTCTGAGAAGGTGCCAGAGCAGAGTCTCCCATAGGACAAGATTTGATCCCAGATGGTATGGGTCTCAGGGTCCCTGCCTGATGTGTCTGTGGGTGGAAATAGGCCTGATGTCACCCAGCTATCCCCCTGCCTCAGAGCAGGTGCTCTGAGGAGCTCTCATAGTTTTCTGATTGTCCTGTAGATTGCACTGCGTGTTCACTTTCTAGTTCTTGGTGTGATGAGTGGGTTTTAGGATTTCTCCTGGGCTTTCTTGATATTATGTTGTGAGCTATCAGTTCTGTCTCATCTGGTCTTCTTGTTTGAGTCAGTGCTCCTACCCAAGTGCAGTTCCAAGGCTGCGTGGATGTTCAGATGCACTTTCCAAAGACCTTGCTCACTCGGGGGAGGAGCTAGTGTGGCTCCTGCTCTGCCCTAAAGTGAGGCTGGGTTGGGGAGAAGGCTGGCTCACCCTGCACCCAGCTGACTCCGCCCTGGTGGGGAAGTCCGGGGCTACCTCCTCCTGTGGGGTGGGGTTGATATGGAAGATCAGCCTTCCACTGGGCCTTGCTAAACCCGTGGTGGGGGTGGGGTCCTGTGGGTGTTGGGTAGGAATAGGGCTGGCCGATGTTGCGGAAAAGATTTTCTATTAGTCCACTCATTTTCCTTTGGTCAGTTTTGGTTCTTTGGTTAGATGAGCAGGCTTTTCTGGAGCTGTTTTTGCTGACAGTTCTGGGATCTACCTGAGGCTATAAGGAAGTCAGGAAACTCAGCCTGGATGGTGTCCTTCCTCACCTCCCCTCTACCCCCCAAACCCCCCCACCCCACCCCACCCCCCACCCCAAAGTGTTCAGGTCCTTCTTTCCATCTGTCAGAGTTCCCTGTATGAGTGGTTGTGTGATGTCTGGGACTGTAGTTGTAAACACAAGGGCCGGAGACAAGTGGGGCTACTGCGTCTTGGCCAGAACCGCAAGTTCCCAACATTATTATTTTCAGCACTGCTAATTCAGTGAACACTCACTGCGCAAACACCTCCCATGTGCTGGGTACCCGTGGACACCAAGGTGGAGCAGGCACAAGACCTATGGCAGGGACTTCACTGGCTGGTTGCAGAAGGGATGCACAGGAACCTGAAATATCCAACGAAAGGACAAGAGATACATAACAAAGTTAGTGGGGAAGAGGGATTTGGCAGAAGGCCTTCCAACAATCAAATCCTTGTGTAGAACGTGAAGCCGTTAGCTTGAGACAGAGTCCTGTTTCCTAGAGCAGATGGGGTTGAGGTAGCACTTGGACAGAGTTTTATAATAAAAAGATAAAAACAGAAGAATACCTGTTGCCACCTCACCGCTAAGAGGGAAGAAGGGGAGGCTCAGTCCCAAGGCCATAGCCCCAGAAACCTCCTGAGCAGGAAGTGGGAGTGGCTCCAAGGTCATCTGGTGGGGGGACCGAGACCCCTGGTGATCACCCCCCCAGAGCACGCCTCAGCCCTTTGAAAGAGGCACCATCAACTCATGTTCCTGCAGAATCAGGGGCAGCATGGACCCGATTTCACCAGGCCATGGAGACCCCTGGCCCCTGTGTACCCACTCCTCAGCGCTGCCACCTCTGGGAGACACCCTTGTCCTTGTGGGGAGACACCGGGCCCACCCTGGGGATGAGAGATGATCTCGTGCATGTAACCCAAGGTAAATGGATTGTCAGATCGCCATCCTTTTCTCTGTACCACAGAAAGAGGAAACTGTGTTCCTGGAGTAAGTGAGAGCAGGCCCTGGGCCTCAGCTTCCTAGGTCTGCCCAGGACATCATACCCCTGAGGTTTGTTTTGAGGGTCAAGGAAGCCTGTTAGGTACCACAAAGGTAATGATTATTGATAGTGTGTTGATAATTTATGAAGAAAGCTTGCTTTTTCTGCTCACATGGTGAAAATCCAACTTAAATTATGCTGCAGCGCCTGGCACTGCAGGGAGCCACCTGTGTTCACTCAGGACTTCTGCCTGGGCTGGTTCGACCTAATGAGGATTCATGGTGCTGCGCTCGGTCTGTCATCAGGGTGATTTAGAAGGACCAGGTGAGACAAGGCTGCCTGATTCAGAGTCCTGGTTTTAGACCCTGAGCAGTGATAATCTCTGGAAAACAGCAGACTTCAGGCTTCTGAAATCTGGGGAGACATTGGCCGCCTAGGGCCCCAGTTACTGTGTGGGCATGGGGCTTAACCAATGTGGGACTCCAGGTCCTGCAGGGGTGCTGAGAGGTAAAGTTCCTATGAGGATATCTTAGAATTGTGTCCTTAAATCCTACACAGGAAATAGGGCTTGCCGGTCACAACCAGACACTCTCTGACTCTACAGGAGGCTCTTAAGCCCTGGCCCTCTGTTGGAATATGATTGTGAATCTCCATGGTGCAGTGCTGATGAGAGGATGATCTCAGTGCCGATGAAGGCACCTCAGGGCTCCTATGTCAGTAGTCTTCACCAGGCTGATGGCTCTTTCCGGAGAAAGTCCAGGGCAAAGTTTAGCATGAATGGTGATGGTTTAGTCGCTAAGTTGTGTCCGACTCTTGCAACCTTATGAACTGTAGCCCACTAGGCTCCTCTGTCCATGAGATTTCCTAAGCAAGAATACTGGAGTGGGTTGCCATTTCCTTCTCCGGTGGATCTTTCCAACCCAGGGATCGAACCTGGGTCTCCTGTGTTGGAGGCGGTCTCCTGCATTGCAGGCAGATTCTTTTACTGAATCACCAGGGAAGATCTTAGCGTGAATGCCACACCTTGTTTCCACAGGAGAGCCAGAGCCCCTGGGGCTTCTGCCTGAAGGAAGGAAGCAGTTTTTCTGAGAATTTAAGACTTCTAACCCAACAGGGAGTCATGGGTGCAGCATCTTCACCAACATAGATGGGGCCTCATCGCTGCCTTCTGCTGACAGCTTACCTGTTCCTGGGTAAATCTAGTGGCTTGTTAGGGTGACTCCCCTCTCTGTCATCCTCACCACCCGCTTCCTCTGCAAGTGAGTTACACAGATTCTCCCTCTGCTTGGAAAACACTTTCTCTGGATTTTTTTTTTTTGGCTCAGCTCAAGGAAAGCCTCCCTGTTTCAATGCCTCTTTTCTTCTCTCTGGCGCCATCTCGCCCCATAGCCTGACAGCTGCTGTAAACATTCTTGTCTACCTGGATTCCTGCTGGATTGGAAGTAGCTTTTCTTTTCTTTTTTTAAATAGAATCTTATTTATTTAATTTTAAATTTTTGACTGTGCTGGATCTTTGTTGTTGCACACTGGCTTTCTCTAGTTGTGGCTAGCGGGGGCTACTCTCTAGTTCTGGCGTGTGGGCTTCCTTGTTGAAGGCTTCTCTTGTTGGGGAGCATGAGCTCTAGGGTTCGTGGGCTCAGTGGTTGTAGTTACCCCACAGCCTGTGGGATTTTCCCGGACCAGGGATTGAACCTGTGTTCCTTGCATTGGCAAGTAAATTCTTAAACCACTGGAAGTAGCTGTGAGGCAAGGATCTTGTATCACTGAGGCTGCTTTCTGTTGCAAGTATCCAATCCTAACTCAAACGTGAGTAAAGGAACAAGAAAGGAGGACGTATGATTATTCACAGGAGCCAAAAGGTGGGAGCAACCCAAGTGTCCCTCCACAGGCAAACGATAAACATATCATGATTCATCCATACAATGGAATGTTATTCAGCCTTGAAAGGAAAGGAAATTCTTACACATGCTACCACATGGATGCACCTTTAAGACACAGCCAGACACAAAAGTACACATACTGTGTGATTCCACTTAGGTGAAGTACTTACAGAAGTCAGACTTATAGAGACAGAAAGTACAAAGGCGGGTGCCAGGATAGCGGGAGGAGGGGATGCAGAGGTAGTGTTTAATGGGGACAGAGTTTCAGTTTAGCAAGATGACAAGAGCTCTGGAGTGGATAGTGGTGACGGTGGCCCAACATGTGAATTGTACCTTAACGCCTGTAAACTGTGCATTTAAAACTGGTAAACCGTGTTGTGTCTATTTCACCTCAATATGTTTTTTCTAATGGAAATATACAAGTGAGTCATGGAGAGCAGTTCTGGCCTCAGGTTTGGTGTCGTGAAGCCTCATTCCTCATTTCTCAGTTCTTGTGGAGACTCCCTCATCCTCGTGCTCTGGGAGTGGAGGTCTCTGGTATCCCCAGGACCTCCAGCCCCAGTGCTGTTAAAGTCTAGCAGGAAGGAGGGAGTTTGTTTTCCTGAGAGCTTACTCCAAAGCCCATTTTTGAAAGATGCTCATTCTTCACAGGTTGCTAAGAGTCCTAGTTAGTCGCTTGAGAAACTGGCCTCGCTTAGTGCATCATCAGAGTAGAAACTGCTTGGAAAGACTCATTGTGAAGAAAAAACAGTTTCCAACGTTGCCACATTAGAATTCCCTGCACAGCACCAATGAAATAGGGGCAAATGTGTTTTCTTTCCAGTATGTTTGACTCAAAACCTCTGAATAGAAACAAGACGTCTTCAAAGAATAAGAAGAAACAAGATCCCGATTGTAATGAGCTGTTTTATCTGCATTTTCTGATTCTTCTGTGTTATTGAGTAGAAGGAAAACTGTGGGAATAATTCCAGTTTGGATGAGATCTTCATGGAAGGCTCTCCCATCTGTTAACAGACAGGGGCCCTGACTGCAGTGGTGGTTGGGGCACGTCAGCTCTGTTGGAAGCATGAGAATGTTGATGCTTCTAGAAGAAAGACATTTCATTCCTGGGAGAGCGCTCCTCGTACTTACTGGAAATGGTGACCTTAACCCATAGAACACATTCATATGATGTGACTCTGACATAAAGACTTATAAAAGAAAAAAAACTCAAGATCTAGAAAGTAGGTGTTTATCCATGTGGGGGCAGTTGATCACTTCCTTCTGTGTTTGTATTTATAAGGCTAGAGATACAAGACTTTGATTTTTGACAAAAAAAAGAGATAAACCTCCTATGCAGCGTTGTGTTTTCAGTCTTCTGGGGTTTTTCTCTGATTGTCATTATATCTGGCTGTCTGCTCATCTTTCCCTTGCTCTCAAGAAGACTGGTTAAATGGTCTGCTATTCATAGACAAATAGAAAAGAAAAACTACAAGATAAGGGCTCCCTTTAAAAGTTATGACTATTGAACTTCCCATACAGTCTTGCATTTAAAAATAATAGTTTAAGTTTAGAGCTGGACAACAGAAAAAGGACTATTTTACCTATGAAATGTTTTCTGTAAACATTATGGTAACCATAAAGCAAAAATCAAGAGCTGAGACTTGAAACATGAAAAAGGGCATGTATGCTTAGTTGTGGCCTAGTCTTTGTGACCCCATAGACTGTACCTCACCAGGCTCCTCTATCCATAGAATTCTCCAGGCAAGAATACTGGAGCGGGTTACCATTTCCTCCTCCAAGGGATCTTCCCAACCCAGGGACTGAACCCACGTCTTGTGTCTCCTGCATTGGCAGGCAGGTTCTTTACCATTAGCGCCACCTGGGACTAAGTAAATCACCACAGATGGAAACCGCCAATTTACAGAGGGAAACAGAAGCAGAAGGAAAAGAGACAATGGAGAAGTAAATCTAGAGCTAAAGAGACCCGAGAAATCATCCTGCTTGATCCTAATTGATGGGATTCTGTGGCTGAAGAACCTGAGATCCCATAGGTTGAGAGTGTATTCAGTGGCCCATGACTCATGGCAGAGCCCAGACTAGAACTTGGGGGGTCTCTGCTCTCTTTCCCTGGCAGCCCCGGTTTCAAACCCAGAAGTAGAGTGAAAGAAGAGAAAAATTTGCTAATGTTTCATTTTGCAGAACTCTCAAATGTTAGGGAAGGGAACTTCCTGATTAATTACATCATCCCAGGAAAGAGGGACAGGGGGGATGGAGATAGATAGATTATAGATATGAAAGACAGGTATTAAAGTTCATATAAAAGATTTAATGGCAATTTGTCCTTATTAGGAGTAAGTAATATATGCGTGAATAATTTTTATACATTTTATGGTGGTTTTTTTTTTTTTTTTAATGTAACTGAGAAGACAGGAAATGTTGATTTTCTTTCCTGTAATGTCACATGCATTAGTAGTGGTGCCTGCATCCAAGAGAACAGTCGTACGGGGATGAACCTTGCCGTTCGGGCCCCTCCTTTACCTTTGATGCCTGGCCATTCCCTCCTGTGAAGGCCTTAGCCTCTGGGTCAGGTGGCACCAGGCTCTGGAGGACAGTGAGCTGAGAGCAGCACAGATTCCCTTTCTTCTTGTTAACTTACACCATGTGATGTAAATAGCGGTGACCAGAGAGCAAATGTTCCCCAGCTTCCCACAGAACCTCCTGCAGTGGCCCGCATGAAAGCATAAAAATAGACCTTTTGGGAAAGAGCCTGTGACCCTCTGTCACTCTGTTCTGGATAAAGGAAGTGCAGGAAGGGGAAGCCGAGGGGAGAGGACACCGGACATCCTGGGAGCCCAGAGGGAGAGGCAGGCGCCCTCCTCTCCGCCCTCAGCCCAGCACCATCTGCTCAGAGAAAACCAGGAAGTGAGGGGGTTGATTTCCAAACACTGGAGGCATTATGTGGGCTCCTCTGGGTGTCAGCGGGGAAGAGAAGATGCGGGAGTGTGGTGGGGAGGACCAGACCTGCGGCTTTGCCAGGAGGATGACCTAAAAGAGCCCAGATCCACTTGGGCACCAGGGCTCCGGCGTGCAGGGGGTGTCCAGCAGTGTCCGTGGAGGCCCTAGTTCCCCCGCACCTGTGGACACACCCTAATGGCAGCCGTGGCCCTGGAAGCCTCACTGTCCGGGAGCCCCTTATGTCGTTGGTTTAGGACAAATGGACATGCTGTCTGTGGTGTCCAGGGCGGGGAAAAGGCAGCTGGGACCAACGCCTGCAGAACTGCTCTCATCTCGAAATTCTTATCTGCTCCCACGGCTGTCACTGCACCCCTGAGCCTCCTTCTGGGTCCAGAGCTGAGAAGACAGAGCCCTGACCCCGAGTCCCCAGTAGGCAGCAGGGCCCATGGACGGTTCTCCTTTCAGAAATTTCACATATTGTTCAACTGTGAATGGCAAATGTGCAAGCTGAACAAAAACCAGTCAGGATACATCCTTCCTGCTCTCAGGGCACGCACACTTTGATAAATGAGGCAGATTCTTGCAGAAGGGTCTGCAGGCTTGACTCACGTGACTGGTGTCTCCGTCTGTACTTGAACTCAGATTTCAGGGTCCTTCTCCAACCGTGTGGGACCCCTCTTCTTATGGAATCTTCTAGATTCCCAGTGGGGCTAGGGGGCAGTGCCCCACTGCTTGGAGAATGAAGAGTGTGCCCTTACCTCCCACGAGGCCCCATTCTTGGTACCCTTTGCATCTCTGAGCACGCGGAGGGACCAGGAAGCCGGGACTTCCACTCTGAAGTGCTGGGCCACCCCCTTAGGGGTTAAATCCTGTTGCCCTGGCAGGGGCTGATCTGAGCAGAAGGCACCAAACCCAGCCACGTGCCCCAGAGCTGGCTCTAGCTGCGTTAGGAACAAAGCCACTTTCACGGGAAGCACTGTGCTTGTTGTTTTCTGGAACAGGCAGCGTGATAACAGCACAAAGTGGGATCTCATTTTCCTTTGGCTTCTTCTCCTTTGCTGGGCCTCCTGTGCGCCACATGAGGGTGGTGTAGGATTCCTGAGGTAGCTGGGATTCCTATGGCCCCTGGACTCGCTGACACGCAGGCCCTGTCCCTGCATGGGGACCACCGAGAGCAACCTCGGTAGCAGAGGAACTGACCCTGTGACTATGTACTGTGTGCATGCTCGCGCCATTCGCTTGTGGCCCATGACATACTCAAGCAGCCCTGAAGCAGGTGTGCTAGACTTAATGGATAAACTGTTTTTCTTTTCTTTTTAAAAATGTTTTATTTATTTATTTTTGACTGAGCTGGGTCTTCACTGCTGCATGCGGGCTTTCTCTGCAGCAAGTGGGGGCAACTCTCTAGTTGTAGCACTTTAGCTCTAGGGCACGTGAACTTAGTAATTGTAGCACACAGGCTTGGCTGCTCAGCAGCCTGTGGAATCTTCTTGGACCAGGGATTGAACCCATGTCCCCCTGCATTGGCAGGTGGATTCTTAACCACTGGACGACCAGGGAAGTCCCAAACCATTTTTCTGATCCTTGACATGCTGGATCTGTGCTGCTCCTTCACGTGGGACTGTAGGGCTGATGGGCACAGCGTCCGCTCACTTCTCGCCAGTCTCCTGAGCCATATCTGCATCCTTTGTCCTGCCCTGTCCTTTTCCCTCTGCATCTCTGCTAACTCATTCATAGCATGACTGACCTGAAGCTCCCACCAGCTGCCAGTTCAGTGAAGGGGCCAGGAGTGAACAGTGGAGGCTCCTCTGACCCTGTGAGCACGAGTCCACGGATGGTGCCCAGTGCGCCGTTATGCACATACCCTTTGATCTATCAGAATCCCACCAGCCTTCCAAGATACAGTCAGATACCACTTCCTCCAGAAATCGAACTCTCTCTAGATAGAAACATTTCCTCCTGCAGGTCTTTCTGGAGCTCACAGGCTGCAATTCACATGCTCCCTGATGCAATGCTGATTTGAGTGCTAAGAGCTAGCTGGTGCTCAGCAAGTACATTTCTGAAGTAGAAAATGAACACAGGCGGATGTAACTGAAGATGTAATTTTGTCATCAGGAAGAGAAGTGTGGGTGCAGCGGAATATCTGAAACACCATGCATCTTTGCTTTTCTGTCCCACTTCAATCAGAAATATTGAAGGCTGGGCTTTGGAGACCATCCTCTTGGTTAATTCATTCAGCAAACATTTATTTTAGAACATTTGCTGTAGGATGTTGTGCTGGCAGGGGGGCAGTTAAACAGCATAAGGAGGATGACTGCATCTGCTCTAGGAATTTATAGGTGAGTCATAGCAGGAGACACACTAGCCTTGTGTGTGACTCTGACATTAGCACACCCAGCTCTGAGTGATCATGGAGCGTTTGCAGCTGGGTGCGGGCAGCATCCATCCAGGGGCTTACAGTGAATTTTGTACCAATAGAACAGTAGCACTCGACTTTTCTGTAATCAAAAGTTTACTAAAGGTTTAAAAGAATTAACACAGAATTTGGATACCACCCTCCTCCCAAAATGGGACAAGTGCTCTGTTTAAGTTTGTCATTGATTTTCAAAAGTTTTACTATTAAATAATTAAGTGTAGTTGTCTTTTACTTATCCTGCTTAGATTTCATGATTTAAAAAAAAAAAAACAACTTGTGGCTTTAGATTTCTTTAGTCTGTTTCGGGAAATTCTCAGTAAATATATTTTCCAGTATTGATTCTGCCTCACTGAATTTCTCCACCCCTTCTTAAACTCCAGTTATACCTGTTAGAATTTTTCATCATGTCTCACATATCTTTCTCCTCTTTTCCATCCTTTTCCTCTGATGGCTTCAGGCTGGATATTTTCCTCTGGACCAGTCATCATTTCAGCTGTCTCTAGTCTGCTGTTACAATCATTGACCTAAGACTTAATTGTATTAATTGTGTTTTTAAGTTTTAGGTTTGCTGTTTGATTATTCTTAAGGGACTCCAGGTCTCTGGTGAAATTCTCTCTTGTCTTATATTTTCTGAAACATTTTCAGTTTGGTGCTGAATTGCTTAGTCAGTCAGTCGTGTCAGACTCTTAGTGACTTCATGGACTGTAGCCCACAAGGCTCCTCTGTCCATGGGGTTCTCTAGGCAAGAATACTGGAGTGGGTTGCCATTTCCTCCTCCAGGGGATCTTCCCAACCCAGGGATTGAACCTGCATCTCTGGCATCTCTTGCATTGGCAAGTGAATTCTTTGCCACTAAGCCACTGCAGCTTCCCTTTTAAAATTTGTGCCTTTTAACTCCAGTGTTTGTATTACCTGTGGATGTGTTTTCCTTTTTCTTTTTTCATTTTTTGTTTTGTTACCTGGAATGCCTGATCAGTTTTTTAAATAAATATTTTATATTGTGTCCAAAAATTATAGATAAATTGATAGATGGATAGATAGATGTTAGATGGTTGGATAAATGGATGGATGAGTGGATGGATGGATAGATAGGTGGATGGACTGTGATGGATAGAGCTCAGTAACATGACTAATGTGAAATTTTTTCAGCTTTATTATTTTCTGATCAATCCTCCCTTGTTTTAAGGCAGAAAGCAAAATAAATTATATTTCTCATAGTGTTATTTTATTATTTATTGACTATTGTAGATTTGTCTAGTTCTCAAAAATTAGTTTTTAAAAATATTTTGCATATTTTAAAAAATACGCAGAAATAGTAGCGATGCTAGACTGTAAGCAGGGTGGACATCTGGTCAGTGGAACATGTGAAGTTGCCTGGGGTTTGTGGGGTGTCAGGCAGGGTTTCCTGGTGTTTGGCTTCTCATCCTCCCTTGACAAGAGTCAGGCCAGGTGGTCTTTGCACCTCCTGGGGGTGAAGACATTGCAGGCAGGGCTGTGCTAGCGGAGATAAGTGTTAGCTGAAAGCACATGACTCATCAGTTGCTCACCCACCCCACAGCTGCTAGTTTGCACTTTCTTTGGTTTGCATGGAGACCTTGCCATTTCTAGAGTGAGAAATGGTTTATCTCATTGGGGCGGTAAGTGTATCAGAGTAAACTGGTCCTCAGCTTACTCACTGATGATACCCATGAGTATGTGTTGATAGCCGCAGGGACCAGCCAGCTATTTCCCCTTTGGAAATGTTCTGGGAAAGAGGAGCCTGCACTTGGTGGAGTCAGGTCACCTCCTTCTGCAGCAGAAAGCTTCGCAAGTGGCACTGTTGCTTACAGTCTGCTCATGTTTCCTTGCTCCAGAACCCCGAGGCTGCCCTGAGATTCTCAGTCATTCTGTGGGGATGTCAGAGAGCCCTGTTGGACCCAAACCCACGATGCTCCGGGCCGACATGCCCACGGCGCCCTCCTTCCAGCGGGCATTCACATCCTCCTGCACCATTTCCGGCAACAGCCCCAGCCAGCGGAGAGGGAGGTAAGGTGGTCACTGAACCAAACACAGGCTGCTCTTACAGACCCCAACCTGAACACCACAGAGGGAAGGGGCAGGGGTCTCGTCCTCCACACGACACTGGGCCACCTTGTGTACTGACAGCCATCAGTCTTCAAAAATGTGTCAAAATAAAAACTCCTGTGTCCACCTTCACTTTTAGCAGGTGGGGTGCTCAAGGAACACGCCGCTCTTCGAGTCTGGGCCCAGCAGCCAGTTAAGGACTTTGAAGGCATTGTCTGAGCTGAGGCTGGAAAGGGGGTACAATGGTCAAGCTAGGAGGGGGCCTGCCCAGGGCTGCAGGCTGGGAGTGGGGAGGGCAGGCAGGATGCACTGCTCTCGGGGGAAAAAAGGAATTTGTGCTAGTGTTTGGGAAAGCCTGGGGTGTAGAGGGTCATGGACAAACAGAAATGTCCTATTTCTGCTTCACAAAGGACTGCCCTAGTACAAATTCACATGCTCAGGGTAGGAAGCATTTCTGTGTCTTTTACTTGGGGGCACATTACTCTGCAGTTATCACCCTGAATCCCACCTCATTTCTTTACAAAAAAAGGGGCATGTTGCATATCAAGACTTAACATTACACACACAGCAAATACATGTTTGCTAGTGAGATATACGTGTTACTTGTCTTTCTATATTTATAAATATAGTTTCTAATATTCTTTTTATAATGAAGTTTACTCATTTTTAATTGAAGGATAATTGCTTTACAATATTGTGTTGGTGTCTGCCAAACATCAACATGAATCAGCCATAGATATACCTATGTCCCCTCCTTCTTGAACCTCCTTCAGGATTCTTACTGTTGGAATTTCCCATTTCTGATATGGTAATCTCTTGTGTTTTTACTGGTATCCTTAATCAGTCAGTGGTCCTGCAAGCCCTTATTGAAAGTCGACAGTGTGGGACCGATGTTGGGCCTGGGGAAGAAGAAAACGGGAGAGGGGGTTTAAGCAGATACCTGGTTGGTGCCTGTGTGTTGGGACCAGAGGAAGGACACTGCTAATCCCCGTGCTCACGTGGACACGGGCAGGGAGGGCTTCAAAGTCAGGACACAGCGGAGCTGTGGCTTGAACTGAAGAGAAGAGGGGACTTTGCAGGTCAGAGTGGGAAGGAAGAGGCACACAGGCTATAGAGGCAGGGAGGGCCACCTCCTCTCCCCGAGCTTGTGGACTGAGCATCTGGGGTGAATGGTCAGGTGGGAGGCTGGAGAAGCAGGGCCTGAGTTCTTATATTTGGGGAGCCCCATGCTGCTGCAAGGGGAACCTCAGTACCCTGCCTCTCGTCCCCGTCATGTGGGAACCTATGCTAATTCCAGGGCTAATTAGACTAATTCCCCTAATTAACCAATGCTAATTCTCTGGATACGTCATTGTCTCGCCATTTGTCTTTTGAACAGCCCTTCCTCAGCTGAGCACCAGTGGGTGGAGACCAGCCCCAAGTCCACGCTGACCCTCCTGGGGGGCAGCCGGCCTGGCAAGGATGGCCCCGTGCGGCCCCACTTCCCGCCTGCCGACCTCCAGACATCCTTCCACGGCCCCGAGCTGTCCATGGCGGAGCCGCCGGAAGCTCTGGGTCCCCCGAGCAGCCAGGCCTTCCTGAGCTTCAGCACTGCCCCCATGGCGGGAGGTGGGCTCCCCGCCGGGGAGGACCCTGGGGCCTTGTTGGCCAATTCCCACGGAGCAGCCCAGGCCCCCAGCAACTCACTGACAGCAGCTGAGGCTGCCGACAACAGCTTCCTGTCCCACGGCTTTGTCACGGTGGCGCCTGGACACAGCGGCCACCACAGCCCGGTCCTGCAGGGCCCGGGACTGGCTCTGCCCGGGCAGCCGCCCCTTCCTGAAAAGAAGAGGACCTCAGAGGGAGATCGGTCTTTTGGCTCCGTCTCGCCATCCTCCAGCGGCTTCTCCAGTCCTCACAGCGGGAGTACCATGAGCATCCCTTTTCCAAACATCATCCCGGACTTTTCCAAGGCTGCCGAGGGGGCAGCACCTTTCCCAGGTACGTGCGTCTCCATGGGTAGGGCCCATTCTTGTGCTCAAGCCTGCCCTCGGGCAGGGAAGCACCTGGGGTTACGGCTCGGCCAGCCCAGTGAGCACCAGTGCTGTTACTGGGCTGAGTGCCTTGACAGAAGAATCCATAGCCTTCGGGGGCTTTTCCATCTCACTGTAACAAACATAAAGTTAGTTACTCAGTTGTATCCGGTTCTGTGACCCCATGGACTGTAGCCTGCCAGGCTCCTCTGTCCATGGAATTCTCCAAGCAAAAATACTGGCGTGGGTTGCCATGCCTTCCTCTGGGGGATCCTTCCTAATCCAGGGATCAAACCCACATGTCCCACATTGTAGGCGGATTCTTTACCGACTGAGCCACCAGGGGAATCCTAGCCTAGCCCAAAGGAAAATAGCAATCTAGAGCTGCCTCTTAATTCACCTGGGCTTGCCAGGTGACCCTAGTGGTAAAGAACCCTTTTCCCAGTGCCGGCGACTCGATCCCTGAGGCGGAAAGATTCCCTGTAGGACGAAATGGCAGCCTGCTCCAGTATTCTTGCCTGGAGAATCCCATGGACAGAGGAACTTGGTGGGCTATTGTCCATAGAGTTGCAGAGTCAGACATGACTGAGCATGCACGCACTTCTGCATTTATTCATATTAGATTTCGTTCAACAGCAGAAAATGCTGGTTCTATAGAACCACAGTGGTTCTATCTTTTTCCCTTCCACTTGGAGTCAGTGCTCTGTAATAGTAAATAAAATTAAAAAAAATGCACTTGAAATTTAATTGTCTAATGTTTCAAGTGTAGAAGAAAGGGTTAGACACTGATGGGAGTGAGGGACCCCAGCCTTGCTCTGCATGCTTCCTGTCTTTCTAACTACGTGTGGGTGAAATGGGGAGCCCAATCGTGGAGGCGTCCTGCTGTCTTCGTGTTTTCTGTTATCAAACAGCCACTCCCTGCTCCGTGTCAGGCTTCTCCCCTGTAATTAAATAGAGTGCTCTCACCTGGGGTGGGACTTTGAGCTTCTAGGTCCCTTTGAGGTGAGAGGTTGCAATAAAAAAACGCCCTTCACAGTTACTGTTTTTAAATTTTGTTTTGCAGATAATCCAGGTGATAAGCACGTGTCTGTGAACTTTGTTCAGGACACATCCAAGTTCTGGTACAAGGCGGACATCTCCAGAGAGCAAGGTGCGTGGGCCAGATGAGGACCCTGTGTGTAGGGTAGGAGTGTCGGGGAGGCATCGCCTGGGGATGGATGAGTTAGAGCAAGGCCTGCACTTCATTACCCACCTCGGGGGAAAGGCTACGACCTTTAAGCTTTTATTGGAAAACATCATCCCTAAGGAGGGAACCAGCCAGGAAGGGCACCAGCCAAGGTCATTCCAGTGTTGGGGGTGTAATTTCTGGTGGCTTCCAGCAGCCAAGGTCTAGCCGGTGTTGCCCACGATGGCCGCAGATTGTGATGAGTGTCATGGGTCCCAGCCTCAGGGGAATGTCAGGGGGAAAAAGTGTCTTTCCTATTAATGGGCATTAACCTGCCTGTGTCACATCAGAAGGACAGACTGCTGGCAGCCTTAGCCCAGTTCTCGCACACATAGCAGAGTGACTCTGGGTGTGCAGTTCAGTCTTAAGATGCTGACAAATATGAGAAATGGTCAATACTGTTGAGCAGCTAAGTTGCATGTCACTTTTTACTAGAAAATGAATGTAAGAGATGTCCCAGAAGGAAGCTGGCATGCCGTTAGTGGTGGGCCCTCTGGGACAGGACCTTAGGCGATCAGCACTCACTCCTTCAGCAGAAATTCCTGAGGTCCCTGCGAGGTGCTATCGTCCTCCCTGGAGGTGATGCCTGTGGGCTCATCACTCCCAGGCCTCTCTTGGAGAGGATGACATGGAACTGGCTAGGGGGCTGGCAGACGCTGGTCAGGATGCCCAGGAAGGCGGTTCCCCAGGGTGGCTGGGGGTGCTGGGCTGAGAAAGGGGATGGCGGGTCTTCCAGCGGCCAGGCGTGCTAAACACATGGTGAACTGCTGCTCTGTGCTGGGATCTCAACTTGGGGAAGAAAGTGAGAACTGCTCTCCTGGGGAATTCCTCAGAAATGCCTGGATGTGAATAGTTAAATGGCTGGAAAACAGCGCCGTCCAACTTTTTCATAGAAATTCTTATACTCAATTAGGCAGATAATAAAAATGGTAAGAATGTGCCTTTCTTCCCATGAGCTCAATGGACCCATTGTCATGTCGTGTGGGGGGAACCCTCTTGGCCCGGAGCTGCTTCTGAGTCCCTGAATTGGCCTTTGTGTTGTGGGCGCTCACCACGTCTCAGGCTCTGGTGTGGCCAGATGCTCCGTTCCTGTCCCCTCCCTGCTCTGGTTGCAAGAGTCCCCTTAGCTCTAGTGCCCAGTGCCTCATCCAGCCCACAGACCCTGAGAAGTGCTCATTGAGGACCTTGTTCTAGAGTATTCTACACAGACCACCCTACTCCAGCGGCTCAGCCTTTCAGACCAGGGTGAAGGCTGGGCTGGACTGTCTCCTTCTCTGAATAAAGAGGCAGGCTTGGTTGGAGTGCGCCCGGCAGGTCCTGCAAGACAGGGGTGGCACAGCCTGCCTCATAGCGTGTGGGGGAGAGACTCTGGGTGGAGGGAGCCTCCCTTGCCGGCATCTGCTAGGCAGTAGGAGTCTTTGTTGTCATTTGCCTAATCTTGCTATGCTTATTCGCTCATTTATGTCCGACTCTTTATAACTCCATGGACTGTAGCCCGCCAGGCTCCTCTGTCCATGGGATTCTCCAGGCAAGAATACTTGAATGGGTTGCCATGCCCTCCTCCAGGGGATCTTCCCAACCCAGAGATCCAACCCAGGTCTCCCACACTGCAGGTGGATTCTTTACTGTCTGAGCCACCTTAGCCATGCATTTAAAAATATTTCTTTGGGGTGGACCCCATCTCAAAATAGCTAATATATGCATGGAGCATTGATTTTTCCAGTTGAACTCCAAAAGTGGAACCTCTTCTATTTTCTGGATATTTTGTGCAGACAACACCTACACAGACGAATGCTCTGGTGGATGTGCCAACTTCACCAAATGGAAGAAAGCCTCTTGTGGGTTTTGTTGTAACTGCTGGGATGTGCCGTTTTCTGGAAAAACTGTGATGAAATTTCAGGAAGGTGCAGGAGGGGGAGAAAACCTATAGCCTGTTTTGGGGCACAGCTGTTCACATATTACTATGGAAAGGTTAGTTCCTTGGGAGTTTTTGTAAAGGTGAACCTAAAAACCTCAGGAGAAAAGGGGCTCCAAAGTAAAGTAGAAAATTTTTTCTTAATTTATTTATTTTTGGCTGCACTGGGTCTTCGTTGCTTTATGTAGGCTTTCTCTAGTTACAGCGAGCCAGGGCTACTTTTCATTGCGGTGGTGCATGGGCTCCTCATTGTGGTGGCTTCTTTTGTTGCGGAGCGCAGACTTTGGGTGCTTGGGCTTCAGTACTTGCAGCACTTGGGCTGAGTAGTTGTGGTTCACGGGCTTAGTTGCTCTGAGCACGGCATGTGGAAACTTCCCAGACCAGGGGTCAAACCCGTGTCCCCTACATCAGCAGGCGGATTCGTATCCACTGTGCCAGAAGGGAAAGCCTAAAGTAGAAATTAAGTATGACTGTACCAGCTGCGCTCTCTGGTCTCTGCTCCAGCGTCCTTGAAAGCTCCAGCTGCAGGGAGAGAGGTGATAAGGATGCGGCTGCCGCCCCTGCAGCCACGCGGCAGACCTGGCCTTGCCCCTGGAGGTACACTAGCTCATTCACACAACTCAGCAAGGGTTCATTTCTGTTTCAGAAACAATGAGTCCAGCATGGCCCTCAGGCTCTCTTGTGCCCAGGTGGCCTGGTGATGGGTGGAGAAGGGGAGGCCTGAGAGGGGAGAATGGGCCAGAGAGGAGCCAGCCTTCCCTCTGCCACCCAGAAGTCTGCTGCCCACGAGGCCAGGGCACTTCTTTGTACCACAGTGAAGTAAAATCATGACTTACAAAGAAAAGGCTCTGGTGAGGTTATCGCAATTGAAAAAGATAACTTCTGTAAGTGATCTTTCCCCTACTTTAAAAAAATAACGTGTTCAGCCCCCATAATCAGAAAACATGTTATGAGACAAGACCTGCTGCATGGGCCTGGCTCCCTGGTGTCTGCTCCCCACCCGTCTTGGGGTGCCAGAGCAGCAGGTAGGCTGTGGCTCCACATGTCAGACTTGCACCCCTGGGGTCACACCAGGCCCCCTCCCCTTAGAGAGCGTGTGCTTTCCTCTGCTTCTTCCCCACCATGTGCATAAGCTCATGCTTAGGGCCGTCCTGCCAGGGGCTGGGGCAGTGCATGGAAGAAGGTGTAGAAGAAACTGGCTGTTTTGTCTGCAACCAAGCAAATGCCATGTTGTAGGGTTGGGGCTGGAGTCAGGGTACACAGAGGGCCTGGAACAGGGGGCTCTCTGGGGTTATTTCCTGTTGCTGACGGTGCTTCCAGCCACTCCCGGGTTAATGTCCGGTCCGTTCTACTCCAGACAGGGCCTTGGGCTCTACAGAAAGGCGGCATTCCCATGGCTATCATTGTGTAGTGCTTTATACTTTAAATCCCTAGTTTTCTTTTCGTAAAATGTATAAAAGAAATCTTGAGAGGTGTTCTGGTTACTGGAGAAAATTCTCACTGGTGTCTGGGCCGCATCAACTTTAGGATACTGTGACACTAACCCATCCCTCTTTTTTCCTGTATCCTGAGCCCAGAACCTGGGAGGCCGGACTTTGAGCTGCAAGGGGAGGGATATTAGAGCTCCCTGTGTTCCAGCCTCACTGGGGCAGATGGCAGGGGCAACGCCAGGTGCATTTCATGGCCCTCATTGGCCACATCAAACAGGGGTTCACAGCCTCGTCCAGACTGGAAACAACTGGCCACAATCGCCACCCCTGCCTCAGAGCCGCGGGACAAAGGGCCACCTATGGCCATCCCCTGGGCCAAGTCTTGGGACTTTATTAAACATTCAGTAACTTTGGGGGCACATCCACAGTCTTCAGAAAGTATGATTGGGAATTTCTTTCCTCCTATGAAAAGTTGAAAGTGCATGTTCCAGAATCTCTAAGAACAATGCCACGCAGGGAACCGTAGGACAGGGCCACGGCGGGGACCAAGGGGTGGCCCTGCCTGACCCCCTGCTCCTCGCGCTGTGTGCGGAGGCCTGGGCTGGCGGGAATCAGGGGGCCTCGGCTCCTGGGCTGTCAGGTGGGGTCGTCACTTGGGCTTCAAAGATGCTGCGGGGTTAACAGGAGTTGAGTGTGGAGGCAGCACCTTTGTGATCTGAAGGACGGGCCACCCTGTGCCCCTGTGTCTTTTACAGTCAGGCCCCCATGGAACTTCGGGTCATTGCAGGCTCCCTTACCCTTGTCATGGCCATAAGTGGGGTCAGGCCGTGGCGTCCCCCGCAGACACTCATGTCTCTCTGCTCCCCTCCGCAGCCATCGCCATGCTGAAGGACAAGGAGCCCGGGTCCTTCATCGTCAGGGACAGCCACTCCTTCCGAGGCGCCTACGGCCTGGCCATGAAGGTGGCCACACCGCCGCCCTCTGTGCTGCAGATGAACAAGAAAGGTGGGTCCTGCTAGGCTCAGCGGGCCCTCGCCTGCCAGTTCCCTTCGTCCCCATGAGGTGGTGGATGACCTGCAACAGCACTCATAGGTTTTCCTCTTAGTATTTATTTTTTTCAGGTATATTTTAGTAAGTACTGTCCTAACTCAAGAAGAAAGATTAATTTTTTTTAATTTCCTTTTTCTTTTTTTTTTTAACTTGTTTTGATGGGTGATCCATCCCAGTGTTCAGAGCAGTGAAGCAAGGCCTCTGATCAGAAGTCTTTGTTTCCATTTTCAGCCCTGTCTGCCTCAGTCCCTCTTGCCTCCTGTGGGTAAACATCTGTAATAAATTCCTCTGTCTTCTCACTATCTATTCAGTGCACATGAATAGGCATTTTTCCTTTTCTCTTACATAGAAGGTGGCATACAGTATACACGGTTCTTGTTCCTACACCCTGTAGAGTATTTTGATGGATTGAAGATGAGGCCAGTGCAAGCCTGAAGTCTTTAGATTCTCCCTTCCCAGGGGAAAGGACAAAGACTTCCTCTATCTCTTGTCCAACATTGCACTGATGGCAAATTCTAGCTGAATAATGTGTAGTGCAGGCAGGTTCTGACCTTTGAAATGTTTTCGGTCAGGAACATAACCAGGTACAAAAGAGTTTGCGATGCCTACATGCATAGGTAAACATTATTATGAAGCCGACACGTATGTATCCAACCACAGGTGACAACCTTGTGGGGAAGCCCCTATGTGCCCTTTTCTGTGTTTCATAATCCATCACCACCATGGCTTTTTGGTTTCCAAGGATACTGGATTTAACTAGTTAAGGCCCTTCCAGTGACCCCGTGTCCTTCTGACATACCCCCGTTAGTCCGTGAGTGCTCCAGCTTTCTGAAAGCAAGTGTGTTTTAGGCTTACCTTGTACTTCCCATCCTCCAGCCATTTCTCTAAAGATCCTTGGTTCTTTATATTGGGGAATAGTATCTAGAAACCAAAATCTAATCTCTAGGTTTGCTCTTTGGTATCAGAGTATCACTCCTCCTCTCTAGGACCTGAGCTAGGGAATGTGAAAAGTGAAAGTGTTGGTCACTTAGTCGTGTCCGACTCTGCAGCCCTGTGGACTGCAGCCCACCAGGCTCCTCTGTCCATGGGATTCTCCAGGCAAGAATACTGAAGTGGGTTGCCATTTCCTCCTCCAGGGGATCTTCCCAACCCAGGATAGAACTCATGTTTCCTACATCTCCTACATTAGCAGGCAGGTTCTTCATCCAACTAACGCCACCTGGGAAACCCGTTGAAAAAAATTCCTGAGCTCATGCTGATAACCACCCTTTCATATATAATATCAACAGGTCTTTTCTTACTGCTCCCTCAAGGACAAGCTTGGTTCCCAACAAAGCAATAGACTTTCTCCTTTCCTCTGTCCGCTAATATATGGCTTCTGGTTTATTCTTTTTTTTTTTAATCTCATCCTGCCCGCTGTACCTTTTTTTTTTTTTTAACCAACTATGCCACAAACTCTAAGGAACAGGAAAAGATTCTTTTCCCCTAAATGGAGATTGTGGGCTGGAATGTCAGCAGGTCACATGACTCTTCCTGGGGCACCTGGGCTCACCTGGGTGAGGGGAGGGTGGACCAGAATGAGCACAGATTCTGCCCCCTTGGTGTTCATGTGGAGCTTTCAAAGCTAGGTCAAAACTTTTTTTTTCCTGCATGTGTTGTCTTTTTTGGAAATACAGACGGTGGTATATAATTCTTAACCTCCAGGCGTGCATCCTGCCTCTAAGGTCAATATTGATTCAGTCTTCAGGCGAAGGCAACAAAATAGAGGATTTTAGAATAGCAGATTTCTGGACATGCAGTGTTGCTGATGTCCCCTTGGTGAAATTGTATCTGGCTGCCAAGTCTTCAACCAGCCCTTGGATCTGGCATTTGGATTTCACAGTGTAAGGACAGATCTGAGAGGAGAGTTGACTAAACCAGGAAAAAGCCCAGCAAGTCACCAGCCACCCCTGGTACCCCGGAGACAGAACAGCGACAGACGTGTGGCGGGGGCTGTTCTCCAAACCCCTACACAGCTGATTTCCCACTGAGTCACTTCTCACCACTGGCATCCAGACCACACTCTGGGTCTCCCTTCAGTTTAGAAGCCATGGATCATTTTCCTCCCACAGCTGAATGGCAAAATGTTCTTTTCCCCATTTTTATTCAGTACTGCCTTTTATGGAATCTGATCATTTCCTTTCCTACCAGCTATACTGCCCCTGCGAAATGCTGACACTGATGTTGATACTTGTCACTGTTGTTTATAATAAGCATTATCAGGGAACCTGCTGTGGGCCAGGTGTGGGGCCCAAATCTGCCTCTAGCAGATCCGGCCATCAGAAATGCTAGAAGTTACAGCAGACACGTTCCCATGGAAACCCGTTCCCATGGAGACACATTCCCAGGGAGGGTGCTGAAGGAGGTAGGACAGAGACACAGCACACAGTGTGAGGGTCTGTGGGATTCATTAGCACAGAGCAGAGACTTCTTTCTCTTCTGTTATTTGTACTTTTCCACCACCAGACAGTTTGCCGTTCTGTGGTTTTTCAGGATGCACTTTCTTTTTGGGCTTGTGGGCTGGCATGAACACAGTGTAGTAGCAGCATCATTAGAGGGCTTGCTTTCAGGAGGGGCTTGGGTACCTGACTCCTGGCTAAATCTTACCCAGATCTCTGGCACCCGTCCAGCTCTTTCCAGTGATTCATTCTTGGACATCATGCTGTGTCTGGGTCCTTCTAAGCTCTCCTTCTTAGGAGGTGAAGGAGCTGGAGGTCCACGTTCTCAGTTCTTAGCTGCTCATTCCCATAACTGGGAATTCCGCAGAATGTTTGAGGCTCTTTCCCAAGGATTCCTCCACCTCCAGTCATGGTCACTGGAGGGAGTTCTAGCTGCCCGTCCAAGCAGTGCTCAGCCACTGTCCTGTAATCCAGCTGCTATTCCTGGAGTGGTTGTTGGCAGCCTACCTGTTGCAGGGGCCAGATTCTTCTCTGTGCTCTCTCATCCTTCCATGCTCTCATTTTAAAAAATACTCTTCTCTTTCTTTTAAATCTCTCCCCACAGCTGGAGATTTGGCCAATGAGCTTG
This sequence comes from Cervus elaphus, assembly GCF_910594005.1. NCBI lineage: Eukaryota > Metazoa > Chordata > Mammalia > Artiodactyla > Cervidae > Cervus > Cervus elaphus. The sequence goes on from NC_057832.1 coordinate 82,218,247, forward strand.
TTCGGCATTTTTTGATTGAGTGTACCCCAAAAGGAGTGCGGTTGAAAGGGTGCTCCAATGAACCATATTTCGGTAAGTGGCTGAGCGCCTGACATGGTGTCTGAACCCATGAGCTCCCTCTGCTTGGTCCATCACTCTGCTGGGGCTTCACTCAGAGAGAGCATCTACTTTTCATCCCCATTTTTAGGTCCCTCAGTTATCATTTCTAAAATAAACTGTATATGAAATTGTTCTTAAAAGCATTCTTAAAAAAAAAAAAAAAAAAAGCATTCTTAAAACTAGGCAAATAAAATGCACCGTGCTAGGATTGGAAATGCAGGTTCCATCAGGTATGGTCCATGCAAGCGAACAGAGAAATATGGACAAGGTTGGGAGTCCACCAGGCACAAGGAAAGCACAGATCCCCGGTGAGAATAGATATTTTTCGACCCTGCAGGCGTGTCCAAAAGATGGCATGCACTCACAGGCAGAGCTTGAGCAAACCAAAGCATCATCTTACACAGATAATTTGGTGGTGCCAGTGGGAGCAGTCTCAGAATCAGCAGACTGTGTGACTTTTTCTTTATAAATTGGCAATGGCATATCTTTGGTGAGAATCATCTGTAGTTCCCGTTACCTGCCCCTTCGCCGTCTGCTAAACTTGCTACTCCATTGAAGCTTTGCACAAATTCCCACAGTTATGGAGTATGCAGGTTGCTGAAAATATAAGGTGTCATCCTATACAGCAGCCTCCTTTCAGCAGATGAATTGGCTGAGCGATGCAGTATTTAGGGCTGTGCTCACTCCTGTCTGCTCTTCATCCATTCACAGGGAGCCTGACGGCTTTGGTGTGTCAGCATTCCATTACGCCCTTGGCTTTGCCCTGCAAACTGCTCATTCCGGATAGAGGTACGCTGCCGGGGCCCCTGGGCTGCTCTGGCTCTCTGTGTGGGGTCATGCACAGGGTGTTGGAATCCATAGAGATTCGGTGAGAAAAATCAGACCAAAACTTCCTTTCCATCACATGTCTGTGGGTAAACCCTGAATAGGTCAGGTCAGGTAAGAAGGCTGCCCCTTCAGCCTCCGTTCATATCTTTATATCATGGCTTTGTGAAAAGCTCCTGTGGAGCAAAGATTCTGTAGCTCAGAAGTATAAAATACTTGGACTCAGAGACCTGCAAGGTCATTTACATTTCATTTTTATAATTCTACAAAATCAGAAAACTGTTGATATTGTTGACTTTAGGTGCTAGATGAACTATTCTCTTTACCTCTGTGTTTGTTTCAAACTATCCATGATAAAAGTATTTTTAAAAATAGCACCCATAGCATATGATCAGGCATATCCCTGCTTTCCTAGGCCATCTCGAGTTCACATAATTGCATTATGTTCCATAAAGATGATTAATTTAAAATATAGGCAGATGTGACTTACCTTTCAAAATGTAATTGTTCATATAAATTAATTCTTAGATGAGAAGGGTAATTTTCTGGCCTGTGCCATCCCAGATTTTGCTTGAAATGTGATGATGGCTTCTCTGGGTGCAGCTCTTGTCGCCAGGAGGAAGGCCCAGCTCTGCAGAGCCTGTCTGTCACCCTCTGGGACGCAGTCATGAGCATCCACATTGTCATGCATTTTCTTGCTCCTTCTTCCTGCAGATCCGTTGGAGGAAATAGCCGAAAATCCTCAGCAAACGGCGGCCAACTCTGCGGCCGAGCTGCTGAAGCAAGGGGCAGGTCAGTCCTTGATGTGTTTTCCTCTCCTACTGGCTCCTGGGCAGAGATGGGATTCCTTTCTTGCCTGCAGTCTGGGTTCCTTTCCTTGGTGTGTCAGGGGAGGCTTCCTTCTGTAGAACCCACCACAGGGCTGGGCGGGGAGCGGCGGGGCAAGTGTCCTGGCAGCCGGGCCAGGACCCCACAGGCGGAACAAGACCAAATTCAGTGGTATAAAAGTCACAGCCTGTGTTTCATTCGGGGAAATGGTCAGATAGACTGTGGGTAATGTGCCCCTGCAGCGGATATATAGTAAAGTAGATCAATGAGTCCACAGTTTGACCCAGGCTGACACCAACCCCCAGACAGCGAGCTACTGGTGGCACTGTTTTCTTATTAATAGATTTTATTTTTTAGCACAGTTTTGGGTTCACAGCAAAATTGAGAGGGTGCTGCAGAGGTTTCTCATATACCCGCCGCCCCCACACATAGACACAGCCTCTCTCAATTAACAACATCCTCCGTCAGGTGGGACATTTATTAAGAGTTGATGAACCTACCCTGACCCATCTCAGTCACCCGGAGATGACATAGTTTACATTACTGTTCACTCCTGGTGTACATTCCATGCGTGCGTGCTAAGTCGCTTCGTTTGTGTCCTACTCCTTGAGACCCCATGGACTCTAGCCCGCCAGGCTCCTCTGTCAGTGGAGATTTCCCAGGCAAGAATACTGGAGTGGGTTGTCATGCCCTCCTCCAGGGGTTCTTTCGGACCCAGGGATCGAACCTGAGTCTCTTATGTCTGCATTGGCAGGCGGGTTCTTTACCACAAGCGCCACCTGGGGAGCCCATGGTTTTGGACAAATGTTTAATGACATGTACCCACCATTGTAGTATCACACAGAATAGCTTCACTGCCCTAAACTTCCTCTGTGCTCCACCTGCTCATCCCTCCTCCCAAATCCTGGCAAACCAATCCTTTTATTGTCTTTGGTTTCACCTTTCCAGAATGTCATATGATTAGAATCATACAGTATGTGGAGCCTTTTCAGATTGGATTCTTTCACTTAGTATTATGCATTTAAGAGTCCTCCATGTCTTTTTAGGACCTTAGAGCTGTTTCCTTTTAGTGCTGAATAATATTCCATTGTCTGGATATACCACGCTTTATCCATTCACCCACTGAAGGACATCTTGAATGCTTATATATTTTGGTAATTGTGAATAAAACTGCTATAAACATCCACATGCAGGTTTTCATGTGGACGTAATTGTCAACTCCTTTGGATAAGTATCAAGGAGCACAGTTGCTGGATCAGATGGTAAGAGTATGTTTATTTTGTGAGAAACCACCAAACTGTCTTCCCAAGTGGCTGCACCATTTTGCATTCCCACAGCAATGCATGAGACTCCCTCCTGTTCCACACCCTCCCAGCAGTTGGTGTTGTCAGTGTCCTGGATTTTGGTCATTCAAAATAGGTGGTTAGTGGTATCTCATTGTCATTTAAATTTGCATCTTCCCAGTGACATGGCGTGGAGCAGCTTTCATGTACTTGTCTGCCATCTTCATATCTTCTTTGGTAAGGTGTCTGTTAAGGTTGTGTGTCCATTTTTCGATAGGGTTGTTTGTTTTCTTATTGTTAAATTTTAAGAGTTCTTTGTATATTTTGGTAACAGTTCTTTGTGAGATTTGTCTTTTGCAAATACTTTGTCCTAGGAGGCAGCTTGTCTTCTCATCCTCTTGACAGTGTCTCTCAGAGCAAAAGTTTTTAATTTTAATGAAGCCCAGTTTATCAATACTTCTTTTCATGTATCATGTCTTTTGTATCTAGAAAGTTATCACCAAAGTCATCTCAGTTTTCTCCTGTCTTATAAGAGTTTTATAGTTTACATTTTACATTTACTCTGTTCTATTTTGAGTTAATTTTTGTGGTGGGTTTAAGGTCTGTGTCTGGATTGATTGTTTTTGCATGTGGATGTCCAGTTGTTCCAGCACCATTTGTGGAAAAAGACTGTCTTTTCTACATTGTATCTCCTTTGTTCCTTTGTCAAAGATCAACTGACTATATTTATGTGGGTCTATTTCTGGACCCTCTATTCTGTTCCATTCATCTATTTGTGTTATTGTTTCACCAATACCACACTGTCTTTTGATTACTGACATTTTGTAGTAAGTCTTAAAGTCAAGTATTAATAGTATCAGTCCTCTCATTTGGTTTTCAATACCAATTCAATATTGTATTGACTTCCCTGGGTCTTTTGTTCTCTGTATAAACTTTAGAGTAGGTTTGTTCATAGAGTAAGTTGCTGGAATTTAGATGGGGATTTCATTGCCTCTACAGATCACGTTGGGAAGAACTGACATCTTAATTATATATTGAGTTTTCCTATTCATGAATGTGGAATATTTAGATTAGTTCTTTGCTCTTATTAGTGGGAGTTTTGTAGTTTTCCTCATATAGATCTTGTACATACAATATTTTATTAGACTTACACCTATTTCATTTTTGGGGTGCTCATATAAATTGGGATTGCGTTTTTAACTCCAAATTCCTCTTGTTCTCAGGGAAGTGATTAACTTGTATATTTACCTTATATCCTGCAGCCTTGATGTAATTGCTTATTAGTTTCAGGCCAGGCCATTTTTGCAGTGTTAGACGCATTCCTAGCGATCCCAGCTTAAGAGGGCCGTGGACAAGCCACAGGGTTCTTGTGGGTGTGCCCTGCATCTTGACACCAGGGGCACTGTACTTTATTTCTGTCCTTCTTAACCCGCCTTCGTCATGTGGCAGCGCACCTGCCAACAGGTGTGACTGCTGCCCAGTCTCAGAAGTTGGGGTGGAGGCGGAGCCAGTTGCTGTTCAGGCCTCCAGGGAGACTCTCCCAAAGGAAGCCAGCCTGGGTGGGGACACAGCCCGGTTAACGCTCCAGTCACAGGAAAGCACTTTCGCTTCTGTTTAGTGACTATCTAGAGGCCTTTAGAGATGGACTGAAGATATCCCTACTCACTCTCAGAGCTGCATCTGGCAGAGTGGGGAATGAGAGCAGCTCCGTTCCTGGGGGGGGACACATCCCTGGGGAGTAGCCAGGCGAGATCTCGGCTCCTACACAACTGAACTTGAGGCAGAGTCTGAATGTCCCATGGTCACAACAACCCATTAACTTATGCAGGGAGCTATGCTCAAAAGGCCTTCAGGCTGTTTACAAAGCCTCATTCACAATCAGCTATTTGCCTCTCCAAGGGGTGATGGTAATGGACAAGCCCTCAGCCCCCTGCAGTGTGGGGATGGGACAGGCTGTCCCAGCTCTTTGCCTGCAGACTGTATTCTGAGTCACTGCAAGTCTTTCGTTCTCAGCAGCTCTTTCTGGATGCCTGTGCTTTTAGAACTCCATGCAGGGTGGATATTTAGGGTCCAGACGGCACGCTCCCCTCTCAGGATGTTTCCTTAACTGCAGGTGTGGTTGGGCTCTTTTCCCACCTGGACCCACACTGAGACTGAGGCGGTGCCTCCAGTCCCCCCTTCCCCCAGGGATGCCAGGTATAAATAATGCAGCAGAGCTGGAAACGCATCCTGACCAGTGGGCGAAGTCTCCTTGGCTCCAGTGCTGGTGTGTGTGTCTCTGAGTCACTCACTCTCCACGCCTTTGGAATTAGAAATAAAGGGTGCTTGCCTCAGATACACTTGGCCACGAATTTATGCACGTCATTCATAAGCCCCAGGGCCCTTGTGTTTGGCAAACGCATTAACGCCGCTTCCCCCTGTGTCTTCCAGCCTGCAATGTGTGGTACCTGAACTCCGTGGAGATGGAGTCCCTCACGGGCCACCAAGCCATCCAGAAGGCCCTGAGCATGACCCTAGTCCAGGAGCCGCCTCCCTTGTCCACAGTCGTGCACTTCAAGGTGTCGGCCCAGGGCATCACCCTGACGGACAACCAGAGGAAGTGAGTGTGCCCGCGGCCGGGCTGCTGGGGTGGGCGCGCAAGGCTTCTGGCCTCACCTGGGGTTAGACCTCCTACCAGCTCTGCCCAGGCCCCTGGACATGTGGTGGTCACCCCGGCAGAGCTCTGCGGTCCAGGAACAAATCAATGACCTGGTCAGTCTGTGCTTTATCCTGATGTTCAGTATGTCCTCAGAGACACATATAAACTATTAACATTTGGCCCACATGCTGATTTTTTAAGGAATCAGTAAAATTTTTTAAAAAGACACAGAGATCTTTGAGTATCTCTTTGATACACACACAGTGTGTATGTAATCTGCAAATGCAAAGATCTTATAAGTCATTTCTGCAAAAACACTCAGTGACTATGATAGACTCTCCTCATTTTTGCTTTAGTGTCATTACTTCTAACAGTTGGTTATCCTGTTTCAGGTAAGAGTGTGACCTTGATAGATATTATTTCAGTAGTTAATGTTAATATATATTATGTTAATAGATATAATATAAAAGAATAATTTATGTTAATAATTATTAACTATTATATAGATACTGTACAGTACTATATCTTAGTTAGCAACATTTGAAATCTAGGCAGCATCTAGGCAGATGCTGTTTCAGTTTCTAGGGACTTCCCTCCAAGCTGTCACTGAATGGGTTCTAGATGCGCAGATTCATAGAGAGGGGGGCACTTGTGGAGCCCCAGCCGGAGCACAGAGCAGGGTTAGGTGCCTGGACAGAACAATGGCAGACATGCTCCTTCCAGGAGCAGAGCCTTTGACCTCAGGATCAAAGGCATTTCAGAGGCAGTTTTGTATTTGCTATGGAAACAGCCTGCTGTGGTTAATGAGGGAGCCCGATCGGCTGCCCTAAAAGCAGAGTGGTGGCAGGAGCTTCGAGGGGTAGGCCTCCACCAGCCCCCATGCCGGCTGGAAAGGCAGCGCCCACCCCAGCGCCTGAGGAGCTCTTCCCAGCATGACCCCTGCTTCAGAGCTAGTCCTGGGCTTGGGAGGGGCTCTGAACCACTGCTCTCAGGATGAAATAGGTGGGGAGTGTGGGATGGGGTGTGCGTCCTGCCACTCAAATTGGGGTCCTTGTTCCCCTTTTGATCCGAGTGGTCCGCATAGCAGGTCCCGCATGCCTTACACTCGGTTCCCTCACTTTTCAAGCTGCACCGAGGTAAGTGTCTTGGAATGTTTGTGACTCGAATGAAATAGACACAAGCTGCCAGCCTGGCTCAGCCGAAGCATGAACATAGGGTCGGGCGGGACAGCACGGCTCCTTCCTTTGCAGCCTCTATTTTCTTCTGCTACCGGTGTGCTCTTTGTGAACCTCTAGTTTCCCCTGGTGCTTACAAAACCCTGGGGATGGTCTGCCCCCACAGCACTCAGGATCTTTCTTTTTGCCAGAGACAGAGCATGCCTGTACAGCTGATGCTGGATAAAGGGGGCTGTGTCCTCAGCATCCCCCATGGAAAGGTGTCTGGCTCTGCCCGTGCCTCTCCCTCATGCTGGCCTCTGGGGACACCACCTTCCTCAGGAGGAGGGGGCACTTGTCCAGCCGGAGTGGGGCACACGGGGCTGGCCAGCTCAGAGGAGCAGGGAGGGCTGGCCGTGAAGCAAAGGACGAGTGACCGGGGCTGGGACCAGTACAGAGGGGTCCTCTGATGGTTCCCCCAGCAGCTGTACTGGCCTGGCATTAGCAGCACCTCCCAGTAGATTTAATGTGCACAGTTTACAGCAGGCCGTTAGATCCCTCATGGGGGTGACTGGGCTCCTCTGGCAGGAGAATGTTGGGCTATACTGAAGCCCTTTTCACAGGCAGTCATCTAAGGCTCTAGACAGTTGGTGGTTTCCTGGGATGAAGGCAGGAAGGCCAGGCCTCACTCAGTTTGATGCAGTTTCTCCATTTTGCTCCTCACGGTGCTTGCCTTCACCCCAAGACTTGCTCCTTCCCAAGCACCAAGCTTCATATGTCTGCTGATTTCTAACAAATGTACGCTCTACTCTTCTCTCCAGATGACCAGTAAAAGCATAAAATAGGCTTCTGTCCCCCCAAACCTGCTCATGGGGGGCCCTCCTAGGGCAGCACTGTCACTGCAAGACCCCAGATGGGCTCATGCTCCCCTGTGTCCCTGCAGGCTCTTCTTCCGGAGACACTACCCCGTGAGCAGCGTGATCTTCTGTGCGCTGGATCCACAGGACAGAAAGTAAGATGCCCGTATCCCTACTAAGCGATGCACGTGCTTCCTTGGTTTTTTAAGTTAATAAAGAAATTAACGTGACTCTTCTCTTTCTCTGATTTGCAAGGTGGGTCACAGACGGCCCTTGCTCGAGGTACGTTGCCAGCCCACTTTTATCCTCTCTCAGTTGACACTCACTCCACTCCAGGTCTCCAAAGAGGAGGATGACAAATAATGCTTATGGGTTTGAATTTGGCTTTAAATGAAAATGCAAGTGTTCTTTTTATGCAGAAAGGGCCTGCCGAGGGTTAACTTTTCTGTTTGCTCTTCTCTGAATGAGCAACACTTCCATTTGACCCATAAAATAGGGTATAAATAGCATGAAGCAGATTGCCTGGCGTTTCCAGCAGTTGAGGAGGGGGTTGGTGTGTTAGGAGGGAGGGCCGCGTGGGTGCAGTAGGCGTCAGTGCTTCCCAGACGAGAGGGAGCGTGGCTGTCCCCCAGCCCTGCTGCCCGTGTAACCTCAGATCCTCCAGAGCTGTCTACATCCCCACAGGTGGGCATCTCCATGTCACCTAAATTTGATGACCGCAAATGTCTCACCACAGGAGCCCTTGCCTGGGATTCCGATTTTGTGTTTGTAGCTTTGTCTTGGCATCTGATAAAGTGCTAGGAGGCCTCCCCAGGTCCCCAGAAGGGGCAGTACCCCCCCGGGCCACCCCAACTCTGGCTCTTAGGACCAACTGCACTCCCCACACGTGGGCTGCGCTGCCCTGGAGGGTCGCTTGAGAGCCATCGGCCTGTCCCTCCTGTGGGGTGGAACCCACTCAGGTCAGATAAAAACATCCTTCATTTCTCTGAGAAAGAGAAGAAGGACCTTAGATAAGGGATAATCCAGGGATTTGGGTTTGGATAATGGTAGTTATTGTGTTGTTTGGGCCTCACAAAAGCTTATTCAGAAAAAATAGATTGTGCTGTTCTTTTAGACAGTTTCCTCTCCTGCACATATGTGGCCCGGGCAGGGAGGCCCTGGTGTGTTTTTAGAAGCCCCATCCTCCAGCCCCAGTGGCTGGGAGTGTGGGCATCTAGGCAGACCCCCCCCCAGCCCCAGGAACTGAGACTGGGGTGCTGGCATCCGCAAGTGTGTGTGCCTGTCTGCGCCCGTCTGCTCTGATGGTGTGAGGAGAGAACAGGCAGCTCCTGTGGTGGAGCAAAGGCCCTCCCCAGAGACTCGGGACTGGTGCCCAGGAGCTGACGGGTCTGGAGGGTTCCAGCCAGGCTAGACCCACGTCTTCAGCTCAGGTCCCAGTCTCATGGCCGGCCCTCCCCAGCCCTGCCCCTCAGGTTCCTCCCCTGCGAAGTCTGGGCACAGCATCCTCCCTGCTGCCATGGAGGGGGTGTGCGGGCAGGTGTCTGGCAGGGGATATGGTCCCGAGATTTTGGAGAGGTGGTAGTTAGAGGCGATGATGGTGAGGGAAGAAGCGGAGGCATGCACCCTGTGGGAGGGATGGGCCTCGGCTGGCATGCTGACCCACCTTTCCTGTTGCAGAGTCTTTGGATTTGTGGCCCGGAAGCAGGGCAGCGCCACGGACAACGTATGCCACCTGTTTGCAGAGCACGACCCCGAGCAGCCGGCCAGCGCCATCGTCAACTTCGTGTCAAAGGTCATGATCGGCTCCCCTAAGAAGATCTGAGCCCTCACAGCCCAGAGACTCCAGAGGGGCTGACGTGACCTTGGTAGTCCAGCACCAGGAGGGAAAGGGGCTCCTCCGACTGTTCAAACACGAGAACAAACAACCTTGCCGCCTGTGGCCTCAGTTGAGGGGCGCAGCTCATGGATGCATTTCTGTAGCCCAGTGCTTTCTGGGCAGAGGAAGTTGGACATCAGGTGCACCCATCCAGTCACCGCTTGGGAAAGAACAATTCAAGGAGATGTGGGGACCCCTGTTCCTCACACTCTGGTGTTTATGGGAAGGAGGGGAGCCCAGCCCGCTCCCCGTGACCCTGAGTGCCTCATCACTGCCATGTCAGAGCACTCCTGGCCAGTGGACATGCCAGGGCCTCTGTCCTCCCACAATGGAGATATTGATTAACCTGAGAAGGGGATGCATGTTGGTTGAAGGTTCGTGCAGGTCAGGCCCTCCTGGAGCACTATGGCATCGTGGGCGAGGGGAAGATGTGATGGGCGGTGAGGACAAGAAAGGTCACATTGGTCACGGTGAGGCTGGAGTCCAAGCGTGGGGACAGTTCCCCATCTCCGCTCACATACCAGGTCTGAATGGTGCACTGGGCCGTGAGAGGAAAGTGAGAAGATAGGAGGAAAGCCTCATTTCCATATAATTTATATTTTACTTGTGCCACGTTATTTATGATAATAGTTTGCCATTGTTATGCTGTACTGGTGTCTACATGCTGCCGTCTGCCAAGGTCAGGGTTCTAAGACGAGGTCTACCCCCGGTCAGGTGTACCAGGAGTGCAGAGTGGACTCTTTTGGCCATGCTCTCAGCTGTCATTGCCCGAGGGCGGCTGCCAAAACTGGCTTTGCCTCAAGCAGCCTTCCGAATGCTTGACCATCCATATTTGGTTTCCACAAGCAGCCTTTCGAGTGCTTGACCATCCACATGTGGTTTCCTGGCTGCAGATACAGCCTTTCTGGGGAGGAAGGTCTTGAGGGGTGGGACACGATTAGTTTGAGACTCAGGCCTGCTCTGCATCGCTGTCCTCGGCCGTCGGGGCCTGGGAAAGATCACCGCGCTAGAACCGTTCACCTGCAGGAGTGCTCATCTGTCTCCACCCTACCTGTTGTCTCCCATTGGGATCCATGTATTCTGGCACCTGAGCAAGGGGAGGTGTTCTAACACTGTTTCCCAGCTCTTCTGCATCATCTTAGGCACCAAATCAGACAAGCTGTTTATGCCGATGTGCATGTTGCTAAGCGGAGGTCTGTCCACCTGAATTTGTCAGTGGTCAGAGGTTTGGGAGAAGCCAGTGGTCCTGCAGGCTCCCCAGAGCAAGAGACAGAGCTGCACAACATCGTCATAAAGCCCCCGTCTCCTTCCCCATCGCCCCAGACGTTCACGCCGCAGCTCTCCATCCCTGGAGAACTGTCCATCTCCTCCGCTTCCCAAATCAAGCACCAGCTCTTCAAACACCAGGAATCACCGCAGCAGTCATCACGCTAGTGTTTGGAAATGTGCTCTGTGGATTCTTTGTTTCTCAAGTGGGGCAGAGACAGTCAGCGACAGCAGAGGTGGGATCCACCGAATCCAGTGGGCACCATTTGTGTGTGTGAGTGTGTGTGTGTGTGAAAGCAGGTGGGTGAGTCCACTGTTTAGCTCCTAGTGATGCACCAACACAAGTGCCTCGTTTTTGTGCCAAATGTTTGCCTTGGTCCTTGTGGACCCTCTTCTCTGACGCATGGCGGCATGGCCAAGGAAAACGTGCCGGCATCTCCCAGAGGCCTGATGCCTTGGTTGCTGGGGTGGGGGCGTCTAGCATTTCAGTTTTTCATTTACAGCAGAACTCGGTGAAGAGGAGCAGAGGTTTGTACTGGCCCCCGAAGGGGCCTCCTCCTGAGATGCTGGTCCACAAGTTTGACCCAGAGGCTGCAAGCCAGGTCCCTTATCCTTCTGACAGAGGAAGAAAGGGCTCATGAGGGGTTCCGGACTTAGTAGCATCAACTTCCCCAATCACAGAGGGACCTTCTCCCGCCCCTGGCTGTCCTCGTCCAGATCACGCAAGCCATGACATTTGGTTTTTAAACTGACTGGCAGCTGAGCCTTTTACTCTCAGTGGTCAAGGAAGTTTCCTCCCAGCAACTGGCTCCCTCTGGAGTAAGGAATGAAAGGAATCGAGTTTCCTGGTTTCTGAGGAGCTGGTACAACAGTGTGTTACATATGCATAAAATGGAACAAGACGAGTCCATGAACTTTGTGCTCAGACCTTGGGCAGCCCCACCACCAACACTGGCTCTAGGCAGACAGGGAAGGAACATCCCCAGGCATCTGGGGTGCCCATGGGCACAGGGGTACTGTCCTGGATTGTGCACAAGGACTGCACCCCACTAGCATCATAGCCTCATAGCCAGAGCCTGTTAACCTGCTCATTAACCTATGCTGTATTCCTCCAGTGTTAACCTGTAAACGTATTAAGTCACATTGCATTTAAGGGTCTCCGTGTGTATTCTTGGCATCAGAGACCTCATTGTCTCCTTCTCTGCCTTACCTAGTAGTGGATATTTTTACTTTTCTTATATTGTAAAGAATATATCCAGTATGTAAATGAATGTTCTATAAATCCTTTGTATAGTCATTTTCTCTGCTCTTTAAATATCACCTCTATTCAAAGTATAATAAAAGTATAAACTTGATAAGCCTCACTGAGGCAAGCATTTGTGGTGTTAGATGGAAGTACCTGACAGGGTGTGTGCAAGTGTGGATGGGTGTGTGTGCGTGTCTGAATATGCCTGTGTGTGTGTATCTGGGAGTTTGAAGGGGATTGTGTATGAAAGAGTGAATTCACTTACAAACATATTCTATATTTTTCCTTCAGGAATATAGTTTGATTTCTGCCCAGAGACTTGAAAATTGTATTCAGATTTTAAGAATTTAATAATGACATGTGGTATTGATCATAGGTGCTGCTACGTTTTTGATGTTGATATAAAGCCCCTAATCCAGTAGCTGTAGGAGGAAGCTCCTAGTGTAGATCAGCCTCTAATGGGGCTTCCCAGGTGTTTAACCAGAGAGGATGCTGAATCTGAATATAAAAAGTCCAGTTGTGTCTGACTCTTTGTGACCCCATTGACTGTAGCCTGCCAGGCTCCTCTGTCCATGGAATTCTCCAGACCAGAATACTGGAGTGGGTAGCTGTTCCCTTCTCCAAGGGATCTTCCCAACCCCGGGATCAAACCCAGGTCTCCCACGTTGCAGGCGGATTCTTTACTATATGACCCACCAGAGAAGCCCCGAAAGTCCAGTGGGTTCACTTATTTTTTTTCAATAGATGCTGGTGACAGCCCTAGCACAGCCCTGTAGGCTCTCGTGAGCTTGGGCTCATCCCCCAGCTAGGTGGAGCCCCACTGTGCTGGCTTTCTGCCCTCTAGGGTAGGTTTCTTTCCTCAGCTGGAGCAGAAGAAGCCAGGGGGATTAAGCCACTTGGATGGTGGCCTCAGTTCCACTGGCTATGCCAGAGCCTGTAACGAGAAAGGAAGATGAAGCTGGGTATGACCAGTGCGTGTGAGATTTGGGTCCTGGCTGTGATGCATACTGGGGCCAAGGCCTGTCCAGGCTCAGGACTGAGGCGACCATCCACGTGGCTTAACCCTCAGGGCTTCTTCTGCTCCAGCTCAGGAAAGAAACAGAACCTGGGCCCATTTTGGTTATGGACTGATAAGGAGCTGGCCCTCTCCCCAAACCTCAAAAGTTCTCTCACAGCTGGGTATACCTGTGCAGTCTTCTGCTTTCTGCTCTGCTGACATGTCCAGGGGGCTGTGCTGTGAAGCGGGACCTGCCGTGGCCCCAGGGTTGGTGCTGAGAATGGAAGGGAGAGCAGGTGGAGGTGGCTTGAATCTTATCCAACAGAAGGTTCTCACTAGGCCCTGGACCCTTGACCAGTGTCACAGCAGGGAGTAAAAGCGGAGGGGCTCTGGTTCTACCCATCTTACAGGTGCACTTTCAAAGACACGTTCTGGATTTGTCACCACAGCCCTAGACTACAGAGAGAACTGTCAGAGACCCAATGCCCCCAGGCCTCACTTGACAGCCCTTGCCTTAGGGGGGCTTCACCACTCCCTGTTCATCACTCAGCCACATATCAGTGACTGCCCCTTTGCCCCACCCACTGGGGTCCTGGACCTATCAGTGACAGACCTCCCTTGCCCCGCCCACTAGGGTCTTGGACCTATCAGTGACAGACCCCCCCCTTGCCACCACCCACTTGGGTCTTGGACCTATCAGTGATAGACCCCCTTTGCCCCGCCCACTTAGGTCCTGGACCTATCAGTGACAGACCCCCCCCTTGCCCTGCCCACTTGGGTCCTGGACCTATCCGTGACAGACCCCCTTGCCCCGCCCACTTGGGTCCTGGACCTATCAGTGGCTGTCCCCCTCTCATCCTGCCCACTCATGTCCTGGATCCCTTAGTTATGGCCCCTCACCAGCCTCTTGGGGGCCATCAGTTCTGATCCTTCATGGTCCTGGTTTTTTTGTCTCCTAGAGGTTTGTGTGTGGTCTCCAAGGTGGTGGTATGAACTGCCCCCCACCGTGGCCCAGAGGTCACGTTTCACAAAGCAGGGGCACTGGAGCCCGGCTCAAGACTGAATTGGAGCTTCCAGGTGGACCTGGGGTACAGGGAAGGGACATTGCACGACCTGGGAATGGGCTGTGTCTGGACACATTTGAGCTGCAGCGTTGTTGAATTTGCAACAAGAAAAATGGTCCAAGAACAAATGACGTTGAAGTTCCTGAGGAATCAGACCACAGCCCAATCACAGCCCAAGCCTGGACTGGGGTAACAGTAGGGGTTTGGTGGGCTCCCCCAAAGCCTGTCACCTGTGAGGGTCCTAGCAAAAGGGATTCTGCCACAACGACCTGGTTGCCAAAGCCTTTTGTCCTTGGGAACCTGAGACTTCCTTCCCCATCCCAGAGACAGACACCGGGGTGGTGGGGGCACAGGCAGGGGTCCTGCCCCCTCCTGGAAGCACTCTGTCTCCCACAGACAAGGGATCGCCCACAGTAAATGCCAGGCCAGGGAAGGCTCTCTGAGCCTCGGGCCTGCCAACCCTCCGCCCCTCAGGCAACCCTACAGGGGCCAGTGAGAGCCTAAGGGCAGTTCAGTTCAGTCCATTTCAGTCGCTCAGTCGTGTCCGACTCTCTGCGACCCCATGAATTGCAGCACACCAGGCCTCCCTGTCCATCACCAACTCCCAGAATTTACTCAAACTCATGTCCATCGAGTCGGTGATGCCATCCAGCCATCTCATCCTCTGTCGTCCCCTTCTCCTCCTGCCCCCAATCCCTCCCAGCATCAGGGTCTTTTCCAATGAGTCAACTCTTCACATGAGGTGGCCAGAGTATTGGAGTTTCAGCTTCAGCATCAGTCCTTCCGATGAACACCCAGCACTGATCTCCTTTAGGATGGACTGGTTGGATCTCCTGCAGTCCAAAGGACTCTTCAGAGTCTTCTCCAAAACCACAGTTCAAAAGCATCAATTTTTTGGTGCTCAGCTTTCGTCACAGTCGAACTCTCACATCCATACATGACCACTGGAAAAACCATAGCCTTGACTAGACGGACCTTTGTTGGCAAAGTAATGTCTCTGCTTTTTAATGTGCTATCTAGGTTGGTCATAACTTTCCTTCCAAGGAATAAGCATCTTTTAATTTCATGGCTGCAATCACCATCTGCAGTGATTCTGGAGCCCCAAAAAACAAAGTCTGACACTGTTTCCACTGTCTCCCCATCTATTTCCCATGAAGTGATGGGACCAGATGCCATGATCTTAGTTTTCTGAATGTTGAGCTTTAAGCCAACTTTTTCACTCTCCTCTTTCACTTTCATCAAGAGGCTTTTTAGTTCCTCTTCACTTTCTGCATAAGGGTGGTGTCATCTGCATATCTGAGGTTATTGATATTTCTCCCAGCAATCTTGATTCCAGCTTGTGCTTCTTCCAGCCCAGCATTTCTCATGATGTACTCTGCATATAAGTTAAATAAACAGGGTGACAATATACAGCCTTGACGTACTCCTTTTCCTATTTGGAACCAGTGGGTTGTTCCATGTCCAGTTCTATTGCTTCCTGACCTGCACATAGGTTTCTCAAGAGGCAGGTCAGGTGGTCTGGTATGCCCATCTCTTTCAGAAATTTCCACAGTTTATTGTGATCTACACAGTCAAAGGCTTTGGCACAGTCAATTAAGCAGAAATAGATGTTTTTCTGGAACTCTCTTGCTTTTTCGATGATCCAGCGGATGTTGGCAATTTGATCTCTGGTTCCTCTGCCTTTTCTAAAACCAACTTGAACTTCTGGAAGTTCACGGTTCATGTATTGTTGAAGCCTGGCTTGGAGAATTTTGAGCATTACTTTACTAGTGTGTGAGATGAGTGCAATTGTGTGGTAGTTTGAGCATTCTTTGGGATTGCCTTTCTTTGGGATTGGAATGAAAACTGCCATTTTCCAGTCCTGTGGCCATTGCTGAGTTTTCCAAATTTGCTGGCATATTGAGTACAGCACTTTCACAGCATCATCTTTCAGGATTTGAAATAGCTCAACTGGAATTCCATCACCTCCACTAGCTTTGCTCATAGTGATGCTTTCTAAGGTCCACTTGACTTCACATTCCAGGATGTCTGGCTCTAGGTGAGTGATCACACCATCGTGATTATCTGGGTCGTGAAGATCTTTTTTGTACAGTTCTTCTGTGTATTCTTGCCACCTCTTCTTAATATCTTCTGCTTCTGTTAGGTCCATACCATTTCTGTCCTTTATTGAGCCCATCTTTGCATGAAATGCTCTCTTGCTATCTCTAATTTTATTGAAGAGATCTCTAGTCTTTCCCATTCTACTGTTTCCCTCTATTTCTTTGCATTGATCGCTGAGGAAGACTTTCTTATCTCTCCTTGCTATTCTTTGGAACTCTGCATTCAAATAGGAATATCTTTCCCTTTCTCCTTTGCTTTTCACTTCTCTTCTTTTCACAGCTATTTGTAAGGCCTCCTCCGACAACCATTTTGCCTTTTTGCATTTCTTTTCCATGGGGATGGCCTTCATCCCTGTCTCCTGTACAATGTCACAAACCTCCGTCCATAGTTCATCAGGCACTCTGTCTATCAGATCTAGTCCCTTAAATCTATTTCTCACTTCCACTGTATAGTCATAAGGGATTTGATTTAGGTCATATCTGAATGGTCTAGTGGTTTTCCCTACTTTCTTCAATTTCAGTCTGAATTTGGCAATAAGGAGTTCATGATCTGAGCCACAGTCAGCTCCCGGTCTTGTTTTTGCTGACTGTATAGAGCTTCTCCATCTTTGGCTGCAAAAAATATAATCAATCTGATTTCGGTGTTGACCATCTGGTGATGTCCATGTGTAGAGTCTTCTCTTGTGTTGTTGGAAGAGGGTGTTTGCTATGACCAGTGTGTTCTCTTGGCAAATCTATTAGCCTTTGCCCTGCTTCATTCTGTACTCCAAGGCCAAATTTGCCTGTTACTCCAGGTGTTTCTTGACTTCCTACTTTTGCATTCCAGTCCCCTATAATGAAAAGGACCTCTCTTTTGGGAGTGTTAGTTCTAAAAGGTCTTGTAGGTCTTCATAGAACTGTTCAACTTCAGCTTTTTCCGCATTACTGGTTGGGGCATAGGCTTGAATTACTGTGATATTGAATGGTTTCCCTTGGAAACGAACAGAGATCATTCTGTCATTTTTGAGATTGCATCCAAGTACTGCATTTCAGATTCACTATTCACCAAAAGCCTGAATAGTCAATGGGAGTGCTGCCCCTGCGCAGGTCCATGCCTGCTGACACATGAGACTTAGTCCGGATCCAGGGTCTCCTAACATAACAGCCAAAATAGCCAGGATACAATAGAAAATTACCTTTTGTACCAGGAACCAAGAAATTTACAGCCTGAATGAGAAAACACAATTGACTGAGGCCAGCATCCAGATGAATCAGGTTTTGGGATTACAGTATCTGGCCAGGATTTAAAGCAACCGTTGCAACAATGCTTCAACAAGCAAGTCAAAATTCTATTCAAACAAATGGAGAAATAGAAACAGAGCCACAGCAAAGAACTAGAAGTCATGAAAAAAGCCAAACAGACTAGGTTACAAAAATGTATAAAGCAAATTACAAATCCACTGGAAGCTCAGAAGCAGAGTGAGGATGATGGAGGAGTGAATCTGGGAACTTGAGGACTGAGCAATGGTGAGTTCAATCTAATTGGCAGAGAGTTGAATACGTGAGGGGACCTAAGGGACAACTGTTTGTTATCGCTGAGTCTTAGATGGTGAGGGGAAGGAGAATGGGGCTAAGGAGAATTTGAAGAAATGACCCAAACTCTCCAAATCCAGCAAAAGACACGGATGTGTAAATTCAAGAAGCTATGTGAACCCCAAACAGGAGTCCAAAACAGCAACAACAAAAATCCATGCAAGACTTTTCATCATGAACTTTATGACAACTAAAGACAAAGAAAAAATCTTGAAAGCAGCCAGACAGAAGTGATGTCAGATTATGTATATTGAATGACAATGGTGGATTTCTCATTTTAAACCACAGACGCCAGAAGGAACTGACACATTTTTTAAGGCCCAAAGAAAAGAAATACCAGCTGTGAATTCTATGTTCAGTGAAACTACCTTCAGGAGTAAAGGGATAATAGACTTTCTCAGGTGAAGGAACTAAAAGAATTAGTATTTAGCAGGGCTCTTCTTAACAATTTGGCTAAAGGAAGTTCTTTGAACAGAAGTACAAATGATGAAAGAAACTTGGAGCATCAGTAAAGAAAACAGAACAATGGAAAGAATGACAGACCCTGCTTTTCCTCACAAGCATTATAAATAAAAAATGACTGATGATTGAAACAAAAATTATTCCACCATCCAATACTCAAGACAGTGATATTTCAAAGTGAGGAAGGTAAAGAGACCTCAATGTAGGTGATATTTCCACACATCAGACCAAGTGGTGAAATGCTGATACCAGCAGATAATGACAAATCACATACACAGATATGTAGTAATAGGTTACATTAAATTAGTGATTAAATTAGTAATTTAACAAGCAGCATAGAAACTATGCAAAAATGTATACTTTATAACTCTAAACACATCAAAATGAAATCTTAAATGAAAACTAATAGGAAGGCAAGAAAACAGAAACAAGGAAACAAAAACAAAACAATAGTATATCAGAATTTAGTCCTATATCAAAATTTAGTCCTTTGATGTAAATGTTTGAAGAAAAACAGATTGCAGAATGAGAACGCCATTTACAAGACATTTCAAATTCAGTGACATAGGTAAGTTGAAATTACAAGAATGTAAAAATATATATCTTGCCAACACTAATTTAAAAAATACATGAACCACTCTACTAATACCTGAGAAAATATACTTTAGGGTAAAGAATATTACTAGAGACAAGGATGGACATTATACAATCGTAAAAGGACTAGTCCACCGGAAAGACATGAGGATCCTAAATGGACACTCATCAGAAGCTCAATACATGAGGCCAAAACTGGTTGAGCTGAAAGGAAACAGACAAACCCACAGTACAGGTGGGAACTCAACACGTGCTTCTCCGCATCTGATAGAACTATTACACTGGAACTGTTTATAATATGATAGAATAGTATGGACAGAAAGTCAAGAAGGATATGGAAAGCCTGCACAACATAAGCAACCACAGGATCTAACTGACAAATCCTGAACCCCACTCAGCAGCAATATACACATTTTTTCAAGCACCTGTGGACCTTTCACCAAATAGACCATAAATTGAGCCCTAAAGCAGAGGATGGTCTTGATCCCTGTCTTCTGTACAATGTCACGAACCTCCGTCCATAGTTCATCAGGCACTCTGTCTATCAGATCTAGTCCCTTAAATCTATTTCTCACTTCCACTGTATAGTCATAAGGGATTTGATTTAGGTCATATCTGAATGGTCTAGTGGTTTTCCCTACTTTCTTCAATTTCAGTCTGAATTTGGCAATAAGGAGTTCATGATCTGAGCCACAGTCAGCTCCCGGTCTTGTTTTTGCTGACTGTATAGAGCTTCTCCATCTTTGGCTGCAAAAAATATAATCAATCTGATTTCGGTGTTGACCATCTGGTGATGTCCATGTGTAGAGTCTTCTCTTGTGTTGTTGGAAGAGATCCAACCAGTCCATCCTAAAGGAGATCAGTCCTGGGTGTTCACTGGAAGGACTGATGCTGAAGCTGAAACTCCAATACTTTGGCCACCTCATGTGAAGAGTTGACTCATTGGAAAAGACCCTGATGCTGGGAGGGATTGGGGGTAGGAGGAGAAGTGGACAACAGAGGATGAGATGGCTGGATGGCATCACTGACTCGATGGACATAAGCCTGAGTAAACTCTGGGCGTTGGTGATGGACAGGGAGGCCTGGTGTGCTGTGACTCATGGGGTCACAAAGAGTCAGACACAACTGAATGACTGAACTGAACTGAAAGCAGAGGGAATCCTGGGAAAGGGCGTAGGTCCTCTCTGGGCCCTTAGGGTTTCTAAGACCATCTCAAGTTGCCTAGATCCTGGAGAGTTGGTTAGGAAAATAAAACAGACATTGGTTGAGCACCTACTGTTTGCTAGGTGCAGTGCAAACCCTTGCCATTTGGCTTGGTTTATGGGTTTAAGCTCCCCGCTGCAGAAAAGTCAAGGAATCCATACAGCACAAACTTGAGTGGGCCCGGTGGGAGCGTGCTACCTGCCATCTGGGCCTGGGTGTGGGCCCCATACAGATCCCCTCAGTGCCACAGGTTGAGTCTGCCAACAACCTCGGCCAGGAGCCACTGAAACTGGCGTATAGTTACACAACAGCTCCCAAATGGGGCACAGACAAGTTAAATGATCTTAGCTGCTACAAATGAACAGCTGCAGACAACTGCGAGCAGGGTTCTGGGCCCATTTACTGAGAATGAAGCTCAGGGTCAGAAAAATGTATTGACCACAGTCTGGACACAGGCCTGGTTGTCTTTCTTTTTTTTAAACTCTAATTTCTTTCTGTGTCAGAGCCCCAGCCAGGCAGCATGGGAGGCTGCAGGAAAGAACCCAGTCAGCGATTCCAGAGCCTGTGTCCTCCCTGTGGCCCTGAAAAGACATCTCTGCACACTCTCCCCAGTGAGCAATCTCCCGTGAACTGGTTCCCTCCTTCTGCACTTTGCCTTCCATTTGAACTGGAAGAATCTAGCTGAAGCCACACCTGCAGTCTCCCAGGATGTGCTGAAGCTGGCGGTGGCTGAGAACATCGTGGGCACCACCGCCCCCTAGTGGCGTCATCGCTTACTACAGCAGTGTGTGAGTGTGTCAAGTCACTCAGTCCTGTCGACTCTTTGCGACTCCACGGACTGTAGCCCACCAGGCTTCTCTGTCCATGGGATTTTCCAGGCAAGGGTACTGGAGTGGGTTTCCATTTTCTTCTCCAGGTACTACAGCAGGCACAACTGCAAAGACCAGTGCGGTGTCTGTTAGCTGCTAACCTATAGATGGAGAGCATGTGAAATGAAAAATAGATTGAGTTGTCTTAATATGAGGAGTTTGGATGCTGAAGCCTAGTTGTCTGGCTTCAAATTTTGGCTCTCCTGCCTATTCACTCTGTGACTTTGACAGGCTACTTGACCAGACCATCTTTTCTCATTTGTCAGATGGAAACAATAGTAGTGCTTATGTGATACTGATGTCCTGAGAATTAAATGAGTGAACAGGTTAGAACAGCACCTGTAGGGAAGTGGCATGTAATCATAACCTATAATTATCTTTAAAAAATATTATTACAGTCTTTAATCCTTGATAGACCAATTGCTGGTATTTGCAGATTAAAGTTGAGACCCACTGTACAAAAAGTGAGGAATTTCCCTGGTGGCTCAGAGGGTAAAGAATCTGCCCACAATGCAGGAGATCCGGGTTCGATCCCTAGGTGGGGAAGATCCCCTGGAGAGGGAATGGCAATCCACTCCAGCGTTCTTGCCTGGAGA
The DNA here is from genome assembly GCF_910594005.1 of Cervus elaphus. Classification (NCBI taxonomy): domain Eukaryota; kingdom Metazoa; phylum Chordata; class Mammalia; order Artiodactyla; family Cervidae; genus Cervus; species Cervus elaphus. The sequence goes on from NC_057832.1 coordinate 82,239,775, forward strand.
ATCCCATGGACAGAGAAGCCTGGCGAGGTCTAGACCATGGGGTTGCAAAGAGTCAGACACAACTGAATGACTAACATTTTCACTTTCATCCTTCATAGTGGTGACTCCCTAGTATAAGAGTGGGAAAACTTCCAAATAAAGGTACTGCAGTGGCTTAAAATTAGATGGTCAGGATTGGCCTCAAACTGCTGGGGTTGAGAAGGTTTGCATCTGTGAGTGACTAAGGCGGTGGTCTGGTGGTCTTCCTGTCTTAGCATGAACAGGAGCTGGCCCAGCAAAGCTTCCACAGGAAGGAGAGGGCATACCTCACTCCCTTCCCTCCTACACTCCCCTGCCCCACCAGCCAACCTTTCTGCTTCCCCCCATACCCCGCCTCTGTGTCCCAGTCATCCTTGTTATCTGATCACAGGTATAAAGAGATACCAGGAATGAAAACAAAAGAAACCTCCTTTATGAGGTGTTGAAAATGTTCTAAAATTGATTGTGTTGACAGTGAATTGTAGGGAAGATATGAAAAACCATTTACACTTTGAATGGATGAAGGGTGTAATGTGTGCATTGTATTTCAATAGAGCTGTTATAGAGGTAAAAGTGGAAAGAATCTAGAAGACCAAAGACAAATGTGAGAGTCCTGGGTGGTATATACAGCAACCCAATATCTCTGCGTGGAGAGAGCAAGGGAAATCAGCCTGACAGCTCGGGAACCTCTGTGGCCCTGCCACACCCCCCGAAGCATCTGCCTCCCAGGCTTGCTAACCAAGCAGAACTGTGCTTCCTCTTACAAACATGCTCCAACTGGGAAATACAGAACGCCTGCAGAGGATGAACCTATAACCACAGTGGTGGCCTCCTCCTCTGTGACGTGGGAGCCCTGGGGTGGCCTGTGCAGGGAAGTGAACCGGGGAACCCCTGGGGTGGGGAAAGGGAAGCTGAGAGACAGGAAGGGAATCTGGAGAGAGGCAGGCCTCCCACAATGCAGTGGGGGGCTCTCAGTGGGGTGACCTGTTCTCCAAAAGACCTGGGTTGAGTTTTCAAACTTCACCTTTGATTAAAAAACCCAACACCAGCAGGTGGAACTTCCCAGTGGCACATAGGTGGGCATTACCACTTCAAATGGGGCTTCCCAGGTGGCTCAGTGGGTTAAAAAAAAAAAAAAAAAGAATCCATCTGCCAATGCAGGAGACTCAGGAGATGTGGGTTCGATCCCTGGATTGGGAAGATCCCCTGGAGGAGGAAATAGCAACATCCATCCAATATTCTTGCTTGGAGAATTCCATGGACAGAGGAGCTTGGTGGACTACGGTCCATGGAATTGCAAAGAGTTGGACACGAGTGAGCACGCATGCACTTTACTGCCTCAAGTCAGGCAAGGAGGAACCTGGTGTGTTTTCAGCCATCCTTCTGTCATTGGAAAACTACAGGTGGGAGAGCTCAAGCACAATGAAGAGGAGACTGGGAAAATCTGGCAGAGGCTCAGGCTTGACCAGATGGTGGGTGGGGCTCAGGCCTGGGCTGCAGGCTCTACTGCAGGGGGACACCTGTAGCCGGGAGAGAACCTTCAGCCTCGCACCTACCTCAGCAACCACCCAGCAGGATGGACGGGTCTGAGCCAGGAGAAGCGGTAGGTGGTCAGGATTTATCGGGGCCAAGGAGGGAGGAAGTGATTTCCAAAAGAGAGAACTTTTGCCCAGGTCCAGGGAAGTGCAGGGTAGTGGGGGCATCCAGGCTGTGAAGACCCTGCAGAAGGACATGGGGAGCTCAGAGTCCAGCTATGAGCACCTTCTGCTCTCCTCGCTCTTCTCTCCCAAGACTCCACCTGAGGCTCCAGCAACAAATCCCGAGGGGAGGTGAATGACTCTGAGTTAGCCCGGAAAAGTGAATTCTCACGAGGCCCTGCATGTCTTCAACACCAATTGGCTTTTGCCATTAGAAAGAGTGGTATTTTATGTATAAACATGAGCAGAGTAGTTCCTGGGCCTGCCTGAGATGTCAACTAGCACCCGCTCCCCCTGAGCAGACATGAAGGAAAAAGAAAGACAAAAGCAAGGCCACTGTGCGATGACCCCATGAGTCCTGCCTTCTCCACTTCGGTTGTACCTTGGAGGGCAGGTGACGGGCAGGAATATGTGTCTTTCTCAGCAGGTGTGCTGCACATACAGAGCTTAGGACCTGCCAGAAGCTGAGGAGAAGTGTTTTGGAGGGGAGGACTTTCCTCCTCTGTAAGATGAAACTACCAAGAAAGTTACCTCTCTGGATGGTGGAGCCAACCAAATAACAACTGTGGAGGCACAGCTGCAGATCACATCGCATTTAAGAACAGAGAGAAAAGAAGCCAAGGAGATACCAATGAAAGTATTTTAACACCAGTTTAAAAAGAAATGTGACTGTGCTTGGTAGAGCATGGACACATATTTTGGAGGCGTGCACTGACGAGTCTCCCCCTTTTCCAGTGCTCTGCACATGGGTGGGTTTGGGCTGATCAGTCCTCATTCTTATGATCATGGGCGTCAGACTCCATGTCTTCAAAAGGCTGCAATGAAGATGGAATGAGGTTGTGTATAAGAAGAACCAGTGCAAAGCCTGGAACATGGTGATCATCCCCATCATCAGCATCACCACCACCGCCAGCATCTTCACCATCATCGCCATCAACATCAGTGTCATTGGTGTCATCTTTCCTGTTACGAGGTGTCAGGTGTGACAAGCCCCCAAACCTGCTTCCTAGGAGTTGGAGTGTGGGGGTCAGATTGGGAGTACTTGGTTCCCTCCTCTGTTAGGCCCAGTTGAATGGAAAGACAAAGAGAAGCAAACTGAAGTATCTGAGGAGTCCTGACACACGGTGTGAGTGTAGTTCCAGGGTGTCTGCTTGCTTCCCTGGCAAGGAAGCAGAATTACTAGATCTCCTGGCATATAATCAAACATGTGTTTGCATTTTACGTATGCTTAGTCTCTTAGATTGTCCTATTATCCACCTAGTTATCCAAAGGAAAGCGGGAAAAGATATGTGGGAATGGACATCGTTACAGATACTGTAAAAGTGAAGGTTGGAAAAAAAATGGGGAAAAGATTTGAATAGAAACTTTACCAAAGAAGACAAATCAGCACATGAAAATCATCTCAACATCAACAGCCATTTGTCACTTAATTGCTAAGTTGTGTCCAACTCTTTTGTGATCCCATGGACTGTAGCCCACCAGGCTTCTCTGTCCATGGGATTTCCCAGGCAAGAATACTGGACTGGGTTGCCATTTCCTTCTCTAGAGGATCTTCCCAGCCCAGGGATTGAACCCGGGTGTTTTGCATTGGCAGGTGGATTCTTTACTACTGAGCCACCAGGGAAGCCCTAATTAGGCTCTAGAAACATGCAAATTAAAACTACAATTAGATATGATTCCATCACTCTTAGGTGGTTAAATTTTTTTAAAAATGCCAAAGAGGAACTCCAACTCATTGCTGGAAGGAATGCAAAAAGCGTGTGGACACTTAGGAAAGATTTCGTACAAGGTTAAACATGCACTTACCATATAACCCACCAAACCTGATCTTAGGAGTTTACCCAGTGGAAAGGAAGGCCTCATTTCTGGACAGAGGCCCATGAGTTATCTGAGCAATATTAGTCTTTAAACTTTAGTTAGCATTTACTCTGTGTCAGACATTAACTCCTACAAGTCTCAAAACAATCCATTGAGATTAAGCCTGAGCAGCGCTCCCCATGCTGCTGTCTGCACCCGCCCTCCCCTCCTCTCCCTCCAGCTTTATGGGGCCCCCTCACCTGGGAGGTAACAGAGGTGCACCTCTCCAGGCCAGGGTATCAGACAAGGGCCGCATATGCTTTGTACAAGCACAGACAGTTTACTAGGGTAAGAAGGTGGAAGGAAGTCAAGGCGATTGCTGATCTTAGCTCTCTGTGACTTGGAGGGTCTTTTGTGCTCCCAGAAGCGAGGCTGGTCAGGGCTGCAAGCACTGCTGTGGGAAGACCCTTCTCTTCCTGGCTTTGTGGGAGCTTCTGCTCCTGGAGGGGACTGTGCCCCCGGCTCAGAGGGTTGCGTCCTGGCCCCTTATGCTCCCCTGGCCACCACTGAATCCAAGGATTCTGGAGGAGGGGTTCTGCTCTATAGAGCAGCTGTGAATGTGTGCATGTTTGCTTGTGTGTGTGTGTGGTTGTTTGTGCTTGTGCATCTGAGGTCTTGCTTATCACCCTCAAACCTACAGGTGAGTGACCAAGGTGGGCCAGGAGCGACACTGACTACAGAGTTTCAGGGCCCCCCGCTCCTCAGCGGTCAGCAGGGACCAGGCTGGGAGGGTCAGCTGGGACCCCAGGTCGTTCCTTGCTGCTGGCAGCGGGGTGAGGAGATGCTGACACAGCCTACACTTCACAACCACCAGGAGGCGGGGGTTGAAGACATATTAACGTTGATTTAGAGAAAGTGCGCAGTGCCTTTGCAGGCTCCTGGGGGTCGGCCAACTGCTGTCCACCGTCTACACCCGCGGGGTGGCTGGCTGTGTGTGCTTTCCTGTCATTGCTGGCGTATGTGGAAGCACAAACACCGTGGAAGAAAGGCTTGAGAAAAAAACACGAAATGGTATCTGTAGTTGTGCCAGAGTGGGAGGGTTCCCCCCTTTTTCTGTTCTTTATTTTTTTGTGTGTGTGTGTGGGGAGTATTTTCAGAATGGTCGCTCAGCAGATAAAGATTTTGCCTTCAATGCAGGAGACCTGGGTTTGATCCCTGGGTCGGGAAGATCCCTTGGAGAAGGGAGTGGGTACCCACTCCAGTATTCTTGCATGGGAAATTCCATGGACAGAAGAATCTGGTGGGCTACAGTCCGTTGGATCGCAGAGTCAGACACGAGTGAATGACTAACACAACGATAAAATGCTATTAAGAAAAATCCTCTATGCTGCGTAGGGTCCCGGAGTGGCCGGCAGGGGGCGCGCGCCATCGGGGACTCGCGCCGGGCAGTGGGGCTCCCGGGAGGTGCGCGCGCAGGACGCGGACCCGGCCTAGGGGTAGGGGGCGAGGATCTCGAGCGGAGGTGGTTGGGGGCGGGGGGCGGTCTGTGGACAGCCCACTCGGTCCTGAGCACTGTATCGGTAGTAGCCCAGCCTTGTGAAGAGCCTTTTGGGGAGGAGGGGGCTCCAGCTGAGACCTCAGGGCTGGGGAAACGCGATGCTTGGTGTGGCAAGGAGATCGGCATTCAGAATAGTCGGGAGCCCTAAGGAGTCCTCATCCTCGCCCGAACCCCGCAGGGACCCGCTCAGCGAGGAGAGAAGGTGGCGGTTCCTCTCAGAGGCTTCTCGGGCTGGGCACGTGTCGGTGCTTGCAGGTTTAACTCGCGGGATTGCACATGGCGTCTCCATTCCACAGCGGAGGGCCCAGCAGAGCTCGGGGCGGTGGTGGCGGGGAGGAGGCGGGGGCGGCATACATTCTCCGCCTCCCCCATCCTCCTCAGCTCTGCAGAAACGAGGAAGAAGAGCGATTTCCTAGACGTGTCGTGAGTTTTAAGTACAGAAACAGAAGGGGGGCATTCTATACGCGATGACTGTGGTTGTGAAGCTGTAGGGTTTGCTGAGCATCTAAGTCTTCCTTTCCCTGTAAGGTCTTTTGTAAGAACGAACCCCAGAGGGCGCCGGTTCAGCCCAGCTGCTTTTCAAGTCCGGAGGGCAGAGGGCAATGGCCCCACGTAGCAGGGCTCTCCACTCCTTGATTCCCCTTCTTGTGAGTAATTTGGCCTCTCTGGTGGCTCAGGTAAAAGAATCTGCCTGCCAATGCAGGAGATGCAGGTTGGATCCTTGGGTTGGCAAGGTCCGCTGGAGAAGGAAATGGCAACCCACTCCAGTATTCTTGCGTTCTTGCTTGGGAGATCCCATGGACAGAGGAACCTGGTGGGCTACAGTCCATGGGGTCCCAAAGAGTTGGATAATACTGAGCGACTAAACAACAACAACAAGGGTAAAGACTCTCCTTCCCGCGGGGCACAGGAGTCCTGTGACCTGGCCCTGGCCTGGCTGTCCTTTGGGACATCACCCGTTCCTTCCCCATCTCACGGTGGATGGCTCTGTGTGTGAGAGAATACCCATGCGGTAGTCTCTGGGGTCTGACAGGCCCCCACGAGGACTTCTAAACCAGATGGCTTGTCTTGAGTCATCCAGCTGAGTTCTGAAGGCTCCTCTGAGCTGCTATTGTTTGCCAAGACCCCCCCACCCAGAGTCCTCCAGGGGTTGCCCTTCCTCCTGTCTTCTGTATCTGGTGTTAAAAAGGAACACTTGGGGTCATTCCTTTTATGACAAGTAAAGACCTTGCATTACAGTGACCAAAATGGTCACAACATGGAAATATTCTATTTGTCTCTTCTGTGTGTATTGCCTAGAAGGACTCTATTTACTTTACACGTTTACTCACTGCAATCACATTATGATCCTAAAATACAGTTGTTACAGGAAAATCAGGATAAATACTTAATTCCTCCCTCCCTTTTTACTTACAGTTTTCAGGTTGAGTTTATTTCTTAGAATCCTCCCATGGTGAACAAGTAGAGTTTTGTTTGTTTTAGTACCTTTCTGAATTCCTCAATTTTTAACACATGTGATTTGTTTCCACCCACCTCTGTGACTGCTTTTCGCCTTTAATGTTAAAGAATAAGAAGTGTGAATACACAGCAATGTGAAAGTGAAAGTCTCTCACTCGTGTCTAACTCTTTGCGACCCCATGTGCTGTATAGTCCATGGAATTCTCCAGGCCAGAATACTGGAGTGGGTAATTGTTCCTTTCTCTAGGGGATCTTCCCAACCCAGGGATTAAACCGAGGTCTCCTGCATTCCAGGCAGATTCTTTACCAGCTGAGCCACCAGGGAAGCCCAGGAATCCTGGAGTGGGTAGCCTATCCCTTCTCCAGGGGATCTTCCCGACCTAGGAATCAAACTGGGGTCTCCTGCATCGCAGGCAGATTCTTCACCAGCTGAGTTCCCAGGGAAGCCCTGATATACAGCAAGGGCCATGACAATGGGCATTCCAGTTGTTCCATGTTCCATTTCTGGAGTTCAGCTCTAACGGAAGCGTTAAAAAACAGGTTTGAATAAAAGCGTTATGAACAAAGATGTTGGTTGAAGTATTTTTTAAAAAATGGAAGATTGAAAATATTCTCATTCTATAGTTCAATAGTTATTTAGTAAAATAGGGCACATCCATTTGATGAAATATTATACTCTGATTAAAATGGTCATTCTTAAAACTGCATAACAGTGTTAGCACCTTTATGGAAATATATAATATACATACAGCAATATTCACCCAATTTAAATGCATTCAGTAACTTTTAAAAAAAGATTTATTTATTTATGGCTGAGCTGGGTCTTTGTTGCTGTGTGTGGGCTTTTTCTAGTTGCGGTGAGTGGGGGCTCCTCATTGCGGTGGCTTCCCTTGTTGTGGAACATGAGCTCTAGGGCATATGGGCTCAGTAGTTGTGACCCATGGGCTTAGTTGCTGTGTAGCATGTGGAATCTTCCCTGAACAGGGATCAAACCCATGTCCCCTGCATTGTCAGGAAGACTCTCAGCCACTAGACCACTGGGGAAGCCCTAAATGTGTAGAGTTAACTCCTAACACATGCGTAACAGTTGTGCAAACATCACAATCCTGTGTGGGTTCCCATTGCCCTCAACTTCCCTCATGACCCAACTGTTCCTCTCACAGATACTGAAGAAAAAGCTTGTTCGTGAAGGGTCACAGCAGCACTGTTTACAACAATGAAGATGTGGAAACCATTCAAATGTCCATCAACTGAAGAATGGGTGAAAACTGTCGTATGGTCACACAGTGGACTATCATTCAGCCCTGAAAAGGCATGAAGTACCAGCACATGAAGCAATGTGCCTGAGCTTCAAAACATTATGTTGATAAAAGAAGCCAGATGTAAGAAATCATATATTATAGAACCGTATTCATAGGAAGTGTGCAGAATGGGCGAATCCACAGAGACAGAAATGGGGTCCATGCTGCTGAGGGCTGAGGGAGGGGGAAACAGGAAGTCACTGCTTATGGGCACAAGCTTTCCTTTCTCAGTGATATAAACGGTTCTGAAAGTAGAGAGGGGCTCTCGTTACACAATGTTGTAAAGGTGCTAAATGCCACTGAACTGTACACTTAAAAATGGTTGAACATGTTAGTTTTACCACAATAAAAAACAATAGCCATAAATGAATGGCTTTTGGTAGCCTCTTGAGAAGTAGAGTGATACAGTGGAAAGATCTAAGATTTTAGATGTAGGATAATTTGATTACCACTCTACCACTTCCTTTCTCTGTGACCTTGGGCAAACCTCTTGGAACTGGTTTCCTCACCTGAAATATGTGGTAAGCCAGTGTTTCTGGGTGGGTGAAATGAGATGACACCACTGAAGTGGAAGCACAGATGCTTGACTTACTTTACGATGATGAGTAAGACAGATTTTTTTGGAGGAGGAGGAGGAGAAGAAAAAAGGACCATGCAGAGTACACCACGAAAAGAGCAAGACAGATAGGTGTTCTCAGTGATTTTGTATCTCACAGTCACCGAGTGCTGGGCCTGCCCCTCACTTCCATCACCCTCATCCCCAGCTGTGTTCCTTTGGACAAGTTGCTTAACTTCTCTGTCTGAGTTTTCTAAAGACTAAAGTTGTGATGATGACTGAGGACTGGCTAGGCAGTGCTAGTGTTATTGGTTTCTGGTGTTCTTGTCTTCAATAAGGAGAGAAGGAAAGAAGGAACATGGTTGTAAGCTTGATAATCTCTGGGGGTGTTTTTGTTTTTTCATTTTTCAAACTGGGATTAAACTTCTCTGTAACATTTTACAATTATACTCTGGTTGGTGGTCACTGATCTCTTTGGAAGAGCTCAGAGCTCACAGAGCCCTTTTGGACACCATGAAAGAGCCACCTGCCCACAGGATGGTGTTGTGAGGATTTACCCAGACTGTGGTCTCAGTGACTGTCTGACACAGACCTGGAAGGGAACACAGAACATTAAGCTGCAGGTTACAGGTTTGGGCCCCACCACTTTTGGATCTCAGATCCCTCCAAGTAAAGGAGGAGATTCTTGGCAGGCTGCTATGGCATTGTAGTAGGGTGGATTAAGAATGTCCCATGCAGTGTGTGGGATGGACTTATACCAAACAGTATTTGTTGCTCACTTATTTATTTTTTTGCTGCAAAAACCTTTATTGTTTCCATTTTGTCCAAGGCTTGAGAGAGGTCTTGGGGGTGTTAAAAAGCTGCCTAGTGGCTGCAGAGATGGGCTTCAGGAAGCCCCGACGTTAGCAGGGGGCTCCTCAAAGGCCACTGGTCTCAGAGACTCCTAGTCATGCTTGAGGGTGAACCATTTGAAGAGATATTCACCCAACCCAGCCTGGGAACCAGCTGGCCTGCGGAGGTTGGTCAGGTGGTCATCAGCTTCTTGATGAGTTTCACCTCCTCACGTAGGAAGTGGTTCTCCAGGAGGTCGCAGAGGTGGGGGTCTGCACTGGCAGAACCCAGGCCATGCAGATCCAAAAGGGCCTAGTTCAGATTCTTCTCTGTGAGAAGGGCAACTTCCATAGCATCCTGGATTTTACCCCACTCATCTTGAGATGGCTTCTGCACGTTCAGGAAGAGGGCATGGCTGCCGCCCTGGATTTGCATTCGCAAGAGATGCTTGCTGCCCTTGTACTTCTCCTTGGCCAATTTGTGGAAAAAAATGGCCCACACCCTTCCTGAGTCACATCGTCTTGGTCAAAATAGAAGCCCAGAGACAGGTAGGTGTAGGAGTCCCACAGATGCTTGTTGACCAGGTGGTTGACGGCGGCCTCCACCTCAGTGGAATAATTCTGAGGAATCTGGGAGCTAGTGGTTGATCGGTAATAAGGAGTTAAGCTCAAAAACTTGTGGCTGGTCCCAGTAATCATGGACAGCAGAGTAACTGATGCCAAAAGTTGTCACTGGAATAAAGGTTCGGGGATAGTCGGAGGCTGGAGCAAGGGGCATTCTTGGGTCTGTTCCATCTAAGCACTGCTGAAGCAAGAGACAAATCCCTAGGACTGCCAAGCGCACCTCCTGTGGCTCATTGAAATTCAAGTTTAATGGGCCCTCCTGAACTCTCCCTTGCTGGCTGTGGCGGCCCTAATAGGCTGGAGCTGAGGTTGGCATGGGTGTGCCTAGGTTATAAGGCAGCTGCTGTTTTGGGCCCAATTCCAGGCCCACACACAGGAACCCCTGGGGGGTAGGCTGGCTTGGCCTTCCCACCTCTGAGTTTCCTGAGCCCAGGGCCATGGCTTGATGCAAATTAAATGTTGAAGAACCAGCAGAGGCCCTGGCATTTAGAGTATCGAGACCAAAAAAAGGGGAGGCCAGGAGAATGGAGGAAGGAGGGAGGAAGGAAGGGAGGACGGGAGCAAGGAAGGGAAGAAAGAAGGGAAGTGGGAGGGAGAGAGGGAGAGAGCAGGCCCTTCTGCACTTTCAGAGCATCCGTTAGCTGAGGGACAAGGTCACAGGTTCCAGACTCGTGTCCTCTGGGGACCATCGTTGAGAGCATGCTAGTGAGAGAGTTGGCGTCCAAGAAAAGGAACCACATGGCAGGTCACCTTTGTAGAGGCTTGCTGAGCTCACAGGAAGCGGGCATTTGATTCGTGGTGGGATGTTGGACTGAAATGCTCAAGTTTGTGAACATGGAGCTGGGGGATCCTCAGACGCTACCAGCTGTCCTGGTGAGCCAGGTGCCTTCTTTGAATGGCCGTGGAAGGAGCAAGGCTTTGTGGAAGGCAATGTTTCCTAAGCGGGTTGTTTTTTTTTTTTTTTTTTTTTTTTGGCTGCTCTGCACGGCTCACAAGATCTTACAGGGACTGAACCCAGGCCCCAGCTGTGGAAGCAGCTGGAGTCCTAACCACCAGCAAAGTCCCCTAAGTGGGGTTCCTGCTGCTTCTATTTGTGCTGCTCATGTTGGCCCCAGAGCCACGCACCCTGTTGGCACCAACTGCCCCACTGCCCGCATCATGGCTTCCGGGCTCCGAGAGGAGGTGGGGCTGGGGTGTCTGAAGCCTGATGCTGTCACCTGGAAGAGAGTAAAGAGGGGCCTTCTTCAGATAGAGAGTCTGGAATTTATTTTACCTGTGGGTCAGTAGAGGCAGGTGTACTTTGGCTGTTAGCACAAGAGGCTGCCAGGAAGGCCAGTGATGAGCCCACATAGGCACCTGGGCACCCTTGAAACAAAGGTCATGGATCCCAGGGGGTGGCTGCCCTCTGGGTCAGCCAGCCCAGGGCTGCCTGCTTCATGCCTCTGGTCCCAGCTGAGGGTTATTGGTGCCCTTTCCAGCTCCAAGGTGGCCCGGCCTGGAAGATGAGATGGGCCACTTAGTGTTAGGGGAGAAAGAAATTGTTTTCCTTCTTTCCAGACACTAGCAACTCCATGAGATGAGCTGTTCTCTTCTTCTAGAGCAGTCGTGACTTAGAGCTGGGCTTCTCACTCTATCACCCTCCCACCTTCTCCTGCGCCTGGTCCATATCAGTATTTCACACTGTGCTGTTTTTATCCAATGACTGTGTCTGACAACCTGCAATTCCCCTGGATTCTGTGGCCCCATTCTATGGATGCTGTTCTTTCCTCTAAAGTCCTGGCTCTTTCCAAACACACTAGCTTCCTGGTTCTATAATCTCTGCTTCCCCGAGTGTCGTCTCTCCCAGCCTGGACCCTAGGCTGTTTCGTGGCCTTTGATAACCTGAATGCTGTCTCAGAGCCCTTCTTATGGTGGAGACCCCTCCAGCTGTGTCTGGGCTTGGCCATCTCCCTGTGGGGCCACGCCGTGGGGCCTCTACTGGGGTGGGTGGCACTCACTGACTCCAAATCAGATTTTCCTTTGGTATTTTTGGGGAGGGAGCTGTGTGCTGTGTCGAAGGTGAGAATTTGGGTCCTGCCCCCGGAGCCGACCAACTGCGTCCAGGTCTTGGGAGGGTGTCTCTCACCCACGGACTGAGTTGAGTGACATCCAGACGGCAGGTCCTCCCCGCTCCTGCGCTGGGCCATCCTTCCTGCACCAGGGATGCTCCCTTGCCCCCTTGCCCTGGGGGTTGGGCCCTGCTGGCTGCCAGGGTTTTCTCTTCATTACTTTCATAGGACATTGTCCTTTCTTGTGTCAATGAAAAAAATCAGTAGATCTAAGGAAAAAATGGAAAATTTTATTTGAGCCAAACTGAGGATTATAACCTGGGAACAGCCTCTCAGAAAGCTCCAAGAATTCTTCTGCCTATTAGAGGTCAAAGCACAGTTATGTAAGTTTTTGAGACAGAGGGCTGTATGCTACATGATGCATTATTGACAATTTGCACAATCCAGATCTCCATGGACAAAGTGATGGTGGGTCATGGGTCACCATGGCCCCTTACAAGGTTAAGAAGGAAGGTTCTCTCCTAAGGGGTCTGATCAATGCAGATGTATAACACACACTGGAGGCAAGGGAGGAGGCCCAAAGGGGTAAAGAAAAATTTATGTTTAAATTTTTTTCATCTTGCCGTAAAACATGAATTTTATTTCACCAACTGTTTCTGAAATAAGGTAGTACCTTTAGTAGCAAAGCCCCTCCTTTAGGGCTTCTATATATCTCAGTTGCTCCCACTGGGCATTCTCCACCCAGAGGTTGCACCTGGGACTCAAATCCCCAAAACTGAGCAAGTTGCTCACCTCTGCTGTGGGTGCAGCATCAGTCCTGGGGAGTGCTGCTCACTGGCCATCTCATGGGAGAACAATGGGGTTTTTAAGTGTTGTTGCCTGTGAATTATTAAACCTCAGTTGGACCACTGACCTGCCCTGGAGGCTTCGGCATGGATTCCCTCAGTCCTTGTCTGTAGAAGATGAAGTCTGGACCATTTGATCTGGGCTGTGTGTTCTCATACCCCTCGGTGTGCAGGGAGAATTGATGTGAAGGTGTGCACAGCAATTTAAAGCTTTGCCCCCAGTTGCTGTGTGTGTATGTGGGGGGAGCAGGTAGAGTTGAGGGGATACACACCAACAAGCAATTCAGATCTAACAGCCTGTCCCCACAGACAGCATCAGATCCCACAAGACTGCCCCATCCCCCAGCTCAGACTCCAATGGAAACTTCAGGTTGTCACCTGTGCTTCTGACCAACCTGCTCCAGGGAGGCCCCCATGACCCCCTCCTCAGGTTTGATTAATTTGCTAGAGTGGCTCAGAGGGCTCAGCGAAACATTTTGCCCACTAGATTACCAGTTTATTCTAAGAGGATATAACTCAGGAACAGCCAGAATGGAGAGATGCAGGGGGCAAGGCATGGGGAAGGACATGGAACTTCCATATTCTCTCCAAGCACCCTACTCTCCCCAAATCTCCATGTGGTCTTCTACTGGGGAGCTCCCTGAACCCTGCCTTTCTGGTTTTTTCCTGGAGGGTTCATTACATAAGCAGGATTGATTAAATCATTGGCTATTGCCAGTTGATTGATTCCCCAGAGGTCAAGGGAGATGAAACTGAAAATTCTAACCTTCTAATCACAGGACTGGCTCCACTGGCAACCATCTCCCATCCCCGGAAGCTTTCCAAAATCACTAAATTTTAAATCATTAAAAACAAACAAACAAACAAAAGCACTCCATTAATGTAAAAAGAGACAACTACTGCTTTCTTCACTTAGGAAATCTCAAAGTTTCTAGGAACTCTGTGACAGAGATGGGGACAAAACCCATATATATATATATATATATATATATATATGAAGAGGGCATGGCAGCCCACTCCAGTATTCTTGCCTGGAGAATCCCATGGACAGAGAAGCCTGGCGGGCTACAGTCCGTAGGGCTGCAAAGGGTCGGACACGACTGAAGTGACTCAGCATGCTTGTATATATATGTGCTGTGTGCTCAGTCACTCAGTCGTGTCCGACTCTCTGTGACCCTGTGGACTGTAGCCCGCCAGGCTACCCATGGGGATTCTTCAGGCAAGAATACTGGAGTGGGTTGTCATGCCCTCCTCCAGGAGATCTTCCCAACCCAGGGATCAAACCCAGGTCTCCCTCATTGCAAGCTGATTCTTTACCGTCTGAGCCACCAGGGGAGCCCAAGAATGTTGAAGTGGGTAGCCTATCCCTTCTCTAGAGGATCTTCCTGACCCAGGAATCGATCTGGGGTATCCTGCATGGCAGGTGGATTCTTTACCAGCTGACCTACCAGGGAAGTCCATGCATATATATATATATATATATATATATATATATATATATATATATGTATGTGTGTATATATGTATATGTGTATATATGTGTGTATATATGTATGTATATATGTATATGTGTATATATATGTATATGTATTATTATATATACATACATACATATGTATATGTATAATATATAATCACAGTGTCACACAACTCCAGGGCCATGAGTAGAGAAGTCCTGGAGTGGACTGTCCACAAATCTCTGAGTTTCTCCATGTATTCAATTCCATTTTAGGGCAAACTATTTCTCTCTTTTATGCATATTTCTCATAATGAACCAAATTCTGAAAAATATGATTGCTTGGCTCTGTGGAACTTGACAGTTCTAGAAAATCATGTCACTCCCCAGTGAACCATAAAAAAAGATGAATCCTACATTTTCTTACCGTACAATAATAGACTTTTTTTTTTCATGTTTTCTGCCCTCTCTTCTATTACTCAGAAAACAGATATTCCTTAAAAGCCACCACTCTGTGGTATTTTCCTGAACAAATGCATGCTATAAGATGGTAGAACTTTCTATCATGGGATAAAAACCTAGAATTGGCTATAGCAAGGGAAAATGTTTGACCAGTTTCGGGATCCAGGTTTTACAAGCTGTTTCTGTGGTTGGTGATGCAGTCCATGGAGTCAGTTATGAAGATCACTTCTTCCAGGGTGGGGGGAGCCTGCCAAGACTAAGGCATCTTCCAGGGACAGCCAGGCTGCCTGGCTTTCTAAGTAGCTGTGAGGGGTGCCCAAGTGGATCACATCATGAGGGCTGCTCAGACTTGGGGTTCACTGGGATCAAGTTAGGATGCTGTGTTCCTCCGCCACCACCAGTGGATGCAATAGAAGCCATGGAGACTGCTGCTCAACAGAAGCCAACTTCTCACATTCCACGTTCCTGGGGGGCCTGCCGCTCTGTCCTGCCAGCTGCAGGTCAGCCGTGATGGTGTCTTGATCCTCCTGGTCCCCGTCCATGACTATTCTGCATCCTCGGTCAGGGATGGGGCCTCTCTCTTTACTCGGATCTGGGACATCCCCTTCTCATAGCAGAGGGAAAAGAAGGCACCAAACTTCAAGTTGAATGTTTCCAACAACATCAGCTTGAATCTGGTCACCTACCACATCTGCTTCCATCCCAGCATTCCTGGCAAATCACAGGAGGAGAGCACCGCTGGGCCTAGAAGCACGTGGCATCTAAGAGGCCAGACACTGAACCATGTGTGGCCGTGGGTCACAGTTCCCTTGAACGAGCAGGGCCAACTAACTGGGACCAGGATACAGACTCCCATGTGGTCTTTTGGGTGCTGATGGCAAAAACCCAACCTCAACCAGGCTGAAAAAGGAACACAAAAGAAAGCCAGAGGTACAGAAAGAAAAGCAGAGGGTCACCCCACTCCAAAGTTTCTCTGCTTTTGCAGGTCTGACCAAGAGTTAATGACCCAGCCTCCACGTTGGGTGTCTAGAGGAGGTCTCACCTTCACTGCAGTGACCCTGTCCCCTCTCGAGCCGATGGTCACCAGCCCAGCTCACATCTTCTCCGAATCAAGCTTTCTCCAAATCAGAATTGCTTTCCCCAGGAGCCCAAAGTTTTTTGCTTAATGTTGAGTCAAATCAGGGTCACCCTTCCTGGATTCCTCCTGGGGTCAGAGGAATGTTCTGATTAGCCAGGTCCAAGGCCACACTGTTAGAATCAGAGGGACAGGAAGAGGGGAGGATGAGTCCAGAACCCAAACTTTCTTCTTAGTCCCTGGAGTCAGTGACCACTTTGAGACCAGGCAGATCACTCCTGGTAGATTTTATAGCCAGTATAAATAGTATATATTTGCATTGGCGACTAAGAGGCTCAGAGTCAATATTTTCCCTCCAATTTTATTTTGAATTGTGCAAGCCTCATGGAGCTCAGTTCCACATGACCACCGCTCATGTCCATCAGTCGTCCCAGCCGTCCCTTCTGATGTCCTCCTGAGCACTGCCCAGTGCTCACCCACCTGGGACCCCATAAAGATACTGGTGCTTTGAAAATTAAGTCAGATGATTGTACACTGGAAATGCTTTTGTTTTCTTCCTTTGACTCTGAGCAAAGGATATTGTCTTAAGTTAGTCTTGTCCCCTTTAAAAGAATAAAGAAGTGTCCACTAGGATATAGAGAATTCTTTATTTTATACTTCTAAAGACTCATGGGGAAATCGACAGTTCTTCCACAGTTTCTCTAGTCCTAATCTTGAATATTTTCCATGGAGAACAAAGGTCTGAGGCCACTCGAATAACAAGATTTAATTGTGGAGGAAGAAAGGGAAAGGAAAATAAAAAATCATACACAACAGTGCTGTCAGTGTAACCAAGGTCCGTGAGTACCAATAGAAGTCTCAGACAGACCCTGGTGGTTACCACCAGAGCTTCTGGAGCAATTGTGGAAGGCAGGCAGGTGTTCCCCTGTCCTCGATGGCCGTGCCTCTGAGAGAAGCTGTTTGTTCATCTTTGTTTTCCTAACACCGGTATGATCCCTGGGACATGGTGGGTGTCAGGTGAATGTTGGAATAAATGTTACTAATCTAGCACCCATATCACCCCACTCCAACTCCACCTCATTTCCCTGTCCAGTGCTTATCAGTCACTAAGACCCTGATTATACTCCTTGTTCGTCATCTGTTTTCTCCAGAAGAAAGTAAACTCCTGAAGGTGGATTTGGCTTTGCTTCTTACTGGTTTCCCTCCAGTTTGCACAAGGCCGGCCCACACTGGGCTTTCGTTAATATCTGTTGACCAAATGGACAAAGTGAGGTCCTCCCTCTTATAGGTGTCCTCTCAGAGGGCAAGGTGGGTTGTGTGTTCTTCAGGGGGTAGCGTTTACATTCATGGAGCACCCACTCTATGACCAACTGTGTGCTTTTTCACATCATCATGGTTATTGAATCCTCACACCAACCTGGTTTCCTCTAGCCCATTCGTTCCATTAAATCCACTTCTGTTCTTACGTGGCACTGAGCTAAGATGTCAGGTGTTAAGGGAAGCTCATTTCTTACTGGGGACAGGAAGATCTTATTTTCCTGCTTGATGGCACTTATAAGAAAGATAGCAAGTATATTCTGTCACTAGGGAGGAGGTGATTAGTGCCAGTGCTCAGCCGCTTACTCTGTAACTCTTTGTGACCCCAGGGACTGTAGCCCATGAGGCTCCTCTCTCCTTGGGATTTTCCAGGCAAGAATACTGGAGTGGGTTGCCGTGCTCTCCTCCAGGGGATCTTCCCAACCCAGGGATCGAACCTGGTCTCTATGTTTCCTGCACTGGCAGTTGGGGTGGATTCTTTACCACTAGTGCCACCTGGGAAATCCTGGGGAAGAAGTACTTATGGAAGATCAAATGCTCTATTAATTATTTGGAATGTTGGTCAGGAAGGGCCACCATGGATGTGAGAGGCAGACAACCTAGCTGCCATTGCAGAGCACCACAGGCTGAGGGGCTTAAAACAACAGACATTGGTCTTCTCGTGGGTCACAGAGCTGGAAGTCTGAGATCAAGGTACTGACAGGGTTGGTTTCTTCCACAACTTCTTTTCTTGCAGATGGCTGTCCTCTTGCTGTGTTCTCTTAAGACCTTTTCTCTCTGTGTGTTTGTGATAGGGACAGAGTAAAAGGACAACTTAGGAGATTAAATAGTTATTATCACTGCTGCTGCTGCTGCTAAGTCGCTTCAGTCGTGTCCGACTCTGTGCGACCCCATAGATGGCAGCCCACCAGGCTCCACCCTCCCTGGGATTCTCCAGGCAAGAACACTGGAGTGGGTTGCCATTTCCTTCTTCAATGCATGAAAGTGAAGTCGCTCAGTCATATCCGACTCTTCGCAACCCCATGGACTGCAGCCCACCAGGCTCCTCTGTCCATGGGATTTTCCAGGCAAGAGTCTCACTAGGGGTTCATAATAGAGAAAAAGTATGGAGACTCCTGTAGATTAATGATCTATCAAGAGCTGGCTTGTTTAACAACAGACCATGCAGACTTGCTTGGCAATGAAACCATGCAAAGGAAGCATGAGACATGCCCAAAGCGTAAACAATGGTGGAATGAAGCCTACATCCTGTGCATTGAAGTCAACAAATTAATGATCCTTGAGAAGGGGACTTTTCTGCTTGTACTAAGAGTAGAAATATGGGGAAAGGTGACATTTTACTGAAACCTGAGATGATTTACCATATTTTAGTATATGTTATCGCCTTTTTGCTCTTTTCCATAGCTTTATGACAGTCCTGGTTTGACCATGTAGGGACAAGAAAACTCCACTGCCTGAGGCAGAGGAGGAGCTGATGACAAAAACTTGACATCTACTCAAATATGAGCAAGAAGGTGGTCTTCTTCCCCTCCCTCATTTTATTTGATTATAAAAATGTAGCCCACCCAGCTTTTGGGGGATGGCACTCCCTTACCTGCTAACTTGTATCTCTTACAAGTGTCCATCCGGTACTAATAAACTCTTTCCTTATCCATCTCTCTGCCTTTTGCTGAATTCTCTCTGCACCAAGAGAGAAGAATTTGTGGTCTACTAAGACCCAAAAAGCATTGGGTGGTTTCATTTTTCTGCTCTCTCTCTCTTTTTATAAGGACACCAGTTCTATTGTATTAAGGCCCCACCCTTTTGACCTCATTGAACCCTAATTATTTCCTTAAAAGTCCCCTATCCAAATATAGTTACATTGAAGGTTAGGGATTTGCCTATGAATTTGGGAGGAGACACAATTCTACCCATAATGATTATCCAGCAGTGGGGAGCCTGCCAGAAGGCAGGCACATAGAGCTCCGTGGGAAGACCAAGGGAGGGGAGATTATTTCAATAGAGCAGCCATGGGTGTTAAAACACAAGGATAAGTCAAGGTTGCGTGGCAGTGGCTGAGATGGGATGAAACTGGAGAAATAGGAGGGCCTGGAATCTCACCTGTGGAGCGTGGGGACTCTCTGGAGTCCTGTAACTAGAGAAAAGACTTGGTAAGATTGATGGTTGAAGAAAGTCAGTCTGATGACCATTGAGGTTTCTCTGGTGCCTAGCCACCCATGTGCTTCTGCCAGGGAGCACCCCAGAGGGAGCCCAGAGCCAGCTCTGGGGTCTTCTTGTGGCACCAGTGTGCCATCTCCTCATCAATTGTCAGTGGGGAGCAGAGGCCTTGGTTCCCTAGTGGCCTTTCAAAGAAGTTGCAAAACACTGTGAGGGCTTGTGGGAACCCAGGCCTCTCCTACCTTCCCTTTTTTGTAAACAAAGAAGCTGCCAAAATGGAAATGCTTTCCTCCTTGTTCTTCTTTCAAAGGGTGATAACGTGAACTATCCATCATTTTTATTTCAGAAAGATCGACACTCCTTTCACCATTGGCCCATGCACTTTTGTCCCCATCAACAATTGGGTCTGGCATCTACTGATGTTTATTTCAACTTCATAATTAAAGAAGAATGTTAAGTGTGTAACTCAACTCTATTCCAAATGCTAGAATGATCTGGAACAATGTAACCCCTTGAGAAAAGCTTAGGAAAGGAAGAAAAAACCAAATAACAAATTTGGAAATAACAGATCATCTCAGTTTGGGACACTTGCAACTTGCCTAGACTTTTCTAAAATCAATGATCTGAAAATCAGCAGAAAGAGGTCAATTGTAATAGCAATTTCAGAATAACCGTTAGAAACCAAACAAAGGAAAACATCTGGAGATGATGAATAAGAGGATATGACAATCTGCATAAAAGTGACTGATGAGTAAATACAAGAATTCAGCCGCAAACTATCCTGTTTACTCATTTGTGCCAAATTACAGAATTTTAAGACAGAATATTAAGAATTTAATAACTTTCTGAAGTTATTTCTCCATTGATCTCCAGTAGCATATTGGGCACCTACCGACCTGGGGAGTTCATCTTTCAGTGTCCTCTCTTTTTGTCTTTTCATACTGTTCATGGGGTTCTCAAGGCAAGAATACTCAAGTAGTTTGCCATTTCCTTCTCCAGTGGACAACATTTTTTCAGAACTCTCCACAATGACCCATCTGTCTTGGGTGGCCCTGCAAGGCATGGCTCATTGAGTTAGACAAGGCTGTGGTCCATGTGATCAGTTTGGTTAGTTTTCTGTGATTGTGGTCTTCAGTCTGTCTGCCCTCTGATGGAGAAGGATAAGAGGCTTATGGAAGCTTCCTGGTGGGAGAGACTGAGGGGGAAACTGGGTCTTTTTCTGATGGGTGGGGCTATGCTCAGTAAATCTTTAATCCAATTTTCTGTTGATGGGTGGGGCTGTGTTCCCTCCCTGCTATTTACCTGAGGCCAAACTATGGTGGAGGCAGAGAAAAGAAGGCTTTACCTTTCTATGAAGAAAGCTGAGCACCGAAGAATTGATGCTTTTGAACTGTGGTGTTGGAGAAGACTCTTGAGAGTCCCTTGGACTGCAAGGAGATCCAACCAGTCCATCCAAAAGGAAATCAGTCCTGAATATTCACTGGAAGGACTTATGTTAAAGCTGAAACTCCAATACTTTGGCTACCTGATTCTAAGAGCTGAGTCATTTGAAAAGACCCTGCCCCTGGGGCTATTTGTTATGATGAAAGTGAAAGAAAGTGAAAGTGAAGTCACTCAGTTGTGTCTGACTCTTTGCGACCCTGTAGCCCACCAGGCTTTTCTGTCCATGGGATTTTCCAGGCGAGAGTACCGGGGTGAGTTGCCATTTCCTTCTCCAGGGGATCTTCCCAGCCCAGGGATCAAACATGGGTCTCTGAATTGTAGGCAGATGCTTCATCCTCTGAGCTACCAGGGAAGCCCTAGTGTTTCGTTGTGACGGGGAATGTCTAAATGAGATTATAGGTGTGATGCATATTTCCTATAGTTGTTCCTCTTAATGCATTTCTCTAGGTGTGTGCTGTTTTAGAATATTAGCTTCTCTCAGAGAGGTGAGGAATGGCAATTCAACTCTTCACAGCATCATCAAAACACCAGAACATGTTCTCATCAAGGGGATACACATTTTCTGATGGAAGTAAAATGGAAGCGTTTAACGTGTTAGTCACTCAGTTGTGTTCGACTGTTTGCAACCCCATGGACTGTAGTCCACCAGGCTCCTCTGTCCATGGAATTCTCCAGGCATGAATACTGGAATGGGTTTTCATTCCCTTCTCCAGGGGATCTTCACCACCAAGAGATGAACAGTGTCTCCTTCATTGCAGGTGGATTCTTTATTGTCTGTAAAATATAAATGGCTTGGCAAAGGTGAATGTCAATTATATCCCACCTTTTTTGTAGAAAAGAGAGCTGGGGAGTTGGAGGCAATAACAAGAGGCTTTGGATGGCTGCCCAGCGTGAACCCTGGAAAGGCTGAGGTGTGAGTTGTTCTTGTGAGGGAAATGGCCAGGTTCTGGGACAGAGAAAACTGGAGCTGGCTGGGAGGGAGGCCCTGCAGGAAAGGTGTCCGGGGCGCAGCTCCTGGCAGCACCTTGCTGAAGTTCAGCTGACATTGTCTGTGATGCTCTGAGGGGTAGGTCTCCTCCACGAGGCCACTCCATTTGGGAAACCCACGTCCCAGGAGAAAGCCTCATGCTGGTGGCTGTTGTGGAACTAAAGGGTGTGAGTTGACAGGAGCAGAGCAGAGGCTATCAGGGGCAAGGCATGACCCCAGGTCTGAAGGTGGGTGGATGGGGAGGGGACCAACGGAGTTTCCCAATGAAGACAGGATACAGAACACTGAGTCATTTTCACTTCATGCTCAAGGAGTGTGACCCTACAGGGATGGTGGTAGTGTTTTAGTGACTAAGTCACGTCTGACTCTCTGACTCCATGGACTGCAGCCCGCCAGGCTCCTCTGTCCATGGGATTTCCCAGGCAAGAGTACTAGAGCGGGTTGCCATTTCCTTCTCCAGGGATTTGGAGAAATACAGTTAACTGATGCCTGGGGGATTATAAATGAGAAAGAAAAACTGAAATCTCATCTACTGTGTACACAATTCAGATTTTGGAATGATCAGCTTCACTGCTACCCAGGAGAAAATATATTTTGGAGGGGCATGCAACCTCTGTAATAAAATCTGATGGCCTTAGAACCAAAGCAAAAAACAAACAAAAAAACAGTGCAGAATACATAAACCTGTCTGCAACATGCTCTATGGCAACTCAGGCAGGAGGGCCAGCCAGCTCCGTACTGCACTCTCCCTTCCCTGGGCCCATGGCTTTGCTTTCTTGCAACATCTGTCCTTTCTCTGAGGCCACTCTACACAGCAATTTTGGGTTCTTACCTAAGACTTTGACCAACATAATCCCAGAATCACCTGAGACCTAGCAAATTCTTTAAATCCTACCCCTCCACCCCCACCCCCCACACACATACCTGTGTGTGCCTGTTCATGTGTGGGTAGAAAACGCTTTCATTCCTAAATTGAAAGCATTTTTTCTCTTGTATATTTAAAAGCTTTGGGCTTAGGACCTCAGAGGAATGATCAGAGCAGTCAGCATGGGCAGTGTCCAGTCTGAGACTGTCCCCTTGGGCCTTTGTTTCGACACCATGCTCTGAACACAGATTAATTGGACCCTGGACTGTTGTAGTGAAAATGGAAAAAGAAGAATGAGTTTTTCTTTCAGGAATGAGCTTTTCTTTCTTTTCTTTCTCTTTCCTGAGAACAAAGAAGATAAAGAGAACAGTGAATAGGCCTGATCATTCCTTGTTTTCACTTCAACTCTTCCTAATCTGTAGTCTATAACTTAAATTTATAGTCCTCAAAACTAACCTGACACTATGTAAGTTATATCCACACCTATTATCCTTTAAAGTGTGAGAGTGAAAGTGTTAGTCACCCAGTCGTGTCCGACTCTTTGCAACCCCATGGACTGTAGACTGCCAGGCTTCTCTGTCCGTGGGATTTCCCAGGCAAGAATACAGAGTGGGTTGCCATGCCCTTCTCCAGGGGATCTTCCCAACTCTGGGATCAAAGCCAGGTCTCCTGTGTTTCAGGCAGATTCTTTACTGTCTGGGCCACCAGGGATTACCCTTTAACTCTATGTTAATTATGTCCTGTCCTTTACCAAGCTCTTCAGATCACCCCTTGTAGCTTTTTGCATTTCAGAAAGAAGGCTGCAGTATAATAAACCAGAGATGGATGGACACAATTACTGGGCTACCTGATGCCAGCTATGACTGTTTGGAAACAATGCAAGAAGAATATTCGAGATTCTTATTACTTTGTTCCTTATCACCTCCTCTTCCCCACTGAGAGCCCCACCTATAAAGTCTCTCAGTTCCCCTTGCGGGGCAGTGCACAGTTCTTGAGGCAGTAGTTTGCTGTGTTCTCCCCTTGGCTCAGTTCAGTTCTGTTCAGTTTCTCAGTTGTGTCTGACTCTCTGCGACCCCTTGGACTGCAGCATGTCAGGCTTCCCTGTCCATCACCAGTTCCCGGAGCTTGCTCAAACTCATGTCCATTGAGTCAGTGATGCCATCCAACCATCTCATTCTGTCATCCCCTTCTCCTCCTGCCTTCAGTCTTTCCCAGCATCAGGGTCTTTTCCAATGAGTCATTTCTTCACATCATGTGGCCAAAGTATTGGAGCTTCAGCATCAGTTCTTCCAATGAATATTCAGGACTGATTTCTTTTAGGATTGACTTGTTTGATCTCCTTGCAGTCCAAGGGACTCTCAAGAGTTTTCTCTAACATCAAATTCAAAAGCATCAATTCTTCGGTGCTCAACTTTCTTTATGGGCCAACTCTCACATCCATACATGACTAATGGAAAAACCATAGCTTTGACTAGACTGACCTTTGTTGGCAAAGTAATGTCTCTGCTTTTTAATATGCTGTCTAGGTTGATCATACACTATTTAGAAGTATGTAATTTAGTTGCTCTGTATTTGGGGAATTTTTCCAGATTTCTTTTTGTTTTTGATTTCTAGTGAGAAATTACCATCAGTAAAGAAGGATGTTACAGTCATCAGTGATTGCAAGGCTTCCCTGGTAGCTCAGCTAGTAAAGAATCTGTCTGTAATGCAAGAGACCTGGATTTGATTCCTGGGTTAGGAAGATCCCCTGGAGAAGGAAATGGCAACCTACTCCAGTATTCTTGCCTGGAGAACCCCATGGACAGAGGAGCCTGGCAGGCTACAGTCCATGTGGCTCATAAGAGTCGGACACAATTTAGCAACTACCACTACCAATTTGAGCTGGTGAGCCCTTTGGGAATGCAGGAAGAAGGATACCCGCCATCTAACAGCCATCAGACTACAGCCACTCCCTACAGTGAGCCCTGAGGAAAGGAAGCCCAGGACCTGAAAGCAAGATACTGGTCCCAGATAGGTGAGGTGCATGTGAAAGGAATGCTTTCAGTGAGCCCAGACTCTTGCTTTTTCTCATAAATAAACACCCACTAAATTCCTTTACTTGGATATTTGGTTTTCTTTAATTAACAATAATCTTTTGATGTTCAGACTACCTGCCCCTTATTGCAAAACTTTTATATAACCTGGCTCCTCCCCTTGCCTCCTCAGAGCTGTTCTCTCAGGGTTACTTGAAATGCTGCCTCCCGGGCTTGAAGTCCTAAAATTTCCTTTGAATAAAAAACAACTTGCAACTTGTAGGTTGTAAATATTTTTAAAGTGGACATGAGGTTAATTCTGTCTTTGTTAGAAAACGTAATATGTATGATTCAAATCTTTTACATTTGTTAGTGTTAATTTTATGAGACTGCATATACTTCATCTTGGCGCATGTGTCTTGTGCTTTAGAAGCTGTATTCTGCTCTGTGGAATGAATTGTTTTATATATTTCAGTTAAGTCAAGTTTTATTTTATAGAGTTTTTTAAAATTATTTTTTTAAATGATTTATTCCTAGTTGGAGGATAATTGCTTTACAATATTGTGTTGGTTTCTGCCATACATCAACATGAATCAGCTATAGGTATAACATATGTCCCCTTCTTGAACCTCCTTCCCACCTCCCACCTCACCCCACCCAGGTTGTCACAATGTTTTTAAATCTTTTGTATCTTTGCTGAATTTCTGTTTCCTTTTTGTAGTGAGAACTAAGGCCAGAGTATGGAAATTTCTAAGTATAATTGTGAATTTTCTTATTTCTCTTTTCACATATATCAATTTTCACTCATGTATTTAGAGCATGTTTTTAGGGGCATCTCTGTATTTAGGATTATTATATCTTCTTGGTGAATTCATTATTATCATTGTGTTGGATCCATATTCATTTCTGGTCATTTTCTTTGTTCTGAGTCTGCTTTTCCTGATATTAATATGGTTCATGCAGCGTTACATTTTTTAAACTAAGCATTTAGTTTTCAAATAATTTTAGACCTATGGAAAAATTGATTACTTGGCACTCACTAGTTTTACTACTCATATCCTTTTTTATTGCTCCAGAATCTAGTCCAAGATACCACATTGTCTTTGGTTATGCGCCCTCCCTGGTCTGCCCTGGTCTGTGACAGCATCTCAGTCTCTTCTTCTTTTCCAAGATCTTGATAGTTTGAGGAGCACTGGTCAGATGTTCTGTAGACTCTCCCTGAATTTTGAATTTATCTGATATTTTTCTCATTGTTAATCTGGATCACGGATTCAGACCTTCCTGTGATTCATGCTGTTTTTAACACTGCGTTTGAAATGGGTTTCCATGCCACTTGCTGTCCCTTAACTTTTAAACTTGCTCTCCCTAATCCTGCTGCTTTGCCAGAATGAACTGCACCCCAGCTTCTCTCTGAGAAGACAGCTCCTCTTGTCTCAAGCACAGCCCCAAAGCCTCCTCGATGAGGTTTTTCTCTACCTCTCACTCCAGAAGGCTGGGGGTTTCCTGAAGAGTCTGGTATTTCAGTGGGCCTATTTGTCACGTGTGTCTTTCTCTGTTAGACTTGTGGGTACCTCAAGGTTAAGAACTATGTCTTACTGATTTTTATGTTCTCTCTGGCCTTCCAAAGACTGGCCAGCTAGCACTTACTACTCAAAATGTGACCCATGGACCCTAAACATTGGCATCATCTAGAAGTTCATTTGGAAAAGGAAATGGCTACCCACTCCAGTATTCTTGCCTGGGGAATCCCATGGACGGTTGAGCCTGGCATGCTACAGTCCATGGGGTCACAAAGAGTTGGACGCGACTGAGTGACTAACACACAGACACACACACACACACACACACACACACACACACACACACACAAGTTCACTGAATGAAAATAATTAGGCCTTACCCAGGCTGGCTGCCCTGGGGTGGTTGCTGTATTTACTTGCCCAGGCGATTCACATGGAAACCACCCTTTGGGAACTGCTGATGCTATCAATGCTTCACTAACTTTGTGTTCAATGGTTAATAAATAAATGATGGCAGCTAGCTTTTCTTCTCCCAAGTAATGCAATTGGGTTTGAAAGGGACAAGATGAAGGGGCAAAATAGGTGATTAAATAGTTAATCCCACTAGGGGATTATAAATAGAAAAATATGGGAAACTCTGATAAGTTAATGATTACTCGAGAAAGCAGGTTTATTTAACCACACAACCAAGCAGGCTTGCTTAGCAACAGAACATGCAACAGAAGCATGGGACATGTCCCCAAACAGTAAAACAATGGTGGCATGAGACCCACATCCTGTCCAGTGACTCAATAAGTTAATGACCCTCAAAACAGGCTCTGTGCACACAAAAAACAATCATTGATGGGAAGATGACTTTCCAAAATGAAAAACCCTCATTGTACTGAGACCTGAAAATATTTTTCCAAAATGCTATGACATTAGTCCTGACCTAACTATATAGGGAGGGACAAGTAAACTTCCTTACCCTATCTGGGGGAGGAACTGATAATGGAGAAATGACGTCTACTCAAGAAAGACAAAGAAAGTCTTCTCCCGTACCCTGCTTTTACTTTGCTTATAAAACTAAAGCCCAGTAAGTTCTCGGGGAGCAGCATTTCTCACCCACCTGCTTGTAAGCCTCATCAGCGTCCTGTTCTAATAAATCACTTCTTATCTACCACTTTGCTCTCGCTCAATTCTTCTCGGTGCTGACATAAAGGGCTATGGCAGCGGAGATCTTTGGCGACCCCCTGAAATGACACCAGTCAGTTTCAGGTTGGTCTCATCTATGCTCTCTCAGGTCTCCCAGCAGCCAAAGTCACACATTCACAGTGGGGCTAATGATAGATGTGCCATCTGGGCCAGTGGGATGTTCTGAGTCTTTCCTTCTTCTCGTATCAAATAAGAGTGATACTCTTTGCTCCCTGGACTCTCATGAGTGTTAAATTAGATAACATGTATGAAGCAGCTAGTACCATTTGCTTGGCGCCTGGTGCGGACTAAACAATGTATTTGCTTTTGTTTCTTCAAGGCACCTGGTAGTCTTGTTTATTCCTAAGTAAGCAGATTCACTTCTGTTGTAATCAGTACATTCAGTTCTTGTTTTCAGGCCATTGACTCCTGGATATAAATATATCTGAAGGGATGATAGAGAGCCTTCCAGGGGAATTTTTGTTCACCACATTAGGACAGCAGTCCCATGAACATCTGACTGCCCCAGAACGCATGTTCTACCTAGAATAATTCTAATCTGCCCACAATAATCTCAATTTTGAGTATATCAGAATAGGCTGGGAATTTGTGCAGACTTCTCTCTTTCTCAAGAGTTGGCACTTGTTATTCTGGAAGGAAACACTAAAAATATAGCCTCCCTTGAAATTTCAACACCTCACATCACAATAATCACTTGGTTTACAGAAAAATAAACTTCCCCAATTCCCTTGACACCTCTTACTTTGTTCTTTGGACTCTTGGATGAGTGGATGAGCAGAGAACAAAGGTCAAATGATCATGCTGATCTTTTCTTGCCGCTTAGGGTCCCTTCTGGTACAACTGACTCCGACTTTATTGGGCGGATTGGGCAGACTGAGAAGACAGAGTTTCAGTATTTAGCAGTTTGATCATCACTCATCCTAGAGTGTGACTTTAAGTAATTTCTCATTCACTCAGTGGCCTCCTTTTGGAATGTCATTGTTTTGCTATTTGGAGCATTCTCAGGAAAACAAATGTGTGCTTTGGCTCACCATTATAAATGTTATAGAGAAACAAAATCATAAATTTATAAAACATTGAAGTTGAATAGAAAGGTAAAGTGTTTTGTTCAAAGTTACAAAGCTTGTTTGTGGATGAGTCAAGACCAGACCTGTTTTTTGTCTCTTAGTTCAGTTCAAATTTTTAGATATTTTATACATTAAAGTTATAGCAATCAGAACAATCCTCTGCCCTCTCCCCTGACCCCACGCTACCTGTCATAATATGTAGCTGTGTGAGCAGTAACTGTGGGAAATTTTTCTGCTTCAATATTCTCAATATAATATTGGGAAAGTTTTTCATACTATAATGAAAGTACCAACGAGCAGCATATGTGAAACTCAATCATAAGTCAAAAGAATATATCTATTTGACTAAAGCTTTTGTAAGAGAAAATTCCTTTCCCTCATTGCAAGGCTCTATACCATCTTTCTAATTCAATTCTTTTCTCATCAACCTCATGATAACTCACAGTTGTGTCCGACTCTTTGCGACCCCGTGGACTGTAGGCCACCAACCTCCTCCATCCATGGGATTCTCCAGGCAAGAATACTGGAGTGGGTTGCCATTTCCTTCTCCAGGGATGATAACTCACAGCCCATAACAAAACATGGAGACATTATAGGAAACTGCAAGTCTGCCCCTGTGACTTTTGCTCTAAATTTAGATGGTTGCCTTCAGAAACTATAAATATCTAAGCTATTTCTTATGTCTTTCCCCATGTCAGGTTTATGGAAATTACATAATCTATGGGTCATCTAGAAAAATTATTGCTTAATTTGTGTATTTATTCAACATGTTTACTAATTACCTAATGCCAGGTTCTCTGCTACGTGCTGAGGACAAAATGATGAACAAAAGAAGACAAGGCATCATTTCTGCCCCCATGGACTCTCTGAAATGAATGTTAGTGTTCCCTCAACTTTCATAACACAGGTCCTAACCTACGAAGAACTCATAGGGTTATGAGGACCCCATAGTGGATTATGAGGTCCAAATCCACTATGGCTGGATTTGGAGGTGGGCCTCTAAGGAAGTATTTAAGATTAAATAAAGTAATGAGGATGGGGCCCTGATCTGATATAATTAGTGTCCTTATAAGAAGAGACACCAAAGCATGCTTTCTCTGTGTGTGTGTATGTGTCTTGTGAGGACATAGCTAGAAGGAGATTGTTTGCAAGCCATGAAAAGAGCAGTCACCAGACACTAACCCTGTTGACACCCTCATCTTCCAGCCTCCAGCACTGTGTGAAACAAATGTTTATAATTTAAGCCACCCAGTCTTTCTAGTTTGTTATGACAGTGCTGGCTGGCTAAGGCATGGGACCATATTCTAGCAAGGAGAATGAACGTTACTCTTGGAGTCACAATATGAGTTTCAAGTTATAACTGCAACAAGTACTACAAAGGATGTCTCTGTGGAGATGTCAGGGAAGTGGCCCTGGGGAATTGAGACTGGGCTGAGCCCAGAAAGAAGAGGAGGTTTCCTTGCCCAAGGTGGTGGTATGGGGTGGTGCCCATGGAAAGACCCTCTTGGGCAAGTTCAGTGATGGGAAGGAGAGAAGTGTGTCCAAGGGACTGGACAAGAGCAGTGCAGCCTGAATGCAGACAGTGACTGGGAGTGGGGCCACAGAGGAGGCTGTAAGGTTGGCGTCACTCACACAGTGCCATCTGCTTCATGGATGTTTGTGTTTACCCAAGAGAGATTTGAAACTGCTCAAGTGTTTAGAACAGAGTCACCTGATCAGATTTTAAAAAACTTGTTCTATGTGTGTAGTGCCTAGAAGGGTGTTCAGAGCCAATGTGGGAACTGGTGAGAAGGGTAAAGTGAGGTTCAGCAGTGTCCTGATGGGTGTCACAGCACAGGGGTGGGAGTGGGTGTCCATCTGTCCTCAGAATGGCAGAGCAGAGCAGAGATTGGTATGGCTAGAATCCCAGGACTCCTAGCCTCTGGCCCCAGGCAGCCCCATCTTTGGCTGCTCAGTTTAGTTCAGTTCAGTTGCTCAGTCGTGTCCGACTCTTTGCGACCACGTGAATCGCAGCACGCCAGGCCTCCCTGTCCATCACCAACTCTCGGAGTTTACTCAAACTCATGCCCATCGAGTCGGTGATGCCATCCAGCCATCTCATCCTCTGTCTTCCCCTTCTCCTCCTGCACCCAATCCCTCCCAGCATCAGGCTCTTTTCCAATGAGTCAACTCTTTGCATCAGGTGACCAAAGTACTGCAGTTTCAGCTTCAGCATCAGTCCTTCCAATGAACATCCAGGACTGATCTCCTTTAGGATGGACTGGTTGGATCTCCTTGCAGTCCAAGGGACTCTCAAGAGTCTTCTCCAACACCACAGTTCAAAAGCATCCATTTTTCAGTGCTCAGCTTTCTTCACAGTCCAAATCTCACATCCATACATGACCACTGGAAAAACCATAGCCTTGACCAGATGGACTTTTGTTGGCAAAGTAATGTCTCTGCTTTTTAATATGCTATCTAGGTTGGTTATAACTTTCCTTCCAAGGAGTAAGTGTCTTTTAATTTCATGGCTGCAGTCACCATCTGCAGTGATTTTGGAGCCCAAAAAATAGTCTGACACTGTTTCCACTGTCTCCCCATCTATTTCCCATGAGGTGATGGGACCAGATGCCATGATCTTAGTTTTCTGATTGTTGAGCTTTAAGCCAACTTTTTCACTCTCCTCTTTCACTTTCATCAAGAGGCTTTTTAGTTCCTCTTCACTTTCTGCCATAAGGGTGGTGTCATCTGCATATCTGAGATTATTGATATTTCTCCCAGCAATCCTGATTCCAGCTTGAGCTTCCTCCAGCCCAGCGTTTCTCATGATGTACTCTGCATATAAGTTAAATAAACAGGGTGACAATATACAGCCTTGATGTACTCCTTTTCCTATTTGGAACCAGTCTGTTGTTCCATGACCAGTTCTAACTGTTGCTTCCTGACCTGCATACAGGATTCTCAAGAGGTGGGTCAGGTGGTCTGGTATGCCCATCTCTTTCAGAATTTTCCATAGTTGATTGTGATCCACACAGTTGAAGGCTTTGGCATAGTCAATAAAGCAGAACTAGATGTTTTTCTGGAACTCTCTTGCTTTTTCGATGACCCAGCAGAT
This sequence comes from Cervus elaphus, assembly GCF_910594005.1. Classification (NCBI taxonomy): domain Eukaryota; kingdom Metazoa; phylum Chordata; class Mammalia; order Artiodactyla; family Cervidae; genus Cervus; species Cervus elaphus. Next base: position 82,271,157 of record NC_057832.1, read on the forward strand.
ATTGGCCGTTTGATCTCTGGTTCCTCTGCCTTTTCTAAAACCAGCTTGAACATCTGAGGGAGGTTAAGAGGGTGGTTTAGGTGGTGTGCTCATTCATGGTCCCTGTAGGTCATGGGCAATACGAGGGCCCCTAGCACTAGCTGCTCCACTATATCAGGCCAAGCTTTGCAACTGCCAGTTGCAAACACACCCAGTGTTTCACTGCTGCCCAAGGAGCAGACATGCAGCTTTCTGTGAGGTCTGGGGAAGCCTAGAAGGGATTTAATGGGAATAGCTCAAGACAGCAACCTGGAATCTGTCTCCACCTGGGGCAGACACTTCTGTTTGCAGCTGACACATTCTTGCAGTGGTTTTCAGGCTGGCAGCAGAGTGTCTTCAAAGTTTGAGTTCTATCATTACATTGATAAAACTTGGTAAGAAAACACTTGATTGAATTAAAATAATCCACTTTAATGCATTTTGGTTGGTGTTCTGAATCTGTAGTGTATTTTCCATTATATTTTCTGCATTAAAAACTAGAATGTGAAGAAATGTTGCTACATTTTGTGTATTAATCTTGTATCCAGAAACCTTGTTAAACTTGCTCACTTTTTTCAATAATTTATTGTTATATTTTCTATGTAAATGGTTGTATCATATTCAGATACTGACAATTTTAGCTTAAGTTTTTTAATAAGACAACTATTTTCATTTCAATCTTTTTTTCTGTTTTTCTCATTAAGTGGAAAATGGTGATAAATGGACCCAAACAGAAATCCCATGCTGAGGACTGAAGAGTTGCCCCATCAAACTTGAACCATTCACTTCATAAGATGGGCCCCAGAGGGAGGCAGAGAAATCCTCACAGGGAAGATAGTGATCATAGAGACCTTAAAGGTGAGTAGAAGCTCGATGGAGAAAGGCAGGGGTGGTGTCACATGCAGAGGAAATAGTTGTAGGATAGTTTACCCATATTTTTATTACTATCTATGTTTTCGCTCTTGCTTGACTATTGCTTCATATTCGGTCCCTGAATGGCTGCTTTTTGAAATATGAGCCTGTGATATTTTATTTGAGATTTCTCTATATGATCAGTATATGTTTTCTGATGTATCAATAGCATACATAGTTTTCAAAAAAGATTTTTGTATTTCATGTATAGAATATAAAGATGCTTAAAACTCAATGTTCAATCTATCATTTCATTTCCACTTTATTTTAATGTTTTATATTAGCAAGTCCTTTGCCCAACAGAAATCTTTTATATTTAGATTTAATTCTTAACTCTGTTAGGAATTTATTTTGATAGGTATATGGGATAAGAACTTATTATCTTTTTGATTACAAACTGTAAGTCATTTTCCTAATGTAAAATGGCCCGTATCCCATTTTTTCTAATGGATCCTTTAACATATACTGAATTCTTACATACATTAAAGTCCACTCTGCTCATTATTTTATTCTCTTAAAATCTTCTAGAACAAGGGAAAGGTCTTAAAGTCTGAAAAGCCAGAATGAAACCTGGAGCATAGGCGGTACATAAGACGTATTTATTGAATAATGTGTTAATATGCTTGTTCTTGATGACAAGACTTCACAAAGAAGGCTTAAATAATGGAGCCTGTTTTGTGATTCTACAATAGTAAGTCCATGGATATGTTCTCCATTGCTCCAGTCCTACAGAAATGACCCATCATAAACAGAAGCAGATTTACTTTCCCATTCCTGGACCATCTGTCTTTCCTAAAGTGGTTCATAGAAGGTGAAGGCTGGGAGATCTCAGCTGAGCTCCTGGCTTATGCTGGAGGGAGAGCCAGAATTAGAGAAGCAATGCTTTTCCAGAGTACAGTTAGCTCTGACGCTCACCATAAAAATAATTTACTAAATGTTAGAAGGGGCTGAACCTAATTAGGGACAGCAGGAAGAAACCACGGCACTGCCTTGCGAGCTGCAAAGCCTTGCAGCTTCCAGCAATCATGGCATCGTCATAATGTCTGCCACAAATATTATTCTTGGAATCTAAACGGAGGTTCCTAGAAATCAGTGGTTTGGGGCAGGCTTCTGTTTTGCTGCAAATAACCATGATGTGTTACAGCTGCCTGTGGTCAAGTTGCCTCATGGATGTCAGGGTTGAGAGGCAGGGGTGGAGGTGAGTGGCACAGAGTGCCACAATGTGACTCCACACTGTCATGTAAGGAGCTGAGGGCTGCATACCAAGAATGGTGGCTCAAGCAATGTAAGCCCCTGGGGCCAAGGCTGGCGTTGATGGCTAAGTGCTGTAACAGGGTCAGGCGTGGTAGTTAAGCAGGCTGGGATATTGGCAACCCTGGTGGAATAGGGAATAGGAGTGGGAAGAAGCAGGGAGACTGACCTAGTTAGAGAGAAAGCCCCTGGGAGAAGCAAGCCCATAGCCTGGAAACACATAACCATTTCTCTCTCTCTCTCTCTTAAACTTTAATTTATTGTGGTAAGAACTCTTAACCTGAAGCTTTCCCCTTTAACAAACATTTGTGTGAGTAGTATGGTCCAGTAGACTATAGGCATGATGCTCTGCAGCCAACACATAGTCATCTTACTTGACTGAAACTTTTTGCCTGATGACTAATAGCTCCCCATCTCCCCCTCCTTCCTGGCAGTCACCACTCCCCTCTTCCATCCTATGACTTTGACTAATTTAGCTTCCTCAGAGGAGTGAATCATGCAGTATTTGTCTTTCTGTAGCTGGTTTATTTCACTTAGTGTCATGTCCTCCAGGTTCACATGTGTGTCTGTGGTTGTATATGGCAGAATTAGCTTTTTTTGGAATTCTAAGAGGTGTTCCACTAGTAATGCAGCAGAGAGGGAGGGAAGGATGCTCCTCCTGGGCATCTGTTACCAGATCTGGAAGGCCCCGTTATCTGGACCATGTCACCTCTACCACTCCAGTTCCTGATCACAACTGCTTGGCAACTTCCCTCCCCACCATGCTGATAAAATATTTGATCTCAGCAAGTAGTTACTTTTCTTTGCCACATGTACCTCAATGTTACATGTGTACTGTAAGAATTAAATGTTTGATCTGAGGGGTTTGAATCATGACTAACCCAGGAGTTAGGACAAGTACTCCAAGCTATATCTCTTAGGTCATGTCTAGACTCTTTGCGACCCTATGGATCGTAGCCTGCTAGGCTTCTCTGTCTGTGGGATTCTCCAGGTAAGAAAACTGGAGTGGTTGCCATGCCCTCTTCCAGGAAATCTTCCTGATCCAGGGATCAAAACTGCATCTCTTACATCTCCTTTATTGGCAGGAAATGTTCTTTGGGTTCTTTACGATTAGCACCACCTGGGAAGCCTCAGGACAAGTACTGAAAACCAGAGAGACCACAGGGTTTCTAGGGAACCACGGGGTGGGGGTTGGGAGAGGAGAGGGAAGACAAAAATGGAAGACATTGCCCACCTGTCCAGAAATAAGAAACTTCTGAGGATAAGCACTAATACAGAATTTCTGAAATAGCAACATTATTTTTGATGTCTTTAGAAAAGGCTGGAGGGAATTAATTTCCACAACTAAGCAAAAATGTTTTGGGATCGCAGGCTAGATGTGACATTCTCAGTTACTGCCTGTTACCTGGTGCTGGACTTCAAAACTGCTGTCAGTTTCAGTTGCATGTGTCCAAATGTTTCCTGATACAAAATTATACTGTTCATTTGGGAAATGTGACCCTGTCATTTTTGTCTTATTTTCATTTATGTTCAACTAGTGATGCTGTGAAAGTGCTGCACTCAATATGCCAGCAAATTTGGAAAACTCAGCAGTGGCCACAAGACTGGAAAAGGTCAGTTTTCATTCCAATCCCAAAGAAAGGCAATCCCAAAGAATGCTCAAACTACCGCACAATTGCACTCATCTCACATGCTAGTAAAGTAATGCTCAAAATTCTCCAAGCCAGGCTTCAGCAATATGTGAAGTGTGAACTTCCAAATGTTCAAGCTGGTTTTAAAAAAGGCAGAGGAACTAGAGATCAATTGCCAGCATCTGCTGGATCATTGAAAAAGCAAGAGAGTTCCAGAAAAACATCTAGTTCTGCTTTATTGACTATGCCAAAGCCTTCGACTGTGTGGCTCACAATGAACTATGGAAAATTCTGAGAGAGATGGGCATACCAGACCACCTGACCCACCTCTTGAGAAACCTGTATGCAGGTCAGGAAGCAACAGTTAGAACTGGACACGGAACAACAGACTGGTTCCAAATAGGAAAAGGAGTACATCAAGGCTATATATTGTTACCCTGCTTATTTAACTTATATGCAGAGTACATCATGAGAAACGCTGGGCTGGAAGAAGCTCAAGCTGGAATCAAGATTGCTGGGAGAAATATCAATAACCTCAGATATGCAGATGACACCACCCTTATGGCAGAAAGTGAAGAGGAACTAAAAAGCCTCTTGATGAAAGTGAAAGAGGAGAGTGAAAAAGTTGGCTTAAAGCTCAACATTCAGAAAACTAAGATCATGGCATCTGGTCCCATCACTTCATGGGAAATAGAAGGGGTAACAGTGGAAGCAGTGTCAGACTATTTTTTGGGCTCCAAAATCACTGCAGATGGTGACTGCAGCCATGAAATTAAAAGACACTTACTCCTTGGAAGGAAAGTTATAACCAACCTAGATAGCATATTAAAAAGCAGAGACATTACTTTGCCAACAAAAGTCCATCTGGTCAAGGCTATGGTTTTTCCAGTGGTCATGTATGGATGTGAGATTTGGACTGTGAAGAAAGCTGAGCACTGAAAAATGGATGCTTTTGAACTGTGGTGTTGGAGAAGACTCTTGAGAGTCCCTTGGACTGCAAGGAGATCCAACCAGTCCATCCTAAAGAAGATCAGTCCTGGGTGTTCATTGGAAGGACTGATGCTGAAGCTGAAACTGCAGTACTTTGGTCACCTGATGCGAAGAGTTGACTCATTGGAAAAAACCCTGATGCTGGGAGGGAATGGGGGCAGGAGGAGAAGGGGAAAACAGAGGATGAGATGGCTGGATGGCATCACTGACTCAATGGGCATGAGTCTGAGTAAACTCTGGGAGTTGGTGATGGACAGGGAGGCCTGGCCTGCTGTGATTCATGGGGTCACAAAGAGTCGGACATGACTGAGCGACTGAATTGAACTGAATTGAGTGAGAAACTCAAGATGGTGGAGTAGAAGGACGTGTATTCATCTTCTCCTGAGAAAATTCCAAATTTACAACACACTGCTGAACAACCATCAATAGGAGAATTTTGGATCCCACCAGAAAAATATACCCTACGTCCAAGGGCAAAGGAGAAGCCCCAGCAAGACTATGGGGTGGGGTGGGGGGTGAAATTGCATTTAGAATCAAATCCCGTACCCACCCCAGACACTTGGAGGGCTCAAACAAAACCTCGTGTGCACCAGGAGACCCCACAGAGACTGAGCCAGTCCTGTCTTTGAATGTTTAAATGTCTCCTGTGGAGATATGGGTCAGCAGTGGCCTGCCGCAAGGGCAGGGGCTCTGGGTGCAGCAGACCTGGGTGTGGCATAAGCCCTCTTGGAGGAGGTTGCCATTAACCCCACCATAGAGCCTCCAGAACTTACATAGGACTGGGAAAACAGACTCTTGGAGGGCACAAACAAAACCCTGTTTACACCAGGATCCAGGAAGAAGGAGCAGTGACTCCACAAAAGACTGACCCAGACCTGCCTGTGAGTGTCCAGGAGTCTCTGGTGGAGGTGTGGGCCAGCGGTGGCCTGCTTCAGGGTTGGGGGCACTGAGTGCAGCAGTGCATGCATGGGACCTTTTGAAGGAGGTCACCATTATCTTCATTACCTCCATCATAGTTTGGCCTCAGGTCAAACAACAGGGAAGGAACACAGCCAGGTCCATGAACAGAAAATTCGATTAAAGATTTACTGAGCATAGCCCCGTCCATCAGAAAAAGACCCAGTTTCCCCCTCAGTCTCTCCCATCAGGAAGCTTCCATAAGCCTTTATCCTTCTCCATCAGAGGGCAGACAAACTGAAAACTACAATCACAGAAAACTAATCAAACTGATCACATGGACCACAGCCTTGTCTAACTCAGTGAAACTATGAATCATGCCTTATAGGGTCACCCAAGAATTATGGGTCATGGTGGAGAGTTCTGACAAGATGTGGTCCACTGGAGAAGGAAATGGCAAACCACTTCAGTATTCTTGCCTTGAGTACCCCATGAACAGTAGGAAAAGGCAAAAAGATCAGACACTGAAAGATGAATTCCCCACGTCAGTAGGTGCCCAATATGCTACTGGAGATCAGTGGAGAAATAACTCCAGAAAGATTGAAGAGATGGAGCCAAAGCAAAAACAATATCCAGCTGTGGGTGTGACTGGTGATGGAAGTAAAGTCCGATGCTGTAAAGGACAATATTGCATAGGAACTTGGATTGTTAGGTCCATGGATCAAGGCAAATTGGAAGTGGTCAAAGAGGAGATGCCAAGAGTGAACATTGACATTTTTAGGAATCCGTGAACTAGGAATGAGTGAATTTGACTCAGATGACCATTATATCTACTACTGTGGGCAAGAATCCCTTAGAAGAAATGGAGTAGCCATCACAGTCAACAAAAGAGTTTCAAATGCAGTACTTTGATGCAATTTCAAAAATGACAGAATGATCTCTGTTCATTTCCAAGGCAAACCATTCAATATCACAGTAATCCAAGTCTATGCCCCAACCAGTAATGCTGAAGAAGCTGAAGTAGAATGGTTCTATGAAGACCTACAAGACCTTTTAGAACTAACACCCCAAAAAGAGGTCCTTTTCATTATAGGGGACTGGAATGCAAAAGTAGGAAGTCAAGAAACACCTGGAGTAAGAGGCAAATTTGGCCTTGGAGTACAGAATGAAGCAGGGCAAAGGCTAACAGAGTTCTGCCAAGAGAACGCACTGGTCATAGCAAACACCCTCTTCCAACAACACAAGAGAAGACTCTACACATGGACATCACTAGATGGTCAATACTGAAATCAGATTGATTATATTCTTTGCAGCCAAAAGTGGAGAAGCTCTATACAGTCAGCAAAAACAAGACCGGGAGCTGACTGTGGCTCAGATCATGAACTCTTTATTGCCAAATTCAGACTTGATGAAAGTGAAAGAGGAGAGTTAAAATGTTTGCTTAAAACTCAACATTCAGAAAGCTAAGATCATGGCACCAGGTCCCATCACTTCATGGCAAATAAATAGGGAAACAGTGGAAACAGTGGCAGACTTTATTTTTTTGGGATCCAAAATCACTGCAGATGGTGACTGCAGCCATGAAATTAAAAGATCCTTGCTCCTTGAAAGAAAAGCTATGACCAACCTAGAGAGCTTATTAAAAAGCAGAGACATTGCTTTGCCAACAAACGTTCGTCTAGTCAAAGCTTTGGTTTTTCCAGTAGTCACATATGGATATGAAAGTTGGATTATAAAGAAAGCTGAGTGCTGAAGAATTGATGCTTTTGAACTGTGGTGTTGGAGAACTCTTGAGAGTCCCTTGGACAACAAGGAGATCCAACCAGTCCATCCTAAAGGCAATCAGTCCAGAATATCCATTGGGAGGACTGATGCTGAAGCTGAAACTCCAATGTTTTGGCCACCTGGTGCGAAGAACTGACTTATTGGAAAAGACCCTGATTCTGGGAAAGATTGAAGGCGGGAGGAGAAGGGGACAACAGAGGATGAGGTGGTTGGATGGCATCACTGACATGATGGACATGAGTTTGAGCAAGCTCCAGGAGTTGGTGATGGACAAGGAAGCCTGGCGTGCTGCAGTCCATAAGGTCTCAAAGAGTCAGACATGACTGAGCGACTGAACTAAACTGAGTGAGAAACTCAACCTGAGTTTTACTTGAAAGTTACTTTTCATGTAATGATCACTCATTCCCAGGACAACCGAATACTATATGCTGTTTCTATAGGGTTTCTGGTTAGGGATCATTTTTTTTTTTCCTGTAGATTCTTGGCCTGGAATTTTATAGTAGAAGACTGAAGAAAACATGAAAGCAGAAACAACACTTTTCAGATAAGCACACTTTTGAGATAAGGAGAGGCAAGACCAGGGCAGCAGAGAAGGCCATGTGTGGAGCAGCAGAGGAAAGGGAGATGGAAAAGGAAGAAGAGCACCTGCAGGACAGGTGGGCAGGGCCTGAGTGGCCCCTCACAGAGGTCCCGGACTGAGTATGGTGCCCACTCACAGCAGTGCCCCAGACTCTCATGGACCTGCAATCAGCCTGAACTGGCAGAGAAGAAACACCATGAGTTTGCATTTGGCAATTGTTATGGGCCTAATCATGTTACCTCCAAATTTGTATGTGGAAGTCATAATCCCTAGGACTGCAGAATGTAACTGTGTTTGGGGACAGGGTCATTAAAGAGGTGATTAAGATGTAGTGGAGTCCTAACCCCATAGGATTGATGTCCTTATAAGAAGAGGAGATCAGGGGACCTCTGTGGTGGTGCAGTGGTTAAGATGTCACCTTCCAGTGCAGGGGGTGCAGATTTGATCACTGGTCAGGGAGCTAAGATCCCTTGCTTCATGGTCAAAGGACCAAAATGTAAAACAGAAACAATGCTGTAACATAATCAATAAAGCCTTTTTTTTTTTTTTTTTAAAAAAAAAAAGGAGATCAGGATCCAGACATGCAAAGCAGGACAACCATGTGAGGACACGGGGAGAAGACAGCCATCTATCTGCCAAGAGAAGAGACCTTTTGAGAAACCTACACCTTGATCTCAAAATTTTAGCCTCCAGGACTGTGAGGGAGCACGTTTCTCTGTAGTGTTTGTTATGGCCATGGGAGCCATATCTTATAAGGGACGTAAGACTGCTAATAACCATTGAGAGAGGTCTACTGTTGTTGGGGCTGGGCAGTGACAAGCAGATTAGGGGAATTAGGGAAATTCCTCACTTCATGGTTGCTGAGAAAGGTTTGAATTTGAGGAAGAAATTCTTTCTGGGCAGTTTGTCTCACTTCCTCTCCTTTTTTACTAAATAGTATATTCTAGGCAAGTATTTTATACCATTTGGCTCCCCATGAGGACCCCAGTATGGGTCCCGACCCAGGTTGTCTTGAAAGCTCCAGGATGCTGCTTTTTCCCAGGCTCAGGTACCTCTGCAGTTGAAGCAAAGTCTGCTCACAGCTCTGGAAGCACTTCAGCCTGGGTCAGGGTTTGGGGGGCTCCTGTGTCTGCCTAAGTTCTGGGGTCATCCTGGGCACACTCTTACTTGCCTGCCTTGTTCACTGGGATGTGATAACATGGCCAGCTCTTGGCAAGTAGCCGGCCCCTCCCCCCTCCCCTCCATAACTGCCCTCAGACTCTCTGCTCTGTGGGGTTCTCTGCTACTTCTGCCTGCCCATCATCCTGGGCCATGGACTCAGATGGATGGGAGTTCAGGTGTCAGCTCCTTTTGGGGATGGTGAGTGAAAGTTCTCCGTCTTGCCTGACTCTTTGAGACCCCATAGACTGTAGCCCACCAGGCTCCTCTGTCCATGGAATTCTCCAGCCAAGAACACTGGAGGGGATTGCCATTCCCTTCTCCATGGGATCTTCCTGACCCAGGGATCAAACCTGGGTCTCCTGCATTGTAGACTGTCTGAGCCACCAGACCAAAGGACACCCTATCAGCAAGCAGTGCAGTCTCAGTGGTTCAGGAATCCCTCTGCTTGGCCAGGACCTGGAATGTCCTGGAAAAGAGATACCCTTGCTGAAGTGGGGCCTCCGGGTGCAGGCAGATGGGAAGACCGAAGGCCAGCAGGAGGGAGGAAGAGGCCTTTAAACTAGGGACCTTGACTCTGCGGCTCAAGCTCTATCTGCATGCAAATCATCTGAGGACTTTCTGAAAAAGGTTCTGGTGCAGGAATAGCCATGTTGGCATCCTCCCCAAGCCGTCCTGAGGCAGGTGCTCCCCAAACCCCTTTTGAGAAACACTGCCCAAGCTAGTCCACTGTTGTGATTTCTTCATGGGCAGAGTCTTCATGGCCACACTTTGCTTATTTCCATGAGGATATATATTTGTGACTTAAGAAGAATAAGAAGTATAAAATACAGAGCAAAAAATAAAATAAAATAAAATAAAATAAAATACAGAGCAGGACTTCCCTGGTAGTCCAACGGTTGGGAATCCTCCTTGTAATGCAGGGGACATGGGTTTGATCCCTCATCTGAGAGGATTTAACATGCCTCGGGGTGGCTGAACCCACATGCCATAACTACTGAAGACTGTGTGCCTAGCGCCCGTGCTCAGCAACAAGAGAAGTCACTACAATGAGAAGCCTGTGCTTTGCAACTAGAGAAAACTGGAGTGTAGCAACAAGGACCCAGTGTAGCCAAAAGTAAAATAAATAAATGAAGTAAATAAATAAAAACAAAATACAGAGCAGATTTAAGTTGAAAAGTACAGATGAAGAAATGCAAATTGTATCAGTGCCTGTGCCTTGACTCTTACCAGGCCCAGGGGCTGGTCAGCCTCCAGTGCCAGTGCTCATGGGACAGAGACAGACGAGAGACATGTGAAAATAGTGAAAAGAAATGCCAACAAGGCAATGAAAGGTGAAGAATCGTTAAAGGAAACAAGTTTTAAAAATTGAGTGGGTAAAATGATAACTCTAAAACAAATGGTGAAAAAGAGGGTTAGCAAAATTCTAATAAGAATCAGCTAAATAAATAACAAAAGCAAAGAAATATTACTGAAACTAGTGAAATGGAAAATTAGCCTAGAAATCCATCATGAAAGAAAAAGTATTAGGAAACTGAGGGAAGGAAAAATACCTGGGGCACGGTGGGGGCTAAAAAAGAACTAAATGAATATAAAATAATTACAAAGAAAAACTGATGAACATGAAAAGACTGCTTGTCTTTTACTCTCTTTTTGAGATGGGGAAAAAATGGAGAAAAGTAAAATCAGCAAACTTGACAATTAGGAAGATGGATGGTAAAATGATAAGAATGCAAAAGGAAAGCAATTAAAAACAGCATAAATCAGAAACACGGAATTTATGAAACATGGCAGAGTTACAAGGGTTAAAGAGTTTTTAAGACAGAATAAATACATCCTCAAAGATTAGGAAATGAAAACAAACACACTGAAAGAAAAATATCCCAGAGTTTAAAGCCAGCAAGTGGAAGGTGTCCTCAGCTTGTCCTTGAGTGGGGACAGCTGGCTGGGCCTGGCATGGGGCTGGAGCGGCCTAGATGGTCCTTACCTCAGACTTCACCTGGCACCTGGGCCTGAGTGACACTCCAGGCAGTTTCTGCATTTGTCAGGGGGAGTACTCTTGCCTGGAAAATCCCAGGGACGGAGGAGCCTGGTAGGCGGTAGTTCATGGGGTCGCGAAGAGCTGCAGTCCATGGGGTCTCAAAGAGTTGGACATGACTGAGAAACTTCACTTTCACTTTTCACTTTCATGCATTGGAGAAGGAAATGGCAACCCACTCCAGTGTTCTTGCCTGGAGAATCCCAGGGACGGGGGAGCCTGGTGGGCTGCCGTCTATGGGGTCGCACAGAGTCGGACACGACTGAAGCGGCTTAGCAGCAGCAGCAGCAGCAGCTGCCACCTGGAGCAGAAAAACACTTTCAACCCTGTATTGCCCTGTATAGGGATGGTGATAGTTTATGTGTCACTTTGGCCAGGCCACAGTGCCCAATAATTTGCTCAGACTCCTGTCTAGATGTTCTGGAAAGATATTTCTAGACGTGATTGATGTTTCCAATCCATTGACATTAAAGTAAAGCAAATAACCTTTCATAATGTGGGTCTGTGTGTGTGTGTGTTCTGACTTGTGTCAGAATGTGGTGGAGACCCTGTGGACTGTAGCCTACCAGGCTCTTCTGTCCATGGGATTCTCCAGGCAAGAATACTGGAGTGGGTTGCCATGTCCTCCTCCAGGGCATCTTCCTGACCCAGGGATCAAACCCACGTCTCTTATGTCTCCTGCATTGGCAGGCGGGTTCTTTACCACTTGTGCCACCTGGGAAGTCCCCATAATATAAGTAGGCCTCATCAATCAGTTTGAAGATCATCAGAGCAAAGTTTCCCAAAGAAGGAGTTCTACTTCAAGACTGTGAGAGAAAAACCCTGCTTCAGTTTCTCAGATTCATTGCTGCAACTTCAACTCTGAATTTGCAACCTAAGGCTTGCCCTGCAGATTTTGGACTTCCCAGACCCCACAATTGCATGAACCAGTTCTCTTACAATCTCTCTTTCTCCTATTGATTCTGTTTCTCTGGAGAACCATCTGATATAACAATTATTGTCTGCATCTTGTCTCTATAGTAGCTGAGACTCTCTGCACACGAGAAACGCTAAGGCCCCTTGTCTCTTGTAGGTGCAGACAGGCAGTGGGTCCCAGTGGCCCAGGCCCTGAGACCCTGTGCGGTGGGGACATCTGACTGTGGGCTCTGACTCAGGACTGGTTCAGCAGCTTTTTTCCTATCTGTGAGTTGGGAATGCTTGTAGGGCATTTATGATGATTCCAGATACTACGCTGATGAATATGTTGGATACGTCAAAGACACTTAGGAAAAGGTGCTGAGTCTTGTCATTGTGAGTTCTTTCCTGGTGCAGGGTAATGAGATGAGATGAGCAGGAACTAAAGAGGCAGGGAGGGGCTTCCCTGGTGGTCCAGTGGTTAAGAATCCTCCCAGCAATGCAAGGGACACTGGTTTGATCCCTGGTCCAGGAAGATCCCACATGTTGTGGGGCAACAAAGCCCATGTGCCACAACTATTGAGCCAGCACTCTAGAGCCCCTGAAGCATAGATCCTGAGCCCACAGACTGCAACCACTGAAGTCTGCAAGCCTACAGCTTGTGATCCCGAACAAGAAAAGCCACTGCAGTGAAAAGCCCTCATGCTGCAACCGAGAGTAACCCCATTTGCTGCAACTAGAGAAAGCCTGTGCAAAGCAATGAAGACCTAGCGTAGCCAAAATTAATAAACAAATCTTAAAAAAAAAAAGCAGCAGAATGCACAAACTCAGCTCTTCTATGGTCCATCTCTTTAGAAGCAGCCCTTGGTGGAAGTGAAAACTTCTCTTCCACTTATCTGTTTTCTGGGGCTATCAGACCCTATAAGAATGAAAGAATTAAGAAAGTTCCAATCAGAGGAGGCTTTGGTGGTTTTCAAATAAGAGGGCACAGCCAGACATTTGGCATGTGGGCTCTCCTGGGCAGGAAAGAAAATGACAAGGTGGATTCCACATTCCTGACATCCACCTCCCAGTCCTGGGCTTTGCAGAGAATGCTTGTGGCATTTGTTACTGAGCGAGGGACTCTGGGATGATGGTGGTGCATCCCACTGGGTCTCCTCTCACCTGGGCAGGAGGAAGGCTGACTTGAAAAAGGTCAGGTGGCCTTTAAAGATACATGATCAAGAGAGAAGAACCATACCCATTCAGAAGCATATGAGCTCTGGGCTTGGTTTTTCAACCACTCAGTGGGAATCTTAAGGAAAATGGAATGAATAATAACATGGGTGTTCTGGCCGATTTTCTTAAAGGGGAGCTCAGGGCTGGGTTTCTTTAGAACAACAGGGATGAGTCATGCGCTGGGAGCCCTCCCAGTCCTGGTCATGAATGTGGACTTGTTCCTTCTCCTCCAGTCTCCCAGGAGTATTGACTGTTACTCTGAACTCCCACAGTGACCTGGAATCTATTGATGAATGCAAGCAAATCTGGCTTCCAAACGTACTTAGTTTAGGGATCAGGTGACCAGCTGGGGTAGAATCCTAGGGGTTATTGGCAAACCCTTCCAAAATTTGGTTTCGAGGTTGAGAAAAGCTAAGCTGAAGGCTTGGGGAGGCAGCCATGGAAGCTGGGGTGGACTGAGCAACTAAGAGGACTTCCGGGTAGCAGTTAAGTTGGGCACCAAGGGACAGAAACATCAGCTGGAGGAGGAAGAAAGCATCAGGAGAGTTCACTGCTCACCTTACAGACAGGTGAGTGTATGGTCCAGGGCCATGTGGGCTGAATTAAAGGTAGAGGCTGTAGATGCGTGGGAGCTGGATTCTGTGTGTTGAGATTCTCTGTGCAAAGCCAGCTGGAATCTGCACTCTGCACTCCATGGCCAGATCTTTTTTAGAATGTTTTAATTTTTTTAATTTAACAGTGTGGCTACTAAATCACCATAATTACAGTTCAAAAATACTTCTTTCCTTCCAAGTGAACAGTAGATGAAGGTCACTCTCTAACCCAAATAACTAAACTGCAAAATATGTGAAAGGCAGGATTTGTTCTGAAACCAAAACCACAAATTACAATTATGAGGAAAGAAGTGTTAGAGAAATGTTTGACACTGATATTCGTGTCAGCAGTTGACCAAGTCAAATAAAAGTTTAACTCCTCAGTGTTTGTTGTAGAGATTGCCAGTGCCCTCTTACATCCTATTCTCCACTCCTTGCTGGGCACAGGAAGATGCTACCTCTCAGCTCCTCTGCTGGTAGGTGGTACCCCGCTCCCGCTTCTAGCCCACAGGCTGCAAGCAGAATTACCAGGTGTCACTTCCTACCTGTGGCAGTTGAGAGCTCTTGCTGGCTATGTCACCCGTGGAAGTCCCCTGCTGGGGTGACAGACCCACATTTTGGAAGCTGCTTGGAGTTCAGAACCACTGCTTAGAAGGTGGCTGCTCAGATGCACAATAACCTTTTGCGTGAATAGTCAAGTTTTGTTCTGTAGAGCCATAGACATTTTAGGTTTCTTTGTTATCAGTTACAAATTAGCCTGCCTTGACTAATCCAGTGTTTGTTGGAATGTCAGGGGTATGTGTAAGCAACTCCATAACCCCTTAACTGAAACTCTCTGTTTGCATGCCTTATTCTTCATCTCTTTATTGAATAAACTCACTACTTGGCAAGACATTCAGGATACTTTGTACTTTCTTCCCAACCTGCTTTTTCTTTTGTCACTCCCAACACAAATGCATCCCAGTTCCACTTGGCCACACATGCTCTGCTTGCCAGCCTTTAAAAAAATTTTATTTAAGTTAATAAATGTAAAATTTCCCATTATCAGTCACTTATTAAAAAACAAGCCCTTATTTGTAAATTACATAGCCTGTCTTTTCTCTATAGTATTGCACATTCCAACAATAAACTTATCCAATGCTTCCAAAAATTCACTAGCATTTAAATAATATTCATAAAGGGAATAATTTATGTGAAATTTTAATATAAAAATTCATGTCAGCTGTAATATGGGATATTGTATTATGGAATATTTTTAAAAGCAGAACACATAGTGGTTAACAAGCCAGCAGTTTTCACCTGGCTTTACTTTCTGCTTTATTTTTACTACCTCTCTCACTTCCTAACTATGAAAGCTGTTCTTGCCAGTCTTTAAATATTATCTCTGTAGGCTTTCTCCTGCACCTCTACATTCTTGCCCATGTTGAACCTTTGAATTTGTCAATACATGCTACATTCTTAGCTGTGTTTACTGAAAGAATAGTCCCCTTCAAAGCCAAGTTCAAAGATTTCTCTTTTGAAGCCCACACAGCTCTCAGGGACTGAGGGCTGACTCTCTATACCCTCTAAGCTACTGAGTTACACTTCCATTCTGGGGTCAATCATACTCCATGGTGGTCAGCTAGTGGCCTCTGTCTTTTCAACTCTACTCTGAATTTTGCAAATGAAATAGGAATGCAGGGAAGTATAGTCTCGTGCCTGATCCATGAGATATTGAAAGATTATCAGGTTTAAAGTTTTTCTTTTCTTTTCCTCTTTGTAGAAATGTGATGGTCACAGTTGTTATAATTATTGTTAGACATCCTTCCTGCCCTTAAAGATCTCAAGTCAGTGTTGGGAGTTCAGGCTGAGTCAATCAAAACAGCGTTTAGCTATGAGAACTTGAACAAGTTGGCTTTTTATGAACATGGTTTTAACCCCTCAAAATGGGGTAAATGGGGCAAATAATGTTGTCATTGTAAAGGTAAATGCTGTCCTATCTCTAATACAAGGCCTGGCAAGGCATAGATTTACTGAACGGTAATTGTGACTAGCATCTTTGATGAAGCACAAGCTGGAATCAAGATTGCCAGAAGAAATATCAATAACCTCAGATATGCAGATGACACCACCCTTATGGCAGAAAGTGAAGAAGAACTAAAGAGCCTCTTGATGAAAGTGAAAGAGGAGAGTGAAAAAGTTGGCTTAAAGCTCAACATTCAGAAAACGAAGATCATGGCATCTGGTTCAATCACTTCATGGCAAATAGATGGGGAAAGAGTGGAAACAGTGGCTGACTATTTTTTGGGCTCCAAAATCACTGCAGATGGTGACTACAGTCATGAAATTAAAAGACACTTACTCCTTGGAAGGAAAACTATGACCAACCTAGACAACATATTAGAAAGCAGAGCCATTGCTTTGTCAACAAACATCTGTCTAGTCAAGGCTATGATTTTTCCAGTAGTCATGTATGGATGTGAGAGTTGGACTATAAAGAAAGCTGAGCATGGAAGAACTGATGCTTTTGAACTGTGGTGTTGGAGAAGACTCTTGAGAGTCCCTTGGACAGTGAGGAGATCCAACCAGTCCATCCTGAAGGAGATCAGTCCTGGGTGTTCATTGAAATGACTGATGTTGAAGCTGAAACTCCAATACTTTGGCCACCTCATGCGAAGAGCTGACTCATTTGAAAAGATTCTGATGCTGGGAAAGACTGAGGGCAGGAAGAGAAGGGGACAACAGAGGATGAGACGGTTGGATGGCATCACTGACTCTATGGACATGAGTCTGAGAAAACTCCTGGAGTTGGTGATGGACAGGGAGGCCTGGCATGCTGTGGTCCATGGGGTCATAAAGAGTTGGACACGACTGAGTGACTGAACTGAACTGATCTTTGACTGTGATATTAAAGCAAGTTTGCTTCCTGTGCACTGTGCCTCTCTTTTCATGGTAGGGGTATGAGATGCAGTGACTTGAATTTCATCTTGGAAAGGGATCTGAGTATTGTTTTGTGGAAAGACAAGAAGATCAAGATCTCAGCAGATTCTTCCAAAACACACCTGGGCAGCTGCAGCTGGAGTCACCATCTGGTTATGTTTTGATGATGCACATCTTCCAGGGTCCATGGGAATCTGCAAAGTCTAACTGGTGAGTGAAACTGGGAAGAGGGCGGGGGCTGATAGGAATCTCTTCTCCTGGTTCCTTCCAGCACTGCATATGCACATTAGTGTCTGTGGGCTCCCTGGATGTAGTACTGCTTTTGGCCATATTGGTTCTTGTTTACTTTCTTAGAAAAAGTAAGTTATTGCTTTGAAAGTTCATTTCTTCTTACCCAAGAAAGATGATAAATATTTTCGCCAAAAGTAATGAACATAAATGTTCATATGTGCTTTATTCATAATAACCAAAAACTGAAGACAACTTACATGGTCATCAAGAATGGAGAAGTAAGTACTGATATACTCATGGTATATACCACTGATGATATGTCTCACACATGGATGAATCTTGCAGTCTTTATATTGAGCGAAAAAAAGAAAAGGCAGAAAAAATATTCCATGATTTCAATGTTTAAAAGACATAGTGATAGATGTTAGAAAAATAGTTACCCATTGGAAGGGTGGGGGAAAGTTAATTACTGACTGGGATGATGCATACAGAAAATTTCTGGGTGTTCTGCTAAATTTTGATCTGGGTGGATGTATCCACAGTGGCGTACATTGATATATGTAAAATTTCACAGAGCTACACTAAGATTAGCTCACTTCATGTTAAATCTCCATAAAAAATAAAATGAGAGAGTGAAATAGGGAGGAAGGGAGAGGGGAGATAAGAATGGAGGGAGAAGCAGAGTGAGAGAGGAAAAGACTAAGAGGAGAAAAATTAGAGAAAATGAATACTAACTTTTTTACCTTGTCATTATCTATTAGGTTCTATTTACTCTGTATGAAAAAATTCTAAATGAAAGTAACCAGACAAATCACCATTTTTAAAAAAAATTGAAGTTTTTTTTAAAATTTACAATTTGTTAGTTTTTGGTATACAGCAGAGTGATTCAAATACATATATATCCATATTCTTTTCCATCATGATTTATCATAGGATATTGAATATAATTCCCAGTGTTATACAGTAGGACCTTGTTTATCCATTTTATATATAATAATTTGCATCTGCTAATCCCAAACTTCTCTCTCAACTCTCCTTCCCCTTGGTAACCACAAGTCCATTCCTTATGTCTGTGAGTTTGTTTCTGTTTCATAGATAAGTTCATTTGTGTCATATATCAGACTCCATATATACATGTATATATATATATGATGTATATATACCTGTATATATATGATGTATATATCATATATATGATGTATATATACATGTGTGTGTGTGTGTGTGTGTATATATATATATATATAATATCACATGGTATTTGTCTTTCTCTTTCTGATTTACCTCACTTAGTACGATAATCTCCAAGTCCATCCATGTAGTTACAGATGGCATTATTTCTTTCTTTCTCTTCAATAACTGAGTATTATTTTACTGGATAAATGTACCACATCTTTGTTCATTCATCTGTTAATGAACATTAAGGTTTTTTCTGTATCTTGACTACTGTAAGTAGTACTGCTATGAACACAGGGATGCATGTATCTTTTCTAATTATAATTTGTCTGGATACATGCCTAGAAGTGGAATTGCTAGATCATATGGTGACTCTGTCTTTAGTTTTTTGAAGAACCCCCATACCATTCTCCATAGTGGCTGCACCAACTTACATTCCTACCAACAGCATAAGAAGTTTCCCTTTTCTCCACACCTGCTCCAGTATTTATTTGTAGACTTTTTGGTGATGGCCATTCTGACCATAGTGAGGTGGTACCTCATTGTAGTTTTGATTCGCATTTCTCTAATAATTAGCAATGTAGAGCGTCTTTTCCTGTGCCTATTGGCCATCTATATTAGACAAATTATCTTAATCCTGTGATCCCTATTAACCCCAGATTAACCCTATCTTAATCTGAAAAAGAAACTGGGGACTTAGGTCTGTTTGGAAAGATGGAATGCCCTACAATTGCTGGAAGCTGCTGATCTCTTTACCACATACCCTGCCCAGGATTAGAGCTGCTGTTTTCCACTTTTCCATCTATTGATATCCTTTCTGTCACAAAATTTAATCTAATCAGATCTGGAACCAGCACAGGCGTGATAATCTATTCTGCTAAGATAGACTTCAGTGTTGGCTGTGCTGTGGTTGAGCACCCAAACCCACCCATGGGGAAGCCTGTCTCTGAAAGAAGTCCTGAGACTCTTGCAGAAACGCTGTGCTCTCACCAGGCATCTCATACAGATTGTTTTCTTGCTGTATAATTAGGGCGTTGTCACAAGACACTGTGACACATTTCTCTAAAACCAGTTTTTCTGTCAAAGCAAAGCACTACGTACACAGTGAGAATACTTCAGCAAGGCTTTCAAAGTGAGTGCAGTATTCATCAAGTCTACAAACAACAAAGGTTGGCACGGGTGTGGAGAAAAGGGAACCCTTGTCTGCTGTTGGTGGGAATGTAAATTGGGGCAGCCACCATGGAGAACTGTGTGGGTTCCCTAAAAATCTAAAAGTAGAGCTCGCATATGATCCAGGAACCCCCTTTTAGGGTATATATTTGGAAAAGTTAAAAACTTAATTTGAAAAGATACATGCACTCCAATGTTCATAGCAACACTATTTACAATAGCAAAAACATGAAAACAATGTATGCCCATCTATCTATCTATCTATTTATCTATCTATTGATCTATCTATATATAATGGAATAGTATTCAGTCATTGAAAAGAATTAAAGTCTGTCATTTGCAACAATGTGGATGAACCTATGGAATATTATGCTTAGTGAAATAAGTGAGACAAAGACAAATACTGTATGATATCACACATAGAATTTAAAAGATAACACAAAGGAATATATATGCCAAAAAAAATAGATTCACAGATATAGAAAACAGTTACCAAAGGAAGTGGGAGACAGAAAAATTAGGGGTATGGGTAACAGATACAGTCTACTATATGTAAAATAGATAAACAACAAGGGTTTACTGTATAGCTCAGGGAAATATAATGCCTATATTCATTATAATAACCTATAATGAAATGTAACCTGCAAAATTACTGAATTACCATGTGTTAGAAAAGACCCTGGTGCTGGGAAAGATTGAAGGCAGGAGAAGAAGAGGATGACAGAGGATGAGATGGTTGGATGGCATCACTGACTCGATGGACATGGGTGTGAGCAAGCTCTGGACAGATGGTGAAGGACAGGGAAGCCTGGCATACCTCAGTCCACGGGGTCTAAAGAGTCAGATACAACTGAGTGACTGAACAGCAACCATGCTCTACACATGAAACCATCACACTTCAACAAAAAACTTTAATTTTGTTTCTCACTCACCTACTTTCTTTTTTTTTTAAATGTTATGCTATTTTTTATTGTTAAAAATTGTGTGCAGGACTTCCTTGGTGGTCCAGTGGTTAAGGATCTTCCCTCCAACGAAGGGGACACAGGCTCGATCCCTGGTCAGGGAACTGAACCCTACATGCTGTGGGGCAACTACGCCCATGCACCACAACTCCTGAAGCCTGCATGCCACAAGTAGGGCCAGACACAGCCAAAAAAAAAAAAAAAAGAAAAAATTTCTGGGCACATTTCAATGCATACATTTATTGAACTGATCTAGACTAGGGAATGTGAGGGGTTTTCTCTGTGTCACTCAGCTACATTTTGTTTGGCTGAATGGAATGTGAAATATATCATGTTCATACCAAAAAGAGTCCAGAGAACATAATGCAAAAGGAGAGCCTTTTCATGGGATCAAGTCAGGCAGGCTTGGTAGAAAGGCAAAGAATTAGAAAAATGCACTTACTGGCACTAGGAAATGAAGTTGGGAGGAGTCTGGGAGGCTTCATCACAGCTCGGGTTGACGAGGCAATGGCAGGCTTGCTGGTCTCTGAGTCGTGGGCCAGCTCCAGGCACAGGGCTGATCCACACATTTCATGCAGAGTCCCAACAGAAGATGCATTGCTGACCTTTCTGATTTACAACTCTTACACTAAAGTCATCCAGATTTTTATTTCATGACTCAAAGTGACTTTGGTATTTTTAATTTCCATCTGCTGCCACTCAGCTTTTCAGAGCTGATATATTCCCTGTGGACAAGGTCAGACACATATGCCCCTTGTATTACTCATGAGGCTTTGGCCCCAAATCCTGATAGAGTCCTCTGATTTTAACCCCTGAGCCACATGGAGCTAAGGCTATCCTGGTGGTCAGGAAACAGAAGAGTCTATGGACACCATGGGAGAAACCAAGTGCCATGACTCTCAGTGCACCTACTCGCCCTGTGCTTACCATCCAGTTTTAGCGTTAGAGACTTTAACACTATGATTTTGAAAAATAGTAAACTCAAGGCAGCAAAGAGAATCGCATCTCTCCCTAAGATTTAGAAATCACCGGTTCTGCTCTTCATAGCCCAGTACACCTAAGAAAGTGTGACACCTTCCCTAGCAAAGGAGGCTTGTGCCACTTTAGTAGTCAATCGAAGAGGTTGAGAGAAGAGAGACAGGAACAATCGAAAACAGATGAATCCTCAAAGATGGTCTTTAACATGAGGATATTATGAGTGCGTCATCAGAACTCTAAGCTTAGCTTCAGCCCAATAACATCAGTCCCCACCACTTAGTCCTTTATGCTATAAGTACACTTACTTTTAATCAGTTTCACCATCTGGGGAACATCTTCAGTATCAGTTCAGTTCAGTCACTCAGTCATGTCTGACTCCTTGCGACCCTATGGACTGCTGCATGCCAGGCTTCCCTGTTGATCATCAACTCCTAGAGGTTACTCAAACTCATGTCTGTTGAGTTGGTGATGCCACCCAACTACCTCATCCTCTGTCGTCCCCTTCTCCTCCTGCCTTCAGTCTTTCCCAGCATCAGGGTCTTTTCAAATGAGTCAGTTCTTCAGATCAGGTGGCCAAAGTATTGGAGCTTTCAGCTTCAGCATTATCCTTCCAATGAACATTCAGGACTGATTTCCGTTAGGATGGACTGGTTGGATCTCCTTGCAGTCCAAGGGACTCTTGAGTCTTCTCCAACACCACAGTTCAAAAGCATCAATTCTTCTGCGCTCAGCTTTCTTTATAGTCCAACACTTGCATCCATACATGACTACTGGAAAAACTGTAGTTTGACTAGACGGATCTTTGTTGGCAAAGTAATGTCTCTGCTTTCTAATATGCTGTCTAGGTTGGTCATAACTTTTCTTCCAAGGAGCAAGTGTCTTTTAATTTCATGGCTATAGTCACCATCTGCAGTGTTTCGGAGCTCCCCAAAATAAAATCTCTCACTGTTTCTATTGTTTCCCCATCTATTTGCCATGAAGTGATGGGACCAGATGCCATGATCTTAGTTTTCTGAATGTTGAGTTTTAGGCCAACTTTTTCACTCTCCTCTTTCACTTTCATCAAGAGGCTCTTTAGTGCTTCTTCGATTCCTGCCATAAGGGTGGAGTCATCTGAGTATCTGAGGTTATTGATATTTCTCCCAGCAATCTTGTTTCTAGCTTGTGCTTCATCCAGCCCAGCATTTCTCATGATATACTCTGTATATAAATTAAACAAGCAAGGTGACAATATACAGCCTTGACGTACCCCTTTCTTGATTTGGAACCAGTCTGTTTTTCCATGTCTAACTGTTCCTTCTTGACCTGCATACAGATTTCTCAGGAGGCAGGTCAGATGGTTTGGTATTCCCATCTCTTTAAGAATTTTCCACAGTTTGGAGAAAAATAAAAGACCCAATCAAAAAGTGGGCCAAAGAACTAAACAGACATTTCTCCAAAGAAGACATACAGATGGCTAACAAACACATGAAAAGATGCTCAACATCACTCATTATCAGAGAAATGCAAATCAAAACCACAATGAGGTAGCATTACACGCCAGTCAGAATGGCTGCTATCCAAAAGTCTACAAGCAATAAATGCTGGAGAGGGTGTGGAGAAAAGGGAACCCTCTTACACTGTTGGTGGGAATGCAAACTAGTACAGCCACTATGGAGAACAGTGTGGAGATTGCTTAAAAAACTGGAGATAGAACTGCCATATGACCCGGCAATCCTGCTGCTGGGCATACACACTGAGGAAACCAGAATTGAAAGAGACATATGTACCCCAATGTTCATCGCAGCACTGTTTATAATAGCCAGGACATGGAAGCAACCTAGATGCCCAGCAGACGAATGGATAAGAAAGCTGTGTTACATCTACACAATGGAATATTACTCAGCCATTAAAAAGAATACATTTGAATCAGTTCTAATGAGGTAGATGAAACTTGAGCCTATTATACAGAGTGAAGTAAGCCAGAAAGAAAAACACCAGTATAGTATACTAATGCATATATATGGAATTTAGAAAGACGGTAATGATAACCCTGTACACGAGACAGCAAGAGAGATATAGATGTATTGAACAGTCTTTTAGACTCTGTGGGAGAGGGCGAGGGTGGGATGATATGGGAGAATGGCATTGAAACATGTAAATTATCATATGTGACATGAATCGCCAGTCCAGGTTCAATGCATGAAACAGGGTGCTCGGGACTGGTGCACTGGGATGACCCTGAGGGATGGGATGGGAGGGGAGGTCAGGATGGGGAACACATGTACACCCATGGTGGATTCAAGTCAATGTATGGCAAAACCAATACAATGTTGTAAAGTAAAATAAATAAATAATTAAAAAAAGAAAAGAATTTTCCACAGTTTGTTGTGATCCACACAGTCAAACACTTTGACACAGTCAATAAAGTAGAAGTAGATGTTTTTCTGGAACTCTCTTGCTTTTTTGATGATCCAGTGGATGTTGACAATTTGATCTCTGGTTACTCTGGCTTTTCCAAATCTAGCTTGAACATCTGGAAGTTCACGGTTTACGTACTGTTGAAGACTGGCTTGGAGAATTTTGAGCATTACTTTACTAGCGTGTGAGATGAGTGCAATTGTGTGGTAGTTTGAACATTCTTTGGCATTGCCTTTCTTTGGGATTGGAATGAAAACTGACCTTTTCCAATATTTCCTCGTAGTATTCAATGTGGAGAACCATAATTTATCAAATAGGTGACTGGATAGGTAGGTAGACAGACAAATGTGTAGATAGATAGATAGAGAATCTTATGAGAAATCAGAACGATGCAGGAGATGCTGTCAGCCTGAGGATCTCACGTGCTGCAGTATAGTCCTCCTCTTCAGTTAGATAGCATTTCTCTCTTAACCACTCTTCTCATGCTCCCCCTCTATACTACTCAGTTCAGGTTGCCACAGCAGGGCATCACAGACCTAGATGCTTATACAAGACTTTTTTTTTTTTCTCAATTTTGGAGGCTGGGAGTCCCAGATTGAGGTGCAAGCTAGGTTGGTTTCTGGTGAGACCTCTCTTCCTGGCTTGCGGATGTCCGCTGTCTCCCTGTGTCCTCACCTGGCCTTTCCTCTGTGGGTGAGTGGAGAGAGATCAAGAGAGCTCTAGTGTCTCTTCTTCTTTTTTTTCTTTTCTTTTT
Source organism: Cervus elaphus (assembly GCF_910594005.1). Taxonomy (NCBI): domain Eukaryota; kingdom Metazoa; phylum Chordata; class Mammalia; order Artiodactyla; family Cervidae; genus Cervus; species Cervus elaphus. Next base: position 82,295,712 of record NC_057832.1, read on the forward strand.
TTTTTCTCTTCCTCTTTTTTAAAGAACATCAGTCTTATCGGTTATAGACCCCTTGATGACTTCATTTAACCCTATCTCAACATGTTGACTCATTGAGGGCTAAGGCTTCAGACATGAATTTTGGAGGGACACAATTCAATCCATAACACAGTCCAATTCACTTGATTTGTGTAGATTGTCTCAACAAGTGATTAATTGAAAGGAAGATCCTGAGTGATGTGGGAGGAAATCGCACAAACCACACAGGTGAGATTGGCATTGGAAACCAGGGTCCTTTTTCCCTGGAGAAAAAAGAGGAGAGAAGGCATGGATGAGAACAGGACGCCTGGTCAGGGAGGTCAGATGGGGTGGGAGGGTGTCTCATGTGGATAGCCCTCATCTGTGACAACTTTGCAAGTGACTTCCGCTTTTTGAAAGATGTTTTACAAATTAATTGTCTAAATAGGAAGTAGCCGGTGGTGATCCATGTATCTCAAACCCAGCAACTCTAGCATAGAAAATAAGTCACCACGTGATGCAATGAGCTCTGTAATACACATGTGCTTTGAGAAATCATATGAATAGTTGTCTGAGCTCTAATACTATTGAAATGTGATCTAAAAGTCCAAACAGAAGGAAAGCTTTCTAGGATGCTTCCTTCTGCCCTCTGACATTGTGATAAAATTTAACTGCTTTGCATGGGTGGCCCTTGCAGGCGGCCCTTTCCCCATGGAAGGTTAGAAGACCTCCCCTCTGGTTGGGAGACATGTCTGTCTACTGTCTGTTGTTACTGTCTTACAACATCATCGTGTTTCCATCAAATCAGTGATGCAGATTGCAGAATTCCAGACTGGAGAAATGAAAAAGAAATTGGGAGATGTCTGGGCATCCGTATTTGTAATTTCCAGGCATGCAACATTTCATTTATTTTCAGAAAGAAGTGGCAAAACTCAGATGGCAGTGACTTCGTGAAGCTGTTTTCCAGTGAGTGTGTGACATGTGATTTTCACTTGCTGAGATCTCCTTCCTGCCTCATCATCAGAGATTTTCTTGAGGGACTCCTGCACTGCCAACATGAGGCGAACCTTCCTTTCCTGCCTGCCTTCAGTTCAGGGGAAACCCTGCATGCTGCAGGAAGAAGGCTAATCTAATTCCCACTGTTCCCAACCCTGGTATATCACTGTCAGAGGGAGGCCTGAGGACAGGGTCATTGAGGAATGGGTCATTCTGAGTCCCATTCTACTCAGAATCGGTTTCGAGGCATTTGGAAGGCACGGCCCCTGCCCCACGGCTGCTTGGCTGAATATCTGCATCCGTCAGACACTATGGGACTCCTATCTTTCCCAGGGAGCTTCCAGGCCATCTGATATGGTCTAAATGAGGACGAAGGGCCTGGTCACATCTGTTCATCTAGACAGCTGAAAGCCAGGGCTGTTCCCTCTCTTTCAGCACATGTGAGTAAAGAAACTGCAACTTAGCTTTCATGGATAATAACTTTTATAGGAACATGGTGTACATTCTCTGGTTTGGTGGGAACCTGCAGTCTTTAGGGGCTATTCAGCCACCCTGAATGTGAAAGAAATTGAGAGTAAATTTTGTAATTTATTTCCTGAAGTCCATGGATTCACTTAGGCTTGGCTGATGTTACATGGCCACTCGGTGGCAGAGTGGAAATTTAAACCCAGTCCACTGACGTCTAGTGGCTTTGTTTTTCTACTCTACCATATTACCCTTGGTAGTAAAAGAATGAATTCTCTGAAGGTTTCCAACTTGAGAGACGGCAAGATGGCAACCAGGGAGAAAAGGACTAGGCCACTTCTAATCTCCAGCCTCTGCCGCATATGCGTTCATGTCTCCCCAGTGAGGACAATGTCTTTGGATGTTGAACTCTTCAGGAATCTTTGGACACATCTGGGCACAGAATTCATAAGTTCATGACCCTTGAGGAAACCAGCACCAATCATGTAGCTGTCCCAGAAGAGGGATTAGCCCCATGTCCCACCTCTCAGCTGGTCTCCCTTTATATGGGAGAGGACAGTGCTTGGTTCAACGTCACAGCCTGTTACAGACTGCGGGGTGCTGGTTCTGGGCTCCGTCCTCTCCATTGCGATGAGCTGCCTAGGGGAGGAAACCGTTGGCCACACCTGTCCAACTGCCCTGGGGCCAAGACTTTACCTCCATCCATTCACCAGGAGGCTTTTAAGTGGTGCCTCCCATGTGAAGTGTCTCAGGACGGTGCACAGTTTACACTGCAGTACCCAAGGCTGTCAGCTTACACACCCAGAGCCTGGTCTGCAAAGGCAGGACTGCTGATGTGGATGTCAGATGGCAGAAGACTGAACTGGAAAGCCAGTGTGGTGAGGGGCCTAAAACCCAGAACAAATAAAGGATTGTTGGGGGGAAGTAAGGCAGAACGTGGAGGGAGGTGATCACAGGTATCTGACACATGGAAAATCAGCCCCCCGAGGGCAGCTCTGGGTGCAGGTGGGACCCACGTAACTGGGTTAATAGGATCCACTGTAGGATAAAGGACATATTTGAGCAAACCTTCTGGGAGCTGGAGGGAAGTCGTGCAATGACATCATCAGGGCAGTGGGAGTGGAGCTGAGAGTGCTGGGGGGCATGCTGAGGGGCTGGGCGCCGAGCCCCCCCTCCACAGGAGACCCTGGGCCTTTCTCTTCTTTTCCCCACTGCTGTGAGGGAAGGTGTTCAGGGAGGCTGTGCTGGCAGCGTGCACCTGTTAGGGAGCTGCTAATCCCTTTGTTCCGTAGCTTTGGTAGCCACACTCCAGTCTCAATTATTCAAGCTAAATATGAGTGGTTCAGGGGCCAGAAACAGATGTTTCCACCTGGGTGGAAGCTCTGCTGCAGGCCATGGGGCAACTGCAGGACTTACTACTCTGGGAAGCAAAGCTGAACCAGTGCGGTGTGGGGGGGTGGGGGATGGGATTGCGGGGGTGAAATGAGGTGGGATATGTGGGTGAGGGGGGTGGGCTGTGCAGAGCATCTCTTTCAAATCTGGCGAGTCACTGGGTTTGCTTAAAGGGTCTCTGCAAGGAAAACCAAACAACTCCATAGGAAATGGAGAAAAATTAAAGCTGCAGAGAGAGCCATCTAGAAGCCTGCCGAAGAGTGTCAATCCAATGGAGCTCTCTAATAGAGAAGAGACAAGAGTAACCATAGCAATAGCATACATAACAGGCCTAGCCAACAGTCAGTCAGGCTTGTCATTTGGTCAAGGTCTCAGCACATGGGATGGGATTCATCTGGTTGACTTTTGAACACTAACTCTTAAAGCAAAATGCCATGCAGCAAGTTCGAGAAAAGCTTTTGTGTGAAATCAACGAGAAACCTGCTTTCCAAATTTAATAGTAGTAGTAGTAGTAGTAGTAAACTTATTAATTAGGGGTCAAATTTAATTTTGTTGTTGGTGCTGTTTAGTCGTTCAGTGGCATCTGTCTCATTTGCAATCCCACGGACAGTAGTCTGCCAGGCTACTGGCAGAAAATCCCAGTCCATGGGATTTTCCAGGCAAGAATACTGGAGTAGGTTGTTATTTCCTTCTCCAGGGGATCTCCCCAACCCAGGATCGAACCCTCATCTCTGGCGTGGCAGGCATATTCTTTACTGCTGAGCCACCTGGGAAGCCTATCGAGTTTAATTTATCAGTACTAAATTTCTCCTTAAATATAATGTAGACGATAACCCATGTGCTACTTCTGAGATGGAGACATAACATAGAGGATACAATTTAGACATAAGATATTACTATTTAGGAGACATCTCCATTGCTGAGGGCAAAGACTAGAAGATTGCCTGAGAGAAGTGGCTAGTCCTTTATACACATAGTGGGCTGTGCTATTCTGGAAATGCTGGCCATGGGTCTGCCCTGGGGTTGGATGGGAGTCCAGTCATCACATAAGCCCCTCCAAGGGATCCAGAGATGTGATGTGGCCCTGGAACACACATAGGTAGGGAGGGATGGATGAGGCCCTGGGTTTATGAATGAGCTAAGATCCCACTTGATGATTCAAACTGAATGACAGCCCGGGGGGATTCACAGTGATGAGTGGGCGGGCAGGAAACCAGGCCCATTGGGAACATGTCTTTTAGTCCAGTTCCTGACTGGGGGGGAGGAAAAGTGGAGAGTTGCACAGTTCACGAGGAGCAGGAGCCCCATCATCTCTGTGCTTTCCACCCCAGCCACAAAATAGGAGTGAATTGTGAGTGAGTGAAAGGATGAGTTTGTACAGAGTTCAGTTCTATAACATGATCCCTGCCAAGCCCCTGTTCTCTATCCCTATCTCTGTTCTGGTCTTAACCTCTCTCTCCTTCTCTCTGTGCCTCCCCCCTTTCTCTCTGTCTCTCCCTCTCTCTGTATCTGAAGAATTTTTGTCTGGTCCATGTCCCTCAAGAACTGTACCCCAGCCTGTAACTTGGTAGAGTCTTTAACTGGTACCCTTTTTGCTCCTGGAAGGAAGGCTTCTGGGATTCAAAGTCCTGGATGGTGCAGCCTACCCACAGACGTTTTGGTTTACATTTTCTACGAGTTCTGCCAGTTCCTTTATGAGTTTTTATGATTCCTCTTTTTCTCTGGACTCTGCTGAGGGACTGATAGATGGCAGAGGCCTCTGCAGGTAATGAATCCAGCTACCTTGATCGTGATTCCTGCTGACACTTGCTGGCTCAGAGCATCCATGCCTTGGGGATGCAATAAAGAAACAAGAGAAGTGATGGAAATGGAGGGAAGACCAGGCGGGTCACGGAGGACTGTGCGGGAAGGGCCCTGGGTCTTGCCGGACACACCAGCTGACGGGGCAGAGAAGGAAACTGCTAATCTAAGGGCAAGCACTGCATGTGGGCAGCAGAACCAGAAACTGGGTCTTCTGGTTTCAATCAGGAAACAATTAAACACTTAAACAAATAAGATTATTTCCAACAGTGGCTGGCCCAACCAGGAAAATAAAGCCAGGAGAAGTGATAGAACCTAGGCAGAGTGACTCTTTTAAGTAGAATATCAAGGAGCAGCCAGTGATGAACAGTTAAGGAGAGGAGACATTCTGGCCATGGCAAGACCTGGTGCTCACACTCGGGAGTGGGTGCTGTGTCTCTAAGTGCTGGAGGCCTGGAGTGGGGTGAAGCTGGGGACTGGAGAGCAGCAGGGGTCCCTGGTCTGTTCTAGCTGTGGGCCACAGCACAGAGCAGGAAATGCTCCATTTTTGTCTCAGTCAGCTGGCTTTGATGGGGGTCTCTGAGCCCCTCACCCCAGATCCACTAATATGATAGAAGCCGGAGATGCAGCACACACTTCCACTCCTGTCCCATGTCCTGCTTGCATCCCCTTAGTGGACCCCAAATGGTGCTAGGGACCCTGAAGGATACTGTGCCTCTCACTGGGCCGGGCACTAGCGTAGGGAGATGAGGGATCCACCTCTATCATCTGCCAGTGCCAGCAGCTCCCAGGCTGTGGTCCATGCCTGGGGTGGGCTCTGTGAGTCCTGTGTAACATAAAGGCTGTCCATGCCCTTAGAAAAGTAAGAAAGGACTCCACCAAGTCTGTGCACCTTTGGGTGGTATCCCAGCACCTGCAGGAGGGGCACTGAAATGCTCTCCCTGGACGTGTAGTCAGTGAGGGCCAGTCCTTGACTGCAAGATTTTTAAAGATGTTGAGTTTCTCAAACCATCCCACACCCTCCACGGATGGTGGTGCCCTTCAATTCAGAATGGTGGAAACCTGAAGACATTACTGGAGTTGGTCTTGGTGGTCTGAGCTCCCCCTTGGCAAAGGGCTGGTGATTCAGAAACAGCCTTTGGACAAGGAGAGAAATAGAGAGAGACAGAGAGACAGAGAGAGAGGGAGAGAGAGGGAGAGAGGAAGAAAGAGCACCCTGAGCTGTGTTCTCCCTCAGAAAGTACCTGGCACTCTGGAGGCAGCTCCAGGGCCAATATTTAGAAGCTATAAATAAGGTCTGTGTGGACAGGCCTACATGAATCATGGGAATGCTGAACTCGGGGAGCTGGAGTGGAGGGGGAATGGACTGAGTGCTCTTCGCAGGGTAGGTATCCTCCCTTCAGGAAGAATTCAGACAGGAGGAGGGTCTCAGGGGGACACACACCATGAAGTCAGACATACAAGTCCTTTGTAGCTTAGACCTCTGAGCCTAATCAGTTCAATGCTGCTGCTGCTGCTAAGTCGCTTCAGTTGTGTCTAACTCTCTGCGACCCCATAGACGGCAGCCCACCGTCTATGGGATTTTCCAGGCAAGAGTACTGGAGTGGGGTGCCATTGCCTTCTCCGAATCAGTTCAGTATGTCTGACTTAACCAGAGGGAGGGTGAGCACAGGTGAAGGCAATAACCCCCACGGTGGATCCCTCATGGTTGTGTCGGTAATGCCAATGTCCTTGTCCATCAGCGCCGAGACCATCCCCTTCTGCAGTAACCAGAGCCCCTGTGCATGCCCCGTCTGCACCAGGCCACACAGCCACACTGCTTCATTCGCCCCAGGCAGCCACACCACTCTGTTCAGCCCACACCTCAGAAGGACGTCACACACACAACTAGCAGGTGTGAAAGGAGACAGAGGTGGGGGGGGAGGCAATGTGTGCTCAGTTTTCCTCAAGTTGGGGGTCAGTACCCTGCATTCCTGGGCTGTATACAGTCTCCACCTGTTTCCCTAACTAGAGTTTTGTGAGAAGATCCATGCCACCTCCATAGCTGCATATATATAACCTGGCTTGGTCTTCCGAATGGACACGTTGGGGAGGACCAGGGGCTAACTGGAGAGGGGAGTGGGCAGAGTTGGTGGAATGGATCAGATGAGCCTGTCTGTCCCATTGAGGAACTCAAACCTTCTGCAGTGGAGAGAAAAGCAGAGGGCTGATGGGACTGGATCTCTGTCCTTGTCCTGGGTCGGTGAGGGGCAGAGCGGTGGGGGTGGGTGGGGTGGGGTGGTTAGCTTGTTCAAGATCCCAGACCAGGGTCAGGAATTCAGATGGGCCCCACCGTACCTCGTCCCTTTCAGGACCCCTTTTCCTTTCTTGGGCAATGATGGAATTACCCAGAGAGTGTGCTCAAAATGCTGAGTCTCAGGCCCCCACCAGACATCCTGAAATGGACTGTTCAGGAAGGGGCTTGGGAACCTTCATTTTAACAACCTGCTCATGGTTGGGATGTCGTGAAGGCTTGTGCTCCACAACATTGCCCTGGGGAGGCTCAGGTATTTTGGAACTCTCAGCCCGGTGCCAGAGAGTGTCTGAGCCTCATCTATCTAAATCCTTCTCCAGATTAACTCATTTGTGGCTGTTTTCCATTACCAGCTTCTTTGAGCTCAAAACAGAAAAAATCCTGTTGGTTTCTGGCCCATCCTCTGTCCAGCAGATGGCGGTCTCTGACCAGGAATCTCATGGACCAGCCACCATGGGAAACCGCTTCCTCTAAAGAGCAGTTTTCCTGGGAATGTCCAAGAAAACCCAAATTAGACAACGTTCTATATTATTCCCTAAGGAAAACTTGTCTAATGAAGAGGAAATGCTTTCTCTCACACAATTGAATGCGGATACTTTTTTTGGTTTCTGCCAAACGAACACGATGACCTTTGATGTCAAATTCCTCATGATTCCGTTGATTCATGCAGAGTCTCAGGGAACGCACATCTACTCTCATAGAAGATCATTTCAGGAACATTTTATTCAAAGTCACCTAGGTAATAAAGTTATCTAAGGCATGGCTTCTCCCGGTTCACCTTGATTTTTATCTTGTCATTTTCTAAGAAAATAGAAAAAGGCACTGTGTCTTTGGTTACTGGGACAGCTCTGACTGGGTCTGCCAGGTGGGGTGTGGGTTGGGTTACTTTCCTGAGAGAAAAAAAAAACCTCCAGTGAATATGCTGTCAGCTGCTGCAGAATCTTGGGAGTAGAGGTGGGGGTAGCGTAGAGGTGGCAGAGTGAGGGACAGGGGAGAAGGAGCTGTGAGAACCAGCTTTCACTGGTTTCCTTGGCTGGGAGGAAGGAAGAGAGAAAGGGTCTTCTTTCTCCACCTACCAGGCTCTTCCGTGGATCTTAGGGAAGATCCCTCCTCACCCCTCCTGCCCTCTCCCTCCCCTTCTATCCCCTTCTCCACCCCAATTTCGCTCATGTTCTATTTGTACTTTTCTGTGGGGCTGCAGCGGGAGCCAGGCTCTGTGATTGTGCAGTAGCAGCAGGGAAGGATGGGTTCCATGAGGATGTTCCTTAGTAAGAGGTGGGTTCACATCGTTCATTCTCCCTATGTGAGTGCATCCTGAGTGGCTTCAGTCTTGTCTGACTCTTTGCCACCCCATGGACTGTGGCCCACCAGACTTCTCTGTCCATGGGATTTTCCAGGCAAGAATACTGGAGTGGGTTGCCATGGCCTCCTCCAGGGGATCATTCTGACTCAGGGACTGAACCTGCATCTCTTAAGTCTCCTGCACTGGCAGGCGGGTGCTTTACTACTCTCGCCACCTGGGAAGCCCACTCTCCCCATGGCTGGGGTTTAAATGTCCTGGTGTCTGTGCTGAGTGAGGGGCACCCTCTGATGAAGTGAGTGTGGTGGCACACCCTGGACACACCTGTTTAAAGGAAACAGCCTGTTGATTTCACCCGAGACCCACGGTCTAGGGAAGCCATGACCGGCCTGTCTTGCTTCCATGCTGGGAGATGTATGTAGTGGCAGGATTTCTCAAATCCCAGAGGCTCCATAGGCTGTCTTCATCCTCAAAGGAATAGGTCAAGTTTTCTAGACAGTAAGACCTTCTCAGGGCTTCCCAGGTAGCTCAGCGGTAAAGAATCCACCTGCCAGTGCAGGAGATGCTGGTTCAATCCCTGTGTCTGGAAGATCCCTTGGAGAAGCAAATGACAACCCACTCCAGTATTCCTGCCTGGGAAATCCCATGGACAGAGGAGCCTTGTGGGCTACAGTCCATGGGGTTGTGAAAGAGTTGCACATGACTTAGCAACTAAACAACAACAATAAGATGCCCTCCGTCTTGGTTCCTAGTCCCTCACTCAACTCAAACTTCTTAACTAAAATCGTCTGATCCAAGCAGCACACTCACTCAGCACCCACTCTGCCCTCATTGTCTAGTCCCGATTTTCAAATACTCCCCATGAGAAAAATGACTAGAGTTCTTCCTCACCTGCAGGACCCTGGTGTCCCTGTTCCATTTTCACGACGAGCACCTTGCTTCTTGTGCAAGGGTGCAAAACCAGGTCTGCCTCTGCCCATTTCCCTCTCTTTTGTCATTGCTTTCCTTCTGCTCAGCTACTGTCACATCATGCACATTTTCCTTGTCTTCTTGGTCTCTGGTGTATCTGTTTTGTTTTGTGCTGTTGAGCTGGTTTCCCTCCCTGGATGAACACTTCCTCAGGGCAGGGGTCCTCTGCCTTTGAGATCCCCAACTGCGGTAGCTCTGGTTCGGCCTGGGCTTCCCTGGATGGGAGGGGACCACCGGCTCTGCCTCTCTTGTGGCCCCGATCAGTAGCCAGTGAGCCTTCAGTTCAGTTCAGTCTCAGTCGCTCAGTCGTGTCCGACTCTTTGCGACCCCATGGACTGCTGCACGCCAGGCCTCCCTGTCCGTCACCAACTCCTGGAGTTTACCCAAACTCATGTCCATTGAGTTGGTGATGCCACCCAGCCATCTCATCCTCTGTCATCCCCTTCTTCTCCCGCCATCAATCTTTCCCAGCATCACGGTCTTTTCAAATGAGTCAGCTCTTCGCATCAGGCGGCCAAAGTATTGGAGTTTCAGCTTCAACATCAGTCCTTCCAGTGAACACCCAGGGCTGATCTCCCTTAGGATGGACTGGTTGGATCTCCTTGTAGTCCAAGGGACTCTCAAGAGTCTTCTCCAACACCACAGTTCAAAAGCATCTATTCTTCAGTGCTCAGCTTTCTTTATAGTCCAACTCTCATATCCATACATGACTACTGGAAAAACCATAGCTTAAGTAGTCAGTGACCCTAAATCAGCAAAAAAGCACAGACCTCCCACCCCCAGACCAAGCCCACGGGGAGAAGTTGAGCAGGAACAGGGAATGAGAGAGAGAGCTGCTTCTGCTTTGCCCTCCCACTCCCTGAGTTTATGAGGGGTGCTTGCTCGGGTCTAGATGTGTGCTGGACAAGAGTCCAGCTGACAGGCAGGCCTAGGCTGCATCCTGACACTGCTGTGTGTGGTCCAGCGCTGCAGAAACCGGGAGTCTGCACAGTGGCCCCGTGGAGCGTGCTTTGGAGACTGGGCTACCCTGAGGGAAAGCTGCTTCCTTGGGGATCCTCAGGCTTCACGTGTAAAGTGTGCAGAATCATGCGTCTTTTACAAAGGCATGTGTGGATCAGAGCAGCGCATCTGAGTCTGCAACATAGAAACAAACATCAAAACATCATACAACTTCCCTCCTTACATTTTTGCAGCACCACTGGATGAAGCTCCTCATTCACCATCAAACTGGCTGGGAGGTGCTCTAGAGGATGGGACTTCCACCTGTGCACTTACAATGAAACAGAAATGATAGGAAATACAGGGGTCCACAAATGTTGATTTGAGGTATATCTAAAATTGAGCGTTCCCCAGTGGTGCTAGTGCTAAAAAAATCCACCTGCCAATGCAGGAGACCATAAGAGATGTGGGTTTGATCCCTGGATTGGGAAGATCCTCTGGAGGAGGGCGTGGCAACCCACTCCAGTAGTCTTGCCTGGAGAATCCCTTGGACAGAGGAGACTGGCGGGCTACAGTCCACAAGGTCTCAAAAGAGTCAGACATGCCTGAAGTGACTTAGTGCACACACACACACAACTAAAATTACACATCTCAATTGTGTGGTACTTGGCTGAGTAGGTTTGTATGTGTAAACTTAAATGTGGCCCCAATTATTCCTGTTGAAAGCAGCAGGCGGATGCAAAAGCACTAGGTTCTGGATTGAGTTAAGATGAGGTCATTAATCCAATGTGACTGTGTCCTTATAAAAAGGAGATGATAAAGGGACACAGGGAGAACTTGGCCTTCTGAAAGCCAAGGAGAGCAGCTTGGAACTGATCCTTCCCTGGTGTTTGAGGAAGTGTGACTCTGCCTGATTACAGACTTCTCGTCTCTGAAACAGTGAGACAGTATATGTCTCTTGTTTAAGCCACCCAGTCTGTGGTCTTGTGTTACGGCAACTCCAGCAGATGAATGTGCTGTGTTTTCCTGAATGACCTTGACTGTGAGTTGTCAGTGTATGAAGGATTCGACTACATAAGATATAATCACAGCTCAAGGTGGTAAGGGCTGAAAAGATACCTCCTGTGAAGGAGATTTTGATACAGGGCTTTTGGACGTGATAGAAAGACTTCAAACCTTCCTATCCCTCTTGTCCATCCTTGAGTAAAGTTCTCAAGGATGACTAAGAGAGAGCTGGGATATAGAATGTGATCAAAGGAAGAGCATCCCCTTGGCCTGATGACATGGCCAGGTGACATGGCACTTGTGTGTTGTCATGGGATGTGAGATCCCCAGGTTACTAAATGTTCCTTTACAGGATAACTTTAAACAACTACACAAATCCAGTTTTATTACATGACAGTTTTATTTTAAGCAATCTGCTTGGCCACTTAAGTATTCTCATCTTTTTTTTTTTTTCAAGTACAAAGAACTTAGATATAGGCATTATTATGGCTAAATTGTCATGCATATTTGCATTTGTGTTTTAGAACAAATTAGTTCCAGTATAACCTTAAATGTCACAATACATTTAACTTATTTTTTACTGCTGAGGCCATCTCTCTTAATGGGGGGAGACCAGAAGAGGCATGTTCAGGAGAGTCAGCAACTACTAGGGGTGTGTGTCTGGGGCAAGTCCACACCATCCCCTGCCACCAGGGAGAGGCAAATGGACACAAGAGTGCCTTGTAAAGGCAGGTAGTTTAACTGTCCATCATTGGCCCTGAAAACTGTCCACATGACTGGAGTGAAACAAAGTCCTTTGGATTTTTAGCTGTGAAAGATGGAAAGTTCTGGCAGAGTGGAAGAGTCAGATGGAAGAGTCAGGCAGAAGGAAAGCACGTTTCTGCACTGCCCTCAATCTAGAAGACCCACCTATTCAGAATGAAAAATACCCTGCGAGGCCAGTCACTGACATGAGGTCTGTTGTCTTGGATACTGGACACAGGCTAACCTGCTCTGCTAGAGTGGGGGCCACTCCGTGGCCACAGCGGCCACCAACAGCTGCTTGGCTGGATTTCATGGTTCTGCTGCGGGGGCTCTAAATAAGTGGATTATTTACTGAAACACCACCAAAGCAGGTCCCTCTTGTCTGGTTAGCACTCCACACCTGAGCCATGCCAGTCAGTGCTGCAAAGCATTCCTACTGGGAGACAGACGTGAGCTCTTCTGGTGTCATGCACATGGAACCGTGGTTGATACATGCAAACTGTGATAAAGACCATGGCCTCGGGCATGAGTTGCTACATTCAATTTGTTTCTGACAAGTACTTACAACTTCTGATTGTCAGAGACAAACACTTGCATTTCAGATTTCACCCTGGGGACTTGGCATAGAATGTATGTTTACGTCTTCATCTAGAAAATAGTATTCCTTTTCTTATCTATCATAAAGTTTAAAATTGGGGAAAACTTTTAGACAGTTTACCTTCACAAGATCAGAAGATCAAAATAAAACCTTACCTTTTTACTTGTCACTTGTTAATCTTTTTTATAGACAGCATCTTCAGATACAATTCACATACCATTCACTGATTTAAAGCATACAGTTTGATGGTTTTTAGTGTATTCACAAAGTAGTGCATCCATAGAGATCAATTTTACAACATTTTGGTCACTCCAAAAAGAAACCTGTACCCCTTAGCTGTTCTTCCACTTTTATCCCAACATTGCCCCTCCCCAGCAACCCCATCCCCACCCTCCACCTCTGACTCGCTGATCCTCAGCCTTTGGCAACCACTCATTTATAGTCTGGCTTTACTGCCAACTCTGCATATTTTATGTAAACAGAATTGTACTGTGTTTGTTGTCTGACTGGTTTCTTTCACTTGGTATGTTTTCAAGGTTCAACCTTGTAATAGCCTGTGTCAGAAATGTGTTTCTCTTTATGGTCAAATAATATTCTATTTTATGGATATATCACTTTTTGTCTATCTGTTCATGCTTTAACGAACATTTGAGTTGTTCCCACATTTTGCCTGTTATGAATAATGATGCCATAATATTTATATACAAATTTTGGGATGGACACGTTTTCATTTCTCTTGGATCTATATACCAAGCAGCAGAAATGCTAGTTCACATGATATCTCTATGCTTAACCTTTTGAGGAACTTCTGGACTGTTCTCCAAAGTGCTCTACCAGTTTACATTCCCACCAGCAGTGTATGAGAGTTCTACTTGCTCTACATTCTTGTCAACATGACACTGACTTTTTGATGCTGGCCGTCTTGGAGAATGCAAAGTAGTGTCTTTTGTGGTTTTAATTCTTATCTTCTCAATGGCTAACATTGTTTAACATATTTTCATGTACTTATTGGTCATATACATATCTTCTTTGGAGAAATTCTATTCAGATCCTTCGCCAACTTGAAAATTTGGATTGTTCTTTTATTCACATTATAATCTTTATAATATTTTTTGAAATGTTTCCTGTGATTATTTTCATGGAAGATCTATGGATCTTTCTTCTTTCCCAGAAGTCATGAGAATGGCTGAAATATTAGGCAAGCACTCTCTCTCTCTCGCACACAAAGCATATAAAGTTTAATTACTAGAATGTGACTTTTAACACATATATCAAATATTGAGTCAGCTGTTCTGTGTGCTACTGTTTTCTAGGCCATGTCAGCATTCACTTTGCTCACATGTAGCTATCTGAGTTATGTGTTGATGAGATAATAAATTAGTACGGAATCATTGAAGAGTGATTAGACAGTATTAATCTAAATTGAAGGGCTTCCTTGGTGGCTCAGCGATAAAGAATCTACCTGCCAATGCAGGAGACGAAAGTTTGGTCCTTGGTCTGGGACGATCCACTGGAGAAGGAAATGGCAACCCATTTCCATGGTGTTGCAAAGAGTTGGAAACAACTTAGCAACTGAAGAACAACAATCTATCTATATATTTTATTTCTTTATTTAAAATCTTCCTACAGATATACATATGTGCAAGTACTTATTTGAAAAAATGTTGACCACATTTCAGAAATAGCAGAAGAGTGGAGAAAACTTAGAGTTTCATAGCTATCAGAGAAGGTAAATAATTTATGGATCATCCCTATACTATGAACTATTGAAAAGAAAAGAAAATAAATAAAGAAAGAAATAGTGTAATCTCCAAGCATATTAATTTACAAATAACACAAGGTGCAGAATAGTGGATAACATAAAAAGATCTGTCTAAATGGAGCTACCTATACATGTTGTTTAGTCGCTAAGTGGTGTCCAACTCTTTGCAACCCCATGGACTGTAGCCCACCAGGCTCCTCTGTCCATGGGATTTCCCAGGCAAGAATACTGGAGCGGGTTGCCATTTCCTTTTTCAGGGGATCTTCCCCACCCAGGGATCGAACCTGTGTCTCCTGCATTGGCAGATGAATTCTTTACCACTGACCCACCAGGGAAGCCCACCTCTACCTATACCTGCCTGTGAAAGTACAAAATATTTCTGAAAGAATACACTCCTGTCTGTTACCAAGAGAATGTTCATAGGTACTGGAGGGAAATGGGTGTGTTATTCACTATATATCCGTTTGATTATTGCATTTTATCACAGCATGTATTATTTAAATAAAATATTTTTAACATGCATTTAAATAGTCATGATACTTTTCAAGTTTTGAGACTGTTGTAGAATTCTAACAAATTAAATTTGGTTTCCTTTACTTAACTTAGCAACTATCTGCAGAACCATTCTTGTCCCATCTCTGCCTCACCCTCTCCCACCCCCGCTGCATTTATTGTTCAATGAATTCCCAGACCTCATCTCATTTTACCGATTTTCAATCTGTTTCTTTTTGCTGTGATGCTTGGCTTGTGGGGCTTCCCTGGTGGCTCAGCTGGTAAAGAATCCCCTGCAATGCGGGAGATCTGGTTTAATCCCTGTGTTGGGAAGATCCCCTTGGGAAGGGAACGGCTACCCACTCCAGTATTCTGGCCTGGAGAATTCCATGGACTATATAGTCCATGGGGTCACAAAGATTCGGATATGACTGAGCGACTTTCACTTCACTTTGGCTTGTGGGATCTTAGTTCCTTGACCAGGGATTGAACCCAGCCCTCAGCAGTGGGAATTCAGAGTCATAATTCCCTGGACTGCCAGGGAATTCGCCCCATTTTCAATATTATTTAAAAGATAAGAGTCTTTTTAAACAGAATAAATGATGCTTTAACTAATACTTAAACTAATTATCAGCAATTTCCACCATTAACATGTATCTGGCCAAGGTTTAAATCTTCCCAGTTGTCTCATCAATGTTCTATCTTTGTAAGGTCCAAACATTGTGCTGACTCATGTTTCTCTCATCATTCTAATTTTTCTGTTCACCTTCCCTCTCATCTTTTTTTTTTTTTTCCTTGAAATTTATTTGTTGAAGAAACTGGAACATTTGTCTCGTGGTCTTTCCCAATTATTGGACATAACTGCCTTCATCCTTGTGTTCAATTTGGCCATATTCCTGCTTCCTGCCTGTTTCCACCTGACCTGATCTGTTCAGGTCAGGTTCCTCTGCTGGAAGGAATCCTTGCTGACTGCGTCACTGTGTTCTCCCCCAGTGCCATGGGGAGGAGCGGAATTGCCTCCCTAACATCGAGTGTGACCAGAGGGACAGTTGAGGTCAGCTGATCTGTGCCTTATAAAATGACCCACCAGCTGTTTACCTAAGGGTTTGAACAGCCATTAGTTATTATTGTCATAGCTATTTCACTAGGAATTTCAAGGCAGTTATAGCCTATTCTATTCTTTCTGTATGTTTTGGCTTAAATATTTCAACTGAGACACAACTCTTAAGACAGCAAGATTAAAAAAAAAAAGAAAAAAGCAAGCTGAATGTGTTTTTCTTTTTTCAAAACAGTTTTCACAAGTTGTAGGAGGACGAAGAAACACAGGAAGCTTGTGTATTTTGGCATAATTGTTGTGGGGGCTGAGCCCCTGCAGGCTGTAATCCACTGTGATGTTAATGGAGACCTGTTGTGTGCCCCTGGCATGTCATATCAGACAAAAGCCTGGCAACTGGGGATAAGAAAGAGATCACTTTAGCTCTGCCTGATGCCATCAAATGGAAAAGGAAAGGAGCCCACCACAGTGTTAGGATGAAGAACGGAGAGCCAAAATTTGCCCAACTCCAACAGAGCTCTGTCCTCTAGTCCCTGGTTTTTCAAAGGCATATGCTTAGGAACTCACAGGATAACTTAACTGGGTTTGGAGAGAATTGCCCGATATCCCTATGTTTAAAGAAATGTGTCTGGTTATGTTGCATTTAAGAGTTTCAGTCCACAAATGCTGGTGTGTAATGAATGTGACATTATTTATTCATCCTTGAACACCATTTCTTTTTTGAATCCTTCAATTTCTGAAACTTAATGCTTGACAACACAGGGTCTCCCCACCCTCGCCTTTGTTTCCCAGAGGATGTCCTGGGCTTAAGGATTGAGGATTTTAGTAGTGGTTTTCTGGGCTGGTAGCCACGGAAGGATTCTTAATTCTGCCTCTTCTTTGATTGTGGACACACATTGTCATGACTGTGTTCTTTAAAGTTCATGACCCTTTCTCATCTCTGGTTCTGAACTTCTGAATCTGGCTGAACTTTCTTATAGTTCTATGTTCTTTTGGGGGCAGACAGGAAACCATTTACATTTCTGCAACCATTGGTGGCTAGAAGTGGTCCCAGACTATTCTAGGCTGCTACTCCCTTGAGAGGCTGGAAATGGGGCTGGGGTGGGGGGAGGGTGGGATTGTCAAGGTTCTGCCCTCGGCTTTCCCAGACTTTTCCAGCTCGTTCTTGTCTCCTCCTTGTCCTGCCTTGATGTGGACTCAGACTCAGCCCCCACATCAATTATGCCAAAATATTCAAGCTTCCTGTGCTTCTTCATCTCTTTCTTCCTCCTACAACATGGAGAATATTTTTCCCGTTCTGGAGGGCAGGGAGAGTCATCCCATATTTGTTGACTTTTGAGTAGTTTCTTTTGTATTTTGTGCTCTTCTATAAAAGCACTTCTTAGACACAAAAATGTATCATCCTCTAACTCAAATGTCAAAAGGGGAGCAGAAGGAAACAGTAGGAATAAAATATGCTTCAGTGAATATAGCAAAATAGACCCCAGCATATTTGTTGTTCAGGTTGCTGTACCTCGAAAGAGGCTGCTGTTCTGTTCTACAGATGATTAGAACATCCAAATGCCCTGTGGCCATTCAGTTCCTGCAACTAAGAACCCTGGAGGTCCAGAGCAGAGAGCCATGGGCAAAACAATTTAGATCACAAGGATTTTTTTTTAATTAATTAATTTTAATTGGAGGACAATCACTTCTCAACACTGTGGTGGCCCCCGCCACACAATTACATGGATCAGCCATGGGCACCCTTGCGCCCCCCTATCCTGAACCCCCCTCCCACCTCCCTCCTCACCCCATCCCTCTGAGTTGTCCCAGAGCACCGGCTTTGAGTGCCCTGCTTCATGCATCAGACTCGAACTTGGAAGGATGTTTTTAAATTTCCTTTTATCATTCATTTTATTCTGTTGTTGAGATGCGTGTGGAAAGGTGTTATTTGTAAGCAGTGGCAGAAAGGCCAGAAGTGTTTAAACATCCACAAAAAAGATGTGGTGAAAGTTTGGACCAAGGAGAAAGGGCTCCTTCATGGTTGTGAAGTAGAAGGAACTCACAACAGACAGAACCATGGTTCACCTAAGAATGGATTCCATTCCCCTGGGTCCACGGGGCCCCAGGGGCTCTGACAGGCTCTTCGCTTAACAGTTACAGAACTAAACACATTGGATTTTTACTGTGTGCCAGCGCTTGGCTGAATTCTTCACAGGGGTTAATTTATTTATTCTTCACAACCTGAGAGAAGTGACACAGATGGTCAAACATCACAGAGCAGGGTGGAGCTGGCTTCAGCCCAGGGCTGCCTGACTCCTGGGCCCACGGTCCTCAGTCTCCAACGAGTGGCATTTCTGGTTGTCGTTGCAGATGCAGATGGGTCGCCCGTGTGGCACCAGGCTCTGGAGGACCCCAGCTCCCATGGAGTGTCTGTGTGCTCGGATGTGGGGAGAGGTTCTTCATGTTGCTTCAGAGAGCATGTCTGGGATTTCAAACAGCAGGGACGATAGATGGAACCATGTTCAGTCAAGACAGGGAATGGGTAAAACATAAACATTTGTCCTCTAGCAGAGAGCAAATTTGGCTGCTATTTACACTTTGACCTCATGCACTTTATTATCTTTTCTTTTTTTTCTCTTTTATTTCTTTTGGTTTTTTCCTTTTTCACAGGTATGAGGTTTACTTTTAATTAAAAAAAGTAAGGACTTCTAACTTCCTAAAGGAAAAATTCTTTCCATCCATGACATAATTTCAGTGGCTGTCAGTCTTTTTAAACATTTTTATAAATTATTTTTTTGGGCAGCACCACCCAAAAAACTAAGATGTGGAATCTTAGTTCTTTGACCAGGGATTGAACCCATGCCCCTTGCACTGGAAGTGTCGAGTCTTAACTACTGGACCTCCAGAAGTCCCAGATGTCAGTCTTCTTCTTTTTTATTTATTTATTTATTTATTTTTTATTTTTTTGTCATATATTGATATGAATCAGCCATAGATTTACACGTATTCCCCATCCCGATCCCCCCTCCCATCTCCCTCTCCACCTGATTCCTCTGGGTCTTCCCAGTGCACCAGGCCTGAGCACTTGTCTCATGCATCCCACCTGGGCTAGTGATCTGTTTCACCATAAATAGTATACATGCTGTTCTTTTGAAATATCCCACCCTCACATTCTCCCACAGAGTTCAAAAGTCTGTTCTGTATTTCTGTGTCTCTTTTTCCGTTTTGCATATAGGGTTATCGTTACCATCTTTCTAAATTCCATATATATGTGTTAGTATGCTGTAATGTTCTTTATCTTTCTGGCTTACTTCACTCTGTATAAGGGGCTCCAGTTTTATCCATCTCATTAGGACTGATTCAAATGAATTCTTTTTAACGGCTGAGTAATATTCCATGGTGTATATGTACCACAGCTTCCTTATCCATTCATCTGCTGATGGGCATCTAGGTTGCTTCCATGTCCTGGCTATTATAAACAGTGCTGCGATGAACATTGGGGTGCACGTGTCTCTTTCAGATCTGGTTTCCTCAGTGTGTATGCCCAGAAGTGGGATTGCTGGGTCATATGGCAGTTCTATTTCCAGTTTTTTAAGAAATCTCCACACTGTTTTCCATAGCGGCTGTACTAGTTTGCATTCCCACCAACAGTGTAAGAGGGTTCCCTTTTCTCCACACCCTCTCCAGCATTTATTGCTTGTAGACTTTCGGATAGCAGCCATCCTGACTGGCGAGTAATGGTACCTCATTGTGGTTTTGATTTGCATTTCTCTGATAATGAGTGATGTTGAGCATCTTTTCATGTGTTTGTTAGCCATCTGTATGTCTTCTTTGGAGAAATGTCTGTTTAGTTCTTTGGCCCATTTTTTGATTGGGTCATTTATTTTTCTGGAATTGAGCTGCAGGAGTTGCTTGTATATTTTTGAGATTAATCCTTTGTCTGTCTCTTCATTTGCTATTATTTTCTCCCAATCTGACGGCTGTCTTTTCACCTTACTTATAGTTTCCTTTGCAGTGCAAAAGCTTTTAAGTTTCATTAGATCCCATTTGTTTAGTTTTGCTTTTATTTCCAATATTCTGGGAGGTGGGTCATAGAGGATCTTGCTGTGATTTATGTCGGAGAGTGTTTTGCCTGTGTTCTCCTCTAGGAGTTTTATAGTTTCTGGTCTTACATTTAGATCTTTAATCCATTTTGAGTTTATTTTTGTGTATGGTGTTAGAAAGTGTTCTAGTTTCATTATTTTACAAGTGGTTGACCAGTTATCCCAGCACCACTTGTTAAAGAGGTTGTCTTTTTTCCATTGTATATCCTTGCCTCCTTTGTCAAAGATAAGGTGTCCATAGGTCCATGGATTTATCTCTGGGCTTTCTATTCTGTTCCATTGATCTATATTTCTGTCTTTGTGCCAGTACCATACTGTCTTGATGACTGTGGCTTTGTAGTAGAGTCTGAAGTCAGGCAGGTTGATTCCTCCAGTTCCATTCTTCTTTCTCAAGATTACTTTGGCTATTTGAGGTTTTTTGTATTTCCATACAAATTGTGAAATTCTTTGGTCTAGTTCTGTGAAAAATACCGTTGGTAACTTGATAGGGATTGCATTGAATCTATAGATTGCTTTAGGTAGAATAGCCATTTTGACAATATTGATTCTTCCAATCCATGAACACGGTATGTTTCTCCATCTGTTTGTGTCCTCTTTGATTTCTTTCATCAGTGTTTTATAGTTTTCTATGTATAGGTCTTTTGTTTCTTTAGGTAGATATACTCCTAAGCATTTTATTCTTTTTGTTGCAATGGTGAATGGTATTGTTTCTTTAATTTCTCTTTCTGTTTTTTCATTGTTAGTATATAGGAATGCAAGGGATTTCTGTGTGTTAATTTTATATCCTGCAACTTTACTATATTCATTGATTAGCTCTAGTAATTTTCTGGTAGAGTCTTTAGGGTTTTCTATGTAGAGGATCATGTCATCTGCAAACAGTGAGAGTTTCACTTCTTCTTTTCCTATCTGGATTCCTTTTACTTCTTTTTCTGCTCTGATTGCTGTGGCCAAAACTTCCAACACTATGTTGAATAGTAGTGGTGAGAGTGGGCACCCTTGTCTTGTTCCTGATTTCAGGGGAAATGCTTTCAATTTTTCACCATTGAGGGTGATGCTTGCTGTGGGTTTGTCATATATAGCTTTTATTATGTTGAGGTATGTTCCTTCTATTCCTGCTTTTTGGAGAGTTTTAATCATAAATGAGTGTTGAATTTTGTCAAAGGCTTTCTCTGCATCTATTGAGGTAATCATATGATTTTTATCTTTCAATTTGTTAATGTGGTGTATTACATTGATTGATTTGCGGATATTAAAGAATCCTTGCATTCCTGGGATAAAGCCCACTTGGTCATGGTGTATGATTTTTTTAATATGTTGTTGGATTCTGTTTGCTAGAATTTTGTTAAGGATTTTTGCATCTATGTTCATCAGTGATATTGGCCTGTAGTTTTCTTTTTTTGTGGCATCTTTGTCAGGTTTTGGAATTCGGGTGATGGTGGCCTCATAGAATGAGTTTGGAAGCTTACCTTCATCTGCAATTTTCTGGAAGAGTTTGAGTAAGATAGGTGTTAGCTCTTCTCTAAATTTTTGGTAGAATTCAGCTGTGAAGCCATCTGGTCCTGGGCTTTTGTTTGCTGGAAGATTTTTGATTACAGTTTCGATTTCCTTGCCTGTGATGGGTCTGTTAAGATCTTCTATTTCTTCCTGGTTCAGTTTTGGAAAGTTATACTTTTCTAAGAATTTGTCCATTTCATCCAAGTTGTCCATTTTATTGGCATAGAGCTGCTGGTAGTAGTCTCTTATGATCCTTTGTATTTCAGTGTTGTCTGTTGTGATCTCTCCATTTTCACTTCTAATTTTGTTAATTTGGTTCTTCTCTCTTTGTTTCTTAATGAGTCTTGCTAATGGCTTGTCAATTTTGGTTTATTTTTTCAAAAAACCAGCTTTTAGCTTTGTTGATTTTTGCTATGGTCTCTTTAGTTTCTTTTGCATTTATTTCTGCCCTGATTTTTAAGATTTCTTTCCTTCTGCTAACCCTGGGGTTCTTCATTTCTTCCTTCTCTAGTTGCTTTAGGTGTAGAGCTAGGTTATTTATTTGGTTTTTTTCTTGTTTCTTGATGTAAGCCTGTAATGCTATGAACCTTCCCCTTAGCACTGCTTTTACAGTGTCCCATAGGTTTTGGGTTCTTGTGTTTTCATTTTCATTCATTTCTATACATATTTTGATTTCTTTTTTGATTTCTTCTATGATTTGTTGGTTATTCAGAAGCGTGTTATTTAGCCTCCATATGTTTGAATTTTTAACAATTTTTTTCCTGTAATTGAGATCTAATCTTACTGCACTGTGGTCAGAAAAGATGACTGGAATGATTTCAATTTTTTTGAGTTTTCCAAGACCAGATTTATGGCCCAGGATGTGATCTATTCTGGAGAAGGTTCCGTGTGCATTTGAGAAAAAGGTGAAGTTGATTGTTTTGGGGTGAAATGTCCTATAGATATCAATTAGGTCTAGCTGGTCCATTGTGTCATTTAAGGTTTGTGTTTCCTTGTTAATTTTCTGTTTAGTTGATCTATCCATAGTTGTGAGTGGGGTATTAAAGTCTCCCACTATTATTGTGTTACTATTAATTTCCTCTTTCATACTCGTTAGTGTTTGCCGTACATATTGTGGTGCTCCTATGTTGGGTGCATATATATTTATAATTGTTATATCTTCTTCTTGGATTGATCCTTTGATCATTATATAGTGTCCTTCTTTGTCTCTTTTCACATCCTTTATTTGAAAGTCTATTTTATCTGATATGAGTATTGTGACTCCTGCTTTCTTTTGGTCTCCGTTTGCATGAAATATTTTTTTCCAGCCCTTCACTTTTAGTCTGTATGTGTCTCTTGCTTTGAGGTGGGTCTCTTGTAGACAGTATATATAGGGGTCTTGTTTTTGTATCCATTCAGCCAATCTTTGTCTTTTGGTTGGGGCATTCAACCCATTTACATTTAGGGTAATTATTGATAGGTGTGGTCCCGTTGCCATTTACTTTGTTGTCTTGGGTTCACGTTTATACAACCTTTCTGCATTTCCTGTCTAGAGAAGATCCTTTAGCATTTGTTGAAGAGCTGGTTTGGTGGTGCTGAATTCTCTCAGCTTTTGCTTATCTGTAAAGCTTTTAAATTCTCCTTCATATCTGAATGAGATCCTTGCTGGATACAGTAATCTAGGTTGTAGGTTATTCTCTTTCATTACTTTCAGTAGTCCTGCCATTCCCTTCTGGCCTGGAGGGTTTCTATTGATAGATCAGCTGTTATCCTTATGGGGATCCCTTTGTGTGTTATTTGTTGTTTCTCCCTTGTTGCTTTTAATATTTGTTCTTTGTGTTTGATCTTTGTTAATTTGATTAATATGTGTCTTGGGGTGTTTCGCCTTGTGTTTATCCTGTTTGGGACTCTCTGGGCTTCTTGGACTTGGGTGGCTATTTCCTTCCCCATTTTAGGGAAGTTTTCAGCTATTATCTCCTCGAGTATTTTCTCATGGCCTTTCTTTTTGTCTTCTTCTTCTGGAACTCCTATGATTCGAATGTTGGGGTGTTTCACATTGTCCCAGAGGTCCCTGAGGTTGTCCTCATTTCTTTTGATCCTTTTTTTCTTTTTTCCTCTCTGCTTCATTTATTTCCACCATTTTATCTTCTACCTCACTTATCCTATCTTCTGCTTCCGTTAGTCTACTCTTGGTTCCCTCCAAAGTGTTTTTGATCTCATTCATTGCATTATTCACTTTTAATTGACTCTTTTTTATTTCTTCTAGGTCTTTATTAAACATTTCTTGTATCTTTTCAATCTTTGTCTCCAGGCTATTTATCTGTAACTCCATTTTGTTTTCAAGATTTTGGATCATTTTTATTATCATTATTCTAAATTCTTTTTCAGGTAGATTCCCTATCTCCTCCTCTTTTGTTTGACTTGGTGGGTATTTTTCATGTTCCTTCACCTGTTGGGTATTTCTTTGCCTTTTCATCTTGTTTAGATTGCTGTGTCTGGAGTGGGCTTTCTGTATTCTGGAGGTCTGTGGTTCCTTTTTATTGTGGAGGATTTACCCTGTGGGTGGGGCTAGACGATTGGCTTGTCAAGGTTTCCTGGTTAGGGAAGCTTGCGTCAGTGTACTGGTGCATGCAATTTGATTTCTTCTCTTTGGAGAGCAATGGAGTGCCCAGTAATGAGTTTTGAGACGGGTCTATGTGTTAGGTGTGTCCTTGGGCAGCCTGTATGTTGACGTTCACGGCTATGCTCCTGCGTTGCTGGAGAATTTGCGTGGTATGTCTTGCTCTAAAACTTATTGGCTCTTGGGTGGTGGTTGGTTTCAGTGTAGGTATGGAGGCTTTTGGACAGTCACTTATTACTTAAAGTTCCATGTAGTCAGGAGTTTTCTGGTGTTCTCAGGTTTTGGGCTTAAGTCTCCTGCCTCTGGATTTCAGTTTTATTCTTCCTGTAGTCTCAGGACTTCTCCAACTATACAGCACTGATAAGAAAACTTCTAGGTTAATGGCGAAAAGATTCTCCCCCGTTAGGGACACCCAGAGAGGTTCACAGAGTTACATGAAGAAGAGGAGAGGGAGGAGGGAGATAGAGATGAGCAGGAGGAGAAAAAGGGGGACTCAAGAGGAGAGAGACAGATCCATGCAGCTGTCTGTTCCCAGAGTGTTCTCCGTAGCCCCGTCACCTACAAAGATTCATAGAATTGGATTGGGAAGAGAAGGGGAAAGGAGGAAATAGAGGTGTTCTGAGGTAGAAAACAGAGAGTCAAGATTGGGAGAGAATAATCTTCGGTTTAAAAATAGGGCTTCTCTTCTTCTTTTTTTTTTTTTTTGTAAGGTTATAGTGTATTGAAAATGAAAATTAAGGAGTAGTAGAGGAGTACTAGAGGACTTTAAAAGAAATAAGAGAAAAAGAAAAATAGAAAATAGAAGAGAAAAAGGGAAGAAAAAAAAGAAGAAAAAAAAGAAAAAAAAAAGAAAAAGAAAAAAGAGAAAGAAAAAAAAATTTTTTTTCCCCCCTAATTAAAAAAATCGTAAAAATCTATGGAAATGAAAGTTAAGGAGTAATGGAGGAGTAATAGGGGATTTTAAAGGAAAATAAAAGAGAAAAAATAAAAAAGAAAAAATAATAAAAAAGAAAAAATAAAAAAAGAGAAAAAAGTAAAATTATATCTAGGAGTTTCTCTGGAGCTGTTGCGGTCAGTGTGGGTTCGGCTCAGTTTCAGATAGCTCCTCGTTCCAGCTTACACTTCTCGATATCTACAGGCCCCTTCCGGTGTAGTCGGTGTTTTCTAGAGGGATTTTAATCTGTTGCACCAGTCCCTTCTGAGGCGGTTCCCTTTGTTTATTTGGCTTCTGTTTGCCGGTCTCTTCAGAGCCTCATTTCCGCCCTGACACAGGCGGGCGGAGGTGGACTCTTATTCAGGTAGCTAGTTACGTCGCTCTGCGGGGCAGGGAGGGGCTGGCGCTGCAGGGAGGGGCTTGCGCCGCGGGGACGGGCTGGCGCTGCCGGGAGGGGCCGAAGCCGCTTTCTCCGTCTGCGCTGCCCAGGCTCCCGGCTGTTCTATATGGAGCGCGGCCGGCGCTGCACGCGGTTCCAGCCCTCCGGTGTTCCACAAAAGCGCGGAACGAAAAGCTGCGCGTGCTCTCTGTGCCTTCCCCGTCAGAGCGGTCCAGGCAGCCAGGGGCTTGGTGGGTGCACTCTCCCCAGGTGTGGCGCGCCCACTCCCTTCCGCGGACCCAGTCTCAGTTTCCGCCGGCGCCGGTCGGGTGCCTGCGCCCTGTGTCTCGCCACGACCTTCCCCTCTCCCCTGCCTCCTGCCTCCGGCGGGGCTGGGCCGGTCCGCAGCCTGCGAGCTCTTCTCTGGACTTTCTCGGTCTCTTTGTTCTGCCGAACGGCCGGCAGTGTGTTCCGGCCAGTTAATTTACTCTCTCTCCTTTGGTCTCCCACAGTTCAAGTTGGCAACTCACAGAAGCTCCCTCCGATTGCCCTCAGGGCACTCAGGCCCGGACCCTACTCCAAGCAATGCCGCCTAAGAGTCCCTTCCCCGGACGGATCTCCGTCCTTAGCTCTTTTGTCTCACTTTTAATCTTTTATATTTTGTCCTACCTCCTTTCGAAGACAATGGGCTGCTTTTCTGGGCAGCTGATGACCTCAGCTAGCGATCAGAAGTTGTTTTGCGAAGTTTGCTCTGCGTTCAGTTATTCTTTTGATGAATTTGTAGGAGAGAAAGTGGTCTCCCCGTCCTACTCCTCCGCCATTTCTAACAACTATATCTCCCTCCTGCTTACAATGGGTGTGTTATATGATAGGTTAAGATCACAGGGCTCCTAGAATTTAACTGCTACTCTAATGAAGGTTTCCAAGTGCTTTTTATGGCTGCCCAAATACCACATGCATTTGTTACTAGATGTACACATATAAAGGATGGCACCCCGGGGCAGTGAAATTGATGTCACACTATTATTTCAAATTTATGTTTTCACAACTTTGTTATTACACCTAAAGGTATTTCCCCCTCCTTCATATTCTCATGGCATCATATAGCTGTTTTCTTTTAATGAAAGCATACCATAGCATGTGAAGCAACGTTATACCCAGAATTTAATAAAATTAAAAGAGAGAAAGAGAGTGTGTGTGTGTGTGTAATAAAGTGGGAAAACAGGGGTTTAACATTGAGACGCCTGAATTCAAGCTCTTCCAGGTTCTAAGCATGTGCTCTTCATTTTGGACAAGTTAATTCTCTTTTCAGGTAAAAATAAAAATGCTTAACTAGATAACCTCCAATTAAACTCCTAATTTTAATATCTATACTTTTCTGAAATAAGATCCATTGGGAGAAAGTAGAAAACACAGGCATCCTGGATTTTGAGAACTAGTCTGTTATCGTGGAGCTGTGTGAATTTTTGCACATTTATCCTAGTCTGGGGCTCAAAAGGTTTATTAACAAAAAAAATGGAGAGAATGAGTGGGGTCATTCTCTGAGACCAGGGGTCTCTAGGTGCCCTGTAAACTGTCAAAGTACTTCATTCTACTATAGGCATTCCATCACTTTGTCAAAGGTGTGGACTTTATTGTAAAGCTGTATTTCTGAAAATTCGTTTTAAATTCTAGATAAATCATGTGAGTCTCATATACAGGAATAATACCATTTCTTTTCCTAGTTCATTTCTGGGTTTATATAATTTTATGAATTTTACTCTGTTTTCATTTCTCAAGTGTGTGTTTGTGTTTGGCAATACAAGAAATTTGGACATTTTTGTGGTGTGGATCAAAAACAATTTTTATTTCTATATATAAAACCAGAAGCTAGAAAAACTCTTGGTATTTAAAAGCAAATCATTAAATTTTTCTACATTATCAATAAGTACAGCTGATGGAGAGTTACTTCTCCTTGGGGATAAGTAAGAATAACATAACAGGATGCCAATGTCTGTGATCATGCATATGCCATTAACAGTGTCCTCCTTTATCCAAGACTTACAAGCCTTAAATAAATACCAAGTATAGAAGTAGTAGGCCCTGGAGAAGTGGATAGCTATCCACTCCAGTATTCTTGCCTGGAGAATTCCATGGACAGAGGAACCTGGCAGGCTACAGTCCATGGGGTTGCAGAGTCAGAGGGCAACTGAGTGACTAACACTTTTCTTAGAAGTAGTAAGTACCTCAAACATTTTCAGGATTGTCCCCCACCCCATTTTGAATAAATGGATTCAAGGAACACTTTTCAGTAAATAAAAATTGAAATAAATAAGCTCATCATCTGTTGTATTGGGGTAGTGACTGCCACATCTTTTCATCATCACAGTTGGCTTTTGTGGTTGAGCCCCTAAATTCTAGCTATTCTCACCAATTTTTTAGGGAGCAATCATACAACCAAGTGGAGAGCTCTGTCTGCTGACCTTGGGTTTTGTCAGTTTCCATGCATCCTTCTGTGCTCTTTGGGGGAGATTGTGCTTGAGGCAGCAGGGCTACTGGGTTGCGAGCCCAGGAGGGCCTCAGAGAGTCGCTTACAGATGTTATCATGCTTTTTCACTCCTAAAGGGAGAAATTGATTGTGAATCTATTTGGAATGAAAAGAATGAAAGACAATGTGTTTTGAGATAATTTCACTCATGGAAACTTGTAATATAAACACAAATACTTATTGTGTGCCTGTCACTGATCTAAGTACTGAGGACAGAAAATCATTGACACTGTAGAGCTTACCTCCCAGAGGAGATTATGGCAAACTAGAATAATCAATTACTCTATTAGAACTTGACTTTAATTATTCATATGGATTCATGTCTATTCATTTGTTACTCATTCAAAACATATTACTAAGGATAGCATAGTTTAGGGTAAGAACATTTGTGAAGCAAAAGACAGATTTATGGGACCAATTTAATCACTTGCCAAGTGACTTTTATGTTACTCACAAGTCTGTTGGTTCTGCTGCTCTGGGCTGACTGGGAAGTTCTGCTCTGTGGGTCTCTTATAGTTGGTGCATGGGTCTCTCATATACTTGGTGATTGCTGGGTTATGGACTTAACTAATATGGCCCCAATGTGGACACCTGGCTTTTCCTCCAGCAGACCAGCCCAGGTACATTTCATGGTGTTGTAGATTGATTGCAAAAGTGACTTCTGTTTTCCATGCTCTCCTGTATCCATATTGTTTTTATTAACTTTATTTTTTTTTAAAAATTATTTATTTTTAATTGGAGGATAATTGCTTTACAATGTTGTATTGGTTTCTGCCATACATCAACATGCATCAGTCATAGGTATACATGTCTCCTCCCTCTTGATCTCCCCGCCACCCCCCGCAACCTCCCACCCCCTTCCACCCCTCTACGTTGTCACAGAGCACCAGGCTGAGCTCCCTGCACTATACAGCATCTTCTCATCAGCTATCTGTTTTACACATGGTAATGTATATATTTCAGTGCTACTATCTCAGTTTGTCCTACCCTCTCCTTTCCCAACTGTGTCCATAAGTCTGTTCTCTAGGTCCTGTCCCACAAATAGTTTCATTAGTAGGATTTTTATCCATATTGTTGTGGAAACTTTTTCATCTAGAGGTCAATCCCCACTTCTTGAAAATGGACTACAAAATAGAATCAAGAAATTGAAAGTGTTCAGCCTCTGGCCCTCTGAGTCAAGAGGCTGTCCTTCTGCGTTCTCTCTTGCTTCTCTGCTTTTACCAGCTGTCCTTGCTGGACCCCCAGACATGTGTGATCAGGAAACCCAGGCAAGATCAGGAAACCACACAGATCATCTTTAGTCAGCCCATGGCTGACACTTGAGTGAAGCTCACAAACTTGGCTCAGACCAGCAGAACTGCCCAGCTGACCCATAGATGTGAGGGAAATTAAATGCTTGTTGTGGTGTACCGCTGGAACACTTTAGTCATTTACTATACATTCATAGTGTGCGGTGACCAGTCATTACCCGGTCCATCCACAGCCATGTAACAGCGTGTACTCACGTTCATCTTTGCCTGGACTAGACACAACAGTGAGGGCAGAACCTCATGGTCTTTCCCCTTTCAATGCTTTTCCTTGTGGTCTGACCTGTGACCTTAGCTTTGACCTGGATTTAGTGTCCTGGACTTTCTGGCTTCTTATTAGCAACTGTTTGCTGATTGTCATCTATATGTCTTTTCTTTCCCAACCTGATGGAATTCTCTATTCTTTCCTTATGTGTCCCCTTTCTTATTAGATTAGTCAGTATCATTGCATTCCTATCCTGCTTAACTTTCATTTTCATTGATGAAATGGGAAAAGTAGTACCTGCCTTTCCCAATACTACAAAGTTATTCCAATGATCAAATGAAATGATTAATTCAAATGGAGTTAATATTGGGTACCAGGAACTCTGTAGGACAGCAGCATAACTGAATCCTGGATGCTGCCTTTAAATAAAGAAGGAGAACATGCACATATTTCATGTACTTCATGGATTTATCCTGATGTGGATATGTTCTTTATTTCTTCTCCTCCTCCAAGTTCCATTGGTGTGGATTAATGTGAAAATGAGATTCTTTGTAATGGATAGAAATCTTTACTAACTAACCTTTCCCCATGTTAGGAAATGAACCTAGGATCAGTAACAGGGGGTGAGTGGTGGTTTCTTTCACAATTTTTTGGCTCTATCATCAGAATTTGCAAATATCTTGCAATTAAGGAAGGGAAACAATAAGTCCAATAGAAGGGAATATACATCAGAAGTCTCCTCAGCAGACTCCAAACTGCTGACAGTAATCATTTCTTACTCTATTTTCTGTTTTGTTTTGTAGATGGAGGGTAGCTGGAAATGTCTGCATTTAGAAATTGAAAATGCAATTTAGGAGTCATGTCTTATAAGTGCTTACAAACACCAATTATTATTTTTTAAGCAATCTCATAAGAGGTATGCCAGGGAAATATTATGCAAAAGTTTGACTAATTATGTGTAAAATTGTTCTAAGTATTGCTGAAACTAGTGAAAAACTGGATTCACTCTAATTACCCAGCAATAAAAGATTGTTAAAATAATATATGGAGCATCTAAATAATGAAACACTATTAGCTATTAAATAATTTTTAATAGAAATCTCTGTGCTTTATATCTTCACTTGTTTTTCTTTTGTATCAATATCTGAAAAATAATATATACAATGTTAATAGTGTGTTTTCTTGGTGTTGGGATTTTGAATAATTTTAATATATGTCTTATATTACAGATAATGTATTGTGTAATTTAAAAATTTAAAAATCTGTGTAATATAAAGATAGAAAGACCACTAAATATATGGAAATAATTTTTCTTAACAGTAGTTAAAAAAGAAACCTTCCCAAAGTGCATTAATCTACTCTCCAAACCCCCTTAACTTGCTAAATAAAAGAAAAGCTTTTAGTTCTATGTAGTAGAAATAAAGAAATACAAAGCCTTCATTTTAAACTGAGATGACCTTGGTTTAGTTTGAACTATACATACATACTCAGCACATAGCTTAGTTAAGAAAGCCCATTAGCTTTTAGCGTTGCCAATATCACGGTTCTCTTTTCAAGGACACTCTTTGTAAGAAATATTTTCTTGGCCCTGGACATTAAGTAATTATTAACAGACATGTTGCACTTAATAGATTGTGGTCCCAGCTCCAGTTTATAAAAAACTTGACCGCAGCTCTAAAACACCTCATCATTTGGTGGGGTGACTTGCCCTAGAAACTAAGTCTGAGCCAGACTGGTCCTCACTCACTATGCTGGGCCCTTCTACACACACAGGGCTTGGGGATCCTATTTAGACTCAGGCCAGGGTGAGGAAAATTCAGATATGGCCAAGAGGGTCTTAAGACACAAAACCACTTTAGTAGGGAAATCTCTGGAATCTATCAGGAGTTCCAATTATGCAAAAAGTGACTCTTGCTATGATATTTTTGCAACGGTGAGGGGACAAGCCATATTGACTGCAGTCTCTACACTGATTGCGCTTCTTTACAACTGGCTTCTACCTCAGCTTACACCAAACTTCTTGTGAGCACAGCCTCCACTGACTGACTTCCTCCTGAGTCCTCAGCTAAACTGGCTCTGATCTCTAAACCCAGCTGCACAGCCATCTGACTGGACAGGCTCCTTTGAAAGTGGTTGAAGAATGTCTGGTTATTCCCTTTCTTGTCATACTTTTATCACATTCAGCTTCCCTGAATCATTTTTCAGCTCTGACCACGCCTTCATTCATGAAGCTCTTGTGCTTTGGCACATGAAACTCTGGTTCTTATATCACTTCTTCTCTGCCTCCTCCATCTACTGCTGAAATGTCGCTGTTCTCAGACTTCTAGCTTTGGACACCTTCCATTCCCACAATGTATGTTCTCTCTAGTTTACTTGTGTGGACTGAATGCTTGTGTATTCAGATCCTGCAGATCACATTTGGACTCCTAACCCTCAAGGTGAGAGTATTAGGAAGTGGGTCTTTGTGAGGTGCTTAAGGCATGAGGGCAGAGCTTCAAGAGTGGGATTAGTGCCCTTATTGAGAGAATCCAGGGAGCTCCCTGGCCCCTTTCAACATGTGAGGACACAGCAACACAGCATTTTGTTTTGTCTATAAACAAAAGGGTTCTCCCTGCACCCCGTATCTGCAGGCACCCCTATCTTGGGCTCTCAGCCTCTTGAACTGAGGAATCAATGTCTGTTGTTTCTAGCCCATCCAGTCTGTGGCCTTTCTGCTATACCAGGCTGAACAGACTAAGCTATCTTAGCTTCTCTTGACTTCAACATCCACCTTCATCTCCTGACTGACAGACTCCTGTCCTCTGGAGTTTCTTGTGAGTACCAGGTGGAAACTTTCATGTGCCTGCAGGACATTTCCACAGGGACATCTCACAATAGCTCCAGGTGGACCCATCGGCTTCCCCACAAACCTCCCCACAATGCTGGTTTTCCCATGATCTCATCGTCAGCGGCATCCTGTCCTGAGGGGTCCATCCTCCTGAAAACTCCTCTTTCACTCAACACAGCCTTCACTCTCCCGTCTTCTCACCGACTTTGGCTCACTTTACTTCTGACACGTGTCCTGTTTCACCTACTTCTTTGCTCATTACCACTGCCTTCTCTTCATCTGGAGTGCTCCTAAAGCCTTTGGTCTCATTTTCAACCTATTAGATACTCCCTCCTCAGACGACTGGTTTAGTTGCCTTGATATCTTTCACAAACAGGCCTTGATCATATCCCTCTTCTCAGACACTTTGCTGGCTCCTTGCTGCCTGTAATATATGGTACCAACCCTTCTTCAAGGCTGCTCCCAAGAGGATCCAGCCAACACTCCTCTGCTGTGTTAGCTAACTTATGGGCAGCTTTGCCTCTCCATCCTGCTGTCCACATTCCTCCCTCTACTGGAAATATGTCTTTCTTCTCCTGTTTCTACTTATTCTAATCCAAGTCACCCTTCTTGACCTAACAAAGTCAACTAATGACCAAAGAAATACTGGGACTTGGGGACAGCGGTCTGAGTCCATTTCATATGCTGATTTAGGGACACTTGGGGATTCCTAGAATTGCAAAAATGACTTTCTTAAGTGAAACTATCTCATGACAGTCTTCAGCTGCTCTTGTCGGGGAGAGCAGAGAGCTCTGAATAATGTGAGAAGAGAAGTTACAGGGAATGACCGAACTCTACAAGCCGCCAATATCCCTTACTATGATCGTGTAAATGGGATAGCTTTTGTTGTACAGTGCATTTTTAAGCACAATCATGGGGATTGTTGCTGTCAATAAATTTCTAAATCAAAATAATTAGAACCAGTTTTCCTAAGAGTTATTTCTCAAGCAATTTCCATGACTCCACTAGGCTTAAAAATAACACACGGATCGGACAATGGGGAATAAAGGAGAAGCTTATCATCTCTAGACAAGTGCAAATCCAACACATTCATAAGAACAAGTTAACATAATTGCAAAGTAAGATGCTAAGTGGAAGAGAGATGTGTGTGGAGAAAAGGAGGAAACTAGAGTTCATAAGCTGAGAGCAAGACTGATTTCTTCTATTAGCTAAAAAAATACATCATTTGATCCCATTGGGTCCCAATTTTGCTATCTAAAAATGATATTTAGGTATTCTTCCAGATCTAGTATACCATGAGTATCAACTTATTTCAATGCAGTTGTGTCTCTATTAACTGCTGTACTAGTTTCTGCTTGAGATTTAAGGATAAATAACTCATGGTCCTTTGCCTTCAGACAATTACACTCTAGTGAGGGAGAATGGTACTTACAAGTTCTATTCTCTAACAGAGGTAGATTGTCATTGGCTATATATCAGAAACACAGCCAGGAAAGGAGTCAGCTAAGATATGCAAACATGAGTGAGTAAGGAACCATTCTCAGGGGACATCTACTTGTGGGTCTGGTGGTTGAGCCTCAGGCTCTCTCTCTTGGAACCTGTTACATGCAGTTTGTTTTTTAAATTAATGACTTTAATAAAGATGTAACATTGGCTGGATGCTGGAGGAATAGTAAATATGATGAAAGACATTGTCCAGAGTATTAGTCTTCTAGGACTGCTATAACAAAGTACCAAACACCGTGGGGCTTAAACAACAAAAATTTATTTCTCACAGTTCTGGAGGCTGAAAATCAAGGTGTTGGCAGGATTGCTTCCTTCTGAGGCTTCTCTGCTTGGCTTGCAGACAGCCATCTTCTCCCTATTTCCTCACAGTTTTTTCCCTCTCTGAGTGTCCCAATCCTAATCTCCTCTTCTTAGAAAGAAACCAATCATACTGGATAAAGCCCATTGATATGACCTCATTTTAACTTGATTATCTCTTTAAAGACCCTCTCTCCAAATGAGGTCACCTTCTTAGGTCATTCAGTTCAGTTTGGGTTAGTAATTCAACGTATGGATTTTGAGGGGACACAATTCAACTTTTAGAATCCAATATTAGAAGAAACAACTAATACAGGGAGTTCATAATAAAGGGAGTCACTTCCTAGTGAACAGTGAGGTGAAATAATTAAACACACCTGGATACAGGTCTCAACTTGCCTCACATTCGGTTCAGTTCAGTTCAGTTCAGTTCAGTTGATCAGTCATGTCCAACTCTTTGCAACCCCACGAACCACAGTATGCCAGGCCTCTCTGTCCATCACCAACTCCCGGAGTTCACCCAAACCCATGTCCATTGAGTCAGTGATGCCATCCAACCATCTCATCCTCTGTTGTCCCCTTCTCCTCCTGCCCTCAATCTTTCCCAGCATCAGGGTCTTTTCAAATGAGTCAACTCTTCACATCAGGTGACCAAAGTATTGGAGTTTCAGCTTCAACATCAGTCCTTCCAATGAACAACCAGGACTGATCTCCTTTAGGATGGACTGGTTAGATCTCCTTGCAGTCCAAGGGACTCTCAAGAGTCTTCTCCAACACCATATTTCAAAAGTATCAATTCTTCAGCGCTCAACTCTCCTTATAGTCCAACTCTCACATCCATACATGACCACTGGAAAAACCATAGCCTTGACTAGATGGACCTTTGTTGACAAAGTAATGTCTCTGCTTTTTAAAATGTTGTCTAGGTTGGTTATAACTTTCCTTCCGAGGAGTAAGCGTCTTTTAATTTCATGGCTGCAGTCATCATCTCCAGTGATTTTGGAGCCCCCAAAAGTAAAGTCAGCCACTGTTTCCACTGTCTCCCCATCTATTTGCCATGAAGTGATGGGACCAGATGCCATGATCTTAGTTTTCTGAATGCTGAGTTTTAAGTCAACTTTTTCACTTCCTTCTTTCACTTTCGTCAAGAGGCTCTTTAGTTCTTCACTTTCTGCCATAAGGGTGGTGTCAACTGTTTATCTGAGGTTATTGACATTTCTCCTGGCAATCTTGATTCCAGCTGTGCTTCATCCAGCCCAGTGTTTCTCATGATGTACTCTGCATATAAATTAAATAAGCAGGGTGAAAATATACAGCCTTGACGTACTCCTTTTCTTATTTGGAACCAGTCTGTTGTTTCATGTCCAGTTCTAACTGTTGCTTCTTGACCTGCATACAGATTTCTCAAGAGGCAGGTCAGGTGGTCTGGTATTCCCATCTCTTTCAGAATTTCCCACAGTTTGCTGTGATCCACACAGTCAAAGGCTTTGGCATAATCAATAAAGCAGAAATAGATGTTTCTCTGGAACTCTCTTGCTTTTTCAATGATCCAATGGATGTTGGCAATTTTATCTCTTGTTCCTCTGCCTTTTTTAAAACCAGCTTGAACATCTGGAAGTTCACAGTTCACGTATTGCTGAAGTCTGTCTTTGAGAATTTTGAGCATTACTTTACTAGCATGTGAGATGAGTGCAATTGTGTGGTAGTTTGAGCATTCTTTGTGATTGCCTTTCTTTGGGACTGGAATGAAAACTGACCTTTTCCAGTCCTGTGGCTGGAACTGCTGAGTTTTCCAAATTTGCTGGCATATTGAGTGCAGCACTTTCACAGCGTCATCTTTCAGGATTTGAAATAGCTCAACTGGAATTCCATCACCTCCACTAGCTTTGTTCATAGAGATTCTTCCTAAGGCCTACTTGACATCACATTCCAGGATGTCTGACTCTAGATGAGTGATCACACCATCGTGATTATCTGGGTCTTGAAGATCTTTTTTATACAGTCAGCAAAAACAGGACCAGGAGCTGACTGTGGCTTAGATCATTGCCAAATTCAGACTTAAATTGAAGAAAGTGGGGAAAACCACTAGACCATTCAGGTATGACCTAAATCAAACCCCTTACGATTATACAGTGGAAGTGACAAATAGATTTAAGGGACTAGATCTGATAGACAGAGGGCCTGATGAACTATGGACAGAGGTTCATGACATTGTATAGGAGACGGAGATCAAGACCCTCCCCCAGAAAAAGAAATGCAAAAAGGCAAAATGGCTGCTGAGGAGACCTTACAAATAGATGTGAAAAAGAGAAGTGAAAAGCAAAGGAGAAAAGGAAAGATATAAGCATCTAAATGCAGAGTTCCAAAGAATATCAAGGAGAGATAAGAAAGCTTTCCTCAGTGACCGGTGCAAAGAAATAGAGGAAAACAATAGAATGGGAAAGACTAGAGATCTCTTCCAGAAAATTAGAGATACCAAAGGAACATTTCAGGCAAAGATGAGCTCAGTAAAGGACAGAAATGGTATGGACTTAACAGAAGCAGAAGATATTAAGAAGAGGTGGCAAGAATACACAGAACTATACAAAAAAAATCTTCCCAACCCAGATAATCACGCCACACATTAGCTGTGTATTATGTGGTGCTGCCAAGACTGGAGACCTTCATCTGCAAAATGTGAGCAACAACCCTACATTAGATAGGAGTTTTAAGTTCAACTTCTGAGATAAGTCCAGGAATATTAATAGGATGCTTGTATAGAATGTAACTTTGAAGTTCCCCATCAGAAAGTATAGACTAACCCTTATTTTTTACCTTGGCGGCATAAAACTGAGCATGATCTGGGATGATGCGTGTGTGCATGCTAAGCTTCTTCAGTTGTATCTGACTCTTTGTGGCCCTATGGACTGTAGCCTGTCAGGCTCCTCTGTCTGTAGAATTCTCCAGGAAAGAATACTGGACTGAGTTGTCATGACCTTCTCCAGGGGATCTTCTGGATGTAGGGACTGAATCCGCATCTCTTATGCAAGGCAGGTTCTTTACACCAGTGCCACCTGGGAAGCCAAAGAAATGGGGTAGGAGAAGTTTGCTTGATTTAATTATTGATTGAAACCTTATCAGAACTTAATTTTCCTAGGTATTATATAGAAATTTCATGCAAAAAACTATTTATCACTGGTAATGACTCAACAAATACTACTGGGAAAAACACTAAATACTTTTCACTTCTCATAGCACTGTGTGTTTTCATTCTTAAAGAAACAAAGAAGATTTGGGGGGAAAAGGAGGATTAAAAAAACCCCTAGTGATTGTGATAACTTGCACTCATTTATTTTATGCAGTTTGCTTTGTTTCTATCAGAAAGCATTTATTTCTAGGTATAATTGCTAGGTGGTTTTGAACACTAATTTTTATCATAATTTTATTGAACAATGGGATTTTCATGAAGGTATTAAGATTCCATTTTGAAATGCTACTTGACAAATTTTTGTTGATATCATTACAAATTTTATAAATCT
Source organism: Cervus elaphus (assembly GCF_910594005.1). Taxonomy (NCBI): domain Eukaryota; kingdom Metazoa; phylum Chordata; class Mammalia; order Artiodactyla; family Cervidae; genus Cervus; species Cervus elaphus. The sequence goes on from NC_057832.1 coordinate 82,333,196, forward strand.
CCTCCCCCCGCCGTATCCATTTAGGCTCAAGGTACATATACAGAAAAGAAGCATCTAGTTTCAGTATGTTCCAAAACAAGTCATAAGCATTAGGAAGCACAACGAGAGACCATATTCTGCTGTGGACAGAATCTGGGCACTTCAGTCAGGCAGATATTCTTCCTTTTTGAGAATCATGGCTACTATTTATGCATTTTCTCTTATGCGCCAGGCAACTATGAAGGGCAGACATCATATTTCAAGTGTAGGTGAGGAAACCAAAGATCTGACAGTTTGGGTTATTTGCATCAATTCACTAGCTGCCATTCCAGTATTCTTGCCTGGAGAATTCCATGTACAGAGGAGCCTGGCAGGCTATAGTCCATGGGGTCGCAAAGAGTCGGACATGACTGAGCGACTATCACTCATTCACTCACTAGCTGAAAGGTAGGGAAGGTTAGAACCCTGTTTTCCAAATCCAAGGTTGGTACATCAAGCTTGAAACCCAGTTTCTGACTTAGACGTCACTGTACAAGGGGCTTCAAAAAGGAAGGAAAAAACTTCAAAATGAGCTAGTGCTGCAGAAAAGCACTGGTCTTTAAGGGAGTGGATTGCTGTGAGCTCAAGACTAACAAATGACCTTACCTCCTGGATCCGCCACTTGACACTCAGATCTGAGTTCTGTGAAGTGAAAGTTGGGTACAACATGAGGAAATGCATATAAGAACTATTTAACTAACAAGTTTTGTAGTGCATTTGAAGCAAGCAGCTCACTTACATGACATCTTTAATGCAGATGGTGTTTCAGAGAGGGCAGGGGTCCCTTTGTCACCACCTACCCCTGTCCTCACTCCCAGGCAATGAATGATGATTGGTTTAAACTAATTATGACCAGCTATGCCAGTCCTGTTCCTGTTGGCCAGATTCTTGATTTAACAATTTTCCTGATGGGCACTAGTGCCGCTCCACGGTATTTCTGGTTCTTCTCATTCTGGAACCTGGTTCAGCTGCAAGTCAACCTCACCATAAATGTGTATGTGGCGTGCAGTTTTCTTCAGTCAATGCGGTATGAGTAGAATCTACGTGTGCCGATGCTGGCTGGAAGCTTCTGATGGTTGAAGTGAGAGTCTGAGGTCTTCTTTCCTTTTGCTGTGGCAGCCGATATGGTTCCAGGCAGTAGACGACTCTCCATCCTGGGTCTCTGAGTCGGGAGAGTATAGAACAGAGGTCCTGCTGAGTTCAGAGGAATACATAACAGTAAGAAGATATGGACCTTTGTGGTTCTCAGACACTAAAGCCCTAGGACTGTGTGCTATCACAGCATTTCCTCATCTATCTTTATTGATGCCAGGATAGGCTTGGCTGCTGTTCCCTCTTTTTCCTTTCGGACTGAAGTGATCATGATGCCTGGAGGTATTGAAGCCATCTTGACAAGTGTGAGGAGAAGTGAAGATATTAAGAGTTTAAGTGGGACGATAAGAAGAGCCTGGGTCTTTGTTACCATTACTGAATAGATGACCAACTCCAGGTATTGCCCACCTCTTAAAAAATATTTAAGTTCTTGTAACTGGCATTTTCTACTACTGCAGTGAAACGTGCTGCCCTCTGGCAGCGACACTGACGGACTGGCTGATGGACTTAGGGCTGCATCCTGAGGAAGTGGCGCCCAGTGGGGTGATTGTGTCCCTGAGGCCATGGTTGTGAGACCTGATGGTGCCCAGCCAGATGCAAGTGGGTCTGTGGGAATCTGTGGGGAGGCGTGTGCAGTTACTGTGTTTGGTGTGAGTGGTCCATTTGTGGATGACTCCATAGGTTAGAGATGTGAGGGGAAACTCTAATTTCACCCTGGTTGGCCCAGCGGTAAAGAATCGGACTGCAATGTATGAGTCACAGGAGGTAAGGGTTCTATCTCTGGGTTAGGAAGATCCCCTGGAGGAGGGTATGGCAACCCACTCCAGTATTCTTGCCTGGAGAATCCCCATGGACAGAGAAGCCTGGTGAGTTACAGTCCATAGGGTCCAAAGAGTCGGGCATGACTTAAGTGACTTAGCAAGCATGCATGCATTAAATATCCTATAACATTTTTTGATCACTTGATGAAAGCAATAGATTAGGATGGTAAATGTAGGTTAATATCTCTAACAACTGTGTTTTTGTCCAGTTCTTATATAAGTGCACATTATGCTTTTGATAACATAATGTTTGGCGCATAAGGTTCATGGCTTTTAAATCTGTATCATTATTTTCATCAAAAGAGATGTTATTCTTCATACTCTTAAACAATTTTGCCCTAGATTTCTGCTTATCTCACAATGATTATCATGCTTACCATCATCTTTATTTTGTTGTTCTGTGTCTTTCCTATAATTTATGTTTATGTTTTCCTGTCATTTCATTTTTGGCCTATCTACTTTAACTATATATATATGTGAGAAAAGAATTGTAATTGGATTAAAACAAATCCTATATATATATATGTATGCAAAGAATCATAATTGGATTAAAACAAATCCCATATGGGGATTTGTTTATGATTATGATGTTTATGCTTTGTTTATGTTATGATGTTTATGATTCTTTGTTCTTTTATATATAGCATTTAAAGCAATTGCTTGACATATGGTTGAAATTGATCACATTTGTTTTTTTGGAACTAACTTTCTGGCCCAGGCGTTGTACAGGATACTAAGAGTAGTCCAGTAAATCATGCCATTTCAAACAGGAACAACAACTATAACAAAATAAACAAAAGGCCAATAATGCTGGTTTTTCTTTGCTTATGAAAAGCACTAAGAATTACCTTTGTGGATTTCTGGGAAGAGGTTGCATACATAAAACAAACACTTGTCAGTAAGCTTGTTATTTGAACCAAATGAACAGCCCACATGAAAAATTTATTTTATTTGAGTGGAACTGTGACAGTGTCACTCTGAACTAATGATACTGGTGCTGCCATATTGCATCTGGAGGAGACATACTGAATGTTATTTTATTTCTTTGGGAAGAAATCATTATGCAAAAATTATGTCTTGGACTGAAATTTCTTATGTTTGGCAATAGTCCAGGAGAGAAAATTTTAATTCCAAGGGTAAATACTATTCAGATGGGAGTTATTAATTAGAAGGCACATTGTCATCATAATTTAAATATATTATTTATAACATAGCAGACAAATGAAACTATTGTTTAAAAATTACCTGAAATGTGTCTCTCCAATTGTGCTCCAGGTTGGTTCTTTAATGCTTATTTCAGCCCAGTGGGAGTTCGTAGAAAGGCCCTGCTGTTTGACATGTCTTTTGGCTTTAAAAAGAGATTAAAAGTTAATCAAATCTATGTATTCATACAAATGGATGCTATGGTTCAGGCAACCTGGTTTAGACAGAGTTATGGCACTCTTTCCAAAGTCACTGTGGAAGGTGACTGCAGTCATGATATTAAAAGACACTTGCTCTTTGGAAGAAAATTTCTATGACAAACCTAAATAGCATATTAAAAAGCAGAGACATCACTTTGCTGGCAAAGGTCCATCTAGTCAAAGCTATGGCTTTTCCAGTAGTTGTGTACAGATGTAAGAGTTGAATGGTAAAGAAGGCTGAGCCCAAAAGGATTGATGCTTTTGAATTGTAGTGCAGGAGAAGACTCTTAAGAGTCGCTTGGACAGCAAGGAAATCAAACCAGTCAATCCTAGAGGAAATCAACCCTGAATACTCATTGGGAGGACTGATGCTTAAGCTGAATCTCCAATACTTTGGCCACCTGATTCAAAGAGCCAACATATTGGAAAAGACCCTGGTGCTGGGAAAGACTGAAGGAAGGAGGAGAAGGGGGAGGAAGAGGATGAGATGTTTGGGTAGCATTACCAACTCAATGGACTTGAGTTTGAGCAAACTCTGGGGGATAGTGAAGGACAGGGAAGCCTGGCATACTGCAGTCCATAGGGTTGCAAAAAGCCAGACATGACTTAGCAACCAAACAACAATGGCTCCCCCTCAGGATTTGTTACTATAGCCAGGCTCAATGTGGATACATCCAAGTTCAGTTTGATTGAGTATAGGGTGAATAGAGGCAATAGAAAGGGGGAAAAATGGTATATCCTGTTACAGCTGGAGAAGTATGTGTTTGATTCTCTAGGGAAGTGCTTCTCAAAACTTTCCACCAAGGCATATCCAAGCAGAACTAGAGAGTCATTTTGTACACTGCGTGTAAATGTCCACTCCAAGTGCAAATTTGCCTTGAGCATAATGTTTTATTTTGAAATTCACTTTTATAGTCTACAATATGTATGCTTGATTGAATGCAAAAATATTATTATAAAAGAACCACCAGTGAAAGTAATTGAAATCTCTCTTCATATCATTTAGAAAGATGGATACAACATTGAGCAGGAAAACAGGAGGGAGGGGGAGCTCCTGGGGAGAACCATGCTTAAGAAATGTGGGATAAAGATGGTGAGAAGCAGTCAGAGAGGTAAGAGGCAGAAGTGAGACGGCAAAGGAAGGGGACCAGACAGGAGTATCAGAGCAATCAGAGAAAGTGAAGAAGGGAAGGCTGAGATGGGGCAACTGGACTTGACAATGAGAATACCCTTGGGGCTTGTAGAGGCAGCTGTTTCTGAAGAATGATTTGGGAGAGAAAACTCCCAAATGGGTATTGTGGAAAAGGTAGAGCTAGTTGATGTTTCTCCAGTGGGATTTGAAGAGGAGCAGGAGGCAGAGAGGAGCAGGAGGAAGGCGAGATCCCTCCAAGACAGAGTGTTCAGCAAACAGCTGCATATAAGACAAGCACAAATCAGTTATATTTTTACATTTGGGGTAAACAATCAGAAAAGGCAAAAAGTCATTATTTACAATTGCTTTATAAAATATCAAATATGTAGGAAAAAATCTAGAGAAAGATGTGTAAGGTTACCAATATATTAACTCTTCTCAAATTTATATATAGATTAGAAGTTTGTCAATATTAGTGTTTTTACTTTAAATGGATGATTCTAAAATTTGTACAGAAAAATTATACATAAGGAATAATAAGAGGATGAGAAGGGAGGCAAGACATCTTTCTCTGTGTGTTTCTATTTTCTTTGTAAAGAAGATGACCATGTCACCTGCTGAGAAGGAGAAGAAAGGACTGATTTTGTTAATCTAATCTTTCCTCCTCCTCCCAACATCCCTTGCTTTTGTGTCCAGTCTCGGTCCTCGCTCCTCAGACCATGTTTTGGTTCCTTGTTTACCCTATGAGTCTAGTTTTGCCTTGTGACAATGGTCTCCTCTAGGATTCAGGTCCCATCCTGAACCTGACATGAACTCTGCTGCTCCCAGAAGCACCTTGGATTCTTGTTTGTTTCTTACAGGGTGAGCATTGCTTCTCCCATCTGTTTTGTGGTCATCCATGTGTTTCTTCTCTCTGGCTCACTCTAGTCCTGTTGAGAGCAATTTGTTTACCTGCCTGGTGCCCACCTCCAGTGGGTCAACACCTGTCTTTCCCCACCTGCTCTAACCACCCTCTTTCCCTCTGATGTTTGTCAGCATCACCCTGAGACCTCTGACTCCTCAGATAATTTCTCTATTGGACATGGGCATCATAAGACAGTGGGTCAGATGGATGGGGGGTGTCATCATCTGAGCCTGTTCCCCAGAGAAGGGGACTGAGAGGCTCTGCAGGCAAAAGTCTTCCAGGGCAGATGTCCTGGCACACTGCAGGCTCAGAAGTCTCAGTTGGCCTGGGAATCAGCATCTGAGGGGGTCAAGTGAGGCTTTTAGATGCAAGGGTACTCAGGGATGAAGCCTCTTGTGTGGGGAGAAAGCTTCCTCTGACAGGCAGTGCTGAGTATGGTTCTATGCTGACTGCTGGTCATAGGGCCATATTTTCTTTTTTGCTTTAGTTGTTGACAATTTGCTCAATATTAGGCAATAATATTATGTAGACTTGGCAATATCAGCCTAAATAATCTGTTCATATAGTTCAAGATAAAATCTATAAGATATGCCTTCATCTTCCATTTTCCACTTTTCAGTTCTGCTTAACAGTACTGACTGCCCCTTTCATACTCTGAGATGCTCACACTTCTGTAACATGTTGGTCTCCCTTTTCTGTCTTTTTAGAGGTGTGCTGGTGGGGAGGCAGGTATCCACCCCAATGCCTGATATAAAACTTTTCCCAGATTGTGCTTAAGAAATCTTTGCTGTGTGAATGAATGAATAAAATACAGAACTCAGTACTGAGAACTTCTGGCCAATGTTTTATGAGCTTTTATCTTTTCAGTGTCTTATTCAAAGTCAGATTTTTAAAAACATCTCCATTCTTTTATTTTTTATCTTTTTAAAATGTATTTAATTGGAGGCTAATTACTTTACAATAATATAGTGGCTTTTGCCATACATTGACATGAATCAGCCGTGGGTGTACATGTGTTCCCCATCCTGACCCTCCCTCCCATCTCCTTCACCATCCCGTCCCTCAAGGTCATCCCAGTGCACCAGCCCTGAGCACCCTGTCTCATGCATTGAACCTGGCAGGTGATCTATTTCACATATGATAGTATACACGTTTCAATGCTATTCTCTCGAATCATCTCACCCTTGCCTTCTCCCACAAAGTCCAAAAGTCTATTCTTTACATCTGTGTCTCTTTTGCTGTCTCACATATAGGGTCATCGTTACCATCTTTCTTAATTCCATATATATGCATTAATATACTGTACTGGTGTTTTTTTTCTGACTTACTTCACTCTGTATAATAGGTTCCAGTTTCATCTACCTCATTAGAACAGATTCAAATGCATTCTTTTTCATAGCTGAGTAATACTCCATTGTGTATATGTACCACAGCTTTCTTATCCATTCGTCTGCCGACGGACATCTAGGTTACTTCCATGTCCTGGCTATTGTAAACAGTGCTGTGATGAACATTGGGGTACATGTGTCTCTTTCAATTCTGGTTTCCTCGGTGTGTATGCCCAGCAGTGGGATTGCTGGGTCTTATGGCAGTTCTATTTCCAGTTTTTTAAGGAACCTCCACACTGTTCTCCATAGTGGCTGTACTAGTTGGCATTCCCACCAACAGTGTAAGAGGGTTCCCTTTTCTCCGCACCCTCTCCAGCATTTATTGTTTGCAGACTTTTTGATAGCAGCCATTCTGACCAGCATGAGATGGTACCTCATTGTGGTTTTGATTTACATTTCTCTGATAATGAGTGATGTTGAGCATCTTTTCATGTGTTTGTTAGCCATCAAAACATCTCCATTCTTAATACCTTTGTCTTCCCTCTAAATTCTTGCAGAGAGGAAGATGAGTGTACAGGGAACAGATATTTTATTTTTTCCATGAGAAGGAGAAGATGTCCCCTGGGCACACAGACTGTCCAAAGGCCTTTCATCCACCTTCTAATTGTTGCCAGACAAGGGAAGTACAAGCATGACCTTCAGCAAATTTCACTCAATGCCTTGTGTCCATGATTTCTTTCCAGGAGTCCAGCATCTGCTTGGTTCTAGGACATAGAGATGGATATTGGTAATCTCACCTCAAGACTTCAACAACTCTCTTTACAAAGCAATGATATCTTCTCCATAAAGAGCAGTAGAAATGGTTGGGATGCAAGAGAGGGAACAATTAGGGCAGGTAAAATTTCAGATGGGGTTTGATAAATGGCAAGAAGAGGAGAAACCTGCCTAAGGTGCAGAGTTGAAAGGGAGTGAGGTGTTGGGGATGGGGAGTAATTTCCTGAATGAGGGGCAATGAAGTTGGAGGAGTAGGTTTAAATAGGCCTTGACTGTGCAGTTAAGAACCTCAGGTTTAACCTGAAAGATATAGGAGTCACTAAATAATGACATACTGAGGATGAAGCTGAAACTCCAATACTTTGGCCACTTGATGCAAAGAGCTGACTCATTTGAAAAGACCCTGATGTTGGGAAAGATTGAGGGAAAGAGGAGAAGGAGATGACAGAGGATGAGATGGTTGGATGGCATCACTGACTCAGTGGACATGAGTCTGGGTGAACTCCAGGAGTTGGTGATGGACAGGGAGGCCTGGCGTGCTGCAGTTCATGGGGTCGCAAAGAGTCGGACACGACTGAGCGACTGAACTGAACTGAACTGGGTGATGACAGTTAGGAGCTGGTTTGATCCACTCTGGTTTTTAGAAAGACTATTTGAGCAGGAAAGGCCAGGACACAAAGCAATGTGAAGAGAGTACAGATGTTTCATCTTCCCCAGCAGGATCGTATGTGCACGTACAAGGGTGGGTGGTTCCAGCTCAGCCAGCCTCAGCTAACAAGCTGCTGTTTCTAGCTGGTATCTGTCTCTCCGGGTGAAGTTGCTACTAGGCAAAGTTTATGGTCGAGTATTACATTTGAATACGTGACTGCTGACAGTCACAGCGCTGACTGCTCCATCTCTGTCTCTGATGCTATTATGTCCATCTCTCCTCCATTGAGAGTCAACTTTATCAGAAGAAGCAAGAAGACAGGTTTAAAGAGAATAGCATGGCACCAGGGCATAGAAGGCACTGGTAAATTAGAACATTGTCTAACCAGGTGCAGAGTCCCTGGTACATTAAGTAAGTGGGACTCGAGCAGCAACGCTGTTCCCCTAAGTGTATCTGGTCAGCCAAACAAGGGTGAGCTAGTAGGATAATCCAGGACTCCTACACCAGTGGTTTGCAATCATGCCTCATGGTTCTTACATCATTAAGTGCCACGAGGTATGCACATCCATAATTTTTGACATTGACTCAGGCCACAGTCAGAATGAGAGACAACACCAGGAAGAGCCACACTTAATTATTCTATTCTTTTGGGGCTTACTCAAGCAAAAGCATATCCCCAAGTAATCTACAAAGAGGTGTTTTTTCCAGTATTATTTACAATCTTTCAACTGTAGCAGTGTGAATGTGACTATTAGTGCATAAGTTTCTGTGACTTGATGGCTTGTTTGAAAAAATGCCCATGTTTCTCAAATAAATAAATATAGGTACCCCAGTGTCCACTGCTTACAATAGCCAAGACATGGAAACACTCCAAGCGCCCATCAACAGACAATTGAGAAGGCATGGTGTATTATATATACAATGGACTCTTACTCAGATGTAAAAAATAATGAAATTTTGCCACTTGTACCAACCAATGGGTGCAATAGGTCCAATGGGTGGACCTAGAGAATATCGTGCTAAGTCTTTGAATAAGTCAAAGACAATTTTATATAATGTCACTTATATGTAGAATCTAAAGATAATACAAGTGAATATATATAAAAAGTGGACTCACAGACATAGAAAATAAACTTATGGTTAACAAAGGAGAAAGGGAAGGAGGGAGGAAGAAATTAGGAGTACAGAATTAACAGGTACAAACTACTGTACATAAAATAGATGAGCAATAAGGATTTACTGTATAGCACAGGGAATTACATTCCATATATTGTAAATAACCTATGATGGAGAATAATCTCCATTATTCTCCAAAAAATAGAATTATTTTACTGTACAACTGAAGTTAACTTAATATGTAAGTCAACTCTACTTCAAGAAATAAGAAAATAAATGTCTGCTCTGCAATCTTACTTGCTGCAAAACAAGCAGTGTACACTAAATGGACTGAGGACTAATCAGGTTTAAACGGCTTCTATTCAATTTCTCCATGTGATCCTTCCAAGTCATTAGCAATGTTCTGCTCAGCAAGCAGACTCCAGCAGGTCCATAAGAAAAGGTCCATGGGTCGCCTAACAGCAAAATGGCACATGCTCTGTAATCAGAGGTTCACACTGGTCTGTGAGTCAAAGTGGTGATTGTTGGCAGGTAAAATAAACAAGAGGTGAGTTACCACCGATTCTGAAAACATTGTTATTCCCAGGAGTGACTCTCCAAAGTTCCAAGAATCAGAGGGTTTTATTACATTAAAAAAATTAAATGTGTTTATAATTTGTTTCCATTAGATCAAGTATGAGACTGATTCATTTTCCTGCTAAAGCTCAGAAGGGTGTTTTACAAGCCAAATAAAGAATGAGCAGCACATGTAACAACAGAGCTCATGACTAGCTGGGGGTGGTTTGAAGAGCAGTGTTTTGGTGTCAGGGAGTCCAGTTTTGTCCCCTTCCATCGATGGGGCCTCTCCAGCCATAGTTTGATCCTCTGAGAGGATTTCCCCAGCCTGAGTTGTGGGAGGGCCTGATAACTGTCAGCACTGCCATCCCTTACCTTCCTCCCTGGGATACTGCACCCTCTTCCTCCCTGGAGTCCCCACAATCACCCCCTCTGTGCTTCCAGCCCATCTCTGGGCCCAGAAGAACCTGGAAACCCAGTTTACACTTCATGAGGGGCTTGTCAGGTCAGCGCCCTGGGGAAACTCACAGTCATAAGGTGTTTTGAATGGTTGAATGGGCTTCAACCTCAGAGAGATGAACTGCTTTCCACAGGGTTTGCTATAGTCTGAGTGTGCTAAGTCACTTCAGTCATGTCTGACTCTTTGAGACCCTATGGACTGCAGCCTGCCAGGCTCCTCTTTCCATGGGATTCTCCAGGCAAGAATACTGGAGTGGGTTGCCATGCCCTCCTTCAGGGTATCTTCCCAACCCAGGGATCAAACCCACATCTCTTAACTCCCCTGTCTTTTCTGCCACATAAGGACACAGTTAGAAGCTGTTGTCTATGAAACCAGGAAGGAGGCCTCACTCACCAGACACTAGATCTGCTGGCTCCTTGACCCCTGACTTCTAGCCTTCGAAACTGTGAGAAATAGGTCTCTTGTTTATAAGCCAGCTGGTCTGTGATATTCTGGTATAGCTGTCCATTCAGACTAAGATAGACAGGAATTAGCTGATCCTGGATTCATACCTCATGCTGAATGAAGTCTGGTCCTGCCACTTTCTCATCTGAGGTCAGACACACCTGCTGCTGGCTTGACAGAGGACAGTGTGGCCCTGGATGGGCAGTTTGGGGAATGAATAGTGACAACAAAGTCCCAGGGGACTGCAGCCCATCTGGCCTGCCTGATTGCCCATAATGAATCTTTCCTTGATGATGGAAGCCTTCTGGAAGGAATTCGGAATGCAGAGGCTCTGCCAAAGAAAACATTTTTTCTGGCCCCTAAACCTGCCCTCCTTGGCCCCTGTCTGAGCATGGGCTGAGCAGACCATGCAGCGGTCCCACTGGATGGGGAACTCTCCCCCTGCCTGTGGCCAGGACTCCCAGGAGAGAGGTGCTGAGTTCCCCCAGGTCAGGCCACCGGGTCCATGGCTGAGGTCACCTGTGCTCTACCTTCCATGGCACCTGAAAGAGTTGCCCCTTCCAGGATTTCATTGCAAAATTTTGAGGGAAGGAAATGTGTCCAGCCGGATGAATTGATAAGGTGGCTGAGTAAGTATGGGTCATGGAACCATAACAGCGAGGAAGAAAGTCACAAATCAGATTTGGATGCTGGGGTCTGAATGCAGGTAGAATGAAAACAAGGTCATTAAAAGGTTATTTGTTTTCTTAAAGTGTTGGCCAGCATCCTAGCATTTTCAGCAAGTGAAATGGGCTGTCAGTGGCCATTGGGGAGGAGCTGAGGTGTAACAATTTGGAAAGAGGCTGGTGCATCAGGAACTGTATCCTCAGCCCGCTGAGTGCCCCTGCACATGGGTCACTGAGTGAAGGGTGAGTGAGAACGGGGCCTGAGACCCAGGGCAGAACATTAGCTCAGCTGATGAAAAACTCAAGCAACCTCACCACAATAAGTCATTGTGAGGGTAGCTCTTTTCTAAATATCAGGACTGCATACTTCATTTTTTTTTGAGAAATGCCATGGCTTAGATCCGTCTCACAAAGTCTTCACAGCTGCCTTAAATTTAAGTCCTGACTTTCAAGGCTGACACCCATGACTTACGTCTACTGAGCTGTCAGGGCTCTTGTTTACTCTGCTAGAACCCACAGACCAAAGTGGAATTGTGCACCCCTTTCATATTTCTGTAACTTTGCACTTCCTATCTGCCCTCACTGAAAGATTCTGTTTGTTTATCACCGGGCAAATTCTTGCTCTCATGTTCTGCCACCCTTATAGAGTGTTCTCCAACTCAGTTGTCCCCCAGTTTGTATCCTATAACATTTAATACAGCCCTAAGGTCCTTATTATTTGGTTCTCTAAATAATTCTGCATTTATATATCTTTTCTAATTAAAAAAAATAGGTAGCATTGATCTTGGTGGTAAAGAATTCACCTGCCAATGCAGGAGACACAAGAGATGTGGGTTTGATCCCTGGGTCAGGAAGATCCCTGGAGAATGAAATGGCAACCCACTCTAGTATTCTTGCCTGGGAAATCCCATGGACAGAGGAGCCCGGCGGACTACAGGCCAGAAGGTTGCAAAAAGTCAGACACGACTGAGCAACTAAACACAGTGGCACAGCACACAGCCCTGATCCAGACCTTGCTATGTGCCAGCCACGGTGCCAAGCACGTTGCATGTATCATTTTACTTACTTCTTGGAGCAATTCCTTCAGCTGCTGATCTTCTCATATCATCCTTTCACAGGGGAGGAATGGGCACTTAGTCGTGAACTTGCCCAAGGTCACATATAGGAAAGATTAGAGCCCAAATTCAAACCCAAGTCATCTGGCCCTGGAGGTGAAATGCCTGGCCACTGACTTGTCAACTCTGCGGGAGGCTGAGTTCTCTGAGGGTTGGGTCGGGACTTACCCCTGACCTTTCCCATAAAGACCCAGATCATCTTCATCTTTGGATGAATTCCCCCACCTTTCCCAAATGTCAGTGGCACAGATAGCCACGCAGCTGCGAGAAACATCTCCTTCCATGCACTTGGATGGACATCCAGGCATTGAGGACTTTCCTCCCACCCCATCATGTGGGGGAGGGAGAGCAAATTCCAATTTCCTTATGGTCGTTTCTTCAGTCTCTTCGTTTGCAGGGTCAGGGGAGGATAGGCCAGCAAGCCCCTCATGCATCTTTCTGAGCAGATGTGTGACTGTTGATCCCCTCAGGAGTCAGAGTTCCATTTGGGCTGCATCCTGGTGCCAATTCTAGGATCGAGCCTGAATCATACTGTTCTCTGCTAGTATCACTGCTGCCCAGATCCAGGGCCCACCCCCAAAGAGAAGAGAGTGTAACTGATGTTCTCAGTGCTTAAGGTTGGGGGTTTTGGTGTCTTGACTGCTTATGTAGAGTGATAACAACAGCAATAGCAAGAAATGACCACCTGTCTTCCGGGCATTAGTACTGGGCCTGTGGCCTCTAATAATCCTTTGCTCCTCCCCATTGCCATGGGCTGTATTATATATGAGAAAATTAGACTTTGGGGATTAAGTAATTTCCCATAATGTAAAAAGTTCGTGAGTGGTTGACCTGATACTAAAGCCCATGCTTTTAACATAATTGGAAAATGCCTCCTTTCCTTTCCCTCCTTCCCTCTCTTCCTTCCTTCCTTCTTTCATATATTCCTTAGGGTATGGCCATGGGTCTGGTTCACACCAAGACAAACATGCCCTTGCTTGGAAGACCACTATAGCATGAGGCCCCAAGAAGGTGGCCCCAGGCTGTACAGGTGCAGAGGGAGGGCAGACCCAGGGGAGAGAATGGGTGTGGGAGCAAGTGAGGCAATGTGCCCAGGAGGAGGTTCTGGAGTGGCCAGATGAAGACCAGGTGCTAGAGAGCCTGGGAGGGAAGGAAAGAGTCTAAATCTTGTGTTCAGGATAATGAAGCATGGGCTGGACAGAGCAGTGGAGCAAGAAGGAGGAATAGCAGCCTTTGAAGAGGGTCAATAGGGCCCTGGTTTTCACAGATGGGACAGCTCTGAGATGGGAAGAGGTTTAAAGCAGAGGGTGAAAATTAGGAATTGGGGTCCATGAGTTTAGTTTGACTCATATCATGCTTCTGCTGTAGTTTTTGTTTTATTTTGCATTTTAATTGAGCCAATTGAATAACCAACAGATTACACATGGAAGTCTGGACTTTTTTTTTTCCTCTCTTCTCTGTAAATCAGATTGGCTATGTTTGGCATGGACTGCAGTGGGTTGACGTGTTTGTGGCCATTTTCCAAGGGCACGGCTCCCTTCTCCTGGGCTTTACTCAACCTCTAGGGCACCAACTCACCAGACAAGAGGTGCTTGTCAGCCTGCCTGGGCCTGGGGCATTTGAAACTGATTCTAGCCCTCAGGTGTGGGATGGGTTAGTGTCTGAAAGGAAGGCAGTGAAGATCATTACAGGTGAGAAGATCCTTGCACTTGGCCTGGAGTGCTGGCTGTGTCATCCTGACAGATACTGAGGTCCCCTAGGATGTGAGTAGGAGTTGAGGAGGTGATCCCCAGCCTGCGCTTATCATGGAGGATACTTAGGATAGCCATGTGGGGCGAGGATGGGTAGAGGGTGAACAACCAGATACCAGGAGCTTCAAAGGACATTTTTACATGCAGATGGAAAAGCAAAGACATTTCACAGTTTACATTCTACTCAAATACAAAAAGAAAAATGAACAGATTTATTTGGCGATTAAGGCTTTAATTGGCCTGAGGGGGGAGTCACAGTGTGTCCAATTGCTAATGTTGTTTTGTTCCTTTGGATTTGGGTTAAAAATGCAATTTATTTTGCTTAGGGACTTTTAGGGATTTTCCAAGGCTAAAACCATTTAAGTGTCAATCATACGGCAGGCAATCTGCTCTTTCTTTATCATACTTTAAAGTCATATGATGAAAACTTAGGGAACAGACTTGGGAATATAATACAATTGGACTCCTTTAAATTGAATATATGTTTTCTAAACCCCAATAGATCATTTCCAGGAAAAGAATGGCTGTGATATTGTACTTATTGTTATAAAATTAGGTAGACAGAGGGTTGCTTGTACTATTCATGGAAAATAGCTGAGTCACAAATGGGAATTGCTAAGACTTTGTCCCATAAGTAATGCTGGGTAACTTCTTCAGCACTGAACTGAGTTTCAGTGATTTCTTCACCCCTACCCCTCAGTTCCCACCAGCATTGTGGTAGGTGTGGGGAATGCCAGGTCACAGCCTGCCATGACCTGATTCTTAACTGCCAGTCCTTTCTCCAGTGTCATAGCTGCCATTTGGGGTCAGATGAAAATGAAGCATGTTAGAAAGTGTCACATTCTTGGCTTTATCTCGACCTTCTAACAGAGGAAAGTGGACGGTGAGAAGCCTCTTCTTTCCTATCTCAAAACCCATTTTCACAGCTGACTATCATAGGAGCTGATCTCTCAACTATGTATTTTCCATGTACCCAAACTCAACATTTCCTAAACTGACCTCTTTTGGAGACTGTCTTAACTTGAGCTTCCTGAAATATCTCCTGAAATCCTATGTTCTAGGGGTTCAGCCAGTTGTCTCCTTTGCACTCCTCTGGACAAGAACTGCCCTGGCCTTTCCTGCCCCCAGACCATCCTTCATATACAGGTGGTGAATATATATATATATATTCCCAATAAAAAATTACCAACATATAAGAAAAACCCAAATGGGTCAGAAATAGTAATATACAAAGTATGCAACAAAATATGTGTGAATACCTTCAAAACCTCAGTGTATAGAAGGACTTACAGTGTCTTAGTTAGAGGCAATAGTGAAGGATTGATTAATTTGACAACTTACAAAGAAAAATGTGTTCATGGCAGAAAGTACCAAGAATAATCTTGAGTCTACACTTGCAACATATGTCACAGATAAGGGAACTAATATTCCTTATTTATAAAGAACATTTTAAAAGAATCTGAACGTTTTTTTGCAGGAACTATTTTTATCATGCTAAAATATTTCTTAATGATCTGGCAATTATTACATGAAAGAGAGTCCAGAACACAGATTTATGACTGTACTAGCCCTGTCCTTGATGAGAGACTTATGAATTATGTACAAAACATTATTCCCTAGGGTGGAATTACTGAAGGTCAAAGAGGATGTGAACTTGCTAGAGCTTAGTCCTGCCTGTCTAGCTGCTTCCATCAGTCCACAAGCATAATTTAAGCCTTTGAATTTAAATAGTTACAATGGTTTGAATGCTCTTTCTCAAATGCATCAGCTCAAATTTTGGTCAAAAGACAGCTTGCCAATCACAAATTCATCTACTTTTGTCTTTTTGGACATATGTTTGGACAAGACATTCAGAATAATTTGAAGTTATTATTATCTTTAACCTAAGTCTAAAAATCCTATAAAAGTGGCTACACATGTGTGCTCAATCACTCAATCATGTCCGACTGTTTGCAGGCCCATGGGCTGTAGCCCGCTGGACTCCTCTGCCCACGGGGTTTTCCAGACAATAATACTGGAGTGGGTTGCCATTTCCTTCTCCAGGGGATCTTCCTGACCCAGGGATTGAACCCATGTCTCTGCATTAGCAGGTGTATTCTTTACCACTGAGCCAACAGGAAAGCCCATAAAAGTGGCTAAAGGAGATTTAAGGACTTCAAAACCTTGATGATATACATGTTGGTGAGTCTCTGGTGAAATGGATACTGTTATACTTCTGTGCTGGGAAAGTGGCACAGTCCCAGATAGATGAATTTCCAAAATACATGTGCATTTATCCTTTGGCTCAGCAATCTCACGTCTGGAAATTTTCCCTAAAGACACACCTCTAAAATACAAAAATGCATAAGCACAAAATTATTTGTTAGCATTGTTTGTAATTGTAAAATATTGGAAATTACCAAAATGTCCAACTATAGGAGAGTGAGTTTAAAAATTTGGTACTTACACAAATGAGAAATATGCAGCTGTATGAAAGAATAAGAAAGATCTATATGAAGCGTCTGCAGTAAATTCTGAGTCTCTGTTTACTAAAATAGGAAAGACTATCAAGGAGAACGTATAGTATGCTGCCTATTCTGATGAAGAAAGGAGAAATAATAAAATATACAGGTATTTGACAATTTTGGCAAAAACAAAACAGAAAAGCACTGGAAGGATAAATCAGAAAACAGGAAAATTGCTTCTAAACTGGGTGAGACCAATGGTGTTGAAGGGTCAGAGGAAGGAGTTAATTTTCTGGTTATGTCTTAAAGGATTTTGACTTTTAGAAACATTGGTATTCCACATATTCAAAAATAATCTTAAATAAACAATTATGGGGAAAAATCTAATACTGAATACAATTAGTAATAGATGAATATAAGTCTACTTCATACACACAGTGAAGGAAAAAAATCAAATGCAAGTAGCTTGAACATTGTAATTCGATTGTAAAATGGCAGTCTTAACTGCAATTAGTTGTGCACTCTTATTAGTAAGTCTGGGTTTGTAGTGTTGTGTGTATAGCAATTCTGAAGCTATTTTAATGTAGGATAAAGCAAACAATGGTAATCACCATAGGATTCAGAGCTTTCATTGGAATAGGGTGGTGGCAAAGAAAGAAATCATAGTAATGGAGGTATTGGAATGTGTGTGTATATTTACTTATCCACACACACACACACACACATACATGCATATGCACATGTATACACACATATACACACAATTTTTGTCTTCTGAAAGTGTCAAGAACCAAAGATATCTCAGGAGCAAAAAAGTCCAGATCTTGGTATTAAAAAAAAAAAATCCAATTTTGATTATCGGTTTTAAGTCTGGGGGGATGATATCTTCAGCTTTGTTCTTTTCTTTTTCTCAATATTGCTTTGGCAATTTGAGATATTTTGTGGTTCCATATAATTTTAGAGTTATTTGTCCTAGTTCTATGAAAAATGCCATGAGTATTTTAATATGGACTGCATTAAATCTATAGGTTGCTTCAGGTAGTATGGCCATTTTAACAATATTAATTATTCTAATCCAAGAGCACAGGATATCTTTCTTTCTATCATCTTCAATTTCCTTCATCAGTGTTAAACAGTTTTCTTTCACCTCCCTGGTTAAGTTTATTTCCAGTTATTTTATTCTCTTTGATGCAATTTTAAACAGGACTATTTTCTTGCTTTCTCTTTCTGATAGTGTATAGAAAAGCAACAGATTTGTGTATATTAATCTCCTATCCTACAACTATACTGAACTTATTTATTAGTTCTAATAGTTTTTGGGTGGAGATTTTAGGGTTTTCTATATAAAGTATGTCATCTGCAAATAGTGAGAGTTTTGCTTCCAGCTTGGCATGATACTGGCACAAAAACAGACACAGTAATCTATGGAAGAGAACAGAGAGCCCAGAAATGATCTCACAATTAAGCTATAAAAAGGGAGGCAAGAATATATAAAGGAGAAAAGAGGATCTCTGTAATAAGTGGTGCTGGGAAAACTGGACAGCTAAATGTGAAAAAATGAGATTATAACATTTCCTCATACCATATAAACCATAAAACTACTAGAAGAGAACATAGAATACTCGTTGACATCCTTTGGATTTGTCTCCTAGGGCAAAAGAAATAAAAGCAAAAATAAACAAAAGCAAAAATAAACAAAAGCAAAAATAAACAAATGAAACCTAATTAAACTATTAAGTTTAAGTTTAAACTAATTAAATAACTTTTTGCTGTTGTTGCACAGCAAAAGAAGCCATCAACAAAGTGATAAGACAAGATTTCTCCCAACCTACAGAGTGGGAGAAATTATTTGTAAATGATATGACCTACAAGGGGTTAGTATCTAAAATATATAAACAAGTCACATGACAACTCAGTACTTTTAAAAAAACCTAATAAAATATGGGCAGAAGACCTGAATAGACATTTTTCCAAAGAAGACATACAGGTGGCCAACAGGCACATGAAAAGATCCTCAACATTGCTAATTATTAGAGAAGTGCTAAAAAACAACAAAAAAAGTAAGATATTACCTAATGCCTGTCAGAATGACTATTATCAAAAAGTCTATAAATAGCAAATATTGGAGAGGATGTGAAGAAAAGGAAAGGTCTGTGGGAATATAAGTTGGTCCAGCCACTGTGGAAAACAGTATGGAGGGGCTAGTTAGAAGTTTGAGATTAAGAGATACAAACTACTATGCATAAAGTAGGTAAGCAACAAATATATATTGCAAAGCACAGAGCATTACAGTTGTTATCTTGTTTTTTTTCTTTTTAAAAAAATTGAAGTCTAGTTGATTTCCAAAGTGTTACTTTCTGCTGTACACCATTATCTTGTTTTCACTTTTAATGGAGTATCATCTGGAAAAATACTGTATCACTATGCTATCTTCAGTAATTAGGTAGAATGTGAACTGATAAAGGTGAGGAGAGAGTGGAATTTTTTTTACAATAATGATTTTGCAATCATCACAAGATAATTGATTTGAGCAGGAATTCATCAACAGGTTCTAGTTCTTGGAAATAAATTGGTTAGAAGTAATCTCCCAGCAGTTACAAAGGGGAAAAGTTATTGCAACGGAGAAACCAGGCAACATCTTTCCCAGGGTCAAGATTGGCAAAGGGCAGATGGGTGATGTGTGCCTTTGATCATGATCCCCTGAGGATGACACAAAATCACATTATTTCTGGTAGAGAATTCATGAGGATGCATCCAATGAGTCAAATGAAGAAATGTTATATGAAATATCTGATCTATTGTTATCAGTGTTGTGATAGGAAGTGTTCTAGATTAAAGAAGACCAAGGAACCATGATGGACAATGTGGCGTGTCATTCTGGAGTGAATCCTGGGCTGAGGAGAAATATGCTATAAAAACAACTGAAAAAAATTGGAATATTGACTGTAGGCTATTTATGAAAATTATATTAATATGAAAAATACATATTACATTCATGAAAAATTTCCTGAATTTATGAACTGTATTATAGTCATATAAAAAGTAAGATCCTTGTTTTAGGAACTACATGCTGAAGCATTGAGTTAAGCGGCAAAATGAACACAAACATTCTTAAATGGTTCAGAAAAATAATATTAATCTACAAAGATAGAAAGACTGAGGACTCTAAAATGGCAAAAATATTACAAAAATGGTGAACCTGTATAAGCTTTCTCTGTATTGTTCTTTAACTTTTTAATAAGTTTGAAATTATTTCCAAAATTAAAAAGTCAGATAAATAAGTAAACCACTCTCTGACAATGGCATCCCAGTCAGGAGTGGACACATGTCATTCAGTTGTGCAAAGGTCCTTGCATTACCAGGCAAGTGGCTATGGTACAAATTAACATTGGACTTTACTAAGTTAAAAATTCATGTCACAGTTTCTAGGAAAACCAGTAAAACAACAGAAAATAATATTTGATTATGAAAATAATAGAGGAGAAAATGGAATAAAAAATAGTCGGTCCAAAATAAGGCAAGATGAGAAACTGAAAGCAAGATAAAATAGGTGGAAAATAGTAGTATAAAACAAACAATGAGATGAAAAGTTTAAAAACTACCATGTCAGTAAACAAATTAATTGCAAAGAGGTGAAATTCTTCAAAACAACAGCTTAAATAAATAAAAGACAATGATATGCTATTTTCTCTCTTGCAAAATTGAAAATAAAAAGAGGGAAAAAGCTGTATTCCTGCCGGGTATCTGGAAACAGATTATAGTTTCAAATTCAGTGATCTGAAGACATTTTAATAAAGGAAACATTGATGATTGTGGATGTGGTTAATGCATTACAGTTTGATTTACTATATGAATGGAAGATGACTTTATGTTTAAAAATGAAAATAATTAACAACATTTACATAATAAAGGAGGCATTTTATATTATTGTTTTAATCAATGTAGAAAAGTTTTGATAAAATTCCATAGCTGTTTATGATAAAGTTAGAAACTAGGTAAAGAACAAAGATTTCTCTTTTTAGGAGAAGATATTTATAAAAATTTTATATCAACCATCATCCTTACTGATGAAAAGACTATTGGGGAGGAGATGTGGCTGCCTTCTACTACTTGAACTGCTCAACACTAGGTATCTTAGCCACTGTAATAAGGCAAGTAAAAGAAATAGGTGCATGGATTGAAAAGGGAGAAACAAAGCAATCTTAATCTTGAGATAACATGATTACAGATACAGAATATCTGAAAGAATCTTCATGGTAATTATTAGAATGAAAAGAATATATATACATATGTAGTGTATGTGTATATATGTATATATATATATATATATATAGATATATATCTGAATCATTTTGTGGTACACTTGAAACTAACACAACATTGTAAATCAACTATACTTCAGTAAGAGAGAATTAAATTTAAACTTCAGTGCTTAACAATAAACATAATGAAAGTCAGGAAGAAAAAAAAAAAAAGACTTCATTACTCCAGAAAGCAGGAGGAGAACAAAGACACTGGAGTGAGACAGACCTAGGTTTGACTCTGACACTTACTTGGCGTTTCTAACTGGAGCCGTAGAGGCAGGCAGCCCCTAGGGGTGTGGTGAGCTCCCAGGGCTCAGTGGCTGCGTTTTCTCCACTAGTTTTGACTGAGTGGGAAAGGCAAGGTGGAGGTCGACATTCCCTGCATTTCCTCCCAGATTTGGGCCTCCTTTGTGGCAGGGGCAGGGGCTGGTGGCTTCCTTCTGTGTCTCTCTGTCCCTCGGCCTGGGGTGCCCTGCATTGGGGTATCCACAGGGTGGCATAGCAGTGAAGCAGTCCCAGGGTGATCGAGCTGGACATTGAGTGAGGCTTGGGTGGCAGGACCCATCTTGTCTCCGCAGTGGTGGCCCAGGAATACCACGGGCCCCCAGGCCCACTCCCCGCTTCCTTTCTCTGGAGAATAGCTGGCAGCACGAAATGCTCACTCCAGTCCCTCACCGGCTTCGAAGGCAGGAAGGCAGTCACCTCTTCCCGTTGCCCAGTCAGTAGTTGCCCAGTACCACCCATGGGTACTCGGAAGTCAAGGGACCTTGAGAGACACTGTACAATGAAGCGCAGCATGACCTTTCCTGAAAGGTCAGCAGCCTTTCCTGAAAAAGCAAAAAATAGTTTTTATAGCACCTTGATTATATATAAGGCTGAAGCTTATGTTGAATAACTATGTGACTACAGTTACATAGTCTTTAGAATCATCACTTCAAATAATTTTGTATTTTGTTCTTAAGTTGTTTCCCTTGGTAAGCAACTTGTTGGCCCTTTAGATCGCTTGTAGTTTTCCCTTCATTAACCATAATATTATGCATAAAATCTTTGTACACATATATATGCCTTTCCCACATTTCACACACCTCTGGATAGAGTTCCAGGAATTGCAATGTCTGCTAAAATGGTGTCATCCTTAATACTTAAATGTGTCATTTTGTTCTGTATCCACTCAGCAGTTTATGAAATGCCTCTTCTACCAAACTTGTCAGCAGTGGGTATTCCATTTTTAGAATGTTTTGATAATTTGGTCAGTGATCTAAGTATAAATTGCTGATTGCTAATTTAAAAAGTAGCTTGCATGAAAGAATAGTTTTAAAATTCAGTTATTGGCCACTTATCAAAGGGACCCAACATGTACCTCCATAAATAATCTAGAGATGTTATTTTTACGTTGTGTCTTTAATTATTACATCAAATTATACTGTGACTGTCAACATATTTTACACAAAACCTATTTTTAAAAAATTGTGATTTGCTTGTGAGGTTTTAGGGGAAAAAACTTTAGCCTAAAATATAAATGGAAACATGGAACATAGAAGCGCGAGGAACAATGAATTTCCCCCAAACAGCTTGAAGTAATATCAAAAACTTGATCTCATTTTAAACACAACTGTATGGGGTTTCTGGAACTGATTTAAGAGGTCTTTGAAATGGTTAGTCCTTACATCCAGCACATACATAAATACCCACATCAGAAATGCTACAGCTAGAACAAAAGAAGCAAGGTGCAAAAATAGTGTTCTGGGAGAATTTCTCCAAACATTACCACATTTGCTTCAACATTTATTTTTTCTTGAAGAACTTCTTTTGAGAGGAATCTGGACTACTCAGACCCAATTGCAATTGACAGTGGTTTGCTGTACTTAACATGGCTGTGTTTTAGGAACAATGCCTTATTATACCTACTTCTGGGAATGAGCAGTGCATTTTAAAAATGGAGCAGTCCTTCCTCATCTAAGGGTTTTCTTTTTATATAGTCTGCCTTCCTGAACACAACTGGTCTTCTTGGATGAGCATGAGGATTTGGGATAGCTTTCACTGACTCTGGCGGAGTCGCTTTCCTGCATGCCCCATGAATTCTGGCCGTGTGGACGGCAACCACACGGCTCTATGTCTTCAGCTTGACTGCTGAGTGGTGCCTGTCTCCCTGGGAATGGGAGGAAAGCTGGAAGAGCTGGAAGGGGCTGTGCGTGGCTCAGAAGATGGTGCTTTCAATCTGGCTGTTTGTTGGTTTTAAGTCACTATTAAGTGAGTTACTGCCCTTTCAGACCTGTACTTTCTGGGTTTCTATATTTGAAAAGTGTGGGGATTATATCATATGACATTTAATGCCCTTTCACCTCTATCTTTCCATAATTACTTGACTGTTGCAATTACTGAGGTCTTGGTATTTCTTTACAATTTTTTTTTTTAGATTAACCTAGAAATGTGTAGAAATAGATCTGTTTAATTTGTTCATGTTTTTCACAAGCAATTACTGAGCTTCTGCTTTGTAGAAGGAATTCTGACAGTGTGGGATATAATTTAGTAAATTTACTTGGTTTCTGCCTCCCAAAGCTCATGGTTCCTATAAGGGGAAAAGCCAAACATTATTTTGGCAGAACTCAGTAAGTTCAATAGGAAATGCATAAATATGGTCTGGGAGTGTTGGAGAAAAACATTCAATTCTGCCTCAAGTGTTTTAGATTTCCCATCCCTGAAGCATTTGTACCTGAGCTGAACTGTGAACAGCAGATAGAATTGCCAACAAGATGCAAATAACTACAACTGGCTGACTTTCTTCTTGGTTTAGTTTCTGTGTAGTTTTTTGGTTACTCTAAACAATGTCATAAATAAAATTGTGTATATCTATATTGAAATCTGTTTCTACATCTCCATCTAGTTACCTCCCTCTATGTTTATCTCCATGCCTGTATCCATATCTATGTCTATACTGAGTAGGGAATAATAGGGGCAAAATTGAGGCCTGGAAAAGAGAATATTCTGACCACTCTGGAGACTAGTGGTCTGGAATGAGAGACTGAGCAGCAGGTAGACTGTGGAGCTCTTGGAGTGATGGAGCCAAGGGGCTTCACACCGTTCTGCACACTAGAATGTCCTTGGGTGGCTTTTATACCACTGATTCTTGGGCCACACTTTGCATTAATGCAATCAAAGTCTCTAGGAATGGAAGTATTTGTTGTTGTTCAGTTGCTAAGTCATGTCTGACTCTTTGTGACCCCATGGACTGCAGCACACAAGCCTCTCTGTCCTTCACTATCCCCTGGAGTTTGCCTAAGTTCGTGTCCATTGAGTTCATATCCGTTGCCCAAGTTCATGCCTTTCAACCATCTCATCCTCTGCTGCCCTCTTGTCCATTTGCCCAGCATCAGGTAGAGGCATTAGTACTTAAAAAATTCCCCCAAGTGATTTTAACTTGGAGCCAAGCTGTAGGATCAGTACCTGACCATAGGGAACCATTAGAGATTTGGATCCTGTGGGCAGTATTTCTGGTGTGTGTTTTAGGAGGATCCTTCTGACAATCAGCCTGCAGAGAAAGGAAAGCAAAGAGAGGCAAGAAGCAGGATTAGTACCAGCAGGAATCAGTGAGTGAGGCTGGTGGTGAGGGTTGCAAGTGATAGAAGCTCAGAAGGGTCCATTGGCAGGTATGGCAAGGAATTCCATAAAGGGGGAAGGAAGAGGCGGGCTGGGGAATGGAGGCTGGAGCCCCTGGATAAAGAACAGTGTTGTTAAGTGAGACAGACAGAGGGGTGCCTAAGAGAGCCTGAGGAGGAAATATTTGCTATCTCAGAGGTAGAGGAGACAAGTTCTGGGGGAAACCTTTGGACTGGAGGGAAGCGTTTGGGAGTCATGGATTCAGGGGTTGTCAGGCTACAGGGATAAGTGTGCCCCCAGTCCCCCAGGAGGCAGGGACGCCGGAGGCACCTGCACCTCCTCAGCTCAGGGTCTGGTGGGGGGCACGCCCCATGTCTCTACTGGACCCACACCTCAACAGGGTGTGCGAGGCACCTGACCTTCACTAGAAGACTGATTTCACATGAATGATCCTATTCCACAGAGTCCATAGACCTCCATTCCATTCTTTCTGAAGTAGAAGATTAACAGATGAATGACTCAGCATTTAAAGGAAGAAACGAACAAGGAGGCCACTTTGTTGGCTGCTTCCTGGACACAGAAAGTGCCCTTACCACTCAGGTGCCTGTATGCAGTGTCTTGAAACCCAAGAAACTAGAATTGCTCTTGATCTGTGAGAACATGGATGGGTCACACCATCCCTGTTTTTCTGGATTATTCTCTTTTCTTATCTCACTCTCTTTGTTGAAGTTTTTTGGTTTCTATAACCACAGAGAAAGGGAAAATGTTATCAATTTTGAAGCGAGACAAGTGGATAGCAGACATCCAGGAAGAAAAAAACCCAAACTGAAAATGTTTTAAACTTAAAATGTTTTAACAATTTAGGGATAATCCTATCCTAAAGTGTCTGAACCAATGGCAGAATTGAATATGCTTCAAATATATATATATATATATATATATATATATATCTGAATCACTTATTATACACCTGAAATATTATAGATCAGCTATATATTCCAATAAAAAATAAAGATGAAAAAAGAACTGGATGGTTTTCTGACTCACTGGGACTTGTCCTCAGCCCATTCATCCCCTACTTAGGAGCTGGGATTGTTTGAATGTTGCCCTATGGAAGCAGAGGTCACTTCCCTAGGTGTTTTAGACGCTGACTGAGACTATTTGGTCACCTGGGTACAAAATGTAAATCTTCAGCTCTAAGGTTCTGGCATTGGAGGAGATAATAACATTCGGCTTTGTGCATGTGTGTCAACTCATAAGAGCTCTTGGGTGAGGAAGAATGAAGCCTTGTTGGTCTTAAGCAAAAAAATATATCAAGTTATCTATCCTGAAATGCTTCTGTAACAAGAGGTAAATTTAGACATACTGTGAAATCTCCCCTTTTGAGTCCTGGAAGAGGTGGATGCATGTGTATGTGTACATGTACGTGTGTGTGTGTGTGTGTGTGTGTAATATGGGAGTCCAGTGGTGAGGGTCTCGCCAATTTTAAACAATTGGCATCTTTGTTTAACTGTTAAATTCCATATTCTTGCCAAGATCCAGCTCTGCAATCACTAAACCCTCCAGCATCTGCTTTCTTAAAGTCCTGGGGCGCTTATGCACTTTCTGGTGAAAGTCAGCATTTTGCCAGAGTGCGAGAAGTGATTCTCAAATTCCAGGGACTCTTCCAGAAGTCTGCTTCTTTAGTTTAGGGGCCTCAGAGCAGCTCACTGCATAGGGCTCCCTTTGTCCTGTGCCCCTAGAAACTGAAGGTTTGGGCTTCATTTTTGTCATCTTGCCAGGTGGCCTCCATTACCCTGCAGGGCTCTGGGCTCCCCTTCATAATTTTTAAAAAATTAATTAATTAATTTTATTTCTGGCTACACTGGGTCTTCGTTGCTGTGTGCGGGCTTTCTCTAGTTGCGGCAAGTGGGGGCTACTCTCTAGTTGCTGTGTATGGGCTTCTCATTGCAGTGGATTCTCTTGCTGTTGAGCACTGGCTCTAGGAGTGCAGGCTTCAGTAGTTGCAGCTCTCGGATTTAGTTGCTTCACAGCATGTGGGATCTTCCTAGACCAGGGATCGAACCTGTGTCCTCTGCATTAGCAGGAGGATTCTTAACCACTAGACCACCAGGGAAGTCCTTCCCTTCATAATTGCTTAGCTGTCTCTTTTTTTCTTTTCTCTGATCAATGATATAAATGCAAAATATTGTGAAAATTTCAACCTCTGTTCACAGTTATATTAATTCTCATTTACAGAATGTTTCCTCTTTCTAACTTAGCATACCCTGAAACTAATAGTTGAGTCCACATTTACTTGAGTAATCCCAAATATTATAGGTTCACATAACCTCAGGTATTATTGATGCTTTTATCTCAAAGATGCAGAGATCAGGGCTCGGAGAAGTTGTGACTTTCCCAGGCCAGGTCACCACAGTTTTAGTAGGCGAGGGTATCTTTATCTCCAGATTTTCTGACCCTGGTCTACTGCTTTCCTCAATACCATTCAGCCCTAGACTGGATTTGAGGGCATATAAGTGAGATGTCACCCATTTTCTGATATTCCATGAGGCAGTTTGCTCCACTTAGACCCAACATTTGGTCCTGAATTCTTTCCCGAGGATAATCAACAATTTCCCATTAATCCTGCCAATGAGGATGCGGGTGAGGGCTGGGTGACCCCATGCAGGTGAGGGAGCGATAGACTCCCTTGTCAATGCTTGTGCCTTACAAACCCACTCATCATTGTCCCAGACCTCGTCAGGCTTCTGGGAACCCATGGTTACCCTTTGGGTTCTCTTGAGTTAAAAGAGCAGATCTGTGACTGTTTAAAAAGGAGAAGTGGTTTTCTCTTTGAGAAATTGAGTTCCAAAGAACAAACAGGAGGCAGGCACTAGAGGATGGGGGAGTTGAGATTGTTCAAATTAGGAAGTGGCTATTGATGCTTAGGGTGCAGGATCTGATGAGCAACCCGGTGCATGTGTTGAAAAACTCTGAAGTTTGTGAAGGAATGAAATGAATGAAAAACTCTGGAACTCCTGAGGATAAACGACTCCTGCTAACTGGGTTTGTTAGCTAACCAGTGATACTTTGAGATGGAACTGTCCAGGTACTTTTCACATAAAACTGAGTATATTTTAGTCTTTCTTTCGGGTTTATACAGTTCGATGCCTCAGGGTGACCAGACAGAATGACATTTCATTTTGTAGTTTAAGATCGTCGGGGTGCATGACACAATCTATAGAAAAGTGATCAAGAAATCTTAGTTGTCTCTGAAATGGACTCATCTGATAAACAACAGGAATATCCCTGATTGAAAGTCTCTGTTGTCACATGTTGGGAACAGTTCAGGTATACAAATATTCACACACAACTCAGAGACAGAAACATTCAGATGCTCACATAAACATACATGCTTTCACACATACACATTCACACACATTCAACACAGGCACTCACAGTCACACTTAAATACACCCAGAAACAACACACCCAGGTGCTCACGCTTACACATGTACCTCATATACACTCATGCTCTCACACATATGCTCCTACATACCCTCACACCCTAAAGATACTCTACTATAAGCATACACAGATACACGCATGACATACACACATGTTCACACATATGCATATATACACACTCACACTCTTAAAGATATCCCCACACAATATACTCACGTGTGCACTCACAGTCATAGGTACACTCTTTCACACACTCACATTCTCTCACACACATAGACACATTCACACACATCAGAACACACTCATACACGCACTTCACATACACACATATTATATACACATATACACTCACAGATTCTCATGCAAACTCAAACATACAGACTCATGCATACACACACTCAAACATAAACCTTCAAACACACATTCACACACCCACTCACTCTTTTAAAAAAAAATTTTTTTTCTTTTTTTTTTCCACTCACTCTTTTTTTTTTTGTTTGTTTGTTTTTTTTAAATTTTTTTATTAGTTGGAGGCTAATTGCTTCACAACATTTCAGTGGGTTTTGTCATACATTGATATGAATCAGCCATAGATTTACACTTATTCCCCATCCCGATCCCCCCTCCCATCTCCCTCTCCACCCGATTCCTCTGGGTCTTCCCTCCACTCACTCTTAAAAGTCAGGCTGACCCCAGACTTTCTGTGGTCATCCTGATGAATTTTCAACTACACGTGCTTCGTGGTTTCCATCAGCTCAGCACTTTTAGAACTAATCCTTAATGGCAGTTTTCCCCAGATATTCCAACTCAAACCATTCATCTTTCCAAGGAACTTCCTGTTATGTGTACACAATGAAACATGACTGGAATAATCAGGCAGTGGATCCTCGGGAGAAAGGATAACAAAGATGCAAAATGAAGCACAGGGAAGATATCCTGGGTGTCACTGAATGAGGGCCAGATAGAAAGTCTTATCACAGGACCAGTTCCAGGGGAATAACTGGGAACAAGTTCCTCAGCTGTGCCAGTCTCAACTACTCCTTTGTAATAATGGTTTCCTGGGGCCCACCATAGTCATTTTTAGGAATATTGTGGGAGTTGACGATACTATGCATGTACAATGACCTCGTGCATAGCAAAATGCTACAGTGCCATGAGGAGGGAGAAGATATTAAGCAGGGACAATTATTTAAGAGCGAATCTCAGAGTTTCCCATTAAAAATGTGTCACCATTCAACTTGCCATCAAATATTTAATGGATTTAGGTTTCTAAAAGTTTTCAAATAAAACATATCACTGACTTCCTTCTGAGCCTCTCTTAAGCACCTTTATTGGAAAGCTTAAATGACCCAGACTTTCCTGGCAAGGGTCCCCTCATATTGTGGACCTGCTCTCTTTATTTTACTATCTCATTTCACACCAGCCCTACAAGTTCATGCGATCTGATGGAAAGCATTCTTTCCAGAAAGCTCCTGCTCTCAACTTTCAGATGATAGACTGTGAGGACACACTTTTATCTACCAGAGACAACACACGGTTTGAATACCATTGTGCTGAGACAGAACACAGGTACCAGGTAAATCATGGTAGGCCCAGGTGGCCAGGCTCACCCTTGAAGGACTAACAGAAGAGGCAAGAATCAGATTCTGAAAGACAGAGGTGTCCTTCATGAGCTGAAGGGCAGTTACAGAGCAGGAAACCCTCAGTGGTGATTCCACACAGTGATGCCTTAGCAGCCCTCATTCTGAGGGCATCTGATGAGTGCCCTAGGTGTGAACGGACATCTGGCACTTCAATGACCTGCTGATGCCCTGAGATGGTGTCACTGTGATGGGTCTCCATTCATAGGTGGGGAGACACACCCCAGGTTTGAGCACGGGTGCGTGGGGGGCTCATGACCACCCAGCTGCTGCTGCAACTGCCACAGAGCCTCCTAACGTGCTCACAGATGCAGACCTCCCTGAGCTCGGAGCTGTGATGAAATTCAGGGGGCCAGGCACACTGGTCACCTGAGCAGGTGGGCTCCTGCTGAAACTTCCAGGACTCTGGCTCCACCCCTCAGTGGCCTCTAAGAGCAGAGGGGTGATGGGGGGCTTTGGCAAACATCCCTCTCTCCCAACAGCACAGAAGGACATAGAGAGA
Source organism: Cervus elaphus (assembly GCF_910594005.1). Taxonomy (NCBI): domain Eukaryota; kingdom Metazoa; phylum Chordata; class Mammalia; order Artiodactyla; family Cervidae; genus Cervus; species Cervus elaphus. Next base: position 82,363,357 of record NC_057832.1, read on the forward strand.
TGTTGGGTGCCCCTGGAGAGGGTCATGGCTGCCATCCCAGATGAGGGAGTGGGAAGCCTTTTGCATGCTTGTAACTCTGTTCCCATAAACATGAGTAGCAACACTTGAGCTGAGAAAGTCTGGTGTCTCCCCTCGGGGGCATCAAAAGTGATGTAAGGGGCTAAAGCTGCCCTTCAGCCAGGCCTGGAAGGAGCGCACCGGCTGGGGGTGGAGTGGGGTGCAGGGGTGGGGCCAGCTCTCCTGGCCCTCTGCTTCTCTGCAAGGGTCCTGTACAGAAGTCATCACTCACGGGCTCTGGGCAATATATCATGCACCACGCCCCGCAGAGGGGGGCCACAAGAAGCAGTTGAGCCAGGGACATAAACAGAGAAGGAAAGCAGGACAGTGCAGGGGCCGGTGGCTGGCTGTGGGAACCGGAATGGAGAGTTGGGTTGGTGGGCCCTGGGAGAGAAGAGATCAGGGAAGGCGATGGAGCATGGCATTGGGGGGTGGGTGCCGCCCTGTGGGGCAGGAAGAGAGGTCCACCCTGGCAAGGGACGTGGTGGGGGGGGGGGTCATCAGGGGAACAGAGAGGGTCCTCTTAGATATGGCCCTGGGGTGGTCAGCCAGAGCTCAGGCCTGAAGGGCTGCCAGGAGAGACCAGAGAAGCCGTTCCAGTGACCCTGGGGCAGTTCCGGTGACCCTGTCCTGCTGCAGCCTGTGTGTACTTTGCTAGGAAGATTCTAGCTGAATTGTACCTTTTCCTGGGACCCAGCAATTCCTCATTCTCATGCAAAAACTAGCACTTGGCCTATGTAACCCTGCGAGGTGTCTCCCTGGGTCTGTTCTACTACCCCTGAGTGTGGCTCAGCTTTATATTCTTCTGTCTCCTGCACCCAACCTGAAGTGGATCAGCTCTCAGGAGTTGGCCAGGAGGAAGCAGAGATGCTTGTTATGATCCACTGGAAGTAGAACCATAGTCAGAGGAGCAGCCTGGCCACTGAAAGATCTGCTTTAGACGAAGGCTTGGAAGGTGTCTGCACACAGAGGAGAGAGGAGACTGGACTCGGGAGCAGGAAGTGAGTCTATGAGCAGAATCACTGTGGGATCCTGAAGAGGAGGTCATAGGTGCAAAGGCTCATTTGAAAGGCTACTGAGAAAGGAGTCATGGAGCCAGGAGGATAATACAGTGAATCTTCATCAGCTCCTTGGAACCACAGAACCCGAGCTCCCAGAATGAAAACTGGAAGCATGTTCTAGACACTTGAGCACATGGAAAATGGATGGGTTTTTCTACCATTTTTGATATTTGTTTGGAATACTTTAGACACTGCACAGAACATAGGCTGCATGCTCCTGGGGTTGGCTGGCCAGTGCACTCCTGGGTGGAGTCAGTCTGCCAAGGTTGAGCACACATTCATTCCCGCTTTCTTGTCATTCAATCCTGTGAAACGAGTGATGCTCTTCCCATTTTGCAATTAAGGGTATGAACCTCAGAGAATTTGTGTCCTCTCCCTGGAAAATGACAGAGAAGGAATCTGCATACTAATGCGAAGTTTAAATTTCACTGCTTTATCTCTTGCCTTGTGCTCCATTAAAGAAGAATGACTTCATTTATGGGGGGGAAGTATCTGAAACAAAGCACTGAGCTAACTTTTTGACTTCTGGTTGGTTAAATCCTTGACGTGATTTTTCTCTCATTATTCGATTTTATTTAGGAGGCAAGAAGGCCAAAGCAAAGTTCAGTTTTCATTATGTTTTGTTTCAAAGGAAGAAAAAATATTTTAAAATTTGAGTTATTAAAAAATTCTTTCTTTTTTTTTTTTTTTATTAGTTGGAGGCTAATTACTTCACAACATTTCAGTGGGTCTCATGTTGTATGCTTGGGGGAGTGGGTGCTGTTTGCACATCCTCACCACTAGATGGCGATGTCTGAGCGTCGAGCAGAGCCCTGGGCGGTGGGCTCCAGTTCCAGCAAGGTCCCTGGGACGGTGCCTGGAGGGTCTGGTTCATTGGTCAGCAAAGTTCCCTGCACGTAAAGCAAAGCAACGAAGATGAAAGTTCCTGGTGATTTTTATCCATGTCTGAAGCGCAGATTAGCTCCGGTCTCTATACCCGTGCTTGGGAAACCAGCAGTGTCTCCTAGTCATACCTTAACAGTATGTGTGTCGTGCGCATGGTCGATCTGAGCAGCCGACATGGATGTGATTGATGATGGGGCTGCGACGCTGTGCCTGGTGGGGACCCAGCCCTCCTTCCCGGCCATGACTGGTTTTGCTGCCCTGCTCCATTTTTTTTTTTGCTGGGACTTTCAAGGTTTGTTGCTGCTTCACCTGCCCACCACAGACACATCCAGTAGACACCCATCTTTCTGCCCTTCCTCTCAGTTAGGCTGCACGCTGGGCCCTGTTGCAGGATTCTCCTGGCCTTTTTGCTCTATAGCCAGATATGCAGGGCCTTGGAGTCTGCGATCAGGCTCCGTGACCCAGGAGCCCTGCTGAGGGACCTGGTGCCTTTGGATCCAAGGAGGTTCCTGCCTCTGACTCAGGGAATCCTGGAAAGGGAGCATTTCAGGACATCTAGCTCTGCAGAGGTCATTGTGCTACTTATCTAGCGGTGAGTTCTCCTAGTTCCCACCATTGCACCACGTCCTTGTGGTGCCGGTGTGAGTAAGGGCTGATTCATGCCTTCCAGAAGCCGACAGTCTGGTCACAGGAAAAGGCAGAGAGATTCCCACAGGAATGTGTGTTGGAGGAGAAGCACCTACAACTTGAGGGAGGAGTGCTGAGGGAGAGGTGACCCTCTGTCTGGAGGATTTGGGCAAAAGGCAAGACCCCTGCAAGGTCTTTGAAGGGAGGGCCTCCAGGCAATCACCTGCTTGAGGGACTGCTCCCCTCCCACTTCTTCCTCAATGTTTCCTCTGCCTCCCAGTCTGACTTCCCTGCATGGTGGTTAGTTGAGGATGGAAGGGTTCCTTCTGAGCGAGGAAACCCAGAAACCCCACCCTCTGGCTAACCTCCTGCTCCCCTTCTTTGACAGGAGGGTCCCAGTTGCTTCTCCTTAGGGGGAGGGGAGGTTGCACTCTCTGGTTGGGCTGGAGCTTCACCTGGCCGTGTCCTCAGAATGTGGACATTCACTGTTCAGAGGGACCTTCCCAGACTGGTCTTGGTCCCCACAAGGTTAAGTTCCAGGATCTGGCTGCAGGTTTGGAAGGTGTTGAGCCACGTAGCTGCTTTGGTTCGAAGTGTCAGGTCGTTAGGTTAGAGGAAAGTTCTGTCCACTGGCTGGCCAGTTCCTTCAGTGTCCACTAGGGCTGGGAGAGTGAGATCTGATAGTAAAGGGTGTCTTTTACTTGTCTTTCCTCTGTGGATAGCCTCTGATAAAGAGTCTTATACTCTGCCTGGCAAATAATCTTTTCTTTTGTACGTCATTTCAAAGAGAAAATGTATTCATTTGTACTTGAAATTCAAATCTTTTAAATCATTCATAGACCAGAAAATTGAATAGATAGGTGTTGATTTGGGTGCTTTGTTGGCAGTTGGCAGCTGTGAGGCTGTTTAAGCTGCCTTTATATTCTGATTTGACCTTATACCAATTATCTGAATAGTAATGAGATGAAAATTGCAGAACCTGATGGCTGAAACCACGCAGATGTGTGCTCTTCCTCTGCTTTGGTTTAGTTGCCCTGGAGTACAGCCCTACCCAATGTGATGTGAAGTAGCACCCACATTTTGGCCAACTTGGGCTTGACAGTGACGTTCTCCTAGTAATGGAAGGCCATGCTCTCTGAGTGGGGGCCACAGAAGGTCTTGCCCATAGATGACTGGGGGGTTCTGGCAGGGCTGAAGTGACTGCCCCAGCACAGCCTTCAGTTCCTTTCTCAAGAGCAGGAATTGGGGGATCCTGGGGATACCCAAGTGCACATTTCTTGTGTGGTAATTGACCTATGGAGGGATTCATGTCTCACTAGTCTATCTATGGAGGCACCTGTATGCAAAAGGACAGACACACAAGATCTTTAAAAATGAAGAAATATCTCAGGCTCCATTTGACATAGAGTTCTGTTTTTTAGCAGACCTAGTAAACATAACTAACCTGTGGTGAATGAGTGAAAGCCTGAGCGGTGCCTCCCAGGGCAGGCATATTCCCAGGGAGGCGTGGGCATCAGGGACCCCTGATGGACTGGCACTGGTCAGCAGGGAGTGACAGGATCTGGTAATGAAGTTTTGAAGTTCAGCGACATCCTCACTATGTGAGTAATCTTGGAAAATGTGTGTTTGTTATCTGACAAAGCAGGTAATTATAATGAAAATGTCATTTAAAACAACTATTGCTTTTGCACACCCAATTTTCCCAGGGCTAAGGACTTTCTGTTCATCAACTGATTTACTATAAACCCAAGAGGTGGGTGGGGCTGCAGGGCACAAGGTGAGGTTTGAACTCAGGATGCCTCTGTCTCAAAGGGTGGTTGGGGCATTATTCACGTTTATGAAAGTAGCTCAGGCATATGTATGAATTTGCCTACCATTGTACACAAAACCTCCTCCCAGAGAAGGGGATCAAGGTGAGAATAAAGGGACTTGTGGTATACCTGACACTGAATGAAGACCATGTTGCATTCAATGAGAGTGAGTCATACAACCAGTGATCCCTCATATAGAAATACATTTTAAGTGAAATCATGTTGTATGATGAGTAACAAGTCATTGATCACACTAAATGCCAGGATAGGGAGGAACTTCAGGAGACTGGAAGAGTAGAAATCATATTAGCAAATGGGGCCGTAAGCAAAGGAAATGATAAGAAATACAAAAATGAGTTCAAAGAACTAACTTTGAATAAGAGCTCACAAGAAACTGAAATTCCACCGCAGGTGTTCCTGGGGGAGAGAATGACGCTTCGCTTTCGTGGATGACAATTTTTAATCTTGAACAAATCTTGTAATTTTGTCTGGCTCAATGCTTCTCCCAGAAGACACCAATACAGAACACACTAGTCTTTTTTAACTTCTGAATTTCACATACAAAATGTTTCTTTGTGGGGCTTGTTTATCTTAACAGGGTGTATGTAACTTCTCATTCCTTCTAAGGCAGGATGTGTGGACATCTGACTCTGCTGCTGGACTTTTAGGTTTCTCTTAATTTGACTTTTGCAGTATTGCAACAGACACTGTCCTGCTCACTTCCACATGGAATGTGTGAGTCCATCAGACAGACTCCTAGAAACGGAATCTGAAAATTCAAGGTCACACATGCTTTGATAGGTTTTCCAGTTTGCTCTTCTAAAAGACCTGGATATTTTCTACTTTGACCAACATGTGTCAGATTGTATGCATCCTTGCCCCGGATGAATATTATCAACCATCTAAATTTTTGCATATCTGAAGGAGAAAAATTCTCATTTTTGTTTTAATCTGCATATTTCTAATTACAGGTGCTTTGGAGCACATATTTTATGGTTATTTGCTCCTTGCATTTCTTTTTCTATGAATTATTTGTTCATATCCTTTTCCCCTTTTTCTATTGTAATGCTTCTATTTTTCTTAATGGTTTATAGGATATTTTTGTTCTGGAAATCTAGGATAGCTTTAGGCTTTGTGGTTGCTAAAGCTGATCAAGTTTAGAGGACCATCTGTAAGGAAAATAATACAAAATTAGAGAATAATGTAGCTACTTACTTCCAGCTCCTTGCCCGACCTTGGGATGAACCCACATGAGTAAGTGATGCTGAAGCTTCAGCTGCATTAGCTTCATGATGAATCCCACTTTTCTAGAAGGTGCTCCTTTGTTATGTTTGCAGCAAATATCTTCATTGTAAGGACACTGTAATTTTTGTGCTTGAAAATTGGCCAATAGCTTCCATTTTAATGGCTGGGCTGATAACTTTTCTTCTGGGATTGTGGCTTCTGTCCCTCTCGGGTTTTACAGGTTTCCTGGGACACAGCGTTGCCCGGCTGGCTTCTGTGCCCACTGCTCTGGCTTAGCATGGAAATAATTATGGTGAGCTTAAGTGACTGGGGAAGAAATGATATTGTATTAACTTAAGAATGTGAGTGTCTAGTCCAAAGTCATGGAAACTGCCCCATGCCCCTCCTGCCCCTGGTACTTGTTGATTCTGAGTCTAGAATGGTGGGTTGCTAGAATACTCAGCACCCTCTCCTCTGCCTGGCGGACTGGGCTGTGAGTTCCCTGGGGTTGTCCCTCATAAGTCTGTTGGCTGCTTGTTTCTCAGGAGTGCTGTAAAAGTTTTGTTTGGCTAAGGACCTTAACTTTTATTTTCCAGTGCTCTTACAAAGTTTTAAAAGATTTTTTCTGGCAAAACAAGATTTCCGTCTTGATGAGAAAGGTGGCTGTGCTTTTAAGACAGTCTTAGAGCTGTTCTCTGAACTTGACTTCCTCAGAGAGAGTGAAGACAGGTGTGGTTCAGAAGAAGAGGAGTCAGTAGGTTGAGTGGACTAAACCAGTCACTTTGAACACAGTTTATATTTTTATAAGAAATCTATTTTGCAACACAAGTTGGTACTTCTCTTGTCACACACAGAACTGAAACAAGAGCATCACAGAAAGTGGCTTACCTTCTGGGGGCCAGGCAGGCTGATGGTTGCCCTTCACCTTCCCTCACTTTCTCTTCCCTCTTCTAATCTTTCTCTTTTGTTTATTTCATTTCATCTCAGAACACTGGTTGCTGCCCGTTGAAGTGAACTGACAATCTCTGACAAGCCATGTCCTGCAGGCTAGCACATGCAGCTCTGTGAGTGTAGAGTCTTCTCTGGAGAAGGAGGGGTTTCTCCTGTTTCAGGACCTGACCTCAGTGACTGACCAGGGAGCCCCTGTCCATCCCCATCTTCCCTGCTCCCTCCTCCTGCAGCCTCCATTCTCCACTTCCTCAAACACACATCCCTCTGCCAAGTAACCCTGCAGGCCTGGCTGCCTCCCTGCATCAGGTGAGGGCCTCTAGCCTCCTTTGTGAGCCAGTAAGAACTTTTGAGAAGAGTCTGGCTTTTTTTCTCTTTTTTTCCTTTAATGCAAGTTTTTAAAAAACAAGGAGCTTGATCTTCCAAGATAAGATTTCCTTATATACTGCAGGGCCCAGGAATCTCAGCCTTAAGCCCTGAGGCTAACTGACATGAATTGATGTGGAGCTGGAGGAATTACTGGGAACAGTGGGTGATGGGAATTGTGAACACAGGTCAGAAGCTTATGATGTCTGGGAGGGTCCCAGGTGCTTCGCTTACATCATTCATCTTTACAACAATTATGAAAGTAACAAAACCATTTGGAGTAGAGAGCCCAGGGCACCAAGGGACTGGTGAAGGCTGAGAACTGGTAGTCAGTGTAAGCTCTTTAAAAACAAATCAGACAAATTTGGGCTCAGCTTTCTCTTTTTTTTTAAAACTTAAGACACAAACAGTATATAGCATTTTCATGTTTTATGATATCTGCCTTCCTCAAAGGGAACCCAGAACTGATAACTGATTGCTATTTGCAAATGCTCTGGTGGTTTCCTGGCTCCTTATCACTGGTTGACCAACCTCACCCTTGCCCCCCGACCCCTGAACCCTCCAACCATTGTCTTCCATCTCTACCCTGTCCATTTTCTCCAGTCTTAGCCTGGATAATGTGTATGTGGGTGGAGAGGGGTTAGGGTGAAGAGTGGCTACATTTTGCTGAAAATATGAGCAAGAAATTCCAACGTTTGTACATCCAGGGCTAACATTTTGCCTGTAGGATGAGGTGGACTTATGATTGGATGGCCAAGGTGAGTAAAAGGAAGACAGGGGGACCCCAGCTCATCCTTGCCTCCTGCAGGGCAGTCAGTGATGTTGAATGAGTTACTTCCACATCCTGAACCTTCTGTGGTGTCTTCCTGTATAAAATGTGGGCCATAATCAGAGATCCAAGTAAATTAGGAAGGTGGGAGCACCTAGCTTGGGGTCTGGTTCCTATGTAGTTTTATAATTGTTCTGCAGCCCAAGTCCTTTACAGGCCCCAAGCCATTGGGCTGCTTGGCTATTAATCTGTCCCTGGGAGAACATCTAGGTGAGTTGCCCTCACCCAATGGGGCCAGTCCATTTCCCCACTGGGACTGGGGGAGCCCATCCCAGAGGTGAGATATACAAGGTTCTTCACGCTCCAGTCTAATATACCAGCCCATTAGTGCTGATTTTTATGTGGGGATCTTCTTCTTTTCAGGCCCTATAGCAATGAACATTTTGGGTTTTGGTCTCCAAAGTCAAGTAAGAAAGCTGTGCTCCCTACACCCACGGTGAAGACAGCCAGAATGCCTGCATGGGGGGATGGCTCCAGGCTGAGCCACATGAGAGCTGTCCCAGCCCTGCCTGGAGAGTCCTCTAGAGTCAGGAGCCATCCAGCTCCAGCTCCAGACCAAACAGATTAGGAAGAATATAAGCAAAGCTGTAGGATGCAGCACTGAAGTTCAGGAAAGGTCAAGCCGCAGTAGACAGATGTCCAGCTCCTCCAGTGTTTATTTAGTTTTACAACATTGGCGGCACCAGCAGGGGATCAGCGAGACAGACAGGGATGGGAACAACTCCTGTCCTTTCCTCTGTCCTTATCAGGATGTCCAGCTCTTCTTAATTCATTATGAGTGGGAACACCATTTTCTGACCAAAAAAAGTTTTTTTTTGGAATCAAATAGAATTGTCTCCTTAAACCGAAGGGAAAACCACATTACAGCTAAGACTAAATACATTCTTAAGATTTTTTTATTTGGATAAGCAACATAAACTCATATGATAATGTCATTTTTGTATATATTCAATGTTTAGATTTAAGAAAGTCCTTTCGTATGTGTTATTGGTTCAGTCATTCATGTACATTTCCTGTGTGCCAGACCCTGGCCTGTGAACTAGAGATTCAGCTATTGTTGTTTTAGTTGTTCACTCACTAAGAGATTCAGTGCCTCTCTTTTTGGTAGCTCTTACCACCCTGGGGAAGACAGACATGGCAAACAATGTTTGGCAAACATTATAGAGAGATGGGTATAGAAAAGATGGGGAGAGAAATGAAAACTACTAACCATCTAGAGTTTGGGCAGCCTCCCAATTTGATAAGGGGTTAATATCCAAAATATGGGAGAAGGCAATGGCACCCCACTCCAGTACTCTTGCCTGGAGAATCCCATGGACAGAGGAGCGTGGTAGGCTGCTGTCCATGGGGTCTCTAAGAGTCAGACACAACTGAGCGACTTCACTTTCACTTTTCAGTTTCATGCGTTGGAGAAGGAAATGGCAACCCACTCCAGTGTTCTTGCCTGGAGAATCCCAGGGACGGGGGAGCCTGGTGGGCTGCCGTCTATGGGGTTGCACAGAGTTGGACACAACTGAATCAACTTAGCAGCAGCAGCAGCAGCAATATCCAAAATATACAAACATTAATAAATTTATTTACACATACTTAAATAAATATAAACATATATAAGGAACTTGTGTAACTCGACAACTAAAAATAAAAACAACACAATTGCAAAATGGACAGAAGACCTGAATATATATTTTTCTAAAGAAGACATACAGTTGGCCAGCAGGCACATGAAAAGATGTTCAGAGAAATGCAAGTGAAAGTCATGAGAAAACCATAAGGTACCACTTCACACTTGTTAGAAATGACTACTATCAAAGAGATTAGAAATTACTCATGTTGAAAGTGAAGTAGAGAAGAAGGAACACTTGTGAACTGTTGGTGGGATTGTAAATTGGTACAGCCACCATGGAAAACAATATGGAGATTCTTCAAAAATTTTTAAAAATTTCCATATATCTGGCTATTCCACTTCTGGGTATTTATCCAAAGAAAACAAAGACATTAATTCGAACAGCTATGAGGGGCTTTCCTGGTGGTCCACAGGTTAAGAATCCACCTTGTAATGCATGGGACATCAGTTTGATCCCTGATCCAGGAAGATGCCACATATCATGGGACAGCTAAGCCTGTGTGCATCACAACTACTGAAGCTTGTACATTCTAGAACAAGAGAAGTCACGGCAATGGGAAGCCCATGCACTGCAATTATAGTGTAGCCCCTACTTGCCATAACTAGAGAAAGCTCTCATGTAGCAATGAAGACCCAGCATAGCCAAAAGAGTTATAATAAAATAAATAAATAAAAATTTAGAAAAGAACAGATATGAAAATCTCAATATCACTGCAGCATTGTTTACAATAGCCAAGATATGGAAATATCCTAAGTGTCTGTAAATGGATGAATAGATAAAGAAGATGTATAATAAAGGAATACTATTTAGCCATAAAAGGAATGGCATTTGGATGGAGCTTGAGGCTATTAATGCTAAGTTAAATAAGTCAGATGGAGAAAGACAATTAATGTATTATTTCATTCAAATATGGAATCTATAAAGGTACCCCCCCCCCAAAAAAAAAAAACACCAACGAACAAACGAAATAAAGCAAAGCATGCTCACAGATACAGAGAAAAGATTGGTGGTTACCAGAAGGGAAGGGGCTTCAGGTGTTGGCAAAATAGGTGAAGATGGTCAACTGTATGGTGATGAGTGGTAACAAGACCTGTGATGGTGCTCACAGTGTAGTGTTACAGATGTCAAACTATAAAGCTGAACACCTGAAACTTACATATATGTGTGTGGGCATATCTATGACTCATAGACTGAATTTCAAAGGACAATATGAATTCAATAGGTAAGAAAAGAAGAGGAAGTAAGTATAGGCAGAGGAAAGCGCAGGTACAAAGGCACAAGGGTTGAGACCAAAAGAGCAAGGCATATTCTTGGAAATTCCAGCACCTGATATGCATGTAGTCTGGGTGCTTTTAAAGTTGATTTTGGTGTGAAGAGTGCATGTGGTGGTGACTTCAATGCTGGGAAGGACCATAAAGAATTGCAATCATGCCAAAGAACTTTACATTTATCCTAAGGGTAATGCGAAGGGGTTGAGCTGTAGAAAACATAGAATTTCATATATGCCAAAGCATTTTAAGATATGTATTTTATTAAGGAGGGTCATTCTGGTTACAATGTGGATCAAAAAATGAGGCATACTTGGGCGAGCGTGATGGTAGAAAGAAAATGGAGAGAGGGTAATGTGAGGAACACTGAAGGTGTTAAGTTGATCAGACTCAGCAGAAGGCTGATTGGGGTAGGCAGGAGTCTTGCTTTGGTCTCCGGTTGAGGATCTCTTGCACAGCAAAGCTCTTGGAGAACAAGGCAGTTTTTCCCATTCTTGAAGACCTGTTCCATCACAGTACTCAACCCACCATTGGAATTCAAGATTTGTTACAAAGATCAAGGATATCTCAGGATCAGGGAACATGGGAAGGTCAAGTGTGTGAGGAAAGAATAATGTGTGTAGACATGTAAGGATTGAACGTTCGTCTGGCAGTAGGATGTGTCAACCTCTGAATGTGGAATTACCTGGAGATCTCGAGTGGGGAAATTGTCAGTGTGAGGCGGTGGTTGGAGGCTGGTCTGGGAAGGGCATTAAAGAAGAGACTCAGGCCAAGAGGTGGCAGGGGTTGCAGACTTAGCTGAAGAGCTCCGGAAGCAGGAGAAAAATGCAGGAGATGGTTTCAAAAGTTGAGGAAATAACAGGTTTTTTTTTTTTTTTTTTTTTTAATTCCAAGTAAAACAAAAGGTCCCTGGGTTACAGGCACAAGTGAAATTTGATACAGCAATCCTGAGTAGCTCCAAGGTGAAAGAAACCATCTTGGTTAGGAACCAGATCCAGAAAGGGCAAAGATCATATTTAACTCAGCAAGGACAGTTTCATCAGCCAAGTAGGGAAAAGAGATTCCAGAAGGCAGAGGACTGGTGAGAAGTGAGGTAGTGAAGGACTCATGCATAGTTTGTTATGAAGGAAAAGATGTTGAATACCTAGAAAGTGACTAGGTTAACAGAGGTTGAATTTTTTTCCTTTTTTTTAAAGTGGCTATTTTGAATGTGTTTCTATTTTAAGGGGAAGCATCAGAAACAAGGAAGTAACTTTGGACCAAGCAGAACTGAGGGTGGTGGTTGAGTGGAGTTGAGGTCACAGAACCTATGACAGTACCAGCCTGGGGAGGACAACACCCAGTCCCTGGGCCCGGACATCGAGGAAGATGAGCACCGTGAAGGGGAAGTGAGCAGAGAGGTAAGCTGGTACTTCAGGGTCTCCATTTTTCATTATCTGTATTCTTTTCACAAGTTCTTAACACTTACCTTCATTTTACAGTAAGATTAAGAAACATCCCCAAGTTTGTTCAGCTAGTCATAATAGAAGTAGGGTTTTCAATCAAATGTCTTTTGGCTTCAAATCCAATGAGTTTTCAGAAACTAATCAAAATGTTAAGAGTGGTAAGCACGTATGAATGTGCACATATTAGATGTACTATTGACAATACATGAAAATTCATTTCCACAGGGCTTATTTTTTCAATTTTTCTTTGAAATCATCATCCACAGTTATGCCCAAATAAGCTTTCTAAACCATAGCTCTGATAAGACTCCATCTATAGCCTCAAAACCGTGGACGGTCTCCTATTTCCTGAAGAATCAAGCCTCAATCAAGCAATATGGCCCCAAGACCCTTTGCAATCTGGTCTATAACTTATCCTTCCAAACGAACTCAGGATTCAACTTGCCTTTCTGAGGATTAAAAAGGTACCCTTTCCTTGAAATGCCTCATGCCTTTATTAGAAAACTGTCATACTGATTTTTAAAAATAAAAATAATTTTATTGAGATGTATTTTATATGGCAAAATTTCACCCATTTTAAGTGTAAATTGATGACTTCGGTAAATTTATAAAGTTGTGCAGCCATTAGCACCATCTAAACAGAAGTGGTTTAGAGTACTTCTAATACCTGGAAAATATTCTTATTCCTATTTGTAGTAAATCCCTAGTCTTGTCATTTCATGTAAATGAATTATACAATATGTAGTCTTGCATCTGACATCTACCAAAATATTTTTGAGGGTCATTCATGTAATATGCATCATGATCCATTTCTATTTTATTATTGAATAGTATTAGATTATATTTTAATTCATATGAATATACCATATTTTATATATGCAGGGAAGTGGCAACCCACTCCAGTATTCTTGCCTGGAAAATCCTATGGACAGAAGAGCCTGGTGGGCTATAGTCCATGAGGCCACAAAGAGTTGGACATGACTGAAAGACTTAGCACATCACAAGTTAATGGACGTTTGGATTGCTTGTACATTTTATGTGCTTGCACTATGACTTCTACTGCTATGATCATTTGTATACAAGTTTTTGTTTGCACATATGTTTTTATTCCTCATTTCATTTCAGATTCTCTTGGAGTGAACTATATGTCATGTGGTATATTTACATTTAATGTTGTAAGAAAATATCAAACTGTTTTCCAAAGTGGCTGCACCATTTACATTCCCATTGCAATGTTTAAAAGTTTCATTTTCTCCACATCCTCACCAACACTTGTTATTATCTGTTTTTAATTATTATCATAATTATCCTAATGGGTACATAGTGTTACATCATCTTGATTTGCGTTTCCTTAAATACTAATGATGTTGTCCATCATGTTTTGTTGATCTATGTGTCTACTCCTCCAACAATACTATACTGTCTTAATTACTGTAACTATGTGTGATAATAAGCCTTAATACCCAGCAGCATGATTCCTCCACTTTATGATTCTTTATCAAGATTTCTACTGCCATAGTGTCTGCTTTTTCATATCTGTTGTAGAATAAACTTGTCCATATCTAGAAAAACCTTGCTCAGATTTTGTAGGAATTAGCTTGAAAATTGGGTTCAATTTAAGAAGTGTCATCTTTTCTATGTTGACTGTGCCAATCCTTGAACACAGTATGTATCTCCATTTATTTAGGTTTTCTTTGAGCTGTTTCACCAGCATTTTGTAGATTTTGTTGTACAAGTCCTTGACATGTTTGTTAGATATACACCTAGGTGTTTTATTTTTCTTGGTTGTTGTAGTTGTATTTTGATTATGGTTTCCATGTGTTGGGTGGATTTATGCCATGGTTCACGCGTGAGGCATTCTGGTGGGGAGGAGGAACTATGAGGAGGATGTGAGGAGGAAGATGTGCTCTCAGGTCCGGCCTTCATCTCTTCTCCTCTGTGATCCTGGGTAAGGCATTGACACTTGTGACAAATGATACCTACCTCACAGAGGTCAGGACAACCCAAATTCTATTTAAAATGCAACCACTTATTGACTACGACTTATGTTAAAATTAGGTTTAAGTCCCAGGACATAGATTACTGAGCATCTTTCAGTTTCTGGAGGAGTGCCTGGCACACAGCAAGCAGTAAGAATGTGTGCAGAGAATGGACTGAATGAATAAACCATATGGTAATTTCTACCATACCAGGCCTTATTGGACTGGTATAATTTCCACTTTTAATAGCTGTCCTCTTTATTAATAAAAAGCTTTTAGATGCCACTTTGTAAATGAAGAGCAAGGATCATAAAACCTGGCTTAGGAAGAAAAACCAAACAAAATGAACTATATCAGGACATGCATAAAAAAATAAATAAAAGCTTGGAGGTAGGCAGCAGCGAAATGATGGACAGAAGAGGATTGAGCAATAAGAGATGAGAGGCCTGTAGAGGTTTAGCAGCCAGTGAGAAATTCAGGTTTGGGGCGGGGAAAGAATCTCAGAATGAAAACATTCAAGTTTAATTTTTTAAAATCTCCTTTTTTTTTTGTTTTGTTTAAAATCTTCTGTTTATTGCTAAGTTATTGTCCACCATTGTCACTGAAAGCATTCGTGGGAATTTGGAATCCACATATGCTCCTTGTGGATGAGCAGTAAAGAGGGGTCAAGAACAGGCAAGAGGTGAGAAGAGCCACATCCCCCGGGAGATGAAATGTGCAATTTAAAATGAGGAGAGTTGGAGCTGCATAGAGTCAGATATCAGGAAGTGGTGAAAATCTTGGAGAAAGCAGGGATTTATGCCAGTTTAATGTGGACCTTGTAGGACAGACAGCATGATATTAATTGGCACCTATGTTTTCAAAGACACACGGGAGAAGGGTAGGTGGATGTGCGCCCCTCAACCCTTCCTACCACAGTTGAAGAGTCAGGAAGCCCCAGAGCATGTGCTTGAGTTGGGTGGGTGGTGGTGGCCAGTTTTCTCATCTGTAATATGGGACAACATATATACTGACTGTATAAGAGTGTGCTGAGACATAGATTCATACATTTTTTCTTAAAACCTCTTGACTGTGGCCTATGTTAGAATTATGTTTAAGTCCCAGGGTCCTATATTGCTGAGCATCTTCCAGCTCCTGGAGGAATGCCTGGCACACAGTAAGCAGTAAGAATGTGTGCAGAGAATGAACTGAATGAATAAATGTGGGTACTTTATCAAATCCTCAGACCTTCTTTGAAAGACTCAGTTCTATCATTTTAAGCTGGCAATGAGCTCAATACTGTAAACATGCTTTTCGAATTCCCAAATCTGTTACATAAACTAGCCAAAACCCTCTGAAAATGCAATTATGAGGGGTAGGGGAGGAAAGAATGCTCAGGATCATCTCAAAGTACCTGCAGAATGTTGTCTTTACCTTGATCCTTTTCTACATTAACCCTTCCCAGCTGCTCTGCACATGAGTTCCGTGAGAAGACATGGTGAAAATGTCTAAGAAGCTAGAAATCATCTCCATGCAAGGGAAAAGCTTGAGTGCTTTTAGCGTTGCCATCTTTGCAGACACATATCTTGTTGTCCGAGGTCCCAGAGAGACAGTCACTGGAAAACGGGTTGAGCAAAGTGTCCTGTGAGCCAGGAGATAAGTGAAGTTGCCTAACACAAGCCAGGCCTTTGACATTTGTTATTTAGATTTAGAAGTTCTTTTAATGGTCAAAATATTTGCTTTTCCTTTAGATGCCTTCTAAGAGAGTTTATCTTAATGCTGAGGCTAGCTGGGGTTTCAAGTGGAGCAAAGACTAGGGTCACACAGAGCGGCCTTTTCTCAAACAACTTTTGTGAAGGAGCAGCTGTGGTATCCATTGCAAGAGGCCTGACCAGAGAGGAGGAACAAGGGGTGAGGGCTGAATGTGGCCATTAGCAAGCCTCTTAGTCACTCAGGGTCTTGCTTTCATCAGGACAGCGTGGGCTCTTGGATTTCCATGTCTGAGTGTCAAGACTGGCAGGAGAAGGAATAACTCATGAGAGAGCTGTAACTGGTGACTGCCTGCAGGGTGCATGCCAAGGTGTGGGTAAATTCTCATCATGAACTTTTCTAATTTAATTCTAGAGCAACCTCGTGAAGCAGATCAGAAGAGAGCACTGGTTTTACAGGTGAGACTTCAAAGGCCCATCAGAGGCAGATGGCTCCAAATCAGTCAGGTTCACATGGGCCCAGTGATTTGGGAGCCTATGCTCAATGAGAAAAATCACGGACAAATAAATCATTGCAACCTCTCAGAGTCAGTTTTTAATTAAAGTGAAGTGACCTAAATGCAAGAACTTCAATATGCATCTAAGTGGTTAAGGGTTATGCCATTGACAAATTAACTATTTTTTTAATTAATGTTTGAAAATTGACTTGTTTTGGGTCTTTTAACTTTCCTACAATATGGTGGCAATTATTACTTTGACCGTATAATAGAATCTACCAGTTCCATTAAAATGCATTCATTTAGAATGTTTTTTAAAAACAAATAATAAAGAATTATTCTCCTAAATGAAGAATTGGCTCACCCCAAAGTCCTAGCATTCTCTTCTTTAGAAGGCTAGTCAAGGAAACTGTCTTTGAGTGGATCCATCTTATCTGCCTCTTTCCTTCAGGCAAGAGAAAGCACACCACAACAATAATGTACTCTTTAGAGCCTGAGTTTTTCTCATAGCTTCACAAAAGCTACCCAGTTGCCCTCCTGGACTGTGAAGCATGGAATCAGGAAGTTAAGGACCTGGCATAATCTGGAGTCAAGGTTCTATGGTCCTGTCCAGGCTGGAGGCCACTTCTCCAACCCATACTCTTGCCGACATGCAGCACTGGTATCAAATGACTCCAGCCTCTGTGAGGCTGAAGCTGACTCTTGTCTGCTGCAAGCCCTGGGCAGCTGGTTCTCCGACCGGTGCAGGGAAATAACTCTCAGGACGTGAGAGCACCTTTGGTCTATGGCAGCCATAGATTTGAAAATAAAGTTTAGAATTGTAATTTGCCAGTTTAAGAGTAGAGAAAATTATGAATATTTGCCCATTCCTTACACTAAGTTTTAAAGCTTATGACCTCTCAAATAAAAAGAAACTTCATGACTTTGATATCCAACTACAAATCCATGTATGTTATACATCAAAGACCTTTCACATAGCTGAATGCCAAGAATGGCTGATATGCCAAGTTGGAAAATGTTTCCCATGGGGCTAAAAAGTGAAAAGAATTGTTTAGTCACTAAGTCATGTCTGACTGTTTGCGACCTTATGAACTGTAGCACACCAGGCTTCCCTGTCCATCATTAACTCCTGGAGTTTGTTTAAACTCATATCCATTGAGTCGGTGATCCCATCCAACCATCTCATCCTCTGTCGCCCCCTTCTCCTTTTGTCCTCAATCTTTCCCTGCATCAGGGTCTTTTCCAATGAGTCAGATCTTCACATCAGGTGGCCAAAGTATTGGAGCTTCAGCTTCAGCATCAGTCCTTTCAGTGAATATTCAGGACTGTTTCCCTTTAGGATTGATTGGTTTGATCTCCTTGCAGTCCAAGGGACTCTCAAGAGTCCTCTCCAACACCACAGTTCAAAAGCATCAGTTCTTTGGCACTCGGTCTTCTTTATGGTCCAGCTCTCACATCCCCACATGACTACTGGAACCATAGCTTTGACTGTCTGGACCTTTGTTGGTAAAGTGATGTCTCTGCTCTTTAATACACTGTCTAGGTTTGTCATAGCTCTCCTTCCAAAGAGCAAGCACCTTTTCATTTCATGGCTGCAGACACCATCCGCAGTGATTTTGGAGCCCAAGAAAATAAAATCTGTCACTTTTTCCTACTTTTTCCCCATTTATTTGCCATGAAGTGAGGAGACCAGATGCCATGATCTTAGTTTTTTGAATGTTAAGTTTTAAGCCAGCTTTAGTGAGTATAAAATTATAAGGCCAGAATTTGATTATAGAATTATAAAACAATTTGAATATCATTATCTTAATTGAATTTTAAGTAAAACAGATCCAAATTTAGAAAAGTTTCTGAATTTTTACAAGTCTTTCAACAAAGACAAGTGTACATTTAATGTCCTTTCTGATAGCTGGCCTCATAAAGAAATTAAAAATATACCATAGAAAATGTCCTGTTGATAAGAGATAGTTGAATCTATTTTATCTTTTGAGACAACCCAGATTAGTTTACCATTTTAGAAAATTAACCAGTATACAGACCAAGAGCTATCTGATTTAGAGTGCAAAGCCAGTGGTCCCAGATAATTGCTGTGTTTTTGGTTTCAGGAGGCTCTTTTGGCTTTTCTGAACCATGCTCTCAGGGGCCCAGCTGTCTCCTCATAGCCATAAGAAGAAGAGATTTTAACTTAAGAATTTATGAAGAAAAAAAGAGAAAAAAGAGTTGACTGAACTCAACTGAAGCCTCCGGTTTTGAATATGTCTTGAATGTTTGCACAGTACAATCAGCTTGGCTCAGTCCCTGGCCCTCCTCCGTCAGAACTGTGGGAGCTCTTTGCCTGCATGGGTAGTTGATCAGCTTCTGTTGAGGCCCAGAGATGAGCTTGACAGTGATGGCTATCTTGTGCCATCCTATGCTGAGATACCTACTTTCCTACGTTGGGATTCCTATTTATCTTTGGGAAAAGTCCGTGGTGGCTACAGAGACTCTAAATCCAAATTTGAACTGATTATCTATAATGTTATGAGGGTGGCTCATCCTCTTGGTCATGCTTTATTTAATGCCTGAAAGTGAAAGCCAAAGTCACTCAGTCATGTCCAACTCTCTGTGACCCCATGGACTGTAACCTGCCAGGATCCTCTGTTCATGGAATTCTCCGAGTCAGAATACTGGAGTGGGTTGCCATTCCTTTCTCCAGGGGATCTTCCCAACCCAGGGATCAAACCCAGGTCTCCCACATTGCAGGTGGATTCTTTACTGTCTGAGCCACGAGGGAAGCCCTATTTAAAGCCTGCCATATATTTATTCTAAAGGGGAAAGCTTTCCACTGGTGGGGAGAGTCCTACCTGGTTCTGTTCTCAGAGACACATTTGGACCTCTCTTTCTCCTCTTGGAAATGTCCTGATGCCTTGCAGTGACCAGTCTCACCTTCTGCCTTCTAAGCTGAGACAGTCTCAGCCTGATAGGCTGTGAGCTCAGCAACCATTATGATCAATGGTTTCCTCCCTTCTGATGTTCCCTTCTTGCCGTGGAAACATATAGAAAATACTCACATGTGTTATAAACCCAACAATGCTATGCTCTGATTATTTTATGCAATCTAATGTCTTATGAAGTATGTATGTGTTTCCTGGTGCACTCCATCTCTTTCTGTGAGTTTGGATTACCATCTTGCCAGTATCACTTCCTTTCCACCTGAAGGACATCCTTTAATATTTATTCCTTGTAAGGCAGTGTCTTGATCAGTTCTGGATGCTACAGCAAAGAACCATAGGTTGACTGGCTTATAAACATGAGATATTTTTTCCTCAGTCCTGGAGGCTGGAAGTCTGAGGTCAAGTGGCCATCATGGTCAGGTGCTGGGGAGAGCACCTCTTTTGGGTTGAAGACTGCCTACTTCTTTTATCTTTACCTTGTAGAAGGAAGGCAAGAGGTTTCTTTGGGGCCCCTTCTCTAAGGTCATTGATTTCATTTGTGAGGGCTTGATTCTACCTAATCATTTCTAAACAACCCAACCTCCTAATGCCATCACCTTGGGGGTTAGAATATCAGCAGATAAATTAAGGGGTCACACACGTAACAGGTCAGCTAGCATGGAGCTCTCTCAGTCTTTGGCTTCTACTCTGAAGCCTCCTCCTTTCTTTCCTCTCCATCCTTTCATTCTCGGTTAGTCTCATGAGAGCATCTGGTAGCCATCCTGCCTTTCAAGCAGTCTTCAATCAACTAGAGCAGAGATACACTATGCAAGCTCTGGTCTCCATTTTCACCGTCATTCAGTCCATTTATAAGTCTAGACTTTCTTGTCACTGTTTTCCCTTATGGTTTCTGCTTGGGTCCTCTTCCCAGGGGTTCTCATCAGTACCCCCTCATTGTCCTGAAGAGGGAATTTGATTGATGTGTTTGCAAGATGTACAGGCCTGGACCACAGCAGTCCCATCCAGACTGGTGTGGACGTTCCATCGTCACACACAAACTTGAATGTGAAACCCCCATCCCTTCAAACCTTGTGCCTCCCAAGGGGTCTGGCCTTTTGGGGACAGGGCTCTCTCCTCCACAGGCTCATAGAGCTGCCTGCTACTGCCTTTATTGTCTTTGATTGTTGTCTGCCCCGAATCTGTTTTTAGTTCTTATCTTTGGATTTTTATTACATAATCACAGCTTCAGATAAATGCAGTTTTATTTTTTCCAGTCTGCTATATATATTTAATGTCATATTGTATTGACAATAACTTTCTCAACAATGTTGACTCATCATGGTGTTATTGGACCCTTTTCTCGTTTAATCTCTCTCTTACTCATATCCTTGCTACCACTGAAAATCATCTAATGATTCCAAGTTAAGAGCAATGCTTTGAAATAAGTACTTTTCTTTGTGTTATGCCATCTTATTCATATTTTTGAACTTTGAAATATGTTTATTAGCTAATAATTAAGGATCTAAAATACTGTTTTGTGAGATGAGTTCTGCAGGTTTTCTTTACTGATCTATATTAATTACACTTTCATGTTGCAGTTAGGCATGTTTGGTAAAACAAACATGGTGTTTTTTTCATCTTTTTTGTATATTCTGGAAGGATTTTAATGTTTCTTGAAAATATGATAAATTTAATGAATTAAACTCTTTGTGACTTTCTTCTCATTTATTGAGGACCACCTAGTTTGCAGATTATAGAACTAATAAGAATAGTAAGGAAGCCCATGGTGTGATTTCTATGCTTGTGGGGCACCTGAGTCTATTACTGCCCTACAAGGCAGGTATCTGCTAATGTGGCAGAAGGGGAAACTGAGGCTCAGAGAGTTTTGCTGACTTCGCTCCATCCCCCCAGGACAGTAGAGAAAGAACTCTGCCTTGAACCTGAATCTTTGCAAATCGTGTTCTCTTATTTCTCCTGCAGTAAGTCCAAATCTGGTGACTACTGTTTATATTAATTATTATTTCTTCCAAGTTGTTAAAGGAAATAGCTCAAAGAACAGTACATTCCTGACCATCGTGAAGTTTCCTCTGAGCCCTCACTCAGCTCTGCAGAATGTTTCCCTGCCGCTGCCGCAAGCCAGTGCAGCTCACAGGAGCGGCAGCCAGGCTGGTTCCCGTGTGAACGGTCTGGTTCTGGTTTAGGTCGGCCAGTCTAAGTCCTCCCAAGCATTTGTTGTGTCTGAGGCGTCAAAACCAGGTGGCCCATTTCCCAGATATGTTGCTGGCAATTCCCAACATTCTTCTCCGAAGTCAAAAGTTCCGTCTGTAGCTTTTTCTGGATTTCTTCTCATTGGCATTTTCCACATTATTCTAGTTTTTGTTCACCATAGAAAAACCACTGTGGTCAAATAGCCAACAGCCCTTCCTACTGGGGTTGATTCAGACTCAACCACGTAAAGCGATGTCTTCTCATTGCCCATTGCTGTCAACCACAGATTGGGTTGCCTGGAAAGGCAAAAAGAACTTATCAAATTTTGGTGGGCTACCATGTGTATCCATGTCAACTGTCAGAGGCCCTAGAGGGGAGATCCTTACGAGGGGGTCTTCGTCTCCCCTGTTTCTCATGCTACCCAGTTCCACACATCAGGGACCTCCGTGTATTGAAACCAGAAATTTTCTTAGGAAAACTAGAATCTCTCTCAGTATCCTCTGCAATCTGTCCATATACCATGAGAATGAATTCTAACACATATCTCCTCACTTAAAATAGATATTTTTGACATTTCTTTGTTCAACCTCATTGACATATATGTAATCTACCAACTGTTGCACATATTTACTGTATACTTTTTGATGTGTTTGTTTGGACATTGCCTGCACCCCGGGTACTATCACCATGAAGTGAGAAACACATCCATCACCTCCATGAAATTTCTTGTATCCCCTTGCATTTATTTTTATTGTTAAGAACACTTAGCATGAGATCTACCCTCTTCACCAGTTTTTAAGTGTTCAGTACTAAATGGCTAACTACAGGCCCTGTGGTTACAGCAGGTCTCTAGAATGTATTCATCTCTTATAATGGTGACTTTATACTCACTGAACATCGCCCCATTTTCCCCTCCGCCCAGCCCCTGACAACCACCAATCTACTCTCTGCTTCTGTGGGTATGACAATTTTAGATTCCTCATGTAAGTGGAATCAAGTAATATTTGTCTTTATTTCACTTGGTGCTATGTCCTCCAGACTCATCCATGTTGTTGCAAATGATATGTTCCCTCTTGTTGAAGGCTGAATGATATTCCAGTGTGTGTATCTATATCTATCTATATCATGTCTATTTCACACTTTATCCTTTTGTCTGTCAGTGGGTATTTGTTTTTACATCTTGGCTAGCGTGAATAGTGCTGTAGTGAACATAGGAGTGCAGATTTCTCTTCAAGATCCTGCTTTCAATTCTTTTGGATAAATACCCAGGAGCAGAAAGGGCAGAGGACTTGAAACCACGTGATCTGGGATCTAGTTTCTGATCAGCTATACTTGGCATATGGCCATGGGAGGGCCCTATGAAGTCCTTGAGCATTAGCTTATTCACAAGAGCACAGTGTCTGCCACTCAGCAGGCTTTCACCAGATCCCAGGTGATGGATGAAACAGCCTGTTTCATGTAGCACTTGCTAAAACCATGAGAAACGAAACCTGTAGTAGCCTTTGGGAGGAGCCTCTGGGGTGCCAAAGCTTACCTGAAGAAGTAGGAGGAGCAGGACAGGATGCTGGGGGTGGGAACAGGGGCTGCTCCTCAAGCTCTTATCCTATTCCTCCTTTATATCAGTGTGAACACCAGAGCATGACTGGCATGTTCCTTTTTAAAAATTTTTAAATTTTTACGTAAGTGTATTTTTAGTTGGAGGATACAATATTGCATTGGTTTCTGCCATATATCAACATGAATCAATTTTGCCACATATCAACATGAACCCTCCCTCTTGAACCTTCCTCCCACCTCTCACCCCATCCCACCCCTCTAGGTTATCACACAGAACAGGATTTGAACTCCCTGCAGCATACAGGGAATTCCCACTGGCTATCTATTTTACATATGGTAACGTTTCCGTTCTACCCTCTCCTTCCCTCTCTGTGCCCACAAGTCTGTTCTCTATGTCTGTGTCTTCATTGCTGCCCTGCAAATAATGCTGCCCTTCATTAGCACTATCTTTCTAGATTCCATATATATGCGTTAATACATGGTATTTGTTTTTCTCTTTCTGACTTACTTCATTCTGTATAATAGGTTCTAGGTTCTGCCTCACTCATGAGAGGTCCTTTTTGGGTGGCTCCATGCAGCAACCCTGCACAGAGGCGCTGAGTATGCTTCCTCTTTCCATGGTCCTTATCTTCAGATTGTTGGAGGGTTGGCTACATTACACAGCATGGTTTCATGAAAAATTTGCAGCTCAGTCACACTTGGGGTTTGAGTCAACATCTTCAGGAGGTGAAAAATGACCACATTTACTCACCAAACAAAACAACTCAAGTGCAACTTCTACTGATGTTTTACAAAGCATAGTATTTTTGTTTCTTTCTTAGGAAGTTCCTGTAATTCTTAAAACATTTTGGAAACTTTATGGTTCACTTCTTGTTATTTTGTTGTGTCCTGGATACAGTTTATGTGTGGAGTGTAAACTCAATTGTACACTTCAGTTTATTGCTGTGTGAACAAAGACTCTATTGCTGATATGAGAGCTGGTTGGCAATCCATTTAGACAGAATTACATGGCCTGGGTGCTATGAGGTGCCTGTGCCCAGGAGTTCTTTCCTCCTATCTGGCTCATGACACGGGCTTTCACTAATTTCAGTTATGTCTACAAAAAAGAATGATGTCTAACTGAGTTTTCTTATTTCCCAGACAACCTAGAAAATAAAAATGTAAGTATATTTTTAAAGAGTCTAAAAGTGCAGCTTTTTCTCATATTAGTTTTTTCTAGGTTAATTTATTCTATATTGAAAGTTAATGAAAGTCAAGATATTTTGCTTCTAGGTGAGCATCCTAATATTTTATGAATATTTCATTTGATTATCTGCCTGCTATTTATTGATCCTACTGTAGTGATCTCCTCTGGACAAAATTGTGTGCAGTGAGGAGCACAAAATGGGAAACAGCATCTGGTCTGCCCTTGTTTGGCAGCTAGTGATAACGAAATCACCCCACTTCTTAGCCTGTTTTGAAATGTAAGTAACAGAAGAGTTACTTCTGTTACTTGCAACCTAGACAGCATATTAAGAAGCAGAGACTTTACTTTGCCAACACAGGTCCATCTAGTCAAAGCTATGGTTTTTCCAGTAGTCATGTATGGATGTGAGAGTTGGACTATAAAGAAAGCTGAGCGCCAAAGAATTGATGCTTTTCAACTGTGGTGTTGGAGAAGATTCTTGAGAGACTCTTGGACTGTAAGGAGATCCAACCAGTCCATCCCAAAGGAAATCAGTCCTGAATATTCATTGGAAGGACTGATGCTGAAGCTGAAACTCCAATACTTTGGCCACCTGATGTGAAGAACTGACTCATTTGAAAACTCATTTCCACCCTGAAAATGAACTGACTCTTTTCCACCCTGATGCTGGGAAAGATTGAAGGCAGGAGGAGAAAGGGATAACAGAGGATGAGATGGTTAGATGGCATCACTGACCCAATGGACATGAGTTTGAGCAAGCTCCAGGAGTTGGTGATGGACAGGGAAGCCCGGCATGCTGCAGTTCATGGGGTCGCAGAGTCAGATACAACTGAGCGACTGAACTGAGCCGAACTGAAGAGTTGAATGTAGGCTAAGTGTTTTGGGACCTCTGTTTTTCTCAGAAGTACCAGGAGAGTGGGTTCCCGTGGACTGGGGGTGGGGGTGTGCAGCAGCTCCTCTCTTGGGAGCTGAGGCCCTGCTAGAATAGTGGTTCCCAACGTAGTTGTTGGACCCTAGTGACAGGGCTGAATCCTGGGCCAAGCCCTTACTGGATGTGGGTTGTATGCCTGCTAACCTCTCTTTCTCTTGGGTTCCTTATCTGTGCAGAGCCCTGTGCAGTTTCCACGAGGTGGGAGGCACCTTCACACCACAAGCACTCCATGTATTAGATATCCCAGCCCTGGGCCCCTCCTTGCTGCCCAAGACACAGACAGGGGTGTTCTCCACACTTGGGGCTCAGCTCCTGTCAGGTAACAAATGCTGTGTACGGCAGAGTGAGTGTCCAGAAGACTTCTCCTGGGATTTAGCATTGCTCTTTGGAATTATCCCTGAAATTTTTCTTAATGTTTCAGAAAACCCTCAAATTTGCTAAAGCATCATTTTCAGATTAGCAAAGAGTTATTAAGCGTCTATTGTGACACTTGACCCAAAGTCCTATGATCAGTGCTATACCCCAAGAACACCTGGACAAATCACTGACACATTTCCAACCCTCTCTTACCTCCTAGTGCAGTAAAAAATTTAGCATGAATAAACACATTGCTTTCATGTAGGAATGTTCTAGAAAGGGAGAGTAAGCTGGAGAGATAGAGGAGATAGAGGAGGAAAAGGATGACTGGTGCAGAAAAACCAAATATTCTATCTTTACTTGTGAGACACGTGTATGTAGTGAGCTACCTAGTAAGATGCACGTGTTGGATTCAAAGACACCTAGGACTCAAATTCCTAGACAAGAATGTCTCAATGGTGAGAGTCACCTGTTGCTTCTGGAAATATTAAAGTTCACATATCATCCAGGTGGATGAATGAGGAACATCATCAGGCCAGGATTTGGGTGTAAAATGGAAACTGATTTCATAAGAAAGGTCTATCATTGAAAAGAAAAAAGGAGACGATGTAGACAATGGCCAATTCCAAGAAGGAGGAGAGATAAGAAGTCATGATGTTTGGACTCGATCTGAATATGATGTCAGAATAGGGAATCTGGATCAACCTTCCCTCCAAGGACTAGTGAAAAGCTACACAAAATATTTAGCAAGAATTCTCTGGCTATTGAGTGGAGAATGGATGCAGGGAGATAATCATGGGTATACTTTATCAGGCCAATCAAGAAATTACAATCATCTAAAGCATAAAGTTAGCAATGAAAATAAGTATTTCCTTGGAATAATTGGAAGGATTTGATGATATTGAACAGAATCACTCCTAGTTTTTAATGTTGATCACATAGTTGGATGGTGGGTACCTGTAATGGGGAGGAGAAGATTTGAGGAAGGTCAAATTTGGACAAGTGTATGCTGAGATGCCTATGACATCTCCAAGGTGGATAACAGACAGTTGGATATCATGTTTGTTTGCTAGGGTTGTCATAACCAATACTGCAGACTGAAGGCTTTAAATAATATCAATTCATTTTTTCACAGTTATGGAGGCTGGAAGTCTGAGATCAAGGTGTCAGCATGTTTGGCTTCTTCCAAGACTTTGGCTTGCAGATAGCAGCCTCTTGCTGTGTCCTGGCATGGTGTTTCTTCTGCATCCCTGGCACCCCTCTGGGTACCAATCTTTTCTTCTTAATAAGGTCACCAGTCAGATTGGATCAGGCCCACTCAAACCACCTCATTTTAACTTAATCCCCACTATAAAGACCCTATATTCAAATTTTAACTTACTAGGGATAAGGTCTTCAACATATGAATTTTAGGGATAGGGCATAATTTAGTCTGTAACAAATAGACACACTGGAGCAGGAAATAAAGTTTTGGTTGGAGATATAAGTTTGGGAGTTTTTGCATAGTGATGGAATTTAAAGTCATGAGAAAGAGTACAGTTAATGGGAAAGAGGGAGGTGGGGAGAAGAAGAGGAAGAGGGAGAGGAGGCTGAGGAGAAGGAAGAAAAGAAGAGACGTAAAAGCTCCAAGAGCTCATTTATTTCTTGGAGCATAACTGTGATCTTTATGAACATTATTTATGATCTTTATCACTGACAACTAAAAAGGAAGGAGGACCTCAACTCAGAGCCAGCAGAGGAGTAGCCAGGGATATGCACTGAAGACCAGTGGACGCTGTGCCGTCAAAATTCAAGAGAATGTTGTGCTCAGAGAAAGTGACATTGGACAACTGTGCTGAATCCTGCCAAGAGGTTTAGTGAAGTTGTCTGAAAGGTCAGCGGGAAAGAGACCCTCTCATCTAGAAAGGCAAAAAAGACTAGAAACAACATGTTGTGGGATGCTTCTAGACATCTCATCTAGAGAGGCAAGAGAGACTAGAAAGAACCAAAGTTAATAGGGAATACATTTTTCAGAGACTGATTCTTGGAGGGGCTATTTTCTGAGTAGGAAGGGAACCTAAAGCACTCACTAAACTGAGAAGGAAATTTGAGATAGAGAAAACAAGCAGGCAACTTCACAAAGTGCAATTATGAAGTGTATCGTGGGTAACTTCCGTGCAGGCAGGTTTGGTGGGTGATGACCCAGAGGCACTCACAGCTGCACTCTGCACCTGAAGAGGGTGCAGGGGGACTTGGAGGGGCTGACGCCAAAGATAGAATCTGACTACTGGGGAGAAGCAGGTCAGCACTGACTGGAACCAGAGTTTCCCCTCCCCCTGACATCTTATAACCATTATTTCTCGTGGACCATTGATCATCTGTGTCAGCAAGAGGCACTATTCCAACCCCTTTGGCTCAGGTGCCTTCACTGTGAGGGGGCTAAAACTCAGTCATGCCGGGGCAGTGAGCAATAGAAGCCTTTGATGGATCTGACAAAATTGTGTCATGAAGGAGGTGGAGTTCCTTGTTCAAGTGCTCAATGGCAGGCCAAGTTCAGGACCTGCGGGAGGAGAGAAGCCTCACTGAAGACTGGTCAAGTTGGTGGGCATTTGTCCAGATTGGTCAACTGGAGTTTGGGCTCTCTGGTCTGGTCCTAGGGGAAGAGGAGGCATTGTGAACTTGATCCAAGTCGTATCAAGCCTTCACAGCACGCCACTTCCCAGGATACAAATGTGGGGGCGTTTCGGGACCTTTTGCTTCCCAGGAGCACGGACTCAGGTGAAGTTCCACACTGTCACTTTCTCCTTGCATCAACCATCTATTGTATTTCAGATTATTGTTATTGATAATGACTGTTCCATTGGTTTTTTTCTTATCTACTGCAGTGTTCTAAGGAGAACGAATGTAGCTCTCCACTTGGGGCAAATGTATGTTTGCATTTCAACCTGTCTGTTAGCCACCTCTGATCCAGGGGAAAATGCTTAACCCTGCCTATGTGTCCTGGCTCGGAAAGTCTCCTCGTCTCACAGTATAAATCACCCTCCCTTAAGATATAGGATAGCAGGGGGAATGCTGTTAGGGTTACCTGACAAGCATCTAGCCAGGACGCCTCCTTTTCACCACCGAGTTTCCCAGTGACCCTGCCTGGAAACCCCTCCACCCCTCAGGCAGCAACGTTGGAAACCAGCAAAAACGTGGAAACATCAGATAAATTATGCAGACCAAAATAACATGGAAAGACTTTGAACTGTCAGTAGGACCACAGTCTACAGCAAACCAAGGCCACCACATCAAATGTAAACAAGGTGACTGGCTGCTGAAATAGAGACTGATATAGGACCCAGGGTCTCCTAATATCATAGACCAATGTCCAGAATACAACTGAAACTCTCCTATTATGCTGAGAGCCAAAAAATTATAAGTGAATGAGAAAAAAACCTAATTGTCTAATGCCAAGACCAAGATGAATCAGATGTTGAAATTACCTGAGAATTTTAAAGGAGACAACATGAAAATGTTTCAAAGATCAATTAAATATCCTCTTAAAAAAAAGGTATAAAATATCAGCAAAGAAATAGAAATTAATAAAAAAAAGAACCAAATAAAAATTATGGAAACAAAAATACTACGTTGAAACAAAAATAAACTTGTAAAATGCGTTCAACAGTAGAGTGGAGATGACAGAGACTAAAACCAATGAGCATGAAGATAGATGAATAAATAGAATTTACCAAACTGAAAAAACACAAGAAAGATGGAGAAAGAACAGTTTCAGAGACCTTTGCATAATAACCAGAGATGTAATGTTTGTAGAGTCCCAGAAAAAGAAGAGGAAGAGAATGGAGCTGAAAGCTTATTTTGAAAATGATGGAAAACTAAAATTTGTTAAAATGCACAAGTGTGCAGACTCAAGTGGCTGAGAAAAAAGCAAATGGGAGGAGCCCAAACATGTCCATGCCAAAAAATATCACCATGAAATTCTATAAACTGAAGTCAAAGGAAACATCTTACAGGCAGCCAGAAAAATTATGCCTTACCCGTAGGAGGACACCAATCTGAATAACAGTGGATTTCTGAGTTGAAATCATGGAGCCAGAATAAAGTAGCACAACACTTTTGAAACACTAAAAGAAAGTAATTGTAATCCGTGAATTCTTTTAATTTAAATTTTAGTTATTTATTTTTAGCTGTGCTGGATCATCATTGCTGTATGTGGGTTTTCTCTAGTTGAGGCAAGCAGGTTAGTGATGTTGAGCATCTTTTCCTGTGCTTTTTGGCCGTCTGTATATCTTCTGTGGAGAAATGTCTGTTTAGATCTTCTACCATTTTTGATTGGGTTATTAGGTTTTTTTTGATATTGAGCTATATGAGTGTTTGTATATTTGGGAGGTTAATCCCTTGTTGGTTGCTTCATTTGCAAATATTTTCTCCCATTCTGAGGGTTGTCTTTTTTTTTTTTTTTTTGCTTACGGTTTCCTTTGCTGTGCAAAAGCTTTTAGGTTTAATTAGATCCCATTTGTTTATTTTTGTTTTAATTTTCATTACTCTAGGAGGTGGGTCAAAAAAGATGTTTATGTAAAAGAGTGTCTGCTTACACTTTCCTCTAAGAATTTTATCGTGTCCAGGCTTACATTTAGATCTTTGATCCTATCTGAGTTTATTTTTGTGTTGGTGTTAGGGAGTGTTCTAATTTCATTCCTATACATGTGGCTGTCTAGCTTTCTCAGCACCATTATTGAAGAGACTCTTTTCTCCACTGTGTATTCTTGCCACCCTTGTCATAGATTAAGTGACGTTAAGTGCATGGTTTATCTCTGGGCTTCCTATTCTGTTCCATTGATCTATATTTCTGTTTTTGTGCCAGGACTATGCTGTTTTGATTACTGGAGCTTTGGTAGTATAGTTTGAAGTTAGGGTGCCTGATTCCTCCAGTTCTTTCTCAAGATTGTTTTCTTTCTCATGATTGTTTTGGCTATTCAGGGTCTTTTGTTTTTCTATACAAAATTGTAACAAATTTTTTGTCCTAATTCAGTGAAAAATGCCGTTGGTAATTTGAAGGGGATCACATTGAATCTGTACATTGCTTTGGGTAAGTATAGTTATTTTCACAATATTGATCTTCCAATCCAAGAATACGATATCTCTTTCCATATGATTGTGTCCATTTCCTTCATTAGGATCTTACAGTTTTCTGAGTACAGTTCTTTTGCTTCCTTGGTAGGTTTATTCCTAGGTATTTTATTCTTTTTGATGTGATGGTAAATGAGATTGTTTCCTTAATTTCTCCTTCTGATCTTTCATTGTTAGTGTATAGGAATGCAAGAGATTTTCATGTATTAATTTTGTATCCTACTAATTTTCCAAGTTCACTGATGAACTCTAGTAGTTTTCTGGTAGTAGCTTTTTTTTAGAATTTTCTGTGTATAGTATCATGTCATCTGTAATAGTTTTACTCCTTTCCCAATTTGGATTACTTTTATTTCTTTTTCTTCTCTGACTGTCATGGCTAAGACTTCCAAGCCTATCTTGAATAAGAGTGGCAAGAATGAACATCTTTGTCTTATTCCTTATCTTAGAGGAAAAATTTTCAGTTTTTCACCATTGAGAATGATATTTGCTATGGGTCTTACATATGGCCTTTTTATGTTGAGGTAGGTTCCCTCTATGTGCACTTTTTGGAGCATTTTCATCATAAATGGGTGTTGAATTTTGTCAAAGCTTTTTCTGTATCTATTGAGATGATTATATGGTTTTTATTCTTCAATTTGCTCATGAAAGAAATCAAGGAAGACCTAACTAAATGGAAAGACATACCATGTTCATGAACCAAAAGGTCCAACCTAGTAAATATGTCATCAACTTCCCCCAACTGATCTTTAGGTAGAATGCAATTCCTATCAATATTCCAGCAAGATTTTTGTAGATATAGACAATATTATTTTAAAATTTATATTGAAAGACACAGGTCTTAGAACAAACCATTCTTGACAAATCGTAATAAAGAGGTTGGACTCACTTTATCCAATGCTTGAAAGTGAAAGTCACTCAGTCATGTCCTAACTCTTCAACCCAGGCTGGAATACTGGAGTGGGTAGATGTTCCCTTCTCCAGGGGATTGTCCCAACTCAGGGATTGAGCCCAGGTCTCCTGCATTTCAGGTGGATTCTTTACCAGCTGAGCCACCAGAGAAGCCCAAGAACGCTGGAGTGGATAGCCTATCCCTTTTCCAGCAGATCTTCTCAACCCAGAAATTGAACTGGGGTCTTCTGCATTGCAGGTGGATTCTATACTAGCTGAGCTATGAGGAAAGTCCAACATATGAAGGTGGAGGTATTGGGGATTGAACCCAGGGCCTCATGCATGCTAAGCATGTGCTCTACTACTGAGCTATACCCCCAACCAGTGCTTAGTCTCACTATATAGCTATAGCAGTCAAGACAGTTTGGTATTGCTGGAGGGAGGGACATATAGATCACTGGGTCAGAATGCAGGATTCCAAAATAGATCAACAAAAATATAATTAACTGATTTCTGACAAAGATGCAAAAGCTGGTTCAATGAAAGAAGGATAGATGTTTCCAGTAACTATTTTGATATATTTGAACATCTGTAGGCAAAAAGAATGAACTTCAGTGTAAATTTTGCACCTTATACAAACAAAACAAAAACTGAAAATGGATCATGGGGTTAACAGCAAATATTAAGTTATAATATTTCTATAAAAGTAGAGAAAAGGTCTTCAGGATTCAGGTCTATGCAGAATTCTTAGACCCTAAAATCATGATCCATAGCAGTGAAAAATGACATATATGACCTAATCAAAATTTAAAACTTTTGCTCCATGGAAACTCTAATGAACAAGATGAAGAGGTAAACTAAAGAGGGAAGAAAACATTTGCAAATCACATATTCAATGAAGGATTAGTTTCTAAAATATGTAAAGAGCTTTCTAAACTTAATAATAAAAGTCAAACAATTTAAATTAGAAAATGAGCAAAAGACATGAAGAAACACTACACTGAAGAGAATACGCAAATGGCAAATGAAAAGTATTCGGCATCATCAGCTGTCAAGAACATGAAAATTAAAACCACAATAGGATATCAGTACACACCTATTATAATGGTTGAAATTTAAAAAAAAATAGTGATATATCAAATACTGGTGAGGAGACTAGATCACTCCTCTATTGCTGATAGTAATGCGTAAAGACATAGCCACCCTGGAAAATAGCTAGGCACTTTCTTATAAAACAAAACATGCAAATACTGAATGACCCAGCAGCTACAGATTTGGGCATTTATCCCAGAGCAGTAGACACTCAGGTTCACACAAAAACCCTATATATAAATGCTTATAGCTCTATTCTTAACAGCCCGAACCCATAGCTATTGCTATGAGTCTCCTGATAGAATAGGTAATACTCATGAGCCCAAAGGTAGAAATGAGGTTGAGAGTTAGGCATGAGTCAAGCATTATGCTGAGAAGGAATGAAAAGTGAGGCCAACTAGAGGACCAAGAAAGAGGGTGCTGTGTATCAGGAGTAGGAGCAGCAGGGACAGGAGCAGGGCAACCAGGCAGCAAAAGCGAGGTTGAGCAGATTTCCACGAATGCATGATTGCCAGGACTCCAGGCTGGTACTGCTCCAGCAACGGGATCAGCTGGACACCTGAGAGGTCCTTCGGCCTCTCCCTCGGGGAGCGCCCACAGTCCCTGTGCTGACAGCCCCAGCTTTCTTTCTGTAGTCACGCTGCAGTGGTGAGCTCACCTCTTTGGGGGCTCCAGAGGGCAGCGTCGCATTCTCGCCTTCCGTGGCCTGGCAGTTGGTGGGTTGCTCTTATCGCTGGGTCTTTGCCGTTCCTTGTTTCCTAGCACAGCTTTATCCAGGATCTTCTATTATTCATCCTGCTGTGTTTCTCAATCTGCAAAAGAGACAGACGGAAACTGTTACAAGGGTTTTATAAAAAGAAATGTGTCCTTGAAAATCCGGGCTGGGTTAACCTTAAAAAAGCCAGGTATTGATGAAATGGAACATGTGGAAGTTTCCTACATACAAGAGGAAACCAGTCATTTGAGCGTTGCTGCCCCTAGAACAGAAGACAGCAACAGAGGCTCGAGGTGGGGCTTAGTGCATCGTAAGGAAAGGTTTCCTTTAACAGCTTAGGGTAACAGGGCACCAAGGGGTCTTGCCAACTCATTTCTCTGGTTCTCTTTTATAAGGCAGACTTATCTACTGCTTCTGAGGCTTTGCCAAAGTAGGGTGACCACCTCAATGATTTCTCAAGGATTCTTTGTGTTCTCTTAACATCTAATTAGCATTTTTATGTACTCTCCTGGGGTTCAGTCCAGAAAGCCAAACAAATCATTTGCTAACCACCCTTGTTGAGGTTCCCCTGTGAAAATGAGTGTAAATATCTTGTTAATCTTTCAGCCAGGAGTTCCTATCAGTTCAGCCTGAGCTCAGCCAAGAAGTTACAGCTTTCTGGATGCACACAGACTGAGCACGGGAAACTTTAAATAACCCTTTAGGGGCACAACAGGGACAACCTTACTTGGCCTCTGAGTATATTTTGAAACTCCTATTTCTTTTGTGAATTGCTTTCATGGAAGATGGGCCCCTTTACATATTTTTTGGTAAAGGACACTGGGCGCTTACCCAGGACAAGTTGTGGCCGCAAGCACAGAGGACAAGGAAGCCGGCAGGCTCCTCCAAACCTCTGCTTAGACCAAGCTTGGGCTCCGGTCTCTCAAAGTCCAGTCCCTTTAGTGTGACTGACACATTTTCTGCCCACAGTTGCTAACCATTTCTCATCTAGTCTCTCTCTCTCTTTTTTAAGTTATTTATTTGTTTTGGTTGTGTTGGGTCTTCTTTGCTGCATGCAGGCTTTCTCTAATTGTGGTGAGCGGGGGCTCCCCCTTGTTGAGGTGCACAGGCTTCTAATTGTGATGCCTTCTTTTGTTATGGAGCGCAGGCTCTGAGCGCACAGGCTTCAGTAGTTGCAGCACGTGGACTCGGTAATCACAGCACGCAGGCTTAGCTGCCCTGTGGCATGTGGAATCTTCCAAGTCCAGGGAATAAACCCATGGCTCCTGCCTTGGCAGGTGAATTCTTATCCATTGTGCCACCAAAGAAGTCCTATTTCTCACCTAATCTCTTGAAGCTAACTTCATATTGTTAAAAGAAATGCTCACATATTGAGGAAAGAGGCTGTCATCTTGGCTTACTCTTGGGTTACCTTGAATTTTATACTAACTAGAACAGCCTGTTTGTGGCCTATCAAACATACATTGTACATCTGCTTTAATTATTAGAGAAGAGGGGGGTATTGATTAGAAAGAATGTTCATGTTAGAAGTAAAAACTGAAGACTCCCTTCCTGTGGTGCCAATAATGGTCCTCCTTTGATGATGAGACTTCCTTCTGAGGTGCCAAGGCCATACTGACCCACTGTGTACATGATGATCTGTGTTTTTGAAACCTCAAAGAGATGTGCCCTTGACTTATGTGATGTTTTTTGGTCTGACAAGACAGAAAACTGCTGAAAATTATGCTTCTCCAGAGCAGTTCCTCAGAGTTGCCTGGGAAGGTGTCTCCTGGCCTGTCATCCTGGGTTTGGGTCAAATAAAACTCTTTTCTATTCCTATTATAGATTGTTTATTGATTTTTTTTTTCAACTTTACTGGGTGCTTCTTGAGGATCCTGGATGCTGAGCTCCTTGCCTTGAAAGGGACTGGTTCCCGTGGGAAATGGAAATCTACACAGCTTTGCTGAGACCCAGCTCCTCCCAGGTTAGTTCATGACGGCGGAACCAGCTCTCTTCCAGAGTCACTGTAAGAATTACGTATTAAACATTATTTTATTACCATTTAAGCATTGTGAACATTTGAGCATATACAGTAGTAAAAACACAGACATGCCCCGCCCCTTCTGCAAGCTCTACAGTTCAGGGAGGTTCTGTGTGCTTCTGACTGTGCTGCCAACTGACTTCTCCACGCCTGAGACCCTGGTCAGTCCAACCTGTGATCAGAGCTCAGCTTCCTTCCTTCACATGTTTGCTTCTACACAGGGACCTAATATCTTACCTGTCTGAATATATATTATAAAGTGGATTTCAATCTGATTTTCCTGATTCCGAGGGGGACTTGAGTGTTCATCTCATTACTATGCTCAAATCTTGCCCGAACATCTAGCCCTTCCCTCTGATTTGCCTTCCTCTTTGTCATCCAAGTGGGCAAGAATTTGGCAGCTATGGAGGCCCTGCACTAAGCACCAGGGAGGCAAGTGAAAAGTTCACCTGCTCCTATAATGGCTGAGGTCTTTTTCTGTCTTATCAGCAAAAGCATTTGGGGTCCCTGACCACTCAACTGCTACACCCTTCTTTCCTGCCCCAAAGGGGCTGAAAATTTGCTAGATAGAAGCATACATTTTGCTGCAAGTGTTGGAGCAGAATTTTCTTTCTGATTATAAGCATTTCAAGAACTTTTTTTCTCTTATAGAATTTAATTTGGTTACTAAATACCATTGAACATAGGGCAAGGGTTGGGAGCATTTTTCCTCTCTCTGCCTCAGAAACATTAAGCTCGATCATCATCCCAGTGTAGAGTAAATTCATGTTCCATTGTGTTCGAGCTCCTTGCCTTCTCACATGAATTCAAAATCCTGTCTGTCTGTTTCCACGTCTTCCTTAGTCTGAACCTCGGTCTCTTTGACTCCTGAATTCCATCTTGTACTGGTCCCTGGATTTAGGATTGCCTTGCAATCTGGTGTCTCTGAGCCAGCTTGGCATCTTTCCTAGACAGGCATCATGGAGTCATAAGGATGGCAGGCCCAACATTGAGTGCGGCTAGGACCCAAGCATGTTCTGTGTCATCTCATTTATCCCTCAAGGACATCAAGGATACTGCAATTGCCATCCTTCCTTTGCAAGTGAGGAAACAGGCTTGGGAGCCTCCAGTGACACCTAGGTGGAAAGTGAGAGGTGAAATCTCGGGTCCAAACTCATTAGCGGGATCAGGAGAGCACAACTCCAGGAGCTGCACCTGGCTGCATTCTATTGCCTTGCTCTTGACAAGAGGAGAGGCCTGTGTGGGTGTTTGTGCCTCAGGCTCCTGTATCCTGGTGCGGCTAGAAAAACTGAAGCTGTAGAAGATGGTGCCTCATTGCATCACTTAGATGATAGGTTGCCCTCCTTGGTCATCCTATATGAATATATGATTTGGTTTATTTCTCATAGGAATTGCAGGGAAATAGAGCTAAGTGCTCCTTCTCCTTGCCCCTGTTGATGAACTTCTCAGAGCCAGGGACACCCTTGCACTTTTGCCTGCTGCCAGGGCCTGGCGGGGAGCCCATGAACCTGGGAAACTTGCCATGTTTATTTCTCATATGCTCCTAGGCGACCTTCAGTATCTGCCTCTGCCTCCCAGGGGTTTCTGGGAAGCAGAAAGCTGGGGGGTCTGGTCAAGGGAGCACTGGCCCCCAAGTCAAAGGGTCCAGACTTTGGGACATAGGCCTCATCACTAATGATCCACGTGGCACCCTTCCCTGAACACAGGCTGACTGCCTCTTATTTTCTCAGGGAAATGAGGGTTTGATATCTTCCATCCTGTCCTACGTTTTGCTCCAAATAGGTCTTTTTGTATGGTGATATATTATTCCAATGGCTTGCTTTTTGTGATTATTTATAAAAATAACTGATATAGTGCCTGATACCTAAATGCCCAAAACATGTCGATTCATCAAATATGCACAGCTGAATGATTGCTCAAAATCATTACATTTTCTAGGGAAATTCTACCGGTTGTCTTGTTGGGCTTTCAAACAGCCAAGTGAAATAAGCTACACTGCCACCCCCTTGACAGGAGAAGGACCGGGCGCATGACCCAGAGTGACAGACCCGAGACGCCCATAGAGCCGTGGGCCCCAGCCTCTGTGGCAGGTATCCCCACCTGCTATTGGTCTGAACTGGAGTTCAGTGGAAATGGTGCTGAGAGACTTGAAGGTACAGACATGTTACTGTGATTGTCCCCTGACTAATTTCTAAGGAGCATCAGTCATCTTGACCCCAGTAGGAGAACAGGTGTACAAATACATACATGTGTGTATTTGCATGTACGCATGCATGTGTTGACATGTCAGTGTTTGTACGTGTGTAAGTGTTTGTATGCAGGCTTGTGCTTAGTGTGCATTATTTGTGTGTATGCATGTGTATAAATTTGGCTTCCTGGGTGGTGCCAGTGGGAAAGAACCTGCCTGCTAATGCAGAGGACATAAGAGATGTGGGTTTGATCCCTGGGTCAGGAAGATCCCCTGGAGGAGGGCATGGCAACCCACTCCAATATTCTTGTCTGGAGAATCTCATGGACAGAGGAGTCTGACAGGCTACAGTCCATAGGGTCGCAAAGAGTTGGACACGACTGAAACGACATAGCACCTAAACATGTATGTATGTATTTATGTTTGTATGTGTGTGTGTATGCATGTATGTTTGTGTATGTGTGTATCTGTGTATATGCTTGTGTATGTGTTTGTGTGCACATTTTCTCGTGTGTGTATGCATCTATGTGTGTGTATGTGTGTGCTTAGTCGCTCAGTCATGTCTGACTCTTTGCGACCCCATGGACTGTAGCCCACCAGGCTCCTCTGTCCGGGGGGATTCTCCAGGCAAGAATACTGGAGTGGGTTGCCATGCCCTCCTCCAGGGGATCTTCCCAACCCAGGGTTTGAACCCAGGGTTCCCGCATTGCAGGCAGATTCTTTACCATCTGAGCCATCAGGGAAACCCGTGTGTGTGTATGTATGTATATAAAATTTTGAAAGAATAGGAGTGTCCAATTCGTGTTTCTGAATTCTCTATGTTATTTTTTTGGTGTCACTCCAGGTCCTCTTCTACAAGCATTCCAGGCAGATGCACAGTGGTTGGTGCCCCCTGGATGGATCTCTGTCTTATTTCAGAGCACTGTGAATTTTCTAACTCTAGAATATTCTCAATTTCCCCACCACTACTCATAAAAGAGTCTACTCCTTTAATTCCTCCTTCTCTGTCTGGCTAAAGGCTAGTCTTTGTGCCTGCCAGACCTCCCCCTCCTCTCTCATGTAAAGTCTGAAACATCCAATGCATGAGCCCCACTCCCCCCCCATATGGCAGAGAAAGGGGCTCAAGACTGACTGCCTGGCTGTGTGTTTTCTCATTCTGTCCACAGAGATATATGGATATATTCGTGAACAAGCACAGTACTCCTGGGGTCAAGTGCAAAAAAAAAAAAAGCTCCTGAGCAGCCCTGAGACAAGGCACTGGAGGCCAGGTACTTACAAGCACCAGAGCATGGGTCACACAAGCCAGAACCCTACACCTATCCTCAGCAGAGCTATTTGGGAAGAAAAAGAGCTGCTCATTCTAGTGGCAACAGTGTCACAAATTGGATAGTCTCTAAAAACAGTTGCTCCCCACAACTATTCTGCATTTGGGGGTCCTGTTAATGACTGTGCAAGCTAGTTTTAGGCTGTCTGCGTGTGTGCTAAGTCGCTTCAGTCATATCCACTCTTTGTGACCCTGTGGACTGTAGACTGCCAGAGTCTTCTGTCCTAGGGATTCTCCAGGCAAGAATACTAGAGTGGGTTGCCATGCCCTCCTCCAGGTGATCTTCCCAATCCAGGGATCGAACCTGCATCTCTTATATCTCCTGCATTGGCAGGTGGGTTCTTTAGGCTATCAGGATACAATCATCCTACAGCAGAAACACAAGACTTGCTCAGGGAAACAACAAGTGCAAGTCATTTCAGATATCATGCTTGGCCTCTTACTTGGCCACATTTTAAATATTTTGTGAATTTTGGTATTTATTTTGGTTCAGGCTAGAGAACATCACCTTGGGCTATTCTCCACCAGGGCCTGGTCATCTTTTCCTGGGGTGGATTTGGAACTTCTGCTTCCTGGAGTTGCCCTCTTGCTGCCCCAGACCCTTCAGGTATACTGCTGACCAGCTCCTCTTGGAAGGAACTTCCCTCTTTTCCTTGGAGATGCCCCTGTTTCCTGTCTCCCTGGCACACAGAGGTGGCCTGCAGAGCTGGTCACAGTGAGGTGACTGAGGTCCGAGTTTGGGCATTGGGACCGCTGTTCTTTTTTAAAAAAATTTAGTTTCAGTGAGTGGGGGCTACTCTCTAGTTGCAGTGAGGGGGCTTCTCATGGTGGTGCCTTCTTTTGTTATGGAGCACAGGCTCTAGGATGTGTGTGTTTCAGTGGTTGTGGCTCATGGGCTCTAGAGCACAGGTTCAGTCATGGTGGTGCACAGTCTTTGTTGCTCCGTGGCATGTGGGATCTTCCTGAACTAGGGACTGAACCCACGTACGTCTCCTGCATTGGCAGGCGGATTCTTTACCACTGAGCTACCAGGGAAGCCTGGGACTGCTGTTTTTTTTTTTTCATTTTCTAAGAACTTATTTAATAAATATGAAGGAAATTAGCTTGAATTTTATTTTATAAATAAACAAAAACATAAAGACCCAAAGTAAAAGTGGCAGAGACAAGCTGATGTGGTGGTTCCATGGTGCCTTTAGGAAGCAAGTCTCCATCATCCTCAGCCTGTGGCTTCCATTCTAAGGCCATCTCATGATCTAACATGGCTGCTAGAGCTCCAACCATCACATCAGCTATATTCTGGGCCAATTAAGAAGGAAGGGGAAGGGAAGCACCTTCATACCATCATCATTATAAAGAGAAGTCTCTGAAGTTTCCCACAGCATTTCTGCTTAAATATTTTTCTTTTTTTGCTGTTTTTAATGAGCTGGATATGACTCACCAAGCAACCTCTCAACCTCACCTTAGAGAACACATATTGTCAGATTAGGGAAGTAAGAGGGCAGGGTTTTCTGGAGCTTCTAGCGGTACCATTTAGCTGACACTATGTGGAAATATTAGGAAGACTCATGTCCATACAGAGTGAAAGAATACTTGGGTCATCTGCCTGTAGGTCACTAACACAGACCAGTTCCCGGTGCTGAGACCTGGTGTGGCTCCAACCCCACCTGACTCAAACCTGCACCTCTTGGCCCTGCCAGGGTGTACTCATTCACCAACTTCTATTGGTTCTTTCCTCCACAGTTTGAATGGGGGATTTGTTTCTACGGCCACAGTGCTCTTTTAGTTAAAGCTCACCCTGTGGCCACTGCTCTTTCAGGGTCTCCTGATATCTTCCCCTGGGGTTTTGCCCTCACCCACTCCCGAGGCAAGGTTGTGAATCCCCCACAACTCACAGGTGTCCTCCCTGCCCATCTCATACTCCTCCCAAGGTTCCGTGTGGCCGACACGACAGAGTCCCTCACCTCCACCAGGTATGCTGGTCTCTCAGCCACCCATCTTCACCTTCAGCTATCAAAGGTACCCCCTGGGCCCCTGCTTGCCAAGCACTGCTCTCCACGAACTCTTCTGCAGGTGACTGCTTTTCTTGTCACATTCTTCAGTCCCACTGGAGTCTCAGCTCTTTTGAGGCATGTTCTCTTGTCCTCCTCACTTGCAGAGACCATGACATTTATGGGGACTGTGGACCCCCTTTTTTATGGGGTGCAGTCATGCCAGCACCCTCCTCTCAGTACTGTAACCTCCTTGAGTGAATGAGTAAAAGCCCCCCATACCTTAGTTGGGGGCTTCCCAGGTGGCTCAGTAGTAAAGAATCTGCCTGCCAGAGTAGAAGACACATGTTTGAACCCCAGGTCAGGAAGATCCCCTGGAGAAGGAAATGGCAACCCACTCTAGTATTCTTGCTTGGGAAATCCCATGGACAGATGAGCCTGGTGGGTTGTGGTCCATGGGGTTGCAAAGAGTTGAACACATCTTAGTGACTAAACAGTGACAGCAACCTTAGTGACCTTAATGCTTAAAAATGGCTTACATGTAACAGTTTGAAGTCTTTCTTGATTGTTTATCTGCTCTGTGGTACACTTCAAACCCTATTGAATGTATACTATTATTTTCAAAATAAAAACATTCTCATTTGAACATTGTGATAATTGCATTTGGGAGAATTCAGGGAAATAAAGTATAAATACACTGGTGGGAATATTAATCAAACCAAATTAATAACAATGAAATAAACAATTAAGTGATGTTTATTATGATATATCTCAAATCCTTCCAAAGTAGCCATACTCTTTGATCCAGAAATATGTCCTAGAGAGAAACAATGAATAAGCATTTGTGCAAACGATGTTACTCCTGCAATCTTTATACAAACCTTGACTGGGAAACAATCTCAAATTCCAGCCACAGAAAAAATGACATTTGAACTATGATCTGGCAACCTATGAAATATACTTTTTTAATTGCATTTATTATTGCAGTTATTAAAATGATAATCACAAAATCATTGTAAAATACAAAATATTGTTTTTGCTAGAGTATTAAGCTTAAAAAGCAGGTTCACAACAGTATGATCAGTATATCTATTTATCTCCAGATATCATTTGTTTGTGTTTCTGCATGTATACACACATAATGTTGACAATAGATATATATATGTGTATGTATATATACAAGTCACTCAGTCGTGTCTGACTCTTTATGACCCCATGGACTGTAGCCTACCAGGATCCTCTGTCCATGGGATTTTCCAGGCAAGAGTACTGGAGTGGGTTGCCGTTTCCTTCCCCATATATATACACACACACAACTCCAATTATATATTGCAAGTTAGGTATATATGTGTATATATATCTAGTATATATCTATATCTATTTCTATTCACTCATTTACATGGATATCCAATCTTGTTTGTCTATTTATTGTTTATCTACCTATCTGTCTATATGGCTAGATTTTAAAAACTCAAAAATTTAGAAGTGGTTCTGTTTTAGAAAAAGGCTTATAGGAGAATGGGTTTTGCTTTTATGTGCCCTTATGAACATGTATTGTTTTCTTTTAATGAAAACAGTATATCTTTTTTCAAGAGTACCTTACCCACCATTTCACATTTATGACCATCAAGACTTTCTAAAAGTTGGACTGCAATTTAAATAAAAATAGCAATAGCCAAGACAATGGGCATTTTCCCCCCTCT
This sequence comes from Cervus elaphus, assembly GCF_910594005.1. Lineage (NCBI taxonomy): Eukaryota > Metazoa > Chordata > Mammalia > Artiodactyla > Cervidae > Cervus > Cervus elaphus. The sequence goes on from NC_057832.1 coordinate 82,405,845, forward strand.
GGCAGTCACACAATGAGAATGCATTTGACACACAGCCCAGAACATTCCGAGTGAACTAACAGCAGGAAACACACTCAGGCTGAGATCATTTTAACTTACTAGATGACAATTTGTTCTAAATTTCAAAAGTTAACCCAGCAAGTAGGATTTGGCCACAAGGATGGAATATTAAAAAATCATTTCAGCCTAACTCGTCCAGCAAAGAACAATTTCTCACCATTGTCTGCATAAGGCCCAATGTCTGTGTTATGTGTTTGCATCTTTGCAGAGGCGGTTTTCACAACAAACAAACCCAATGACTCACTGACCTGGTGCTCGGTGTACTCTAGGTGCCCTGCTGAGTGTTTTTACGCAGTACTCCTCCTTGTAATTACACTCCTACAACATGGGTGGTTTTCTTGCTTTTGTTTTCCTTTATGATGCAGAGATGTATAGTAACTTAGCGGAGGGTTGTGGTGACAAATGAGGCTTTCCTGGTGGCTCAGATGGTAGAGAATCTGCCTGCTATGCTGGAGACTTGGTGACAAATGAAGAAATTCTGCAGGCCAAGCGCCCGACTCAATGCCTGGAGTGTACTGGTACACGTAACAATGGTAGCCTTCCGGGTGGGTCCCACCTGAGAGAGACCTTTCTAGGGCAACAGGTGAGACAAGCAGTCAAAAATGTTTTCTGATCAGAGACCTCTGCAGATACGCATTATTCCTCTGAGACCAGGGGTCACGTGAATAGGGTTTCTACCTGTTTGTTATTGGGGTCTCTTTATGACAAGGGCCAGAGAAAATCTGTAATGGGGCAAGACCTTCATGTCAGGGAAGAAGGGATAGCAGGCAGAAGGGCAGGAGGACTCTTCACTTGGAGATGGAAGAAAACAACTAACAGATACCATGGGCTCCTGATAGGAGGAGGGTTGCAGGTGGCCACTGGGTACAACTTCTATCCTTCTAGAAAACTTCACTCCCATGAGTCAGCTGGGACTACATGCGGGCCAATGCCTCCAACCGTGCTCCTGGTTTCTTCTTCATCCTTCTGTTTCTCGGTTGTCAGCACACATCTGCATCTCAGCCACTCTGTGGCCACTGTAGGAAAGGGTTTTATGAGACTCAGTATAGTCAAATCTAATGTCTGTTGCTTATGTTCTCTCCAGAATGTTTCCCACTGTGATCCACACAGTAAATCATAATAAAAAAGGTGGCATATGTCCATCCTCTTCAACTCTTGACCTAGATTTTAGGGAAGAAGTACCCCCAGGGATTCATGTAGCCTGTGGGAGGCTCACCACTAATCCACACTACTTCTTTGAGTGAAAAATAAAAAGCATCCCCTCTGGGAACACATAACTGCAAACACATGGTGCTTTTTCATGGCAGACCCTACCCTGTTCCAATGTGCAAACTCGAGTTTCAACTCTCACTCCCCTTGGCCGGACACTCTGCTTAATAACAGTGCACAATCTGCACAACTGTACATAATGACTCTTAAAGGTGGAGACTTACTTTCTAGAGGAAAGCAGGATGAATGTATGAAAATAATAACCTTTAGAAAGGGGATAAAAGAAAGTACACCAGGGGCTTGGGACAAGTTTGTCCTTTGCTGTTGAACATGTTGCTGACTGAAAACATACCACATGGTCTTAAAAATAAACAGGCCCTCGGTGAGCTATCCTGATTAATTCATTTATTCTTTCAACATTCATTGGCGTGACTCTCTGCCAGATGTGGTGCTAACTTTAAGGATTCAGGGGTTAAGATGGTGATTGTCATCCATCTATCTTAGCCTGGAGTCCATGAGCCTGACATCTAAGGGGCTAAGGTCATCCATGTGAAGATGGGTGTGAGATGAGCCCATGCTCATTTTCTGAGGAGGGGGACATTTCAACAATATTTAAGGGGCAAGAGGCATGGGGGAAGACCTGCTATAACTGGTATTGATGCAGCAGCAGACCTAGCACCAGGTTACCCCACAGAATGGAAAAAGATAAGTGAAAACCAGTGGCCATACAATGTATTGTACCACCCCTTTGCCTTCTGGTACTTTCCTTTTTCTTATAGAGTAGAGGAAAAATATGGAAAGAGACAGAAACTATAGAAATGCTGATATAATAGTCAATAATTAGGAAAAGGAAAGGAACTCAAAACTCGAAAAGCAGAAGGCTAAGGTGGGAGAAATTTCATAGGCAAAAAAATTTGGTACATCCTCTCATTGCTTCAGACACACACACACACACACACACACACACACACACACACACAAACACAGAAAGAACCCATGTAGCACAGCACACATATGCACCCCCACATGCATACACCAAAAGAAGGCACACAGCACATTCTTTTCATTCATTGTACATGCGCACACTTGTAGGCATATGGCACATCTTTACACGTTTAATAAACACACACAAACAGAAAGGAGAGGCATCTAGCACACCGCACATGTGCACAGACACACAAATGAATACATGGAAAGAGGAAGGCATTTACACAACACTTCCGATTGCATAGGCCACCTATATACGCATGCACACAAACACAGGGAAATTTTCTGTAGTCATAGATTTGTGGATTAGCTGATTACACAGATCAGCAGACTTACATTAGTTAAATATATTAATTAGTTTACTGTGGTAATTATCTAGTTCTTTAATATGCTAAAATGAATTACTATGTATCTAAAGAATTATGTATACTATGATTTTTCTCAAAGTTTTGATCAAGGATAGATTCTAATTTTAAACATTTTCCAGAACATTTCATAAGATTTTTTTTTTTTTTTTTGTGGGTGATTTTGAGAAGAGTGAGCTGAACACAATGAGCTCAATCAGTTCTCCTAATGTGAAGAAATGATATCATGAGTGATCAGGCTTCTTTCAAACTGTCCTTGTCATGCCTGGAGAGCAGAGGCTGGATTCTAAGGGGCTTGTGAGCACATTACCAAAGTGTCATAACTAAGGTATTGTAAGGAGCTGAGGAGTGGATATGACTAGACAGGAATGCGCCAAGTAGGAGTCAGTGTGAGTGTGTGAGGACCACTAGGATGATGATGATGGATGGTGATGATATCTGTGATAACTGTGATGATGATGGCAGAGGTGAGAATGATGGTGATGGTGATGAGGGTGATGACGGTAGTGATGATGATAACCATGATGATGCTGAGCATGATGAAAATGAGGATGATCATGTTGGTGATGACGATAATGATGATAGCAACAACTGGTGCTATTAAGAGTTAACAATACTGAGCACAGGCTTTGTGAAGGTGGTGTGATTTAACACATGGAGGACTACATACACTGTGCATCCTGTAGCTTCTACTCAACAATATTCTAGTGTAGTGTATCTATATGCATAATCCCAAACTAAGTGCAAGCATCTCACTCTCATTTTAATATATGGAGAAATTGGGTTTAAAAGGGCTTCACTGGTCAAGTTCACACAGCCACTAAAAGGCAGGACTTCCAGTTTGGACAACTGTGCTCTGCCTCCAGGGCCTAAACTCTTGATCACTCATTTACAGAACAGTTGCTTTATACCAGAAAGTGCTGAGTGTTTACAAACATCAATCCTCACCACAGTTATTTGAGAAGTATGTCATTATTACTAGTTTATGGATGAGAAAATGGAGGTTGATATTGTTAAGCAAGTTGCCCAATCTCATCTAGATGGTTAGAGACTTCAACCAAGCTGCCTTATTCAAAAAGTGGAACAGAGTTTAATCTGCATTTTTCATCCAAGATCTGTGACATTTTTTTTTACCTCACGACTTAGCAAGGACTGGTGAAGCAGCAAGTTGGGGAAACTAGACATCATACACAATGTGTGATCTGCAGAAAGATGTATGGCCAGCCTCTGATAAGTACATGGAGAAAGCCTGAAGTCAACCCAAGATGGAAATCTCTCTGAGATTCTGCACTCTGAATTATCCTTTCAAACATTTTGTTAATATCAGGGAAAGGACAATCCAGGCAGAGAGAAGAATGCATGTTAAGACTAGATACATGAGGGCTTCCCTGGTGGCTCAGTGGTAAAAATCTGCCTGCCAGTGCAGGAGACTTGGGTTTGATCCCTGGTCCAGGAAGACCCCACATGCCACAGAGCAACTAAGCCTGTGCACCGCAACTACTGAGCTTGTGCTCTAGAGCCCAGGAGCTGAAACTACTGAGCCCACTGCTGCAACTACTGAAGCCCAAACACTCTGCAGTCTGTGCTCAGCAACAGGATAAGCAGTCACCATGAGAAGCTGGTGCGCCTCAGCTAGAGAGTAGCCCCACTTTGCACAATTACAGAAAACCTCACACAGCAATGAAGGCCCAGCATAGCCAAATAAATATATAAATAAAATTATATAAAAAAGACTTAGATATATGTAAGATAAAACGGTGCTTGATGAGAAACAGGAAATTAGCACTAAGGGTTGTACAGTCAGAAAAAAAGTGGTAGGTGGTGGTAAGGAGACAAGATTTGGCTTGTATGTCAAGGGTCTGTGTGCCAGGCTGGGAATGACAGTCTTCCCCGTGTGAATGAAGCAGGAGTTGTCAGAAGTTCTGTTTTGTCTTGGTTTGGTTAGGTTTGTTTCAGCCTTAGAAGAGGATCGAGCTGGTTTGTTTACTAAGAAGACAATCCTGGGGGTATCTAGGAGAGATGTTTCCTGAGATACAAGCAGCTGTGGAGACATTGATTACAATACTCAAAATTAGAGGTGTGGAAGGAGCAGATAGAAGGAGGCTTGTGAAACATGAAGGGAAGATGAGATATATCCATGGCTCCTGCCACTTTAGCTTTCTGCAAATTCTCATTAACAGGATTAAGGGTGTGGAAAATATTCCAACAGGAAGTCATCAGTTTCATCTTATCCAGAGAATGGACATTTTGTAATGACTTGGCTATAAAATTCAATTGGAAATATATTCTCTTAAAGCCTACATTTTCACTTCTCATGTTGTAGATGGGATAATGCTGCAAGTCATGATTTTTGCAGCAAAAGAAGACTTGAGAGTTCATTTTTCTTCTTTCCTGAGAATGCAGAAGTGCAATCACTTTTCCTGAGAGTGCAATCATTCAGTTGCATAAGCCAGCAAAAGACTCCATAGTTTGATTTTTTGCTTCCCTGTGCATTGGTGCTTGATTAGAGATCAAGGTACACACATCTATGGGAATCCTCCTTATTAACTGGAAAACTTCTGAATCTTAGGAAATCAAGTCTTTGAAAAAGACTTCTACACTGTTGGTGGAATGTAAATTGGTGCAGTCTCTATGGAGAACAATATGGAGGTTCCTTAAAAAACAAAAATATAGCTGCCCTAAGATCCTTCAATCCTACTTTTGTGTATCCAGAGAAAACCAGAGTAAAAGATATCTATTCATTGCAAAGTATTCACAATAGCCAAGATATGGAAGTAGCCTAAATGTCCATCAACAGATAAATGGATAAAGAAGATGTGGTATATATATACACAATGGAATATTACTCAGCCATGAAAAGAGCGGAATAATGCCATTTGCTGCAACATGGGTGGATCTAGAGATTATCATACTAAGTGAAGTAAGCCACACAAAGACAAATATCATATGATGTCACTAATATGCAGAATCCAAAAAAAGTGACACAAATGAACTTACATACAAAATAGAAATAGACCCACAGCCATAGAAAACAAACTTAAGAGTACCAAAGGGGGAAGTGTGAGGAGCAATAAGTTAGCAGTTTGGAGTTAATATATATTGCTGCTGCTACTGCTAAGTCACTTCAGTCGTGTCCGACTCTGTGCAACCCCATAGACGTCAGCCCATCAGGCTCCCCCGTCCCTGGGATTCTCCAGGCAAGAACACTGGAGTGGGTTGCCATTTCCTTCTCCAGTGGGTGAAAGTAAAAAGTGAAAGTGAAGTTGCTCAGTCGTGTCTGACTCTTAGCGACCGCATGGACCACAGCCTACCAGGAGCCTCCATCCATGGGATTTTCCAGGCAAGAGTACTGGAGTGGGGTGCCAATATATACTCCTATATAAAAAATAGATAGCCAATAAGAACCTACTATATAGTACAGGGAACTATACTCAATATTTTGTAATAACATATAAGGGCAAAGAATCTGAAAAAGAATATATATATATATTCTGTACACTTGGATCAGCTGTATGCTTGAAACTAATACAAAATGGTAAAGCAATTATACTTCAGTAAAAAAGCATTAAATTCTCTAGAGCTGTATAAAAAAAGAACCCAGCTTTCCAAATGGAAAGTATCCCTTCTTAGAGACCTTGCGATGTGGCAGAATGAACTCTGAGATTAGGATGATATGAAATCAAAGTTTGATCCTTTGACAAATTATCTCTGTGACTCTTCAGTTCTAATACCTAATTCCAATATGTGTGTGTGGGGGGGAAAGTTTCCCCATTCCCACAGCAATGTTGCAACACCAGCTGGGTGTCCTACAATTCAACTTAATATTATATACCTGGAGGTAATGTCAGATCGCACAGGTTGAGGGCAGCCCCATAAGACTGCACTGCACTCCACTCCCCACCCCCAATTTCACACACCAGTCACAAGTCCAGGTTGGCACCTGTGCTTCGAATCAGCTGACTGTAGATCAGAGGGTCCCATGACCCCTTCCTGGGATACGATTAATTTGCTAGATCAGCTCATAAAACTGAGAGAAAGATTTTAGTTTATTATCAGAGGATATAACCCAGTTATAAAAGGATATAACCCAGAAACAGCTAGATGCAAGAGAAGCACAGGCCAAGTTATGGGGAAGGGCATGGAGCTTCCACGCCTTCTCCAGGGACCCCACCTTCCCTGAACCTCTACTTGTTCACCAACCTGGAAGATCTTTGAACTCACTCTTTTGATTTTTCATGAACGTTTCAATACAGAGGCACCGTCGATTAAATCATTGGCTAGTGGTGACTGAGTCAGCCTCCAGCCCCACTCCTCTTCCCGAGAGAATTATAACCGTCTCATCACTTGGTGGTTCCCCCGGCATGAAGCCCTCATTGGTTAGGTGCTTTTCAAAATTCACCTTTACCAGCTGTGGTAGAAAGAGCTTGTTATGAATAATAAGACACCCATTTTATCTTTACAGCTCTGAACTGATTTCTAGAGCTGAGGACAAGAGACCAAATATTATAACAAAAGCTTTCACTGCTCTTATTGCTTAGGAAATTCCAAGGGTTTTTGGGAGCTATGAGCCAGAAACTGTGAAGGAAGACCAAATATATATGAGAAATATATTTTGGTCATCTGAATGACCAAATATATTTTTCTTATAGATCACAGTACCACAGTGACCATGAACATTGTCATAGTTTCTCTAAGGCTCTCATTTATTATATGTAAAAAGATGGGAAAAATAATAATCTAGTCAATAAAGCTGTTGTGAGTTTAAGTGAATTAATCCAGGTCCAGTACATCCCAAGAACATAGAAGTTAGTTAATGAATGCTTACAGAATGCACCCATCCATCACTTTAACATCCGATACTCTCACAGAGGGCATCCTATAAGCTGTTATACAGATTTTTTGTTTGCATGCTTTGGAGCTAGAAGGTGGTTCTTATAGGCAGGTGTGAAAATTATCTTAGCAGAGCCACACTTGCTGGAAATCCTCAGAGGACATTTCAATCTTGCTACTACTGTATTCATCGTAAGGCCAAGTCAAGTCAGGGTGGAGCCCCTGTGGGAATCGTCCTGGAGCCAGGTGTGATGGAGTCACAAAGCTCCTTGGCCAAGTGGCTGTGTGCTCCTTCCATCTCTGCCCAGGGTTTGCGTACTAGGACCAGGACACAGTAGGTTTCACTGAGTGAGCCTGGAAGCTGGGCATGGTGGTGGTAGCAGGGAAGGGCCAATGCCAGGGTTGGCTTGGGCAGTACCTTTATGCCAGTCATTGAGTTTCCTCAACTGAAAAGTGGATCTACCTTTTCCCAACATCTCAAGATTGCTTTGTTACAAGATCACACATAACACACACAAGGGAGTGTCATGCATAGCATAAGATGCCAGGAAACACCAGCTATTAGAAAAACCATTTCTCTTCATCTGTATGTTTTTCTCCCTTTGGACAATTTTTCTCTCAGTGGACAATTTCTTTATATTTTATGAGGAGATGGATCCCTTACAGTGATTTATTTTAGACCCTTTGTAAAATTTAACTTCCATCCTGCTAGTCTTCCAGCTAGTTCTTTCAATGAACAAAATCTAGAAAATATGAAATGCAGAAAGACATACTATTCTTGCAATGAACGTGTTACTCTCTCATTTCGCTAAATTGCAACGTCAACTTCAGAGGAGAGAGAGCTCTTGACATTTTTGAGTTGGAGGAAATCTTACCTGACAACCAGGAGATGCTGTCAATGTGATCAACTAAATCCTTCTTGGTTAACCAGTTCCTTGTTTTTAAAGGAAAAAAAAAATTTCTTAATTTTGTTTCAAAATTATGTATCAGTATCCTCTTAAGATCAATATTTGGTAGATAAAGAGTAGAGTTAGAATTCAAGGGCAATAGTTTGTAGGGCATATTTTGGGAATTGTCTAAACTCCACCTTTTAAAAAAGAATTAAATGATTTTTCTAGTTTTCCACCCATGGCAAAACTCACAAATATCTTCATATTTCACAACTTTTGCACAATAGGTAAATTATCAAGTTCTCTTTCCAAAACTTTCTGTTCTGATTGAATGTGGCAAAATGTCCTTGGGAGCAAGTAAAGAATTCAATAATTTATGTTGTACAGATTGCTGAGAAGTCACCATTTAAATAAGAAGTCTGTTATTTAGAATTTACTTCTGCTTAAGTATTTTTCTTATATTAGAAAAAGGCCCAACTGAATTTAAGTTAAGTATTAGCTATTAGGAAGTACAAGTCAGTGGTTGTTATTACTATCTAAAAACTGCCTTTTTGTCAGTTCTCTCATTTTGAAAAGGACTCCAAGAGGTATGGATACACTCAGAATTTAACTCCTCCACTTCAAATATATATCTATTTCTCATCTCTGTGTGCGGGGTAAGGGAGGAGGAAATCCAAAACTTTCCTAAGACCAAATGTCTAAAATACTTTGGGATATTTTTTTGGGTTGCTTTTTGTCCATATTTTACAAATTTGTCAAAGTAATGCATAATTACATACAGAGTCTTTCCGGCATACCAGGCTTCAAAGGTCAGGCCACCAGGGCCTCATCCAGGCTGCAGCCTGTGAACCTTTTCCCTTGTCAAGAGGATGTTTTAAGGGAACTGTGAAGTGGGATTATACTACAGCGTTAGCTATTATGCTGTATTTTGAGCCCATCTTTGCAGCCGACAACAGAAGGAAAATAAGACCTTGTAATCTCCAAAAAAACAAAACAGGTCTGGGTCTGGAATAACATAGAGATCAAAGTTACTTTTTAAGCTGGTCCCCTTCTGTTAGGGAGAGTGCAATTGTGTTGGACACTTAGCTCTTATTCTTATCCCCTAATCTTTGTTGTACCTTGACTGGGTGAAAGTTCTGTCTGTCATCTCACCTAACAGAGGTGAAGTGGGGTGTGAAGGACAAGGTTCTCTGGGCCTTCTGATCTACATGGTTAGAGTCCTAAGTCAGTCAGTGTGAAGGGCATGTTTGTCTCACGCATCACCCTGGATCTCAGGGCATCCAGTCACTGTGTCTCATGACTTACCTGAATGTCCTCACTTTCAGTGTGTGGCCAAGCTAAAAAGATTTTATCACCATAACTTTTATCTTCTTAGGTTTTTATGGCTAATATTTTATTGTTTAAATGTGAAGGACTCTTTAGAAGTGCTTTAGAAATGATTCCCATGTGTTTTCTTCCAAAAATATCCATATCCCTCTACTGTGTAAACCTCACAGCTGTTTGTTTGGCAGATTCTTTTACAATGCTTCATCCTGAAAAGATTCCAGGAGGAGAATTTTGGCCATAAAACATCTTATAAAAGTTATTCTTCTTTCTCCAAACTACAAACATTAGAGTAAAAGTCAGTAAATGCAAGTATTTTATTCTAGTATTCCAATTTATGGATGCCATCCTTCTTTATATATATATATATATATATATATATATATATATTCTCTCTCCATTTGGGGAAATAAAAAATAGCTTCATAATTGTGAAAACTATAAACACTGCAATCTCAATCTTGTGATATTGGTGGGTTCCCAAGTGACATGGGTCGTTTGGATGGACACCAGTTTTCCCATCTGTAAATCTGATGTGGTACTGAGGAGCTTAACTGCTTTGCTTCTGTGGTTTTCTTCCTCTGTGCACGTATTCATAAGGAGATTTCATTTATAACTAGTGAGTCCAAGATTGTAATAGAATACGGGGTGTTATGATTAGGTCACTCTTATCTACACAGTGTCTAATATTTAGATACTTGGCAATCTTGAAAAATTACTTGAATTTCACTTTATTGTCGGTATAGAAGCTTTATTTGGCTTGATTAACATTCATGATGTTTATCAAAGACTCTGAAATCAAACTTGTTTACTAATCTATATTTAGAAACATTTTATATGAGTCAAGTGAATGTAAAAGAATGCCATGTTTGGTATGGGTTTGGAGGTGTTTTCCAGTGCTGCTGAGACTCACCAGGTCCTCTCCTTTGTGGGAAGTGCAGGTGATAAAGTGCGGGGTCGGTGGTGACAATTATCCTTGCCTTTCTTCTGCCACCACTGCTGCTTAGTCACTTCACTCATGTCTGACTCTGTGTGACCGCGTGGACTGCAACCTGCCAGGTTCTTCTATCCACCGGATTCTCCAGGCAAGAACACTGGAGTGCATTGCCATGCCCTTCTCCAGGGGATCTTCCCCACCCAGGGATCAAACCTCGGTCTACTGCATGGCAGGCAGATTCTCTACTACTGAGGCACCAGGGAAGCCCTGCCTTTCTTCTCCATCTGTGCAATAAGCTCACTAACAATTACTGTCAGTGTCTGTGAACTAGAGATGAAATGTTTCCCTGGGCCGTACAAGGTCTCGTGAACACCCTGGGGAATTGTGGAGAATTGAACTAATGCATCAGGAGCTGGACCCCACTGGACTGGGCAGGACCTTCTCCCAAGAACAACCACAACACCCATGCTTTCCTCTAGGGATGCTGTGCCCAGCCAGGTGATGGGTGTGCAGTGGGCAAAGATCCACTATCCCTGCCCCGATCACTGGAGCAGCAGGGACCAGGCAACCAGGGACAGTCCCCTTGCCCAGAGTCCACTGATCACTCAAGCCAGTTCAGTCCCAGGCTTACACGTGTAGCCAGTCTCCTGTGTTCCGTCCCAGGTGATGGGTGTGCAGTGGGCAAAGATCCACTATCCCTGCCCCGATCACTGGAGCAGCAGGGACCAGGCAACCAGGGACAGTCCCCTTGCCCAGAGTCCACTGATCACTCAAGCCAGTTCAGTCCCAGGCTTACACGTGTAGCCAGTCTCCTCTGTTCCTTCCCAGGAAACCACAACAGAGGCTCTTGCTCACTGCTCTCTCCTCTCTCTGCTCCTGACTGACCCTGGTGCTTCCGAAGCTGGGCCCTCCTCCTCTAGGAATCAAACAGATGATCTTTCAGTGGCAACCATCTCCTGATTGTTGGACTTGAGTACCTCAGGTCTCTATGAATACACCGCATTAATACTCCCTCAGCCTGGACACACACAGCAGCAGCGCATTGTCCCTGGGCCCACGATACCGTGATAGTGTTAGCTAGCTTTGATGCCCTGAGTTTTTGGGGTTCTCTCCACCACTCTGTTTCCTCCTCTGAGGATCTTCTCTGGATTCCTCTAAGAATTTGGGGCTCTTTCTTCACATTCCCCTGAGGTCCTTTCATCACTGGCTATTATAAACCAGTTGTAGTGCGTTAAAGTTGGCTGAGTCCATGTTTTCCTTGCTTGAAAGGAAAACCATGTTTTTTTCATATGTGCAGCCCGAGGAGCTAGTGAATGCCTCTGTACTGCAGGAATGCCGTGGGAACTGGATACGGTCATTCCCTTCACTTTCGAGGCACACAGATTGGGAATTAAAGGATAAAAAGGAAAGGGATTTTTATATTAACAATTAAATCACTGTGAAGTCAGTCTTGAGTGAAATTTTTATTTCCGAGGTGTCTGTTCCCATTGGAATATACCTTGGCATTTTCAAATAAATACAATGAGTCTTAAGTAAATAGGAAAGATTACGGTGTGATTTTATTGTCCCTCTGCCACCACTTCCCCCTGCCCCCCAACTTGTCTGTTAAACACTCTCACCTCATGTTGGGTTAATAATCATCTATGCAGGCTATAAATACCATGTCTTATATCCCTGGAAGCTTAAATAGAAATGAAATAAGTGCATATTTGTATTCTCTAACCGTGTTTCAACTGAGAAAAGCAATGTTTTAATCCTCTACTACTTGCAATTACTCACTTGAAGTCTGACTCAGAAAATCTTTAAATATTAGAGTGAGAAGGTCTATGAGGGTCCCGGAGCCCAAACGTCATTACATGGAGACAATGGGCAAGGCCTGGAGAGGTCAAATGGCTTCTTAAATCAATGAGAAATGAGACTGTGTGTATATAGAGATGCAACTTTTGGATAAATAGCAAAAAAATATTAAATCAGTGAATTATGTTGCCTATAAATATGCCAGAGTTTTAGTTTCTTGCAGACACCCAGATGTTTGGGAATTTGTATGATATGTTTTGAATGGATGAAAGCAGAATTTATCTGCATATAATTTAGTTGTCTTACTATAATCTAATTATTGTAGGTTTGCTTGGTTATGATAATATTTGAGAAACACGGCATTAATACTATGATTTAGTTAGTAAAAGATATGCATATTTAAATTGAAATGTCCCACCATAAAATTTTAGATTATCTTTCTCAATAAATGTCCTATATAAGAGATTATTATTCATTTTAGTTGTAAGATAGATTATTTTTGAGCAGTCTATAAATCTGATATAGTAAAAGTATTGCTGATTTTAATAGGAAATGTTCTGAGGTATCATATTTTTTTCCTTCTTCCCCTTTTCCTTCACTCCTACTCTCCCCTCCTGCTTGTCTTCCCTGTTTTCCTCCAGTCTTTTTTCCCTTCTTTTTCCTTTCCTTCTGTAAGTCTAAAATAAAATATTAAGCAGCAAGATCCTATAGACCCTGCCAAATATACATTATCTTTTAAAATTGAATTGAAACCTATACCAATCAAGAGAACAAGATAGTCAACATTTAGTTCTTATCAAGAAAAACATCCCAGTGTTAGGGTTACCAAATTTAGCAAATAGAAATATAGGATGCTCAGTTCAATGGAGACATTAGATAAACAATAGATTATTTCTTAGTGAATCTACCTCCATGCTGTGGTTGGGAAACACTTACACCAAAGCCTTACCCTGGGTGGTGGGGCTCCTAGGAACATCTGGCTTATATGAAATTCAAATTTAACTGAGCATCCTGTATTTTGTCTGGCAGGAAAACTGATTTAGGAAGTAGGAGAACCTGGTTTGAATTGCACATTTTATGACATTTGCACAGTGCTAGTGTGTAGGCCCCATCTCTCTGAACTCATGGCTACACAGTAATACAAACACGTCTCATAGAGCAACCCAAGGATGCAGAGGCATCACGTTCACAAGCCCTTGGCATCATGAGGCGCTGATATGGGGCAGCCCTCCTTCCTCTCAGAGGTCTTTGGGAATCCTCGTGGCTCCTCCCTCACTCTGAGGTCTCCTCCTCTCCAATGAGTTGAGCAGAGGCTGGCAATTGCACAGCAGTGCGGGAACTATGATTACTTTGCAGACATTATTTTCTGGATATTTTTCCTTCTATCTCCTGAAGAGAGTAAAATGTATAAATTAGAAACAGGCTGTTGACCTCTTGCAGTTTGCTGGTCAGAGTTTCATGACAGACGTAAGGCAGTTTAAAGATGTGCTCTGAATTCTACTGGGAATTCATTTTTATTAAACTCTAGTTTGGTCTCATTTCATTGCTCAGCTTCGAAAGCGGAAAAAAAAAAAAAAAGACAATAAGGGATTTAAAATTAAGTGATTTTCTGCAGTGAAAGTCTTCTGGAATTTTAAAAAGCCCAATTGCATTGGCATTTGCCAAATGTAAATGCATTTTCCACTAGCTCAGCCAAGAGGAGTTGGGTCGACCGTCAGACGCTCAAGGAGTTGATGGTGACTCTGCATTCACCAGCTGAGGCATTGGGGGTACTGAATCTGGCCATTCTGACCACGGTGGCCTCAAAGGCTACCTTCTCCCAGGAGCCCTGTGTAAATACATGTTCTCCTAGCCTGTTGATGTCATGTATGTCAGAAAAAAGGAACTCAAAAATAAAGGAAGGAGCAAAAGAAAGTGTAGCTCTTTGTAACAGCAGGAGTGATGATTTTTGTAAGCATGTACCTATCAGATAGTGTCCTTGTGCATTTATCTGGTTGGGGAAGTCACACATATCTTCATATCAGATGGCCTCAGGACACATCTTCAGAGTCTCAGGCTCCAGGGAAGGTCTGCAAAGGGATGGACTCATAACTTGAAACCCCTGCCTAGCCCAGCTTAGAGCTCAGTTACTTCCAGGTGTTGAAGAATTTTGCAACACAATAATTTTATAGTAGTAAAAGGAATAGTAATCATAATAGTATAACAGCTCTACGGACTCATGACTTTCTGTACTCCTTGTGTGTGAGGGGTTGTGCCAATCCCCTCACACATATTATATCACTTGCTGATGAGGACACGAAGTCCTGGTTGTGATATATGACTTGCCTAAGGCCACATGGGCTTTGGTACTCTAGCCTGATGTAGCAGGGCCTCCTTACGATGAACTGAAGAAAATGATGGGTTCCTACACTTCAAATTCAGGCCCATGACGTCACCTGTCAACTACAAATTGGCACTTGCCATGGGTGCTTGCCACCTACCTCTACAAGGATTAAATTATGTTCCGATGCAGCTGCTTACCTTCAACACCCCCTGAAGGAGTTCAGGGTGGAGAGCAGAAATGAGGCCCTCTGTGCTCAGGGAAAGACTGGCAGGACACGTCTTCAGATAGTTAGATATTCTCAGGAACTGATTTTATGAGCGCAATTCTTGTATCTCTCATATCTAGAAAAGCACTAAAATCCTTCATGGGGACGACTGTTTCTCTTGACTAGCAGAAACTTTCTACAATGTGCTTGATTGGATGTACTCCGCCTTTACCAAAATCACATATATTGACCTTCCCCCTGCCTCTTTGAAGCAGCCTCTCAGAGCTATCTGAGGTGTTGTCTCCTAGGCTGCAGTCTTCATTTTGCCCCCAGTAAAACTTGCAACTCTCACACTGTGTTTTTTTTTTTTTTAAGTTGACAACCTAGTAAGCCCCCTAAAATGCTAAACTGAGGAATATGTTACTTGACTTGAGAATTGTTTTATAAATGTAGAATTTGAAAGTTCTAGAAGAAACAGGAGCTTTTCAAATCCAAAGTGTTTCTATTCAAAAAACAAATAAAAAACCCCACGCTCCTAAACTGGATGGCTAACAAGTGAAGTCAGGGTAACTGGCCTGCATTCTCTCCAAAGAGTTAGTTTTCTTTATCCACAAAATTCAGCTTTTACATTTACCTCTCATCCTGGAAGGACAGGCAGGAAACTTTTGAAAGCGATGTTATCATAGTGGTTAGAAAAGCACAACAAACAGAACAACCCAACAAGAGTGATGACTAGAATCTACTTGGAGCCAGAGGCTGCAAGGGTGGTTACTAAGAGCCTGGCTTCTGAGCAAGTACCTTGATGCTCACCTCCACTGCACTGTAGCAAGCTGGGTTATGGTGCTTCAGTTTCCATGTGTGTAAAAGGAGGTACAGAAGTAGCTACTTTAAAGTTTTGTGAAGATTGAGGGTTAATAAACACAAAGCACATTGAACATTAGTATTAATTACTATGTAAGCTTTAGTGGTTTTCCCTACTTTCTTCAGTTTAAGTCTGAATTTGGCAATAAGGTGTTCATGATCTGAGCCACAGTCAGCTCCTGGTCTTGTTTTTGCTGACTGTATAGAGCTTCTCCATCTTTGGCTGCAAAGAATATAATCAATCTGATTTTGGTGTTGACCATCTGGTGATGTCCATGTGTAGAGTCTGCAGATGATGATCACAGCCATGAAATTAAAAGATGCTTACTCCTTGGAAGGAAAGTTATGACCAACCTAGATAGCATATTAAAAAGCAAAGACATTATTTTACCAACAAACTTCCGTCTGGTTAAGGCTATGGTTTTTCCAGTGGTCATGTATGGATGTGAGAGTTTGACTGTGAAGAAAGCTGAGCGCCGAAAAATTGATGCTTTTGAACTGTGGTGTTGGAGAAGACTCTTGAGAGTCCCTTGGACTGCAAGGAGATCCAACCAGTCCATCCTGAAGGAGATAAGTCCTGGGTGTTCATTGGAAGGACTGATGCTGAAGCTGAAACTCCAATACCTTGGTCACCTCGTGCGAAGAGTTGACTCATTGGAGAAGACCCTGATGCTGGGAGGGATTGGGGACAGGAGGAGAAGGGTATGACAAAGGATGAGATGGTTGGATGGCATCACCGACTCGATGGGCATGAGTTTGAGTAAACTCTGGGAATTGGTGATGGGCAGGGAGGCCTGGCATGCTGTGATTCATGGGGTCGCAAAGAGTCAGACACGACTGAGTGACTGAACTGAACTGAAGCTTTAGTGGTCATTAGACTAAATGGTTCAATATAGATTAAAACTCTTAGGAGAGTGACAAGCGTTTCTGAGAGTGCTCTGTGTGTGTGTGTGTTAAGTCGCTTCAGTTGTGTTTGACTCTTTGCAACCCTATGGACTGTAGCCCACCAGGCTCTCTGTCCAGGAGAGCCCTACATAAGTGCTATTATTAGAGAGATGCTAAGTCATGTAGCTTCCTTGTGATGAAAGGAAATCTTTAAAGCATATGACTTGCTCCATTATCTGCCCCAAGTTCTGTCTGGATGACTAATCAAATTCAAACACATCATTGGCTTGAAAATAAACCATGGATTGTTATATCTGGAAGGGATCTCACACATATTTTCCTGGCCTTGCCTTTGTCTTCATGAGCAAAAGGAAATGGAAACGTCTTGTCTTTGGTTCTTCTACAAAGCGCCATCTGCTTTTACATACTTTTTTGAATGGCATTCTTCGTTTTCACATAGGTGTGATCTGAAGTTAAGGGACAAAATTCCGGAGAAAAAATGGTGGGCTCTTGTCTGGATGGGCTTCCCTCATACCTCAGTTGGTAAAGAATCTGCCTGCAATGCAGGAGACCCTGGTTTGATTCCTGGGTCATAAAGGTCTGCTGGAGAAGCGATAGGCTACCTACTCCAATATTCTTGGGCTTCCCTTGTGGCTCAGCTGGTAAAGAATATGCCTGCAATGTGAGAGACCTGGGTTCGATCTCTGGGTTGGGAAGATCCCCTGGAGAAGGGAAAGGCTATGAACTCCAGTATTCTGGCCTGGGAATTCCAAGGGCTCTAGTCCATGGGGTTGCAAAGAGTCGGACACGCCTGAGCGACTTTCACTTTCACTTTTCACTTTCCTGTCTGGATATGAACACTGGGACACTGGAAGCAGATTTTAAAAGCAAATTTTCTTCAAACACCCTTTTCTAGACCACCTGATAGACATCCTGACACACCACAGCAGTGGCAGCAGCACAGTAGTGATTATTTGAGACATGAATTTCCATTCTAAAGACTGTAACAATGGAAAAGGTGAGAAAACATAAATGTTCATCAGGAAGAGAATAGATACACAATGGCAGACATTATATTGCATTTTTCGTAGGTCTGTATTCTTCTCTTCCAAAAGGCTATAATTGCAAAGCAGTTTTTGAGTTGACATCTGATGGCAAGATAAGAGTATGTCATCATCCTTCTGTGGATGTCCCATATAAACGCACAAAACTTATTCCTGGATCAGATCTTGTGCATAATAGTGAGGAAACATGATCAAAGTGTAGGAAAAAAAAAAACAGATACAGATGAGAAGGGAAAGGTAAATGCCAGGTGTAAGAACCATGATAGAACAATTCAGCAAAATATTCTTTCCTACTAAGCTTCACTGGGACTCTGGTGGACAGTCCCATAACTCTCACAAAAACTGGGTTCTCTCAAAGAGAAATGATATTGACCTTCTCTTGAATCAAAGAGAAATGTTATCGTGTGCTTTGTTTGCTAATTGAGAAAATGCAACCTGGTTTAGTCACTAATGTATTATATAGTGAAATATTAATAAAGTGTCTTTTCAGATGTTAAAAAGAGATAAAAAAATTTTACCTAGAAAGTGGAAAAACTGAGATCTGAAACCCATCTTGGTTATTCCAAATAGCTTATTTTTTAAAACGATGAAGCATTGATTCTGCTTCCTCCTCTTCACAACCTGAGACCCAGAGAAATTGGCCCAGGTCTGCTGACGTGAACTCAGTGTAGGTTTTATGCGGATATGAAGCCTTTCATAGCATGAACACAGGCTGGACACATGTAGAAAGCATAGCAACATAGATCCCCATTGTGGTTAAAAAAAACTTCCTCTTTCCTTTTAGTTATCGCCTCAGGATAAATGAAAATTAAGCCATTTGGAATTCTAAAGTTGATATATTTGGATTATCTTCATTACTCTTATTAGAGCCAGTTTCTTACATTGTAGTCTATATAAATTTAATTTCTGTTGAACATTAACAATGATAACAGCCCTCCTCCTCCCCGGCCCTC
The DNA here is from genome assembly GCF_910594005.1 of Cervus elaphus. Taxonomy (NCBI): domain Eukaryota; kingdom Metazoa; phylum Chordata; class Mammalia; order Artiodactyla; family Cervidae; genus Cervus; species Cervus elaphus. Next base: position 82,424,533 of record NC_057832.1, read on the forward strand.
CTCCAATGGAGTGCAGTCTGGGTAGGGAATGAAATATGGATTGGGAATGAAATATGTATCTAGTCAAGCACAGACTTGAGTTATCTTGTCAGGCATCTGTACTTGAAGACTTATAGGCATTGGAAACTGATTAGTCATGTAGTTCTAATTATTAAGAAAGTTTGAGACTGAAGCCAACTGCCCTCTGCTAGTGAAAAAAAGCCTGTGAACAGTTTACTTCAGCCCTCTGCATTGATTCAATTTGCATGTAAACTCAGATTCTTAAAGATACACATTGGGATGTCTGGTAGTGTTTGCCTACAAAGTGAAATAGTTAGGAAAACGCTTTTAAATTGGATCTGGTAGAGTGTTGTCAGTTGAAAATTAATATTCTTACCATTTCATGCTTCATCATAACTTCATAGCCCAGTACTGGGTTGGTTCTGCCCTATCAAGGATTGATGGCAGGAAGTGGTGCCTGATTTCGATGCCAGGAGCAGACCATGTGCAATCCATTTTTCTGTTTTAAATGCTTCTATAATCAGACACAGCTTCAATTAGGAAAGTTAGTATAGGTTTTTCATTTTCCTGTGGTGTTTAGTCAAGCGCTAAGGGATAAAAATGGAAACCAGCAACCCTTAGGGGAAGCACACATTTTCATTTATCCTGGAAGCACTAAAGACCAATCAGATCATTGAGCTGTTTCTAAATGTGGAAGATAGTTCCAGAATCAATTATCAGGAGATGCTGTGTGAAAATACTGGAGATTATTGATCAACTGAACTATACACATTTCTTCTATGAATAGAACACAGAGAAGTAGCCTTTATGTAATGAAGTAAGTATACCTAACTAATACACAAAAAAGTATATAGACATGTGTTAAAGTAAATTTTTAAAAAATTGGAATCTCCATCCCCAGTCTTAGAGAAGTTCTTTGTGTGGCTTCTTTGCAGTCTTCCATTTTTGGTGCTTGGATAAACCTGAATCTATCCACTTGGAAGTCAATTCCAGTCAACCAGAAGGTCATGATGCATCTTAAATTCTATTATGATGTCAAGGGGATGGGCTCTGGCTTCACATTCAACTGAGGGAAAGAGCTGTATAATATGATAAAAAATACATACTGTTATTAGTGCCTATAACAAAGACATTGTGCTAATACTACAAGAGGATCATATGAGGGACTTGTGAACTCTACTGTGGAAAGTTTCAGTGAGGAACAGGTATTTGAGGAGGACCTTGCAGGATAAGCTTGTCTGGCTATAATCCACAGGATTGCAAAGAGTCAGACATGACTGAGCGACTAACTCTTCTTTGCAGGATAAGGGACTTCCCTGGCGGCTCAACAGTAAAAGAATCCACTTGCAATGCAGGAGATGTGAGTTAATCCCTGGGACAGGAAGATCCCCTGGAGTAGGAAATGGCAACCCACTCCAGGATTCTTGCCTGAAAAATCCCATGGACAGAGGAGCCTTGCGGGCTACAGTCCATGGGGTCGCAAAGAGTTGGACAGAACTGAGCATACACACATACAGGCACTGCAAGATAAGAGGGGTTTTCCTGAAAGACACAATTAAGGGAAGGGCATTTTCCACAGGAAAAATAAGCAAACAGTTGGGCTATTCGTTCAGAGGTGATTGGACAGTTCTCTGGATAGAACATAGGTGGTACTGAGGGAAATGGCAGGAAATGATGTGGGTTGGCAGGCTGGGCCAGGGCCCTGGGGGATTCTAGCTGGTATGTCAGACCCCTAGCTTGGGCAGCATCCCTGAGGCATGAGTTGGCAATGCTTCTGAAGGTCGTGTGTAGAGGGGGCTGAGGAAGGGAGTGCTTTTGGACTATTTTCCTCTGTAAAGCTAGCTTTTATCTTTGCCAGGACAAGTTTCCTGAGGAAAGACACAAAGACATCACAGAATATCTTCATTTCATCCTATGGTTCCAACAGAGCTAATTTATCTTAAATTTTCTGTTTTAAAATAAAAATATCATAAGCTCTCATTTTACCAATGTGTTGTCTATGACTTAAGAACTAGGAGAGACGTTTATTCTTTCATTCTTTTCAGTGGTGCAATGCATACATGTTTCTATTTTTTTCAATAAATGCGATTCATTTGGTACATGAATAAATGCCATTTAATTTTATACAGTGTAACAAATAAAATTTGTATTCTTTGGTATGCTATTATGCTATGTATCTTTAAGTATAATAACAAGAGATCTTGTTTTATATTGCATATAATTTAAAACAGTTTTAAAAATGTCTTGGTGTTTAGGAATACTTTCAGCAGCAAATATGCTACACACTGGTTTAACAAGAAAGGATTCATTTTTTATCTGAGACAAAAAGTCCAGAGAATGGCAGTTGCTGTACTGATACAGCTGCTTAACAGGGCATCTTGGACTGGTCACCTTCTTATCCTGTTGGCCAACTGTGCTCACACTGGTGTCTCCTGTTTAGAATGTGATTGCTTCAGATGCAGTTATCATCTGTGGGCAAGACAGGTAAAAGGAAGAAAAGAACCAGGGTGAAAGCCTAACAGAAGCTCTCCCTCTTCCTGCACATCTCATTGGCCATTCTTGACTGGGAAAGTGAAAGTTTATTTTGGCCCTCTCTAGAGTTGACAGTGATGAAAGGAAGGTGGTAGGAAATGATTAATTGGAGAGTCAGCCAATAAGTGAGGGATCATTATGGTTTTTCTGGTTGTACAGATGGGGAAACTAAGGTTTGCATGAAAGAATTGCACAAATTCCCATACATTGTCAGTGATAGAGACAGGAAGCAAACTCTATAAACTATGACTTCTAAACTATATTTCTGATACCATGACTTTTTCTGAAATCCTGGCTCCTAAAATGTATTATTTTCACTGAGGATATTCTTGATCTTCTCTCCTTTTTTTTAAACTTAGAAAGGCACTCACTAAGATCCTCAGGAGAACACTCCTGAATGCTTAAGGGGGCAAGACTGGCTACTGCAAGGTCACCTACTTGTTTGAAAAGACTTTCTCTCTTCTGTGATACTTACTCTCGAGTACAGATACTTCTGCCTTCCTGTATCCACCTATAGCCAGTCTTCACTTGGGCTTTCTCTATTTCCTTTTCCTTAGAAAGTACTATGTATTTTTTTCTTACAGGCTTTGTCATATTTGCCACTTAGGGTTTGTTAAATTCTGTGTTTCCCTTTGTTAATTGATGATAAGCATTGCGGCTGGTCTTTCATGCAGGGAAGGTTATTACTGGTGAGAAATTCAACTCACCTATATTCTAGAATGGTTTCCAAATGTTGACTGTGTCAAGGTGATATCCACAACTTAGAGCCTGGACATTCAAAATGGGGACAATGGTCCTCAATACTTAATATTGAAGATGATTTTCTATGATATTCTGCTACTATAACTGAAATAACTTTCATTGACTATTAATTATCAAGAATTATGATACATGAACATAGGCTTTCCAGTTGGGCAAAAAGGTGAAAAGATATCTTTAATTTTGTCTGATTAACCTTAATTGGTATCTAGAGTTCCAAACAACCTAGTCTTCAATTACCTGATCTTTCCAATTCAGGTTAATATCAGACACATCAGCAATTTAAAATTGCTCCCTCTTCTCTCCTCTGAAAGGTGGCATCAGGACTACTTATATGTTAAGACATCGGGGATGCCAATGTGTATGACTTCTGTCTTCTACCACCATCAGCTAAGATATACCTTATCCACTCTAGCATATCTCTTGCTATTAATGACTTTGCTCATCCTCATATTACTAATTCCTCAAGGGGTCCTGCTGTCCTTCCCAGCATCAGACCTTCTCAAGTCTGCTGTTCTTCTCTCGGTCACATCTGATAGAGAGACAGTATCTCTCTCAAAGAAGAAATGTTTTTCAGATGCTTTTATGTAATACTCTGGGACTACTGCAATCCCAGAAAATGGTTTAACTCTCTCTGCCCAGACACATGTTGCTACCACAATTGTGCTTTCTCTTGCCCACCAATTTATTGCAAAGGTCTTTATCACACTTGAAATCTCCTAGATTTAAGAGTCCCCTCTTCTCCTAGATCCCCAGCCTTCTCACTCACCCATATACTTATGACTTTCCATGAGCTCAGCAATTTTCTCCTCTTTCTCCAAATTCTCCTCTCTCAAGGTTGTTCTTTCTGTGTCATCTGGGTTTTGTTTGGTGCAGAGGGGCCATTTGTAGATGAGATTATTTACAGTTTACTTGTTTGGGTTTAAAATAACATCAATTGCTTTGCTTTTAAATTAAAAATATAGCTTTTCTTAAATTCTAAGAATAAATCTTTTATGTATAAATTTAGTAGACTTTATGTTGACTTAAAAATGCTCATTTTTGCTTGCTATTCAACACTCAGTTGTGGATTGAATTTTCTTATAATTCTACTCCATTTCCAAGCACATTTAAACATCTTTAACTTTTCAAACTGAAACTGGGAACTTTCTGTTTCTAACTCCACACCCCAAATAGGAAAGCCTTAGTAATCTAACAAATGCTTTCTATGTTGCATTGCTAATTACCTCTCTGATATACCTGAGCTTACAATTACAACAAACAATATGGGACTAAACTTTAAACACTGTTTACAAACAATTGCATTCAATCACAATTTTTAATTAAAGCACAGTTCTGTAATGTCAGTTTCTATTTAACATTTCAAATAATAACCTGGAATTAACTGACAGATTTCCTAATGTGTCAGTGTTATAGCCACTGTCAGGGGTGGACAGACCCCATGCAGCTTGGCTCAAATGTTGAAACTATTGATGCCAAGCATACTCCAAGAGGGAGTAAGTGGTAAACCTTTTCATCTAACTGAAGTCTGGAGAAAGGAGCGCAGTTCTCTCCACGGGTCCAAAATGGCTTGAGAGAGTCAGAAATGGAGATTGGCCTGTGTTTTTATAGTGATCAGGGTGGGGTCAAGGTCAAGGTTTTTGCAACTTTGTGAGTTTTGTGGTTTCAATCTCCCATGGGGAGAAGCACCCTCTATCCTTATCCTTGGCACAAAGGGAAGGGGAGGGGAATGGGGGTGGTGAGCCTTACAAGCTGTCAGCAGCTGTCTAACATCAAAAGATGGAGTGCAAGTCATCACCGCAGCCAGAAGATTATCAACATTTCACTCAAGTGATTAGGAAAACATACAGATGATAGTGTTGGTTGCAATTTATATGTGGATCAACTCAACTCTAAAGGGTTAATTCTATGGGGTTTAATTTATGTTTGACTTCCCCAGTGGCTCAGTGGGTAAAGAATCTGCCTGCTGTTTGGAGACACAGGAGACACCCCTGGGTTGGGACAATCCCCTGGAGAAGGAAATGGCAACCTACTCCAGCATTCTTGCCTGAAAAATCCCACAGACAGAGGAGCTTGGCAGGCTACAGTCCAAAGGGTTGCAAAGAATCAGACGTGACTGAGCGACTAAGCTCATAGCACAGTTTATGTTAGGATCCATTTCTGTCTTGTTTCCGCCCTTTCCCTGGGTAATGCACTGACACCCTAATATCAAACATATTTAATCCTCTCAAGCTGGCCAAATGTAAGAGTCTGGGGAGATGTGCCTCAACTAACTGTTTATCCCTTTCGTGAAGTCATCAACGTTGACAAATCTGATCTTATATTATTTCATCACTATTTAAGAAACATTAAAAACATGTTTGTTTCTTGGAAACTACCAGATGCTATAAGATCATCTTACGTTTCTCAATTCTCAGTACATGGATATAATGATGTTACAAGGAAACTTTGCTATTTTGGTAGAGAATAGTGTTAGAAGTCAACTTTGACATAGTTGGGTTCATATCCATTTTTTTTCACATAGTCCTGATGAGGGAATTTGTGGTTTCACTGGGGTGGCAAGGTGAAACTCCAGCCAGATTTTAGAAACAGACAAGGAAAGCATGTATTTTTCAAATATCATGAGTTTTTATTGATGCATCCAGTTTAATTTTACTAAATGTTGTTTTTGTTATAAATGTTTTACATAAAATTTACCTTTTAAAAATGTTAATGCTTACCCATGCACTAATTATACCTGATTCTCTTCTACCTGTGAAATATATGTGCTCACATTACATTTATATTTTCTTCAATATCTATTCAAGCATCAGAGCTTTTTAGCACTTAAAAAAATATTAAAAACAATTCCAAAAGCTTAGACCATAAAAAATTTTTCATATTTAAGCTTTTGTGCAAAAATCCAAACTTTTGTATTGGTTAAAATATAGTCAACTTGATTTTGAGAACAAAATACTCTTTTAAAAGAAATTGAATAAGGTAAATAAGAAAGATACCAAAAATGTTAAAGAAAATATTAAAGTAAATACACACAAAAAATAAAAATCATAACCAAACTGAGGTCATTCTAAGAATTAAAATTTTATGTGAAAGTGAAGTCGCTCAGTCGTGTCTGACTCTTTGCGACCCCATGGACTGTAGCCTACCAGGCTTCTCCTTCCATGGGATTTTCCAGGCAAGAGTACAGGAGTGGGTTGCCATTTCCTTCTCCAGGCGATCTTCCTGACCCAGGGATCGAACCCAGGTCTCCTGCATTGTAGGCAGACGCTTTACCCTCTGAGCCACCAGGGAAGCCCTAAAAGTTTATGTAGCACCCCCAAATTAATCAATACAATTTACACATTAATAGAATAAGTGAGAAAAAATATGATCATTGTAAAAAAGGGAGAAAAAACTTTTGGTAGAAATTAACATCCACTAATGTTTTAAGATGAAGAAAGCTGAGCACCAAAAAATTGATGCTTTTGAACTGCGGTGTTGGAGACTCTTGAGAGTCCCTTGGACTGCACGGAGATCCAACCAGTCCATCCTAAATGAGATCAGTCCTGAGTGTTCATTGGAAGGACTGATGCTGAAGCTGAAACTCCAGTACTTTGGCCACCTCATGCGAAGAGTTGACTCATTGGAAAAGACCCTGATGCTGGGAGGGATTGGGGGCAGGAGGAGAAGGGAATGACAGAGGATGAGATGGTTGGATGGCATCACCGACTCGATGGACATGGGTTTGAGTAGACTCCAGGAGTTGGTGATGGACAGGGAGACCTGGCGTGCTGAGATTCATGGGATCACAAAGAGTCGGACACGACTGAGCGACTGAACTGAACTGAACTGAACTGAATGTTTTAAGAAAAAGAAATTCTTAGCGAACTAAGAATTAAAATGCAAAACAAAACAAAAAACTTTTTTTAATTTGAAAAACTTATCCACAAAAATTTTACAGCAAGCATCACACTTAAAGATGAAAATTACAAAAGCATTTGTGCAGAATTTTGGTCTCCAGGAGACCAAGAATGACACATGAAATTATCTCTACTATCCAATATTGAATAGGGTGCCCAGGGAGCACAATAAATCACATCTTCCATGGCATCAGATAACACCAAAGGCTTTTCAAGACGGTACCACCAGGCTACACTACATTAAACATTAAGAAAACACTCTTTTTGTCACATATTTCAAACATTTGGACTTGTCAGTATTTAAAATCTGCCCATTTTTGTCGTTGTGCACTGGTATAGAATTAAGATTTGAATTTGCATTTCGTAATGCATTCAAGTACCTGTTAGTAAGTTTATTGTTGATCCAATTACATTCTTCATTTGACATGTTGCTTCTAGTCTCTTGTCCATTTTTCCTTTGCACTCTTTTCTTACTGGTTTGTAAGGGTTTGTTTCATATTTTAGACACTGTTGTCTTTGTTAGTCATATGCTTTAATGAGACATTCTCCCAATCTGGCTTGATTTTTCATTCTCGTTTTTGTGTCTCTGATGAACAGAAGTTCTTAATTTAATGTGGTCAGATTTATTGCTCTTTTCCTATTATTCCTGTTTGTGCCTTGCTTAAATTTTTTTCACTTCACCAATCTTATGAAGACAGTCTTCACTGGTTTTATCTTCAAGTTTTATTATTCTGTCTTTTGTATTTGTGTCTACAAGCATTCTGGAATTTCTTTTAATGAATATCATACATTAGAAATATAAATATATACATATTTATATATGCCATATATATTCATTTAATCAAACATCATCCCACGTTATCTCTGGATCTTGCACCAAAAGCACAAGCAACAAAAGCAAAATTCAACAAGTGGGACTATACAAAACTATAAAGCTTCTATATGACAAAGGATACCATCAATAACATGAAAAAGCAACCTGTGGAATGGGAGAAAATATTATGTGCAAACTATTTATCTGGTAAGGAGTTAACATCCAAAATATTAGGTTGGAGCAAATATAATCATGGTTTTGGACTGTGCATTTTACAGCATTATAACCAGGCTCAAGCACATCTTTATTAACCAAAATGGGAACCATTACAATCAACACAATTTTGCCGATGAGAAATACATTTGTATATCCCTTTAACATAAAAATCAGGGCTTCGGGATTTGATGAGCTCTTGGAAAGCATTTTCTGCATTCTGCTGGTTGTGGAAGTGTCTTCCTGGCGAAAAGTTGTCGAGATGCTTGAAGAAGTGGTAGTTGGTTGGTGAGAGATCAGATGAATATGGTGGACGAGGCAAAACTTCATAGCTCAATTCATTCAACTTTTGAAGCATTGGTGGTGTGATGAGCAGCACAGGTGTTGTTGTGGAGAACTGGGCCCCTTTTTGTTGACCAATGCCAACTGTAGGCATTGCAGTTTTGGTGCCTTTCATTGATTTGCTGAGGATGTTTCTCAGATGTAATGGTTTCACTAGGATTCAGAAAGCTGTAGTGGATCAGATGGGCAACAGACCACCAAACAGTGACCATGACCTTTATTTGGTTTGACTTTGGGAAGTGCTTTGGAGCTTCTTGGTCCAACCACTGAGCCAGTCATTGCCAGATGTAATATAAAATCCACTTTTCATCAGAGGTCACAATCTGATAGAGAAATGGTTCCTTGTTTTTGCATAGAATAAGAGAAGATGACATTTCAAAAAGATGACTTTTTAAAAAAATTTCTTGTCAGCTCATGAGGCATCCACTTATCAAATTTTTTCACCTTTCCAATTTGCTTCAAATGCCAAATGACAGTAGAATGGTCAATGCTGTTGAATGTTCTGCGACAACTTTGGCAACTTCTCGAGTAGTTGTAAGAGGATCAGTTTCGATGATGGCTCTCAATTGGTCATTGTCACCTTCTGATGGCGGGCCACTACACTCTTCAAGACTCTTGTCTCCTTTACAAAACTCTTTGAATCACCACTGTACTGTACGTTCATGAGCAATCCTGGGCCAAATGCATTGTTGATGTTTCAAGTTGTCTTCACTGCTTTACCACCCATTTTGAACTCAAATAAGAAAATCACTCACATTTGCTTTTTGTCCAACATCATTTCCATAGTCTAAAATAAATATAAAATAAACAGCAAGTAATTAGCTGTTAGCAAAAATCCATAAAGTGAGAAATGCACATTAAAATGATGTGTAACATAGCCACATTTACTTAAGAATGTATTCCAATATCAAATAGCAAACTTCAGCAATGCAAAAATCACATATATAAAAGTACTACATGGTACTTTTGTACCAACCTAATATATAAGAAACACATACAACTAAATAGCAAAAAATCCTATTAATAAATGGGCAGAGGAGTTGGATAGACATTTCTACAAAGAAGAACAAAAATAAATGACCAACAAGTACATGAGAAAGTGCTCAATGTCACTAATCATCAAGGAAATAGAAGTCAAAACCATAATGAGATATCACCTCACACCTGTTAGAAAGGCTATTATCAAAAAGACAAGCAATAGCATGGTTATCATTGTGGAGGATATGGAGAAAAGTGAACACTTGTGCACTGTTGAGGGGGAAATAAACTGGAAACAACGTGGAGCTTTCTCAAAAATTTAAAAATAGGGCTGCCTTATGACCCAACATTTCTACTTCTGGGTGTTTAACTGGAGGAAATGAAATAATAATCTTGTAGAGATATCTATGTGCCCATTTTTGTTACAGGATTATTCACAGTAGACCAGATATGAAAACAACCTTAGGGTCAATAGATGGATGAATAAATAAAGAAAATATATAAAGGTCCAATGAAATCTTATTCAGCCTTGGAAAAGAAATGAATCCTGTCATTTGCAACAACATGAATTAACCTAGATAGTGTTATACTAAGTGAAATAAGTCAGACACATAAAGACTAATACTGCATGATTTCACTTATATATGAAATCTAAAATCTCAAACTCATAGAAAATGACAGTAGATTAATGATCACCAGTGTTTGGGGAGTGAAGGAGGTGAGAAAATGTTGGTTAATATTAAAAGCTTTCAGTTATAAGACAGATAAATTCCAGAGATCTAATGTAGAGCATGATGACTCTACTTAACAGTATGGTGTTACATACTTGAAATTTGCTAAGAGAATAAATCTTAGTATTATTCACTGTAAAAAATGGCAATTATGTGAGATGATGGGTCTATTAACTAATTATTGTGGTAAGCATCTCACAATATATACATATTCCAAATCATCACATTGTATACCTTAAACACACACAATATTATAAGCCAATTATATCTCAATAAAGCTGGAAAATAAAAACAAATTTTAAAAAATGTACTTGGACATTTTCTGGTCTGAAAAAAGGCAGCTTTGAGTAGGACTGATAGGTTTTATTTGGCTTTGTCGATTTCACTTGGTCATGGTGTATAATTCAGTGTATACACTATTGAATTCAGTTCTCTATTTTGTATAGTACTTTTGTGCCTAAGTCCACAAGAAATACTGGTCTACAGTTTTCTTATTTTGTATCATCTCTGAAGAAATTGTGTAAAATTGCTGTTTATTCTTTTGATATGTTTTGAATGGTTCCCCATGCAACCTCTCAGGCTAGACATTTCTTTGAGTGGAGGTTTCTATTTATAAATTTAACTTCTATTTGGTTGTGGGACCATTTATATTTTCATTTCATCTTGGATAATTTGAATAGCACATGATTTTGAGGAGTTGGTCTACATGTTCTAAGTCATAGAATTTATATATATAAACTTACCTACAGTATTCCTTATCTTTTTCAGTGACTGTGGAATCTGTAGTGGTATTCCCTGTTTCAGTGATGTTCTTTATTTTGAATTTTTCTCTATTATTTTCTTACATTCAATTTCATTGATCTATGCTCTTATATTTATTACATTCTTCTGCTTGCTCTGGATTTATTTTGCTCCTTTCCAAGTTTCCTGAGGTAGGAATCTGGGTCACTGATTTGAGACCTTTAATAATTTCTAGTGGACTATTCAATATTTGTCAATTTTACTTTGTTGATTGATTGTGTTATTTAGATGTTCTATATCCTTGCTGGTATTCTGCTCAGTAGTTCTATTAGTTGTAGAGAATTGTGTGTTTAAGTAGTAAAGTACAATCGTGGGCTTGTGCATTTCTTCTTTCAACTTTGTTTTTGTTTCATGTATTTTGAGTCTCTGGTGCATACAAATTTAGGATTATTATGTCTTCCTGGTAGGCTGATCCTTTTATCTTTATATAGTATACCTACTGATCCTTTTATCATTATATAGTGTACCTCTTTTTTTCTAGTAAGTTTCTTTGTTTTTTAGTCTACTGCATCACATATCAATAAAATAATTTCCCTCTCTCTCTCTATTTGGTTAATATTTGGATGATATACCTTTTTCCATTTTTTTACTTTCAATCTACCTTTGTTTTTGAATTTGAAGCAAATTTCTTGTAAGCTGCATAAAGGTGGGTCTTTTTTTTTTTTTAATGCATTTTGCCACTCTCTGTTTTTTTGATTGGCATGTTTAGATTACATGCTTTTAAAGTAATCATCAATATATTGGCATATAAGTCTTCCATCTTATTACTTGTTTTCTAGTTGTTTCTTCCAGTTCTTATGTTTCTATTTCTTTCTCTTTCTTTCCCTTTTCTTTGGGTTACTAGAACAGCTTTTGTAGTAGTTGTTCTGGGCATGACAAGATACATGAGTGACTCTTTCAGAATCTACCATTATCATTTCCCACATTTGTCTCACTGTGGCCTGCGGGCTTCCTCTAGTTGTGGTGCGTGGCAGCTACTCTCTAGTTGCGGTGGCTTCTCTTGCTGCCCTAGGGCGTGCAGGCTTCAGTAGTTGTGGTGTGTGGGCTCAGTAGTTGTGCTCATAGTCTTAGTTGCCCTGCGGCTTGTGGAATCTTCTTGGTCTAAGGATTAAACATACCTTGGTGCTTTTTGTTGCTAGATTGGTCTTCTCATATTTCCTGAGTCAACTTTTGTTGGATGAGGGATATATGACACCTTGTCATTGTGTTGTGCCTTTTTCCCTGGAGTTCCAAACCAATTTGCCTTCTTTTAGCACCTCTCAAACTTCTCTTTTGAATCTTATCATGCTTTTTCCAGGGTTTGTAGTTTTGCTTAGTTGAGGGGAAGAGGGGATTACAGACTTAGCTATCTTATCGTGAATAGAAACTCCAAACTAAAACATAATTTTAAAAATAAAAAATTGAAGCATGCAGAGTGATCTTTATTTCTCAATCAAGCTAACTAGGATCTTCATCTAAAAAAATGATTTTATTTTCTGATATATGTACTGATTTATATACAATTTTTACAAAATGTATTATTATATATTCCATGTATTATGTTGACCTTAAAAATAAAATAACCTTAAATTAAAAGTGTTTTAGCAATGTTGGTCACAAATCTGTATTTCACATATACTAAATGCATAATGGAAAATTTTGAAAATGTCTTTTAGAAGTTTAATTTATATTAGCACTCTAGAACTACTGAGGTTAAAAAAATTAAACTTGGCAAGAGATGATAAATGTGCTGAATGCCAGATGGTTGTTGTTCTTTTAAATGTACAGATTTTCCATAGTTTGGGCACAGAATTTTTCCTTTGCATGTCATGCAATTCTGAATAATAGCACAGTGAAGTGAAAGTTTTGTGAGTGTTCTATAAGATTTTGTATTTTTAGGGAAAGAGCGTTTCTTTTCTTTATGTCAATTTTCATGATTTATCCAAGTATTTTGCCAAAAAAAAAAAAAATCAACATTATAACAGGTGCTCAGAAATTGGCTAGAAATGCACTTTTCATTATTCTGTTCTCCCTGGGCTCTTGGTTTGTCTAATGTTATAACTGGCTCCAAAAGTATGGTTTGCGTTTGAAGTTCATAGTCATTTACTACAATGAACCTCAGAACCATTTGGATGGTAGAGGAACTTTTGGAAAAAGTGCTGAGAAGTATAATTGAGCTTTTCGAAGATGTAGAAATATTTTAAAAACATTGGCTTAGAATCAGCTAGACCTGGTTTTTGAATTTCATAAACTTGAGAATATGTCTTTACTTTCCCAGTATCTTTCTGTTACCCTTAGTACTTATATTCAGCATGTATAGGAATAACTAGTGGGAAAGGAGCGAGACAAGGCTATATATTGTCACCCTATTATTTAACATATATGCAGAGTACATCCTGCAAAATGTTAGCCTGGATGAATCACAAGCTGGACTCAAGATTGCTGGAAGAAATATCAACAACCTCAGATAAGCAGATGATACCACTTTAATGGCAGAAAGTGAAGAGGAACTAAAGAGCCTCTTGACGAGGGAGAGAGAGGAAAGTCAAAAAGCTGGCTTGAAACTTAACATTGAAAAAACTAAAATCATTGCACCAGGTCTCAATACTTCAGGGCAAATAGAAGGGGAAAAAGTGGAAGAAGAGACAGATTTTATTTTCTTGGACTCCAAATTCACTGTGGATGGTGCAGCCATGACATTAATAGATGCTTGCTCCTTGGAAGGAAAGCTATGACAAACTTTAGATAGTGTACTAAAAAGCGGAGATACCATTTTGCTGCCAAAGTCTGTAAAGTTAAAGCTATGGTTTCTCCAGTTGTCACCTATGGATGTGAGAATTGGACCATAAAGAAGGCTGAGCACTGAAGAAGTGATGCTTTTGAATTGTGATGCTGGAGAAGACTCTTGAGAGTCCCTTGGATTGCAAGAAGATCAAACCAATTGATCCAAAAGGAAATCAACCCTGAATACTCATTGAAAGGACTGTTGGAGAAACTGAAGCTCCAATACTTTGGCCACCTAATGTGAAGAGCTGACTGATAGAAAAAGACTCTGATACTAGGAAAGGTTGAAGGTAAAAGGAGAAGCGGTTGGCAGAGGATGAGATGATTAGATAGCACCATTGACTCAGCGGACATGAACTTGAGCAAACTCTGGGAGAGTGGAAGACAGAGGAGCCTGGTGTGCTTCAGTCCGTGGGGTTGCAAAGAGCTGTATACAATGTGGACTGGACAACAGCACTGGAATTTAATTTTATGGGAACCACTGTTATTAGGCAAGAACAAGAAATAAAAGTTAAAAGATTGAAAAGAAAAAGTAAAACTGTAACTGTTCCAGCCAACATAAATATAATCATAGAAAATCTCCCCCAAATTACATAAACTATTTGATAAATGAATTTAACAAAATCACTAAATTGACAACATGATTATCACAATATGACCATATAAAAATCAACTGTATTTTATATGTCAGCAACAAACAAAAGGAAAATTAAATTTAAGAATATTTAATTTAGCATCAAAATACCTAGTAAAGCTATATATAAAATATTTATACTGAAAAGTATAAAAGAAAAATATTGTTGAGAAAAATATTTTTAAAATACCAATATAAATGAAGGCAAGGAGAAGGGAATGGCAACCCACTCCAGTATTCTTGGCCTGGAAAATCCCATGGACAGAGGAGCCTAGTGGGCTACAGTCCACGGGGTTGCAAAGAGTTGGACATGACTGAGCAACTAACACGCATGCACGCAAATAAGCAATTCTCTATTTCAGTTAAAAAGTCAACAATCAAAAATTAAGGAAACAATACCATTCACCATTGCAACAAAAAGAATAAAATACTTAGGAGTATATCTACCTAAAGAAACAAAAGACCTATACATAGAAAACTATAAAACACTGATGAACGAAATCAAAGAGGACACAAACAGATGGAGAAACATACCGTGTTCATGGATTGGAAGAATCAATATTGTCAAAATGGCTATTCTACCCAAAGCAATCTATAGATTCAATGCAATCCCTATCAAGCTACCAACGGTATTTTTCACAGAACTAGACCAAAGAATTTCACAATTTGTATGGAAATACAAAAAACCTCGAATAGCCAAAGTAATCTTGAAAAAGAAGAATGGAACTGGAGGAATCAACCTGCCTGACTTCAGACTCTACTACAAAGCCACAGTCATCAAGACAGTATGGTACTGGCACAAAGACAGAAATATAGACCAATGGAACAGAATAGAAAGCCCAGAGATAAATCCACGAACCTATGGACACCTTATCTTTGACGAAGGAGGCAAGGATATACAATGGAAAAAAGACAACCTCTTTAACAAGTGGTGCTGGGAAAACTGGTCAACCACTTGCAAAAGAATGAAACTAGAACACTTTCTAACACCATACACAAAAATAAACTCAAAATGGATTAAAGATCTAAATGTAAGACCAGAAACTATAAAACTCCTAGAGGAGAACATAGGCAAAACACTCTCTGACATAAATCACAGCAAGATCCTCTATGACCCACCTCCCAGAATATTGGAAATAAAAGCAAAACTAAACAAATGGGATCTAATGAAACTTAAAAGCTTTTGCACTACAAAAGAAACTATAAGTAAGGTGAAAAGACAGCCCTCAGATTGGGAGAAAATAATAGCAAATGAAGAGACAGACAAAGGATTAATCTCAAAAATATACAAGCAACTCCTGCAGCTCAATTCCAGAAAAATAAATGACCCAATCAAAAAATGGGCCAGAGAACTAAACAGACATTTCTCCAAAGAAGACATACAGATGGCTAACAAACACATGAAAAGATGCTCAACATCACTCATTATCAGAGAAATGCAAATCAAAACCACAATGAGGTACCATTACACACCAGTCAGGATGGCTGCTATCCAAAAGTCTACAAGCAATAAATGCTGGAGAGGCTGTGGAGAAAAGGGAACCCTCTTACACTGTTGGTGGGAATGCAAACTAGTACAGCCACTATGGAAAACAGTGTGGAGATTCCTTAAAAAACTGGAAATAGAACTGCCATATGACCCAGCAATCCCACTTCTGGGCATACACACTGAGGAAACCAGATCTGAAAGAGACACATGCACCCCAATGTTCATCGCAGCACTGTTTATAATAGCCAGGACATGGAAGCAACCTAGATGCCCATCAGCAGATGAATGGATAAGGAAGCTGTGGTACATATACACCATGGAATTTTACTCAGCTGTCAAAAAGAATTCATTTGAACCAGTCCTAATGAGATGGATGAAACTGGAGCCCCTTATACAGAGTGAAGTAAGCCAGAAAGATAAAGAACATTACAGCATACTAACACATATATATGGAATTTAGAAAGATGGTAACGATAACCCTATATGCAAAACAGAAAAAGAGACACAGAAATACAGAACAGACTTTTGAACTCTGTGGGAGAATGTGAGGGTGGGATATTTCAAAAGAACAGCATGTATACTATCTATGGTGAAACAGATCACCAGCCCAGGTGGGATGCATGAGACAAGTGCTCCGGCCTGGTGCACTGGGAAGACCCAGAGGAGTCGGGTGGAGAGGGAGATGGGAGGGGGGATCGGGATGGGGAATAAGTGTAAATCTATGGCTGATTCATATCAATGTATGACAAAACCCACTGAAATGTTGTGAAGTAATTAGCCTCCAACTAATAAAAAAATTTAAAAAAAATAAAATAAAAAAAAAAGTCAACAATCAATAAATATTCCATGGCTACATCATATCATGTTTCCAGCTCCTTACTACCTATTTTTTGGTTCTTAAACCAGACTCACATATTTTAGGGTTTTGTTATGGCAGCCCTCCACTTCCAAGTACCTATTTCTCTTGAAACTCTTACTGCAAGAGGAACAATCAGAAACCACAGTAGTGTAGAAGAATGCATGTGTACAAGAACGCTATATTGTGTCCGACTCTTTGCAACCCCATGAACTGTAGCCCATCAGGCTCCTCTGTCCTTGGGATTTCCCAGGTGAGAACACTGGATTGGGTTGTCATTTCCTCCTCCAGGGGATCTTTGCAACCCAGGGATTGAATCCACGTCTCCTGTATTGGCAGGCAGATTTGTTACCACTGAGCTACCTGGGAAACCCATGTACAAGAATACAAACTACCTAGATCCTGTGTTGGTGGATCAGTTGAGTGCTGGTTGATTCACAATGGGCTTACCTGGGTGATTCTGCAGATCTGGAGCTCATTCATGCATCTGTGAGAGATTAGCTGAGCCTGGTTCACTTAGCAGCTCTGTTTCATGTGTTGCTTGCTCATCCTCTGGGATCATCCAGGGCATGTTTTTCTCCTGGCAATGAATGTGTGCAAGAGTAAACACCCAGTCATACAAGCACTTTTCAAATTTTAATCCAGCAGTGTTTGCTAATATTTCATTAGCCTAGACAAGTCATGTGGCCAAGTCTAAAGTCCGATAAGGGAAGGAAAATTACTCTCTGCTCATCAAGGAAGAATAAATGTTTCTGAAAAATGTCAAATTTATTGCGGTTTGCAATGGACTATTTTTTTTTAAATAAAGAGTTTTTAAAAGTTTTAAGTTTAGAACAAGATTGTACAAAAAGTACAAGGGGTTCCCATACACCCCCTTTCCTGACCTCACACAATTTCCCTATTATGAAACTCTTGCATTTATGTAGAACATTTGTTATATTTGATGAGACAATGGTTATATGTTGTTAGCAACTAGAGTCCATAGTTTACATTAAGGATCAGTTTTTGTGTTGTATAGTCCTATAGGTTTTGACAATGCATAATGTCAAGGGTCCATCATAGTAGTGTGCCTATAAGTATAGTTTCACTTCCCTGAAAATCCCCTGTGGTCCACTTACTAACCTCTTCCTCTCATCCAAGCATCCTTGCAAATGCTAACTTTTTAAATTCATCCCCATAGTTTTGCCTTTCACTGAATGTGACATAGTTGGAATCATACAAGATGTATCCCTTTGGATTGGCTTCTTTCACTTAGCAATATAAGCTCCTCCATATCTTTTTGTGACTTAACAGATTATTTCTTTTTTAGTTCTGTGTAATATTCTATTGCATGGTTATGCCACAGTTTATCCATTTACCTGTTGTAAAACCTCTAAGTTGTTTCCAACTTAAATCTACTACAAACATCTGCATGCAAGTTATTGGTGTGGACATACATTTTCAGCTCATTTGAGTAAATAATGGGGAACAAACTGCAATAAATTTGACTTTTTTTCAGAAATATAATATGGAGCATTCACAGATTGTATGCTGAGAGTATGTATAGTTTTATAAGTAGCTACCAAGCTACACTCCAAAGTGGCTGGAACAGTTTGAATTCTCATGAGCAATTCCTATTGTTCACAGTCTCAGCAGTATTTGATTTTTGTAAGTGTTCTGGATTTTAGCCATTTAATAGATGTGTATTGATATCTCATTGCTATGATCTACAATTTCCTAATGACATATGATGTTAATCATGTTTTCATATGTTTATTTGGCATCTATATATTTTCTTTGATGAAGTGGCTGTTGCAATCTATTTCTGCTTTTTCAATCAAGTTATTTTCTTACAGTTTTGATTTAAGAAGTGTTTTTGTTTGCTGTATATATATTTTTTCATTTATTTTTATTAGTTGGAGGCTGATTACTTTACAATATTGTAGTGGTTTTTGTCATACATTGACATGAATCAGCCATGGATTTACTGCTGTATATTTTGAATAAAAATTCTTTATCAGATTGTCTTTACAAATGTTCTCTCCCAGTCTGTGGCAGTTCCTCTCATTCTCTCTCTTTTGTAAAAACTTTCATTAAAAAACATTTTAATTTTACTTTTGTCTGCACTGCACAACATGTGGGACCTTAGTTCCCTGACCAGAGATGGAACACAGGTTCCCTGCAGTGAAAGCACAGTCTTGACCCCTAGACCGCCAGAGAAGACCCTCTCATTCTCTTTATAATGCCTTTTTCAGAGAAGAATTTTAGAATTCTAGTTATGTCCAATTTATGAATTCATTCATTCAAGGATCATGTCTTTGTTGTTGTATCAAAAAAAAAAGAATCATCACCAAACTTGAGGTCTTTTAGATATTCTCCAGTATTATCTTCTAAATGTTCTTTAGTTTTATGTTATACATTTAGGTCTATAGTCCATTTTGAGTTAATTTTTATGAAGGATGAAGAGTCTGTATCTAGATCAAGTGTTTTTAAAAATTTTTATTTATTTTTACAGTTGTTCCAGCACTATTTGTTGAAAAGATCATTTCTCCATTGAACAGACTTTCCTTCTTTGTCAAAGATCAGTTGACTAATTTTGTGTGGGTCTATTTCTGGTTTTTTTCTCCCAACATTATCACAAATATAACAAATGCTCCAAAAATGTGTGAGGTGAGGAAAGGGGTTGTATGGAAACGTTCGCACTTACAATTTTGCTGTGAACCTAAAACATTTTAAAAGTCTATATTCAAAAAAGTTATTCATTGCAAAGTTCCTTAAATATTTGGTAGAATGCATCAGTGAACCCACCTGGGTCTAGTGTGCTCTATTTTGGAAGGAGATTAATCATTGATTCATGTACTTAAAAATATGTAAGTCAATTTAAATTGTATATTTCTTCTTGTGTAAATTTTGGTACACCGTGTATTTCAAGAAATTATTTGATTTCATCTAAGTCTTCAAGTTTGTGGGCTTAGAATTGTTCATAATGTTCCTTTATCTTCTTTTTAGTAGCCAGACTGTATATAGTGATGGCCTGTCATTCATTTCTGATATAAACAGCTTGTAGCATTTTTCTTTTTCTCTTAATTAATTTGGCTAGAATCTTATCAATCTTGCTGTTTGAAGAAAATAAGCTTTATTGATTTTTCTCAATTGATATCCTATTTTCAATGCCATTGGATTCTGCTCTATTTTTTTTAATTGAGGTATAATTGATAGTTAACATTATATTCATTTCAGGTGTACAATGCAATTATCCAATATTTATTTATATTGTGAAATGATTACCACAATAAATGTAGTTAACATCTGTCAACCTACATAGGTACAATTTTTTATGAGAGCATTTAAGATTTATTCTCTTACCAATTTTCAAATATATAATATTATTAATTCTAGACATCATGCTGTATGACATTCCCAGGACTTATTTACCTTATAACTGGAAGTTTGTATCTTTTAACCAGCTTCTTCCATTTTACCCATCCTCTGCTCCCTGCCTCTGGCAGGCACCAATCCATTTTCTGCATCTATGAGTTCAAAAAACTTTTTTTGGTTGCAAGTAGAAGTAAGTTTATGTGGTATTAGTCTTTCTCTGTCTGAATTATTTCACTTAGTCTAGTACTTTCAAGGTCTGTCCATGTTGTCACAAATAGAAAGATTTCATTTTTAATAGATGAATGATATTCCATTATATATAAATCATATTTTTATCCATTCGTCCGTGGATATGCAGGTTGTTTCCCTGTCTTGGATATTGTAAACCATGCTGCAATGAACACAGGGGTGGATATATATTTTCAAATTAGTGTGTTTGTTTTTTCCAGATAAATACCCAGAAGTGGTATTGCTGGGTCATATGGTGTATAATTTTTTACTTTTATGAGGAACCTCTCTAATGAATTCCATAGTGGCTTCACCAATTTACATTCCCACCAACATTACACAAAAGTTCCCTTTACTCCACATCCTTACCAACATTTGTTATCTTTTGTCTTTTTGATAATAGCCATTCTAACAGAAATGAGGTGATAGCTCACTGTAATTCAGTCCCATCACTTAATGGCAGATAGATGGGGAAACAGTGAAAGACTTTATTTTCTTGGGCTCCAAAATCAGTGTGGATGGTGACTGTAGCCATGAAATTAAAAGATGATCGCTCCTTGGAAGAAAAGCTATGATCAACCTAGACAGCATATTCAAAAGCAGAGACATTACTTTGCCAACAAAGGTCCATATAGTCAAAGTTATGGTTTTTCCAGTAGTCATGTATGGATGTGAGAGTTGGACCATAAAGAAGGCTGAGTGCTGAAGAATTGATGTTTTTTAACTGTGGTATTGGAGAAGACTCTTGAGAGTCCCTTGGACTGCAGGAGATTAAACCTGTCAATCTTAAAGGAAATCAACCCTGAATGTTCATTGGAAGAACTGATGCTGAAGCTGAAGCTCCAGTCGTTTGGCTGCCTGATGCAAAGAGCTGGCTGATTGGAAACGACCCTGATGCTGGGAAGGGTAGAAGGCAGGAGGAGAAGGGGATGACAGAGGACAAGATGGCTGGATGGCATCACTGACTCAATGGACAAGAGTTTGAGCAAGCTCCAGGAGAAGGTGAAGAACAAGGAGGCCCTGGCATGCTGCAGTCCATAGGGATGCAAAGAGTCGGACATGACTGAGCGACTGAACAACAGCAGCTAGCAATGATGAGCATCTCTCCATGTACCTGTTGTAACTCCTATATGTATTTTTTTGAGAATGTCTATTTAAATCTTCTACCCATTTTTTAGTCATGTTGTTTGTTTCTTTGCTATTGAGTTTTTTGAGTTTTTAAGATATATTTTGGATACTGAGATATGAGATATATGATTTTCAAATATTCCCTCCCATTCAATAGGCTGCCTTTTCATTTTGTTAAGCTTCTTTTGCTGTACAGAAGCTGTTTGGTCTGATGTAGTTTTAGTTATTTTTATTTTGTTTGCCTTTCCTTTTGGTTCCAAATTCAAAAGGTCGTAAGGAAGATTGGCATCAAGGAGCTTACCACCTATGTTTTCTTCTAAGAGTTTTATGATTTCAAGTCCTACATTCAAGTCTTTCATCCATTTTGAGTTAATTTTTGTGTTTGGTGTAAGATGGTGTGCTGTCCATTTTCATTCTTTTGCATGTGCTGTCCAATTTTCTCAGCACTATTTAGTGAGGAAACTTTTCTTTCCCCATTGTGTATTCTTGGCTCCTTTCTTGTAAATTAATTGACCATATATGTGTGGGTTTATTTCTGGGCTCTCTATTCTGTTCCAATGATCTATGTGTTTGATTTTATGCCATTACCAAACTGTTTTGATTTCTGCTCTAATTTTTATTGCTTCAGCTTTCTTTGGATTTAATTTTCTGTCCTCTTTTCTAGTGTCCTAAGTTGAAAGCAAGGTTACTGATTTTATATCTTCTTTCTTTTTAGTATATGCTTTTGTCTCTTAGTCACTGCTTTCACTACATTGCACAAATTTTCATAAATTGTATTTTTATTCTTATTTACTTCAGATATTTAAAATTTTTTCTTGCAGCTTATTTTTTATTTCATGTGTTATTTTAAAAGTGTGTTGTTTAATCTCCAAATATTTGGACTTTTTTCACTATCTTTCTGCTGTTGATTTCTAGTTTAATTCCACTGTGGTATGAGAATTGCTATATTTGATTTCTATTATTTTAAATTTGTTAAGGTGTATTTTATGGTGCAGAATGTGGCCTATCTTATTTAATGTTTTATGTGGGCTTGAGAAGAATGTGTATAATTCTATGTTCTTATTATTTAGTCACTAAATCGTGTCCGACTCTTTTGTGTCCCTATGGACTGTAGCCCTCCAGGCTCCTCTGTCCATGCTATTTAATACTGGAGTGGGTTGTCATTTCCTTCTGCAGGGGATCTTCCTGACCCAGGGATTGAACCTGCATCTTCTGCATTGCAGGCAGATTTTTTACTTCTGAGCCACTGGGAAAGCTCTCAATTCAATCCAGTTAATTGATGGTGCGGTTGAGTTGAACTATTTCTTCACTGTTTCTCTGACTCTGGAGTTGGTTTTTCCTGGTGGAAAGTTGTTGAAGTCTTGAACCATGATGGTGGATTCATCTCTTTCTCTTTGCAGTTCTATCAGTTTTTGCCACATGTACTTTTATACTCTGTTGTTAGGCACATAAACACTAAGGATGGCTACATCTTCTTGGAGGACTGACCTGTTTATTACTGTGTAACGTTCCTTTATCTTTGATAATTTTCTGAGGTTTTTATAAAGATTTGAATTTTTTTCCATTCTTTTCTTTGTAAAGATTTATTTATTTCATGTTTAGCTGTGCTGGGCCTTCATTGCTAGCACAAGCTTTCTCTAGTTGCGGTAAGCAGGGGCTACTCTTTGTTGTGTTATGTGGGCTTCTCATTGTGGTGGCTTCTCTTGTTGCAGAGCATGGGCTTTAGGCACTCAAGCTTCAGGAACTGTGGCTCCCAGGCTTAGTTGCTCAGCCTGTGGGATCCTCCCAGACAAAGGATCTACCATGTCCCCTGCATTGCAAGGTGGATTATTAACCACTAGACCACCAGGGAAGACCCCAAGATCTGAAATAATTTGGCAAAATTTGAGATTGGCAAACAGAATCGTAAGTATAGAGCTGTTGAACAGAAATGTAATATGGACCATAAATAATTTAAAGGTTTTAAATTACCATATTTAAAAAGTTAGCAAGAGATAAAATTAATTTTAATAATGTGGTATATTTAACATAATATATTCAAAATATAATCAACATAAAGCTGTTAATTTATTTTATATTCATTTTTATATTACTTCTTTGATGTTTGCTTATTTCACACTTTAATTCCCATCTTCATTTATGCTTATCATATTTTAATTGCTCAGGGGTCACGTGGGTCTAGAGGTTACCATATTGGACAGTGCAGGTGTATATATTTTTGTATAATAAAAGACTTCAAATAATAAATATTTCAAAATTAATTAATGTAATAAAGCATTGTAAATTGTCTATACATATACACATATAATGTGAGCACTGGAGAGAATTTTAAAGCAAGACTTACCACATAAAGTAGTAGATTGGCATACATAAAAATTCTAATTATGCATGTAAACAAGGGTATTTGCAATATAAATAACAAATGTGCTACTAATCTCCTTATTAAATTCAGAGTTTTTAGAAATCAATTAGAAAAATCAATAATCCAACAGAAAATAATGAGAAGACTTTTCCCATTAATGTGAGGTTTTTTTTTTCAATTCATTAAATTTTCTTCTGATTATTTCTCAGAGTTCCTCACCTCTCTGCTTACATTACCCATCTCTTTCTCCATGCTGTCCACTGTTTCTGTTAAAACTTTTAACATATCTGAGTATGGTTCTGATGCTGTCTTTGTCCCATCGGACTGTTTTTCCTTGTCTTCTGGCATTACCTGTACTTTTGAAATCATTCTCCTCAGATTGGGACTTGAATTCAATGTTCAAGAACTTGAACTCAGTGTGCAAGAACTTGAACCTGCCCAAAACCCTGCTTGGGACTCCTACTCACGGTCTTTTAATTAGAATCACTCACCTGGTGTCTGGACTTACTGAGGCTCAGGTTCTTCCAGTGAGAGGCAAAGTGATAGGCAAAAAGTAGATTTATTAATATAGGACACTTGTTATTTGGCAAAATTTGTAAGAAATGCAAGCAGGCAGGTGAGGGAGCTCAGCCCCAAAAGATTAAGTGGACTACAATTTTGTAGTCAAAGGAAAGTGGGGGAGGGGGAAAGACTGCCTTCTATGAGTAGATTTCAAGCTTGCATCACTAACTCCTCCTTCAAATTGGGCAGGAGAGTGTCTGACCCTGTGAGGTCAAACCAGGATTAACAGATCACTTACAAAAATCAGTAGAAAGCTGGTGGCAGTTTTCTTTCACCTAATGGCCTGTGGCGTATCTTGTGCTTTTATTTATGAATTTATAGTTAAGCAAGCCTACTTCATTCCACAGTGGTCCCATAGCTTTCCTGAGAGATCATTAACTTACAGTGGTCTCCCAAAGACTCTAAGGTTTCCTTCGCTATCTGTAGTTCCCTCCTGGGACTTCTAAAACTATCTGTATAACTATCCTATTCTATCCCTGTCACTTTCTCAGTGAATGCTGAACATGTTGTATTAAGGAATTGATCTGTATTGGCTTTTAGTGTGAGCAGGAACATTCATCTTTCTTGGACTTAAGCTGTATTTAATTTCTGTTTTAGCCCCAAATGCGAGAGTCTTTACATCACTCTTCTGTCATTATTTGGTCTTCTCTTTGTGGGCTTCCTTGGTGACTCGGAGGTTAAAGCGTCTGCCTGTAATGCGGGAGACCTGGGTTTGATCCCTGAGTCGGGAAGATGCCCTGGAGAAGGAAACGGCAACCCACTCCAGTATTCTTGGCTGGAGAATCCCATGGATGGAGGAGCCTGGTGGGCTACAGTCCGCGGGGTCCCGAAAGTCAGACACGACTGAGCAACTTCACTTTCACGTTTGAGTCTAGGCTCTCCTGAAACTCGTTTCAGAGAAAGTCTGCATCTCTCATTTGTTTAAGTTATGATCCGCTTGATTACACTGGAGCCCTGATGGTATGGTGGTAAGAAGTAGGGGTGGAGAAGCAGTTTATAATCTTATGACCAAGTCTCAAGCTTTTAGTGTGTACACGTCCTGGGCTGTGACTTTCACAATTGTTTTTCCTATCACGAGTAAGACAGTAAGATGAGAGGGGATTGGTTGGGAGGAATGATCTCTCATCTGGAATATTGCTCTGGTAAAGTGGTCATGTATGGATGTGAGAGTTGGACTATGAAGAAAGCTGAGCGCCGAAAAATTGATGCTTTTGAACTGTGGTGTTGGAGAAGACACTTGAGAGTCCCTTGGATTGCAAGGAGATCCAACCAGTCCATCCTGAAGGAGATAAATCCTGAGTGTTCATTGGAAGGACTGATGCTGAAGCTGAAACTCCAATACTTTGGCCACCTCATGCGAAGAGTTGACTCATTGGAAAAGACCCTGATGCTGGGAGGGATTGGGGGCAGGAGGAGAAGGGGATGACAGAGGATGAGATGGCTGAATGGCATCACCGACTCGATGGGCATGAGTTTGAATAAACTCCAGGAGCTTGTGATGGACAGGGAGGCCTGGCGTGCTGTGATTCATGGGGTCGCAAAGAGTTGGACATGACTGAGCGACTGAACTGAATTGAAAGTGTTCTTTGTTTTTTACCTTGAAGAGTAGATCATTGTCATGGAAAACATTGGGATTATTTCAGAATTTTTGCACAATTATTCCACAATTTTTTTTAACCTCCTCCTTTAAAAGTCATGAAATGGTCTTTCGGTCTTTTTTGGATTATCTCTGTGAAAACACTATGGGGAACTTGATGATAAAACTCCCAAAATGCTTTGGGAAGCTCTGATTGTAGCTTCTGGATCCATCATGCTCATGCTAGTTGATACTTAGCCTTCACCAATTTGTCAAAATTATTATTGAAATGTTCCTACCAGTGTCTGGCTCCAGCAGCTTCTGCTCCTAGGTCTTGGTAAGCAGATCTAAGCTGTGGCTCTAGATTTTCTTGTTCCTCCAGCTTGTGGGGTAGTAATTTCCCCTAAAACCTTATTTCTCTAATGGGTCAAAATAAGTCATTGATGATTAATTTGTTCAGCTTTTTCTTATTGTAAGGATGAGGATGATAAAACTCAAACTCTTTATACATAGAACTGGAGCTGGAAGTTTTATTTAAGAAATGTTTGTATCACCAATTTTATTGAATTTATATTAAAAGAAGGAGAGAAAGGAAGACAGGGATTTTTTTTTCTATAATAACCAAGAACTAGTATTTCATAACAGATTTACTTCTTTCCTGAATACAAGCAAGTAGAGAAAGTGGTACTAGAATTGAGTTGAGTGTCTTTTACTTGCAAAAGTTTGAAATAACCCAAGAGAGTATATATTCAGATTTTGTAGATATAAAAGAGAGACTGAGTTGGAATTGTTTTTTTTTTTTTTTATTTATCTATTTTTAATTGGAGGATATTTGCTTTACAGTATTGTGTTGGTTTCTGCCTTACATCAACATCAACCTGCCATAGGTATATATATATATATATACCCCCTCCTCTCAAACCTCCTTCCCATCTCCCATTTCATGCCACCTCTCTAGATTGTCACAGAGCATGAGTTTGAGCTCCCAGAGTCATATAGCAATTCCCACTGGCTATTTTACATATTTTACATATGGTAATGTATTTTACATACGGTAATGTATTTGTTTCCATGCTACTCTCTCAATTTGTCCCACCCACTCCTTCCCCTACTGTGTCCACAAGTCTGTCCTCTGTGTCTGCAAATAGAGTTAGAATTAGTTTGGCTTAAATTCTTTCCATACGTTGTTTGCTCTAAGGTCTTAATTATTCATTGCAAGCATTTACTCTAGTTTCTAAAATTTCTCACTAAAACTTGCCTCACTTTCTAAGTTTGTCATGTAGATTCAGGCAATTTATAACATTTGGAGTATTTCTATAAAAGTACTCAACAAAATCAATCAGCAAAGAAATATTTTCATGACCTGATACTCCAATAGTTAAATATCTTCAATATTTTCAAAACAAACAAACAAATCACATTTGGATAAAAACTGAAGATGGAACATTTTGAAGAATTATTCGTAAAATTCAAGTGTTCTCAAATTAAAGCTTATAGTGGAAACTGTTTCACAATTTTAATTATATTGGTCCCCAATGTTTATAATGGGTTACAATACCTAAACTGGATGAGAAAAGCCAAGTACAAAATGTCATGACTTAAACCACATAAAGGCTCTTAATATTTTTGCTAATTTCCACCCCCCTCAGGCATATGTTGTGAAATGTAGACTTCTGCAAGTAACTGGCACACCCACACTCCAGAGTCCCCAGTGAGTTGCAGAGAAGTTCCAAGACTTAAGAATTATTCCTCTTTTTAAAATAACTAAAATAAGGAAAACCATCATTTTTCTTCATAAAAATTGGATAAAAACTGTCTTTTTACTTGAGGGTGTATTTGTGTCTCAGTCACAGATTAAATATAGTTGTTTCTGTGTGTGTTTGTAGTGTGGTCTGTAAATCAAGAGACAATCTTTCCAAAGGAGAACTGTATGTGAAATAGTGGAGTATGTGCTTTTCTTGACTCCTGCCATTCTCAACCTTTTCCCAATTTTAAGTCAGATAGATGCTTAGAGCCCAGAAATCTTGTTTCAAGCTCTCCTCCTTAAGTGCATTTGTTTTGCAAATAGAAAGGGCCATTGACTTAATCATTTGTAGCCATTTATCAAGCATTTAGAACATGCCAGATGCCAGCCTAGTTCGTTTTTCCTTCTTTATCCTTACTATCATTTAAGGGGAGAACTATCCTTCCTTTTAAAAAGGTTATTTGTTAACCAGGGAAATTTTTTGGCCTACTATTAATTGATTGAACGTCTCTTCTGGTCAGAAGCAGAGATGCTTCAAAAAGGCAAATGAAACAGCTTCTAAAAGCAAAGGGCCAATTCCAAAGACTGCCCCAGAGGGCACCTTCCTGATGAGGAGCTGTTACTCTGCCATAACAGTCCAGTTTATTCAACAGTTCAACATATAATCAAGATAGCCATGTGCTCATGTTGTTTTTTTGGTGGCCAGGACACTATCAGTCCTGAGGCAACTGTAATAAAATAGAGATTGCACTTTGCAGAAGTTTTGGAAATTTCATTGTTGCTGTGATATTTGACTGGAGTCCTTGAAATCAGGGCATGGCTGTCTCCACTTCAACTCCAAAGTAGAGTTCTGGACAAGAAAGGAACCCCCTTCCTTTCATCCATTGCAAGATTTTATAATCTCTTTAATAATTCAGCTCCACCCCCACCTCCATCTCTGATACCTACAAATTCACACCAAATAGCTTGGTTTAGGAATAATCATCCTGCGAGAAGTGGGAAAAATCAGTCTGTTTTTCCAAATTTTACAACTAGATGAATATACTGAGGGTTCTTCTCCTACCGCCTCTTTGGAGAACTTTAAACATTTTTTCCATCTTTGTCTACAAGCATGAGGGTGCTGTCTTCATCCATCATCTTGACTGAAGTGGCATTACTTGGTTTCTCCACCTCGTGAATAGATTTTATGATGTAAAAGTGTCATATGTAAGCATATCAATTGGGAGCATAGTGAAGAGAAAATGTGTAGGTTGGCATGCAGCTGGTTCTGTATTAGATTAAGAAATGTGAAATAGCTATAATGTTCCTTGATTTCAGGGCAGTTTTTATTATTGCCAGCATTGTTTCAAGCAGAAGTTTCACTCTTGGTCTCAGGTTCTGAATGAAACTTCCCTTACACATGGAAATAGATAATCTGGACCAGAGGAAATTAAAGCACAGAAAGAAAACAAAGCCAAAATGAAACTAACAGGTGGTGCTACTGATAAAGAACCCACCTGCCAGTGCAGGAGACATAAGAGACACGGGTTCAATCCCTGAGTCAGGAAGATCCCCTGGAGTAGGGAATGGCAACCTGCTCCAGTATTCTTGTCTGGAAAATCCCACGGACAGAGGAGACTGGCAGCCTATACTCCATAGGGTTGCCAAGAGTTGGAAACGGCTGAAGTGACCTAATGTGCACATATTTACACTACATAGGATGAGTGTATTTGTTATAAGTGATTCAAAAACTTGACTTCCAGTTTTATAGAAATCAAATTAAATAAAGGCACACCTACCTACATGTGCATATATTTAATTAGCTGAAATGAATAAGTATGCTAACTCCTCAAGGGACGTACAAGTATATCCTCTTCACTCAGTTCAGTTCAGTCGCTTAGTCGTGTCTGAATCATTGCAACCCCAAGGACTGCAGCATGCCAGGCCTCCCTGTCCATCACCAACTCCCGGTGATGTCCATCGAGTCATGTCCATCGAGTCACTGATGCCATTCAACCATCTCATCCTCTGTCACCCCTTCTCCAGCCTTAATGTTTCTGAGCATTAGGGTCTATTCAAACGAGTCAGTTCTTCATATCAAGTGGCCAAAGCATTGGAGTTTCAGCTTCAGCATCAGTTCTTCCAATGAACACCCAGGACTGATTTCCTTTAGGATGGACTGGTTGGATCTCCTGGCAGTCCAACGGACTCTCAAGAGCCTTCTCCAGCACAACAGTTCAAAAGCATCAATTCTTTGGCACTCAGCTTTCTTTATAGTCTGACTCTCACATCCATACATGACTACTGGAAAAATCATAGCCTTGACTAGACGGACCTTTGTTGGCAAAGTGTTTTTTAATATGCTGTCTAGGTTGGTCATAACTTTTCTTCCAAAAAGCAAACATCTTTTGATTTCAGGGATGCAGTCACCAATTGCAGTGATTTTGGAGCCCAAGAAAATAAAGTCAGCCACTGTTTCCACTGTTTCCCCATCTGTTTGCCATGAAGTGATGGGACCAGATGCTATGATTTTAGTTTTTGAATGTTGAGCTTTAAGCCAAATTTTTCACTCACCCCTTTCACTTTCATCAAGAGGCTCTTTAGTTCTTCTTCACTTTCTGCCATAAGGGTGGTGTCATCCGCATATCTGAGGTTATTGATATTTCTCCCAGCAATCTTGATTCCAGCTTGTGCTTCATCCAGCCCAGAGTTTCTCATGATGTACACTGCATATAAGTTAAATAAGCAGGGTGACAATATACAGCCTTGACTGTATTTGGAACCAGTCTGTTGTTCCATGTCCAGTTTTAACTGTTGCTTCCTGACCTGCATACAGATTTCTCAAGAGGCAGGTCAGGTGGTCTGGTATTCCCATCTCTTTCAGAATTTTCCACAGTTTGTGGTGATCCACATAGTTGAAGGCTTTGGCAGAGTCAATAAGGCAGAAATAGATGTTTTTTCTGGAACTCTCTTGCTCTTTTGATGATCCATTGGATGTTGGCAATGTGATTTCTGGTTCCTCTGCCTTTTCTAAAACCAGCTTGAACATCTGGAAGTTCACGGTTCACATATTGCTGAAGCCTGGCTTGAAGAATTTTGAACATTACTTTACTAGTGTGTGAGATGAGTGAAATTGTGTGGTAGCTTGAGCATTCTTTGGCATTGCCATTTTTGGGATTGGAATGAAAACTGATGTTTTCCAGTCCCGTGGCCACTGCTGAGTTTTCTACATTTGCAGGCATATTGAGTGCAGCACTTTCAGAGCATCATTTTTTAAGATTTGGAATAGCTCAACTGAAATTCCATCATCTCCACTAGTTTTGTTTGTAGTGATGCTTCCTAAGGTCCACTTGACTTCACATTCCAGGATGTCTGGCTCCAGGTGAGTGATCACACCATCGTGATTACCTGGGTCGTGAAGATCTTTTTTGTACAGTTCTTCTGTGTATTCTTACCACCTCTTCTTAATATCTTCTGCTTCGGTTAGGTCCATACCATTTCTATCCCTTATTTTGGCCATCTTTGCATGAAATGTTCCCTTGATATCTCTAATTTTCTTGAAGAGATCTCTAGTCTTTCCCATTCTATTGTTTTCCTCTATTTCTTTGCACTGATAGCTGAGGAAGGCTTTCTTATCTCTCCTTGCTATTCTTTGGAACTCTGCATTCAGAAGGGTATATCTTTCCCTTTCTCCTTTGCTTTTCACCTCTCTGCTTTTCAAAGTTATTTGTAAGGGCTCCTCAGATAGCCATTTTGCTTTTTTCCATTTCTGTTTCTTGGGGATGGTTTTTATCCCTGTCTTCTGTACAATGTCATGAACCTCCATCCATAGTTCATTAGGCACCCTGTCTATCAGATCTAGTCCCTTAAATCTATTTCTCACTTCCACTGTATAACTGTAAGTGATTTGATTTAGGTCATACCTGAATGGTCTAGTGGTTTCCCTACTTTCTTCAATTTTAGTCTGAATTTGGCAATAAGGAGTTCATGATCTGAGCCACAGCCAGCTCCCAGGCCTTGGAGTACAGAATAAAGCAGGGCAAAGGCTAATAGAGTTTTGCCAAGAGAATGCAGTGATCATAGCAAACACCCTCTTCCAACAACAGAAGAGAAAACTTTACATATTGACATCACCAGATGGTCAACACTGAAATCAGATTGATTGTATTTTTTGCAGCCAAAGATGGAGAAGCTCTATACAGTCAGCAAAAACAAGACTGGGAGTTCATCTTTCAGTGTCCTGTCTTTTTGCTTTTTCATGCCATTAAGGGGTTCTCAAGGCAAGAATACTGAAGTGGTTTGCCATTCCCTTCTCCAGTGGATCACATTTTGTCAGAACTCTTCACCATGACCTGTCCGTTATGAGCCCTGCACAGCATGGCTCATAGTTTCATTGAGTTAGACAAGGCTGTGGTCCTTGTGATTAGATTGGTTAGCTTTCTGCAATTGTGATTTTCAGTCTGTCTGCCTTCTGATGGAGAAGGATAAGAGGCTTATGGAAGCTTCCTGATGGGAGAGACTGACTGAGGGGGCAACTGGGTCTTGTTCTGATGGGCAGGGCCATGCTCAGTAAATCTTTAATCCAATTTTCTGTTGATGGGTAGAGCTGTGTTCCCCTCTTGCTATTTACTTGGAGCCAAACTATGGTGGAGGTAATGAAGATAATGGTGACCTCCCTCAAAAGGTCTAATGCATGCACTCAGTGCCCCCAGCTCTGCAGCAGGCCACCACTGACCCATGCCTCTGCTGGAGACTCCTGGACACTCACAGGCAAGTCTGGGTCAATCTCTTGTGGGGTCACTGCTCCTATCTCCTGGGTCCTGGTGCAAACAAGGTTCTGTTTGTGTCCTCTAAGAGTCTATTTCCCAGTCCTGTGTAAGTTCTGATAGCTCTATGGTGAGGTTAATGGCGACCTCCTCCAAGAGGGCTCATGCCATTCCCAAGTCTGCCTCAGCCAGAGCCCCTGTCCCTGAGGCAGACCACTGCTGACCCATACCTCCACAGGAGATGCTCAAACACAGATCTGTCTCCATCTCTGTGGGGTCCCTGGGTCCTGGTGTGCACAAGGTATGTTTGAGCCCTCTGAGCATCTCTGGTGGGAGTGGGGTTTGATTCTAAATGCAGTTTTGCCCCTCCTACCATCTTGCTGGGGTTTCTCCTTTGCCATTGGGCGTGAGGTATCTCTTCATGGCTGCTCCAGCAAAGTGCAGCCACTGCTTTCTGAATAAAAAATTTGTAAAACAATTTATTGAATGGTTTTTAAAATATCATAATGCAGTTGTGGATATAAGATGAGTAAAAAGGATTTGAGCAAATGTAGTTCCAGTGATAAAATTTCTGGTCATTGGGTTTATTGGAGGAGAAAGTTTGAACAAGCATTTGTGGAAATCCTTCTCCAGGCATGGTAGAAAGTTTGGATAACATTGAAAGAAAGCTGGACTAGAAATCAAGATCCTGACTTGGAATTCTAGTTCTGAAGGTGACTCTACATTTAACTTTTATTAAGTCACCCTCTCCATTCCCCTGTTTTTCTTTGGGCTTGGAAACATATGTTTCAGTTCGGTTTTGTTTTCTTCTGTCTCTCTAGCACCTAAAAAACTGCTGCCTGGTGCATAATAAGTGCACAATAAATATTTGTCAATACATTTGTGGAGTGAATAGAAGAAATGGATAGCATAGTACCAGATTGACAAAGTGAAACTATCTTTGATGAATATAAAATACCTTACAAATGTTGAGTGAGGGCAAGAGGGAGGCTTGGAAGATTGGAACAATTTTGTCTTATTTCTGGGTGTCTTAATCTGCTTGGGGTAATAATAATAAATACCACAACTAGGTCGTTTACACAACAGAAATTTACTAATGTATTCTCACAGTTCTGGAGGCTGGAAATTCGAGATAAAGGTGTTAGCAGGGTTGGTTTCCCCTGAGGCCTTTCTCCTGCTTGCAGATGACTGTCTCCTTGCCGTGTCCTCAGATCATCATCCCTCTGTGAGTGTCTGTGTCCTGATCTCTCTTTCTTGCTAGTACACCAGTCCTATTGAATTAGGGTCCTCATAGCGACCTCATCTTATCTTAATTATCTCTTTCATCACATTGAGGGTTAGGTCTTCAACATATGAATTTTAGGAGCATGTAGTTCAATCTAAGCATCAGGTAACCCCAAGGAGAACTAATTCAATGGTACTCTGGCATCTCAGCACATTAACAACAACAACAAACCCTAAGCAGTCATTCCTGAAGTGAGGCAGGATCAAAACTAATAGAATGAGTTTCCAAACTATATTAAGAAAGTGAATTTTAATTATTAAACTCCAAATAAAGATTCTTAGCCAAAATTGTTTTTTAACCCAGATTACATAACTGTTTAACTAGAGTAGAGACACAGATATTTTACAGTAATAGAACATTTGTAAGAGTGAAAATATATAATTCTAACTTTATTTTCTGATTGCTCAATGTTCACATCCTTCAATGGTTAGCATATTTTGAGATTTAGAAAATGTTCTGAAAATTAAATGGGGCCATAAAATCAAAACAGGAAAAGTCACCAATGCCAATTCAAAATATTTGAAAGTCAAGAAGAGCATTAGGAAAGAAGAAAAATAATCCCCATTCTTTCTGCCAATTAGCATAATTTGCCCAAAGTCATTGCAAATCATCTGATTTATTAATATCCACTGGTCAGTTCTACGTACTTATACTCTCAGTGACAGAGATGCTCAATCTCTTCTTTTTAAAACACTTGTATTTTAAACTTGGCTTCTGGGACACAATGTTCTCCTAGTTTCCCTCTCATTTCTTTTTCTTTGTTAATCTATACTCTTTCCAGATCATCTTCTCTACCATAAGGCTTTCAACAGCAAAAATACACAATTGCTTTTCAACTTTATATCTGAAGCTCTGACCACTCTCTTGAAGCCTAGTGTTACACACCCAACTACACAATACCTCAGTTTTTTCTCTCCGGATTTAGCAAACTTTATCCTTGAGACAAATACAAGCCACCTGGTCCTTGAGGCCAAAATCCCCAGTCTCTCACTTGTTCTCCTGACTCTCCCTTGGTAAGCAAATTCTTCAAATAAGTACATGCTTCATGTGGACTTCAGCCAATGTCCTTGATTGGTCTTCTGGTTCCTCTCCAGCCTACTGGTATGCTTGTCCTCCCCAACTCACACCACAAAGCCCAGAGGTCTTTTGATTTAATGAGCTTATAGAACAAAATGAGAAGAAGGGGCTGATGTCTCATGCAGGCTATGGAGAGCAGGAGGATCCCTGGTCTCAGAATGGAGAACCATGCCCAGATGTCTCCTAGGTTCAAGGTTTGTTTCTCCTACACCCTAAAGGGATATACAAAGATGCCAAAGTTCCCCTCTTTATTCACCCTTTCAGTATGCTTTTACTGACAATGGCTTCTGTGTAGTCACACATTTTTTTTTTTTTTTTTGATGTTTAACCTCCTGGTGGCTCCATTTCCCTCTGTGGGAAATAGGTTGGTTGCCATTCCCTTTCTTCCTAGACTACTGGAATGAGATAATGCATCAACAGAGTGCAAACCTCAACCAGTGCTGGCTATATTATTAGTTACAGTTAAGTGGTCATTTTCTTTAGGGAGTATCTTCAGAGGTGCCTTGCTTCATGCTACATGCATGAGAGTCCTGGGTCATCTATCCCTGTCATCTATGGATTCTTGTCATTCTCCCTTCATATTCTAGGCACCCAACCAACCATATGACACCTCAGTTCAGTTCAGTTCAGTTCAGTCAGTCCATCATGTCCGACTCTTTGCGACCTCATGGACTGCAACACGCCAGGCCTCCCTGTCCAACACCAACTGCCGGAGTCCACCCAGACTCGTGTCTTTTGAGTCGGTGATGCCATCCAACCATCTCATCCTCTGTCATCCCCTTCTCCTCCTGCCCTCAATCTTGCCCAGCATCACGGTGTTTTCAAATGAGTCAGCTCTTCACATGAGGTGGCCAAAGCATTGGAGTTTCAGCTTCAGCATCAGTCCTTCCAATGAACACCCAGGACTGATCTCCTTCAGGATGGACTGGTTGGATCACCTTGCAGTCAAAGGGACTCTCAAGAGTCTTCTCCAACACCACAGTTCGAAAGCATCAATTGTTTGGCACTTAGCTTTCTTTATAGTCCAACTCTCACATTCATACATGACTACTGGAAAAATCATAGCCTTGACTAGATGGACCTTTTTTGGCAAAGTAATGTCTCTGCTTTCGAATATGCTGTATAGGTTGGTCATAACATTCCTTCCAAGGAGTAAGTGTCTTTTAATTTCATGGCTGCAGTCACCATTTGCAGTGATTTGGGAGCCCCCAAAAATAAAGTTAGCCACTGTTTCCACTGTTTCCAATCTATTTGCCATGAAGTGATGGGACCAGATGCTATGATTTTAGTTTTCTGAATGTTGAGTTTTAAGTCAACTTTTTCACTCTCCTCTTTCACTTTCATCAAGAGGCCCTTATGTTCTTCTTCACTTTCTGCCATAAGGGTGGTGCCATCTGCATATCTGAGGTTACTGATAATTCTCCTGGCAATCTTGATTCCAGCTTGTGCTTCATCCAGGCCAGTGTTTCTCATTATGTATTCTGCATATAAGTTAAATAAGCAGGGTGACAATATACAGCCTTGACGTACTCCTTTTCTTATTTGGAACCAGTCTGTTGTTCCATGTCCAGTTCTAACTGTTGCTTCTTGACCTGCATACAGATTTCTCAAGAGGCAGGTCAGGTGGTCTGGTATTCCCATCTCTTTCAGAATTTTCCACAGTTTGTGGTGATCCACAGTCAAAGGCTTTGGCATAGTCAATAAGGCAGTAATAGATGTTTTTTCTGGAACTCTCTTGCTCTTTTGATGATCCATTGGATGTTGGCAATGTGATTTCTGGTTCCTCTGCCTTTTCTAAAACCAGCTTGAACATCTGGAAGTTCACGGTTCACATATTGCTGAAGCCTGGCTTGAAGAATTTTGAACATTACTTTACTAGTATGTGAGATGAGTGAAATTGTGTGGTAGTTTGAGCATTCTTTGGCATTGCCATTTTTGGGATTGGAATGAAAACTGATGTTTTCCAGTCTCGTGGCCACTGCTGAGTTTTCTACATTTGCAGGCATATTGAGTGCAGCACTTTCAGAGCATCATCTTTTAGGATTTGGAATAGCTCAGTTGAAATTCCATCACCTCCACTAGTTTTGTTTGTAGTGATGCTTCCTAAGGTCCACTTGACTTCACATTCCAGGATGTCTGGCTCTAGGTGAGTGATCACACCATCATGATTATCTGGGTCGTGAAGATCTTTTTTGTACAGTTCTTCTGTGTATTCTTACCACCTCTTCTTAATATCTTCCACTTCTGTTAGGTCTATACCATTTCTGTCCCTTATTTTGGCCATCTTTGCATGAAATGTTCCCTTGGTATCTAATTTTCTTGAAGAGATCTCTAGTCTTTCCAATTCTATTATTTTTCTCTATTTCTTTGCACTGGTCACTGAAGAAGGCTTTCTTATCTCTCCTCGCTATTCTTTGGAACCTATTGTCACCCAAAAGTAAAACCTCTTATAATGACCAAAGTATTTGTAAAGGCCATAAAAGAAAGGACACTTTTTAGCTCAAAGGTTGGTAAGCAATAGGAACATGAGCCTTCTCTGAAAAATAATAAGAAGTTGTTTACATTAAAAAGTCTTTGACACAGTCCTGCGATATGTGCTATTGTGTTTCAATAATTATTATTACAGTAATTGTTATTGTGGGAATAATATGATCATCTATTTAAACTCCAATCTCAGAGGATATTTCAGATGGTAAAATGGGTTAGTAGTGTGCACATAAGTACTCAAAATGTTTCTGGCCATTAGGGTAAGTGCTGCAATATTCATTAGCATTTTCTTTTTCTCATAGTAATAACCTGGTGAGAAATTTGTTTCTTATTTTCTACAATATATTGACTAATTTATTCAATTTTGTACTGCACTCAATATTTTAATTACATTTTTTGCTACACAAATATAGCAGTTTCGGAATTACTAATCATGTGAGATATACTTTAATAAGTATAAAGCATTTATTTTTGTTGTAATTATTAGCTCAGTAGTGTCGACTCTTTACGACTCCATGGACTGTACTCACCACGCTCCTCTGTCTATGAAATTCCCCAGGCAAGAATAATGGAGTGGGTAGCCATTCTATTCTTCAGGGGATTTTCTCCACCCAATGATGGAACCTGGGTATACCGCACTGCAGGCAGATCTTTACTATCTGAGCCACCAGGGAAGACCAACAATATTTACATACATTTTAAAAATTGCTTTTCAGCCTACTGTATCAAAGAACTGCTTTCCAAAATTATTTAGGTAAATTCTTTCTTCTCTCACTCCAGTGTGGTTATGTTATTAATTTATATAGAGCAGGTTCATTTGTTACTATCTGCATTCCGTTTTGAATTACTCACATATTGATTGCTTTTGTTTGTTTACTTTCTTGGTATCTGAAGGACATGTGAAACATCTATAACTGTTATACATATATCAATTGTCATATATAGATACATCAAATAGATTTATCAATTGTCATGTATAGATATATCAAATGACAATATATAATAGTCAGAGATATAGCAAGAGACATGTTAAGAAAAAAAATTGTCCATTCTTCATTCCTCCTTCTCCATTTGCATTCTTCTTTCCACTCTTGTCTCACTTATCCCTTACAGGTAGCTCATCTCTGATTTCTGGTTGACTATTTCTATATTCTGTTTTAAAGAATTTGTCTTGTAGAGTTTAAAGCATTTATCATTTGTCTTCATTTTTTTTTTTTAAAGAATTCTTGATAGATTGAGGATATCAATCTTTTACTAGTATTTTCTCCCAGTTGGTCACTTGATTTTTTCAATGGTGTCTCGTCATGAACTTTTAAATTTTAATTTTTATCAGTTTTTTATTTCTTCTGCATTTTGATCATAGCTAAGAAGTCTTTCCCTATACCAAAATTAAACAACAATTCACCTTTTTTTTTAATTGCACTTCATGGCTTCAATTTTCACAATAGACTCACTAATCCATTTAGAGTTTCTCTTCTCTGTGGTATGACACTTGGGTCTAATTTTCTTTTTTTCTTTTTTCCCAAGTAGCTACTCAACTTTCCCAGCACCAATAAATAAAAAGCTTATATTTGCTCCTACAATTTGAGATGTCACCTTTGTCAGATACTATATTTCCATATGCATTTTTACTTCTTTTTATTTTTCATCATTGGTCACTTGTTTATTCAAATCCCATTACTTCTTTGTTTTAATTATTAAAATTTCATGGGATGTATTAATATCTGTTAGGGCTAATTCTCTTTGGGATTTCCTTTTTCTGTGTTTTCCTGGTTATTTTGAGTGAATAATTTTCTGTAGGAGTTTTGGTATAAACATTACAATGTTTTATGAGATTTCTGGTTCATTATATTATTTCTGGTTCATTATTTTATTTTATTTTTCTTTAAGGAATCCAACAACATGAACGTTATTTTTTTCTTTGCTTGTCTTCATTTCCACTACTTTTTTATCTGATACTTTTAGTTTTTTTCTGTGTGCCATTTTCATTGTCACTGAATTTACAAATTAAGAAAAATGACATCTTTATAATGTTGACTCATAATTGAAGAGGATGTCTTTTATATATTCAAGTTTACTTTTGTGTTTTTTAGTAGTTGTTTGTGAGAGCATGCTCAGTAGTGTCTGATTCTTTGTGACCCCATGAACTGTAGCTCACCAGGCTCCTCTGTCCATGGAATTTTCCAGGCAAGAATATTGGAGTGGGTTGCCATTTCTTTCTCCAGGGGATCACCTGACTAAGTGGTCAAACACACATCTCTTGCATCTACTGATTGGCAGACTGGTTCTTTAACAGTTGAGCCAGCGGGAAAAATCCTTTTTAGGACTTAAAAATATTTCAGACGTTTTCCTCTCATAGGATTTGCACATTTTTTATTAAGTTTATTCTGAAGTATTTATTTTTTTGTAGCTATTCTAAATGACACTTTCTCTATTATTATGTGCTCTTTTTATTGTTTATGTTTATGAAAGCTATTGATTTTTTACATGTTAATTTTATACCTTACAGTACTTCACTGATTTGAAGAAGGAAATGGCAACTTACTCCAGTATTCTTGCCTGGAGAATCCGCATAGACAGGGGAGGCTGGTGGGCTACAGTCCATTGGGTCTCAAAGAGTTGGACACGACTAAATGACTCGATAATCACTTCACTGATTATTTTACTGTTTGAATCAGTTGTGTCATTTTTTGTTCTCTGTGGTTTTCCAAGTATTCTATTATTTTACATGCAAAGAGGGACAGTTTTACTACTTTTTTAAAAATGAAATACAGTTGATTTATAATATGACACTAGGTTCAAGTGTACACCATAGTGATTCAACATTTTTATAGATCATACTTCATTTAAAGTTGTTATAAAATATTGGCTGTATTTCCTGTGCTGTACAACATATTCTTGTAGCTTATTTATTTCATGCATAGTAGTTTGTATTTCTTAATCTCCCACTACCTTGTCCCACCTCCTTCTCTCTCCTCTCTGGTAACCACTAGCTTGTTCTTTATATCTGTGAGTCTGGTTTTTCTTTTGTTATATTCATTTATTTTTTAGATCCCACTTGTAAGTGATAACATATAATATTTGTCTTTGTCTGATTTATTTCATGAAGTGTAATATCTTCCAGGTAGATCTGTGTTGTTTCAAAAGGCAAAATTTCATTCATTTTTATGGCAGAGTAGTATTCCATCATATATATATATCTTCTTTATCCACTCATCTGTCAATGGACACTTAGGTTGCTTCCATACTTTGGCTATTGTAAATTATGTTGCAATGAACATAGGGGTGTGTTGTTATTGTTCATAAATCATTGGTTCTTTTTACCTTATAGGACTTATGGATTATTTGATTTATTTCTGAAAGCTATTTATTTGGTAGGTCTTGTTTATAATTCTGGAGCAATTCCCACACATATCTGGTCAATCTTTTCAATGTATAGTATTTTACTATATCTATAAAAGTTTCTTGTACTATAATTTGAAATATTATTTTTGATTCATTATTTTATTTTTTTCTTTAAGAAATCCAACAATATGAACGTTATTTTTTCTTTGCTTGTCTTCCATTTCCACTACTTTTTTCCATGATACTTTTGGCTTTTATCTGTGTGCCATTGTCATTATCACTATGAAAATGAAGACTAAGAGAAAGCTACTAAAGCTTGTTTTTCTTTCATTAATGCCCTTTAATTTTTGGGGGGGGTCTATTTTCTTTTAGACAGCCTGCAATTTACTCTTTTTTAAAATTTTAAATTGATTTATTTTTAAATTGAAGGATAATTGCTTTACAGAATTTTGCTAGTTTCCGCCAAACATCAACTTACTCTTTATTTTTTTGAGATAAATTTAACCTTTTTCTTGAATTTCTTTTGAGTTCAACCACCCTTTAGCAAAAAAAAAAAGATTTCTGTTTTTGTCCATTAACTTTTTCTCTAATTTTTAAATTTCTGATTCAAAGTGGTTTTTCATACTTTGAATGTTTGGGTACCTGTAATTAGGTTTGGAGAATTGTGTTAGGCAGCCTTCCAAGATGGCTCTTCAAATTCCCAATTCCTGCAATATATGTTTCCTTGAGTGTGGGCAAAACTTGTGAATATGATGATATGTCAACCTTATAATTACATTATGTTATATGGCAAAAGGAATTTAGCAGGTATAATTAAACTATTTATTTAGTTGACTGTAAGCTATTTAACAGGGAATTTATCCTGAGTGGACCTGAACTATTGAAATAAGTCCTCAAAATAGACAAGAAGTTCAACAGATGCTTGCCTGCTGACCTGGAAGAAAGCAGAGTTCTGTTGTGAACTATCTAGGGAAGAGCTACAAAGCTAGAACAAGACAGCAGGCTCTAGGAACTGAGAATGAGTCCTAGAAAACTATCAGCAAGAAAATGACACCCTTTTTCTGCCTCAATTCCACCAAAGACATGAATAAGCTTAAAAGAGGACCCCAAGCTCCAGTTGAGAACAAAACCCCATCTAATATCTTGATTGCAGCCTTCGGAGATCTTGAGTGGAGAACCTGTTTATGCCTTGCCCAGTCTTCTGATTTACAGAAACCATGAGATAATAAGTGGGTGCTCTTTTAAGTCTTCACCTGACTAGCTCAGTCGATAAAGAGTGAGACTCAATCTCAGGACCCTGGGTTCTAACCTCATGTTGGGCATGTACTTTTCAGCTTCCCAGGTGGCTCAGTGGGTAAAGAATCTTCCTGAAAGGCAGTAGTTTATGGTGATTTGTCATGAAGCAATAGGAAACTAATATATATTTTAGTGTCTGGACATGAGGTGTGAGAAATGTGTGAGTAGTTTGGGAATTAGGCATTGAAAGAGGATAGAATTTGGGGGAACATGATAGACAAAACCTAGAATGTCTTGAACAGACTGTTAGTAGAAATCTGGACTTTGAGGACACTGCCAGTTATATATGGCTCAAAAGAAGTGAGGTACATGTTATTGGAAACTAGGGGAGGGGAATTCTTGTAGAAGCAGAGAGGTAAGCAAAATTGTCAAACCATAGTTTTGATTATATGGAAATTTCTTGGCAAAGTGATGTCTCTGCTTTTTAATATGCTGTCTAGGTTTGTCATAACTTTTCTTCCAAGGAGCAAGCATTTTTTAATTTCATGGATGCAGTCACCATCTGCAGTGATTTTGGAGACAAAGAAAATAAAATCTGCCACTGTTTCCATTTTTTCCCTATCTATTTGCCATGAAGTGATAGGACTGGATGCTGTGATCACCATTTTCTGAATGTTGAATTTTAATCCAGCTTTTTCTTCAGTTCAGTTCAGTCGCTTAGTCGTGTCCGACTCTTTGCGACCGCATGAACTGCAGCACGCCAGGCCTCCCTGTCCATCACCAACTCCAAGAGTTCACCCAAACCCATGTCCACTGAGTCGGTGATGCCATCCAACCATCTCATCCTCCGTCGTCCCCTTCTCCTCCTGCCCTCAGTCTTTCCCAGCATCAGGGTCTCTTCAAATGAGTCAGCTCTTCACATCAGGTGGCCAAAGTATTGGAGTTTCAGCTTCAGCATCAGTCCTTCCAATGAACCCCCAAGACTGGTCTCCTTTAGGATGGACTGGTTGGATCTCCCTGCAGTCCAAGGGACTCCCAAGAGTCTTCTCCAACACCACAGTTCAAAAGCATCCATTCTTTGGCACTCAGCTTTCTTTATAGTCCAACTCTCATATCCATATATGACCACTGGAACAACCATAGCCTTGACTAGATGGACCTCTTAGGTAAAAATTAGAATTCTCTTTTGAGCTTTAGTTAGCTTAGCTAAGTGTCAAAGTTACAACTTGATATGTCATGAATTAAGATAAAATTTTGGTGGAAATTACATCAATTTTTGTTGGAGTAAATTCTTTTCTCCTTCTCTTCCTCCTCCTAATATATATTGAAAGTTTAATGTCCATATGGACCAGGCACTGTGCAAAGCACTTCGCAGATGTGATCACATTAGCCATATAGAATCAATTCCATTAGCACTCCACTTTTATGATTAAAAATAGTTTATTGATAGTTTCTATTAAATGCAGAATTTGTGTTTTGAGTACAGATGTCTAGATCTCTCCAAATATATTTTTGATTGTCACAAAAATCCTGTGTTTATGAGTATTCTTACTGCTCTCACTCCTTCTTGTCCATGTGAAAAAAAGGGTCTTGGAGATGCAATTTATTCCAAGATGCGTGGCCAGCACATGTCAAGGAAGGATGTGAACCCAGGTCATTGACTGTGAGAGCACTTTCCCTTCACCATAGTTATAAATATAACTGTTCATATTAGAAGAAGTGGATTATGTAAACTAATTTCTCAAGCTGTTTTGTATGAAAGAAGAGGCACTAATGATCCTTGACAGTACCTAATTTCTTGTCTTATGACTTACAGATACTCTGCTGAGTTGACTGTGGACATGGTAAGTTATTTATCTACTTGATGGGCCTCTTGGGTTGTGGAAGACCAAATTATACTCAGCTTTGGATTAGAAAAATGTTTGATTAGGCTGAGTTTACCATTTCCTTTTTCTTGGTACATTCCACTCCTAAGTTGCTCTTACTAGAGCCTTTATAAAATGCTTTCCAAGCAGTTCATTGGTCTGGGTCAGACTATTTCCATGGTCTTATACCTGGGCCATGGCTCACACGTGCCTGTAATGCCAGAGTCCGGTTTTAATAAAGGATATTTTGCCATTGCTGTGACCCCCAAAATGGCCTGAGCAAAACCAAATTGTGTTTTCAAGAGAATTGCTCTTCCCATCCACCCTGGAACAGTTGGGCGCAAACAATATTTCAGTTTTTCTTTCAATAAAAGCATTGCCTTCTTTTCTTTCTTAAGGAAAATCTTCCCCAAATTGTCACCGTAGAAAGGTAACCCTAGAAACATGGATGCACGGATGTTGACTTTGTAGTTGGGCCTGAATTGGAGCCTTACTGTGAATTTTGACCTTGCTCCAAGCTTAGCTGCTGC
The DNA here is from genome assembly GCF_910594005.1 of Cervus elaphus. Taxonomy (NCBI): domain Eukaryota; kingdom Metazoa; phylum Chordata; class Mammalia; order Artiodactyla; family Cervidae; genus Cervus; species Cervus elaphus. The sequence continues at coordinate 82,468,870 of NC_057832.1, forward strand.
AACCTGGTCCCTGTGTCTGTGTTATGGTTCCACAACTGTTTCCTGGTTATGCTCTGGGTACATGGCTTCGTCCTGGCGCACGCTCAGCTTACTATTCAAAGATTCCAAAATGAACAACACTAATTTCTGTGGCTATTCAAGTGATATTTTAATCCTAAGCAAACAATTATTAAGTTCATTAATTTAATAACAGTGTGGCAATGTTATTAAGTTGGCTTTCAAGCTTTTGAAACAATTCATACTTTCTCATGTCCTTTTAAAGTCACCAACAGCTTCTACGAACACACATGAATCCAGAAACAGATGGATTAAATTTAAGTTTCAACACCTTTTCCTTTAAAAGCTCATTCTAGAACTGAAAGGTCAAAAAATATATAACCGATTTCTTAAAAAGCCTTTCTATAATCTTAAAATAAGGTTATAGAAAGTAATCTATAAGTAAGGTCCTTGAAAATAGTTGTAGAGATTGCATATCAGCAATAAAAGTTTTAAGTTTAAAACTATAATACTGTTATTCAGGTAAGCAGTTAAAAACCTTCCTTAAAACATGTGATACAGAGAACTCTCTAAACTGTCTTTGTTCCCATGTGGGAAAGACAGGGATGAATAAAATTATGAAAAAGAAGGAAAATAAAGCAGAATCTGGAATTACAAACCTTGTAGATTAAAATTAAGGAATGATTTCTGATAAACACTTTATTCAACAGATAACATTTATCTGGCAACTACTAGGTGTCCATTCTTGTGCTAGTTTCCAAGGAAATGGAAACAGCATACTTTCTGCCCTCTGTGTGTTTCACTTTATCAGACCTTGTGAGGACCCACCCACTCTGCATGCTCTGAAGTGCAGAGGTGTGAACACTGAACACATCTTACTTTTGTGAGAAAGTCACTTATCCAAATTTGTCCAGAAATGGAGAATTGTTCACAAAGAGATTTTATTGTTTAACTCAGGAACCATTGAGAATGATCCAGGGATTCATGTGGGTTCTGTAATAACCTCTGATTTTCCTCTCGCAACATCCAAAAAAAAAAAAAAATCCATCTGAGGCAAGGGCATGGGTGCTACTGAAATACCATCTTTAGCATAGGATGGTCTCTACTTAAAAAATCTCTGAAGTTTTAGTAGGCAATTCAATGATATTTTTCCTCCTTCGCACAGTTGAATGAAAAGTTTTTGACCAAAGCATTTGTTTTCAGCTACTCCAATGAGAAACATTTTAAACAATGTATGCCAAACTTCAACAACTCTCATTTTAGGTACATATTTCCTGAGATTAAACAAAAATACCCTGTTACCCCCTCCACACACACAAAAACAACCCAACACTAACTCAAAGAATTAGTTTTCTGATAGTCCTCCTGCTGGAGTAGCCTGCAGAAAATGCAATGCCCAATGTTACCCAAAGGACTCAGCTCACACAGCATGAAAAGTCTTAGAACCACTTTCCCTTTGTAGATTCACAGAGCAAGAAAACTAGAGCACCAGCTAAGCATATTAGGGAGAAGGAATACATTTTCACTGACTGTCACATTTTGGGCTGGAAGTGCAAAGCTGTGGCATGGCAAGGAGAGATGAGAGACATGTCATCTGAAACGCATAGTCGATAAAAGGCAGATAAGAAATTCTTAGCTTAATGGAAAAATTCTTCCTAATATTAGATCAAATTCCAGAGGGAAAATCCTATTGCTTGAGATTTTGTGCCATTCAGTTCAGTTCAGTAGCTCATTTGTGTCCGATTCTTTGCGACCCCATGGACTGCAGCATGCCAGGCCTCCCTGTCCATCACCAACTCCCGGAGGTTACTCAAACTCATGTCCATTGAGTCAATGATGCCATTCCACCATTTCATCCTCTGTCATCCCCTTCCCCTCCAGCCTTCAATCTTTTCCAGCATCAGGGTGTTTTCAAATGAGTCAGTTCTTCACATCAGGTGGCCAAAGTCTTGGAGTTTCAGCTTCAGCATCAATTCAGGACTGATTTCCTTTAGGATGGACTGGTTGGATCTCCTTTCAGTCCAAGGGACTCTCAAGAGTCTTCTCCAACACGACAGTTCAAAAGCGTCAGTTCTTCAGCAAGTAACCTAGAGCACCAACTAAGCATATTAGGGAGAAGGAATACATTTTCACCAACTGGCACATTTTGGGCTGGAAGGTCAAAACTGCGACATGGCAAGGAGAGATGAGAGACATGTCATCTGAAACGCATAGTCAATACAAGGCAGATGTGGAAGAAACTCTTAGCTTAACGGAAAAATTCTTCCTAATATTAGATCAAATTCCAGAGGGAGAAGCCTATTGCATGAGATTTTGTGCCATATCTTCGCTTAGAAAATTACTTGCCTCAGTATTAAAGCCATAGATAGGCATTCCTTCCTCATGTCCTTCCCATCAGGCTCTGCATTATGCCTGGCTTCAGCCATAAAGTGTGTTAATCACTTGGTTATGTTTGATTCTTTACAACCCCATGGACTGTAGCCTGCCAGGCTCCTCTGTCCATGGAATTTTCCAGGAAGGAATACCGGAGTGGGTAGCCATTCCCTTCTCCAGGGGATCTTCCTGACCCAGGGATCAAACCTGGGTCTCCTGAATTACAGGCAGATTCTTCACTATCTGAGCCACTAGGGAAGCCCAACTTGAGCCCTAGGCTCCCTACTTTTGCTGGGCTCTGAGAGCTTCAACTTACTTTACTGTGCTCCTACCTCTGCAAGTGGCTTCTTTAGTACATCATCCTCATCTGAACCCTGAGCAACTGAGTTTCTAACTTCAGAAACTAGAGGAGTGCTAAGTGTAGCAAATGAGATAGAGAATATCTGAGGCAAATCCAAGTTAAAGATGAAATAGAGTTTCTCTTTTGACATGTTGAATTACAGGGACATTTTAATGTAGTTATTCAGCAGCAATTTGTTGATAAGATTCTAAAGGTCAGGAAAGAAATACATTAGAGAATTATCATCACATACAAGGTGAATGAAACAAAGTCAGTTTATGAAATTATCTAAGAAAATGTTACAGGAAAAGCAATGGCTGAGAGGCAGGAATATTTATTTATTTATACAATTTATGTTAATTTATTTATCTATCAGCTGTGCTGGATCTTTGTTGCCGCACATGGGCTCTTCATTAAAGCACACAGGCTTAGTTTTATCAAGGCATGTGGGATCTCGGTTCCTGGATCAGAGCTCAAACCCACATCCCCTGGATTGGAAGGTGGATTCTTTACCACTGGAATACCAGGGAAGTCAAGGCCACAGTGTTTAAATGACAGGTAGATCAGGAATAAAAATTCCTTAGAGCATCAAGAACTATAGCTAGTATTTTAGCAAGGAAGGAGTGACCTGAAGAGACAGCTTTAGAAGAGAGATGGAGTAGGACATCATTACATAATCATCTATAATGTTTAGAATTCATAGGGCTCTTTGTGGGCCTCAGTAATTATAGGATCAGTGGAGGAGTAGGAGTGGTAAGTAGATTGATGTATTGGGAGGTGTGAATTGGAGGTGGAGTCATGGAATCACTGAATGGAGACAATGCTATGTGTACTTCAATTTCTAATCTTTTTTTACATACACTATATAAACTAGGGTTTTCAAGACTCTACTTGCTCCTTTTGATGTTGGATTTACTCTAGTGTATTTGAGTGTCATCCAACAACCTGGAAAATGTTTTACAAATAGGGAATAAATACTTATTGAAAACCTACTAGGCACCGGACGCTAAAGATAGAAGCTTTATCTGAATCATCTAATTCAAATCTCATAACATGAAAGGCTGATTGTTTTTACTCCCATTTTGTGATCAGGAAACAATCATTAAGTGGATAAGTTAGGATAGGAACTCAAGTCTAACTTCAAAATCCCTTCACTTTCCATCACATCATACAAAGATCTTGATGGTGAGGCTCACAAATTACTCTCACTTTGCAGATGAAGGATGGGGTATGTGGTCTAATGCACAGTGGCAGAGCTAGGGTTCTGGCTTGGGACTGAACTTCTAACTCATGACTCTTTCTGCTCCACCACATGGACTGTTAACAGAAAGCAAGATTGTATGTGCTAAGTGTCATGAGGTATATTAACATGTTTATGACATGATCTCTTTAGATATCTCACTTATCTAAGTGAGATAATATATTGGGACACAGAAAACAGAGGAGGATTCTAATTTAGCAAAAGTGTGTGCAACTTAATAAAGGAGCTTATATGCAGGTGTTCCTGGGAAAATGAGCTCACTTTATGTAAAAGGAGGTGGCCTCTAACTAGAACTGATTGAAGATATAAAAATGAACTTATAACACAATGAAACTATTCTTTGAATCCTATCAACTCTACTGCCTGCAAGTATTATCAATAGCAAGCAAAATTCTGAGCTGTATTAAGTTCTTAGTCATAAGAAAACACAGATTTTTAAAAACTAATGGAGGTATTAGATGGCATTTTCATAAGAACTTAATGTAGAAAATAGCAGTACCCACTGCACCCTAAACTAGGTCCCTAGGGAATGGAGAGTATTCTCGTACATACATAATGACCTACAGTCACAAAAGTAGTCTTTAGTCTGATAAGAGGTCAGTCTCTTCTTCCCATCTGGTCAAAGTCTGATTAATGTGCTTTATGATCAAATGTCATGTCAAAGCATAATTTTCAGGAGGTAAAAATGCATATCTCATAAAGAATACTCTAATGCCAAAACTTAATTCAACTAATTGATGAGGGAAATGCTAATTGCAAAACTGGATCATTGGGCATTTTTAGGAACTGGATGTTCATCAGCATTAAAAAAATTAGAACAAAATTGGTAAGTTAGATTAAAAACTCATGAGTGTCCTACCAGACAAAACATTAGTTACGTTCTGTCCTGGGCAGCAATCGACAAATTGACCAACTCCACAATGTCTGAGTTCCAGTTGAATAGTAAATAACAAATCTAGGCAGGAAGCCCCACTCTGATTTTCAAGATTTGGATGCTTTTCTCAAAATCAAATTCTAAACTACCAAACAATCTAGTTACTACTTTTGAGTATCCCTACAATGCTGAATCCAATAAAATTAAGCTATATTATCGTGGCAAGCATGACTCTAAAATGACAGAAATAATGTGTCATATGTTTTAAATAAGTACTCACTTTTTATTTTAAAATCATTTTATATTTCCTTTAGTCTTTAGACTCATACTAATTCATACATATATTTTAAAATTTGCTACAAGTAATATTACTCACTTAAAGTGAAATATTTTTCCAATGGAAAATTATTCTGACTTTTATACATATAGAATTAAAGGTAATAATGGTAAAGCCATTCTTCCATTCTTGTTTATGAAACTAAATATCTTTAACTGAAGCATGTATGCTATTTATTAAGGATATTATGATAAATTTCTGAATATTTACGTATCTATCCTTGATGCATGGTTGAATATTTTTACACCTATGTATGTGTGAAAGTGAAAGTGTTAGTTGCTCAGTTTCATTCAACTCTTTGTGACCCCATGGACTGTAGCCCATTGGGCTCCTCTGTTTATGGAATTCTCCAGGTAAGAATACTGGAGTGGGTAGCCATTAACCATTTCCTTCTCCAGGGGATCTTCCCAACCCAGGGATAGAATCCATGTCTTCTGCATTGTAGGCAGATTTTTTTTTTTTAAACCATCTGAGTCACCAGGGAAGCCCCAATGTATGTATAGATGTATAGATGAGATATAACTTTAAAAAGAAAAAAAATAAAAGATTTTAAAACATTTTAAGCCATCCCTGGTGGCTTAGTGGTAAAGAATCCACCTGCCAATGCAAGGGACATAGGTTTGATCCCTGGTCCAGGAGGATCCCACATGCCTTGGAGCAACTAAGCCCATATGCTGCAACTGCTGAAGTCCATGTGCCCTAGAGCCTGTGCTCTGCAACAAGAGAAGCCACACCAATGAAAAGCCCATGCAACAGAACTACAGAGTAGCCCCAGCTCGCTGCAACTGAGAGCAGCAATGAAAACCCAGTACAGCCTAAAATAAATAAATAAATCTTGAAAAAAAAAAAACAACAACAACAACCCAGAAACAGACAGACACACAGACATAAAATGTCATGTTCAAAAGAAAACTGAGATAAATAAAAAACTTAAAATTATTGAAGGGATAAAAGGATTGGGGTATTTCTTGAAAGAACTATGAACTGTTCTGACTCGGGCTTATATAGCTTAAGTTTACTTAGCTGCAACCTGTGAGGTAAAGAGAAAAGTAAGCAACAACAACAAATCATTTCTTGACATGTGCTTTAGGGTGAGCTGCTCCTGTAAAATTTATCTTGAGATTATCAAAAAGCTAAAAGAAGCATTCATGCTACATCTATTAGTAGAAGAGAAAATAAAGAATTTTAAAGTTAGAAAGAAGACAGGAAAAGTTTATATACATGTGTTGTTTACCACTGAGCCTCAGCTGATGAAGATCCAAACACAATTGCTATGAAGTTTGCTCTCAAGGCCTTTACATCTGCTGGTAGTATCCACTTCTGTTGTTCAGTCGCTCAGTCATGTCTGACTCTTTGTGACCCCATAGACTGTAGCATGCCAAGCTTCCCTGTCCTTCACTATCTCCTGGACTTTGCTCAAACTTATGTCCATTGAGTCAATACTGCATGAACAGATAATTTTTGTATATTTCATGCATTCCCAATGTACATAGCAGCACTATTTATAATAGCTGAGACACGGAACCAGCCCAAGTTCCCAATAACAAATTATGGATTAAAAGTTATGACATATGTATATTACTCAGCCATAAAAAAGCATGAGATACTGCCATTTGCAGCATCATGGATGAGCCTATACAGTATTAAGCTTAGTAAAATAAGTCAGGCAGAGAAAAACAAATACTGTATATTATCACATATATGTGGAATCTAAAAAGTAATACAAATGAATATATATGCAAAACAGACTCACATTCATAGAAAAAAAAAAAAAAAACCTGTGGTTACTAAAAGAGAGAGGGAAGCCGGGAGGGACAAATTAAGGGTATGGGTTTAACAGATACAGATTACTATATGTAAAATAGATAAGTAACAGATTTACTGTATAGTACAGAGTATTAGACCCATTATATTGTATTAGCCTATAAAGGAGTATAATCTGCAAAAATACTGAATCACTATGCTATCCAAATGACACTAATACAATACTGTAAATCAATGATACTTCAATTAAAAAAAGCAAATTTCTGTACTAAAATAACTGTTGAGAACCCCACTTGTGGGCTTCTGCCCTCATCAATGTTCACTTGCATTGCTTTTCCAAACTTACATTCAATATTTCCGTACAGTTGGTGTCAACTGCCTGGCTCAAGCTGAAACATACCTCCCCTGGTGGGGGAACACAGTCTTCCTGCCTGCACAGAGCAGCTGAGCCCCCAGCTGCACCGCGGGGGTCTGGGGCTGGGCAGCCAAACACTAGGGTGCATGAGCTCTGCTCTTTATACAAGGGTCCACACCACCCTAGCTTTTCTTAGCTGAAATTTTCAGCTTATTTATTCTGCCGAGTATCTTCATTTTAGCAATTACTTTTTGATGATCACTAAACAACTTGTTCTCCACAGAATAAAATATCTGTGAGATGGTTTTTAATGTTACTGCACTGCTGTGTGTTGAATTTCAGAGTTAAACCAAGCTCTACACTATACAGTGAACGGACTAAGGCTAACCTCTCTCCAGACATCTCCAAAGAATGCAAAGGAGATGAACACCTCCACTGGTTCTGCCATTCATGTTAACAGTATAAATATACTATCATGTATGAAACAGATCGCGGGAACCTGCTATAGAGGAAATCTGCTACAAAGCACGGGGAGCTTATCTTGGTGCTCTGTGATGACCTTCAGATGGTTGGGATGAGGGGGTGGTGGGAGGGAGGTCCAAGAGAAGGAATATGTGTACATATAGCTGATTCCCTTTGTTGTACAGCAAAAACTAAAACAATATTTTAAAGCAATTATATTCCAATTTAAAATAAAATTAGATTGTGCTGAAAAAATATAAAAAATAATAAATCATGATGATCTACAAAGTGACTGATACTGAATACATTGTTTCTCTGTACATTGGCTTCTTTAGGGTGAGCGATTCAATAGAGTAGCCACTGGACATGTGTGCCTATTTAAGTTTGAATTAATTAAAAGTAAATAAAGCTAAACATTCAGTTCCTCAGTCATAGTAACGACAATTTCAAGGGGTGAATAGCCACAAGTGGTCAGAATGGGCAAGGTAAACATAGAACATTTCATCATCCTTCGATGTCCTCTTGGACAGTGCTGTTCAGAGCTGGATGGGATGTAAGAAGACTCACTGGGTTAAAGAATTGTGTGACTGAGAAAAATTTTAAATATATGTTTACTTACAGACCTATTCTATTAATAACATTTCCTCAATTAAAACGTGACTTTTCTTTCTCATTTGAATCCCTTAGAAAATCTCACAGATAGAGACACTACTTTCTGAATCTGCTCCTGGTAGTATATTTTCAGCAAAAACCTGTTTGTCAAGTTTTGTTGAAATGTATTATGTATCTGATCTACAAATCTAAAATAAAAATTCAACAACAAAACAGGAAACACCAGTGAAGGCTTTATTAGGGCATTCTAGATTCTCTTTGCTCTAGAGGAGACATGACCAGTGTCAGGGTTCATCCTACCTGGTTTGTCTTTGAGGGTCAACAGCACAACAGATGTCTTGTATATGTCATCCAGGTAGAATGTCTGACATGAGCCATCACTGTGGAGATGACAGCTGGGAGTCCTTAAGTAATCGCTGTGGTTGGATTAAATGCATCTTATGGATGTAAAATTTGAATTTCAGCATAAAGACAATACATGGAGAATTATGCCAGCTGTTTAGAAAATTCCTACTAGTTTGTAGACAATCTTCTTTATTTGGCATAATACATTGAAATTTTGTCTAAAGAAAGTTGGTCACTAGTTATTTGAATGTTCAGTTACAGTAGTAAGTGAAGGAAAGCATGCTGATTTCAGCTCTTGCAGAACAGTGATTTTAGTGAATATTAGACGTGATAGAATTTCTTCGCTAATGCCCCAGAGTCACTGTTTTGAAAGCAGAGTCTCATTGCAGTTTGAGTGTTTGCTTAACAGTTTAAAATTTGCAAGCTTATTTCTCATATGCATTATGTTGGAGAAATCTTCACAAGTTTTAAAAGACAGTACACTGGGCCCCAAGAGGAAAAAATATATATATATATATATATATATATATATATATATATATATATATATATATATAGGCTAAGACTGAAGATGCAAGAATAAATGTGTTGGCTTCAATATCAAGGGTAGGCCATATCAAGGCAACCAAAAATTACTCCCTTATGTTTTTAGCTCTTACATTTTTGATTGTATAACTCATACAAAAGGTTCCTATCTTTTGTCTGATCACTATGTCCTTAGGCTATGATGAAAATTCCCAGAAACATGCCGACTCACAGAAGAAATTCATGTTTCCTTTCAGTAGCTTTTGGGGTCCTGTAAGGGCTTCCCAGGTGGTGCTGGTGGTAAAGAACCCACCTGCCAATGCAGGAGACATAAGAGACGCAGGTTCAATTACTGGGTCAAGAAGGTGCTCTGGAGGAGAGCAACTCACTCCACTATTTTTGCCTGGAGAATCCCATGAACAGAGGAACCTGGTGGGCTGCAGTCAATGGGGTCGTAAAGGGTCAGCATGACTGTAACGACTTAACACACATGCAGACTTGTTAAGGAGTCCACGGGGCCCAGGATGAGAAGTTCTGAAATAAACCTAAAGACTCAACACACCATTTTTTAAGGTCACACACTTCCCCCACATTTAGTAAACTTAATATCCACATGATGGCGGCAAAGTCACAAAGTACCTTTCCAGTGTCTTGTGTTCAACATTTCCAAAGTAAGACATCTTCCAATGTCACGCTGAAAAATACAGAACCAAGGCCAACTGGCAGATTGGTTACTGAATGTTGAATCATAAAACACTGTAAAGAGTAAAACAAAAATCAGAACAATTAAACTTTACTTCCATGAATACTTAGCTTTATTCTTAAATTTGTTACTGTATTTCTTTGATTCATAAAAATTTGAGCTATTTTTGACTGTCAACTTTTAAATTTTAGTAATTAACATAATGAATTGATAAATTTTATGTTATATTGAAGATTAAATTTTTTATATATTTGGCCATGTTAGTCATTATGTGATAAGTAGCAGCATAAAATGTATAAACATTCTTCTCTTTTCTTTTTTTGAGAATGCCAAGTTGGCATGACAGTCCTTGACATTTTCACTTAAGGTTGCTCTGTGCTTAAAGTATTTAGGTTTTTGAAGCTGCTTTAGCACTTAAGTTTTCTTGAATATCAGAACGAGCTCTGTTAGAATTTTTAGTATGTTTAACTGTGGTGTGATTCCTTTTAGTTGTGCTTTTTTTCTATCTATATTTTGAATCAGTTCACAAAGAGCTTGAGCTAATAAATTATGATGCTTTTAAAAGTTTATTTTTCAGAATACCAGTCTCTTAAAATGCTCCAGGAAGAGTAGGTTCCATAGTCTACAGAAAAGGAGAAACTTTTGCACACCGTTTCTGTCTTTTCATGATTCATTGTACATCTTCTTATACTAAAGGCTTGAGGAGTCCCAGAGAAACAAATATGCTTAACTTTATTACGGAGTGTTCCAAATTCTTTGGATAATAGAGTATCTCATAATAGCAAAATAACTATTATAATATTAGGCAGAAATACTTTTCCTTGGAACCCTGAGCGTGGATTTATAAATTTCTTTTTTTTTTTTTTGCCCTATTTTTTGTGATTCAGATTGTTTATATGTGTGGGTTTTTTTAAATGACGTTGAAATACACACCATGAAAACAGAATTACAATTTCTTTCTGCTAGTAATAAATAGTGTGATTTTAAATGCTATCTAATCCCTGTAATTCTCAATTTATTTATCTAATTGACAAACATGACTTTTGTTTCCTCTCTTTTTTAACTGAGTAGAGTTGATTTACAGCATTGTGTTAGTTCCAGGTGTATAGCAAAGTGATTCAGTTATATATAAGTATTTTTTTCAGATTTTTTCCTAATGGAAAAAATTTAGTTTATTAACAGTTTAGTTTATTAAAAGATATTAAATATAGTTCCCTATGCTATACAGTAGGACCTTGTTGTTTATCAGTCTCTGATATTTTGTTATTCCATAACGTACATCTTAGCCTGCTTTCCAAAGACAGGGCCTTTTCAAATTTTCCTGTATCCCAGGACACTGCACTAAGGCAGGATACAGCATTTATGATACAGAAATGAAAAACTCCTAAAATAATGTGCAAGAGAAAAATCAGATTCAGAATTTTTTCTATTGCTTATAAAATGAAAAGAACCTATACCATCATGGCTTTCAACAAAATAAATGGGTTGGTTTATCTCTTATGCAATAAGCAGTACAATTATACGATACAATTCCATTAGCTTTTCCCTCCTGTTGCCACCATGAGGGCTGCATCCGTGCATGCACTCAGTCATGTCCAACCCTTTGTGACCCCATGGATTATAGCCCTTTATGTTCCTCTGTTCATGGAATTTCCCAGACAAGAATACTGGAGCAGGTTGCCATTTTCTTCTCCAGGGGATCTTCCTGACCTAGGGATCCAACTTGCCTCTCTTGCATCTCCTGCATTGGCAGGTGGGTTCTTTACCAGCTGAGCGACCAGGGAACTGCTGCAGCTCCAGCCATAACACCCACCCTTAAAACAAGAAGGAAGAAGTTACACAAGGAGGTGGGTGCCTATAGGAAGAAAGCAATAATTTCCCAATTATTCTTAGCAGGCTTTGGCTAACATCTCTTTAGCACCCAGAAAAGCATCTGGCACAGAATAAGGTTCAGAAATACAGTTGACCCTTGAACAACACAGGTTTCAATAGCATAGGTCGGCTTATAGGTAGATTTTTTGTTTTTTTGATAAAAATAGTGTCAGCATTTTTGTTTTACAGATCTTTAAGTCGGAGGGGCAGAGATTGTGTTTTATTAGAGATTCCAGTAGTAGAATAAAAAAATCTAAAGGATGAGCCCTGATTCTATCCAAACTATTTCAACTTCCTGACCTTGGCTGAGCCATTTATCAGTTCCTTTGCTTTCAAGGCAGAGATGGCAGTACATAGATTTTTTACTTTGTGGGGGTTGGCTCCCTTAACCTTCATGTTGTTCAAGGGTTAACTGTATTTATTGAATGAAAAATGTCTCAGAGACCAGCAATCTCTTATATGACTGTAGATTTTCCCGGGTTGAGGAATGTAGATTTCTGCACCTTCCCCTGTGCTTAATCTAAGTCCATTGATGAGCAAAATCCTGGACTTGTTGATTAAGAAGATGGGAGCATGGTAGGTAAATAGTATCTGCCATAGGCTGTGGCTCTTTCTGAGGGATGTAGTAAGATAGTTTTTTTTTCCCAAACAAACAGAAAAATCTATAGTGGGAAAGGGCCAAGTTCCCTGACTTAGGCTTTGCCTTTGGGCCTTCAAAAGTCTTTATCCTCAGGGCAACATCATCAGTGTCCCTCAGTAAGTGCCAAACCTCCTTTCTCTCCTTAAAAATCATAAATAACTGTGAGTGATACTAATACAATTTCAGACTTCCTAAGGCAACAATGATAAAAACTTCAGTGAGTAAATTTTTTCCAAATTTATAGCAAGAGCTGTGAATGGAAAATGTCAAACAGGCCAATCTGCATAAGAAAACATTACAGTTTCATAATAACAAATGGCAACAGCCATCTACATGGTGATTGGAAATAGTGCAGGCATTACACAGACAAAATTCCTCAAAGGTCAAGAAGAGGTGTTACTCATCTTTGTGATTTCTGGTCAGAAGTTGACCAGTTACCTGTGAGAAAAATAAACTTCTAATACATTTTGAATTGATTGATTAATTAATAAATTGAATAATTACTTAATGTCAGCTACCAACTCCGCAATAGTGACTTTTGTATGATATCCCAGGCCATGTAACTTAGCAATGGATGTCGTTACTAATTTTGCAAACAAATAGCATGCAAAGATCACTAAAGATTACACTGTTAGAGCAGCAAAAGCATGTAGTAGAAAGGGTGCAGAATTTAGAACCGGATGACTGTGTGTGCTGATACAGTTATGTTCAAACCCAAGAGAGATACGTCTTGAATAAGGGTTTCAAGATGGAATGGTACATCAAAATCTGCAAAATAAATACCACAATGGTAATTATCTCGTGGTTTGCTGGATACATATTAATACAAAGAATAATTTAAGGAAAAACACAGTCAACACTCAGTTCAGGCTAATGGAGGTGAGGCATCCTTAAAATGAAATGACCTATTGGAGAGGAGTTCAGAAAGGAAAGGGGTATGGCCAAGTCATTAATGACCTGAAGCTCAAATTACCTCCAGTTTTACAAAGTAATACATTTCCTTATAAATAAGTTAATTTTATTTGGATTTTCTGTCCTATTTCTAATTTAAATTGAAAAAATTCTAACACTTTCAGTGTAAACTTATTAATACTGTTAATCTTATGGTACAGACTTCAACTTCATATAATTTAATTAATATTTCTCTGATAAATCAGTGAGGCTAGATGTCTTCTCATTTGTTAATTAATCATTTTCATTCATCTGTGGTGAATTTTTGTTTTATTTTGTGACAATTTTACTATTTGAAAATCTGCCAATTTTATGTATTTGTTTTGATGTGCATATGTTCATTTATAAATATATATTCTGGCTCATAGTACTTTTCTATTTTTTTCAGCTTTATTGCCATATGATTTTATTTATTGACATGTAATACAATTGTAAGATATTTAAAGTGCATAAAGTGATGATTTGGTTTAAGTATACATTGTGAAAGGATTCCTCTCAGTGAGTCAGTTAAGATGCATCATCTCACATATTTACCTTTTAGTTTTTCTTGTAAGAGCTTTTGAGTTCTGTTCTCTTAGAAAATTTCAATTATACAATAGTGTTATCAGCTATAGTCACCATGTTGTACATTAGATCATAAAACCTTATTCATTTTATATATGAAAGTTTATATACTTAAAGCAATCTCTCCCAATCTTCCCCACCCCAGCCCCTGGTAATCACCATCATACTCTCTGTTTCTATAAGTTCAGCTATTTCAGATTCCACATATAAGTGAGATCATACAGTATTTGTCTTTCCATCTCAGACTTACTTAATTAGCATAATTCCATCCAGGTTTATCCATGTTGTCTCAAATGGTAAGATTTCCTTCTTTTTAAAAGCTGGATAATATGCTACTCTATCTTAAAGGAGAGCAGTCCTGGGTGTTCATTGGAAGGACTGATGCTGAAGCTGAAACTCCAGTACTTTGGTCACCTCATGTGAAGAATTGACTCATTGGAAAAGACCTTGATGCTGGGAAAGATTGGGGGCAGGAGGAGAAGGGGATGACAGAGGATGAGATGGTTGGATGGCATCACCGACTGGATGGACATTAGTTTGAGTAAACTCCAGGAGTTTGTGATGGACTGGGAGGCCTGGCGTGCTGCGATTCATGGGATCGCAAAGAGTCAGACATGACTGAGCGACTGAACTGAACTGATGTATGTATATGTATGTATGATATCTTTATTATCTATTCATCTGACAATAGATACTTAGGTTATTCTGTATGTTGGCTGTTATGAATAATGCCACAATAAACATGGAAATATAGATATCTCTAGGAGATAATGATCTTTTACCTATGGATATACACTTAGAAGTGGGATTGCTTGATCATATGATAGCTTTATTTTTAATTTTATGAGTAACTTTCATACTGCTTTCCTTAACGGCTGTACCAGTTGAAGTTCCCAACAGTATATACATGATCTCCCTTTACTCCACATACCTGCCAGTACTTGTTATTTTTTGCCTTTTTGATAATTGCCATTCTAACAAATCCAGGAGTTGGTGATGGACAGGGAGGCCTGGCATGCTGCAGTTCATGGGGGCGCAAAGAGTCAGACAAGACTGAGCGACTGAACTGAACTGAACTGAAATTCTAACAAGTGTGAGGTGACAAGTCTTTGTGATTTTCATTTGTATTTCCTTAATGATCAGTGATGCTGAGCATCTCTTCATGTACCTGTTGACCATTTTTATATCTTCTTTGGAAAAATATCTATTCAGGTCTTTTGTCTATTTTTTAAAAATTTATTAATTTTTTAATTGAAGGATAATTGCTTTACAGAATTTTTTGTTTTCTGTCAAACCTCAACATGAATCAGCCATAGGTATACATATATTTCCTCCCTTTTGAACCACCCTTCCATCTATTTTTTACTTAGGTATTTGGGTTTCTTTTTGCTATTGATTTGTATGTGTTCCTTGTATACTTTGGATAATTGCCCCTTTATTAGATATGTAGTTTGCAAAAATTTTCTCCCATTCCATAGGTTGCCTTTTCATTTTGTTGATGGTTTCCTTTGCTGAACAGAAGTTTTTAGTTTGATATATTCCCACTTGTTTGTTTTTGTTGCCTTTACTTTTGATATTGAACAGATAAAAAAATCATTGGCAAAAACCAATGTTGAGGAGATTACTCCTTATGTTTTCTTCTAGGAGTTTACTGTTTTAGGTGTTACATTCAAGTTTTTAATTAATTTTGAGTTGATTTTTGTGTATGCTATAAGACAGAGGTCCAGTTTCATTCTTTTGCATGTATCTATCCAGTTTTCCCAGCACCATTTATTGAAGAAACTTTCTTTTTCCATTGTATATCCTTGGTAAGTTTTATCAATCAGGTTTATAGCACTCTGCCAGATCACCACCCCACCCCTAGTGAACCAGTGAAGTTGCTCAGTCATGTCTGACTCTGCCATCCTATGGACTGTAACCTACCAGGCTCCTCCATCTATGGAATTTTCCAGGCAAGAGTACTGGAGTGGGTTGCCATTTCCTTCTCCAGGGGATCTTCTGGACCCAGGGATTGAACCCAGGTCTCCCACATTGCAGGCAGACGCTTTACCATCTGAGCTACCAGGGAAGCCCACCTTATCCTTGGTATCTTTGTTCAAATTTAATTTATATATATATAAATTCGATCCCTGGGTAGGGCAGATCCCCTGGAGAAGGAAATGGCTATCCACCGCAGTATTCTTGCCTGGAGAACTCCATGAACAGAGGAGCCTGGCTGGCTATAGTCCATGGGGTTGAAAAGAGTCAGACATGTCTGTATCATATCTATCTACATATATATAATAAATATATATATGTTATATATAACATATACATTTATTATATATTTTTTATATTATAATATATGTTATTTATTATATAACATATATATATATGTTTACTTCTGGGATCTCTTTTCAGTTCTTTTGATCTATGTTGCTTGCTTCTTTGTGTGTGTGCCAATAGTATGCTATTTTGATTACTACAGCTTTGGCACAGTTTGAAATTAAAAAAATATGATGGTTCCAGCTTTGTTCTTCATTCTCAAGATTGCTTTGGCTATTCAGGGTGCTTTGTGGCTCCACACAAATTTTAGGATCTTTTTTCTATTTCTGTTAAAAAATGTCTTTTGAATTTTGATCAGTATTGCATTAAATCTGTAGAACTTCCTGGGTAGTATGGACATTTTAACAATATCAGTTCTTCCAATCAATTAGCATGGAATACATTCCCACTTCTTTTTATCTTCTTCAGGTTCTTTCATCTATATCTTATAGCTTTCAGTGTATAGACCTTCCACTTCCTTGATTGTTTTATTTTCTCTTTATGATTTTTTGTTAATATATAGAAACTCAACCTTTCAATAAGCTTAAAATGTTATTTGCTAGGTCTACAAGTCTGTAGCTTAGTTTTAAACTATTTCTAGTATAATTTGTTGTGCTATTTTACTGTGATGGAGTCATATTTTTTCAGTTTTTTAAAATTACTTTTATGGTCTCATTTAAGAAACTCTATCCTTAATTGAAATTACAAAGAAATTCTCCTATATTTTCTTCTAAGTATTTAAAAACTTTTTCTTTTTAAATTCAATCTTTCATAGCACATCTTGAACTTATTTTGGAGTATGGTGTCATTGATGTAATTTCATTGTTTTATTATGGAAAACCAATTGTCCCAATATGATTTAATAAATGAATTCCTCTTTTTGCATAACTTATAATGCCTTTGGTATTGCATGCCAAGGACCCATGCAGTATTTCATAAATTGATTCATATGCTATTAAGATATTTGTTTGCCCCTACACTCTCTTTGTATTGTCTTAATTAATGTGGCTTACATAATTAACAAATTTAATGTAGGTTATAAATAAGACTTGCAAAGTCAAATCAAGTTACTTGGTTCTTTTCCTAAATTTTCATTTTTTTTTCAAGATTAATCCTTTTAAAATAAAAATATGCATTTAAAAAATAAAGGTTAAATTTATGTTTTTTAAATTTTAACCATTTAATAGTGTATGACTCAGTGATTTTTATTATATTCACAATGTGCTACCATCCCCCACTATCTAATTTCAGATAATTTTCATCACCTCCAAAATAAATCTTGTACCCATTAATTAATCACTCCCCACTTCCTTTTCTCTCAGTCCATGGCAGCAACTAATATGTTTTCTGTCTGTATGGATTTGCCTGGACATTTCACGTGAAATGATTCAAATGGAGTCACACAATATATGCTGTTTTGTGTCTGAGCTTTTTAATTTAGCATAAAAATTTCAAGATTGCTCATAATGTAGCATGTATCAGTAGCAAGTATTAATCCTGAATATTCATTGGAAGGATGCTGAATGCTGGATGCAGATGTTGGAACTGAAGCTTCCAATACTTTGACCACCTGATGAGAAGAGCCAACTCATTGGAAAAGACTCTGATGCTGAGAAAGATTGAAGGCATGAGAAGAAGGGGACAACAGAGGATGAGATGTTTGGATGGCATCCCAACTCAATGGGCATGAGTTTGAGCAAGCTTTGGGAGATAATGAAGGACAGGGAAGCCTGGAGTGCTGCAGTCCACGGAGTCACAAAGAGTCGGACACGACTTAGCAACTGAACAATAGCATTTATCAGTACTTCATTCTTTTTTATGACCAAACAAGATTTTGTTGAATAACTGTATCACATTTTATTTATGCACTTATTAGTTAATAGTCTTTTGGTCCTTTTCACTATTTGATTATTATGAATAATGCTATGAACATTTATGTGAAAGCTTTCATTTGATTCATTCTTTTGAGTGTATTGGGTAGTACAATCAGTAGATCACTTGATAATTCTACATTTAATTATTTTGAGGAACCACCAAACAGCTATCCTTAGTGACTACGACATTTTGAATTCCGATCAGCAATGTGTAGGGGCTCTAATTTTTCCAAATTCTTATAAACATTTGTTGCTTTTCATTTTTTATAGCTATATTTAGTGACGGTTATGTGGTATCTCATAGTAATTATTATTTGTATTTCTCTCATAACTACTTATGATAAGCACCATTTTGTGTCCTTAGTGGACATTTGTATATATTCTTTGGGAAAAAAGCTTACTCAAATCCTTTTTTTATGTTTAAATCGGGCTGTTTGTCTTTTTGTTGTTGAGTTGTAGTGGTTCTTTATGTATTCTGAATACTGGATGGTTATCAGATAAAAGATCTGTGAAAATTTTTACTTCTTCTGAATTGCCAAAATGAGTTGTCTTTTCACTTTCTTGATGTACAAAGTTTTACATTTTGATTCAGTTTCTCTATTTTTTTTTTCTTTTCTTGCTTGCGTTTTTGGTGTCATATTTAAGAAAACATTGCCTAGTTCAAAGCAACAAATATCTACATCTATAGTTGTGAATCTATTTTTCTTTTCTTTCTCCAGATTGTTTTGTCTATTTGGTGTCCTTTTCAACTCCATATGTATTTTAGGATCATTTGATCCATTTCTTTATAAAAAGTGATTGGAATTTTGATAGTAGATAAATCTGGGGACTATTGCTTTTTTAACAATATTAAGCCTTTTGATAGTCTTCCCTGGCGACTCAGAGGGTAAAGCATCTGCCTACAAGTCTTTCGAAGAATGGACATGGGTATCCATTTAGTTAGGTCCTACCTAATTTATTTCAACAATGCTTGGTGGCTTTTAATAAACTAAGTTTTCATCTCTTTTGAAAAATTCAGTCACAAGTGTTTTATCCTTTTTGATGCTATTGTAAAGGTTTTTTTTTCATATTTTCATTTCGACTCATTCTCTGTTGATTGCACTTGTGCTTTGCAACTATTTTGAACTCACTTGTACATTCTAATAGTTTGTGTGTGTGTAGCATATAGTTTGATCTTTCTTTGTGTTATTGTTGTGACCCTCAGCAGCATTCTTTGAGTTAATGTCTAGCATCCTTTTATTTCATCTTGAAGTTCTTTCTTTAGCATTTCTTGTTGTGCGGTTCTGCTAGTGATGAACTCCATTATACTTTGTTATTCTGGAAATGTCTTAATTTCTTCTTCTTTTTAAAGGGTCTTCTTCAGATGTAGAAAGCTTACTTGAATTTTTTTTTTTTTTTTTAACACTGAGTGTCTTTCTACTGCCTTTTGCCTTCATGGTTTCTGTTGAGATATAGCTGTTAATCTTATTGAGGATCCATTGTATGTAATGAGTTACTTTGTTGGGTTATTGTCAGTTTAATGTGTCTTGGTGTGTATTTTTTTAAATCTTTCTGTCTCTACTTCTCTCTCCTCTTATTTTGGGACTTCCATTATACACATCTTGGAATGCTTGGTAGTGTCCTATGTATCTCTCAGGATTTTCATTCCCCTCCCCCCCACCCCCCCTCCCCGTTCCTCAAAACTACATTATCTGAGTTGATCTATCTTTAAATGTTCTGATTCTTTCTTCTGTCTTCTCTTATTTGGTATTGAACTCCTCTAGTGAATTTTTTGGCTTTCCAGGTGGCTGGGCTTTCCAGGTGTCCAGTGGGTAAAGAATCCACCTCCTATGAGGAAGACACGGGCAGACATGATTTCCTTTGGTTGGGAAGATCCCCTGGAAGAGGGCATGGTAACCCACTCCAGTATCGTTGCTTGGAGAATTCCATGGACAGAGTAGCCTGGTGGGCTACAGTTCATAGGATCACAAAGAGTTGGACATGACTAAAGCGCGCCCGCTGCGACAGACCGCGCAGAAGCGTGCCGGCTGCGACGGACGGCGCAGAAGTGTGGCCGTTGGCCCTGAGGAGCTACCCCTCGCCCAAAGTCAGGGGTAGAGACCGAGAGCGCCAGGCTACGACAGCGCAGGAGCGGTGGCCGAGAGGAGCTTCCCCACGCTTGAGGTCAGGGGTGGCGGCTGAGAAGAGCTACCACACGCCCGAGGTCAGGGGCGGCGGCCGAGAGGAACTACCCCACCCCGGAGGTCAGGGGTCCTGCCCGAGAGGAGCTACCCCACCGCCAAGGAGCGGCTGCGTGGGCGCAGGAGGGCCAAGAGGAGCTACTCCACGTTCAAGGTCAGGAGGGGCGGCCGTGAGAAGATACCCCTCGTCCAAGGTAAGGAGCAGCGGTTGCACTTTGCTGGAGCAGCCATGAAGAGAAAACGCCAGGTCCAAGGTAAGAGAAACCCACGTAAGACAGTAGGTGTTGAGAGAGGGCATCAGAGGGCAGACACACTAAAACCATAATCACAGAAAACTAGCCAACTTAATCACAGGACCACAGTCTTGCCTAACTCAATGAAACTAAGCCATGCCGTGTGGGGCCACCCAAGATGGTCAGGTCATGGTGGAGAGGTCTGACAGAATGTGGTCCACTGGAGAAGGGAATGGCAAACCACTTCAGTATTCTTGCCTTGAGAACCCAATGAACAGTATGAGAAGGCAAAATGATAGGATACTGAAAGAGAAACTCCCCAGGTCAGTAGGTGCCCAATATGCTACTGGAGATCAGTGGAGAAATAACACCAGAAAGAATGAAGGGATGGAGCCAAAGCAAAAATAATACCCAGTTGTGGATGGGACTGGTGATAGAAGCAAGGTCCAATGCTGTAAAGAGCAATATTGCATGGGAATGTGGAATGTTAGGTTCATGAATCAAGGCAAATTGGAAGTGGTCAAACAGGAGATGGCAAGAGTGAATGTCAACACTCTAGGAATCAGCAAACTAAAATGGACTGGAATGGGTGAGTTTAACTCAGATGACCATTATTTCTACTACTGTGGGCAGGAATCCCTTAGAAAAAATGGAGTAGCCATCATAGTCAACAAAAGAGTCCGAAATGCAGTACTTGGATGCAATCTCAAAAACAACAGAATGATCTCTGTTCATTTCCAAAGCAAACCATTCAATATCACGGTAATCCAAGCCTATGCCCCAACGAGTAACGATGAAGAAGCCAAAGTTGAACGATTCTATGAAGACCTACAAGACCATTTAGAACTAACACCCCAAAAAGGTGTCCTTTTCATTATAGGGGACTCGAATGCACAAGTAGGAAGTCAAGAAACACCTGGAATAACAGGCAAATTTGGCCTTGGAGTATGGAATGAAGCAGGGCAAAGGCTAATACAGTTTTGCCAAGAGAATGCACTGGTCATAGCAAACACCATCTTCCAACAACACAAGAGAAAACTCTACACATGGACATCATCAGATGGTCAACACCAAAATCAGATTGATTATACTCTCTGCAGCCAAAGATGGAGAAGCTCTGTACAGTCAGCAAAAACAAGACCTGGAGCTGACTGTGGCTCAGATCATGAACTCCTTACTGCCAAATTCAGACTTAAACTGAAGAGAGTAGGGATAACCACTAGACCATTCAGGTATGACCTAAATCAAATCCCTTATGAATATACAGTGGAAGTGAGAAATAGATTTAAGTGACTAGATCTGATAGACAGAGTGCCTGATGAACTATGGTTGGAAGTTCGTGACATTGTACAGGAGACAGGGATCAAGACCATCCCCATGGAAAAGAAATGCAAAAAGGCAAAATGGTTGTCTGAGGAGGCCTTACAAATAGCTGTGAAAAGAAGAGAAGCAAAAAGCAAAGGAGAAAAGGAAGGATATTCCCATTTGAATGCAGAGTTACAAAGAATAGCCAGGAGAGATAAGAAAGCCTTCTTCAGCGATCAATGCAAAGAAATAGAAGAAAACAACAGAATGGGAAAGACTAGAGATCTCTTCAAGAAAATTAGAGATATCAAGGGAACATTTCATGCAAAAATGGGCTCAATAAAGGCCAGAAATGGTATGGACCTAACAGAAGCAGAAGATATTAAGAAGAGGTGGCAAGAGCACACAGAAGAACTGTACAAAAAAGATCTTCATGACCCAGGTAATCACAATGGTGTGATCACTCACCTAGAGCCAGACATCCTGGAATGTGAAGTCAAGTGCGCCTTAGAAAACATCACTACCAACAAAGCTAGTGGATGTGATGGAATTCCAGTTGAGCTATTTCAAATCCTGAAAGATGATGCTGTGAAAGTGCTGCACTCAATATGCCAGCAAATTTGGAAAACTCAGCAGTGGCCCTAGGACTGGAAAAGGTCTGTTTTCATTCCAGTCCTTAAGAAAGGCAATCCCAAAGAATGCTCAAACTACTGCACAATTGCACTCATCTCACACGCTAGTAAAGTAATGCTCAAAATTCTCCAAGCCAGGCTTCAGCAATACGTGAACCGAGAACTTCCAGATGTTCAAGCTGGTTTTAGAAAAGGCAGAGGAACCAGAGATCAAATTGCCAATATCCCCTGGATCATAGAAAAAACAAGAGAGTTTCAGAAAAACATCTATTTCTGCTTTATTGACTATGCCAAAGCCTTCGACTGTGTGGATCACAATAAACTGTGGAAAATTCTGAAAGAGATGGGAATACCAGACCACCTGACCTGCCTCTTGAGAAACCTGTATGCAGGTCAGGAAGCAACAGTTAGAACTGGACATGGAACAATAGACTGGTTCCAAATAGGAAAAGGAGTACGTCAAGGCTGTATATTGTCACCCTGTTTATTTAACTTATATGCAGAGTACATCATGAGAAATGCTGGGCTGGAAGAAGCACAAGCTGGAATTAAGATTTCCAGGAGAAATATCAATAATCTCAGATATGCAGATGACACCACCCTTATGGCGGAAAGTGAAGAGGAACTAAAAAGCCTCTTGATGAAAGTGAAAGAGGAGAGTGAAAAAGTTGGCTTAAAGCTTAACATTCAGAAAACTAAGATCATGGCATCTGGTCCCATCACCTCATGGGAAATAGATGGGGAGACAGTGGAAACAGTGTCAGACTTTATTTTGGGGGGCTCCAGAATCACTGCAGATGGTGACGGCAGCCATGAAATTAAAAGATGCTTACTCCTTGGAAGGAATGTTATGACCAACCTAGATAGCATATTAAAAAGTAGAGACATTACTTTGCCAACAAAGGTCAGTCTGGTCAAGGCTATGGTTTTTCCAGTGGTCATGTATGGATGTGAGAGTTGGACTGTGAAGAAAGCTGAGCGCTGAAAAATTGATGCTTTTGAACTGTGGCATTGGAGAAGACTCTTGAGAATCCCTTGAACTGCAAGGAGATCCAACGAGTCCATCCTGAAGGAGATAAGTCCTGGGTGTTCATTGGAAGGAGTGATGCTGAAGCTGAAACTCCAATACTTTGGCCACCTCATGGGAAGAGTTAACTCATTGGAGAAGACCCTGATGCTGGGAGGGATTGGGGGCAAGAGGAGAAGGGGACGACAGAGGATGAGATAGCTGGATGGAATCACCGACTCGATGGGCATGAGTTTGAGTAGACTCCGGGAGTTTGTGATGGACAGGGAGGCCTGGCGTGCTATTCATCGGGTCGCAAAGAGTCGGACACGACTGAGCGACTGAAGTGATCTGAAAGCGATTGAACGTGCACACAAGCGAATTTTTTGTTTCACTTTTTTCTGATTCTAAATAGTATTTTGTCCCTTTTTTGCAGTATTTTCATATATATATAACATATACTTATATGTAAAATTATGATTTGTATCTCTACATAGTTTCTCTATTGGTGAGACATTAGTCTTTAGCATAGTTCTTCAGATATAGTTTCCTTTTAAGTTATTTAAACATATTTACTATAGCTATTTTAGATTCTTTGTCTTATTAGTCCACTCTTAGGGACAGTTTTTATTAATTGCCCTTTTCCTCTGTATGTTTCTTATTTCTTTACTTGTTTCACAATATTTTGTTGAAAACTGGACGTTTTAAATGTTATAGCAACTCTGGAAATCCAGTCTCCCTTATCTTTGTCAGTGGTTTAATGCTGTATCTTGCTGTAGTTACTATTTTCTGATTTTTAATAAAGACTTCCTCAACTAATTTTGGATATTCTGCTATATCCTTTGTTGTGTGTGTGTGACCAGTGAAATTGTAGTTTCATTAATTTAGTGGTTATCTTGAATGCCTAGATCCAAACTGAAAAAACAAAGAAACAAAAAAACAAAACCCAAATCTTCTGCCATTCATTGCAGAGAAACTCTGTGTATATTAGGGCATGTCTTCAGCATTCAGTCAAAGAGATTACAGTTATGACTTTACTTCTTGCTTTCACAGCCTCAAGGTCAGCAGGAGTGACAGATCAGAGCATTCTCAGGTCTTTACTAAGCATGTGCCCAGCGCTGAGAATGTTCATGATCTTCTAGATTTCCAGGAATATGTCAGAGCTTTTCTTTCTTTCTTTTTTTTTTTTAAATGGAATTTCTGCAACATTTTTAATCTGTAAACTGAACTTTTCATCATGCACAAAGGCCTGTGAAATAGGCTTTCTTAGATTAGACCCAGTTTGGCCAACTGAAAAATCAGGATTTTTTTTTGTACAGGAAAATCTTCAATAAACCCAAGGAATGTTTTCACAAGACACAGGCTGGACCCTAAGTTTTGCATCCAAGAGGCTAGGCTGTTGATTTGACTTAATCTTGTCGCACCAAGATTTGCAAAGTAAAGATCAAAGTCAACCAAGACAATCCATTTCAATTGTTTATTAACGGACCAGATTACAAAAATAATCCTGGTAGATACCTTAGTTCATCCTTCTAATAAGCCTGTTGATCTGGTCTTCCCTGTTGCCAGCATCTCCACCTTCTACAAAATGGGTGGTCTTTTTCTTCATTCCACCTCGTGGAGAAGACAATTTAAAGGGCCACAGGAAGTTGTTTGCTTCCTTGAAACGTTTTCCAACAGTATAGATCTCATGAATCAGATCCTCCATGCAGATGATTCCGTATTTCCCAAGAGATCGAGCAATCAATGCGTTGTCTGTCAGGGCAATTCGCTTTTTGTTGATTTTGCCATAACCACGCTTGTAGATCAATTCATTTACAGACTTCAGATTTGGGTACCCCCATGCAATGTATGGCTCCACAATTCTCAGCATGTTAATTGATGCCTTGTTGAGCTTCACAAAGGTGCCATTGAAGATCTGCCGGAGGCGAAGGAGCTGCAGCACCTTTCGAACCTTTGGGCTCACACCGTTGATACCTCTGATCCTGATGACAAATGCCAATTTGGGTTCCGCGGGTACATAGAAGTTGCCAGCTTTCCGTGCCATCCTAGCCATTCGAATTTCGGTTCTGTACATCTGCCTGTATTCCTTGTGGTAATGCTTAGCTTTTTCATAAATAAGCTTCCTCCTTGCCTTTCGAAGCATCTTTTGGGCAAACTTCTTTCTCAGGCGCTTGATCTTAAGCTCTGCGAAATTCTTTCGCTTTTTCTTAAGGGTTTCTGGCACAGCAGGAACCTTCTTTTTCTTCTCTTCTGCACCCTCCATGGTTCCAGCCGGGAAAGAGGATGTGTCAGAGCTTTTCAAAGCCCTTATTTCCCAAAGCGTTTTATTTCTCAGACTTTTCTCCCAAAATTTTAGTTAATTTACTCTTTGTCTCAACTTTATTCATTGTCTTAGGCATCAGTGACTAAAACATTTGCCTGTAAGTGTTTTTTGACAAATATTGATTAGGTAACAGGTTTAGGACTAGGTGGGTTCTGTGTTAGGTAAGATAAAAGCAAGCCTTTGGGGCTGGTTTTCAAGGGAGT
This sequence comes from Cervus elaphus, assembly GCF_910594005.1. Taxonomy (NCBI): domain Eukaryota; kingdom Metazoa; phylum Chordata; class Mammalia; order Artiodactyla; family Cervidae; genus Cervus; species Cervus elaphus. The sequence goes on from NC_057832.1 coordinate 82,494,908, forward strand.
CATCAGACAGTTCAAAACACATAATTCTTTGTGATTGGAGTCAGCTACTATCAGTGGGTGCTGATCTGGAAATGCAGGTCATTGTTTTTGAGGCTGCTAGTAAACTCAGGGGCAGGGAATAGGACTAGGGTGAATCAACCCACCATAAACCTCAGAGTTCTTATAGAGATTTAGCAATTTTTCTTTAGTAGATAGTCCCCTGGTTGAGATGGTGATCGAGATGAAAACACAATCTTTTAGTGACAAAATCTCAGAATCCCTTGTCTTTTTCTGTATTTTACTTAATACAAGCAAGTCACTACATTCATCTCACAGAAAAGGAATATGATGACACGAAAGTGTTATATTCCAGGAAGAATGTTGGGTCCCCATTTTGGAGTCTGCTTCCTATACTAAAATAGATCTTTTTTATTAAGCCCCATATTTATTAAATATTCTTTTCTATATTTACATTTTTCTCTCTGTCCTTCAGATTAGATATTTTCTACTACTAACAGTATTTTCTGATTGTGTTTCAATCAGAAATAATTGTGTTTCTGTTGTACCCTTATGCTGTTAAGTCTATCTTTTAAGTTCTTTGTTTCAGATGTTATATTTTTTCTTTCCTAAAATAATCATTTGATTATTTTTATAGACTGCAATTTTAAATTCAAATTTTCCATTTTCCACTAATTTTGCATTTCATTTTCTCTATTTTCTTAGACACATTAAGGATAACTATTTTGAAATCTTTGCCAGCTAACTACAAAATCTGGGTAGCCTATTTGTATCATCTGTTTTTTCCTCAGCTATAGGTTATGTGTTTCTGTATTTCAAAGTAAATCATTATTTTTAAAATGGCATTTATTATGCATTTGAAAAATTTAAAGTCTATAGACAATATATTCTTCTAAAGAAGGCATACCTTTCTCTTCATTGGGCAGGTGGAGAATGGTCATTTGTTTCAACTGGGGAGTATATAAGTGAAAATGGGGTTGCATTCCTGATGATGCTTCACCACCATTGGCCTGCCAGGGCTTTCAACCCAATGTGCATTCCATGGGGCCACTACCCCATCCCATCTAATCATAACCATTGTCTTGCTTGACTGTCAGAAATCTCTTCTAACTTGTGTCTGCCTTTAAGAGTGCTCCCACTTAGATTTTTAGGTTTTTATCCTCAGTAGCCCAATGTTTTATATTCTAAATGAGGAGAGGGAATTATACAAAAAATAATGAAAAAGAGTGAATTAAGCAGATGGAGTGGCTGCAATGATGAATGTGGCAGTTACTGAGTGGCCATAGCCATATGAATGCTTTGCTTGTTTTTTTTTTTTTTTTTTTTAGTTTAGAGAGTTCTTTTATTTTGGAATTGTATGGGTCACTTTTTTTCTTCACAGGACATCATTCACCAATTCAAGCAACAATCCAAAAGTCAGGTCTGAATAGTTGAGTACTGATATTATGCCTTGGGTTTAATCATTATAAAACAAGTTTCATTGAAAACAGAAAGCTTTTCAGTGGGTAGATACTTTATTTACCTTTACTAGATTTACCTTTATTTAGCTTTTTTAAAAAAATTTTTCCCTTTTTAAATTTTTACCCTCTAAGGTATAATATGTATTCAGAGTAATTCACATAAATATCAGCTAGCCAAATATTCACAAACATAACACATTTGTGTAATTATTAATAGTACTCATAAATAAGCAGGATACCCTTAAGTCTTCCAGTTACTGTCTTCCTTCCAGTCACTGGTATCTTGTATCCTAATTGCATAGATTAGTGTGGTCTTAACTTGTCCATAAATGAAATGATGCAATATGTGCTCTTGTGGCTGCTTTCTTTCATTTAACTTTTTGTTTGTGACAGTTACCCCATATGGATGCTTTTGAAACATGAATTAGATGATGTCAACCCTTACTCAACACTCTTTAGTGGCTTGGGAGAAAATTTAAAGTGCTGATCATGTTCTGTAGGACTCTATATGATGAGACCCTAGGTTCATACCACAAATCCCTTTTTCCTACTTTTCCCCTCACTCATTAAGCTCCAGCCCTGTTGGCCTCAAACAGGCCCCATGCCTGCAAGCTCTGCATTTGCTCCTGCTCTTCCTGAAACAATGTTTTCTTGAGAGTCACTCAGGCTTCTGCTCAAACATCACTTCACAGGGCCCTACCCCAGAACTCTCTGAGTTTATATTCTTGCCTACTTTTCTTTCTTCTTGTATGCATATGCTATCATATTATTAACATGTTTATTGATGGTTTGTGTGTTGGACTTTAGTGTAACCTCCATAAGACTGGCGGGTCTCCCTTAACATCATCTCCCCAGGCTTAGAGTGAAGCCTGGTACATAACAGGCAAACAATATTTAAATTTTGTTTTTCAAAGACTATTTGTTGACTGAAATGAAAAGTCCAGATTGCTAATACAAAATCACAGCTGCCTTATAAGCTTGTAAGACCCCCAATTCTATCTGAGGAAATTGAGGAAGATTTTCAAAACGAGGTGAAAATTGGGCTATCCAAAGCTGATTCCTGATGGGAAAGGAGGGATGGAGTATTCCAGGCAAAGGCAACAAGTTGCAAAAAGATGCAAATACAGGGCTGAGCCCAGGATTTGTCACATGATTCCTACAAAGCCTGTTAAAATACCTAGAACAAAGGGATGCATGTGAATTACTTACAGACTAAAAATAAAATTTTAAATCAAGGCAAACTATTAAAAGGATAATCTCTTCTAAGTTTATCTTCTAGCAGATCCAGGGCCTTTCAAAATCTCTCTTAGCAGTTTTATTTCCAGTCTTCAAGAGGGAAATTTTTTGTTTTGCTTTTTTTTTTTTTAATAATTTGTGGGTAATTTTAATTTACAAGGATATTGAGCCACCAGTGGACATTTACTAAAAGTCACATGAATTAAAAAAGCCTGAAAAAATTAGGAATTCACATAAAGTCAAATTGCCTGCATGTTTTTGAGGTTAAAACAATTCCTCTATATGTCCAAGGAATCCACCAAAGGGGACAGAAGTCCAGCATTTGAGGACTTTATTGGTGGGGGATAATGAGGGAGAAGATTGGGGCACACTGGCTTCATTCAGATTACACTGAACATCAGGAATGTGTCCTATGAAAGAGCTGCATGTGAAGATCATCTTTATATACAGTATTTAAAGGAATTTTTCAATAATTCAAACCCTAATATTTGTTGTAGTTAAAACTTATGAATATTAACAATATCTTATGAGATCCAAGTGAAAGGTACCTGTCCTTTTCTCATGAAAACACTTACCAAGATTACTGGACCACACAACACTTGTGCTATTGCACATCCAGGTTACAGCATGTTGCAATGACTCAAAATAAATTTATTTAATGGTGTTTATTCCTAGAACTTGCCAAGAAAGACCAGTTTGGAACTGTTTGCTTTCTAATTCTTATCAGAGACCTGGTTGAGGAGGTTGATATTTGAGAAAGATAAGGGCAGGGGCAGGCCAGTCATCTATTCTTTCTTGTGTTGTGGGGCATATTTTTTATAAATTTTGAATTTCATTAGCTTAGCCTCCCTCATTCTCCTGACATAAATAGCACACTTGCATCATTTTTGTGAATGTTTTATTATATTTGTAATGAGGGTTTTTGGGAAGTTAATAGAGAGAACAGTTACATCTCTGCATTTTTGCACAATTGCCATCAGAGACACTGGACACAGGCTGCCTCGTGTGCTGGCGTAAGGTCTTAAATGTAAATTCAACTTGGGATTTATTATAACCATGGTGGAAAGAGGTTGGTTTTAAGCTCATGAATCTACATTTGAGTCTTTGTTCTAGCATTTGGAAGGTGTAAAATTTTAAGCAACTGTCATTTGTCTCCCTTAGTTTCAGTTTTTGTTTTTTTTTAAATCTGTAAAATGGCAGTGCTGTGATATCTAACTGACAGGGTGTTGTCAGTATTACTGAGAGCTTATATCTAGGTTTTGCAAGCTTCATCGCTTTTTATCACTACATGACTCTTACAGTACCTTATTGGAGTGTCTTTGATCATTGCTCAGGGGTTTACCTGCTAAATTTTATCAAAGAAGTTCGGTAGCCTTTGCTTCTTAATTACTGAGAATTGAATTAAATAATCATTGTGAAAATTGTTGATAATAATAATTAACAATAACAGTAATCAAATTAATTATATGAATATACATTTTTGTGTATGTTACTTCTTCTGTGTTATCTTTTAATTTCCATCTAGTAGATGTGTACAGTTTCTAATCTTTTTAAATGTGGTAAGAGAATACATTATGTATGACAAATCATTTTTATTAGGAAATTTGGGTTTTGAATGTTATATATCCAGTAAATAAAATGCATTAATAGTAACCACTAGCATCCATCCACTGGGCAATCCTGGAAATGAGAGTTCTGAGGTGAATAGGCCTGCTGCTGCTGCCGCTAAGTCGCTTCAGTTGTGTCTGACTCTGTGCGATCCCATGGACTGCAGCCCGCCAGGCTCCTCCATCCATGGGATTTTCCAGGCAACAGTACTGGAGTGAGGTGTCATTGTAGGCCTATTCTGGCTTTAAATAACATGGTTATCAGATTGGATTGGTTTACAAGTAGAGACAGTAGAACTGGAAGGAAATTTTTAAATTACTGAGTGCAACATAATGGTTTTACAGAAGGGAAACTGAGACCAGTAAAGTGAGAGGATGTGCAGTCAGGTAGTAGAAATCCTCCTGGGGTCCATGGATGGCTGCGTCCCAGAGCCTTGCTGTTGTCCATGCTTCTGTCTACATGTGGTCTTCCCTCACTCCATTTAACACACATCCCAGCTATCTATGGCAGCATAGTCAACAGCTCCAACCCTTAGTGGTGCAGAACAACAACCCTTTATGAGACTCCCAGGCTCAGTACATCAGGAATTTGCATACAGCATAGTGTCGTTGGCTCACCTTATACACAATGCCTGGAGCCTCAGCTGGGGGGACTGAACTGCTCAGGGTGACTCAAGTGTCTAGGGCTAGAATTCTCTGGAGAATTCTTCTTTCAATCTCCTGGCATGAGGGAAGGGATAACTCAAAAGCTTGGACAGGAATGCCTACTCATCTCTTCTCCTGTGGCTTTGACTTCAGGCTTGGTTGTCTTGGGGAGGTTAGACTCCTTACATAATGGTCCGGGTCTCCAAGGGCAAGATTTTCAGCAAATGAGGAAGAAGCTTCCTGACCTTAAGGATTGGAACATACAACATCATATCTACTATATTCCAGAGGTCAAATAACAACATGCTCTCCCGAGTTCAAGGAGAGAGAATGTAGACTCCACATCTTGATGGGAGAAGTACCTCATATTAAAATTGCCAGAAAGATACTTACTGAGAGCATTTTATATGTCAGATAACAAGTTCTTCTTGGGGAGACAGAGATGAATGAGGTACATTCTCTATCTTCAAAGGGTTCCCAATCTATAAAGAAACAAAGGCAGTTACTATCCAAGTTTATCTAATTATTATACTATAGCAATTATTATTTTGATTTTGCAAGAAGATAGCAAATTAATTAACAAAGTAAAGTAATAAAAATAGACCAAAGACTACATGGAATTTTGATAAATGATGACAGTGTCATGGGAGGCCATTGCTTAAAGAAGGGATTATATAATATACAGAGCTTAGAAAATGTATTTCTACATGGAATTTATGAAATAGATGTCTACCTCCCACTGTAGAAAAATTAAGTCCAGATGGATTAATGATTAAGTGTCAAAAGCAAAGCTTTAAACTGGTAAAAGCAATGTAGATGAAAATCATTCTGATCTTGGGGTTAAGAAGGATTTCTTAAAGTATACACACACACAAAACACTAATCACAAAGGAAGTGATTGATGTAGTCCACTGCATTGAAATTAAAAACATCTGCTTGTGAACAAGAGCAAAAAATGAGAAGATATTTGTAACATATATAGCTAAAATGTGATTCTTATTTATATGTCATCTATCTATCCTTTAATCTATTCACGTGTTTATTGATCATCTATCTCAAACAAATAAGAAAAAGACAAACCACCCAGTAGGAAAAATAGATAGTGGACCAAAAAGTAGCAATTTACTGAAAAGAAAAACATGGACTGTCAATAAAAGAATGAAGAGTTTCTCTACTTATTAGTGATCATGAACATATAAATCAAATTACTATGAGACATTTTACATGATGTGATTTGTAAGAATTAATATGTAAGGCACTACCAGTGCACATCTAAGGAACTGCTAAGAGAAGGCAAACTCATGCAAGAAATCCTCCCGGATTTCTTGATAAGAAAAGATAGCATGACATTTTATTAAAGGTCCTGAATTGTAGCCCCCATTGCAGTTCTTCTCCAAACCTTCATCTGTGTGCACCAAGTAAGCTATGGATTTTCCAGGTGTAGTGTATGGATGTGAGAGTTGGACCATAAAGAAGGCTGAACATCAAAGAATTGACATTTTCAAACTGTGATGCTGGAGAAGAATCTTGAGAGTCCCCTGGACAGCAAGGAGATCAAATCAGTCAATCCTAAAGGAAATTAATACTTTGGCCATCTGATGCAAAGAGCTGACTCATTGGAAAAGACCTTGATACTGGAAAGATTGAGTGCAAGAGAAGGGGGGACAGAGGGAGAGATGGTTGAATGGCTTTACTGACTCAGTGGACATGAGTTTGAGCAAACTCAGGGAGATAGTGAAGGACAGGGAAGCCTGGCATACTGCAGTCCGTGGGGTCACAAAGAGTCGGTCATGACTTAACGACTGAACAACAATAACAGAACAGGGAGTAAAACATCAGAAATGATGTCAGAAAAGGAAACCTCTTTACTATAAAAGGTAATATCAAAGAGAATTAGAAATAAATCATGAAAATCAGCCACCTTGTCCCCTTAAAATTAAAATATTCTTTTTGTTCCTTAAAAACAAGTCAGAAAGCAACATGGTGGTAATATTATTTGTGGCTTCAAATCTCATGTCTCATTTTATCCCTGATGTCTATGATAGAGGTTGAAGTACAGATTTTAAAGATAATTGAAGAAAAAAAGAGAGGCTTCCCAGGTGGCTCAAGAGGTAAAGAAGCTGCCTGCCAATGCAGGAGACACAGGTTTGATCCCTGGGTTTGGAAGATCCCCTAAAGAAGGAAATGGCAACACACTCCAGTATTCTTGTCTGGGAAACCCCTTTGACAGAGGAGCCTCTCAGGCTATGGTCCATGGGGGTCACAAAGAATCAGACACAACTGAGCATGCATGCACATTTTGTCCAGCATTTCTTGGAAAGTTGTCTCTGTTATGTAAATGGAGGTATAGCTGAGACATATACTAAAAAAAAGAAGAGCTGTTATGGATGGAAAGTTTTGTGAACAACATGGAAGCTGCCAAACAACTCTTTTAATTAGACTTGAGAAAATGAGCCCAACAGAAGGAAACAAAGAATTCAAACTTTGCCTCCAGATAACCCTAGACCTTAGGGGACAAATGGTGCCTAAATTCAAGCAAGCCACCCTTTTATCCATCCCTCATTATTTCTTATCATGTTTGAATGCTCCTGCACTGCCATTTCACTACATTTATAAACCTACTTATAACAAGTTTAGATAAAATTATTCAGCATAACTTTTTATCTCTTTGAGCCCCAGCCGTGCCTTGGACGACACCCTTCTTTGGCACACACCAATGCTTGGATGGTTTCCTGTCTCAGAAAGGCCAAGAAAGCACTGCTTGTGAAGTTTCAAGTTTGACATTCCCTTTAGAAAAGCTAATGTCAACTTTCTGGGGTGAAACCACAAGTCAACTCGCTGGTTCATCTGAGGCATATGGAGCATGAAACCTGAGGAGGGTTCTTATGCCCTCTCAGCACCAGCTGCATCAGCAGGCCCTCACTCAATACACAAAAGCTTTGGTAGTTTGTATCTTTCAAGAAATTTATCAATTTATCAATTCTAAACTGTTGGTATATAAGCAACTGAAATAAAGTTACTTATAACCTTACCTAATATCCTAATAATATCTGTACAATCTGTATGATGTCACCTCTTTCATCTTGATATTGGTAATATGTGTCTTCCTGAGTTTTTTTCTGATCATTCTAGAGAAAGGCTGATCAATTTAAGTTTTTCAACAAGCCAGCTCTTGGCTTCATAGATTTTCTCTACTCTTTTTTCTGTTTTTCATGTTACTTGTATATACTCTTATCTTTACTTTTTAATCTTTATTTTCCTTCCTTCATGTGTTATTTGCTTTCTTTCTTTATTTTTTTAGTTTCTTAAGGTAAAAGCTGAGGTAATTGATTTATAATATTTATTTTTTATAATACTGGCTTTTAGTGTTGTAAATTCTAATTATTGCAATAATGACATTTCACAGCTTTCTATATTTTGTTTTCATTTTTATTCAGGCTATGATGTTTTGTAATTTTCGTTTTGATTCTTTCTTTGATCTGAAGGTTAATAATGAGTCTGTTATTTAATATCTTCTAAAAATATTGATTTATAATTTCATTTCATTTCATTCAGAAAGCATACATTATATGTCTTTAATGCTTTTAAATTTGCTGACATTTACTGTGTGGTTCAGAACATAGTCTATATGGTAAAAGTTCCATGTGCCCTCAAAAAGGATGTGTGTCCTGCTATTGCTGGTGCAATGTCTTATACATATAAGTTAGTGATATATTAGGGAAACAGCAGTGAATGAAACAGTCAGCATCCATTTTCTCATGTACCTTCTGTTCTGGTTGAGGGAATCAGATTATAAACATAGCAGACAACTACAATGACCACCAGCTCTTTCTATTTTCTTCCCTCATTTTATTTTTTATCTGTAGTCATTATCAACATCTTATGTATTTTTTCCAGCCACATTCATTCACATGGATAGTTAGAGTTGTATTTAACTACCCTTCAATTTTGCCAAATGAGGCTATGAAGCAAGAAAAGTGGGGAAGTTGAGGGTGTAACCAAGTTCTTGATTTCCCTGATTGACCAGAGAACTATGCAGGGAAAAGAGAGGTTAGACATGAAAGGAGTGAGGAACATGAGTTGTAGAATTCATGGGTAATGGGGAAGATTACTGGAATTGGAGAACTGGAGGAAATAAGCTGGAATTTTTGAAGTGGTGATCAGAGAATAGTTTGCTTGAAGCTGAGATGAGAGAGGAGTTGCAACCATTGGGAATAGTAAGAAGTGGCTAAGAAAATGTATTCTCTTGAAAATAATGTGGCTCTTCAAAAGTTTCACAGAGAGTACAGGAAGGAGCCATGAAACAAACTCATCTCATCTTCTTTCCCCTTTATCATGCATATGTCTCACTACCCACATTTTCTTCATAGCTTCAGCCATTACTCCTCACTTCATAGTGTTTTAGTTTGCAGGCTGTGCAAACAAAATGCCAGAGACTAGGTGGCTTAACCAACTGAATCTCATAATTAACTCATCTTAACCAACTGAATCTCATAATTCTAGAGGCTCAAACAATAGATATTTATTTTCTCTGAGTCCTGGAGGCTGGAAGTCCAAGATCAAGGTGTGGGCAGGGCTGGTTTCTCCTGAGGTCTCTCTCCTTGGTGTGCAAAGGGTCATCTTCTCCCTGTCTCCTCACTTGGCCTTTCCTCTGTATACACAATCCCTGGTACTTCTGTGTGTGTCCAAATGTCTTCTTATAAGAAAACCAGTCAGATCAGCCTAGGGCTCACACTAAGGCCCTAATACCTCTTATTTAAAGATCCCAATCTCCAGATTTAAAGATCACAGTCTCCAGAATGTGACTCCAAATAAAGTCATATTTTGAGGTTCTGGGGTTAGGGTTTCAACATCTGAATTTGTGGGGAAACAATTCAGCTTCTAACATGTCATGATCACCACATTCAGCAAAGTATAGAAGAAGCATTTAGTCTGTACCTTGTGGCTAACAATGCCTTCTTCACGAAGTTTGATGAGAATTAAAACAAAGTGATAATATAGAGTCTGATGTTTAATTCTTCATTTTTGTTTGGTTAGGCTCTGCAAATAGTTATAGAGCACATTCACATGTTGGGCCTGAGCCAGGCTTGGGAGACATAAAGAAGAAAAGATCTATTCCTGTTCCAGAAAGGCCACAACCATGATAAAGTAGGAAATCCTGCTATTTGTGACAACTTGGATGAACCTGGAGGGCATTACATGAAGTGAAATGTCAGACAGACAAATATGTGTGATAAAAAAGTCATACTCTGGGAGACAGAGCAGAGTGGTTGGTTGTCAGAGGCTGATGAGTAGGCAAAAAGTGATGTTAGTTAAAAGGTACAAAATTTCAGGTATAAGATGAGTTAGTTCTGAGGATCTAGTGTACAGTTAGCATGGTGTTTATAGCTAACAATACTGTATCATATACTTTGGGTGTTCTCACCACAAAAAAGAAGTGGCAGTGTGATAGGCTGGAGGAGTTATCTAATGCTATGATGGTAACCATTTTACAAGATGTAAATGGATTAAATCCTTAAACTTGCTCAATGGTATATGTCAATTATATCTCAATAAAGCTGGAAAAATAATGTTTTTGGAGAAAGAAATCTCACAGTCACAGTCTAATTGGGGATGGGGGTGAATTGGGTGAATGTAGGGACAAAACCAGAGATAATTTCGATATTACAATGAGCAAGTAGTCCATTAATACTATTTGGTCACACCTGGTACTGTAGGTAAGGTACAATGACACTATATGGCAAAAGATGAAATTCTACCAGAATCAAAGTCTCTTCAGGAAAGAATTCCACACTTGTTCCTTCACTCCCAGAAGACATGGCCTATTTGAGATGTGTGTTACTCTGAAAAGTTCCTTCTTCCCATGAAAAATCACATACACAGATGTACCCAAACCTGACATTGCAAGGAATACATTACAGTGTCATCCATTATCTAGTTTTAAATCAATGAAACCAAAGAGAACAAAGAGGTAATTTGCTTCCTCTGAGCATAAATTATGAAGCTATGTTTTTTCTATACATAGTTGACTCTTGAACAATATGGATTTGAACTGCTGGGGTTCACTTATACACAGATTTTTTTTTTTTTTCAGCAAATATATTGGAAAAACTTTTGGAGATTTATAACAATTCCAAAGAAATCTCACAAACCATGTAGCCCAGAAATATCTAAAAAATTAAGGATAAAGCGTGTCATGAATGCATAATATAGATGTAGATACTAGTCTATCCTTACACAGGCATAAAATCAGTGATGTTTAATATGAAATTAAATATGTGTTAGCTTTCTTACTTTTTCTAACTTTGTTTCAAAGAATTGCAATCCCTTACTGGCTTCCTTCACTCCATGCAGTTCTCATCAGCATCTCACTGGGAATACCTCCTCCTCCCCCCACCCACCTCTTTACACTCTCATTCCCACTTTGGCAGCTTGACTCCCCCAGGTGAGATTTGATCAGGTACTGCAAGCTGGCCACCTTCTTTGGAAGATGTCAGACTGAGCAGCCTGACTGTTGAACTCTGTCCCTTCTCTCCACCACACCATCTGTCCAGTGTGCATTTTCCCTGCTGGGTAGGGTCATAGCAGATGCTAACCGACCACCACCCAGATGAGCTCTACCCAATGAGGGAGATGCTTTTTATAGGGACCTCTGACTTCAGGAAAATTATCTGGAAGCCCTTCTAATTTGGCTTTGCTGGAAGTGACTGATGAATACATGTATTGTCCTCCATAGAGGGGTTGATTGCTGCCCTCCTGTGACATGGAGATTTGCCATAAGAAGCATGCATTTAGTCTTCATCCCTGTTTCTGCTACAAAGCTTCTAAAACACTTGGAATTTCCAAAATGATGAGAGCATAAAGGTGTCTGAAAGTGAAAGTCACTCAGTCCTGTCCGACTCTTTGTGACCCCATGAACTATACAGTGCATGGAATTCTCTAGGCCAGAATACTGGAGTGGGTAGCCTTTCCCTTCTCCAGGGGATCTTCCCAACCCAGGGATCGAACCCAGGTCTTCCACATTGTAGGGGGATTCTTTACCAGCTGAGTCAGAAGGGAAGCCCAAAGCTAACTGCGCCCTATGTGGGGCTCGAACCCACGACTCTGGGATTAAGAGTCCAATGCTCTACCGACTGAGCTAGCTGGGCAAAGGTGTCTATTGTTGTGTTAATTAAGTGGCTTTTGGACTCCACCTGGGGATGGGGGCTGCTTGTCAGAGGGACAAACCAGGTGATTAGAGGATTGAATATTTTAGTCCAATCCCTTGACTTCCTAGGGAGTGGATAGTGCTGGTGATGAGTCAATCATCAATGATTGATGATTTAATCAATCATCCCTAAGTAATGAAGCCACCATAAAACCTCAAAATAATGGAGTACAGAGAACTTCCAGGTTGGTGAACACATTAAAATTTGGGAAGAGTGACATCCTGGAGGGGGCAAAGAAACTCTGTCCTTTCCCCTCACCTTGCCCTATGTATCTCTCCCATCTGACTGTATATGAGTTGTAATAAATTGGTCATCTAGTATGAGATGCTTCTCGGAGCTCTGTGAACCAGTCTAGCAAATTAATGAAACCTAATGAAGGGTCATGGGAAGCTTCCATCTAAACAAGTTTGTCAGAATCACAGGTGACAACTTGAACTTGAGACTGGAAACTGAAGGAAGTGAGGGGCAGTCTAGTCAGACTGAGCACTTAACCTGTGGAATCTGATGCTGCCTATAGGTCCAGTGTCAGGATGAGTTCATTGAATTATAGGACCTCCAGCTGGTTTCACAGAATGTCTTGGTGTGGAGAAAACCCCACATGTCAGAATTGGTGTCAGAATCATTACCAGCCCAGGAGGCTGGTACCTCCCTGTCACTCATTTCCCTAAGATAGGGCAGTAATGAGGGAGAGAACCGTGGAGCAGGTGGCTGAGTGAGGCAGGAGGAGCAGTGTCTGTCCCCCTACTATTCCTATCTTTTTTAGATAGTTGGGTAAATAAACATTTTGTTTTCATCTCAGGCACCTTCATTCACCCCAAGCCTCCCATAGACAAAGGTGGTTCCTGACACAGCAGCTCAGAATCGAGCCTGGAAACACTGGCTGGACTGTTCTTGTGTGGAATCTGAGTTCTTCCTTGAGAACGGCATTGGCACAGGGTGGTTCTAAAAAAACACTTAGTGTGAAGGGCAGTTGATTCAGTGTGGAGCTTGTGCTAGCAACTGAACCCCTGTCCATACAGCGAGGTGGTCACTTTCTGCTCTACTTCCACACCCATCAAATACTCCTCACTGATGTCAACATATAACCCCATGGCTCTCAATCTCCCTGTGGCTGCTTCCATTCCACAGGATGCTGTGAATCTTGACAAAGGTGTCAGCTCAGTTCAGTTCAGTCACTTAGTCGTGTCCGACTCTTTGCGACCCCACGAACCGCAGCACGCTAGGCCTCCCTGTCCATCACCAACTCCTGGAGTACACCCAAACCCATGTACATTGAGTCGGTGATGCCATCCAACCATCTCATCCTCTGTTGCTCCTTCTCCTTCAGCCTTCAATATTTCCCAGCATCTGGGTCTTTCCAAATGAGTCAGTTCTTTGCATCAGGTGGCCAAAGTATTGTAGTTTCAGCTTCAGCATCAGTCCTTCCAATGAATATTCAAGACTGATTTCCTTTAGAATGAACTGGTTGGATTTCCTTGCAGTCCAAGGGACTCTCAAGTGTCTTCTCCAACACCACAGTTCAAAAGCATCAATTCTTAGGCACTCAGTTTTCCTTGTGGTCCAACTCTCACATCCATACATAACTACTGAAAAAACCATAGCCTTGTCTAGATGGACCTTTGTTGGCAAAGTAATGTCTCTGCTTTTTAATATGCTGTCTAGCTTGGTCATAAATTTTCTTCCAAGGAGCAAGCGTCTTTTCATTTCATGGCTGCAATCACCATCTTCAGTGGAGCCCCCCAAAATAAAGTCTCTCAGTGTTTTCATTGTTTCCCCATCTATTTGCCATGAAGTGATGGGACCAGATGCCATGATCTTAGTTTTCTGAATGTTGAGCTTTAAGCCAACTTTTCTACTCTCCTTTTTCACTTTCATCAAGAGGCTTTTTAGTGCTTCTTCAGTTTCTGCCATAAGGGTGGTGTCATCTGCATATCTGAGGTTACTGATATTTCTTCCCACAATCTTGATTCCAGCTGTGCTTCATCCAGCCCAGCATTTCTCATGATGTACTCTGCATATAAGTTAAATAAGCAGGGTGACAATATACAGCCTTGACGTACTCCTTTCCCGATTTGGAACCAGTCTATTGTTCCATGTCCAGTTCTAACTGTTGCTTCTTGACCTGCATACAGATTTCTCAGAAGGCAGGTCAGGTGGTTTGTTATTCCCATCTCTTTCAGAATTTTCCACAGTTTGTTGTGATCCACACAGTCAGAGTCTTTGGCATAGTCAATAAAACAGAAGTAGATGTTTTTCTGGAACTCTCTTGCTTTTTTGATGATCCAACAGATGTTGACAATTTGATCTCTGTTTCCTCTGCCTTTTCTAAAACCAGCTTGAACATCTGGAAGTTCACGGTTCACGTACTGTTTAAGCCGGGCTTAGAGAATTTTGAGCATTACTTTGTTAGCATTTGAGATGAGTGCAATTGTGCGGCAGTTTGAGCATTCTTTGGCATTGCCTTTTTTGGGATTGGAATGAAAACTGACCTTTTCCAGTCCTGTGGCCATTGTTGAGTTTTCCAAATTTGCTGGCATATTGAGTGCAACACTTTCACAGCATCATCTTTCAGGATTTGAAATAGCTCAACTGGAATTCTATCACCTCTACTAGCTTTGTTTGTAATGATGTTTCCTAAGGCCCACTTGACTTTGCATTCAAGATGTCTGACTCTATGTGAGTGATCATACCATCATGATTATCTGGGTCATGAGGATCTTTTTTGTATAGTTCTTCCATGTGTTCTTTCCACCTCTTCTTAATATCTTCTCCTTCTCCTTTAGGTTCAAGACAAAGTTGTAGTCTTTATTTTTACTTCAACTTTCACCTGAATATGTCTTTTCTGAGGCAGAATGTGAAAACATGTCCACACCACTCACTAAGCTGCTGTTGCTCAGAATCCTGCAGCAGCTCTGAAGACAATCAAGGCAATAGCAATTTTGAACAGGTTTTTGTTTGGTCATATTTCTCCTGATTCTAGCTAAATAGACATTATTACTTGGCTGCACATTTACTAAATCCAGAGCAGTAAATCTTAAATTATGAGGTGCCAAGTATAAAGTTCCCTCCATTGGGTCAATGACTCCTACAAACATTCTTGATGAATTATCATGGACCAAAGATGCACAGTGCAGTACATTTTCATTGACCTAAGGGCTATGAATAGACATCTACTATATAGAAGTTGTTGCAAACTGAAACTAATATTCTACTGGGGTTAATTAACTACTTAATGAAGCTTGTTAATGAATTGACTGGCACTCAACACATTGCAGCCAAGATACAGAATTTCTACTGTGCAAATTCACATGGATAGAGTCAAATTTGATATGCTTTTTAGAATAGATGCACTGTAATCAAGGCATCTTCTCCATGTCTTGTTACTTTCACTTACCCTTTATTTTTGATATTGAGTATACAAAATGCATGCAATTTAACTTTCCCATAATTAACTTTGTGTAGAGATGTTTGGTTAATCCTCCAGTGTGTGGTGATGCACAATTATAACAATGGAAATTTGTACAATGATTGTTTTCTAAAAATATTTTGAGACATAGATGCATAGATGCATTTTAGTTTAAACATGAATTATCTCTGGGCATTAAGGAAAATTTACACAGAATTCCCTTACCCATTACATTTTGCAAGTTTTCTTCATTAATATTTTTTCATATGATGCCTGAAAAGACGCTGATGACACAACTTGCATAAGTTATTATGATAGCTTATTAAATTATACTTTAATCTTCTAATCTTAATATTATTCTTAATTCTATATAAGCTTGATGATACAAATGTACATGAAATATATAAGTAGTTAAAAGGGCCAGAGAAGTGAAAACACACAGAAAACCATACAATTCTAAGATGAGAAATGGCATTGAAAACTGAAACTGGCTTCACCATTGGAGTCAAAATGACTTGACTTGGAAACATCAATGGTGGGGCCAGGGAGGGCCAGCATGGTGCTGCCTGCAGGGTCTGCATGCCTCTCGGTGTCACCTGTGGCAGTCTGAATAACAGGTATGCACCAGCACAAGCACATGGAACTTGACCAGAACAGCAGTAACCAGTAGAGAGTGGGTATTGTCTGCAGGAGGGAGGAAGTCTGCCAGGAAGTCACTGCCAAGGTCTAATCTTGAGGCCAGAAACCAGCTGGGGCTGGAGGAGGTCCTTTTTGAGCCAGCAGGTTCTCAAGATCCACTTCACTGCCCTTCTCCTGCCTCGTGGGACCCACTGGCACCACGTTTCTGACCCAAGGATGAGTCAGAAAGAGGGTTAATTACTGGAGGTGAAAAGGAAACACCTAAGAGTGAGTTTATCCGTTAATACAAGGAGGGTTAGTCATTTTTTAAAATAATAGATTCTGTTGAGAGAAGGACAAAGGGAATCCAACACACACAGAGAGCTCAGACTACCTGCCCAGGGCATTTGGGTACATTTTGTGGTAACTGTCTGTTGAGGATAGAGCTCTTTCACATTTATTTAACTGATTACCCCTTGGGTTCGTGGTCATCTTGCTCATTTAGCAGAGAAGAAGACAGACCGGAAAAGGTAAGATGAATTGCCTCAAGTCACACAGCTACAAAATGAAGTGGAAGGAGAGAATAGTGTGTGAGAGATGGCGGTCCTTGGGATGAGGAATAAGACACAGAGACCGCTATCACAAGAAAAAGTAGTTGCTTCATTACTCATGAGTTCAGGGAAAATACAAATATTTGTGTGCATTCCACCTTGGGCATTTGCTAACTGCCAAGAATTCACCAAAGCTTTGAGGTTGCACAGGATACTGTGGTCATTTGTTTTAATTTCTTAGATACATGGATTTAACATCTTACATACACATTGATCCTGGGATGACTTCCCACATTCTAGCAGTTCTGAAAATGTCCATATAAACATAATTGGGTTTTAGCATTATTATTATTTTTTTTTTGATTTTATAAAAATTACATATGGCTTTCCATGAAATGTGGAGCATCCTGGTGAGATATCACTTTGTGATATGATTCAGTTATGATACGATTCAGGCTTCTGAGGAGCCTGGTCTGGGTCGGTTGCTCTTTTAGCACAGACTCCTGGCTCTGCATGTTCTCTTTGTTGGGGAGTCGGGCAAGGCCTGCTCCCCTAGCTTGGCAGGGTTGGATATTGCTTACCAAACTCTCCTGAGATGAACACGGAGTGCTGGCCACCCCACAGAACCATCAGACCATACCGTAGCACATATTTGCCCATTGTGGAGCTCAAAGAATGCTTATTTTAAAATCTTGACTCCTTGAATCTTGCTTTCTTCCTTCTGCCTCTATGGCAAACCATGAGGGCTGCTGAGAGTTTCTTGATCTCTGAGCAGGCACCATCATTTGCCACCCCTCAGCTGCTCCCCCACACACCTGTCTCTTCTGGAAAAGTTAGAGCAGCTGCCCCTGCGTTCTTACAAGTGTACCTGGGATGTATGTGTGCTGGGGGTCTGGGAGGGACTCTCCTCTGAAAGGGGCTCCCTTTGCATGTTGCTGGATGGGCATCCCATAAGGAAATCTGTGATTTCTGTGCTAAGTCGCTTCAGTTGTGTCTGACTCTTTGCAGCCCTGTGGACTGTGGTCCTGCAGCTCCTTTGTCTGTGAGATTCCACAAGCAAGAATAATGGAGTGGTTTGTCATTTGTTACTCCAGGGGACCTTCCCAACCCAGGGATCAAACCCATGTCTCTTATGTCCCCTGCATTGGCAGGTGGTTTCTTCACCACTAGCACCACCTGGGAAGTTGGTATTTTTATTTTTAAGTTATAAGTGAAGACCCAAAGATTCAAAGGAGCTTGCCACAAAGGAATCCTCCTAGTCAAGGAATCAATAAACTGGGTGTTTCAGAAAACAAAACCTATTCAAGTGTGTTAGGAGCAGGAATTGCAGGGGAAAAAAACAGAGTCCTCGTCCCCAAGGGAGCTGTGAGGCAAGTACCCGGACCCTACTCCCCACCCCAGCTCAGAAATTGCACCAGAGTACATCTCAACTAGTCTTTTCCTTCCTGAAAATTTGTCAATACTTAGAAGGCCATTTCCAATGAAAGACTTGAATCCCATTTAGGAGTTTTAAAAAGCACATTCTCCCCTTCAATGGCATTGATATAGCTTTCTGGAAATACTGTCCGGTTATTGGTCAGTTGTTTAATTGCTCTGTCTTGGATTTCTCTTTTAAACAACTACCAACCATTGATTTTGCTCCTAAGGACAAGGCCATTGTGGCTAAGCTAGTTGTCTTTATTCTGTGTGTCTGACCAGGAAGGTGGAGTACCTCTTGCATGGATGAAGGAGAGAAAAAATACAAGAGAAGTCAGCAGAGCTGGAGCCTCCTCTAACTGACCTCTGGCATGCCCCCATGAAGCAACTACAAAGATTGCCCCAGGGCCAAGGGAAAGCATGGAAAGAAGAATTTCACACGTACATGTACATTTAAAACCACCTTGGTCAGACCTCTGGCCATGAGTCACTACATTCCTCCCACATGAAGTTACATTCACCCTTGTAAGTCCTCCGTGAAGTCCCAATATTGTCTGTGTCAGATGAGGTTTCTTGGGTGAAGTTTATCTGTTCCTCTCTTTCCTAATTACACCTGTGGAGCAGGTTCTTCTGCTGGAAAGAGCAGAATTGGAGGCCACAGGTGCACTGGTTCAGACCCATTGAATAGGGCCCAGATATGTTCCCCTAGCAATTGTTTATGGCTCCTGGTGTAACAGAGAAGAACACAATTTACTCCATATTGGATTTATTCCTTTAGCTCTAACTCTTGTGCTCTGTTGCCTGTGCTTAGTCTTCTTGGCTCTGAACATTTTATAAAAGAATGTTGCCCATAGCCTGAACTATATAGGAAAGCCCATTCTCAAGGCTCTGGCCTTTAAAGGTATAAACTTTTCCCATTTGTATAGAGATAAAAGACTGCAGAAGAGAGAAGTTTCTCTTGTTGGAGGTTTGCAGGAACGTATTGACCTGACCTAGGCAGACAAGCTGGAAGAATGAAGGATTCCAGCACCATGGATTTTACAACCAGCCACACTCCCTCTCCTTTTAATTTAAAAGAAGCCTGAATTCTAATTCAGGGAAGACGTTTCTTTGGACACTAGTCCTCCATCTTACTGGTCCCCTGGCTTTCCAAAATAGAGTTGCTATTCCTTGTACAACTTGTTTCTCAGTTTATGGGACTGTTTTGCCGTTAACAATATGAAATTGGATTCAGTAACATTGGCTCCAGCCTTTGGGCTATAGAGTAACCCTTTTGTCATAAGGAATGAGCAGTTTCTGGAGCTGAGTAGTATTCTCAGCCTGATTCGTGCTGTGTAACAAATGATCATAGATTAATGGCTTTGACACCATCAGTTGATAATCTCGCAGTTTTCCTGCTTGCTCTCAGCTCCTGGAGGCCACCTGAGATCCTTACCCAGGTGGCCTCCACAGGCAATTCATAGCATGGGAGTTGACTTTCTTCCAGGCCAGCCTGAACCCATCTCAGGGATGGCCCTCTCCTCTCCCACTTTTAAAGGGCTCATGGGATTAGGTCAGGCCCACTTGAAGAACTGACCGATCCTAACATCAGCAGATGTGAGACCTTATTCACATCTGCTAATCCCCTCACAGCTGTCTCTTGAATAGTGTTTGATTAGATAGCTGGAGGAAGGTGTGTATCCACCTGGATCTTAGAGTTTCAGGAGCTTTTAGAATCCTGCCCCTTGCCACATGACCCCTGGTAGCTGGGGGGTCCAAGGGCTGCATTTTGCTGATCCCAGTTTAGTTCAAGTTGGTAGTGTTTTCATTGAACAATTCTCTTAAAATGCCTGTGTCTTTCCTATGAGATTGGGGTGCACTAGCTAAGCGAATGTCAGACCTACAAATCTCTCTTTTTTCTCTCTCTCCTATGTACTTTTTGCACATCACAGGCTCAGGGTAGCCAGATTAATACGTTTGTAGTTAAAGGCTCCCAGATTATGTTCCAAGAACTACTCCATCTCTTAAATTTTCTTACACAGTTTTAATTCTTAACATCTTCATTGCAAATAACATTTTATTTACTTTTATTTATGTACTTATTTTATTTTATTGTTCATCTCACTTCATTTGTTTTTCCAAATTAAACTTATACCAAGTTTATTTGACTATTTGGGACATCTGTTGGAGATTTTTTCTCTTTTGGGTCTTTTAAGTTTTATTAATTATATATATATATATATATATATATATATATATATATACACTGATACTTTTCTGTTGAAGCTTATCTATAGAATAGCTATAGATATAGATATCAATATCCTATTGAATCTTTTTACTGAGGTTTTTTAATTTTTACTAATATAGTTATTAACTTGTGTGCATGGGCTCAGTTGCTCAGTCATGTCTGACTCTGCAACTCCATGGACTGTAGCTCACTAGGCTCCTCTGTCCATGGGATTTTCCTGGCGAGAATACTGGAGTGGGTTGCCATTTCCTCCTCTAGCTGATCTTCCCAAACCAGGGATTGAACCTACATCTCCTATATTGGCAGGCAGATTCTTTACCACTGAGCCACCTGGGAGGCCCCCTACTTATTAACCTATTATTACCTATTTCACAACATTTTGCTTTTTTGTTGTTGGTTGAGTTTATTTTCTTTATTGTCTTTTTTGGTGAATTTTGATCTTTCTCTTTTTACTTAGATATAGGAAAATTAGATTGAGGAGGTTACTTGATTTAATTTGCATAGAATTATAGAAATAGCTGATCATGTGTGAACAACCAATTTTTGATAATAGGATTGCTGCTTCTGGCATGGGAGGAGAAGGTTTGATTTTCAAGATGATGGGTTGGAACACAAACTCAAGCATACTGTCTTGAGATTTATTAGGTAATATGTCCTCTGACTTTTAAAACCCAATATCCTCTATTAAGTTATCTCTGGTCTCAAAAGCATGTCATGTGACACCCAAAACTCACGCATCCTAAGAGTGATAGGTAGGAGGAGTAAGGAGAGAGTCAACTCTAAATGCAATATGTGGCCCATGCAGTTCTGTCATATCTCAACTCCTGTTTCCTTCCACCTGATGGACAGACTTGAAATAGTCTGTGCCTTTCTCATACCTGTGCATTTTGTGTGATCTGCATTACTCCTTCAGCTTACTTTGGATTATCAAGTCTCCATTTTCTTAGAAGCCATTGTCCTTTAATACATTCTACAGAATAATAGGCTTTCCAGGTGTCACAGTGATAAAGAATCTGCCTGCCAACGCAGAAGATGCAAGAGACGAGGATTTGATCCCTGGGTCAGGAAGATCCCTTGGAGTAGGAAATGGCAACCCATTCCAGTATTCTTGCCTGGAAAATTCCATGGAGAGAGGAGCTTGGAGGACTACACTCCATGGGATTGCAGAGTTGGACATGATTGAGTGACTGAGCACAGCCACACAAAATAATACTTACTATCAATAGTTACTTAGTACAAAGATCAGGGCTTCCCAGTGGTGCTGGTGGTAAAGAGTCTGCCTGCCAGTGCAGGAGACATAAGAGACACTGTTTCAGTCCCTGGGTTGGGAAGACCCCCTGAGGAGGGCATGGCAACCCACTCCAGTATTCTTGCCTGGCGAATTCCATGGAAAGAGGAACATGGTAGGTTACAGTCCATAGGGTTACAAAGAGTCGGACATGATTGAGGCAACTTAGCATGTAATAGTACAAAGATCAGCCTCCCGTATGTTCTTGTTTGGTCTACCAGTTTGTGTGTGCTGACTCATTATTAAGGAAGAATAGTCTCCTGGTGGGGACCCCAAGACAAATTTCCCTATATTGAATGGGCATTAATGTGGGTCTCTTGCTTACCTTGTAGGACAAACCCAGCCATGCATCTCAAGGATACCACTCTCTTATCATAAGATTCATCTCATGTGGGCTACGCTGAACACATGTAACTATTACACAGAGACATTGGGGAATATAAAAGGGAGTATATTTAAGATTCAGCCCTCATGAAGTTTACTATTGCAGGGTGAATGCCAAGAGGGATCCCATTGGAAGAAGAGAGAATACAGAACAAGGGGAAGTTCTGTGAATGACATTCTGTTTCACCTGGGCTTTGAAAGATGGATAGAATGTGGTCATGGAGACTGGGGAGTGAACACTTCAAGCAGAAGAAATAGTATGGCTTAACCTTTATCATCTTTCCAAGTTTCTTTCATCTAGTTATCTCAATTATCTTCATAAATTCCTTGAGATGTAAATATTGTTATTAAATTATAAAATCATATCCTTATATTATTATCTTCAGTTATATTATTTTATGATACAATCTTCTAAAGATCTTGCATTGGATTCAATATTCAGTCTATTAGCTTATAATTCAGAAACTACTTAATTTTTCAAGCATTAAAAGAGTATTCAATGCCTATGAAATCATCCCATTTTAGACATAAGTCAACCTGGACTATATTCGTATAATTAAAAACAATTAGCTTGGACTCTCTTTACTCTAATTGGTCAGTTTCTGGGTATTGTGCAAACCCAGCAGCGAACTTTTATTTTGACTCTTTATATTAATGTAAAAAATTATGCTTAAGAATACAAGGAAGAATGATTCCAGGGTGTTTCGCCATGTGTTGCAATGGTCTTTGTTTCCTTCCAGTATACTTATCTCCGAACCCATCATTTTATTGGCTCCACGGTCATAAACGTTTTCAGGAAGTGCTTTCTGAAACAATAAATACCTCTTTGCTCCATTATCAAAAAGTTCCCTGCTTTTCATGCTGCATTTTGTTTTGGCTGCATTCAGGGTCAAAAACAGGAGGCTTTGTTGATCAGGTTTACGTACTAAAACCTGAAATTTAGGAATCTGAAAAGTGAGAATAATTTGATATTTTTCTTTTTATGAATATTTAGAAATGTTTGTTTCTAGCTTTCACTTAGGTATAATTTTCTCTAAGGATAAAAATAATCATAACGTTAAGAAAGAGTAACAGCATCTTGGTCCTTATAGTCTCTGATGTGCCTCAGTGCTTTATTCTCACCATGACATGGGCACTCTCAGCCTCATTTTCCAGGGGAAGAAACAGAATCTTGGAGAGAACAGGTGACTTCTTCCAGGTGTTAGGGCCATTAACTCCAGTCTTTTCCACTCTTCCCCAACTGAAAGACCATTTTTCAACTTCAAAAGAAAACAAACAAAATCAACAAAAATTCTCTTTTCTACCTCTGGATTCAAATGACAGTTACATTTTGCCCAAGAATATTGAGCAATCTCAAATGACTTTTTTTTTTTTTTTGGCCCTGAACACTGGAGATGAACCACAAGTTATTATAACAAAACTGGTCATTGCTCTCGCCAAAGTATTTCATCAGCTTCTGGCGTCTTCTTATATCTTGATATGCTTATCCAGCATGACTGATGGCTTGGTTCTTAATAAGTAGGCTAGTTAAGCAGAGCAGTTAATGACAGGAGAAATTTTTTTTGGCTCCAGGGCTCGGCATGCACAGACAGGACCCTGCGTGAATTCCCCCAGCATGTGACGATAAGATGCTTCTAGTCTGCCAGCATCAAGCAGCTTCATTAATTAAAAACACATTGCATGTTATCACAAAAGATTGATTTTTCTAGGAAGAATTACCCTTTGGCATTTATGATGAGCATGAAGAAAAACAGATAATGAGGCTGCAGACATAACTTTCTTTAATTTAGGACAGCAAATATTTAAGATTAGGATTAAGACTTCAGGAAAGAGCCTTTAGTTATCATTCTGCAAAGAAACTATTTGGACAGTTGTTTTCCTTTGTTTAGGCTGGTTCTGAAGGGTAAACATTTACTCAGCCATATAGGGCCTCTGTGATTTAACATGATATGGCCCTAAAGTATAAAACACAGAGTTGAGTACAGTACTTCATCCTTTTGTGCTTAAAACAGAACAATGCAAAATAAACAATAAATGAGGTAATAAAAAATTTACAAAGCTGCCAAACACTGAAAAAAAATCTAGCAGAATCAAGATATTTCTTTGAAGGACATTACTGATATTTTCAGTGAGAAGAGCAATGTTCTGAGTTTGAGTTTTAAAGCAGTATGTTATTAAGAGGACCCACCCCATAGCACTGATGTAGAACTTAGAAATTGGAATCCAAATCTGTAAGAGTTGGCTGACATGAATGTCCAACTCTACGTAAACATTTCCAATATCCTGTCTGGCAGTTTTGTAGCTCCTGCTTTAATTTCACCTCAGACCTCATTAGGTTACAAAACTTGCATTAAAACTAGAAGAATTCCAACTGACAGAGAGTCCTCCTTAAAAAATTAAAATGATATTTTTTGCTCCCTGGTGTAAACCATTTAGGCTTGAAGACTTATACCATCTCCTACCCAAGTGTCCTCTCCTCACACTAAGTCTACTTCTCATGGTTTAAAGATATTTCCCAGACCTCTTTAACATCTGGGGTCTCTTCTTCACATGTGGCGGTTTGCCAGTGACTCAAAATCAAGCATAATAATCTGATAATAAAGACAATGAAACATCACGTTCTTAGGTATCTACTACTTACATATATTAAAACTATCTCACTAGAGTTTAGATGTTTATGCATAGATTTCATGGTATTTCCAAGTCTGAAATGATAGTATGCCCTTCTATAGCATTCCTCCATGAATTGCTCTTTAAATAATTCCCCTACTGCATGGGTCTAATTGAGCTGGAAGACCAAGGGCAGGCATGCTGCTTTTACCCTATTAAACACTGCCTCATTCTTTTCAACCCTTTCTTTCAACCATATAAAATATTTAAAAATCTGACTTTATCATCCATTACCTATGTGCCTTTGCTGTAAGACATCTGTTGACCTGCCTTTTGTGTTCTGCTGTAGCTACTGGGGGCAAATGTTCAAGCAGCTGCCCTAACTCCATAGTTACTGGGTTGTAATAATATAAGGAAAAGCAATTGCAGAATTTTCTACTTAAAAATTTATGACACTGATATGGAGTATTTGCATTAGATACATCAAACACTAGAATCTTTAAATTTTTCCTCCTCTGTCTATTTTCCTCCTCTGTCTATACAAACAGTCTGGGAATGATGCAATATTAAATTGCAAGAAAAACATTTATTATTCTTATGTTTTGACTTGCTCTGTAGATTCTTTGCGATTTTTTTCTTTCCCCCCCTTTTTTCCTCCCCTCTGTTGTAGTTGTTGATTTTATTGGCACTATGAAATCTAATTAAGCTTTTGAGCTTTTTTTTTTCTCAGTCACATTTTTTATTACTGTTATAAACCTCTGCCTCTACATTGGGCTCTTACTGTCCTTTATGGTTTTCCTTTTTTCTCTTTTTTTTTTAATTTTAATTTTTTAAACCTATTACTACTTTTCTACATTTATTCCTTTGTTTTCCTTTCCTACTGTTCTTTTCCCCTTGCAGTTAACCTTTAATTATATAAATCTTCTTCATCTTCCTCTGTTTAACTTTGCATATCTATTATTTCTTTCTTTCTTTTCCTCTCAACATAATTGTTAGTTTTACTTTCGTTGCTTTATTCCCCAGTTGGCACCTTGCTCTAGTTTTTCCAGTTTGTGCTTTAGTTAATTTTGTTCTGGTAAATATAATTTTTGGTTTCCTTTGTTTTCTAGGTTGACCTACTGTACTTTACTTTTCTTGGACTGTTTTGATTTTCCTTATGGACGTATATGTATATGTGTATATTCAGTCACACTTTTTATTGTTGCTGTAAATCTCTGCCTCTATGTTAGACTTTTGCAGTTCTGTGGAGTTTTCCTTTTTTTTCTTTTTCTTTCTTCTTTAATTTTTTTTCTTTTCTTTTTATTTTAATTTAAATTTTTAATTTTTTAAAAAGCCTATTATATTATTATTACATTTATTCCTTTGTTTTCCTTTCCTACTGTTCTTTTCCCCTTGCAGTTAATCTTTAAGGTATATAAATCTTCTTCATCTACCTCTATTTAACTTTGCATATCTATTTTTTCTTTCCTTTCCTCTCAACATATTTGTTAGTTTTATTTTCATTGCTTTATTCCCCACTTGGCACCTTGCTTTAGTTTTGTTTTCCAGTTTGTGCTTTAGTTAGTTTTGTTCTTAACTGGTAAATATAATTTTTGATTTACTTTGTTTACCATGTCAACCTAATGTATTTTATTTTTGTTGGACTGTTTTGACTTGTTCATAGGCATATATATGTATAGTCCATTATTTTAATTATTATTTGCTTGATTTTGTAACTGGGATTTGTCTGGGGTTCATCTTTGGTTCCTCAATTTTAGATACTTGTTTTAATCTCACTTAGTGTCATAACAAACCACTTGTGGAATCTTTGTTCCTGACTAGAGATCAACCCCTGAGCTTTTGGAGTGAGAGTACTGGCTCCAAGACCCTAGACTACCAGAGAAATAGCCCTAGGAAGTATCAAATAGTGAGAACTCACACAAAGGAAGCCACTTGAATACAAGACATGGCATCACCCAACCACAAGTTTCACCCTGTGTAGGACATCTCACCTAAACAATAAACAAAACAAAAATACAAACCCAATCATCAGCAGGCAGGATTACCACCTCATTCAACCTTGCCCATCAGAGGAAAAACAAAGAAACAAACAAAAACTCAGCACAAATCTCACCCTATATGAAGCTTACACAAACCACTGAACCAATCTTAGTAGAGTGGTAGAAATCAAAAGGAAGAAAGAATTCAACCATGAAGCCCAGGAAAAGGAGACCTCAAACACAATAAGCTTAAAAAAAAATGATGCCATGGCTGATTCATGTCAATGTATGACAAAAACCACTGCAATATTATAAAGTAATTGGCCTCCAACTAATAAAAATAAATGAAAAAAAAAAAAAGAAAAAAAATAATGAAAAGGCAGAGAAAGACTACATAAATGAAGGAACAAACTAGAAACACAGAAATTCAAATAAATGAAGAGGAAACAGGCAAACTTCCTGAAAAGCAATTCAGAATAATGACAGTAAAGGTGATCAAAAACCTTGAAAACAAAATGGAGAAAAAGCAAGAATCAATTAACAAAGACATAAAATTAAAGACTAAACATACAGAGACAAACAACACAATTACTGAAATTAAAAATACTCTAGAAGGAATCAATAGCAGAATATCTGAAGCGGAAGAATGAATCAGTGAGTTGGGAGATAAAATGGTGGAAATAAACTTCTGAAGAGCAGAATACAGTAAAAAGAATGAGAAGAATTGAGGGTAGTCTCAGAGACCTCTGGGACAACATTAAATGCACCAACACTTGAATTATAGGGGTCCCAGAAGAAAAAGAGAAAAAGAAAGGTTAAGAGAAATTTTTTTAGGAGATTATAGTTGAAAATTTTCCCAATATGGAAAAGAAAATAGTCAATCAAGTCCAAGAAGATCAAAGAGTCCCATTCAGGTTAAGCCCAAGGAGAAACATGCCAAGACGCATACTAATCAAACTAACAAAGACTAAACACAAAGAAAGAACATTAAAAGCAGCAAGGGAGATGCAACAAGTAATATACAAGGGAAACCCCATACGCTTAACAGCTGATCTTCCAGCAGAAACCCTATAGGCCAGAAGGGAATGGCAAGATATATTTAAAGTACTGAAAGGGAAGAATCTACAACCAAGATTACTGTACTCAGCAAGGATCTCATTCAAAATTGATGGAGAAATAAAAAACTTTTCAGACAAGCAAAAGTTAAGAGAATTCAGTACCACCAAACCAGCTTTACAACAAATATTAAAGGGACTTATATAGTCAAGAAATACAGGAGAAGAAAAAATATCTACAAAACCAACCCCAAACAATTAAGAAAATGGCAATAGGAACATATATATCAGTAATTAGTTTAAATGTAAATGGATTAAATGCTGGAACCAAAAGACACAGACTGGCTGAATGGATACAAAAACAAGACCCATATACATGCTGTCTACAAGAAACCCACTTCATACCTAAAGATACATATAGACTGGAAGTGAGAGGATGGAAAAATATATTCCATGCAAATGGGAAGCAAAGGAAGCTGGTGTAGCAATCCTCATATCAGACAAAATAGACCTTGAAATAAAGAAGATTATAAGAGTTAAGGAATAACACTACATAATGATCAAGGGATCAATCCAAGAGGAAGACATAACAATTGTAAATATCTATGCACCCAACATAGGAGCCCCTCAATACATAAGACAAACACTAACAGACATAAAAGGAGAAATTGACAGTAACACAATAATAGTAGGACATTTTAACACCCCACTCACACCAATGGACAGATCATCAAAACAGAAAATAAGGAAGCACAAGTCTTAAATGATACACTAGTTGAGGTGGGTCTCATTGATGTCTTCAGGACATTCCATCCAAATGCAGAAGAATACACCTTCTCAAGTGCACATGGAACATTCTCTAGGATTGACCACATCTTGGGTCATGAATCAAACCTCAGTAAATTTAAGAAAATTGAAATCATATCAAGCATCTTCTCTGACCACAATGCTATGAGACTAGATATCAATTACAGGGGGAAAAAAAACTGTAAGAAACACAAACAAATGGAAATTAAACAACACGTTTCTAAGTAACCAACAGGTTACTGAAGAAATCAAAAGGGAAATAAAAAAATTTCTAGAAACAAATGATAAGAAAAACATGACAACTCAAGACCTATGGGATGCAGCCAAAGCAGTTCTAAGAGGGAATTTTATAGCAATACAATCCTACCTCATGAAACAAGAAAAACATTGAATAGACAACCTAACTTTATGCCTAAAATAACTAGAAAAAAAGAACAAAATCCCCCCTTAATTAGTAGAAGGAAGTAAAGATCTGAGAAGACATAAATGAAAAAGAAATGAAAGAAACAATAGTGAAGATTAGTAAAACCAAAAACTGGTTCTTTGAGAAGATAAACAAAGTTGACAAACCTTTAGCCAGACTCATCAAGAAAAAAAGAGAGAAGAATCAAATCAACAAAATTAGAAATGAAAAAGGAGAGATTACAACAGACAATATAGAAATACAAAGGATTATAAGAGACTATTATGAAGAACTATATGGCAATAAAATGGATAATCTGGAAGAAATGGACAGATTCTTAGAAAAGTTCAATCTTCCAAGCCTGAACCAGGAAGAAATGGAAATTATGAACAACACAATTACAAGCACTGAAATGGAAGCTGTGATCAAAAATCTCCCAAAGAACAAAAGCCCAGGACCAGATGGCTTCACAGGAGAATTCTATCAAACATTTAGAGAAGAGCTAATGCCTGTCCTTGTAAAACGCTTCCAAAAAATTGCAGAGGAAGGAACACTTCCAAACGCAATCTACCAAGCCATCATCACCCTAATACTGAAACCAGACAAAGACAACACAAAGAAAGGAAACTACAGGCTAATATCACTGATAAGCATAGATGCAAAAATCCTCAACAAAATTTTAGCAAACAGAATTCAGCAACACATCAAAAAGCTCAAAGACCATGATCAGGTTGAGTTTATTACAGAAGTGCAAGGATTCTTCAATATACAAAAATCAATCAATGTTATACATCATATTAACAAACTGAAAGATAAAAGCCATATGATAATTTCAATAGATGCAGAAAAAACCTTTGACAAAATTCAGCACCAATTTATGATTAAAACTCTTCAAAAATGGGCATAGAAGGAACCTACCTCAACATAGCAAAGGCCATATATGATAAGCTTACAGCAAACATTATTCTCAATGGTAAAAAACTGAAAGCATTCCCCCTAACATTAGGAACAAGACAAGGGTGTCCACTTTCACCACTATTATTCATCATAGTTCTGAAAGTCCTAGCTACAGCAATCAGAGAAGAAAGAGAAATAAAAGGAATCCAGATTGGAAAGGAAGAAGTAAGACTCTCACTATTTGTGGATGACATGACACTGTACATCGAAGACCCTAAAAATAGTATCAGAAAATTACTGGAGCTAATCAGTGAATTTAGCAAATTTGCTGGATACAAAATCAATACACAGAAATCACTGGCATTTCTATATACTAACAATGAATAATAAGAAAGAGAAATTAAGGAATCAATCCCATTCACCATTGTAACAAAAAGAATTAAGTATCTAGGAATAAACTTACCTAAGGAGACAAAAACTGTACACAGAAAATTATAAGACACTGATGAAAGAAATCAAAGATGACATAAACAGATGAAGAGATATTCCATGTCCCTGGGTAGGAGGAATCAATATTACCAAACGCAACTTACAGATTCAATGTCAATAAAGTCAGTTCAGTCACTCAGTCATATCCGACTTTTGCAACCCCATGGACTACAGCACGCCAGGATTCCCTGTCCATTACCAACTCCCAGAACTTACTCAAACTCATGTCCATTATTGGTGATGTCATCCAACTGTCTCATCCTCTGTCATCTTCTTCACCTCCCACCTTCAATATTTCACAGCATTAGGGTTTTTTCTAGTGAATCAGTTCTTCGCATCAGGTGGCCAAGTTACTGGAGTTTCAGCTTCAACATCAGTCCTTCCAATGAATATTCAGGACTGATTTCCTTTAGGATGGACTGGTTGGATCTCCTTGCTGTCCAAGGGACTTTCAAGAGTCATCTCCAACACCACCAAAAGCATCAATTTTTTGGTGCTCAGCTTTCTTCACAGTCCAACTCTCACATCCATACATGACAACTGGAAAAACCGTAGCCTTGACCAGACTGACCTTTGTTGGCAAAGTAATGTCTCTGCTTTTTAATATGCTATCTAGGTTGGTCATAACATTCCTTCCAAGGAGTAAGCATCTTTTAATTTCATGGCAGCAGTCACCATCTGCAGTGATTCTGGAGCCCCCCAAAATAAAGTCTGACACTGTTTCCACTGTCTCCCCAACTATTTCCCATGAGGTGATGGGACCAGATGCCATGATCTTAGCTTTCTGAATGTTGAGCTTTAAGCCAACTTTTTCACTCTCCTCTTTCATTTTCATCAAGAGGCTTTTTAGTTCCTCTTCACTTTCCGCCATAAGGGTGGTGTCATCTGCATATCTGAGGTTATTGCTATTTCTCCCGGCAATCTTAATTCCAGCTTGTGCTTCCTCCAGCCCAGCATTTCTCATGATGTACTCTGCATATAAGTTAAATAAACAGGGTGACAATATACAGCCTTGATGTACTCCTTTTCCTATTTGGAACCAGTCTATTGTTCCATGTCCAGTTCTAACTGTTGCTTCCTGACCTGCATACAGGTTTCTCAAGAGGCAGGTCAGGTGGTCTGGTATTCCCATCTCTTTCAGAATTTTCCACAGTTTATTGTGATCCACACAGTCGAAGGCTTTGGCATAGTCAATAAAGCAGAAATAAATGTTTTTCTGGAACTCTCTTGCTTTTTTGATGATCCAGCAGATATTGGCAATTTGATCTCTGGTTCCTCTGCCTTTTCTAAAACCAGCTTGAACATCTGGAAGTTCTCGGTTCACGTATTGCTGAAGCCTGGCTTGGAGAATTTTGAGCATTACTTTACTAGCGTGTGAGATGAGTGCAATTGTGCAGTAGTTTGAGCATTCTTTGGGATTGCCTTTCTTAGGGATTGGAATGATAACAGATCTTTTCCAGTCCTGTGGCCATTGTTGAGTTTTCCAAATTTGCTGGCATATTGAGTGCAGCACTTTCACAGCATCATCTTTCAGGATTTGAAATAGCTCAACTGGAATTCCATCACATTCACTAGCTTTGTTCGTAGTGATGCTTTCTAAGGCGCACTTGACTTCACATTCCAGGATGTCTGGCTCTAGGTGAGTGATCACACCATTGTGATTACCTGGGTCATGAAGATCTTTTTTGTACAGTTCTTCTGTGTGCTCTTGCCACCTCTTCTTAATATCTTCTGCTTCTGTTAGGTCCATACCATTTCTGGCCTTTATTGAGCCCATTTTTGCATGAAATGTTCCCTTGATATCTCTAATTTTCTTGAAGAGATCTCTAGTCTTTCCCATTCTGTTGTTTTCTTCTATTTCTTTGCATTGAACGCTGAGGAAGTCTTTCTTATCTCTCCTGGCTATTCTTTGTAACTCTGCATTCAAATGGGAATATCCTTCCTTTTCTCCTTTGCTTTTTGCTTCTCTTCTTTTCACAGCTATTTGTAAGGCCTCCTCAGACAACCATTTTGCCTTTTTGCATTTCTTTTCCATGGGGATGGTCTTGATCCCTGTCTCCTGTACAATGTCAGGAACCTCCATCCATAATTCATCAGGCTCTCTGTCTATCAGATCTAGTCACTTAAATCTATTTCTCACTTCCACTGTATATTCATAAGGGATTTGTTTAGGTCATACCTGAATGGTCTAGTGGTTATCCCTACTCTCTTCAGTTTAAGTCTGAATTTGGCAGTAAGGAGTTCATGATCTGAGCCACAGTCAGCTCCAGGTCTTGTTTTTGCTGACTGTACAGAGCTTCTCCATCTTTTGCTGCAGAGAGTATAATCAATCTGATTTTGATGTTGGCCATCTGGTGATGTCCATGTGTAGAGTCTTCGACTGTGTTGTTGTAAGAGGGTGTTTGCTATGACCAGTGCATTCTCTTGGCAAAACTCTGTTAGCCTTTGCCCTGCTTCATTCCATACTCCAAGGCCAAATTTGCCTGTTATTCCAGGTGTTTCTTGACTTCCTACTTTTGCATTCGAGTCCCCTATATTGAAAAGGACATCTTTTTTGGGTGTTAGTTCTAAATGGTCTTGTAGGTCTTCATAGAATCGTTCAACTTCGGCTTCTTCAGCGTTACTGGTTGGGGCATAGGCTTGGATTACCGTGATATTGAATGGTTTGCTTTGGAAACGAACAGAGATAATTCTGTCGTTTTTGAGATTGCATCCAAGTACTGCATTTCGGACTCTCTTGTTGACTATGATGGCTACTCCATTTCTTCTAAGGGATTCCTGCCCACTGTAGTAGAAATAATGGTCATCTGAATTAAACTCACCCATTCCAGTCCATTTTAGTTCGCTGATTCCTAGAATGTCGACATTCACTCTTGCCATCTCCTGTTTGACCACTTCCAATTTGCCTTGATTCATGGACCTAACATTCCAGGTTCCTATGCAATATTGGTCTTTACAGCATCGGACCTTGCTTCTATCACCAGTCCCATCCACAACTGGGTATTGTTTTTGCTTTGGCTCATCCCTTCATTCTTTCTGAAGTTATTTCTCCACTGATCTCCAGTAGCGTATTGGGCACCTACTGACCTGGGGAGTTCCTCTTTCAGTATCCTATCATTTTGCCTTCTCATACTGTTCATGGGGTTCTCAAGGCAAGAATACTGAAGTGGTTTGCCATTCTCTTCTCCCGTGGACCACATTCTGTCAGACCTCTCCACCATGACCTGACCATCTTGGGTGGCCCCACATGGCATGGCTTAGTTTCATTGAGTTAGACAAGACTGTGGTCCTGTGATCAAGTCGGCTAGTTTTCTGTGATTATGGTTTTAGTGTGTCTGCCCTCTGATGTCCTCTTGCAACACCTACCATGTTACTTGGGTTTCTCTTACCTTGGACATGGGGTATCTCTTCACAGATGAACTAGCATAGCACAGCCGCTACTCCTTACCTTGGACGAGGGGTATCTTCTTATGGCCGCCCCTCCTGATCTTGAACGTGGAGTAGCTCCTCTTGGCCCTCCTGCGCCTGCGCAGCAGCCGCTCCTTGGAGGTGTGGTAGCTCCTCTTAGGCGGGGCCCCTGACCTCCAGGGTGGGGTAGTTCCCCTCGGCGGCCGCCCTGTTAATTACCTGGGGCCAAACTATGGTGGAGGTAATGAAGATAATCATGTCCTCCTTCAAAAGGTCCCATACATGCACTGCTATACCCAATCCCCCATCCCTGCAGCAGGCCGCCACCAACCCACACCTCCACTAGAGACTCCTGGACACTCACACATATGTCTGGGTCAGTCTCTTGTGGGGTCACTGTTCCTTCCCCAGGGTTCTGGTGCACACAAAGTTCTGTTTGTGCCCTCAAAGAGTCTATTTCCCCAGTCCCGTGTAAGTTCTGGTAGCTCAATGGTGGGATTAATGGCAACCTCCTCCAAGAGGGCTTGTGCCATAACCAAGTCTGCTGCACCCTGGGCCCCTGCCCCTGGAGCAGTCCACTAATGACCCATACCTTCACAGTTGACACTCAAATAGAGTTCTGTTTCAGTCTCTGTGGTGTCTTTGGGTCCTGCTGCATGCAAGGTATGTCTGAGCATCTCTGATGTGTATAGGTTTTGATTCTAAACATGATTTTGCCCCTCCTACCATCTTGCTGGAGCTTCTCCTTTGTCCTTGGCTGTGTGGTATCTCCTTAAATTCACTCCAGAGCCACATAGCCACCACTCCCCAGATTCAATGTGTTTTCTATCAAATTACCAATGACATTTTTCACAGAACTACAGCAAAAAATTTCACAATTCGTATGGAAACTCAAAAGACCCTGAATAGCCAAAGCAGTCTCGAGAATGAAGAATGGAGCTGGAGGAATAAACCTTCCTGACTTCATATTATACTACAAAGCTACAGTTATCAAGACAGTATGGTACTGGCACAAAAACAGAAATATAGACCAAAGAAACAAGATAGAAAGCCCAGAAATAAATACATGCACCTATGGGTACCTGATTTTTGACAAAGGAGGCAAGAACATACAATGGAGCAAAGACAGCCCCTTCAATAAATGGTGTTGGGAAGACTGGACAGCTATATATAAAAGAATTAAATTAGAACACTTCCTAATACCATATATAAAGAATAACTCAAAATGGATTAAAGACGTAAATTTAAGAGCAGAAACTATAGAATTCTTAGAGGAAAACATAGGCAGAACACTCGATGACATAAATCAAAGCAAGATCCTCTATGACCCACCTCCTAGAGTAATGGGAAATAAAACAAAAGTAAACAAGTGGGGCCTGATTAAACTTAAAAGCTTAAAAAGCAAAAGAAATTATAAGCAAGGTGAAAAGACAACCCTCATATTGGGAGACAAAAATAGCAAATGAAACAACTGATTAATTTCCAAAGGATTAATCCAAAAGATTAATTTCCAAAATATACAAGCATCTCACACAACTCAATGCCAGAAGAACACACAACCCAATCAAACATTGGGTAAATACTTAAACAGACATTTCTCCAAAGAAGACATACAGATGGCTAACAAACCCATGCAAAGATGCTCAACATTGTTTAATACTAGAGAAATGCAAATCAAAACCATGATGAGATATCACCTCACATCAGTCAGAATGGCCATCATCAAAAAGTCTACAAACAATAAATGCTGGAGAGGGTGTAGAGAAAAGGGAATGCTCTTGCACTGTTGGTGGGAATGTAAGTTGATACAGCCACTGTGGAAGACAGTATGCAGATTCTTTAAAAAACTAGGAATAAAACCACCATATGACACAGCAATCCCACTCCTAGGCATATACCCTAAGGAAACCAAAATTGAAAAAGACACATGTATCCCATTGTTCATTGCAGCACTGTTTACAATAACTAGAACGTGGAATCAACCTAGATGTCCATCTATAGGTGAATGTCTTTTCTCTAAGAACAGAAACAAAACAAAGATGCCCACTGTTGACAATTTTATTCAACATAGTACTAGAAGTATTAGCCAGAGAACTTAGTCAAGAAAATGGTATTAAAGGTATCCAAATTGGAAAGGAAAAAGAAAACTCTATTTTTGTAGATGACATGATGTTATATATTAAACACTCTGAAGATTTCACCAAAAGTCTGTTAAAACCAATAAATGAATTCAGTGAAGTTGCACGATACAAAATCAATGTAAAAATCAATTCCATTTTATGCATTAACAACAAACTATCAGAAGGAGATACTAAGAAAATAATCCCATTTACAATAAAATACTTAATTGTCTTAAATACTTAACTGAGGAGGTGAAAAGTCTATACACTAAAAACTTAAAAATATTAATGAAAAAAAAAATATTAATGAAAGAAACTGAAAAAGATACAAGAGTGTGGAAAGATATCTCATGTTCCTGGATTGTAAAACTAAATGTTGCTAAAATGTCCATATTATCCAAAGCAATCTACAGATTCAATGCAATCTCTATCAAAATTCCAATGGTATTTTCAGAGGAAAAAAAATCCTAAAATTTGTATGGACTACAAAAGATCATCAATATCCAAATCAGTCTTAAAAAATAGAACAAATTGCTCAATTAAAAAATCAACTAGGGACTGAGTAAACATTTTTCCAAAGAAGACATATTTGGCTCACAAGTACACAAATTATCAGGGAAATGTAAGTCAAAACCACAATTAGCTATCACTTCACAGATGTTAGGATATCTATTACCAAAAATATTTACAAGAGATAAATTCTGGTTTCTATGTGGAGGAAAGGGACATGTATGCTATTGGTGAGAATGTAATTTGTTAGTCTCTATAGAAAATAATAAGGAGTTTCCTCAATGAATTAAGCACAGAGCTACTGTATGATTCAGTCTCATTTCTAGGTTCATATGTCCAAAGGAAATGAAATCATAATTTCATGATTTCAAAGAGATATCTATACTCCCATGTTCATTGCAGCATTATTCACAATAGCCAAGGTGCGGAAGCAGTGTAAATATCTGTAATCAAATGGATGGAAAAAGAGAATAAAGTGTGATATATGAAACAGCATAGATGAATCTGGAGGGAATTATCCTAAGTGAAATAAGCAAGACAGAGAAAGACAAATGCTGTATAATCTCACTTATGTGTGAAACAAGCAAAGCAAAAAATGATGTGCTCAAAAAACAGAGAATAGAAGGGTGGTTGCCAGGGTCTAGGGGTTGAGGGAAATAGGGAGAGGGTAGTAAAAAGGTACAAACTTTAAGTTATAAGATAAATAAGATCTTAGGATCTAATGTGTAACATGGTGGTTATAGTTAATTATACTGTATTGTGTAATTAAGATTTTCTAATAGAGTAGAACTTAAGTGTCTCTAGAACAACAATAACAAAAATAGGTAAATATGTGAGTTTGTATGTGTTGTTTATTAATTCTATGGTAGGAATCCTTTTACAACCTGTACATATATCAAATCATCATATTGTTCATTTTATTTTATTTTTTTATTTTATTTTATTTTTTAAAATTTTTATTATTTATTTATTTTTTGTCATACATTGATATGAATCAGCCATAGATTTACACGTATTCCCCATCCCGATCCCCCCTCCCACCTCCCTCTCCACGCGATTCCTCTGGGTCTTCCCAGTGCACCAGGCCCGAGCACTTGTCTCATGCATCCCACCTGGGCTGGTGATCTGTTTCACCATAAATAGTATACATGCTGTTCTTTTGAAATATCCCGCCCTCACATTCTCCCACAGAGTTCAAAAGTCTGTTCTGTATTTCTGTGTCTCTTTTTCCGTTTTGCATATAGGGTTATCATTACCATCTTTCTAAATTCCATATATATGTGTTAGTATGCTGTAATGTTCTTTATCTTTCTGGCTTACTTCACTCTGTATAAGGGGCTCCAGTTTTATCCATCTCATTAGGACTGATTCAAATGAATTCTTTTTAACGGCTGAGTAATATTCCATGGTGTATATGTACCACAGCTTCCTTATCCATTCATCTGCTGATGGGCATCTAGGTTGCTTCCATGTCCTGGCTATTATAAACAGTGCTGCAATGAACATTGGGGTGCACATGTCTCTTTCAGATCTGGTTTCCTCAGTGTGTATGCCCAGAAGTGGGATTGCTGGGTCATATGGCAGTTCTACTTCCAGTTTTTAAAGAAATCTCCACACTGTTTTCCATAGCGGCTGTACTAGTTTGCATTCCCACCAACAGTGTACGTATTGCAATTTTATTTGTCAATTATACCTCATTGAAGCTGGAGAAAAATATATATTAGAAACAATGAAAAAAAAGTATTGCCTACAAAGGAACAAACAATTGCACTAATTGCAAAGAGTAGATATCTTTTTATAATTTCCAGTTTCTACTTTATAAATTAAATATTAAGAAACTAAGAGATTATGATTGAAAATCATAATTTTTTTTCCATAGAGATTAACATTTTAAAACAATGGCACATTTTCAAACACATGATAATTGTGTTTATCACCAACAGACCCTCACTAAATCAACTTCCAAAGGATGTGCTTTCTAAATAGGAAAATTAAAGCCAGAAGAAAGGACTGTCACACAAGAAGGATGATTTGAGGTTACCATAGACCATAAATACTCTGTTTATGGGTACATGGCATACTTACAGAAACTCATTAACAAACACCACTGAAAAGCAAACAGGCTAATATAAATGTGCAACCTGAAGTTCAGAAACATCCAGGAGAAAGGAAATCAATGACAACTTTTGACTAGATGCAACAAGATCACTGGATGGGATAAAGCAAACTCATCAGGCATATTTCCTATTTGTATAAGTGCAGCAATATTCCTAAGTATGTATTCTCTTGGAAGCTTAGAAATATCCTAAAGCCCATGGGATGTGAGTGATTACATTACAAGGAAGGAATAGAGGATAACACACTTGGATTTTAACAGCAGTTAATTTAGGTGGTAGGACTTAAACAATATTTAAAAATAAGTGTTGCTTCCAAATCTCCTACAATTGCAATTAACAATTGAGAGAAAATGAAATAAATTCGCTTTTACTCCAAAGTGGATTTTCTTAAAGAAGTACAAACATTTAAATGTTCTCAAAGAACAGATAAATTAATGGTTGAAATTCACATTTTAGGATTATTTGTATTGTTGTTGCTTAGTTGCTGGGTCATGTCTGACTCTTTTGTGACCTCATGGACTATAGCCCACCTGGCTTCTCTGCCCATGGGATTTCCCAGGCAAGGATACTGGAGTGGGCTGCCATTTCCTTCTCCAAGGGGATCTTCCCAATCTAGGGATCAAACTTGAGTCTCCTGCATTGACAGGTGAATTATTTACCAGTGAGCCACCAGGGAAGTCCATTTGTTAAAGGAGTCATGAAAAAAATTATTTGGGGGCACCTATCCCTAAGGTATTTGTAATAGTATTAAAATGATTATTGTATGCAATTTGGGTTCCCACCTCAAGGTGCTCATGGTCTGGGTGAAGGCAGGAGTGGGTGGGTGGCAACCATTCAGCAGGGCCCTGAGAAAACCCAACAGGAAGCCACTGATGAGTTTGAGGAATGAGCTGTCCAAAGTCTTCCAGGCAGGTAACCCAGAGCTGAGTCTGAAATGCTTTGGGGATTTCTTTCTGTGGAGAAGTTTGGGAAGTAATTCCAGAAAGAAGTAATAGCTTTAACAAAGGCATTTAATCTTGGATTATCAAAGTAAATTAATTTAATAAAATTATATTTATGGAAGTATGCCATGTATAACTTTAAAGGAAATCCAGTGAAGCAAGATAATTTTGTCTTTCTGCTTTCCCACCTCCAGCAACGTTGTGAGATGTGGTAGTGAGTTCACTTGACTGTGGCCTGAGCACAGGAATGGCCTGGAGCAGGTGGTCTGTGGAGAGAGGGCTGGCAGTCACACTGTGGGCTTGGGGGTTAGTCTGGTAACATCCTGACATTCTTTATAGGCTTGTGCAACCAAAACTGATTTTTCATGGGAATAAATGAGAACAGAGTTCTATATTTTCAAACTAAATACATCTATAAATATTACATCTATTTTTGCTTTAAAACTGCTTTATAATTTTCTTGGTGACGTATTCTACTTATG
The DNA here is from genome assembly GCF_910594005.1 of Cervus elaphus. NCBI lineage: Eukaryota > Metazoa > Chordata > Mammalia > Artiodactyla > Cervidae > Cervus > Cervus elaphus. The sequence goes on from NC_057832.1 coordinate 82,534,772, forward strand.
TGAATTATAACAAACTCTAGACAACTCTTAAAGAGATGGGAGTACAATATCATCTCACCTGTCTTCTGAGAAACCTGTGTGTGGGTCAAGAAGCAACATATAAAACCCTGTATGGAACAACTGACTGGTTCAGGATTGAGAAAGGAGTATGACAAGGCTGTTTATGGTCACCTTGTTTATTTAGCTTAAAGCACATCATGTGAAATGCTGGGCTGGGTGAATCACAAGTTGGAATCAATATTGCCAGGAGAAATATCAACAACCTAAGATATGAAGATGTTACCGTTCTAATGACATAGAACTAAGAGGAACTAAAGAGCATCTTGATGAGAGTGAAGGAGGAAACTGAAAAAGCCAGCTTAAAACTCAACATTCAATAAAGCTAAGATCATGACATCTGGTCCCATCACTTCATGGGAAATAGAATGGGAAAATGTTGAAGCAGTGACAAATTTCTTCTTCTTGGGCTCTAAAACCACTGCAGATGGTGACTGCAGCCATGAAATTAAAAGACGCTTTCTCCTTGGAAGAAAAGCTATGACCAACCTAGACAGCATATTGAAAAGCAGAGACATTACTTTGCCAACAAAAGTCCATCTAGTCAAAGCTATGGTTTTTCCGGTAGTCATGTATGGATATGAGAGTTGGACTACAAAGAAATTTGAGTGCTGAAGAATTGATGCTTTTGAACTGTGGTATTGGAGAAGACTCTTGAGAGTCCCTTGGACAGCAAAGAGATCCAACGAGTCCATCCTAAAGGAAATCAGTCCTGACTATTCATTGGCAGGACTGTTGGGGAAGCTGAAGCTCCAATACTTTGGCCACCTGATATGAAGAATTGACTCCTTGGAAAAGACCCTGATGCTAGGAAAGATTGAAGGCAGGAGGAGAAGGGGATGATAGAGGATGAGATGGTTGGATGGTATCACCAACTTGAAGGACTTGAGTTTGAGCAACCTCTGGGAATTGGTGATGGACAGGGAAGCCAGGTGTGCTGCAATCCATGGGGTCGCAGAGAGTCAGAGACGACTCAGTGACTGAATTGAACTGATGGTCTTTCCAGTAGTCATGTAAGGATGTGAGAGTTGGACCAAAAAGAAGACCAAGCACCAAGGAATTGATGTTTTCAAACTATGGGTCTGGAGAAGATTCTTGAGAGTCCCTTGGACAGCAAGGAGATCAAACCAGTCAATCCTAAAGGAAATCAATCATGAATATTCACTGGAAGGACTGATAGTGAAGCTCCAAACTTTGGCAACCTGATGCAAAGACTTAACATGTTAGAAAAGACCCTCATACTGGAGAAGATTGAAGGCAAAAGGAGAGGGGGCAACAGAGGGTAAGATGTTTGGATGACATCACCGATTCAATGGACATAAACTTGGGCAAACTCTGGGAGACAGCAAAGGACAGGGAAGCCTGGCTTGCTGTAGTCCATGGGGTCATGAAGAATCAGACACAACTTGGCGACTGAACAACAACAACAGCAACAATGTTGCATTGTATATATACACCACTTATCCATTCATCTGTTGATGGACATTTACATTGCTTACATGTTCTGGCTACCACAAATAGTGCTGAAAAGTGCACTGGGGTACATGCATCTTCTTGAATTACGGGTTTCTGTGGGTATACGCCCATGAGTGAGATGGTTGGGTCATACGGCAGTTCTATTTTTAGTGTCTTTAAGGAACCTCTATACTCTTCTCTGTAGTGACTGGACCAATTTAGATTCCCATCAACAGTGTCGGAAGGTTCCCTTTTCTCCATAGCTTGTCCAGCATTTATTCTTTGTAGATTTTTTTAGGATGGCTATTCTGACCCATGTAAGATGATATTTCATTGTAGTTTTGATTTGCATTTCTCTAATAACTAGTGATGTTGAACACCTTTTCATGAGCTTTTCAGCCATCTGTGTCTTCGGAGAAAATGTCTTTTTAGATCTTCTGCCCAGTTTTTGAGTAATTTGTTTGTTTGATAATGAACTGTATGAACTGTTTGTATATTTTGGAGGTTAATCTTTTGTCAGTTTCTTTATTTGCAGATATTTTCTCCCATTCTGAAGATTGTCTTTTTGTTTTGTTTATGATTTCCTTTGCTGTACAAAAGGTTTTAAGTTTAATTAGATCCCATTTTAAAATTTTTCACTATTTTTGCTAATATTTTCCATAGTGGCTCAGAGGGTAAAGAATATACCTGGAATACAGGAGACTCAGGTTTGATCCCTGGGTCAGGAAGATCCCCTGGAGAAGAGAATGGCTACCCACTCCAGTATTCTTGCCTGGAGAATGTCATGGACAGAGTCTGTGGGGTCACAAAGAGTTGAACATGGCTGAGCAACTAATACACACATTTTCATTTTACTCTAGGAAGTGGATCAAAGAAGATCCTTCTGTGATTTATGTCAAAAAGTTTATACCTATGTTTTCCTCTGAGCATTTTCAGAGGAAACTGAAATATAGTATTCAGCCTTACATTGTGGTCTTTAATCCATTTTGAGTTATTTTTGTGTATGGTTAGGGAGTGTTCTAATTTTATTCTTTTACATATAGTTGTTCAGTTTTCCCAGGACCACTTATTGAAGAGATTGCATTTTCTCTACTGTGTATGCAGGCCTCCTTTGTCATAGATTCGGTGATCATATGTACATGGATTTATCTCTGGGCTTTCCATCCTGTTCCATTGATCTATATTTCTGATTTTGTGCCAGTACCATATTGTCTCGATTACTGTAGCTTTGTAACATAGTCTGAGGTCAAGGCATCTGATTCCTGCATTTCTTTCTCAAGATTGTTTTGGCTATTGGGGTCTTGTGTGTGCTATACAAACTGCAAAATATTTTGTTATAATTCTGTAAAAACAATGTCATTGGTAATTTGATAGGGATTGCACTGACTCTTTAGATAGCTTTGGGTAGTATGGTCATTTTCACAATATTGATTTTTCCAATCCAGGAACATGGTATCTTTCTCCCTTTATTTGTTTCATCTTTTATTTATTTATTTTTTCCACCAATATTTTATAGTTTTAGACCATAGATCTTTTGCCTCTTTAGGTAGGTTGATTCCTAGGTATTTTATTCTTTCTGATATGATAGTAAATGGGATTGTTTCCTTGATTTTTCTTTCTAATCTTTATTGTCAGTATATATGCATGCAAGAGATTTCTGTGTGTTTGTGTCCTGAAACTTTACCAAATTCATTGATGATCTCTAGTAGTTTTCTAGTAACATCTTTAAGATATTTTTATGTATAGTATCATGTTATCTGAAAACAGTGACAGTTTTTACTTCTTTTTCAATTTTAATTTCTTTTATTTCTTTTTCTTCTCTGATTGCTGTGGCTGGCTTAAAACTCAACATTCAAAAAATGAAGATCGTGGCATCCAGTCCCTCACTTGAAGGCAAATAGATGGGGAAACAATGGAAACAGTGAGAGACTTTATTTTCTTGGGCTCCAAAATCACTGTGGATGGTGACTGCAGCCATGAAATTAAAAAATGCTCGGTCCTCGGAAGACAAATTATGACAAACCTAGATAGCATATTAAAAATCTGAGACATTACTTTGCTGACAAAGGTCCATGTAGTCAAAGCTATGGTTTTTCTAGTAGTCGTGTACGGTGTAAGAGTTGGACTATAAAGAAAGCTGATAGCCAAAGAATTGATGCTTTTGAACTGTGGTGTTGAGGAGGACTCTTGAGAGTCCATTGGGCTGCAAGGAGATCAATCCAGTCAATCCTAAAGGAAATCAACTTTGAATTTTCATCAGAAGGACTGATGCTGAAACTGAAGCTCCAATACTTTGGCCACCTGATGTGAAGAACTGACTCATTGGAAAAGAGTTTTTGATACTGGGAAAGATTGAAGGCAGGAGGAGAAGGGGGTGACATAGGATGAAATGGTTTGATTGCTTCACTGACTCAATGGACAAGAGTTTGAGCAAACTCCAGGAGGTGGTGAAGGAAAGGGAAGCCTGTCATGCTGTAGTCCATGGGGTTGCAAAGAGTCAGATATGACTGAACGACTGAAAAATAACAAAAGGACTTGCAAAACTATGTTGAGTAATAGTGGCAAGAGTGGACATCATTGTCTTGTTCTTGACCTTAGAGGAAAAGCTTTCAGTTTTTCAGCACTCAGAATAACATTTGCCATGGGTTTGTCATATATGGCCTTCACTGTCTTGAGTTTCCCTCTATGGCCTCTTCTAGAAAATTTTCATCATAAATGGGTGTTGTCAAAAACTTTTTTCCATCTATAGAAATAATCATACATTTTTTTATTCTTCAATTTGTTAAATGGTATATCACATTGGTTGATTTGTTTATGTCAAAGAATCCTTGCATCCCTGGACTAAATCCCACTTGATAATGGTATATGATCCTTTTAATGTGTTGAATTCAATTTGCTAATATTCTGTTGAGAATTTTTGCATCTATGTTCATCAGTAAATTTGGTCTATAATTTTTTGTGTGTGTGGTATTTTTATCTAGTTTTGGTATCAGGGTGATTGATAGTGGCCTCATAGAATGAACTTGGGAGTGTTACTTCCTCTGTAATTTTTTTCGAAGAATTGGAGAAGGATAGGTGTTAACTTTTCTCTAAATGTTTGATAGAATTGGCTTGTGAGGCCATCTGGCCCTGGACTTTTGTTTATGGTAAGATTTTTAATCACAGCTTCAACTTCAGTACTTATAATTGTTCTGTTCATATTTCCTATTTCTTCTTTGTTCATCTTGGAAATTTGTAACTTTATAGCTATTTGTCCATTTTACTGGCATATAGTTGCTTGTAGTTTCTTTTAATCCTTTGTATTTCTGTGGTGTCTGTTGCAATTTCTCTGTTTCATTTCTGATTTTATTAATTTGAGCTATGGTATACAACTAGACAATGCAGTACCATTTAGCAGTAAAGATAAGTGAGCTATCAAGCCATAAAAAGACATGGATAAATCATAGGTAAATATTTCTAAGAGAAAGAAGCCAGTTTTCTGAAAATGTCACACTGTTACATTCTGGATAAAGCATAAATTTAATGGTGGTGAAAGATTGGTTCTTTGTAGGGATTCAAGGTGTTAAGGAAGCTAAATAGATGAAGCACAGTGAATTCTTTAGAGTGGCAACATGATTCTCTATGACACTGTAAAGAAGGATTCTTTGAGCATATTAATCCTTCCAAATAGTTAATATTCACACTTTATAAAAATCACTAGGATATGGGAATATATCAAGATGGAACACAGAATATAATAATCTAACTATGTTAAAATTATGAGATAGCCTCACTTGAAGGGAAGAGGGGGACAGGTATAATTTAGGAAATGATTAGCATCTATACAACTAAAGACAAAGTGCAAATAAACACTGCACTATAATTAGTAGTATCCCCCATAGGGAACTGGCTAAATAACCTGACACTGCTGGACATGTTTACTGGAATTGAACAATTAAGTAAACAGATGGATGGAAGTGGGAGCCAGATTTCTATCTGTTAGAGTGAGAGTTTACAGAAAGACAAGTAGAAGAGAGTAGATGATCCATTTGATAATAATTAGAATTGGAGACATCAGTGTGAACTTATGTCTAGCCTTTTGTTTATACAGAAGGGAAATACAGACATATTCACAAATATATGTGTACACACAGGTTATATATACATTTGTCTATTTCCCAGCTATTTTAGCTGAAAGGCCTAGAAGAAAAAACATCATGTTAACAATGAGCACACCTATTACCAAGATCTTGGTTTCTAATGTCATTCTAAAACATAAGGAATTAGGACTTCTTAGAGCAACGGCTGATTCTAGGGCAAGGACAGGACATATATAAGATGAGCCTAGAGCATCTGTTTTACAGCACTAGAAATTAAGGAAGTGATAAAAGAAACAAAATAATGAACAAACTAATACAAAGGACCCTATAACAATGTAAGTTTGCAAAGGGACAGAGAAGGTAACTGAAAAAACTTTCATGGCCGAAGATGCAAAATCATAGCAAGGAAGTTAAAAAGCAGTATAGAGCTGTAAGTCAAAGAATAAAAAAAAAAAAGTCCATATGATATAAATAAATAATTGAATGACTACATACATACTTGCATACATACATACATGCATAAGTCAGGGACTGAGACAAACCTTCATGGAGAAAAATCCTAAATAACTGGAGGTAGGTCCTGTGCATTCAAGGAGATGGGCTATATCTCTCCAGTCCTAAGTGTGTTCTATGCAAAGTGATTTCTTTCAAAGAGTACAGCCTGGAAAAGGAGGAGAATGAACAACTTTATAGTGAAGAAAACTTGCAAACACCAGATGACCAGATGATTAAGATCAACAATAACAGTGATGAGTCATGTGGATAGTACTCACACTAATACATTGTGCAGAAATGACACTTGACTCTTGTTGCCCTCCAAAGTGACCATTATCCCAGCCTAATAATTCTAATCAAATTCCAATAAAGGAGCATCTGGCAAAATATCTAGCAGCATGTGGGAAAACTGTGAAGGTCACCCAAAACGAAGAAAAGTCTGAGAAACTGTTGCTGCCAATTGGAGCTGAGGGGACAGGTTAACTAAATATGACGTGGTGTACTATATGGAATCTTGGAATAGAAAAAAGACATTTGATAAAATTTAAAAACTCTGAATAACTATAGCTTTAGTTAACAAAATATATAAATACTGGTTCATTAGCTGTTTTAAATATGTGAAGGTAAGATGTTAATAACAGAAGAAACTGGAGGTGGGATATATGAAGACTCTGTACTATCTTTGAATTTTTTTCCTTGCGTCTAAAAGCATTCTAAAAAGAGCAATCATAAAAAAAAAAGAAGCTGATGGAAATGCACAGCCATATTTTGGGTATGAGAGAAAACCTTACCATCAAGGAAGCATTTGAGCTAAGAAAAAGGGTGAGGAAGACTTACTTGGCAGGCAGAAAAGGAAGATGTTGTAGGCATAAGACACTGAAGATCCAAATACTGGTGGTGAGCGAAAATACAGCTCTTCTGAGGAACTGAAAGAAGGAGCATCTTCCAGTCCCCTCCCCTACCTCCCTGCCCTCCCAACCAGCCTTCTCTATGAACCATGAGGGAGGTCAGAGAGCCTGGTTAGCCAATTAATTGAGAATCTTGACCTCTCAGGAGAAAGGGAAGTTATAGGAGAATTTCAAGCAGACAAAGGGCATGATTACACTAGTGTTTTTGAAAAGTTGCCCTTAATGTTTCCAAGAAAATGAAGGGCTCAGCTCACTTCCTTTTTTTTTTTTTTTTTCCCATTACCCTGCCATTTAGAAACCTTACGGGCTCCTTCAGCCACACTCTCCTTTGGATGGTAATGTTTAGGGATACTTCTCCATCCCAACCCCATCCTTCAAGTTCAAGAGTAAGAAGCATGTCATGCAAAAGCCATAAATGAATCTTAGAAGGAGGCTGAAGAGTCCCATTCTTCTCAGACATTTCTCAGGCCATCAAAGGGTGTCTCAAACAAGTTTGTCAAATACCTGGAGCCTTGGAAAGTAAGCTTGTGCCTTCCTTCCTTCAGACATAATATTTCAGTAATTAGTAATCAATTACCACACTGTTTCTGCAACAGTGAACTTCCTTTTCCGTGATATTTTCTCCTCACCAAAGCTGTGCTGACAGGCGATTGAGTCATATCTTTCTCAAGCCCGCCCAGAGCCACACACTCTACAGAGGGAGAAAGGAGAGAAAATGAGACGATCACGCTGGATTATAGATAATTGGATAATTATCCCTAGTTGAAAGCACATCTTGGAATCTACATTCAACATAAAGAGATTTGGCAAAAAGAATGCTGATGTCAGGTACTGAGTAATTTTATTTCAGAGAAGGAGATCAGCAGGGAGGGTTTAGTCATCCTGACTCTCATCCAGCCTCTTCGCTTGTCTCCCTCCCTGTGGCTTTTTCTCTTAGGATCTAAACTCTACACCATCATCAGAGATAGCCTTCTCAAACATCATGCTGTCGTTTGAATAAAGGAGGAGGAGTTGTGGTCCATTCACTTTTACAATGAAAATCCTATTGTATGAGATCTTCCACAATCTTGCCTCTTCCTGCATTTCAGTCTCATTGATCACTCCAATCATATGGTCTTACATTTTGTATTTCAGAAACATGGGGTCATTGATAGGTCTCCAGACTTAAAACTGTTTAATAAATCCATGCTCCCTTGTTTCTAAACTTCATTAAATATTCCAGCCTCCACGTTGGTACTTGAAAAAAAAATCTGGGTACTCTTGCATACTCTTTCCTTTCCCCACATGTCTGATCCACCTGTAGGTCCTATTGACTCCCTTGCTTCATTTCTCACCATTCTCACTGCTGACACGCTCATCCACACCCCCACCACTAGACACATGAATAGACTCCATACTGGACTACTGCACTAATTCCCTAAGTAGTCTCTTTTCTTCCACTAGTACTCCCCTACAATCCACTGGGCTCTTAAAACTAGAAATCCGATCATATTATTCCCCTGTCTAAAATGCTCCATGGCTTCCCACTGTTCTTTTGTAAAATCTATTTTTTATTTAACTTCACTAACACCATGCATCTCATTTAACTTCTTTTTCTCCTTCATACCGTTCCTCAAACACTTCAGAACCCCCAGTAAAGGTCCCCCTGAGCTGAGAACAGGCCGCCTGGCCCAAGAGTCTTTAACTTCTTCAGCACAGTGAGGGTCCCGGCCACACTCTAGCCTCCGCCAGGGTGTGCTCTTGGTTTCTCTGTTGCACACCCACAGATTGGAAAACCATTCATTCTAATTCTCCACATGGTTTGGACTGCTTGCTGCAGTTATTCATACTTTATACAATTTAGAAGGCCCTCCTCCCCAGATTTGTAGCAACCTTCTTGGGACCTGAGCTCTAGTTAAGGCATCCACCCACTAGCACTTCAGATAAAAAGAGGGGCACTCAACTCAAGAGTTACCTTTCTTCAAACTTTTAAAAAATACATCTTTTTTAAAATTTGTTTTCCCATTCATCCTCACAAATATCCTGATCCAGGTATAAATCACTACTAATTTATTGAGGAAGAAACTAAAAACCAGTTATGCAACTCAGGTCTTCCTACTTTAAACTCTGAGCCTTTTTTAATGGCTTCAGATTTCCAGTTACTCTTCTTCCTCTCCCAATTCTAAACCTGCTTTCCAAGACTGGTCGGGGTTTAGTCCAAAGGTGAGTAATTCCTTTTCCTCAGCTCATCCAGCCTCTATCCAAATCCATCGTTTCTAAGTACGTTCATCACAGGGAAATTATAATATTTATTGACTCTCTCCAACAGGCTAGAACTACAACATATAAATTATCTAATTTCCTTATGATAATATCATTCTGAAAGGACTTTTGAGTTAAATGAGTACATCTTCCTATTTGACAGATGAAGAATTGCTGGGTTGCAGGGTAACTCTATAGGTTTAAATTTTTGAGAAAATGCCATGCTTTTCCACCATGACTGCATTATGTTACACTCATACTTGCAACGTATGAGGGTTCCACTTTCTCCACATCCTCAGCCAACACTGTTTTCCTTTAAAAAAAATTATTACACCCATTTTAAGGGATATGAAATGTTATGTCATTGATTTGTTTTGATTTGCATTTTCTTAATGACTAACAATGTTGAACATTATACATATTTATGTATATACTTTTTGGAGAAATGCTTATTTGTACATATTCTTAGAGAAATGCTTAGTGGAATGTCTATTCAAATCCATTGCCTACTTTATTTTTAATACTGAGTTGATTTACAAATATTTTCTCCCATGTTGTGCATTGTTTTTTTCTTCTTTATTTAAGGTATTCTTTGATGCAAAAAGGTTTTTAATTTTTATGCTTTCAAATTTATATGCTTTTTGTTTATTACTGTTGGTGCCTTTCATGTGATGTCCAAGAAACTGGTGCCCAATCTAAAGTCTTACAGATTTACACATATGCTTCTTCTAAGAGTTTAGCACCTACATTTTGTTTTCATCAAATCTGGAAATACCTGACCATTATTTATTGAAAAGTTTTTCAGTTATAACTTCCTTGAAGACTCAAATAACACATATATTAAGTCATTTGAAGTTTTTCCACAGCTCACTGATACTCTGTTATTTTTTTAAATCATTTTTTCTGCATCTAATTTTGGATATTTTCTATTGCTATGACTTCAAGTTCTCTAGTCTTTTCCCCCCTGTAATATCAAATATGCCACTAATTTCACCACTCTATTTTTCATCTCAGATGTTCAAATTTTCATTTTTAGTAGTTTCATTTTTAAAATACCTTCCATTCTTGTACCTGCTCGACAATTGCTGCAGTGCTTGCACATATAGACTACAGTTATACCAACAGTTTTTATGTCCTTGTTTGATAATTCTAACAACTGTAGCAGTTTTGAATTGGTTTAAATGGATTGATTTCTCTTCTCAAAATGGGTAAATGTTCTTATTTCTTCCCTGTTTCTTTCCTGGAAATATTTGATTAAATACTAGATACTATGAATTTTATCTTTCTAGTACTGGATATTTTTGTATTTCTTTAAATATTCTTGACCTTTACTCTGGAGTTGATTAGGCTACTTGGAAATAGTTTGAAGGCTTTTGTTCTGACTTTAATATTTATTAGGAAGAAATTTAATGCTTGAAATGTTCATTCTAGTGCCAATTATTCCTAACTAGTGAGGCTAGATCTTTCTGAATACCCAGCCAAATTCCCTGTAAATTATGAGGTTTCCATTCTGGTTACTGGACACAGGCACTACGCTCAACCCTGTCAGTACCAAGTTTATATCTTTTCATCCTTTTCTTTTGAGACTCTTTCTCTGAATTTGGGTATTTTTCACACATGGATGACTATTATTTCTCTGGGCTTTCTTGAGCTCTTTGCTGTCTCTAAGTGTCTCCATGAGCTAGGATTTGGCAGCATGGGCTCAAGGGAACCCTCTTCATATCTCCAGAGTTCTCAGTGCAGACCTCTCATCCTGAAAATTCTAGCCAGTTTGGTGTCTCTGGCTTCTCAGCTTCATTTCCCTAGCTCAAGGGATCTGCCAGGCTCTGTCTGAGTCCACTCCCTAAGACTTTACCAGGAAATATTCTAAGTTGAGGTAATTGCAGGCCTTAGTTCTTAAGTTACACTTATCTCAGGGATAACTGTCTTGTAAGCTGTTATTTCAAATTGATTTTTCCCCTTTCTTTCTTTCTTCCTGTCTTTGTTGTTGTTTTGGGGAGGAAGGTAAATCTAATCAATGTTGCTCAGTCTTAGCCTAAAGTGGAAGTCCCTCCTATAATTAGGGACTTATATAAAATGTTATATAATTATATAATATAATTAATATAGGCTAATTCTTTATAAAAATGATTATCATTTTTCCATCATAAATTCCATTTTCTAAAATCATTTCCTAATATTCCTGTAAGTCAAAAGTATTACATTCTCTTCTATATATTTAGAATACATTTCCCTCCTTTATTACTTATTCCAAAATGTCTCTTTCTTCTTCTGTGTTCCCTTGGCACTGTGCTCTGTGGTGTATAGTGATTTTCACAATGTTTTTTGTTGAGTCCATTGTCTTCAGTGAGGGTACATATTGTGGCTTACTCATCTCTGTAACATTCCTTCCATTTACCAATAGAGATGATTTTTAATAAGCACCTTTGAATGGGTGAATAAATAAATGGAAATGAACTTATGAAATTATAGTTATTAGACATTGGCTGGTGTCTGAGAGGACATTTTGGAGTGATGGTGTGCCACTTCATGGGCTTCAAGAAGCAGACACCAAGTTGAGATAGACATGCTGGAGATTTGGGGGACAATATCTGTGAAGGATAAAAGAGGAGGGATCAGAAATAAATGAAGAAAGACTTCCTACCATGGTGCCATCTGACAACTGTCAGAGCAGAGATGGCAGAAATAATTGGGTAGAAAAAGCTTTCACCTGAAATGCACTTTCTCAGAAAGTCTTAGTCAAACTGATGAGGTTACCCCTAGAAAATAGTGTTGTTAAAGAAGTCTTGCATTGGACGGAAATGACCTTGTGTCTTACCCAGAGAGCTCAGTCATTGGCTGGAGTGGCTGATTGGAAGTAGGGACCCAGCTGGAGCACTATAGCAAATCCAAAGATGGTACTTGTACAGGTTGCCAGTCAACTGTGCTTCCCAAGGCAGATCTCCTTAAAAGATATAAGGATAAATGTATGGCTACTATAAATGGATAGGAGATAGGACAGTGAGCAATCATTATGATTCCAAATGCCTGCTACCCACCTCTATGATTCCCTGTGGGAGAATACAGTTGGAAGTTGGAACTGACCCTCAGGGGCATTTGTGGGCAGCCCACTACTTTAAGCATACAGGTCTTGGAGCTGGTCTATGGCTTGCCCAGTTTCTAGCTTTCTCTCTGAATCTGATGTGCTAGGGCACAGAGCCTCACTGCTTATCCAAGAATCATTTTATGAGTCTCCTGCTTTGAGTGCTGGCAGATGTAATTTGTTGCCTTTATTATCTTGTAAAGATGGTAATCTCCCAACCACAGCGAGGGGTTGCTTCTGTGATTGATTTTGCCTCCCTACGTGACATGTTGAAGAGCTTGCTGAATCTCCATGCCATGCTTGCCAAGGTTCCTGCATTCCTCATCTGTCATAGAGAAAGTGATGGGGATAAAACTGTACAAGCAGAACCTTGCCACAGGCATCCATCATGAGTCATGGGGTAAAGGATGGGAGAACAGCCAGATGCCTCAGCACCCTGATTCTGTGTTCCCCACAAAGATACAGAACCTCTCACTTGGCTAGTGTCACTAAGTTCGACTCTGCCCCCTAAACACTGACACCTGATCCAGAAAGTCTATGCAAAACAGAGTGAAATGGAATATGGAGGCTGGATTCTGGATCTTGCAAAGTAAATTTTTTTTTTTTTTTTCACTATTGCCCTAGGCCAGCTTTTGTTTCTCCTACACACTTGTTCTGCTTTCTTAGATCCACTAATGAAGGGAATGGAGGTTTGGGGCCATATAAAGCCATTCTAGCAAGGAGTCAGCTCAGACATCATGATATGTGTTTTTACGCTTTAGTTGGTGACAGAAGATTCTGTTTATATTTTCAAATCAGGAGACATACTCACTCCTTTCAGTCAGATGTGCCTTTATTCAATGCCAATTTTTAAAATCCAGAAATAGAGTGAAAGTGTTCATGTATTCACTGAACACATGCACATATGAGTTGGGTAAATTTTTGGATGTCAGGTTCCAAGTCTGGCAATGAAAGGGCAATGGAGAATAAGAAAGAAGAAGTGTCTGTTCTTCAGATTAATTCTTTCAGGTGTCTTTAAAACCATCCCCCTCTCAATAGAGGCCCCAGGCAGACACCTTCAGTTTCAGGGACCAGGTGGGTACCACCATGAACTCAGCCTGACTTGCTGAAGGATTCCAGCCTGAGGCCAAAGCAGCTTGCAGGTGACTTTCCACCAGAGTTGGGAACTCAGGGAGCCCAGGCCAGGCCTGCATAGCTCACCCCGCTATCCACCCAGGGTCTGAAACCCATAGACAGGAGTCCAGTGACATGGGACAAAAGCATGGCACCTGGCTCGGGACCAGCATGAATTCTGTTCTTGGGTTTTTTGTTGACGTTGTTTGTTTGTTAGTTTGTTTTTGGCTGTTTTGTTTTACCATGCAAAAGGAAAAAAATCATTAAGTAAGACGTAAACACAAGTTAAGGGAATAGAGTATTACTCCTGGCTGTCTCTGGAGACATTTTCCTTTTATAATTGAAACTGTGAAGAATCAGGTCGAGGGGAAGAATGTACAAAATGGGAGGCACCAAAGCAGCTGAAGGTACTTACATTGCAAATTAGATAAAACGGAGGAGTTATGTCTCTTCTGCAGGCCTGTGTCACACATCTTCCTTAGAAGAGTTTACTTTTGTGATAAGAAATGTGATAAATGTTAGAAAATAGTTTGTGTAATCTAAATCCCTGGGAGGGAGAGAATTCAATTTTCATCAACTTTGTAGATAAAAAGTGATAAACATCTTAGAAGAAAGAGTTAAGGAATTTCTTCATTATTATTATTATTATTTTGTTCTCTCTCTTTCTCTCTGAATGACGATTAGATTTGACAGTCCTCTTGCACAAAAAGAGAAGATAATAATAATCAGTTATTGCAACTTTGCCTTTGAAATGTGAACAGTATCAGACTGAAAGATGAGGTACACAGATTTCAGCATTTTTTAGTGTCATTTTATATCTACACTAGTCCTTTGCATTTACATTTTCTTTTTTGAGTTTTAAAGAAAACTAATTCAATTAAACAACTGTCTGAGGATACCTGATAGTCTTTGGGGTGATGCAAACATGAATGAAATGGGGATCCTACTCTCAAGTATTTAAAATAAGAAAGATAGATTAAATCAGCAACCTGAACAAAAAGAAAAGATGATCAGAGAATGAAAGTGGGAGAGAAGAAGGAAGGAAGGACAGAAAGAGGAAGAGGGGGAGGAAGAAAGCAAAAGAAAGCTCTTTGATTTACATTCACCCTGTTTTCTCCCAGTTCAGGTCCAATTTGTCCAGTTTATTCTAAGGTTGTGATAAGCCCTGTGTAGTTTATTTGTGGGTTTGAACTCTACTTCCTCCTGCTGTATGACTTTAGGTATGCTATTTAAACCTGAGTTTTCTCTGTAGGATACCATTTAGTTTTCTCTGAATAACCTTAGAGATCATTTAAGTTTTCCACTGTTATTTCTATCTATTGCATTTTCTTTCACTTCATATATGTTGTCAACTGAAACACACATACACCCAACATGACAGCTGTAGGTTCAGTTTTATTTGAGGCTTATTGAGGACTATAACCCAAGACATAACCTCTTAGTCACAGTTCCGAAAAGGTCAGAAGGAAGTCAGTATATATGTAATGTTGGCAAAGGATACATGAAATCAACTACATATCTCAGATGTCTATTTCTTATTTTTTCATTTATTTTTATTAGCTGGAGGCTAATTACTTTACAATATTGTAGTGGTTTTTGTCTCTTTAAATGATTTTTATGCTTTTCTAGGTCTGAGATGATGCAAGAAATTGGATTCATAAAATTTTCTCCTGTAAATATCTAACTACCTGAAGACCTGTTCTGCCAGTTTTTCCCTGAGCACAGAGTGTCTTTAATAAATAAAACATTGCCTGCCATAATAGTAAACAAATGATCTAGTCATATTAGAGTTACCCCCACAGTGAGCCCTGAGGGAACTCAGGAAGGAAACAAGGAATGCCTACCATCTAGCAGCCATCAGACTGCAACCCTCCCAAGCTGGGCATCCTGAGGAAACTCAGAATGAGAAAACACAGGATACTAGCCTAGAGAGCTGAGCTGCATGTCAAAGGAACTATTTCAGTGAGTCCAGACTCTTGCATCTTTTCATATATGTTGCTATTGTTCTGTCGCTAAGCCATGTCTGATTCTTTATGATCCCATGGACTGTAACACGCTAGGCTCTGCTGTCCACTACTGTCTCCAAGAGTTTGCTTAAATTCATGGCCATTGAGTTATTGATGCTATCTAAGCATCTCATCCTCTGCTGCCCCCTTCTCCTTTTGCTTTCAATCTTTTCCAGCATCAGAGTCTTTTCTAATGTGTTGGCCCTTCACATCAAGTGGCCAAGGTACTGTAGCTTCAGCATTGGTTCTTTCAATGAATATTCAGGGTTGATTTCCTTTAGAATTGACTGGTTTGATTTCCTTGCTGTCTAAGGGATTCTAAAGAGTCTTCTCTAACACTACAGTTCAAAAGCAACAATTCTTCAGCACTCAGTCTTCTTTATGCTTCAACTCTCACATCCATACATGACTATTAGAAAAACCATAGCTTTGATTATACGAACCTTTGTTGGCAAAGTAATGTCTCTGCTTTTTAATATGCTGTCTAGCTTGGTCATAACTTTTCTTCCAAGGAGCAAGCATCTTTTAATTTCATGGCTGCAGTCACTGTCCACAGTGATTTTGGAGCCCAAGAAAATAAAGTCTGTCACTGTTTCCATTTTTCCCCCATCTATTTGCCATGAAGTGATGGGACTGGAGGCCATGATCTTAGTTCTTTGAAAAGTGAGTTTTAAGCCAGCCTTTTCACTCTCCTCTTTTACCCTCATCAAGAAGTTCTTTAGTTCCTCTTCACTTTTTGTTATTAGAGTGGTATCATCTGCATATCTGTGGTTGTTGATATTTCTCCGGGCCATCTTAATTCTAGCTTGTGGTTCATCCAGCCTAGCATTTCACATGATATACTCTGCACATAAGTTAAATAAGCAGGGTGATAGTATACAGCCTTCTCATACTCCTTTCCCAATTTTGAACCAATCAGTTGTTTCAGGTCTGGTCCTAACTGTTGCTTCTTGACCAGCATACAAGTTTCCGAGGAGACAGGTAAGGGAGTCTGGCACTCTCATCTCTTT
The DNA here is from genome assembly GCF_910594005.1 of Cervus elaphus. NCBI lineage: Eukaryota > Metazoa > Chordata > Mammalia > Artiodactyla > Cervidae > Cervus > Cervus elaphus. The sequence continues at coordinate 82,551,218 of NC_057832.1, forward strand.
AAGAATTTTCTACAGTTTGTTGTGATCCACATAGTCAATGGCTTTAGTGTAGTCAATGAAGCAGATGTTTTACTGAAACTTCCTTGCTTTCTCTATTATCCAATAAATGTTGATAATTTGGTCTCTGGGTCCTCTGCCTCTTCAAATCCCAGCTTATACATCTGGAAGTTCTCAGTTCACAAACTGTTGAAGCCTAGCTTGAAGGATTTTGAGTATAACCTTGGTAGCATGTGAAATGAGCACAATTGTACAATAACGAACATTCTTTAGCATTATTCTTCTTTGGGATTGGAATGAAAACTGACCTTTTCCAGTCCTGTGGCCACTGCTGAGTTTTCCAAATTTGCTGACATATTGAGTGCAGCACTTTCACAGCATCATCTTTTAGGAATTTAAATGGCTTAGATGGAAGTCCTTCACCTCCACTAGCTTTGTTTATAGTAATTCTTCCTAAGGCGCACTTCCCACTTCCCACTCCAGGATATCTGACTCTAGGTGAGTAACCACACCGTCATGATTATCCAGGTCCTTGAGAGGTTTCCTGTATAGTTCTGTTTATTCTTGCCTCCTTTTCTTAACCTCTTCTGCTTCTTTAGGTCCTTACCTTTTCTATCCTTTATTGTGTCCATCCTTGCCTGAAATGTTCCCTTAGTATCTCCAGTTTTCTTGAAGAGATCTCTAATCTTGCCCATTCTATTGTTTTCCTCTGTTGGTTTGTATTCTTCACTTAAGAAGGCTTTCTTATCTCTCCTTGCTATTCTCTGGAACTCTGCATTCATTTGGGTTTCAGTTCAGTCACTCAGTCGTGTCTGACTCTTTGTGACCTCATGGACTTCAGCATGCCTGGCTTCCCTGTCCATCACCAACTCCTGGAGTGTACTCAAACTCATGTCCATCAAGTTGGTGATGCCATCCAACCATCTCATCCTCTGTCATCCCCTTCTCCTCTTGCCTTCAATCTTTCCCAGCATCAGGGTCTTTTCTAATGAGTTAGTTCTTCTCATCAAGTGGCCAAAGTATTGGCATTTCAGCTTTCACATCAGTCCTTCCAATGAATATTCAGGACTTATTTCCTTTAGGATGGACTGGTTGGATCTGCTTGCAGTCCAACGGACTCTCAAGAATCTTCTACAACACCAGTTGGGTTTATCTTTCCCTTTCTCCTTTGCTTTTCACTTCTCTTTCCTCAGCCATTTTTAAGGCCTCCTCAGACAACCACATTGTCTTCTTGGATTTCTTTTGCTTGGGGATGGTTTTGGTTACCACATCTTATACAATGTTACAAACTTCTGTCCATAGTTCTTCAAGTACTCTGTCTACCAGATCTAATTCCTTGAATCCAGTGACTAACACTTCCTGGGCTCGAAGTCCTAAGAATATCTGCCAAGTAAAACATAACTGTCAACTTTTAGATTGTGCTTTTTTTTTTTTCCCAATCAGCATCTTAGTCTTGATCTCTGCTCTGTACTTTTTACAGAGTATGTTAAAGGTCAGGACTCTATGTATGGTGACTTAACTCTTTTCAAATGAGATGGAGAGTGACATTCCTTATTTGGCAATTTCAATGCTGTGTTTTTTCAAAAGATTGAGTCACATAATTTCATTATAAAACTTCATTATTGAACTTCAGTAATAAAAAACAGTTGGCAGCTCTATCGTAGATAATATGCTTCATCTTACATTGTGTGTGTATGTTAGTCGCTCAGTTGTGTCTGACTGTTTGTGACCCCATAGACTATAGCTCGCTAGGCTCCTCTGTCAATGGAATTCTCCAGGCAAGAATACTGGAGTGATTTGCCATTCCCTTCTCCAGGGGATCTTCTCAACTCAGAAATCGAACCCAGGTCTCCCTCATTGCAGGCAGATTCTTTACTGTCTGAGCCACCAGGGAAGCCCTTATCTTACATTTCACTGTGTTCAAAATGAAAACTCTTACCTCTCTCTTGCTTTTAGTTGAATTGGCCTGGTATATCTATCTCCCTTTATATCAGTGTTATGGACTGAATGGTGTCCCCTCCAAAATTTATATGTTGAAGCCCTAACTTCCAATATCACCTTTTTCTGGAGTTAGGGCTTTTAAAGATGTAATTAAGGTTAAATGAGGTTAGAAGGGTGAGGTCTTCATCCAATAGGGCTGCTATCCTTGTAAGAAAAAGAAATGACACTAGAGATGCATGTGCTCACAAAGAAAACAGCAAGAAACAGCCCTCTGCAAGCTAAAGAGAGAACTCTCATCAGAAATCAATTCAACCAGCACCTGACCTTGGACTTCCAGCTCAAAGATTGAGAAGTCAGTGTTGTTTTGAGCTACCCAACCTGTGACACTTTGTTATGACAGGTCTGGTAGACTAAGCTAGGCAATTCTGTGACACTTTTTTTTTTTTTTACCTTTTATTTTTTTATTTTTATTTTTTATTAGTTGGAGGCTAATTACTTCACAACATTTCAGTGGGTTTTGTCATACATTGATATGAGTCAGCAATAGATTTACACGTATTCCCCATCCCGGTCCCCCCTCCCACCTCCCTCTCCACCCGATTCCTCTGGGTCTTCCCAGTGCACCAGACCCGAGCACTTGTCTCATGCATCCCACCTGGGCTGGTGATCTGTTTCACCATAGATAGTATACATGCTGTTCTTTTGAAATATCCCACCCTCACCTTCTCCCACAGAGTTCAAAAGTCTGTTCTGTACTTCTGTGTCTCTTTTTCTGTTTTGCATATAGGGTTATCGTTACCATCTTTCTAAATTCCATATATATGTGTTAGTATGCTGTAATGTTCTTTATCTTTCTGGCTTACTTCACTCTGTATAATGGGCTCCAGTTTCATCCATCTCATTAGGACTGATTCAAATGAATTCTTTTTAATGGCTGAGTAATATTCCATGGTGTATATGTACCACAGCTTCCTTATCCATTCATCTGCTGATGGGCATCTAGGTTGCTTCCATGTCCTGGCTATTATAAATAGTGCTGCGATGAACATTGGGGTGCACGTGTGACACTTTTTTTAAAGTGAACTTTTAAAATAAATTTAGATTTTTTCAACCAAATTGAATCTTTTTCTTAACAACTAAAAGTCTAGATTGTCTAGATTTTTTTTAATAGTATGAGTTCCTCGTAATGTCATAAGTCTTGGTGAATGTTTGAATGATTCTTTAGCAGCCCATTACAAATTTAAAAGTGAGCCTCCCTTCAATCCTTCCCTTTCTTCTCCCTTCTTTCCTTCCTTCTGTGAAGACTTATTTGACACTTAACTGTGTGTTAGATTCTAAGTGTTTTAAAGACACTAGCTTATTTAAACCTATTCACAAGTATGGGATAATGGGAGATGTTGCTATCATCTCTGTGTTGCAGAGAAGGAGACTAAGATCTAGAGGAATAGGAAACTTTCCTAAGTTCACAGAACCTAGAGGGCTACACAGAGAGCTGCCCCCCATGGCCTATTCCTGAATTGCAGACTGTCTCCAACCAAATACAGATGCCTTGGTCTAGGAAAGAAAGTTCCAGTGGACAATGGGGAAAGAGGGCACAGGTGGTGGCTCTGATCTGTGAAGGGCCTGGGCCAGAACCAGTCTTGACCTGCTCTTGGATGCGGCTGTAGCAGAACAGATACAGAGAAGGTAGCACTGAGAAAGGAGCCTGAGGACCTAGAAGGGCCTCGGAGGCTGAGCTAGCAGGGGGTGGGAGCATCCCTTCTGGTAGGGCACCTCAGCCTACCCAGAGATACCTACTCTGGCTCAGAGAAGAAAGTGCTGGGAAAATGAGGGAGGCCACTGTGTTTTGCACCTTAAATTCATGAAACCATTTACATAGACACCTTGTGGGATCTCAGCAAGGCCCCTTCTATGCACTTGTACTTGGCAGAGCCATTGTCCACAGCCCAAACCGTCAGCCTTCACCTGATACCCCCCAGAGAGGCAAGGCATGTTACTCAACTCAGATTTCACAGTGGCAACTAGGACCAGGGCAGGGCCAGGAGGCCTGCAGCTGTTTCTTAACTAAACTCCTTGATTTTCCTCTAAGTCTTATGAATCTCTCATTCCTCACAAATACAGTGATGTAGAAAGTACAGGGTCAGCATTTAATCATGCACAACACATCCCAGCTTCTCTAATCCTGTCCCTCCAGCATGTTCTCTGCTCTCATTCTCTTGGTTATCACAATCAACTTCCACCTGGATGGGCTTCCTAGACTCCTGGATAATTCCACCTCTTTTTCATCATCCTCACATCTTACTAGTCTCCAGGTTCTATTGATTCTGCCCAGCTTAGTCCAGTGTACTTATCCCCCTTGTCCCTACCCACTAGCCTCTCTGCCTCAATGGCAGGGACAGTGAAGATCTTTTCTTCCCGTCCCTAGCTTCCCCATCACCTAACATCCTTCCAGCATGTGCCATGCTTCTGCTTAGCATCCTTCATTACATCCCTTATTACATCCCTAATTGCCCATGTGATGACGCTGTAGGCACATGGTAACAAGTTGAGTGACTGAACTGGCAAGACCAATCCCTGCATTCTGTGCTCCAAGTTGTTCTTGGCTGTGTTCTGACCAGCTTTTGACTGCTACGGCATCAATATCAGAAATATAATATGACTGTTTTACCTTTGCAAAATGACAAAATGGATTTAGTTAGAACTGATACAAAGGTATGTGAAGAGGGGTGATGCTTGTGGAAAGATAAAGAATGAAAAGCCTTTATTAGAATATGAAGAATAGTTAAAAGCCAATACTAGCCTGAGGTCACATACAATCCAACACAGACATTATTTGCATAGCATATGATATAACTAACATAGGAACTTTGTCAAGGATTGAACTTACATTTTAAGTATTTAAAACTTAGCAGTAGCATTTATTTTCAATTTTTTTACAGTAAATATTTTAGTTGGTTTCCATAATTATTGCAATGTTTGTATAATACTATATTCATCTAATCTACTAAATTTTAAAAACTAATGTAACTAAATTAGTTACATTAGCTTACTAAATTAGTAAACTAATGTTCTAAAAACTAATGTAACTATGTTTTCTGCTTATATAAATAACACTACTATAAATATCTTTAAATATGTGGTTGTTTACTTTTATGGAATTACCCTAGGATAAGTTAATTACAGAGGAGATTAGCTTTGTTAAAAAGTATTAATCAACATGCACAGTCACTGGTATGTGGATGTACCACAAATATAGAAGCTAACCACAAATGTAAGCTCTTAATATGTCTCAGAAAGTTGTGCTGTTATAATACTTCCAACAGTTCATAAGTTTGCCAACTTTCCTCATTGCAATAATATTATAACTTTCATTTATTGGCCCTAAAAGTTGCCTTGATCTTCTTTCAATTAGCATTTGTTTCATTACTATTAAAAATTAATTTTTTAAGTGCTGCTTACTTTAAGGATTTCTTCATATTTGAATTGTTGACAGTGTATTTATAGGAGCTCATCTAGACTCATCTTAATTCAGGTTGTCTATGTATAAACATCTTCTAATCTTTGATATAGCCATTATAAATAATCAAATAATTTATATTGAATTAAACCATTAAGCAATCCCATATATATTATAAATGATGACTTATATGGAACTCTCCTAAGAAGCCAGAGTTATAACAGAGATACTGTTTTAATAAGCCATTTAATATACTTTCAGCTGAGTTATCAAGAAGAAATTTTTTTAAAAGTTGCTATGGGTAGGGCTTTATGGGAAATTATTAATATTATGATATGAGCTGAGAAAATATAATAAGGGAATCAGAAGCAATGTGATTAAATACACATTGAAGGTCATAATTCAAAGATTAAAGTTCCATGGAGAAGCAAGCTAAAGAGACAACATAAAGAAGGTTGAAAGATATAAAGACAATTGTATAAAATATTAATACAAATTCTAAGATACGACTTTTACTTAAATGAAACTTTAAAAAAAGTTTATTATTTTTAGAACTTGATCCCATGACCAATAAAAGATGAGCAGATTAAATCTTCCCAGGCGGCACTAGCGGTAAGGAAGCTGCCTGCCAATGCAGGAGATGCATGTGATAGACTTGCATCCTCGTGGACTGTAGCCTGCAAGGCTTCTCTGCCCATGGGATTCTCCAGGCAAGAATACTGGAGTGGGTTGCCATTCTCTTCTCCAGGGAAACTTTCCAACCCAGGGATCAAACCCAGGACTCCAGGACTTCCACATTGAATGCAGATTCTTTAACGTCTGAGGCACCATGTAAAAATATATACTAAAATATATAATAAATAGTACAGAATTCTCATTAATAAAAACAGAAACAAATTTCCTAAAAAGACCCCTAACTATATATACAAACTGAAGTTTATTTAAAGTTCTTGCTTCTGGTTGGAAGGGTAACTGTGGCTTTCTGGAAATAGCCATCTGGGGCCAAATCAATTGATGAGGTGGCAAGATTTTTATTTTGAAGAGTCAGAAAATAATTTTGTGAGCATTTCCAGAGTAGCAGAGTGAGGATCTCTAAAACCTTGCTTCTCCATCCAAAGTGACAAGAATATCTCAAAATAGACAAATTCCATTTTTTTTCAGAACTTTGGAACTAACCAAAGCTTGCAATAACCCACGGGATGTATATTCAAGAAAAATGTATAACTCTTAGCAAAAACAGTTAGTTTTGTGACATTTTATTATTTTTTGATTGTTATTTAAAAATTTTTATTGGAATATAGTTGATTCACAGTGTTTTGTGATATTTAAACATGCCAACCTCTAAGTTCTATGAGAAAGTTTAAAAGCAACAGACTCACAATCATAGCAGCTATGAATATAAGCAGCTTAGCAGCCACCGGAGGAAAGAGATAGTTTTGGAAATGATTGAAGACGTTTGACTTACCTGGTTGTTCCCTGGAAACCTCCAGTCAGAGTTTGTCTGTTTTACCTGACTCAGAGTCTACTCTTGGAAAACAGCATTTTCCCTGGGGCAGTTGTCAAAAACAATCAGTAGCAATTGTTTAATGTTGTATCAGCATGAGGCATCATTAACAGGTGCAGCAAAAACCTGGGAAATGAGAGATATTTGGAGATTTGCAAAGAATTAACATGTTCCTGGGAATTAAGAAAGCCATACACATGTGTAGGGTTGACTAAATGCTGAGGAAAGAATTGAGGAGATCCAATTTCTCACTCTGACTTTGAGGCTCCGGGAAAAACGGGAAGGTTAACCTAAGGCATAGATATAATCTGCCTGCCAGATCATTGAAGGCATGCTATGACACACACAGAGAACCCCTCAGCAAAGGCTGGAAGACTTAATGATAAAGCTATTTAAGGAAATCTCTGTCCAATCACTATAATTGGTAAAGGTAATTGATCAGAGACATCAGTGATCACGCATGACAAGTATATAGATTTTATATATATATATATATATAGGCTTCCCTGGTAGCTCAGCTGGTAAAGAAATTGCCTGCAATGCGACAGAAAGGAAAGTGAAGTCGCTCAGTCGTGTCTGACTCTTTGCAACCCCATGGACTGTAGCTTACCAGGCTCCTCAGTCCATGGAATTTTCCAGGCAAGAGTACTGGAGTGGGTCACCGTTTCCTTCTCCAGGGGATCTTCCCAACCCAGGGATTGAACCCAGGTCTCCCACATTGCAGGCAGACGCTTTACCGTCTGAGCCAGCAGGGAAGCACAATGAGGCAGATGTGGGTTCAATCCTTGGGTTGGGAAGATCCCCTGGAGGAGGGCATGGTAACCCACTTCAGTATTCTTGTCTGAAGAATCCTTATGGACAGAGGAGCCTGCTGGGTTACTGTCCATGGGGTCTCAAAGAGCAGACATGACTGAGTGACTAAGCACAGCACGGTATATACATATACATGTATATACATATATATATATATATACACATATATATACATATACATGGTATATACATATATATGCACACAAAAAATGCAAGGAAACAGCAAGGTATGGCACACACACAAGAAAATCATTGTTGCTGAGGAAGTCCAGCTGTTGGGCTTACTAGACAGACTTTAAATCCAGTTATAGATATATGTTTAAAGAACTAAAGGAAGCCACATTTAAACAACTAATGGAAAATGTAAGAGCAATCTTTTGACAAATAAAGGCTATCAATAAAGGATTAGAGATTATTTTAAAAAATAGAAATTACGGACTTGATAAGTGCAACAAAGGAACAATTCACTGAGGTTCTCAAAGCCAGATTTGAGCTGACAAAGAAAATAAATCATTGAAAATGAAGATAGTTCAATTGAGATAATTCAATCTGAGGAACAGAAAGAATGAAACACAAGTGACAGAGATGGGGAATGACTGCTAATGGATATGAGGTTTTTTAAAAGTTATTTTTCAGAGTATCTAATATTCTGAAATTAGAGGTGATGGTTACACGATTTTATATGTATAAATATTGGATATAAAAATTATACCCATTGTTCATTCATGAATTGTAAGCTATGCAAATGATATTACAATAAAAACTAATTAAAATATTTCTCAAAAAAGAAAACTATTTTGTGCAAATTGAATGGGAAAAAAATACTCATGTGTCAGGATGCCAAGGAATTCACACCATAGCTTGTAAGGTTGTAGATCCATCTGAGCACAGGGTTCGTCTGGTAGGAGCAGTGTAATCATTGAGGCAGCTGCTTATACCCAGAGGCTACCTCCTCTTTTCCAGATTCTTCCCTTTGGCTCCCTCCTGCTCTCTCACTTCCCAGTGGCTGCTGACTGACCCTGGATTGTGGACCAGAAAAGATACAGGGAAGGTGAGAATTCTCTTTTTTAATCACTTAAGAAGCAAGCCAACTCTTCTATGCATCAGAAAACATAGAGTATATCAGGTACATAGCAGCCAGGCAGCCAAAAAGTCAAACAAATTAAATGTCTGCTTAACCATGGTGTCTTACTTCTTTCACGCTGATCATCTCCCCAGAGGTATAAACAGGCTGGAGATGCCTTGCTCCCAAGTGTGTGTGGTCAAGGTGAGTAATTGTAAAGGCCAGAGTTGAGACCCTGAGCACACTGCATTGTGGTTATACCAAAACCAAGTGTTAGAAAGAAATCTAATGGATGGTCATCTAATGGATGGTTACTGACTTCAAATGATTTACATTGTAAGGTTACAAAGAAGCAGAAAATAATACTTTGCACACAAAACACATATTTACATATATAGTTTATTTTATTCTTGAAAGACCTTGGTGTTGGGAAAGATTGAAGACAGGAGGAAAAGGGACGACAGAGGATGAGATGGTTGGATGGCATCACCAACTCAATGGACTCGAGTTTGAACAAGCTTCGGGAGTTGGTGATGGACAGGGAAGCCTGGTATGCTGCAGTCCATGGGGTTGCAAAGAGTTGGATATGACTGAGAGACTGAACTGAACTGAACTGAATGCCTTGAAGTCACTCTTAGTCATTCCCGTTTCTAGGTGAATAAGTAGGCTCAGAGAAGTTGTGACTTGGGATGGAACTCACAGCTTATGGAGAAGGCTGCAGGTGCTCTGTTAGGTAGTCTGACTTTGGATATTATGTTCTTTTTGTTCCTTCAGCCTCATGGCCCTTGATACACCAAATGATTGGTTCTCAACGCTTTAGGTGTTAAGAGCATACATATTTGTGAAGCAATTCCAGAAAAGGGAAGTCACACATATAACTAAGTGATGGTCACTGACTGTTCACCTTCTAGAGCTACCCCCTTGCCTGTCCCAACAGCACATGCTCGGAGCATTGCTGCAGAGGGAGCAGTGCCTGCTCATTAGCTGTTAAACTTCATCTTTGAATAACCCATAGCAACCAGTAAACATAAGACCCAAACAGGAAAATCCATCCAAAACCACTCTTGAAAATACAATTAAGTCTTTAGAAGCAAAGCAAGCACAAAGCAATCATTTTGGCGTAGTAAGATCTCAAAATAAAGGTATACACATGTTTTGGAGCTAGAAAACTAGTTTTCAAGTTTGTTCTGGGAAAAGGATCCATGGGCTTCCTACTTCCCAGTATTGGCCTGACAATAAAGCTGGACTATTAGTCCTGTTTATCATGTTTATCTACAACATACAGTAGCACTTTAAATAAAGGTAGGGTGGTATCCTTGATCATACTAATAAAACGGGTCTGACTTTTCTCAGACTCTGTGGCACCATGTCTTCATAGCGTTTAAATCTTGTGACTGGGACAGGAACTTTTATTGGCGCCTACCAAAATAATCTGTGTTTGAATCAATTTCCTGGCTTGCATTATAAAGTTTGCGGATTTCTGCACAAGCAATTTGGGAAAAGCAAGCACTCATTAAAGTACTTGACCCAAGAATTTCTGTAAGTTCAAAGGGAAAGCCACCTACTCTGCAGTGACCCCTCACGCAAACAGGGTTTCATTTTTGGTGTAGAGGCAGGTAACGGTACCTGGATAACACACGTTAGCAGGGTAAATGCTTCTGGTGTATTTTCTACACTGGGAAATACATTGGAATTTGTGGACAAAATAAAACATAGTCTACCACTGTCTTAACAAACATATTTACTTTTATATTCTTTTATGTTGATGCAAATAAAGTTTCAAAACTGTACAACATTAGAGTAGACAGATTTTATCTCATTAGCCTGAGATGTCTGGAAGACTATGAATATTTTGTGTTTCACCAGGTTCCTAGACTTAGTTTCAGACTATAAGATTTTCCATTTCTTTTATCATATTTAGATGATGTTAAAATATACTTTTGCTTCTTTGTATTAGACTTTAAGAAAAATTTCCATGCATAGGATTACAGAGGCAGAAGATGTGGGAATCTAGACTATCTGGAGGATTCTTACTTTTTTCTTATTTTTATTATTATATCTTTCAAAATATATTGACCATATTAAACTGCCATCAGAAACATCTATTGATATCACCATATCTTGCCAGCACTTAAGTATTACCATGAGTGCATACTAAGTTGCTTCAAATCAAGTCCAACTCTTTGCAACTCTATGGACCATAGCCCACCAGTCTCCTCTGTCCATCATGAATAATCCTTTTTTTTTTTTTTGATTGTAATTATCTCTTCTTGTTATTTAGTTGCTAAGCTGTGTCCAACTCTTTTGCGAGCCCATGGACTATAGCCCATCAGGCTCTTTTGTTCATGGGATTTCCCAGGCAAGAATACTGGAGGGGGTTGCCATTTTCTTCTCCAAGGGATCTTCTTGAGCCAGGGATCAAATCCACATTTCCTGCATTGACAGGCAGACTCTTTACTGCTGAAACCCCAGGGAAGCTTTGTAGCAAGGGAAGACCTTGCTACAAAGTTTAATAAGTAAAATTTACTAATTTGAAACTATTATATTATCAGTAGTTTTAAACATTTTAAATAGTTTAAAATTGCTTGCTGAATTAAAATCTTCTGCCTATTTGTCTAGTGAGGCCCTCATGGTTTTATACATTTCATACACATAAAAAGTATATGCTCATTTAAATATTGTAACCAATAATATTTTGCTATATTTCATGTGAATATTTCTTTGTAGTCATTTTTTTTCTTTCTTAGTAGTCATTTTTTACATGTAATAGTCCATTTTATATTGATCTTTAAGCAGGAAATACTCAAAACTGAATTGTAATGGTTATATTTTTAATATTTTGCAGCATAGCATTTTAGGAGTATTATTTGCAAAATATTGAAAAAAATATCAGTTTTTCCAAAATGATCTGGAGAGAAACATGGATATACACACATCCTTGAATGTGAACATATGACCACAACTATTCACAAAATATTAATATAATTATGCATATAGTATGTTCCTCTGCCCAAGAATAGCTGGAACACCTAGTTAGTCTTGTCCATGAGGCAATCATACTACCATCTGATTTCTAGCCCTCTGCCTGGTTTCATGCCACCTGGTCTCTTCTCACATCCCACTGTAATTCAGGCTGATTCACGTAGTATCGTTTAATTTCCTGTTGCTGTTTAGTTGCTAAGTCATGTCTGACTCTTTTGTGACCCCATGGACTGTAGCCTGCCAGGCTTCTCTGTCCATGGGATATCCCAGGCAAGAATACTGGAGTGGGTTGCTGTTTCCTTCTCCAGGGGATCTTCTTGACCCAGTGACTGAACTCACATCTCTGTGTCTCCTGCATTGGCAAGAAGATTCTTTACCACTGAGCCACAAGGGAAGCTCTTACTTTCTTAAACCAAAGCTACTGTATTAACCAGAAAAGGCAATGACACCCTACTCCAGTACTCTTGCCTGGAAATTCCCATGGACAGAGGAGCCTGGTGGGCTGCAGTCCATGGGGTTGCTAAGAGTCAGACACGACTGAGTGACTTCACTTTCACTTTTCACTTTCATGCATTGGAGAAGGACATGGCAACCCACTCCAGTGTTCTTGCCTGGAGAATCCCAGGGACAGGGGAGCCTGGTGGGCTGCCGTCTATGAGGTCGCACAGAGTCAGACACGACTGAAGCGACTTAGCAGCAGCAGCAGCACTGTATTAACAGCTGATAATTCTTTCTTTTATCAGCAATTAGTGGATTTATAATTCTAAGTAAATACATAATCTGTTCCATGTATGCAATATTTGCCTAATGCTTACAAACACGGATCATAGGATAGGAGGTGAAATCTTCATTGCACCTGTTCATGCACAGCACTAAGAACTTCTTTTCTCCACGTTATCTTGTGCTAAGGCAATCTCAGAATTTTTTCTTTTTTTCTGATTGATCAAAAGTCATTGCAACTTAGGCTGCAGGCTGTTTCTTTTTACTAGCATTTTCTATGGAAGACACATGTGAGAATTTGGCTGTTTTTTACTTGTGCTATTGTGTTTTTTACTTGTGCTATTTACTTATATGCCTCTGCTATACCTGCATATACCAGAATCTCAAAAACTATTTTTCATCAGAATTGGAGCCCTTTGAAATCAATGTCTAAGCATGGTAAATTTCTGATTTCTGCTTCACTTTCATATGAATATATACATATGTCAAGCTATGTAGAGATGTCTTTCATATCAGTTTTAGAATCACCTGTGATTACTGTCTAAGACACACATGATCAGGGGAAGTTTCAGAATCTGCCTAAATTTGTGTCCTAGAAGCTTGCTCTCCTCTCTAGGCAGGTGCCATTTCATCTCCCAAAATGATAAGAGCTTTCTAGACCTCTAGCAATGAAGTTTTTTTAATGTTCTAGCCAAATTAATCATGTTTCTTGTTCAGGCAGGGAATTACTAATAAGAACTCTCCTGATGCCCTTGTGAGTGAATTAAAATTCTGAGATCTGGTTATCCCTGAATGAGCCACCATCCAAATATGATATTTCAAAGACAAATAGGACTACTGTTTGTAAGAGAAATAAAAAACCCTGTTTAAGTCTGCCTGGGAAGTTCTTGGCCCGAAACTAAATCTAGTATATTTTCTTGTGTGTGTGTTTTAATTTCAGAATGGAAGAATCCTATGTCACCATTTGAGGCGTTGTTCGCTTCTCTATGCCACTTTTGAGTAAGCACCAGTGCAGTCCTGGGTTCTCCAGTTATGACACTGAAACTATTACTTCCACTCAGGGTTTCCTGTGATACCTGCAGTCTGTAGGCATTATTAGCAGTTCAAACTTTAAATGCTAGTGATATACAAAATATGCAGTTAGAAACCTAAAAAGAGAATACAATCAATGTTTGGAAGTTAGGCAATGTAATTTTAGATGATCCCTCGGTTTATTTGGAATGAAAAATTTAAAAAGACATTTCAATGGCAATAAGAAATATTTTGAACTAAATACAATTTAAAAGTATATATATAGAGCTTGTGGAATGTACCCTGTTACTCTGCTCTGTGGAACATCTTCTCCATCGGTTTGGATAATTCAGGGTTATTTGTATTAATACTCAACTTTATTGTCCTTGAGTTATGACTAGAATATGACCATTAAAACCATGGTTGGGTGCCTCTGAAGCCCTGAAGTACACATTTTCACAAGAGATAAAAACTTCTAAACCTCCTACCAACTTTAATCATCTAAAAGTGAATGGCAGGGCTGTCAGTGACTTAAGAGACTAGCAAAGATTCCAACTCTACTATAATAGCAAAGGTGCTAAGTAGAATTTTTAACCTAAACAAGTAATATTTTATAGAGCTATGTAAATTTAATCTGTTAAATTCAAGGTTCCATTTATTTTGAAATTATAAAAAAAGCCATTATAGAAAAGGAATATAAATTTGGACCCGGCTCTTTTCACTCCTGTGGTTAGTGGAACCATCCCTCCACCATCAAGATGTCTGTACCCTAGTCCTTGGATGCCGTAAATGTCAATTTATTAATACATAGAGAAAGAGACTTTGTAGATGTGATTAAAATTGAGGATCTGGAAATTGAGAGAGGATCCTGAATATACATGTTGACCCATCTAATCACATGACTCCTGAGAGCAGAGAAACTTTCCCAGCTGTGGTCAGGCATGGTGTGACTACAAAAAAATTGTCAAGGGATGATGTGTTGTTGGCCTCGGGCTTCCCAGGTGGCACTACTGGTAAAGAAGCAGCCTGCCAGTGCAGGAGATGTAAGAGATGAGAGTTTGATCCCTGGGTTGGGAAGACCCCTGGAGTAGGAAGTGTCATACCACCCCAGTACTCCTGCCTGGAGGATCCCATGGGCAGAGAATCCTGGCAGGTTATAATCTATGTAGCCACAAAGAATTGGACACAACTGAATGACTGAGCACACATACGCTGCCTTAAAGATGGAGGAAGGGGACACAAACCAAGAAGTATGGGAGGTCTCCAGAAGCTGAAGAAAAAGGATTCTCCTCTGGAGCCTCCAGAAATGTAGCAGTCCTACCAACACCTTACTTTTAGCCCAGGTATAGCCATGCTAAATGTCTGAGCTACAGTGCTAAATGATGAACTGTGAATATATCACAATAGTAAAATAACACATATGTGTTCTTTTAAACAACCAACTTTGTGGTGATGTGTTAAGGCAACTTAAAGGAAATGAACATACCCATGCTGGAGAAAGGCATTAGACACGAACATTTTTCTTACCCGTGTAGTCAACTCAGTCACTTGTCTTCATGGCAGCACTGAAGATGCTAGTGTGGCCCTCATTATAAGCAGTGGGAGTGACAAGTGTGGGCCCACCATTTGCATTTATGGAGCACCATCTTGCTCTTCCTGGAAGTTTCTTCTGCTTGGAATGTGCTTTCCCCTTATTTCTGGGGTCCCCTCCTCATCCTTCGAAATGCAAAGTAAACCTCACCAGACATAGCAAATGGAAAAAGATGACACTAAATTGCAGGCATCTTAGGGGAGCGCTAGGGGAGACCTGAACAACGGTTAGAGTTGAACTCTTCAGATGGCCAGTCACAAGTTCAACTCCAGGATCTATAAAAGACTGAGGGGTTCTGGCTCATTCTCTTTGAGCTCCTATCTGAAGGAGACTGGGTATCTGGTCCATTGCATGGAGCAGGGCAGTGGAAGCCCAGAGGGAAGTCTGTTGGGAGAAGGTATATGTGATGTTTACTACTGTGTACTTGGCACTCAGCCCAAGACCTGGCATCCAAGTGCCTCTGAATTGCTTGGCAAATAAATGGAATAAAGGAATAAAGCTAGTGGTCAAGTGAGAATCAATATAGAAATTATGTTCACCCCAACTTCCTCATAAATGGGAGGGCAACTTATCCTCAGCTTCACCAAGGACCAAATTAACAAAGCTGAAAAATAGTCCCCGACCTGTGATATTCTTCTGGAGGCCAGTGGTCTACCAGTCAGCCAGGAAGTCCAGTGTGGGAAGGATGGTAACTGACAGGAGTCTGTAGCTGAACAGAACTGAAACAACTGGAAGAAACAGATGTCTCAGGGGTGGTAGTGCTTGAAAAGAAAGCTGCCTGGCTTAGTTTTGGAGTGAATCAATAGCCTTGAAATAAACTGTCAGCCCCAGAGTCCTGTAGAAAACCCCAGAGAGAATCAAGCTCTGTTGTGGGTGAAAATTTGGAATTAGATGAAAACCAATGGCTGGGGAATTTGGACTGGGGAGGGGAGTTATTAAGAGGGAGAGAGAGAGCCGACAGATAGATCCTGGTCCCCCAGGATGAGGCTTGCATTTGGGACTTCAGGCTGAGAGGAAACAAAGACAAGAGTGTTGGTTTGGGAGCTGGAGCTGTGATCACAGACTGATTCCAAATTCCAGTCTCTGGAAATAAGATTCCTAGTATGAGTCTTTTCTTGACCTGGGCTGTCTCAGCACCTCTTAGAGCTAAGTCTGTGGGTTTAAGTCCTCCACATTTGCAGCTGAGCAGATGTGGGGAAAGCAGGGCTTGGAGGCCCTCAATAATGTCTTATCAACACATATTCTTTTGTTTTTTATTTAATTTTCATTTTATAGTATAGCTGGTTTATGGTGTTGTGTTAGTTTCAGGTGTATAGCAAAGGGATTCAGTTATATATATATATATATATATATACATATATCCACTCTTTTTCAGATTCTTTTCCCATCTTAGTTATTATAGAATGTTCAGTAGAGTTCCCTGTGCTATCCAGTAGGTCCTTGTTGATTATCTATGCTATATATAGTAGTATATATATCTTAACCCCAAACTCCTAATTTATCCCTTCTTCCACCTTTCCCCTTTGATCATCATAAAAGTTTGTTTTCAAAGTTTGTGGGTCTGTTTCTTGTACCATGTCTTATCAGTCCTTGCATCATGCTTCCATGGTAGCTTGTAGTGTTTATCATGATGTTTGTGTGTGCCTAAGTCCCCTAGAGATGAATGTCCTGAAAGAAACCACCATGCCTTATCCATCTTGTCTTCCCAAGGTCCACCACAAGGACACCTGACATAAACTCAATAAAGGCCGACGATTGAAAGGAGGACATTTTAAAATTTGCAGATTGATGTGGTTTCTGGTTGGCAGCAAAAACACATGGATATTTGTCATATATTCAAAGTCCTGTTTATTGGTAAGTTGAAGATGTGTTTGTATATCTATGTTTCTGCCTTAAGATGGAGCTGGTCCTGGCTTATTGGTTTGTCTGAAGTGGCTAAGATTTTGTGATCAAAATGTGCAGAATTATGAGTTATTTGCAAATCTGATGAAATTCATTGTTCATTTCTCTGATTTGTGTTTCTTTTATTTTGGCAGAATTTTGGTACATGCTGTTTTTCAGGTTTCAGGGTTTTTTTCCCCTCTTTTTTTAGAAGATTAATATTTGGTGTGATCTGTTCTTTTGCTTCTAGATATTCCTCTGGGATAGTATAGGGCAGAAATATGTACAAACAACAGCACATTTTGGTTAAAAGTTGTGAAATGTAGAAATACTCAACATAGTTGATGTTTTAGAACATTCTGCATTCCTAAAATTAAGGTCAGAAAAGCTTTTGCCTCTACTACTATAAAATTACAGAGAAGGTAAAGTGAACAAAATTTGGAGAAGTTGAAAGATGTGCGTTTACTATATGAGATACAATTTCATGAGGCTTGTTTTGATTCAAAATGAGTCTTACTTAAGTCTGGAGGGAAAGTAAATGCAGATCCATCATTTATCAGCAGAATGACAGGAAGCAAATTAAGTCATTTTTCTGAATCTCAGTTCCTATTTCCTTCTATAAAATGGAAGTTATGATCATAGAACCAAAGAAGGAAGAGCAACCCAATATTGAAGGGGAAGAATAAAGTGGGAAGATTGATAATCCCTGACTTCAAGACTTACTATAAAGCTCTGGTAGTCAAGAGAGTGTGGTATTGATGAAATAATAGATTAACAGAACAGAATAGAGAGCCCGGAAATGTACCCCTATAAATATAGTTAATTGCCCTTTGACAAATGGCAATAGCAACATTGCCAATGGAGCAAAGACAGTCTCTTTAACTAATGGTGCTGTATCAACTAAACATTCACATGCAACAAATTGAATATAGACACAGACCTTAGTCTTCACAAAAAATTAACTCAGAATAGAACATAGACATAAATTGTAAAATGTAAACCTATTAACCCCCTAGAAGATAGCACAAGAGAAAATCTAGATGATCCTGGTTTTGGTGATGACTTTTTTGATGAAATTGCAAAGGCAGGATCCGTGAAAGAAAGAATTGATAAACACAACTTCATAAAACTTAAAAATTTCTTCTCTGAACAAAACATTGCCAAGAGAACAAAAAGAAAGGAAATTAACTTATAATATGTTTTCTCTCTTTGTTGTTTGGTCACTAAGTCATCTGCCTCTTTTGCAACCCTGTGGACTGTAGCCTGCCAGCCTCCTCTGTCCATGGAATTCTCCAGGCAAGAATACTGGAGTGGGTTGCCATTTTCTTCTCCAGGGGATCTTTCTGACCCAGAGATAAAACCCATGTCTCCTGCATTGCAGGCAGATTCTTTACCTCTGAGCCACCAGGGAATACCATTATCTCCTAGATAATAAAATAATGATTTTTTGAGAATTACATAGAATATATTCACTGTCTCTTAGATTTGGGGAAACAGATTAAAATCTTTACTTTTGTATGGTTTGACTTTCCTTTTCTAATGTGACATGGAAAACACTCATAGAAAATGCACAAAAATAACTGTAGGATCCAGTAGATTATTAAAAAGTGAACACACTATTCTGACTGCTCTGACAGTTCTAGTGCTCCCTGTTTTGAACTATATATAAATGGAATTATGTGGAATGCATTCTTGTGTCTGCCTGCTCTTCCTTCAATGGTCTGCAGGCTGTGCACCTTTCTTCTGGGTAGGAGAGAGTGGCTCACTCATTGACCCTGGTGTTAGGAGAGCTTCTGCTGGAATTTTAATTGTGATCCTATTAGATCTACAGATCAATTTGGGATTGATTTTCATCTTCTCAATATTGAGTCTTTTAAACCCCTATGTGATAGATACCTCCATTTATGTAGGTCTTCTCTAATTTTTAGTCATAAATAATTTTATTCATTCTTGGGGGTATATTTTACATTTCTCATTACATTTATTTCTAGAATTTGATATTTTTGATGCTACTGTAAATGATATTTTTATTCAAATCTCATTTTTAATTTCTTGATGCTATGTAACAAGAGATTTTTTCTTTATATTACCCTATACCCAGTATTCTTGTTTAATCAATTTTAAAATCATTTGTTTGTTCAGTTGCCAAGTTGTGTCCAACTCTCTGCGACCCCATGGACCACAGCACACCAGGCCTCCATCCCTCACTATCTCCTGGAGTTTGCCAAGTTCATGTCCATTGAATTGGTGATGTCATCCAACCATTTCAATCTCTGCCACCCTCTTCTCCTTCTGCCCTCGGTCCTTCCCAGCATCAGGGTCTTTTCAATGAGTCTGCTCTTTGTATCAGGTGGTCAAAGTATTGGAGCTTCAGCTTCAGCATCAGTCTTTCCAATGAGTATTCAGGGTTGATTTCCTTTCAGATTGACAGATTTGAGCTCCATGCTGTCCAAGGGACTCTCAAGAGTCTTTTCCAGCACCACAGTTTGAAAGCATGAATTCTTCAGTGCTCTGCCTTTTTAATGGTACTTTACAGTATAAAATGGGTTTTCCCCCTCCTTTCTAATGCTTGTATTTTCTTTTTCTGTTTCTCTCTGTTTTGTTTTCTCCATTTCCTTTGCCTTTCTTCACAGGTGTAACTTGAGCATTGTTTAGAATTTCATTTTGTTGTATCTATAGCAATTTTTAGTATATCTCTTTGGCTAGCTTTTTTAGTGTTTGCTTGAATTATTATATTCTATATACATAGCTTATCACAGTGTACTGAACAGTTCTAGTAAAGTTGAGAAACTTTATGTCCCTTTACATCACTTTACCTTCCCTTCTTTATGATCAAATTGTTTTAAACATGTCCTTTATAAATGCTGAGACCATCAGTCGGTATTATAATTTCTGTGTAGAAAACTCAAAATAATTTAGACAATTCAAAAAGAAAAGGAAAGTATATTTCATTTACCTATTCTTTGGTCTTCCATTCTTACTTTTTTCTTCCTGATTTTTTTTTTTCATCATTTCCTTTCTGTTAGAGAACTTCTGTTAGCCATTGTGTTAAGGTACGTCTGCCAAGGAAAAAGTCTCTTAGTTACCCTTCTTCTGAGAAAGTTTTGATTTCCCCTTCATTCCTGAAGGATATGTTTGTGAACAGAAGATTCTGGGCGACAGTTCTTTTCTTTCAGTCCTTGGAAAACGGTGCCTCTTCCTTCTGGCTTCCATTGTTTGTATGAGAAAACCATTGCCACCACATAGTTTTCCCCATATGTAAGTTTTCATCCTATCTTTTAATACTTTCAGGATTTTTTCATTGTCTTTAGTTTTCATATGAGAAACCTTGTCTTGTTTAGTTATAATGAATCTTGGCATGGATTTCTTGTGTTTATCCTGATTGGAGTTCACTCATCTTTAAGTTTATAGATCTTCTGTCAAATTTGGGAAATTTTCAGCAAATAGATTACCAAATAACTTGTCAGTCCCTTTTCTCCTCTCTTTTTGGGACTCTGGTGATATGAATATCCAATCTTTGTGCATTCCCACACATCCCTGAGGTTCTGTTCAAACTTTTTTTAAAAATTAATTTATTTATTCATTTTAATTGGAAGCTAATTACTTTACAATATAGTAGTGGTTTTTGCCATACATTGACATGAATCAGCCATGGGTGTACATGTGTTCCCCATCTTGAACCTCCCTCCCACCTCCTTCCCCATCCCCTCCCTGATTGTTGTCACAGTGTACAGCTTTGAGTGCCCTGTTTCATGCATCAAACTTGGACTGGTGATCTGTTTCACATATGGTAATATACAGGCTTCAATGCTATTCTCTCAAATCATCCCACCCTCACCCTCTCCCACAGAGTGCAAAAGTCTGTTCTTCATATCTGTGTCTCTTTTGCTGTCTCACATATAGGGTCATCATTACCATCTTTCTAAATTCCATACATATGCATTAGTATACTGTATTGGTCTTTTTCTTTCTAACTTACTTCACTCTGTATAATAAGCTCCAATTTCATCCACCTCATTAGAACTGATTCAAATGTGTTCTTTTAATGGCTGAGTAATAGTCCATTGTGTATATGTACCACAGCTTTCTTATCCACTCATCTGCACATGGGCGACTAGGTTACTTCTTTGTCCTAGCTATTGTAAACAGTGCTGCGATGAACATTGGGGTACATGTGTCTCTTTCAATTCTGGTTTCCTCGGTGTGCATGCCCAGCAGTGGGATTGCTTGGTCATATGGCAGTTCTATTTCCAGTTTTTTAAGGAATCGCCACACTGTTTTCCATAGTGGCTGTACTAATTTGCATTCTCATCAACACTGTAAGAGGGTTCCCTTTTCTTTGCACCCTCTCCAGCATTTATTGTTTGTAGACTTTTTGATATCAGCCATTCTGACTGACATGAGATGGTACCTCATTGTGGTTTTGATTTGCATTTCTCTGATAATGAGTGATGTTGAGGATCTTTTCAAGTGTTTGTTAGCCATCTGTATGTCTTTTTTTGTAGAAATGTATGTTTAGTTCTTTGGCCTATTTTTTGATTGGGTCATTTATTTTTCTGGTATTGAGGTGCATGAGCTGCTTGTATATTTTTGAAATTAATTCTTTGTCAGTTGCTTGCTGGCTATTATTTTCTCCCTTTCTGAAGGCTGTCTTTTCACCTTGTTTATAGTTTCCTTCATTGTGCAAAACCTTTTATGTTTAATTGGGTCCCATTTGTTTATTTTTGGCTTTTATTTCCATTACTCTGGGAGGTAGGTCATAGAGGATCCTGCTGTGATTTACATCAGAGAGTGTTTTGCCTATGTTTTCCTCCAGAAGGTTTCATAGTTTCT
The DNA here is from genome assembly GCF_910594005.1 of Cervus elaphus. NCBI lineage: Eukaryota > Metazoa > Chordata > Mammalia > Artiodactyla > Cervidae > Cervus > Cervus elaphus. The sequence continues at coordinate 82,573,011 of NC_057832.1, forward strand.
GGTCTCACATTTAAATCTTTAATCCATTTTGAGTTTATTTTTGTGTATGGTGTTAGAAAGTGTTCTATTTTCATTCTTCTACAGGTGGTTGACCAGTTTACCCAGCCCCACTTGTTAAAGCGATTGTCTTTTATCCATTGTATATTCTTGCCTCCTTCATCAAAGATAAGGTGTCCATAGGTGTGTGGATTTATCTCTGGGCTTTCTATTTTGTTCCATTGACCTATATTTCTGTCTTTCAGCCAGTACCATACTGTCTTGATGACTTAGCTTTGTAGTATAGTCTGAAGTCAGGTAGGTTGATTTTTTTCAGTTCTATTCTTTTTTCTCAAGATTGCTTTGGCTATTCAAGGTATTTTTTGTATTTCCATACAAATTGTGAAATTATTTGCTCTAGTTCTGTGAAAAATACCATTGGTAGCTTGATAGGGATTGCATTGAATCTATAGATTGCTTTGGGTAGTATACTCAGTTTCACTATGTTGATTCTTTGAATCTGTAAACATGGTATATTTCTCCATCTATTTGTGTCATCTTTAATCTTTTTCAATAAATGTTTTATAGTTTTCTATATATAGGTCTTTTGTTTCTTTAAGTAGATTTATTCCTAAGTATTTTATTCTTTTCATCACAATGGTGAATGGAATTGTTTCCTTAATTTCTCTTTCTGTTTTCTCATTGTCAGTGTATAGGAATGCAAGGGATTTCTGTGTGTTAATTTTATATCCTATAACTTTTCTATATTCATTGATTAGCTCTAGTAATTTTCTGGTGGTGTCTTTAGGGTTTTCTATGTAGAGGATCATATCGTCTGTAAACAGTGAGAGTTTTACTTCTTTTCCAATTTGGATTATTTTATTTCTTTTTCTTCTCTGATTGCTGTGGCTAAAAGTTCCAAAACTATGTTGAATAGTAGTGGTGAGAGTGGGCATCCTTGTCTTGTTCCTGACTTTAGGGGGAATGCTTTCAATTTTTCACCACTGAGGGTAATGCTTGCTGTGGGTTTATCATATACGGTTTTTATTATGTTGAGGTATGTTCCTTCTATGCCTGCTTTCTGGAGGGTTTTTTTTTTTTTTATCATAAATGGATGTTGAATTTTGTCAAAGGCTTTCTCTACATCTATTGAGATAATTATATGGTTTTTATCTTTCAATTTGTTAATGTGATGTATCACATTGATTGATTAGGGGATATTGAAGAATCCTTGCATCCCTGGGATAAGGCCCACTTGGTCATGATGTATGATCTTTTTAATATGTTGTTGGATTCTGTTTGCTAGAATTTTGTTGAGGATTTTTGTATCTATATTCATCAGTGATATTGGCCTGTAATTTTCTCTTTTTGTGGCATCTTTCTCTGGTTTTGGTATTAGGGTGATGGTGGCCTCATAGAATGAATTCGGCAGTTTACCTTCCTCTTCAATTTTCTGGAAGAGTTTGAGTAGGATAGGTGTTAAAATTTTAGTAGAATTCACCTGTGAAGCAATCTGGTCCTGGGCTTTTGTTTGTTGGAAGATTTTTTACTACAGCTTCGATTTCCGTGCTTGTGATGGGTCTGTTAAGATTTTCTATTTCCTCCTGGTTCAGTTTTGGAAGGTTATACTTTTCTAAGAATTCATCCATTTCTTCCAAGTTGTCCATTTTATTGGCATATAGTTGCTGATAGTAGTCTCTTATGATCCTTTGTATTTCTGTGTTGTTTGCTGTGATTTCTTCATTTTAATTCCTAATTTTGTTGATTTGATTCTTCTCCCTTTTTTTATTGATGAGTCTGGCTAATGGTTTGTCTGTTCTATTTATCTTCTAAAAGAACCAGCTTTTGGCTTTGTTGATTTTTGCTAGTCTCCTTTGTTTCTTTTTTATTTATTTCTGCCCTAATTTTTATGACTTCTTTCCTTCTACTAACCCTGGGGTTCTTCATTTCTTCTTTTTCTAGTTGCTTTAGGTGTAAAGTTAGGTTATTTATTTGATTTTTCTCTTGTTTCCTGAGGTAAGCTTGTATTGCTATGAACCTTCCCCTTAGCACTGCTGTTTCTGAATCCCATAGGTTTTGGGCTGTTGTATTTTCGTTTTCATTTGTTTCTATGCATATTTTGATTTCTTCTGTGATTTGTTGGTTATTCAGAAGCATGTTGTTTAGCCTCCATATGCTTGTATTTTTAGTAATTTTTCCCTGTAGTTGACATCTAATCTTACTGCATTGTGATCGGAAAAGACGCTTGAAATTATTTAAATTTTTTTTGAATTTACCAAGGGTAGATTTATGGCTGAGGATGTAATCTATCCTGGACAATGTTCCATGTGCCCTTGAGAAAAAAGGTGATATTCATTGTTTGGGGGTGAAATGTCCTACAGATATCAATTAGGTCAACTGGTCCAGTGTATCATTTAAAGTTTGTGTTTCCTTGCTAATTTTCTGTTTGGTTGATCTATCCATAGGTGTGATTGGGGTAGGTTCTGTTCATTCTTATTTTTCAGTTTGTAGTCTCCTTCTTGTTCAAACTGGGTCACCTCTATTGCTTTATCATCAAGGTCACTAGTATTTTTCCCCTGCCCTATTTTTTTGTTGGCTTCATTCACTGTATGTTTTATTTCATTATTGTGTTTTTGGATTTCTGAAATTTCTATTGGTTCTTCTTTATGTCTTTGAGTACTTTGCTGAGATGTTCTGTCTTTCATTTGTTTCAGGCATGCTTCTTGAAACATCTTTATGATGGCAACGCTTAAGTGCTTCTCATTTAATTCTAACAACTCTGCCAACTCAATTTTGCTGTCTGTATATTGTCTTTTCTCACTCAAGTTGTGATGTCCTTGGTTCTTGCTATGATCAGTTATTTTACTTGACAGAAGCTATGGCAGCCCATACTTCAGAATGGGACTCATGGTAGCCCCTCACTCACCCATGGTCTTGAGATACTGTGATCAAGGAAAGGCTTTGTTAAAATGCAAAGGCATTTGTCAAATTCAGACAGACAGAAAAGTAGAAGCTTGGAATGGAATCAAGAATGATCAATGCTCATTACATTGACTATTGGCTATTTGCAATAGCCAAGACATGGAAGCAAGCTAAAAATCCATCAGCAGAGAAATGGATAAAGAAGATGTGGTACGTATATACAATGGAATATTATTTAGCCATAAAAAATAATGAAATAATGCCATTAGCAGCAACGTGGTGGAACCTAGAAGTTATCTTACTAAGTGAAGTAAGCCAGATAAAGACAAATATTATATGATATCACTTATGTGTGGAATGGAAAAAATGATACAAATGAGCTTATTTACAAATCAGAAACAAACTCATAGATATATGAAACAAACTTACGGTTACCAAAAGGGATAGTGGGGAGGGGTGGATAAATTAAGAGTTTGGGACTAACATATACACACTACTATATATAAAATAGATAAACAACAAAGACTTACTGTATAGCACAGGGAACCATGCTCAATATCTTGTAGTAACCTATAATGGAAAAGAATCTGAAAAAGAATATATATATATATATATATATATATATATATATATATATATACACGCATACATTCAGTTATACATATACATATGTATGCATGTGTATATATATGCATATATGTATATATGTATATGTAACTGTACACTTGAAACTAACACAGCATTGTAAATTAACTAAACTTCAATTTTTTTTTTTTTTTTAAATTTTTTTATTAGTTGGAGGCTAATTACTTCACAACATTTCAGTGGGTTTTGTCATACATTGATATGAATCAGCCATAGATTTACACTTATTCCCCATCCCGATCCCCCCTCCCACCTCCCTCTTCACCCGACTCCTCTGGGTCTTCCTAAACTTCAATTTTTAAAAAAAAGTTAAAAAAGAACACACAAAACAAAGAGTGGTGGCCTAGTGGGAAGGGGAGAGGTGAATATGTGGAAAGGGTGAGGTGGGAAGATGAATGTGCAAATAAACTTGAAAAACTGTGCAATTAATTGAATTACAAATGAAGACAGAGTCTTTCCTGAGGATGGGGAGTGTGAGGGGCTATGGGTGGGAGAGCCCGGGGAATGTGGGTCAAGGGCACAAGAAAGGCTCTAGGATCAGAAGGGAGGGAAGGAGGGGAAGGTTCTGGAGGCAGAAAGAGGGAGAGGGCACATGTGGTCCAGAGGAAGTCAGAGGCCAAGAAAGAGTCTGAAAGGGTGCAGTGTGTGAGGAATATAGAGATGGGTTGGTTGATTTGGAAAGAGAGGGGTGCCATGGAAAGGGATGCCCAAGAAGAGAGGACAAGGATGGCACTGTTGAAGAGAGCAGCTGGGGAAAAGGGCAGGTGGGAAGCCATGTGAGTTGGGGAGCAGGGGTCTGTGAAAGGCGAGATGTACATGGGTCATTGCACTGAAAAGGGACTGATGTCTGTCTCAGAAGGCAGCTTCCCAGGGGATGAGTTGCTTAAAGCAAGTCATTAACAGTTGCAGTGTAAGTCTGGCAGATAGCATGCTTTGTTAACTGTATTTCACATCCATGAGTAATGAGTAGTGCCATATCTTTTCATTCCTTTATTTTAATTTTTTCCGTTAGCATCCTTTTGGATGGAAATTCCGAATAAATTTCTCTCCACTCTTTTTTTTTTTTCCTCCAAAAGAAAAACATCTGATGGCAAATTTTACATTTTTCCAAAATGTTTAAAGACTATTTAAAATTCATCTGAAGTGTTGCCAGACTGGACTTTGGAGAGTTTTCCACATCAGATGATTTTAAATCTTGAGCCCAGGAAATATTTTTTAGGAATTTGTTACAGCATTTCAGGCAACAGTGAATGATAGAATCCCAATGAAGATACTCTCTAGAAAACGGAAGGACCTGAGAGGTAGCAGAAGTTAGTTGGGGAGAAAAGGTATTCTAGCAAGCTTAAGGCTATTTTCCCAGGGTTCTTAAACATTTATCAAGAAGTGTTTGGGGGAGCATCCAAGTGGTTCAAAACCCAAACGTGTTTGGTATAAATCTAGAGGTGAAACTAAAGAAAAGAGTCACTCAATCATGTCCAACTCTTTGTGATCTGATGGACTGTAACCCACCAGTTTCTTCTGCCATGGAATTCTCCAGGCAAGAATACTGAAGTGGATAGCCATTCCCTTTTACAGGAGATCTTCCTGACCCAAGGATTGAACAATTGTCTCCTGCACTGGAGGCAGATTCTTTATCATCTGGGATCTGGTAAATATCATAGGGATATTTACCTGCACTGGAGGCAGATTCTTTATCATCTGGGATCTGGCAAATATCATAGGGATATTTACCTAATGTAGAGTTGAGTCTGTGGTTGTCTTGCAAGTGAGCAGTAGGAAACTTGACATTTAATTGTTATCATAAGAGAACTGCTTATCATGATGCCTGCTTTTATGTGTGCAAATGTGGGAGATATCACATACCCTCTAGCACATTAGCTGTCAATGACAGAATCACCAACACGTGGAAGCAAATGAAAAATCATGTGTGCCAAGGATGATATGAGAAGCAGAGATATGGAAATGGACTGTGATGGACTTGAAGGGGCTCACTGGCCTGACTCATTCTGGCTTGACAAGTGGTCAGGCTAGGTTAGAAGTTTTGGTAGATGTTAGGTCTGCAAAAGTATATAGACTATCTGCTCTGTGTGAAAACTTTTGCCAGGTTCTGAAGACGTGATGTGGCAGGATTCTTGCCAAGCTTTACACAGTCCAATGGAAGAGACAAATGCATAGTAAGCTAACTACAGTAGAGTATCTTCAGTGGAGGGTGAAACTCAAAGTTGTATCTAAACCCAGAGAAGAAGACCTGCTCTCTGACCTGATAAGATTAGACAAACTGCCAAGGAGTTAGTGCCTATAAAACAGCCTTGTTTGCCTGGTAAATGTATTCCAAATACCCTTCATTAATCTTTCAAGTCAATCCTCACAAATCCCCCTCAAGTGAATTTTTATATTTCTCTTTTTATTAAAGAGGAAACTCTGTCTCAAGAAAAGTTTAGTATCTTACCCAAGATGACAGAACTGGTAAGTGACATATGAGAAAGGGACCCGGATCAGCCTGGATCAATGCTGGAGCTTTTCCTCTGCACCTGGGCTGCCTTATTCTAAGTCCTCAGCAAATCTTGACTGATGCTAGATAGGTTTAGAGGGGATTGGCTGATACCAGAATGCCTGTGAGCAACTTTGAAGGAGAAAGTAGGAAGTTAGTTTGGAAAGTAATGTGCTTGCATCAAGGACAGGAAGCCCACTGCAGTGGGATAATTCTGCTGTGCTGGAGTGGATCATGGGGTTGACCAGAACACCCAAAACCAATCCCAGGTCAGAATACCAGGTACTCCTTAACAGATCACCAAGGAAACCCATCCATCATCACTGTCTACAGAAGGGTGGGCCTCAGGGGATGGTTCCTGAAAAACGCTAAAGCCATCAACTTCAAAGGTCCATAACAACACTGTCCTTATTCCAATCACCACCCACTTGTCTTCAAAACTGTTATAAAAGTATAGGAACAAATGTTACTCAGTTTTCTTTGATTGCTTTGTGCTCTGTTTAAATGTAAGATTCATCCAGTGAACCATGAATCACCCCAAGGAAAGGAACTATAAAATTAGTGAGCTTTAAATCCACAGCACCTTGCTGTGGCTGTGGCTCAGAATCAGTTCAGTGGATGTCTGTTGAATGAAATGACGAACCACATCAGAGCAGCAATATAAGATCAAAAGCCATCATAATAATAAGCACTGTAACCCTGCCAACCTCCAGTCTTTATTTTTAGAAAGTGTGTTTGTCCTATAAATAGATACTAACTTTCCTTGAGGAAGGAATGTTGAAATCTCTCCTTGGAAAGATTTTACATCCAACTTCTGACCTGTGTTCTCTGTGTTCCAGAATAAAGCTGGGGATATGAGGAATCTGATGAAGAAAGGAGTGTTCAAAACAAGAGCCCTCAAGGAGGCTGCAAACGGCCAAAGGCCACCATACAGCCAGGTCTGTGTGGACATCTTGTGAGGCCAGATTTGCTGCCTCTTTTGAATGTAGCATGGAAACCAGTTTTCTTTTGGAATTTTGGTATTTTTAGTTCTTTTTTCGAGTGAAAATAGAGTGGTGACTTTTGCGGAGAAATTATTTTCTCTCCAAATTTTCTTTACTTATGATTTTTTTTCTGTATCCACATGGAAAAAGAAAGTTTAAACCAGTCTGATTGTTTCAGAATCTAAAGAAACTTTCCATTTTTAAAATCTGTAAATGACCTGTAGATCTATGAGTCTTAATTAGAAAAAAAAAAATGTATGTATGTTATTTTGATTATATTCCTAATAGATTGTTTTAATTCTTTAAGAAGTGTTAGGTTGAGAGTTTGGAATTGACATTTACACACTGCTATATTTTAAATAGATAACCAACAAGGACTTACTATATACCACAGGGAACTCTTCTCAGTATTCTGTAATAACCTAAAGGGGAAAAGGATTAAAAAAGCAATAGATACATGCATATGTATCACTTTGCTGTACACCTGAAGCTAGCACACACACAAAGGAAAAAATATAATAAAGCAAGAATAATAAACCATTTTCAAGATAAAATAGGCATTAGTAATCTCTAGTTCAATTTCCTCTTCTAACAGATGAAAACTGGAGATTTATATTGGTAAATGCTTTGCCAAGAGCACTCAGCCAGACAATGACAGAGCCTACTGGGAGTCAGGGTCCTTATCTGGCAGGTCAAGGCTCCCTCTGGGTTACGTCTGCTTCCTCCTCCCAAGAAATCTTTCTTGACTGGATCCTCCTACTCATTTCCTTCACATTTCTGTTCTACAGCAATGATCATCATCCGTAAACGACCCTTGGTGGATTCTCTTTCTTCTCATTCAGTTTTTATATACTTAAGATACGTAGATATACCTAGCCATTTTAAAAATATTTCGCAGTTGAGAGATTATCACTGGTTCCAAACCTGTACTCATTTTTATATGATCTAGATATATGTTGAATCTGAGCAAACTCTGGGAAATAGTGGAAGACAGACACGCCTGGCATTCTGCAGTTCACGAGGTCGCAAAGAGTTGGACATGACTTAGTGACTGAATAACAACAACAATATCAATGTTAACTTCCCATTTACATACATCTTATCTCTTATACTAACTGGTTAGTCCCTTGAAGAAAATAATTGTGATTTGTGTTCGGCTTCTATATAATTAATCTATCTGTGAAATCTTAAGCTTAGGGAATTTGAATATTAGTTGACATACTAGTTTTCTGATCTGTAAAATGGGCAGAAATAACCATTTTGTAATATTAGTATTAGCACAATGCTGGGATATCAACGAATGTCAAATGTCAGATGTTAGTGTTATTCAAGGTTAAATCTTCATTTAGATAGCAATGATTATTTTCTGTTCTTCTATTTGTGTGTCTTATAAACATGGAGACCCCAACTTGATTCATTTTGTCTATTTTCCTGGGGGTACTAAGGAAGAAAGTAACCAGTATTTCTGGTTCTTTGCAGAATGCCCTTGTTCAAATGTTAATGATAAGAAACAGATCTCACCTCACCCTTCAGACAGTGCATCAGAAAGAATCCAGACAAGAATCCAGACAAGAAAGTAAACCCTATTAGCTATTTTTAACAAAAAGAATGTAATGGAGGAAATTTGATAAGGATGTGTCAGAGGACTGAACAAGTAGAGAGGAAATGCTGAAATGGTATTATTCCTTAAGTTAGAATAGTAAATTCAGAAATTACCACCCTCAAGTGGATCAGAGACTTATGTAAAAACCTGCAACTATAATATAACACTTGTTAAAAAATATAGGAGAAAATATTTGTAAAACAAAAAGATGAAAAGGGAAAATGATTCATAAATTGGACTTTTGTAAACTTTAAAGTTTTTGCTCTTCAAAGACACAGTTACAAAAAATAAAATCTAAGTCACAGAATAAGTGAAAATATTTTCATTACATATATGCTTGACAAAGAACTGATCCAGATTGTTAGGAATTCCCACAACTCAGTAATAAGAAGACATCTAGCGTGATAATAAAAGGATGTCTGTGCATGCTAAGTGACTTCAGTTGTGTCTGACTCCACGACCACATGGACTGTAGCCCTCCAGGCTCCTCTGTCCATGGGATTCTCCAGACAAGAATACTGGAGTGGGTTGCTATGCCCTCCTCCAGGGGATCTTCCCAACCCAAGGATTGAACCTCGTCTCTTGGCAGCTCCTGCATTGGAGGTGTATTCTTTACTGCTGAGCCACTGGGGATGCCCAGTAAAAGGGCAAGACATTTGAAAATATGCTTCATCAAAGAAGGTATGGCTCTCAAAAATCACTTGAAAACAAATCCAACATCCTCAATTATCAGTGAAAGGCAGATGAAAATCATGAGGGTCATTATTGTATGAATTAGAATGGCTAAATTAAGACTCACAAAATCAGTTATTGACATGGCTATGGTGCATCTGGAATTCTCATACACTGATGGTGGAAATATAAAATTGTACCAGTCTGGAAAACTGTTTGGTAGTTTCTCAAAAGTTTAAGATATACCTAGGTACAGTCTACCCACTTCACTCCTAGCTCTTTTCTAAGAGGGATAAACATACACTCATGCAAAGATTTTTACACAGTCATTTTACAAAAGCTCTACTGTTACCCAGAAACTGACAACAACCCAAATGTTCATCAGGAAGTCTATGGATAAAATGTGGTGTATACATAGGATGGACAACTCTGAGCAACATAAAGGAGCAAACCATGATACATATTACAACTTAGATGAATGTCAGAATCATTATGCTGGATGAAAGAAACCAGACATAAAAGAGTACTGTAGGCTTTCACCTATGAACAATTCTATAAAAAACAATTTTATAGTAATAAAACACACACCCACACACAGAAGAACAATGGTTGCCTGAGGCCCAAGTCAGATGAAGAGATGGATATAAAGGGGAACAGAAAATCTTCTGGACATAATGGAAATGTTTAGTAACTTGGTTGTTACAGTTTCATGGGAGTATACTTCTGACAAAACTCAAATAAATTAATGCATTATAAAGAATACATAAATTATATCTAGGAAAAGAGTAGGATTATCTGATAAAAATAGGAATAGATAAGAGAGTTGCTATAAGGAGTTTATTTCTTTAATTTAAAATTATGTGGTGATCCAAGTAAGGCTGATGTGGTAGCTCTTTGATGTCTTCAGAGACCAGGTCTCCTACCTTTTCCATCATGATGCTTTGTTCCCTGGTCATTTCTTTGTTCTGCCTATAGAACTCTAGTCTCCATATTCATGTTCTAGGCTGGCAGCAGAAAAAAGGGAGAATTCTAAAAAGGTTTTCCTTATATAAAATATACTCTTTATAAATCTGCCTTCCTAGAAATGTACACAGTACTTTTGTGCTTAGTTGCTCAGTCGTGTAGCTGGCCACGCTCCTCTGTCCATGGGATTCTCCAGGCAAGAATACTGGAGTGGGTTGCCATGGCCTCCTCCAGGGGATCTTCCCAACCCACAGATTGAACCCAGGTCTCCCGTATTGCTAGCAGATTCTTTGCTGTCTGTGATTCTCCCTTACTGGCCTGATTTTACTTACATGACAATATCTACCTGGAAAAGAGTGTTCTGGGTAGCAATCCCAGAGAAACACTCAGGATTCTTTTTCAAAGGAAGGGTAGAGTAAATAGGTGGAATAAAACGATAGCCTCTGGCTATGTTATAATTGTGTGGTTAAGAGTTTACTGACTCTTTCACAAATGACATTGGGAAAGCAGGATAATTCTTTTTTTTTTTTTTTTTTTTAATTTTTTTATTAGTTGGAGGCTAATTACTTCACAACATTTCAGTGGGTTTTGTCATACATTGATATGAATCAGCCATAGATTTACACTTATTCCCCATCCCGATCCCCCCTCCCACCTCCCTCTTCACCCGACTCCTCTGGGTCTTCCCAGTGCACCAGGCCCGAGCACTTGTCTCATGCATCCCACCTGGGCTGGTGATCTGTTTCACCATAGATAGTATACATGCTGTTCTTTTGAAACATCCCACCCTCACATTCTCCCACAGAGTTCAAAAGTCTGTTCTGTATTTCTGTGTCTCTTTTTCTGTTTTGCATATAGGGTTATCATTACCATCTTTCTAAATTCCATATATATGTGTTAGTATGCTGTAATGTTCTTTATCTTTCTGGCTTACTTCACTCTGTATAATGGGCTCCAGTTTCATCCATCTCATTAGGACTGATTCAAATGAATTCTTTTTGACAGCTGAGTAATATTCCATGGTGTATATGTACCACAGCTTCCTTATCCATTCATCTGCTGATGGGCATCTAGGTTGCTTCCATGTCCTGGCTATTATAAACAGTGCTGCAATGAACATTGGGGTGCACGTGTCTCTTTCAGATCTGGTTTCCTCAGTGTGTATGCCCAAAAGTGGGATTGCTGGGTCATATGGCAGTTCTATTTCCAGTTTTTTAAGAAATCTCCACACTGTTTTCCATAGTGGCTGTACTAGTTTTCATTCCCACCAACAGTGTAAGAGGGTTCCCTTTTCTCCACACCCTCTCCAGCATTTATTGCTTGTAGTCTTTTGGATAGCAGCCATCCTGACTGGCGTGTAATGGTACCTCATTGTGGTTTTGATTTGCATTTCTCTAATAATGAGTGATGTTGAGCATCTTTTCATGTGTTTGTTAGCCATCTGTATGTCTTCTTTGGAGAAATGTCTGTTTAGTTCTTTGGCCCATTTTTTGATTGGGTCATTTATTTTTCTGGAATTGAGCTTCAGGAGTTGCTTGTATATTTTTGAGATTAATCCTTTGTCTGTTTCTTCATTTGCTATTATTTTCTCCCAATCTGACGGCTGTCTTTTCACCTTACTTATAGTTTCCTTTGTAGTGCAAAAGCTTTTAAGTTTCATTAGATCCCATTTGTTTAGTTTTGCTTTTATTTCCAATATTCTGGGAGGTGGGTCATAGAGGATCTTGCTGTGATTTATGTCAGAGAGTGTTTTGCCTATGTTCTCCTCTAGGAGTTTTATAGTTTCTGGTCTTACATTTAGATCTTTAATCCATTTTGAGTTTATTTTTGTGTATGGTGTTAGAAAGTGTTCTAGTTTCATTCTTTTACAAGTGGTTGACCAGTTTTCCCAGCACCACTTGTTAAAGAGGTTGTCTTTTTTCCATTGTATATCCTTGCCTCCTTTGTCAAAGATAAGGTGTCCATAGGTTCGTGGATTTATCTCTGGGCTTTCTATTCTGTTCCATTGATCTATATTTCTGTCTTTGTGCCAGTACCATACTGTCTTGATGACTGTGGCTTTGTAGTAGAGTCTGAAGTCAGGCAGGTTGATTCCTCCAGTTCCATTCTTCTTTCTCAAGATTACTTTGGCTATTCGAGGTTTTTTGTATTTCCATACAAATTGTGAAATTCTTTGGTCTAGTTCTGTGAAAAATACCGTTGGTAGCTTGATAGGGATTGCATTGAATCTATAGATTGCTTTGGGTAGAATAGCCATTTTGACAATATTGATTCTTCCAATCCATGAACACGGTATGTTTCTCCATCTGTTTGTGTCCTCTTTGATTTCTTTCATCAGTGTTTTATAGTTTTCTATGTATAGGTCTTTTGTTTCTTTAGGTAGATATACTCCTAAGTATTTTATTCTTTTTGTTGCAATGGTGAATGGTATTGTTTCCTTAATTTCTCTTTCTGTTTTTTCATTGTTAGTATATAGGAATGCAAGGGATTTCTGTGTGTTAATTTTATATCCTGCAACTTTACTATATTCATTGATTAGTTCTAGTAATTTTCTGGTAGAGTCTTTAGGGTTTTCTATGTAGAGGATCATGTCATCTGCAAACAGTGAGAGTTTCACTTCTTCTTTTCCTATCTGGATTCCTTTTACTTCTTTTTCTGCTCTGATTGCTGTGGCCAAAACTTCCAACACTATGTTGAACAGTAGTGGTGACAGTGGGCACCCTTGTCTTGTTCCTGATTTCGGGGGGAATGCTTTCAATTTTTCACCATTGAGGGTGATGCTTGCTGTGGGTTTGTCATATATGGCTTTTATAATGTTGAGGTATGTTCCTTCTATTCCTGCTTTTTGGAGAGTTTTAATCATAAATGAGTGTTGAATTTTGTCAAAGGCTTTCTCTGCATCTATTGAGATAATCATATGGTTTTTATCTTTCAATTTGTTAATGTGGTGTATTACGTTGATTGATTTGCGGATATTGAAGAATCCTTGCATTCCTGGGATAAAGCCCACTTGGTCGTGGTGTATGATTTTTTTAATATGTTGTTGGATTCTGTTTGCTAGAATTTTGTTAAGGATTTTTGCATCTATGTTCATCAGTGATATTGGCCTGTAGTTTTCTTTTTTTGTGGCATCTTTGTCTGGTTTTGGAATTAGGGTGATGGTGGCCTCATAGAATGAGTTTGGAAGTTTACCTTCTTCTGCAATTTTCTGGAAGAGTTTGAGTAAGGTAGGTGTTAGCTCTTCTCTAAATTTTTGGTAGAATTCAGCTGTGAAGCCATCTGGTCCTGGGCTTTTGTTTGCTGGAAGATTTTTGATTACACTTTCGATTTCCTTGCCTGTGATGGGTCTGTTAAGATCTTCTATTTCTTCCTGGTTCAGTTTTGGAAAGTTATACTTTTCTAAGAATTTGTCCATTTCATCCAAGTTGTCCATTTTATTGGCATAGAGCTGCTGATAGTAGTCTCTTATGATCCTTTGTATTTCAGTGTTGTCTGTTGTGATCTCTCCATTTTCATTTCTAATTTTGTTAATTTGGTTCTTCTCTCTTTGCTTCTTAATGAGTCTTGCTAATGGTTTGTCAATTTTGTTTATTTTTTCAAAAAACCAGCTTTTAGCTTTGTTGATTTTTGCTATGGTCTCTTTAGTTTCTTTTGTATTTATTTCTGCCCTGATTTTTAAGATTTCTTTCCTTCTGCTAACCCTGGGGTTCTTCATTTCTTCCTTCTCTAATTGCTTTAGGTGTAGAGTTAGGTTATTTATTTGGCTTTTTTCTTGTTTCTTGATGTAAGCCTGTAATGCTATGAACTTTCCCCTTAGCACTGCTTTTACAGTGTCCCATAGGTTTTGGGTTGTTGTGTTTTCATTTTCATTCATTTCTATACATATTTTGATTTCTTTTTTGATTTCTTCTATGATTTGTTGGTTATTCAGAAGTGTGTTATTTAGCCTCCATGTGTTTGAATTTTTAACAATTTTTTTCCTGTAATTGAGATCTAATCTTACTGCACTGTGGTCAGAAAAGATGACTGGAATGATTTCAATTTTTTTGAATTTTCCAAGACCAGATTTATGGCCCAGGATGTGATCTATTCTGGAGAAGGTTCCGTGTGCACTTGAGAAAAAGGTGAAGTTGATTGTTTTGGGGTGAAATGTCCTATAGATATCAATTAGGTCTAGCTGGTCCATTGTGTCATTTAAAGTTTGTGTTTCCTTGTTAATTTTCTGTGTAGTTGATCTATCCATAGTTGTGAGTGGGGTATTAAAGTCTCCCACTATTATTGTGTTACTATTAATTTCCTCTTTCATACTCGTTAGTGTTTGCCGTACATATTGCGGTGCTCCTATGTTGGGTGCATATATATTTATAATTGTTATATCTTCTTCTTGGATTGATCCTTTGATCATTATGTAGTGTCCTTCTTTGTCTCTTTTCACATCCTTTATTTGAAAGTCTATTTTATCTGATATGAGTATTGCGACTCCTGCTTTCTTTTGGTCTCCGTTTGCATGAAATATTTTTTTCCAGCCCTTCACTTTCAGTCTGTATGTGTCTCTTGTTTTGAGGTGGGTCTCTTGTAGACAGCATATATAGGGGTCTTGTTTTTGTATCCATTCAGCCAATCTTTGTCTTTTGGTTGGGGCATTCAACCCATTTACATTTAAGGTAATTATTGATAGGTGTGGTCCCGTTGCCATTTACTTTGTTGTTTTGGGTTCACGTTTATACAACCTTTCTGCATTTCCTGTCTAGAGAAGATCCTTTAGCATTTGTTGAAGAGCTGGTTTGGTAGTGCTGAATTCTCTCAGCTTTTGCTTATCTGTAAAGCTTTTGAGTTCTCCTTCATATCTGAATGAGATCCTTGCTGGATACAGTAATCTAGGTTGTAGGTTATTCTCTTTCATTACTTTCAGGACGTCCTGCCATTCCCTTCTGGCCTGGAGGGTTTCTATTGATAGATCAGCTGTTATCCTTATGGGAATCCCTTTGTGTGTTATTTGTTGTTTTTCCCTTGCTGCTTTTAATATTTGTTCTTTGTGTTTGATCTTTGTTAGTTTGATTAATATGTGTCTTGGGGTGTTTCGCCTTGGGTTTATCCTGTTTGGAACTCTCTGGGTTTCTTGGACTTGGGTGGCTATTTCCTTCCCCATTTTAGGGAAGTTTTCAGCTATTATCTCCTCGAGTATTTTCTCATGGCCTTTCTTTTTGTCTTCTTCTTCTGGAACTCCTATGATTCGAATGTTGGGGTGTTTCACATTGTCCCAGAGGTCCCTGAGGTTGTCCTCATTTCTTTTGATCCTTTTTTCTTTTTTCCTCTCTGCTTCATTTATTTCCACCATTTTATCTTCTATCTCACTTATCCTATCTTCTGCCTCCGTTATTCTACTCTTGGTTCCCTCCAAAGTGTTTTTGATCTCATTCATTGCATTATTCATTTTTAATTGACTCTTTTTTATTTCTTCTAGGTCTTTATTAAACAATTCTTGTATCTTTTCAATCTTTGTTTCCAAGCTATTTATCTGTAACTCCATTTTGTTTTCAAGATTTTGGATCATTTTTATTATCATTATTCTAAATTCTTTTTCAGGTAGATTCCCTATCTCCTCCTCTTTTGTTTGACTTGGTGGGCATTTTTCTTGTTCCTTTACCTGTTGGGTATTTCTTTGCCTTTTCATCTTGTTTAGATTGCTGTGTCTGGAGTGGACTTTCTGTATTCTGGAGGTCTGTGGTTCCTTTTTATTGTGGAGGATTTACCCAGTGGGTGGGGTTGGACGTTTGGCTTGTCAAGGTTTCCTGGTTAGGGAAGCTTGCGTCAGTGTACTGGTGCGTGGAACTTGATTTCTTCTCTTTGGAGAGCAATGGAGTGCCCAGTAATGAGTTTTGAGTTGGGTCTATGTGTTAGGTGTGACCTTGGGTAGCCTGTATGTTGACATTCAGGGCTATGTTCCTGTGTTGCTGGAGAATTTGCGTGGTATGTCTTGCTCTAAAACTTATTGGCTCTTGGGTGGTGGTTGGTTTCAGTGTAGGTATGGAGGCTTTTGGACGGTCACTTATCACTTAAAGTTCCATGTAGTCAGGAGTTTTCTGGTGTTCTCAGGTTTTGGGCTTAAGTTTCCTGCCTCTGGATTTCAGTTTTATTCTTCCTGTAGTCTCAGGACTTCTCCAACTATACAGCTCTGATAATTAAACTTCTAGGTTAATGGCGAAAAGATTCTCCCCCGTTAGGGACACACAGAGAGGTTCACAGAGTTACATGAACAGGAGAAAAGGGAGGAGGGAGATAGAGATGAGTAGGAGGAGAAAAAGGGGGACTCAAGAGGAGAGAGACAGATCTACGCAGCTGTCTGTTCCCAGAGTGTTCTCGTATCTCAGACACCTACAAGGATTCACAGAATTGGATGGGGAAGAGAAGGGGAAAAGAGGAAATAGAGGTGTTCTGAGGGAGAAAACAGAGAGTCAAGATTGGGAGGGAATAATCTTCGGTTTTAAGATAGGGCTTCTCTTTTTTTTTTTTTTGTAAGGTTATAGTGTAGTGAAGATGAAAATGAAGAGTAGTAGAGGAGTACTAGAGGACTTTAAAAGAAATAAGAGAAAAAGAAAAATAGAAAATAGAAGAGAAAAAGGAAAGAAAAAAAAAAAGAAGAAAAAGGAGAAGAAAAAAAAAGAAAAAGAAAAAAAAAAAAGAAAGAAAAAAAAAATTTTTTTTTTCCCCTAATTAAAAAAATCGTAAAAATCTATGAAAATGAAAGTTAAGGAGTAATGGGGGAGTAATAGGGAATTTTAAAGGAAAATAAAAGAGAAAAAATAAAAAAGAAAAATATAAAAAGAAAAAAAATTTTTTTTTTTTTCCTTACTTAGAAAAAACAGAAAAATAAAAAAAAAAGTAAAAATATGTCTAGGAATTTCTCTGGAGCTGTTGCGGTCAGTGTGGCTTCGGCTCAGTTTCAGATAGCTCCTCGTTCCAGCTTGCACTTCTCGATATCTACAGGGCCCTTCCGGTGAAGTCGGTGTTTTCTTCAGGGATTTTAATCTGTTGCACCAGTCCCTTCTGAAGCGGTTCCCTTTGTTTATTTGGCTTCTGTTTGCCGGTCTCTTCAGAGGCTCATTTCCGCCCTGACACAGGCGGCCGGAGGCGGACTCTTATTCAGGTAGCTAGTTCCGTTGCGCTGCTGGGAGGGGCTGACGCTGCGGGGCGGGGCTGACGCTGCGGGGAGGGGCTGGCCCTGCGGGGGCGGGGCTGACGCTGCGGGGAGGGGCTGGCCCTGCGGGGGCGGGCTGGCGCTGCCGGAAGGGGCTGACGCTGCTTTCTCCGTCTGCGCTGCTCAGGCTCCCGGCTGTTCTATATGGAGCGCGCCCCGCGCTGCGCGAGGTTCCAGCCCTCGGGTGTTACACAAAAGCGCGGAAGGAAAAGCTGCGCCTGCTCTCTGTGCCTTCCCCGTCAGAGCGGTCCAGGCAGCCAGGGGCTTGGTGGGCGCGCTATCCCCAGGTGTGGCGCACCCACTCACTTCCGCGGACCCAGTCTCAGTTTCCGCTGGCGCCAGGCGGGTGCGCGCGCCTTCCGCCCTCCGCGTCCCCAGCCCCAGTCCCCGCCCCGCGCCGGTCGGGTGCCTGCGCCCTGTGTCTCGCCGCGACCTTCCCCTCCCCCCTGCCTCCTGCCTCCGGCGGGGCTGGGCCGGTCCGCAGCCTGCGAGCTCTTCTCGGGACTTTCCCCGTCCCTTTGTTCTGCGAACGGCCGGCAGTGTGTTCCGGCCGGTCAATTTTCTCTCTCTCCTTTGGTCTCCCACAGTTCAAGTTGGCACCTCACAGAAGCTCCCCCCGATTGTCCTCAGGGCACTCAGGCCCGGACCCTAGCCCAAGCAAGGCCGCCTAAGACTCCCTTCCCGGGACGGGTCTCCGTCCTTAGCTCTTTTGTCTCACTTTTTATCTTTTATATTTTGTCCTACCTCCTTTCGAAGACAATGGTCTGCTTTTCTGGGCGCCTGATGACCTCAGCTAGCGATCAGAAGTTGTTTTGTGAAGTTTGCTCTGCATTCGGTTATTCTTTTGATGAATTTGTAGGAGAGAAAGTGGTCTCCCGGTCCTACTCCTCCGCCATCTTGGCTCCTCCCAGGATAATTCTTATCTTACACCAAATACAAAAATTCACTAAAAATGCACCAAAGACTTAAATATAAGAGCTAAAACAATATAACTTATTCTTTTACATTGAGGTAGGAGAAAACATAGGTGAAAAACTTTATGACACTGGATTTGGCAATGATTTTTTTGGGGGTGGAGATGACACCAAAAACACAGGCAACAAAAGAAAAAAAAAAAAAGGATAAATAGAACTTCATCAAGAATAAAAACTCTGGCAGATCAAAAAACACTATTGACAGAGTGAAAATGCCAGCCATGGAATGGGAGAAAATATTTACAATTCATATATCTGATATGGAATAAATACCCAGAATATACAAAGAAGCCCTACAATTCAGCAACGAAAAATCCAAACAACCCAATTTTAAAAAATGTATAAAAGACTTGAATAGATATTTCTCCAACAAGATACACAAACAGCCAATAGGCACATGCAAAGATGCTCAGCATAAATAAACATCAGGGAAATGGAAATCAAAAACACAGTGCAAGACCAATTCACATCCATTGGGATGGCTACTATCAAAAAACAAATGCGAACAGAAAATAACAAGTGTTGGTGAAGCATAAGTGCGCCTAATGAAAAGTCGTTGTCTTAACGCCTCCAAGTTTAGGTACAATACATGAAGATTATAGGAGCCTTCCAATGACTCCAACCCCCAGTCACTGCATCCCCCTAATTCATGAGTCTTCCTAACTACCTCCAACAGATTTTGCTGCACTGTTGTGTCTCCATTCCTAATCCACAAATCTAAGCTTATGATCAAATGGTTGTTGTTTCAAACAACTGAGTAGGGAATGCTTGTTGTGAAGCTATGGTAACTAGAGAAAACATACACAGAGAAAAAGTCTTAGAGTCAAGAAAAGCCATTACATTTTGTTTAACCAAACATATCCTTTTGACTATAGATCCTCCTGTCATGTGGCACTTATTAATATCCCAGAAAACTATTTTCCTAAGCATGTTTTTGAAAGTTTCACTTTATCCTACATGCAAGAGGTGATAATGCCAAGTAGGGGTCTACATTTTACGTGTATGTTTATCTACATGATACAAACCAGCCATATGCTTTGGCTATTTGAAACTCTCAGTTCAGTTGAAACTGCTCATCTAGGGGCCCAACATAGGCTAGTTTAGAATTACTCCTGAAAAATTATTTGATTTACAATTTAATGTTTCTATTTTTCACTTCTACTTAAGGAAGATGGCTTGCACTATAGTTAGGAATTATAATTCACTGTGATTTTTCCTTAGATATGAAACTAGTTTCAGTATAGTTTCTAATTTATTAAACTGTTAGCTTGGTCAAAAAGTTCCTTCAGCATTTAAGTAAAACTAAGACACATATTTCATTTTCACCAAGAACTTTATCGACACAGCACATTCACTATTTTGTTCCACTACTTTCTGCTATCTTTCAGGCAACTTCATAATTCCATCTTCCCAAAACCTTTTATCTTTCTAATAAAGAACTGTTCTAGGTGCCATTTATGGTCTTCCAGAGAATTGAATTTTTTTCCATTAAGAGAATTTTGCAGACTGAAATAAATGATCTGGAGGTGTAATGTCTAGTGAATATGATGGATGAATCAGTACTTTCCAGCCAAGCTGTGACAGTTGCCTGATCTTCAAAGAAACATACAGTCTTGCATTTTCCAAGCAGTACTTGTTGGAGTTAACTGTTTGGTTTTCTGGAAGGAGCTCATAACAGAGGACTGCCTTACAATCCCACTGTATACACAGCATCACCTAGGATGAAGAGTGGCCTTTGGTGTGGTTGGTGGTGGTTCATTTCACTTGCCTCAAGATCTTTTCCATTCCACATTATTGTACAGTATCTATTTTTCCTTGACCAATTTGTTTTAAAAATGGGACATTTTCCTTAGAGAATCACACAATACATAAGAAATACTGCCAAGAAGGTTTTTTTCGCCTGACTTATGTGGAACTGAAACATCAAAGCAATGAACATAACCAAGCTGGTACAAGTAATTTCTGACACTTGATTTGGATATTTTGAGTATATCGGCTATCTCCAGCATGGTGTAACATTTATTATTCTCCATTAACGTCTCAGTTTGGTGGCTATCAAACTGTGGAGCATTGTCCAGTGAGAAAACTCCAGCATGAAACTTTGCACACCCCTCTTGATACATTGGATAAATCTCAGCACCTTCTTTATACACTGCACAAATCTTTTTTTTGCTGAAAATGTTGCTTTTTTACATCTTCATTATTAAAATGGTTAAACAAACACTCACCCATTTTCATAACCTTGTTTTTTTAATGCACACTGTTATGACAGCTGTCACAATGCAATCTAACAAATTATTTCAAATGAAGCTAAAGACATATAAGCCCCACTAAAGCCATTTTATGGAAGAAAACCAAACAAATTTTTTGGCCAAATCAATATTATGAGAATTGAGTGATGAGTGTATCCCAGCAGTTGACACAAGGCCTGATACACAAAGGTCACTGAATATGTTACCATTCATCATTAGAATATAAAAATCACTTACAGTGACAATGAGACTATCAGTGTGTGTTTATTGGAACAATGGCCTTGGATAGACCACTTATATAATATCTCCCATAGCACAGAAAATAGGATAGAGACCAGAAAATAAAAAAATAAAAAATGAGGACCAGAAAAGAATGGCACTACGGCATTAGAATGGAGATAATCTTATCTCAACATTTTATATGGAATATGGATATAGTAAATTCAGCATATCAATAATCTCAAAGTATAAGTGTGAAATTAGTGGGCATGTTTTAAAGTTGTTTTTATAATTATTTTCTATGTAAATAAGAGAGCTGTGGGGATGTAACTACAGTTACAAAGTCTCTAGAGATGCAATTCTCTCTTCACTATAAACCAAGTCATCTATGTTTTTGCTTATACCAAGTAAGACTCAGGATAAAAAGGAAGTTTATAATTTCCTCCAAGAGGTTATAAACTCCTTAAGATAAATACAGGAATGGACTGTGTCATCTAATTGCAGGATGTTGTAGGCACAGGAATAAGCCTGCGAGACTCAGCCTCCATGCAGTTTCCCTTGTGACATGAAGTGTGGGAAACCCCACATATTTGGCAACGGTTCGCTAAACTTCAGTTTGAGGCGCAATAAAGAGTTTTTAAGAATGACAGTAATTACAAACAAGTAGTGTTACATTCGGGGGCACGTCTGTTTTTAATTATCTTTAATTTTATTCGTAATTCAGATGGCGCCAAATAGTCCCAGAGATCTTCAAACCTTTACCATCTTGGACACCTTCACTTCCTCTGATGCACTGGTGTTATAAACCCAGAGAGTGGGTCCCAGCCATAGAAATCACTGCCCTTATAGGTAAGATTGTCAGATGTAGCAAAGAAAACTACAGAATTCCTAGTTAGATTTGAATTTCAGATCAAGAGCAAATAACGTTTGGTATAAGTATATATACCAGGCAATATTTGGGCCATACTTAAATTAATTTTGTTGTTGTTGTCCTTTTCAGAAATTCAAACATAACTGGGTGTCCTGTGTTTCATCTGGCAGCCCTACTGTTATGGATGAGATGAAACAAAGGCCAGTCCAGGTCTGGATCAGAGGTTTGAGCTGAACACAAAGGATCTGTGTGACTATCCCAATGGACAATGACTACAAACCTGCAGGACTCCCAAATGCCACTGTGAGCAGGACACTTACATAACCAAATTGAGAAACGCTTTTGTGTATGGTGTGTACTTCTGTATGTAGTGTGCATGGCGTATGTCTGTATGTGTGTGTCTGTGTGGTATGCATGGGTGCGTGTGTGTCCACCATGGTGTAGGGTGTGTAAGGCAGTGTACGGTGCAGCAAACCCAGACAAGAAACAAGGATTGTCCATGTTGGCTCTCTTAGAGATGCAGCTCCCCACCTGCAGGTCCAGCCTAGGCCAGGTACTGCCTGACTCTCCTTGTAGCCACACAACAGGGCCCAGGGCAGTTCTGGGACTAGGAGAGGTGACAAGGACACAGGACTTAGCTGAGAGTGACTGAACCCACTGTCTGGACTCACAAGGACATATGCTGTTTGGCACATACCATTGATCTAAACAGTCAAGTTTACATGAAATGACACCATATGTGGGAATGTGAATTTCCATTCCTCCATCTGGGGAAGCTGATTGGCTCTCAGCTAGGAGACACACCCTCTCCAGCTTCAGACTCTGTTTCACTGGAGATTTTGCTGATCATCTGAGTACCTGAGGCTCGTGTCCCATGTCTTTGATCAAGAACCTCATGATACAATCTTTGCTTCTATACATGGTGAAAAGTTCTCTGAGTGCTTTCCAGATTTGGATTATATACTCTCAGATGTGGCCAAGGCCATGGCATGTTTTAAAAGCTCTGCAGGTAATGCTAATATTCAAAAAGGGTAGGAATCACAGGTCTAGAAAACACTTCAGTTTGGAACAGAAAATATTCAATTCATGTCAGAATGGAAGTGGTTCCCTCCCACTTATCTGTACTCACACAGACACACTCCACTGGAGGGGCACCCAATTTTCACCTGCTATTATAATAGGCTGCAGAAGAACCTATGGATAAGATTATTTTAGCTGAAAATTGTCTTAAAGAATGACTGCCCTTTATGACCATCTTGGGACTATCAGTTCAGTTCAGTTGCTCAGTCATGTCTGACTCTTTGCAACCGCGTGGACTGCAGCATATCAGGCTTCCCTGTCCATCACCAACTCCCGGAGCTTACTCATACTTATGTCCATTGAGTCTGTGATGCCGTCCAACCGTCTCATCCTCTGTTGTCCCCTTTGCCTCCCACTTTCAATCTTTCCCAGCATCACAGTCTTTTCTAGTGAGTCAGTTCTTCGCATCAGGTTGGCCAAGGTACTGGAGTTTGAGCTTCAGCATCAGTCCTTCCAATGAATATTTGAGACTGATTTCCTTTAGGATGAACTGGTTGGATCTCCTTGCAGTCCAAGAGACTCTCAAGAGTCTTCTCCAACACCACAGTTCAAAAGCACCAAATCTTCAGCACTCAGCTTTCTTTATAGTCCAATTCTCACATCCATACATGACTACTGGAAAAATAATAGTTTTGACTAGATGGACCTTTGTTGGCAAAGTAATGTCTCTGCTTTTTAATATGCTGTCTAGGTTGGTCATAGCTTTTCTTTCAAGGAGCAAGTGTCTTTTAATTTCATGGCTGCAATCACCATCTGCAGTGATTTGGGAGCCCAAAAATATAAAGTTTCTCACTGTTTCCATTGTTTCCCCATCTATTTGCCATGAAGTGATTGGACCAGATGCTATGATTTTAGTTTTCTGAATGTTGAGCTTTAAGCCAACTTTTTCACTCGCCTTTCACTTTCATCAAGAGGCTCTAAGTTCTTCTTCACTTTCTGCCATAAGGGTGGTGTCATATGCATAGCTGAGGTTATTGATATTTCTCCTGGCAATCTTGATTCCAGCTTGTGCTTCATCCAGCTTGGCATTTCGCATAATGTACTCTGCATATAAGTTAAATAAGCAGGGTTACAATATACAGCCTTGATGTACTCCTGTCCTGATTTGGAACCAGACTATTGTTCCATGTCCAGTTCTAACTGTGACTTCCTGACCTGCATACAGATTTCTCAGGAGGCAGGTCAGGTGGTCTGGTATTCCCATCTCTTTCAGAATTTTCCACAGTTTGTTGTGATCCACAAGTTAAAGGCTTTGGTGTAATCAATAAAGCAGAAGTAGATATGTTTCTGGAACTCTCTTGCTTTTTTGATGATCCAATGGATGTTGGCAATTTGATCTCTGGTTCCTATGCCTTTTCTAAATCCTTGTTCTAAGCTTGAACTTCTGGGAGTTCACGGTTTATGTACTGTTGAAGCTGGGCTTGGAAAATTTTGAGCATTACTTTACTAGCATGTGAAATGAGTGCAATTGTGCAGTAGTTTGAACATTATTTGGCATTGCCTTTCTTTGCAATTGGAATGAAAACATCTTTTCCAGTCCTGTGGCCACTGCTGAGTTTTCCAAATTTGCTGACATATTGAGTGCAGCACTTTCAGAGCATCATCTTTTAGAATTTGAAATAGCTCAACTGGAATTCCATCACATTCACTAGCTTTGTTCGTAGTGATGTTTCCTAAGGCCCAGTTGACTTCTCATTCCAGGATGTCTGGCTCTAGGTGAGTGATCACAGCATCATGGTTATCTGGGTCATGACGATCTTTTTTGCATAGTTCTTCTGTGTATTCTTGCCACCTTTTTTTAATGTCTTCTGCTTCTGTTAGGTTCATACCATTTCTGTCCTTTATCGTACCCATCTTTGCATGAAATGTTCCCTTGGTATCTCTAATTTTCTTGAAGAGACCTCTAGTCTTTCCCATTCTATTGTTTTCCTCTATTTATTTGCATTGATCACTGAGGAAGGCTTTCTTATCTCTCCTTGCTATTCTTTGGAACTCTATATTCAAATGGGTATATCTTTCCTTTTCTCCTTTGCCTTTAGCTTCTCCTCTTTTCTCAACTATTTGTAAGACCTCCTCCAATAACCATTTCACCTTTTTGCATTTCTTTTTCTTGGGGATGGTCTTGATCACTGCCTCTTTTACAATGACATGAACCTCTGTCCATAATTCTTCAGGCACCCTGTCTATCAGATCTAATCGCTTGAATCTATTTCTCAATTCCACTGTCTAATCATATGGCATTTGATTTAGGTCATACCTGAGTGGTTTAGTGGTTTTCCCTATTTTCTTCAATTTAAGCCTGAATTTGGCAATAAGGAGTTCATGATATGAGCCACAGTCAGCTCCCAGTCTTGTTTTTGCTAACTGTATAGAGCTTCTCCATCTTTGGCTGCAAAGAATATACTCAGTCTGATTTCGGTATAGACCATCTGGTGATGTCTGTGTGTAGAGTATTCTCTTGTGTTGTTGGAAGAGTGTGTTTGCTATGACCAGTGTGTTCTCTTGGCAAAACTTTGTTAGCCTTTGACCTGCTTCATTCCATACTCCAAGGCCAAATTTGCCTGTTATTCAGGTACTCTTGACTTCCTTCTTTTGCATTCCAGTCCCCTGTAATGGAAACATCTTTTGGTGGTGTTAGTTCTAGAAGTTCTTGTAAGTCTTCATAGAACCTTTCAACTTCAGCTTCTTCAGCATTACTTGTTGGGGCTTAGACTTGGATTACCATGATATTGAATGGCTTGCCTTGGAAACTGACAGAGATCATTCTGTCATTTATGAGATTGCATCCAAGTACTGTGTTTTGGACTCTTTTGTTGACTATGAGGGCACTCCTTTTCTTCTAAGGGATTCCAGCCCACAGTAGTAGATATAATGGTCATCTGAATTAAATTCACCCATTCCAGTCCATTTTAGTTCACTCATTATTAAAATGTCAACGTTCACTCTTGCCATCTCCTGTTCGACCATTTCCAATTTGCCTTGATTCATGGACCTAACATTCCAGGTTCCTGTGCAATATTGCTCTTTACAGCAATGGGCTTTACTTCTATCACCAGTCACATCCACTACTGGGTGTTGTTTTTGCTTTGGCTCCATCTCTTCATTCTTTCTGGAGTTATCTCTCTACCGATCTCCATTAGCATATTGGGCACCTACTGACCTGGAGAGTTCATCTTTCAGTGTCCTATCTTTTAGCCTTTTCATGCCGTTCATGGGGTTCTCAATCGGGTATAAAAACCACCAATCACAGCATTCACAAAATATTTTAGCTGAATCTCTTGGAGTAGAGACCATATTAATTAATAGATTAGCAGCAACTTGTACATTTTTTAAGCTCCTAGTGCAGCAGTGTTATTTATGTTTATTTTCATCTACCAAGTCTTTCATTCTCCATGAAATAGTAAATGCCTGGGGATGACTCTATATATGATATATTTTGCCACTACTGAAACCCAAGGTAACCAGTGTCAAAGTGGTGGAAGGGCAGGATTGCCACGATACTCCGTGGGATCAGTTCAAATGCAGAGGACAGGAAAGCTTTCAATATGAATTTACCAACAGAGGCAGAAACTTTTGACCAGTGTGCCCATGTTCTGCTTTGGGAAAACAACACTGTTGCAGTAGACATACTGATGAACCACCACCTTGTAATTAACTACACATGTTTCTCTTAGAGGATGGCAGGAGGGACCACTCACTGTTCACCATTTCATATGCACATATTTATAACCAATTCAAATCATGTGTTTTAAATATATAAGACAGATCCATTCAAGCAGTTTCAACAGAAACTGTGTTAACTAGACAAACACAGAACCAGAGTTTATTATGGTTCACAAAAAGAAACTCTTAAAAACAATTAAATTTATTATATTTGGTTATTTTTAGGCCAATCCCCCAATCCAGTATTAAAATCATCAATTAAAGCAATTTGTTTACAACTGTCAAGTGTGCTAATGGTCTCTGATGCCCTGGGGGAGAAGATGGGGCTCAGGGGAAGAGAAAAAGCATTAGAAGTCAAAGGAAGCAGGATGTGGCCGCAGAGGAGAGGTCTTCAGTGTTGTCCTGGGAGCTTGTCCACTGTGGATGGCGCCAAGATAGGGTTCAATGTGTTGCTACTCTTTAAAGTGCACAAACACATTTGACAAGCAGTGTCTGTTCCCTGCCCCTCCCCATGCATAAGAAAATTTCACTTAGCAAAGCCTGTTTCTCCCCACCTTTGACTCAGATTCATTCAGGGATTTGTTCCTTCCTCTCTTATCTCAGGGCAAGGTAATACTAGGTGTATCCTTACTAGTCTAAACCTCAAGATGAGGATAGAATCATCTGGAGGAAGGCTCACGCCCACCTTACACCAAATAATTCTGAATCCCAGAAGGCAGGAGAGAGGCCTGGAATGGATCCACCCCGGCGTCTTCAGAAGGTGAGGATCTTTCCACTGCCCTGCCATCTTGGACTTAGGGCCTCCAGGACTGTGAGACAATAAATGTCTGTTTGTCTCAGTTACCCAGTTTATGGTACTTTGTTAGAGCAGCCCTAGGGAACGAAGACCGGTCGGAAGAGCATTCTGCCAGCAGCACATCAGCCCATCGCCTGGCCTCTGACACCCAGAGCAGCTTGGGTCTGCGGTTTTAAGTGGAAGAGAATATGGCTTCTGGTGGTCTGCTACTCAGGGTCTACTGAAGGTCCACCTGGCAGATGAGGCTCACAGAAGACAGGTTCGGAGGGGACTCTGTGTGTACTCCTGCAAGCGCAGCACTCACTGGCATTCACTTCATAGAGTTTAGAGCTCAGGAAGCTGCATATCAGGGCCTTGTAACCATAGCAGCCTCAGAATCACCCTCACCGAGTTTTAGTGGGTGTGAAGCCCTGGTTTGTGTTCAAGAATCATACTATAAATTCCCTGCATATGAATGAGTTCTATTCCAAGAGCATGTTTGCAAGTCCAGTTTGTTCATAAATCCAACAAAGTTGACCTAGATGCCCAACTAACACAATCAACTATATAACTGTACTGTAATAGGATTATAATACTTTTCACACAAATAATACATAATAAACAAACACAAAAATAAAGAAAACATTTTTAATCATATGGTACAGTACCTTGAAAAGTACAGTGCTTAGTTGTTCAGTCGTGTCCAACTCTTTGCAACCCCATGAACTTTAGGCTGCCAGGCTCCTCTGTCTATGGGGATTCTTCAGGCAAGAATACTGGATTGGGTTGCCATGCCCAACAAAAGCTGGCATTGAGTGGATAGGTAAGAAAAGCTACTGACTGGAGAAGGGAGAGAAGGTAGGACATGGTAGAGCTAAAGGATCATCAGCAAGAGGAGATAGAGGTCAAGTTGTGATTTCACTCATGCCTGTCATTGGTGACACAGGTTCTGGTGCATTGCTGAATTCAATTCTACCTACCTATCCTCTTGAAAGAACGATCCGGTGATGTCTGGGAAGTAGCTCTTTTTTTTTTTTCTCATCATAGATGACACAATTGCACTGGATTGCATTTTGAATGGCTGCTGCAAACTTTGTGTACTATTCAGGTTCTGTGGCTCAAAATGTAACGGTGCCTCCTCAAATAAAGAACACCCCCTTGCCATCTCCTGCATTGTGAATCTTTTTGTTTTTTGGTTACTTCTTCCTCTTGTCTCTTCATCCTTTCTCTGGGCCACCAGTTCCTCAGGTTGCATAACAAGGAGTTCAAAGAATTTGTCCTTTTTCAGATCTAGCTCCAGTTTCTCACTGAAGATCACTAAGTTGCTGAAGACCTCTTTAAACTCCTAATCCACTTTCTCAAATCTGTGAAAACTGTGAACAAGCTGCAGGCAAAGTTTCTTCCAAACCTCACTCTTGGTGACTGCCATAACCTCACACCAAGCAAAGTCAATGTATTTTATAGCCTTGTAGATATCTTAGTCTTTCCAAAATTGGCTCAAGGTTGTTCCTGATTCATTACTCGCCTTTACTGCCTGATAAGAAATGTGATATAAATAATATTTCTTGAAAGTTGCTATCACTCCCTGATCCATAGGTTGGATGAGCAGCATAGTATTTTGTGGCAGATGCACTACTTTGAAGTCAGGATGAAAGTCATCCATAAATGGAGGGTGGCCCAGAGCAGTGTCAAGCAGCAAAAGAATACTGAATGAGATGACCTTCTCTAAGTGATATTTCTCTACCTCTGGGATAAAGTAATGGAAAAACCAGTCCTGGAATATGGCCTGTATAACCCAGCCCTGGGTTTAGTTTTCCACACAACAGGAAGAGAATCCATGGCTCAGTTTTTAAGAGCTTTTGGATTTTCTGAATGATAAACTAAGAGACTTCAGCTTCATATCCCTGGAAGCATTGCCACCAAACAACAGAGTTAACGTATCCTTTGCTGCTGCGTAAGTCTGGTATCAGTTTTTCCTCCTCGCTGATGAAACTTCAGGCTGGCATCTTTTTCCAGTATGTTCCTGTCTCATCCATGTTAAATACTTGCTCAGGTAAATACATTCCTTCATCAATAATTTCTGGAAGCATTTCAGGAAATTCTTGAGGAGTTACTGTATCTGCACTTGTTGCCTCAGCCTTCATTTTCACTTTGTGAAAATTGGCTCTAGCCTTGAATCGATGAGCCGTGACTGGCATGAAAAGATTTGCCCTCTGATTCTTAGCCATGTCAAGTCTTCATAAAGACTTTTATCTTTCTCTTGAATCAGCATTAAGCTGAGCAGGCCTCCATACTGATGCTGATCCTGTATCCACACACTGAGAAGTTTCTCCACCTCGTCTATCATTTTTCCATCCTTCTTTGATATTTTTGTCAACATCATCAGTACAGCAGAATTCACATGTTCCATGATCTTGTCCTTGTTCTTTGGAATTGTGCACTGATGGATGAATGAGTCATGTTATAAGGGCAAGTGATGTCTCCATCTTTTCTGCTTGCTCCACCCTCTCAATTATTTTCACTTTTGTTTCCATTGTTATCACTTGTTGCTTCTTCACAGTACCAGCTACATTAATAATGCTTTATGTTTGCTTCTGGACATGCTGGGCTTGAAATACTCTACTCCTGTACCTATAGGTTACTATACAGTAAAATACACACAAGCACGATCACTTGTGAAGAATGCATGCATGCGACAACATACAGCAGAGACATGAGCTGATTAATGTGATTGGACATGTGAACACATCTTTGAATCTCTGAAAGTTTGCAACAAGAATGTTTGTATGTAGGGGATTATTGTACATCTGAACATTGCTTTTCTACTTTTTAGAAAACTAACATCTTTGTAGAAGTTTCCTTGTGATAAGTTCCCAGAATCAAATACTAGAAAATGCCATTTCCTCTTATGGATTGCCTTCCTTACCTTTTATCTGATGGTGATGGTTATGAAACCTACAGCTTGCTCCAAACTCTCTGTTTAGAAATGCCACAGCCAGAGTTCAACTTCTTTCAAAGTGCCAGAAGGAGCAGACTGGTATTTCCCTCTGTCTTTGTGTGACATTCACATCTTTCTTATTGAAAAGACTCAAGATAGCTATGTTCATCTCAGAAGTTACTCCCCTGCCCTTTACTGTTGTTTGTGAATGAAATATAACCTGTGAATTGTATTTCCAGTCAGTATCTCCTCACTTTTCTTTTCCTTTCAAGAGACAGATGGGTATGGTTTACCCTCAGCAGCAAGATATGTGATTTGGCACCATGGGGAATTCTCAGCTGGACAATGTGTAAAGGTTTATGGTGGGGATGGAGAGCTGAAAGTCTTCTATGGAAAGCAAATGACTGAAGGGGAGGTAGGAAAGAGATGTGTCTTGTTTATTGACCAACTTTGGAAATATTTTTATTTCTTCATGTTGGCTGGCTTCTCTTTGACTGACTTGATGATATTGTTTCTCAATGAGTTAAGTTGCATGTACACTGATTGGTGAGTTACTAGGCCTTTATATTGATAAAGCCTCCCATGTGATGTTTTGAAGAGAGGATGGTTCTCTCTCAGCTCTTGCTACTGTTACTTGGCTTCTGGTAATTTGCTGGAGGGGAAAAGCATGGACTTGGGACATGACAAGTGGTGAGAGCTCAGCTCAGCCAGTGCATGGCTCATCTTAGCTAATGACTTCCTGGCCTTGCTTTGTTTCCAAGTATAGTTTGTTTCATGGAACACATGTAAACCCATGGCTGATTCATGTCAATGTATGGCAAAAGCCATTACAATATTGTAAAGTAATTAGCCTCCAATTAAAATAAATAAATTTTAAAAAAAGAAAAGACAAAAAAAAAAAAAAGAAATGCCGCAAGTAAATTGCTCTCTCCTTGCAAGACATCCCTTTTTCCTTTCAATGTTCTAGGGAACAACTGGGACCTCTTTCCTAACAGAGAGGTTATAAAGCAGGGCCAGCAGGCAGCATTGGGCCCCCTCTTCACAGGTACCCAGTGGTGGAGGCCTCTGGGAGGAAATCTGTGTTCTCTCTCTCATTTGTGTTACGAGCAGTGTGCAGGCTCCTCTCTGGGCTGTGCCTGCAATCAGCTTTAGCAATTACTCAAGTTGGAACGTGCCCTTGCTTGCTGATGCAGACCTTCAAAACTTGCAATATGTCCCCCAAATTCTCCTGAGAACCCCCAAGGCTGTTTGCATGCCTATCATCACCCATAAATGAATAGCTGCCATGCAAGGAACTATGGATCTCGTGATATCCACTGCTTTGTCCTGCACTGATTTCATGCCCAGCTTTGGGAAAGTCCTTCTCCTTTCTTGGACCTTAGTTTTCTCACTAATGTGTGTGTGTGTGTGTGTGTGTGTGTGTGTGTGAGAGAGAGAGAGAGAGAGAGAGGGATAATTAAACTACTTACACTGTTTCTGAGGATCTAGTTTTTCATTATCTGTCTGTAACCAGTGCTTGTTTGTATGAGTATATGATAGAACTTCTATCCTGACATGAAGATAGCTGGGTTTGTACTAATCTACCACAGTCTTGGTCCCTTGGCCATAACAATTTTCCATGTGGGAGTAAAGAGGTGGTCTGGGAGGGACCACACCAGTGACTTGAGTCCCTAGAATCATCTGTTTGGTGCAGGCCTCTGGGCCACGTCTGACAAATAATAGCTGTCTGGTATACAAAGAGCTTTTTTTTCTTACTATAACAAACTCCCATATATCATCATCCAATGTCAAAAGTCATCAATAATTTTCCACGACTTTATAGATTGCTCCTCTCCACTTTATAACTGGAGGACCATTTGATTTTGCCTACAAGGTCCTCAATACACATTTACAAAATGATAAGAATATTTTCTGAATCACAAAAAATCCCCATGCCTTACAAATTTAACAATAATTTCTTAATGTCATCAAACACACAGCCCATACTCATGTTTCTCTGAGTCAAAAATGTTTTTTTATAATTGGTTTGTTCAAATCAAAATCTGTTCCTCTCCTGACATGAGTTTGATGAGAATCCCAAGAAGTTTTTCTGTGGACGTTCCCACATTCTAATGTGGCTAATACCTCCCTCCTGGTATCATTTTAACTTGTTCATTTATCTCCTATTTCTTGTGGCCTGGCTTGGATTTCCAATGATATAAGATCATTAACTGAATTAGTTATTTCATTTTGACTGAAAAATGGTATTTTCCCTAATTCAGTCTTTCCTTATGTATAGTTCAGGTGAAATTTTTCCTATAGAAGAATCTTCCCTCATTCACTATGGTTATTGAAATATCCCAAAGTATAGTTTATATCAGATACACAAGAAAGATGCCTAATTCTTTTCCTCTATTAGCTTTTTGAGCTCCAGTGACCTCCAAAGCCATTCAATGGGCTGCCTTTTTATTCTACATTATTATGGATTTCTGAATTTTTATATATTTGATATGTTTTAGTCATATATAGTCATTGTTCTTTTAATTGCTCAGATTATCTTATTTTGAGGATGGCTTAGCCTGGGTTCTCCAGAACCCAGTAAATATGTTTACTGTAAGCAATAGATAGGTTCACACATTTATGGAAGCTGAGAAGTCTAAGATCTGCAGTCCAACTGGAGATCCAATAGAGCCAATGGCATCATCCTAGTCTGAGTCCAGCCGCTTGTGAACCAGAGGAGCAGATGGCTCAAGTCTCAGACCTAAACTGAGCCTAAAGTTAGAAGGTCACTGTCTTAGCTTGAAAACATTCAAGAAGAAATAAAGAATTATTTTTAACTTAACATTTTGCTGCATTCAAGCCTTGCAAAATTGGATGAGGATCCATTTTTGGATCCTCACATCCGGGAGGACAGTCTGCTTTTTTCAGTTTACTGATTCAAATACTAATCTCATAGAAACACTCTCATAGACACACCCAGAATAATGTTTGACCAAATGTCTGACAATCCTGTGTCCCAATTAAACTGGCACATAAAATAACAACCACAGAGCACAGGAGAGTGCCTTCAAGCTAATTCCTTTGTTCTTCATTCCCTGTAGGCTGAACAGTTCTCCAGTTTTCTACCACAAGAGATGTCCCAGGATTGGATGTCCCAGTGTGAACCTTCCCTTCCTAGATCTTGAAATTAGTCATTTCTATTATTATAGACTTGCACAAAATAGATTTAAACATAGGAACTGTATTCTCCCTTTTATAAAAACTTCAGCTAAGTAGTAGTATATTTTGCTGATTTTTTACAGATCGCTACTTTCATATTTTCCAAATTTTTATGGTTTTTTCTTTATTTTACTTGTTTATTAGATTTTTTGAATTGAACATTTTCATTCTTATCAATGTAGGCATTTAATGCAACAAAGTTTCCTCTGAGCACCACTGTAGCTGTTTCTGATAGATTATGATTTGTCTTGTCTTTAATAAGCTTATTACCTTGAAATGCTGCAGATTCTTTCTATTCATTGTATTTTTCTTTGACCCAAGAGTTTTTAATAGAGAACTTTAAATTTCTAAGTAAGTGGACCATTGTGTATGTGTGTTATTGATTTCTAGTTATCATAGTTCAGGTTTTCTCTAAAGCAGACTCTGAGACAATCTATTTAAGTGAAAGCTGTGTATTTGGGAGGTGATCCCAGGAAGCAGAATGAAGGACTAAGGAGGTGGCAAAGGATGACTATATAACTGTTCCAAGCTATGGTGCTCCATTCCACTTAGCACGCTATGCAAGACTCAGGAAAACATATTAATACTTCAGAATGGCCCCTTGTCTCTACCCTCATGGAATTGAGGAAACTGTGATATTCACTCAACACTAGTTAATACCTCAATGGTGGAAGGTTCCTCCTAACTTGTAACCTGACCTGCCTGCTAGCAGAGAAATCTTTCCTCTCCAATGAAGGCTTCAGGAAGAAAGTTGAGGAAAACCTGAGGCATATGGAACACCTGTCTGCTGGTTACCTCTTGTGCAGGCCAGGTTGGGGTATGGGTGACAGTATCCACAGTATGGGATGCTCAAGTTTTAGTTCACTGCTGATTGTGCTATTTATTCATTTTTCCTTCTTTTTAAAAAATATAAGAGATGCCAATGTTTGAAAATGTTCATATTGCAGTAAAAAAAATTCCATAGTATCCAGTGACAGATTTTAGCAAGTATCTATTGTTTAGTCACATACGACTCTTTTGGAGTCACATATAAACTCCATGGACTATAACCTGAGAGTCTCCTCTGTTCATGAGATTTCCCACACAAAAAGATTGGAGTGGGTTGCCATTTCCTACTCCTATTCCTGACCTAGGAATCCAACCTGCATCTCCTGCATTGGCAGGTGGATTCTTTACAATGAGTAAGGCAGGACATGATTTTTGTGTCTCTTCTTTATACTCATTTGAAATATTTCTTTTGTTTGTTTTATCTTTCTAGGATTAGAGAAATGTGTTAAAAATCTCCTTTTATCAGTATATATCTGTTTCATTCTACTTATTTCACTTGAAATCTTTGTTAGGTGGCTTGATCTTAATAACTTCAATCTTCATTGTGAATCACACTCTTTAAGAATGACATTTCATTTATTTTCTCTCCTCTTTTGACCTTTTCTGTTGTAGTAATTATAGACTCACTGGAAGCTGAAAAGATACTACAGAGGGAGCCCACATACCCTTCACTGAGTTTTCTCCATAGTAACTATGGTACCCTGTGGACACCAGGAATTTGACATCAATATAATGTGTGTATACGGTTGGTCCTAGGTCATTTTGTCACTTGTGTAGATTTATGTAACATTATACTGGTTGAGACACAGAACCGTTATGTCACCATAAAGACCTGTCTCCTGCTCTCTCTTTTGGTTCATATGCACCGTCTCCTTACAACAATCCCTAGTGCATGGCAAGCACTGATTCTCTGTTCTTCTAATTTTACACTCTAACCATGTTATATATGTGGAATCACATACTGTATGTCCTTTTGAGAATGCTGTTTTCTTTTTTTTTAACACAGCAAAATTCCTTTGAGATCTAGTAAAAGTATTATATATACTAATATATATGTATTCATTTTTATAGCCAAATTGTATTGAATAGTTTGTATCTACTGCAGTTTAACTGTTCAGAGTGTTGTCTCCTCTTATCCACAGGGGATATGTTACAAGACCCCCCAACAGATGCTAAAAACCGTGAATAGTACCCAACCCTAAATTTACTATGGGTTTTTTTTTTTCTGTATGCATATGTCTGTGATAAAGTTCATTTTATAGATTAGGTGCAGTAGGAGGTTAACAATAATAACCAATAATAAAATAGAACAATTATAATAATATACTATAATAAAAGTTGTGTAAATGTGGTTTCTCTCTCTCAAAATATGTTTTTGTACAAACTGAATGCCTTTTTTGTCTTAACCAAGCATTTATCATGCACTGTGGCTGAAATTCTTGGTAGTTTGAGAAGCAACTACAAGTGCCACTAACAATAATTTAATTTTCCTTTTTCACCATTTCAAAGAAAATTTGTTCTTAATTTAGATTTTAGCAATCTCAGCATGGGCTTCCCAGGTGGTGCTAGTGGTAAAGAACTCCCTTACAATGCAGGAGTCATAGGCTCTATCTCTGGGTCAGGAAGATCCCCTGGGAAAGGGAATGGCGATCCACTCCAGTTTTCTTGCCCGGAGAATCCCATGGACAGAGGAGCCTGGTAGGCCATAGTCTGTAGGGTTGCAAAGAGTTGGATATGACTAAAGCAACTGAGCATATGTGATCTCAGCATACGGATTGTTCAGATTGTTTTTTCTTATTAAGTCCACATCTCTCACTTTTTCACTGAAAGGAAGCACTTCACAACTTCTCTTTGTCATATCTGAATTGCCTGCCTCCCAACTCTTGCACTTTGGAGCCGTTACTAAGGAAAATAAGGGTTGCTTGAACACTAGCAGTAGTTTATGTTCTCAGTGGGTTGAGGCTGCACACCATGAGATTTCATCACACTACTCAGAATGGCATGCAATTTCAATCTTAAGAATTGTTTTTTTCTGGAATTTTTTCATTTAATATTTTTGGACAGCAATTGACCACAGATAACTGAAACAATGAAAAGTGAAACTGCAAATAAGGGGGAACACTGTGTTGGATAACATTTTGGTTCTTTCCTGTTTTGGTTATTACAAATAAAGCAGTAATTAATGGTCAAACAGGTTTTTACATGGGCAAAAGGTTTCACTTTTCTGGGTTAAATGCCCAGGAGTGTACTTTGCTGTGTGGTATGTAAGTATATGTTTAGTTTTTAAGAAATGCCAAACTATTTCTTTGGGTAGCTGTGTCACGTTACATTCCTTACCAGAGAATCAGAGATACAGGTTCCAGATATCCTTGCCGTTATGTGGTATTGTATTTTTAATGCAGCTGTCCTATTAGGTATGTAATATCTCATCATAGGGTCTTCCCTGGTAGCTTAGCTGGTAAAGAATCCACTTGCAATGCAGGAGACCCCAATTCAATTCCTGGGTTGGGAAGATCTCTTGGAGAAGGGATAGGCTACCCACTCAAGTATTCTCGGGCTTCTCTGATGGTTCAGATGGTAAGGAATCTCCCTGCAGTGTGGGAGACCTGGGTTTGATCCCTGGTTGAAGGCTCCCCTGGAGGAGGGCATGGCAACTCACTCCAATCCATGGGTCACAAAGAGGCGGACATGACTGAGCAACTAAACACATCTCATCATAGTCTTAAATTGTACTGACCTTGAACATTTTTCATGTGCTTACTTAAATTCATGTATATTCTCTGTGAAATATTCATGTTTTTTTACCTATATTCTAATTTGACTTTTTAAATTTACTATTGAGACTT
Organism: Cervus elaphus; assembly: GCF_910594005.1. Classification (NCBI taxonomy): domain Eukaryota; kingdom Metazoa; phylum Chordata; class Mammalia; order Artiodactyla; family Cervidae; genus Cervus; species Cervus elaphus. The sequence goes on from NC_057832.1 coordinate 82,610,108, forward strand.
GTGGGTTCTTTATATATTCAGTATGTGAGAACTTGTCAGGTAAATAGGTTGCAGATATTTTCTCTTATCTGTAGTTTGTTTTTAAAAAATGAACTTCAGCTTTTAAAACAGTTTTAGATTTACAGAAAAGCTATGAAGATAATACAGAAACTTTCTATGTACTCATATGTACCTATTCCTATTATTAACAAGTATATTAAATGAACTGATATTAATACATCATTTTCTTGGCTTAAAATGCAGCTATATTGTGTGGAAAATATTTTAAAGGAAATATTTAGTTACATCTATCTGTTATACTTGGTTGATAATCTCACTAATATCTTCTCTGCTTACTTACCATTTTGAGGAACATTCATTTGGTTAAAAACATACAATTATCCATCTTATTTTGCTTTTTAAAAAAACTGGGGATGTATAATTGATTTGCAATGTTGTATTAGTTTCAGGTATATAGCAAAGCAGAGCTTTTATAGAAATATATATAGCCAATCTCTTTTAGATTCTTTTCCCTTAAAGGCCGTTACAAAGTATCAAATAGTGTTCCCTGTGCTATACTGTAGGTACTTACTAGTTATCTATTTTATATAGTAGCATGTAGGTGTCAATTCCAATCTTCCAGTTTATCCCTTTTCCCCTCCTCTTACTCCTTTTATGTGATTGTTGAAATGCTAAGTTGTGTCTGACACTTTTGGGACCCCATTGGCTGTCCATGGGATTTTCAAGGCAAGAAATACTGAAGTGGGTTTCCATTTCCTTCTCCAGGGGATCTTCCTGACCCAGGAATTGAACCTGCAGCTCCTGCCACATCTCCTGCATTGAAGGTGGGTCCTTTAACCTCTGCCCCTTACCCCCTGGTAACCCTCAATTTATTTTCTACATCTGTAACTGTATTTTGGTTTTGTATTGTAAGTTAATTTGTAGTCTTCTGTTTAAGATTCCACATATAAGTGATAGCATATGATATTTGTCTTTCTCTGTCTTATTACTTCACTCAGTATGAGAATCTTTTGTTCTTTTATATGGCTGAATAGTATTCCATTGCATACGTCTTTATGCACATCTTTATCTGTTCCTTTATTGATGGGCATTTAGGTTGCTTCTATGTCTTGCCTATTGTGAATAGTCTTACAATGAATATTCGGGTGCATGTATCATTTTGAATTTTGGTTTTCTGCACATACATGCTCAGGAGTGGGTTTGTTGGATCCTATGGTAGCTTTATTTTTGTTTTTTTTAAGGAAACTCCACATTGTTCTCCATAGTGTCTGTACCAGTTTGCATTCCCACTAACACTGTAAGAGGGTTAATATATCATTATTAATTGAACTCTATACTGTATTCTCTGGTGACTCAGATGGTAAAGAATCTGCCTGCAATGTGGGAGGCCTGGGTTCAATCCCTGGGTTAGGAGGATCCCCTGGAGGAGGGTATGGCAACCCACTCCAGTATTTCTGCCTGAAGAATCCCCACCGACAGAGGTGCCTGGTGGGCTATAGTCCATGGGGTCACAAAGAGTCAGACATGACTGAGTGACTAAGCACATATTATATTCAGGTTTTCTCAAGTTTTTTCCAACCGTTCTTTTTCTGCTGCAGGATCCTATCCATGACCCATACTTAGTGGTCATGTCTCCTTAGACTCCTCTTGGATGTGACAGTTTCTCAGATTTTACCTTGTTTGATGACTTTTTGATGACAATTTTAAGGAGTGCTGGTGTTTTGTAGAATATTTTTCTATTGGAATTTGTCATATTTTTCTCATGGTTAGACTGGGATATGGGTTTTTAGAAGAAAGATTATGGAAATAAAGTGCCATTTTTATTACATCATCTCTGTTGCAATTCTGATTCTAATCACAGGAAGTCAGGTGATACTTCATAGGTTAAGGGCACAGTGCCTACAATATTCCCTCACTTCTGAGACTAACTCAAGCTCTGGGGCCCCTAGGCCATCCTATTTTCTTACCAGTTGGCTTCAAGTTTGAGGGTAGACACTAAAATTTGCTAGAATTATTCACAGAACTCAGAAAGACACTATACTTGCTATTATAGTTTTATTACAAAGGCATCACCTAAGGGTTAGTGAAAAGAAGAGACACATTTGGTGACCTCTTTCAATTCCCAACTGTGAAGCTTCCATGTCCTTAGGACACATCTCCCTTTGGGCATATTGACATGTTTCACCACCCAGGAAGTTCACCTGAGCTGAGCCCAAGGTTTGTATTGAGGTGTTACTACAAAGGAATGATTGATTGAATCTTTAACCACTAGACTGAACTCAATCTCCAGCTCCCCACCCATTTCCAGAGGTCAGGCTGATATCACAACGCTCAAAGCCTCAACTTTCTAATCACAGTGCTGGGGCTTCTAACTCAATTTGACCAGCCCCAACTCTGAATTTCTTTAAGGGCCCATTGTGTCACCTCATTAACATAAACTCAGGCATGGCCCCAGGAGCCCACCACAAATAACAAGGCACTTCTGTTACTCTGGAAAGTCAAGTGTTTGAAGGATCCTTCCAGGAACCATGAGCAAAGACCACTCAAATTCTTTTTATATAACAGGTACACATACTAATATGGTTTATCGCTATTGATGTAGACCATGATTCCCTGACTGGGGTATATTTTTCATATTTCCTCACTCCAAAGTTACTCACTTTTTTCCTCCTTCTTGTACATTATTTTTTGGAAGATGTTGGCATGCACAGCCCACACTTGAGTGGTGAGGAGTGATGTTCCAAAAGCTTCTGGACTATTGACATGTATTATTTGTAATTCTTCTGCATGGGAGCTTTGTCTCTTCTACATTTTATTTATTCAATCATTTATTTATATCAGTATGAACTCATGGCTATTTATTTTATACTTTGGGTTATAATCCAATGCTACTTTCTTCATTTTGTGATCAAATTGTTTCAGATTTGGCCACTGGGGCTCTTTCACTTGGTTACTATGTCCATTTGATATCCCCTTATTATTATGATATGTGTGTTTATATGTGTGTGTGTGTGTCCTTGTCTAGAAATATGAGGTGCTTCAGCCTCATCTTGTATATTTCCAGTTTCTGTCCTGGAATCAGCCATTCTACAAGGAGTCTTGATATATTTTACTGTAGAATTAGCAACCAAAATCTGGTATCATATGTGCTAGCTGCCTCAGGAGTGCTCTTATTTCCAGGCCCTTTTGGCTGATGGAGCAAGGAAATATATGTGTGTATGCTAACCTGTAAATGTACATGTTGTTGTTCAGTCACTCAGTTGTGTCTGACTCTTTGTGGCCCCATGAACTGCAGCACACCATGCTTCCCTGTCCTTCATTATCTCCCAGAGTTTGATTAGATTCATATTTATTGAGTCGATAATGCCATCCAACCATCTCATTCTCTGTCGCCGCCTTCTTCTCCTGCCCTCAATCTTTTCCAGCATCAGGGTCTTTTCCATTGAGTCGGCTCTTTTCATCAGGGGGCCAAAGTATTGGGCTTCAGCATCAGTCCTTCCAACGAATATTCAGGGTTGATTTCATTTAGGATTGTGTGCCTGCTAAGTCACTTGTCATGTCTGATTCTTTGTGACCCCATGGACCATAGTCCACTAGGCTCCTCTGTCCATGGGATTCTCCAGGCAAGAATACGGGAATGGGTTGCCATGCCCTCCTCCAGGGGATCTTCCTGAACAAGGGATAAGACCTGTGTCTCTTATGTATCCTACCATGGCAGGCAGATTCTTTACCACTAGTGCTACCTGGGAAGCCCCCATTTAGTATTGACTGGTTTGATGTCCAAGGGACTCTCAAGAGTTTTGTCCAGCACCACAGTTAGAAAGCATCAATTCTTCATTAATATTCATATATATCTAAATATTACTGTATGTGATGATCTGTATCTATATTAAGCTAAATATGAGTTCCAGCTGATGTATTCAACACTAATCCATTAACTCAGACCTTTCTATCCTCTTTCCCTGGCTAATCTTAACTTCCCACTTCAATAGAGAAAAACAAACTCTCTCACCATCCACCACCCACTTACTTCCTTGTTCAATTCCAGTGTGTATAGAAGCATGTATAAAACTGCTAACCAGTACCTCCATGGAATAAAAATGTATAGAGTATAGTGATACTGTACAATACCTTCTGCCTCAATAACCTCTACTCATTTCTGAAGTTACGTAACCCAGCACCTTTTTCATTCTCTCCTGTGAGGCTGTTTCACACACTCATATTAGTGTTAGATTGTTCTGTCACAGTCTTCATTCATCTTAAAACCATTGGTCTTCTGAATGATTTTTAACTTACATACAGTAAGGTTTGCTCAGTGCTATAATACCATGTGGACTTCCCAGGTGGCACAGTGGTAAAGAATCTGCCTGCCAATGCAGGAGACATGGGTTCAATCTCTGGGTGGGGAAGATCCCGTGAAGTAGGAAATGGCAACCCACCCTAGTATTCTTGCCTGGAAGATTCCATGGACAGAGTAGCCTGGGGAGCTATAGTCCATGGAGTAGCAAAGAACAGGACACGACTGAGCATGCACACACACATAATTTCATATGTGTCTTGACAAATGGATTGTGTCATGAGTTCTCAATTACCGTATCATGGAAAACACTATGATCTGAAAATCTTAGAATCTCCTGTACTCTACCTATTTATCCACCACAATTCCTCTCAACTCCTGGAATCCTCTGATCATTTACTGTGGCTACAATTTTGCCTTTTCAAAATTAATTAATTAATTAATTTTGGGCTGTGCTGGGTCTTCATTGCTGCACAGGCTTTTCTCTAGCTGTGGAGAGTGGGGACTACTCTCTAGTTGTGACCTGTGGACTTCTCATTCCTGTGGCTTCTCCTGTTGCAGAGCGTATGCTCTAGGGTGCATGGGCTTCAGTAGTTGGGCTTTCTGGGCTCCAGAGCACAAGCTCAATAGTTGTGGAACACTGGCTTAGTTGCTCCCCAGAACATGGGATCTTCCTGCACCAGGGATCAAGCCTGGGTCTCCTGCATTGGCAAGTGGATCCTCAACCACTGAGCCACCAGGGAAGCCCCAGTTTTTTCTTTTACAGAGTGTCCTAAAATGAGAGTCATACAGTATGTAGTCTTCCTTTAGACTGACTTTTCATGTAGCAATATGTATTTAAAGCTCTTCTGCATTTTTTTTTTTTTGTGGCTTGATAGCTTTTTTTAACCACCCCCAAAATAGTCCATGGTATAGATATAGCACAGTTTTTTTTTTTTTTTTTTTTTTTTTTTGTCTATTCACCTATTGAAGGACATCTAAGTCGCTTTCTGTTTTTGGTAATTTGAATAAAGTTGATATGAACTTCAAGATTCAGGTTTTTGTATACACTTAAGTTTTTAAAAAGTTGAGTGAGTACTTACAAGTCTGATTCCTGGAATGATTAGTAAGATTGTGTTTAGATCTGTAAGAAAGTGACACTCTATCTTCCAAAGTGCTTTGCCACATTGAAAAATGTGTGCAGCGCTCTGGCCTTCCTGGTTTCTGGTGAAACATCTGGTGTCATTTCGGGTTTGGTGTCTGTTGATGTCTGTTTTTCTTCAAGTTGTGATTTTCTTGGGTGTTGGTAAGATTAGTGATTTTCACTTGAAACCTGTGTAGTACTTGGGTATTGGGTTCTGAGGGTCTTGATCTTACTTACACCTTTTGTCATAGCAGGTCTCCCCAGATACTAATCAAATGAAGAGGATTATTGCCTCTGGGATATGATTCGGGGTAGAAGTTCAGGTTTTCTCTTTGCCCTCTGTATAGAGCAAGCCAGTTATTGTGTCTCTTGGACCTCTATTGACTCTCTGGGGAGAAAGACTTTTCATAGCTCATAGCTTGGGTGGGGGTCTGGCTTCCTACTAGCTCTGTGCTGATACAACACTGACCAGGAGAGATAGGATATGTCCTTACTGCTACGTGTTAGGTTCCTCCAACATCATGGGTGGTGTGGATAAAGTCCTGATCACCACCAACCATCCTCTGACACCACCCAGCTGGAAGGATAGGAACTGGTGGGCATGGAAGTCCAGTCTCCTCATGTTATTCTCATTGACTATGGGGAGGCGTGGACCATTGTTATATGCTGGGTGGGTATGAGGAACCTAACTTCCACTTCATTCCTCTGACATCACCCAGAAGGGAGTAAGATTGTTCACTTGGAGTACAGATGTTTTTCTGTGCGGATTGGCTGGAATAGAGCATTATCATCTAAAATTTTCTGTCTTTTGAATAGAGCAAGCCGGTTGTTGAGTCTCTTGGAATTTCTGATTTGGCATGTTTTTTCTCTAGCACTGATCTAGGATATGAGAGGCAGAAAGGAAACCCAGGCACATCCCTGCTGTGTTGTTCTTAGGGGAATTCCTGCTGGTCTACCTCCTTTCCACCATTTAGAATCTCCTCATACTCACTGTGCATATAGTACCAGTGGTTTTTACCTGTGCTTTGCAGGAGAACTAGGGAAAAGTATGTCATCTCCATTTTTCCAGGGGCAGAAGCATCAGTTGTAATATAATTGTCAGATTAGGTTTACTATTTGTGAATATTTTCATTATGTGGATTTCTTACTCTTTTTCTCTAAGTTTCTGGCATTCGTTTCTTTGCATATTTCAGAAGAATTATATGGCAGGTTTTTTCACATTCCATACAATTAATTGGCTGCTTCCTGCTGGTTCTTGTTCCTGAGGGTATTCTCTAACCAGAGGATATGCTTGAGCCAAGCAGAGAAGGCTAGAGTTACAGCTATACTCATGCTTTTGAGAGTGGCCCTGAGGAAAGAAGACGTGGAAGTCTATGCATAGATCCTCCAGCTGCCTTACCATTTTTGTAAGTCAGCTCTGAGGTATCATCTACATAATCTACCAAAGGTGCCAACTACCTTAAGTTCAAATTGCCTACAGCACTAACATACTAGTAAATGTCCCCCATGTTGGTATTTTCCCTTCCCTGTATTACTTCCTCATTCCCAGTACTCTTGCCTGAAAAATCCCGTGGACAGAGGAACCTGGTAGGCTATAGTCCAAAGGGTTGCAAAGAGTCAGACAGGACTGAGCAACTAAGCATACATATATACTATTTAATGTTTGATGAGGCTTGTCATCACTCTGGGCTTCCCAGGTGTTGCTAGTGGCAAAGAATCTGATTGCCAATACAGGAGACACAAGAGACACAGGTTTGATGCCAGGGTTGGAAGATCCCTTGGAGTAGGAAATGACAACATGCTCCAGTGTTCTTATTTGGAAAATTCCATGGGCAGGGAAGCCTGGTGGGCTACAGTCCATGGGGCCGCAAAGAGTTGGACATGACTGAGCAACTGAGCACACACAACACCCACGCTGGGTTTAGAATCTTCTCTCAAACTATGTGCTCTCCAATGTTGTCAAGGTGGTCTATTTATGGAAGCTGCTAAGGCATGTCTACCTCTAAATCAAGGTATTTATGAAATCTTTAGTGCTTCTTTTTGGCTTTTTCTTTTCTTTTTTTTTTGACAGAGCGCTGGATTTTAGTTTCCCAAACAGGGATTGAACCTGGGCCATGGCAAAGAAAGCACAAGTCCTAACTGCTAGATCACCAGAGATTTCCCCTCTTTTTGACATTCTTGATTGCTTTTCTACCATGACTGACTCACTTTTCTCCCCTGATTCTGGCTCTTTTTGATTTTAGCTACTATTGTTGAATTATGAATTAAATCTATTCTTCATTGAGTCTATGAGTCAAAAAGAAAATGAGTACTCTTCTTTCAGCCTATTCTCCCCATTTCCTTTTCATTTTTGGTAATTGTATTGTTTTGCATTGTCAATACATCCAGTCTTATGTAATATTATTTACCCATTTCCAGAAATTTTAGTCTCAGTTCTACAACTAAATCAGTCCTCATCCTAGACTTTATGGTAAGTTTCTTCAATCATTTTTTTGATTCTAAAGCTTTTCTCTAATAAGTTTTATAAGAAGTTCTCATGGGAAAAGTAGTCCCTCAGTTCGTCCCATTTTTGGACTCATTTATTTGTTGACTTTAATAATTAAAACTTTTTTTGCTGTATGTTAAAATGCATAGATTAAATTTTATAATTTTTAACATCTTGAAGATCATTCTATGTGATTTCTGCTATAAAATGTTGCTATACAGAAATCTGATGCTAATCTTATTTTTATTAACCTTATGGTATGGTGACCTTATAGTTTATTATCCAAAGTAGAATACTTAAAAAAAATAAAAGAGGGTGTTATTAATTACAACAATAGGACAACTTATAACAATAGGACAACAGATTATTTTTTCATGGAATGAGTATATATAGGTTCTAAAATGTTTACTAGGCATTCTCTTCATGTTAACCATACTGGATCAAATTTTGTAGGTACTTAATATATCCTTCAAATATGGATCAATTTGTATCTACAAATCTTTTTATCAGGAAATTTTCCTTGAATTATAGTTTTAAATATTTGTTCTGTCCCATTGTTTTGTTTTTCTTCATTGGAGCCATCAATTAGATGTTTGTTGGATGTTGCTTGTTTGACGCTGCCTGCTGGCCAGCACTGAGAAAAGGTCACAGGGCAGCACAGCACCTAGATTTCAGCCCAGCTTGTCTCGCTCTGTTCATCTCCCTCTCGCTCACTCTCGTATCTCTCTATTTCCCTCTATTGTCCTTCCTGTCTCCCTCTCTCTCCCCTGCTTTCATCCCTCTGTCTCTGCTTCCCTCTCTGTTTTCTCCCTCTTTCTGTCTCTCTCTGCTTTTCTCTTTGTTTCTGTTTGCCTTTGTTGTTGTCTCCCTTTTCCTCCTCTCCCTCTTTTTCTGTCTCTGTTTTTCTCTATTTCTCTCCCTGTGTCTCTGTTTTCTCTCTCTGTGCCTCTCTCTCCATCTCAGCTTCTAATTCTGTCTCTCCTCTGTCTCTGTCGCCCCAGCTCGGTGCTGAGTTTATACATCCACAGGAATCTCAGCAGATATTCTCGGGTTTCTGCAGCTACACAGGTGAATGAACAGTTATCTTTTATCTGCTCTGTGTTCAACCTTTTGAAAGTCAGCAAGATTCTCCAGGGCCAGACCAGCTATCAGATTTTACAGTATTCAAAAGTCATTACCCAGTGATCCTTGGAAAGAAGGAATGTTGTACCTCTGCTTTGAAATTCTAAAGAGAAAGTCAACTCACTGGCCATGATAATTTACACACATTTGGATGCATAATAAAATTGTATTCATGACCACGGAATTGTTACCTATACTGATGTTTTAATTAATTAATTTATTTATTTTACTTTACAACATTGTATTGGTTTTGCCATACATTGACTTGAATCCACCATGGGTGTACATGTGTTCCCCATCCTGAACCCCCCTCCCACCTCCCTCCCTATCCCATCCCTCTGGGTCATCCCAGTGCATCAGCCCCGAGCATCCTGTATCATGCATCAAATCTGGACTGTCGATTTGTTTCACATATGATAATTTACATGTTTCAATGCCATTCTCCCAAATCCTCCCACCCTCGCCCTCTCCCACAGAGTATACTACCCAGAGCAACCTATAGATTCAATGCAATCCCTATCAAGCTACCAATGATATTTTTCAGAGAACTAGAAAAATAATTTCACAATTTGTATGGAAATACAAAAAACCTCGAATAGCCAAAGCAATCTTGAGAAGGAAGAATGGAACTGGAGGAATCAAGCTGCCTGACTTCAGTCTCTACTACAAAGCCACAGTCATCAAGACAGTGTGGTACTGGCACAAAGACAGAAATATAGATCAATGGAAGAAAATAGAAACCCCAGAGATAAATATATTGATGTTTTAGAAAAACATCAGAACTCATTTCTTCCTAGTGCAAAATTCTACAATAATTTAGTATGACAAAAATAATGCTTTATTGATGTAAATAATGGAATGAATAACATGATCAATGGTCCATTCACCATCGTCTTGTTATTGTTAACTCAGTAAAGAGGATTTCTGATTGTTTTCAAACTGCTACAAACATTGAGTTGCCCCAGACTTTAAGATTTAATGCCCAAGGTAGCTATTCTAACCTGCTGGTGGCTATGGCATCTGGTAAAAATGATGAGGAAATTGGAAGTAGCGGGTAGTTGTGAATTAGGAGGCACTATTATATATTTGGAAAGAAGCAGAAACCAGACCAAGGAATAGTTTGCAGAATGGTGAGGAACTCTCCAGGGAGAGAATAAATGTATTGGATTGGGTTGGACTTGTTTGAGGAGTATGAGATGGGAATTAACCACAGAAAAATATACAATGTGGAAAAAAGAAAAAAACTGGCAGAGGAAAGGAAACAAAAACAACAATAATAACCACATGAGTAGAACTTGACATTATTCTCAATACCCACTGGAAAGGAAATAATGGTGAAAGTCAAGTCTTCCTAGGAACAAACAAGGATGACAAAATAGCACAGTGAGCTGCTGTCCACCAGGTGTTACCGGGCTTAGAGTAGGGCATGAATGTATAGAAACACACAGTTGGAGAAAATAAAAACTGGATCAGACTAGGCTCATTGACTGGACACTGTCTGCTTTAGTTCTGGAGGGTCTTACTCACAAAGACCAGGAGACATGACATTAACACATAGGATTTGTCAGTAACACAAACCTAAGAGAGTCCCAGAGAGGCCATAAAATGTAATCCAGAGACCTTACTAGCTAACACTAATCACAAGGCCAAAAGCAGGAAGAGCAGGGCACCTGGGCTTTGTAAGCAGGACTTCTGTCTGATTCCGAACACATTCTTAACCTCACCCTGTGGTAGCCTCCACACTGTAAAAGGAGACAAAGTCACCTCCTGGAAAACCTTTGTGAGAAATAGATAATCTAATACATGAGGTTCCTGGGGGAATTTCAGACCTGTGCATACTGCATGGTAGCTACTAAGGGTGATTAGAAATTAACTAGGACACATAGGTAGCAGAGTCAAAAACTTTAATTCCACTAAAACTCAGACATACAGAGAAAATGTGTTGTCTTTCTTTACATTAGAACTGGAAACAGAGGGCTTTGGCTTGGTTGTATCTGGCACTGGATGCAAAACTGAACATTCCCACTCATCCTTGCTACTTCTTGTCATTTTGTATTTTTTTAAAACTAGCCATCAGCCTTGTACTAGGAATTCTAGCCAGGGACCTTAGGCAAGAAAATGAAACAAAATGCACACAGAATGGAAATTTTATGTATTTAAAAAACCCTAAGAAATCAGATAAAAAATTGACTAGAACTAATGAATGAGTTCCCCAAGGTTTCAGGATAAAAGTCACCAGTTTCCCAGGTGGAGTTAGTGGTAAAGAATCTGCCTGCCAATGTAGGAGATACAAGAGATGCAGGTTCAATCCCTAGGTCAGGAAGATCCTCTGGAGGAGGAAATGGCAACCCAGTGTTCTTGCCTTGAAAATTCTGAGGACAGAGGAGCCTGGTGGGCTACAGTCCATGGGGTGCAGAGAGCCAGACATGACTGAGCAACTAAGCAGCAGAATACTAAGCAACAGCAGCAATGGTCAATTCACAATTAAATTAAGAAAACAATTTCATTTACAGCGGCATCAAAAATAATCAAGTCTTTAGGACTATATTTAGTGAAAGAAGTGTAAGACCTATACACTGAAAACTATAAAATGTCAAAATAAATGAAAGAGGACCTAGATAAATATATATCCTATATTCATGGATTAGAAGATTCAGTAATGGTAAGATGATTCAGTTCAGTTCAGTTCAGTCACTCAGTCGTGTCCGACTCTTCGAGAACCCATGAATCACAGCACGCCAGGCCTCCCTGTCCATCACAAACTCTCAGAGTTCACTCAAACTCATGCCCATCGAGTCGGTGATGCCATCCAGCTACCTCATCCTCTGTCACTCCCTTCTCCTCCTGTCCCCAATCCTTCCCAGCATCAGTGTCTTTTCCAATGAGTCAACTCTTTGCATGAGGTGGCCAAAGTACTGGAGTTTCAGCTTCAGCATCAGTCCTTCCAATGAACACCTAGGAGTGATCTCCTTTAGGATGGACTGGTTGGATCTCCTTGCAGTCCAAGGGACTCTCAAGAGTCTTCTCCAACATCACAATTCAAAATCATCAATTTTTCGGCGCTCAGCTTTCCTCACAGTCCAACTCTCACATCCATACACGACCACTGGAAAAACCATAGCCTTGACCAGACTGACCTTTGTTGGCAAAGTAATGTCTCTGCTTTTTAATATGCTGTCTAGGTTGGTTATAACTTTCCTTCCAAGGAGTAAGCATCTTTTAATTTCATGGCTGCAGTCACCATCTGCAGTGATTTTGGAGCCCCCAAAAATAAAGTCTGACACTGTTTCCACTGTCTCCCCATCTATTTCCCATGAGGTGATGGAACCAGATGCCATGATCTTACTTTTCTGAATGTTAAGCTTTAAGCCAACTTTTTCGGTAATACTCCCCAAATTGCTTTATAGATTCAACACGATCCTCAATAAAATACCAGCTACCTTTTCAATAAATTGACCAGCTTATTCAAAATCCAAATGAAATTGCAAGGAATATGGTCCAGTCAAAACAATCTTGAGGAAAAAAATTGGAGGACTTGGGACAACTGGACATCCTCATGCAAAAGAAAAAAAAATGATTTAAACTATTTATGCCAGGTACAAAAATTATTCTAAATTGATCATAAATGAAAATGCAAGAGCTAAGCATGTAAAATTCTTAGGAAAAAAAGATAGGAGTAAGCCTCCATGAACTTATGTTAGACAATGACTTTTTGATAAAACACTAAAAGCACAAACAACAAATTTTACTTATTTTTAAGACAATAGTTTTCTTGGATTAGTCACATTTTAAGCCTCCATACTGATATTAAATATATTTATCCAAATATCAAGGTTGAAATTATATCACTCGCACTCTGGTGGGAATTACACTGTTACTCTAGAAACCACAGCAGGATAGTAGTCTATAGGTTGAGACCCTAATTCTGGAAGACTTGGTGAGACCACGAGGAAGATTCTATTCTATGTGTATTTTCTACTTGTTTATATATATATATATTTTCTGTTCCTTGTTTACACAAGTAATCATTTAAGACAAAAAACATGGTTTTTAATTTAAATCTCTTCAGAAGGCTGCTCATCATACTGGAGAGTTAGAAAGCTGTCCTCAGTTATTGGCCTGCTTGTAATTTGAACAAATTTGAACCTGCATTCACTACAAAGGCTGGTTTGCCTTTCATTATCATTTGATCTCTCATGTGGGGAAAAGCATTGCTGCAGCCTGCAAGCATTAGAATTTTTAATATTTGCCTAAGGATGTTAGAAGGTGGGGTATTGAATGACAATTCACAGACAAATATAGATAATTTAGCTCCTTATTTCACAGTCTTGGGTTGTCCAATATTTATTGCTAACCACATACTTAGTCAAGCATATTCTTTCCTGGTAATTTGTTGTTGATGTTCAGTCTCTAAATCATGTCTGACTCTTTGTGACCCCATGGACTACAGCATGTAAGGCTCCTTTGTCCATAAGATTATCCAGACAAGAATATTACTTATATAGTATATTGACTTGCAGCACTGTAGAAGTTTAAAGTATACAGCACAATGATTTGACTTACATATATCATAAAATGATTATCACAATCATCTTCACAATCATGAAATAAAAATGTCACAAGAAAAATATTTATCAATTTTAAAGGTGATATTGGAAAAAGTAGAAATTGACATGTAAAAGATCAGGATAAGTTTTTTGTGACTTCATTCTCTTATTCATTCTTAATTTATTTATTTTGCTTTGCTTGCTTCAAACTTTTCTTCTGCAGCCACTTCCCTCAGCCTTCTTAGACTTGAAGAGAGTTAGGGCCTGGCTCTGGATTAGTCTTTGGCTTAAGGTACCATTGTAGTGGGTCTGATTTTCTCTCCAGACCACTCACTTAGCAATATCAACAATAAGACTGTTTCACTTTCTTACCATTCTCAAGTTCACTGTAGTAACACCCTTCATTTCCTTTAAGAACTTTTCCTTTGCATTTATAACTTGTCTAACTATTTGACTCAAGTGGCCTGGCTATTGGCCCCTGTTGGCTTTTGACATGCCTTCCTCATTTAGCTTAACATTTCTAGCCTTTGAATTAAGATTTTTGCAAACCTTCCTTTCACCTGAACACTTAGGGTCCATTGAAGGGTTATTAATAGATCTACTTTCAATATTCTTGTGTCTTAGGAAATAGGGAGGCCTGAGAAGAGGAAGAAAGTCAGGGCAATGACCAGTCAGTACAGCCATCAGAACATACACAATATTCAGGGATTAAATTCAGTCTTACCTTTGCTTGGTTTGTGGCTCCTCCAAACAATTACGATAGTAACATCAAAGATCACTAGATTACTGATCACAGATACCCATAGCAACAACATAATGAAAAATATTTGAAATATTGTGAAAATTACAAAAATGTGACAGACACACAAAGTGAGTGCTGTTGGAAAATTGGTAGTGACAGACTTACTTGACCCAGGGTTGCCACAAACCTTCAGTTTTGTTAAAAAAAAATGCAATATCTGTGAAGCACAATAAAGTGAAGGGCAATAAAATGGAATATGCCTGTAAACACTCTCTCCTGTAAACTTACACAGAATGTTGTATGTTGACAAGCTATGTTGGCAATGTTTGTTTCACAACATTGTGAATATGTCTTATTTATTGTTGCATAAATAAATATGTCTTGTTTATTGTTGCATCCTTGAAGTATCTAATCTAGCAGAACTGCTTGGCTCAGCAAATGATCCATTAATGTTTGTTGCAATGAATAGACAGAAGAAAATAATGGAAAAAGTTGCCTTCTGTTGAAGCAAGAAACCATGCATTCATAAATAACAAAGGCAATAGGAGACAGCAAAAAATGACTTACTCATGTGCTGATACTCATGTACCAAACACATATGGTACATATTACATGTGTTTTTTAACCATGAGAAAGGGGGAAATTCATTTAATAAACATTCATTAACCATTTACTCACTATCAGACAGAACGCCAGGAATAAATCAGGCCTGGTTCCTGCTGCCCTGGAATGTGGTGGGAGACGTAAATCAATCACTTACCTCGTTTGACAAATGCTCACTGAGTACCAGCTTTGAAGACCAGCACTGAAGACTTATTGAGGTGATATGCCCTCACCTCAAGGCAATTATGCTCTTGCAGTTTCAATAGTTATTACTGGCGAGTACTTCATGCTAGAGCAAGATTTATGATGAACTTGATATGTTTTAAGAGTTGTATAGAAGACTTTTTAAATTATCATTATTAATATGAAGAATAAACCAAGGCAGGGATTCATTAGAATGGAGTTTGAGAGCAAGAAGAAACATAACCGCCAAGGGGACTGGAAGTGGGGGAGTTGGGCCAATACCGTTGCAAGGATTGTAAGGAGCTCATGTAGTGAAGTGCCTGAAATGACTTCTGGGTCTGCAGGGCTATTGTGAATTCTGGGATTGAGAGGAGCTGTGATAAAACAGTGCTTTTGGACATTCGTCTTCTTGTTTTATGGCCTGGGCTTCACACATGAGCAGTGTCCTGTGTGTGTGAATTTGAGACATCATGAGCCAGAAGAACTTGTTTGAAACAAACAAAATAATAGCCCCTGAAAGAACATCCTGACCAGCTGCTGCTTATGGTTATAAAACCTGAGTGAAATAAGCCTGGTAGATTACAGGGTCTTAGAATTGGGGCGCTTGAGCAGCAGCCTGCTGGTAAACGGATCTGCTATGGGACAAAGTCAAGGCTTCTTTGCAGGTCAGTGAAGGTCTCCATGACCCTGCCTTTTCCTCCAGCCTCATTTCTTATAGAAACAGACTGTATTATAAGTTTTGACCATGATAACTTTCAATTATTTAGTTCTCCAAGATCACCATGCATTTTCTCGCCTAGAAATTGGCCAAATTTTTCCTGGAGCCACCCTCTTATTTCATAACCATGAAACTTTTATTTAACTTTTAAACTAAGTTTTGGGATAACACTTTCTTCTAAGTCTTTTTCTGACAACCTAGGGAAAAATTGGTGTTGCCAAATTTATGTATTCATTTTTATACTGTGTTGAATTATATAGTTGGCTTTATGGTGTCTTATTGTAACTGTTTGCTTACACATGCTCTTGGCTTGTGACCAGAACAGTGATGATATATCCTATGTATTTTAATAATCTTAGCAAATTAGCACAAGGCCTGGACATCTAGAAATCTTTATTATTTTTTGTTGTATAAATGAATGAGTGAGTCACGGCTTGGATGACCAATATTTTTTTGGTTGGATGGTATACAGGATTCCTAGATGAGGTTGTTTATAAAAGTTCAGGGCACAATAGAGTTCCAGTACTTTGAGGAAATTCACTGATATTTTGGAAAACAGAATCAGCATGCAATAAGACTTTCACACCTCAGTGGAGAAATGCTTCATTTTAAGTAGACAAATAGCATTATCAGAGTTATATTGCTTAATAATTTTGATTACTGTGGCTCAATATATTAAAAAAAGAATGACCTACAAAAAATTTATGGATAACTTCAAGGAAAAATAAGATACCTTATTTTTGGAGAAGGATTTTTAGGGATCGCTAAAAAGTTTATCACAAAAGGAAAAAATTGTACTGGTACCACTTCTTGCCGTGTTGTAAGCAACCCAGCTTTAGTAATGTCCTATTTTTCCTACAGAAAATACAGGATCTCGCATTGTGGGGCTAGATGCCAATGCAGACAAATGATCAGCAGATAGGGAGCAAGTTGTTCTACGTACTTCAAGTAACTTCTCTCATTCCAGCGAATAAAGCAAAAAAAAAAAAAAAAAAAATCAAGCTAGCACAGAGTATAACTAGAGACAAACAACTGAGTGGCAGTGGCAGAAATAGAAACTGAAAATGAAGCAGTGACAATGTGAAAAAAGTGCCCGTCCCACGGATGCCATGCTGTACAACCATTCAGAAATTATTAGGAGGAGGTTTTCCAGCCAAACATTTGCAAGTCTCTGTCTCATGTGAAATTTTTATAAAAACTGGTCTTATTATGAAACCCTTGGAGACAGGGTCTCTGTACAGAGAAAATATGATTGAAGGATGACCTTCACATCCCCCTGGAGACTTCTTAGTTCCAGACCAGATCTACATGTGGACCTGAGCATGTTGGCTGCCCCATAGCTCCCCCAGTCCTACAGGGGCTTCTGCTCCTAGGCCATTTACCAGCAGCACCGCATCCCTCATCCTCCCCATGCAGTTCTATGGAAACTTTACAGTACGTATAAATATTTTATTTATTTATTGGTTTTAGGCAAAATCAAAATGCCTCTGCTGTAAAAACACCTGGGTGAAGTCAGCTGTGTCTGGGTATGCATCCCTCTATGGACTCTTGAAGTCAAAGTCTATTTCTCAGACCCCTAGCCCTTCCCACTGGACATCTGATTTTGGACCTTCCACTGCCTCTGCACAGTCATGTGGACACCTGGGCCATCATGTGGGGTCCCAACTCCAAAGAAGGGCGGGCTCACACATCTGTCATCATTTTGATGTCCATCTCAAATCATTTTAAGAAGAAATCAGGATACAGATAATAATAAAAGATGTAGACCTTTCTGCATTATTTATATTTTAAGATAAAAAAATGGCATTCAAAATTATAAGTGAAGGTATGATCTTGAGTAAGCAATTTTATCTCTTATTGTTATTCTAGACATCACATATATACAGTTTACCCTTGAACAACACAGCTTTGACATGCAGGTATCAACTTACATGTGACTTTTTTTCCCAAAGATACATACCATGGTACTACCTGATCTGTGGTTGGTTGAATTTGTGGATGTGGAAATTTCAGATATGGAAGACAGACTATAAAGTTATACCTGGACTTCGACTGCAGGAAGGGTTGGTGCCCCAGCCCCCATGTTGTTCAAGGGTCAACTGTACTGCATTTATTTATCACACAGTTATTTTAATATAGATATAAATTTATTAAATGCAAGCTTATAATTGACTGCAGTCATGAAATTAAAAGATGCTTGCTCTTTGGAAAGAAAGCTATGACAACTTAGCATATTAAAAACCAGAGACATTAGTTTGCCAACAAACTTCTGTCTGGTCAAAGCTATGGCTTTTCCGTAGTCATGTATGGATGTGAGAGTTGAACTATAAAGAAGGCTGAGCACCAAAGAATTGATGCTTTACAATTGTGGTGCTGAAGAAGACTCGAGAGTCCCTTGGACTGCAAGAAGGTCAAACCAGTCAATCCTAAAGGAAATCAACCCTGAATATTCATTCTAAGGATGCTGAAGCTGAAGCACCAACACTCTGGCCACCTGATATGAAAAACTGACTCATTGAAAAGACCCAGATGCTGGGAAAGATTGAAGGCAGGAGGATAAGGGGATGACAGTGGATGAGATGGTTGGATATCATCACCAACTCAACGGACATGAGTTTGAGCAAACCCCCGGAGATGGTGAAGGACAGGGAAGCTTGGCATGCTGCAGTCCTTGCGGTTGCAGAGTCAGACACGACTGAGCAACTGAACAGCAATAGCAATTGATTATAGGATATTCTGGAAAAGGTGAACCTATAAGGACAGTAAGAATATGAGTAATTGGCAGTGGTTGGGGACTAGTAGAATGGATGAAACCTAGTGAAGTTTTAGGACAGTAAAACTATGTTATTTGGTACTATAATGATCAATAACTTGACACTGCTGATTTGTTAAAACCCAGAAGTTTATTGCAGGAAGAGTGAATTTCAAAGTGGCAGTCAGGTTTCTTACTGTTGGAGTGGGAATTTATAGGTAATTCAGCAAAGGCAGATAGAATGATTCATGTAGTAGAGAATTAAAGATGTCAGTATAAATTCATGTTTAGCTTAACACAGATACGGATATTTACATATAGAAATATCTATAGATACATGTATATACATAGCATTATACAAACACACATTTCCTTGCTCCATCAGACATTAGGGTCCAGAAGCAGTGACACCCTAGAAGCAGCATCACCAAGATCTTGGTTTTATTTAAGAGCAAGTAATAAGAATCCAGTGAAACTAGATTTAGATAAAAGGTTTTGGGTAAAAATAATAAATTCCAAGCCTTTGAGAGATTCAGTTAGTATGTATTCGTACAAACACACCAGGAGGGTGACCACTCCACTGTGGGTTGTGCTCTGAAATCGGATGACCCAACTTTTAATTCCAGATTTTCTGTATTTTAGCTGTCTGTCCTTGAATCATGTGCAGAAACTCTTGAAGCCTCACTGCAAATTGAAATCATAGCAGTGCCTATGGGTTTGGCTGTTGTGAAGACCATAGGTGCATATGCTGGTATGTCAGACTCATCATCCCATCGTCACTGAATCAAGTGCCTCAGTTAGGGACTGGATGACTATGATCAGAAAAAACAGATAAATGACTCCTGTTCTGAAGGTCAGGTAAGTACTCAATAATATGCTTGTTAATATTAAGTGCCATATGAATGTTTCAACCCTCTTCAAATTCATATGTTGAAATCCTAATGCCCAATGTGATGGTATTCAGGGGTGGGGCTTTTGAGAGGTGATGTGTCATGAGAGTGGAGCCCTTAGGAACAGGGTTAATGCTTTTATAAAAGGGACCTGACAGAACTCCCTAGCACCTTCTACCATATGAAGGCAAAGAAGGCAGTCAGCAAGCAGTCTGCAACCCAGAAAGGGGTGCTTGCCAGAGCCCAGTCATGCTGGCATCCTGATCTCAGACTTCAGCCTCCAGAACTATGAGAAATAAATACCTGTCATTCAGCCCCCCAGTCTGTGGTATTTTGTTACAGCAGCTCAAACAGACTAAGACATTGAGCTTTAAAATTTATTAAATTCATTTTTTATTGTTTAATAAACGTTACCACTTGACCTAGTATTTGAATGTAACGGCTGTTAATTAACACTTTACAGCGTGGCTTGACAATGTGCAGTATGTAACTACATAAATGAAATGGTCGTCAGAGAGTTTGAAACTTGCTGAGGAAATAAAATACTAAGTGACTAGAAGCTTGAGAATATAAACTTTCAGGAAATTGGAAATTCAAACTAAATTGGTTTCACGGTGATGAGTTTTGTGGTTCCCACTGCAGGCATCTCACACCGAGGGCAGGGGTGGAGTCTTCTTCCCAGGGCTCTCCCGCCACTGCCCTACTGTGCTCCTGCCCTTAGGCTGGGAGTGAAACAATGACAGGAGTTTCAGAGCAGCTCACTTCAGTGCAATACGACTCCCAGAAGAAGGGAGGCCAGCTTTTTAAATTTAGTTTTTATTTTATATTGGAGCATAGTTGGTTTATAACATTATGTTAGTTACAGGTATACAGAGAAGTGTTTCAGTTATAAATATATATGTTGTTATTTAGTCACTCAGCTGTGTCCAACTCTGCAATCCCATGCACTGTAGCCCACCAGGCTCCTCTGTCCATGGGATTGCCCAGATAAGAGTACTGGAGTGAATTGCCATTTCCTTCTCCAGGGGATCTTCCCGACCCAGGGATCGAGCCCGTATCTCCTGCATTGACAGGTGGATTCTTTACCACTGAGTCACCTGGGAAGCACATACATATACATATATCCTTTCTTTTTCAGATTCTTTCCCACATAGATAATTAAGAATATTGAGTAGAACTCCTCTGCTATACAGTAAGTGATTGCTGATTATTTATTTTATATATAATAGTGTGTATATGTTCATCTCAAACTCCTAATTTATCCCTCTTCCCCCTCCTTTCCTCTTAGGTAACCATAATTTTTTTTTTTGAAGTCTGCGAGTCTATTTCATTACTAAATTCATTTGTATCATTTTTTTTAAGTGATAAGTGATATCATATGATATTTGTCTTTGTATGACTTACTTCATGTAGTATAGTAATCTCTAGGTTCATCCATGTTGCTGCAAATGGCATTATTTCATCCTTTTTTAAGGCTGAGTTATATTCCATTGTGTATATGTACCACATCTTCTTTATCCATTTCTCTGTCAATGGAAATTTAGCTTTCTTCTGTGTCTCAACTATTGTAAACAGTGCAGCAATGAATGTTAAGGTGCATGTATCTTTTTGAATTACAGTTTTCTCTGGGCATATGTCCAGGGGTTGGATTGATGGATCATATAGTAGTTCTATTTTTAGTTTTTGGAGGAACCTCCATATTGTTCTTCATGATGACTGCACCAACTTATATTCCCACCAACAATGTAGAAGGGTTCCCTTTGCTGCACATCCTTCAGTTTGTATTGTTTGTAAACTTTTTGATGATGGTCATTCTGACCAGTGTGAGATGATACCTCATTTCTGTAGAGGAAGAAACATTTTCCCAGAGTATTCAGAATCTTGCTGTTTCAATTCGTTGCCAGATTTTATCAGTGTGTACTTTTCTGAACAACCCCCATCTCTGGGGGGAAATCAAAGCAGAGAGAGGCTTCAGCTTGCTCCTCTCAGGCCAGGTACAACAATGCATGATTGGGGCTGTCATAGTGATAGAGCCCACTGGCAGGAGTGTCCAGACCTCTTTGCTTGCTGATTATGGAGGTAGCTCATTTCTTAGGATATAGGACACCCAGCATTCATACACTCATACTGCTTCTCATTTCACATTAAAAATGTCAGCCTCTAAATGAACACACTCATTTTTTAGCTTAATGGAGAATCCCAAAGACTTCATCCAAAAAATCAAGTTGATAATCTGGCTTGGTTGAGATCCCACTCTCTCTGTCTTACTAGAATTTGGTCTTTAGTGAGTTCTGAATAAATAGCCTTTGCTAGTTCTTATTTTCTTGGTCTTTGTTTACCTCCACAAATGTGACACAGGACATCTTTCTGCTAGTCAAGACTCAAGCAAAGCCTAGACAAGACTCAAGACAAGAAGGCAGACTTCACAGTGTCAAATTAGAGTCTCTATATTGGATTCTCAAATGGGAAACTCATAAATATCTTTTACTACTTACTCTAATTTGCCTTTAAGTTTCTGTCACTTGCTACTCAAAACACCAGTGCTGATATAGAAACTAAAATTGGGCTTTGAGACTTCCCTGGTCTTAGTCCAGTGGCTGAGACTCTGTGCTCCCAAAGCAGGGGGACTGGGTTTGATCCCTGGTCAGAGAACTAGATCCTACATGCCACAACTAAAAGTTCATGTGCCATAATTAAAGACCCTTTGTGCCATCACTAAGGCCTAGAGTAGCCAAATAAATAAATTAAAATATTTAAAAATAGGCTTTGGAGATGTTCGCATAGTAAACTATAAAATGTCAAGCTAACTGAATGGAGGATACAGGGCAGGGGCAGTAAGGACCCTGTTTATTCTAGTTGTGAAACAGGCTCAAGCATTGTACCATGTGTCAAAGTGCCGCTGCTTTTAGGAATGTGGTGGAAACATTCAGGATGTTAGTGCGAAGGTAAACTGCATGAGAAATTAGGAGATGATTGTATTCAAGTAATTGCAATAGGGATAACAATCAATAATAAAAAAGGAGGATTTTAAGGCAGTCAAGCAAGAGTCATCTGTGAGTCTTGTCAGAATCATGAGGAAGCATTACTATGAACAAAACTAGTGGAGGTGATGGAATTCCAGTTGAGCTATTTCAAATCCTAAAAGATGATGCTGTGAAAGTGCTGCACTTAATATGCCAGCAAATTTGGAAAACTCAGCAGTGGCCACAGGACTGGGAAAGGTCAGTTTCCATTCCAACCCCAAAGAAAGACAATGCCAAAGAATGTTCAAACTACCACACAAGTTTGCTCATCTCACACACACTAGCAAAGTAATGGTCAAAATTCTCCAAGTTAGGCTTCAACAGTACATGAACCATGAACTTCCAGATGTTTAGGCTGGATTTAGAAAAAGCAGAGGAACCAGAGATCAATTTGCCAACATCCGTTGGATCATCAAAAAAGCTAGAGAGTTCCAGAAAATAATCTACTTCTCCTTCATTGACTACACTAAAGCCTTTGACTGTGTGGATCACAACAAACTGGAAAATTCTTAAATAGGTGGGAATACCAGACCACCTGACCTGCCTCCTGAGAAATCTGTATGCAGGTCAAGAAGCAGCAATTAGAACCAGACATGGAGCAACAGACTGATTTCAAAATAAGAAAGGATTATATCATGGCTGTATATTCTCACCTGGCTTACTTAACTTATATGCACAGTACATCATGCAAAATGCTGGACTGGATGAAGCACAAGCTGGAATCAAGATTGCCCAGAGAAATATCAATAACTTCAGATATTGTGCTCGCTTCAGCAGCACATATACTAAAATAACCTCAGGTATGCAGATGACACCACCCTTATGGCAGAAAGTGAAGAAGAACTAAAGAGCCTCTTGATGAAAGTGAAAAAGGAGAGTGAAAAAGTTGGCTTAAAACTCAACATTCAGAAAACTAAGATCATGGCATCCAGTCCAATCACTTCATGTCAAAGAGATGGGGAAACGGTGGAAACAGTGAGGACATTATCTTTTTGGGCTGCCGCATCACTGCATATGGTGACTGCAGCCATGAAATGAAAAGATGCTAGCTCCTTGAAAGGAAAGCCATGATCAACCTAGACAGCATATTAGAAAGCAGAGACATTGCTTTGCCAACAAAGTTCCATCTAGTCAAAGCTATGGTTTTTCCACTGGTCATGTATGGATGTGAGAGTTGGACTATAGAGAAAGCTGAGTGCTGAAGAATTGATGCTTTTGAACTGTGGTGTTGGATAAGACTCTTGAGAGTCCCTTGGACTGCAAGGAGATCCAACCAGTCCATCCTAAAGGAGATCAGTCCTGAATATTCACTGGAAAGACTGATGCTGAAGGTGAAACTCCAGTACTGTGGCCACCTGATGTGAAGAACTGACTCACTCGAAAAGACCCTGATGCTGGGAAAGATTGAAGGCCGGAGGAAAAGGGGATGACAGAGGATGAGATGGTTGGATGGTATCACTGACTCAATGGGCATGAATTTGAATAAGCTCTGGGAGTTGGTAATGGACAGAGAAGCCTGGCATACTACAGTCCATGTGGTTGCAAAGAGTCAGACAGGACTGAATGACCTGAACTGAATGTCTACACAACTGCATATGGAGAGAAAGGGAAGAAGGAGAAGGAGAAGAAAAGGGAAGGGACAGGAGGACAGGACAAGAGAGGAGAGGAAGCAAGGCCAGAGAGTGGGAGGGAAGGGGAAAGAACCAAAGAACAATTTTCCTAGAGGCCATGAAAAATATACTTTTGCATTTATTTGGCTTCAGTTGGTTTGCAAAATGATTCCCAAGCCCTCTGATGAGGGGAAGGGTGACCTACATTAAGTTTCATCCTGCCCCAGGGGCTGAGAAGGAGTTTGGCTTTCTTGAGCAAGTAGGCTCCGTGGCGGCAGGGTCCATACCTGAACAACTAAAGAAGAAAATGAAAACTGTCCTAACATTTTGTCTTTCGAGACAGTTTTTAAACTTGTACATGTTAAATAACTCAACTTTAAAACTCTGTCATTAACCACCTAGAAGGATTTTGAATAGGAAAAGGTGCCATGTCTAGTTTCCCATTTTCAGAGGAAGTCCCTCTAGCATTGTTACAGATGGAAGCATTTCAGTTTCTAAATATAGCCAGTTATTATTTACACATGGGGTGATCCATGGGACTCTGGGACACACAGATTTTTCTTGTGAAACAATAGATGTTGCCTAAGGCTTCTGAAGTCTATCCACATTTAGTTTGTTGTTACAAATTTAGAGGAAGAAAAAAAACCTGTAAATAATCAAATCCTTGCAAACTACTTTGGTAAATTTCAGATTCTGTTGTTAGATGTTTCCTTATAGGTACTAAAAAATTATAAAGGACACAATTACTATTATAGGATTGTGTTATTATTTATATTTTTTAATAAAAGAATTTTGATCATGAAAATGAATATATTCATATTTTTTTTGTACATTCACTAGTTTAGAAAACTAGCAAATGACCAGCATCAACAATTAAAATAAAGATTTCTCTCTACTGATATCTCCAATACTTTGGCCACCTGATGCAAAGAACTGACTCACTGGAAAAAACTGATGCTGGGAAAAATTAAAGGCAGAAGGAGAAGGACATGGCAGAGGATGAGTTGGTTGGTTGACATCACTGACTTGATGGACATCAGTTTGAGCAAGTTCCAGGAGCTGGCAACTGACAAGGAATCCTGGTGGGATGCAGTCCATGGGGTCTCAAAGAGTCAGACATGACTGAGTGACTAAACTGAAAAATAAAAGAAAAAATATTATTGAAAAGAAATGGAAAATAATTTCAAATCTCTATATCAATGACAACTTGAAGAAAAAAAAAAAGAGTCATTCATGTCCGACTCTTTGTGACCCCACGGACTGTAGCCTGCTAGGCTCCTTTGTCCATGGAATTCTCTAGGCAGGAATACTAAAACTATTTTTGTGGCTGTATCTGGGGAAGTAGCAGATTCCAACTATAAGCAGTAAGGCATGTACATATAATACATAATAAAGCATAGCATGAAGTTGAGACCTTTAAGTTGTGTATACTTAGCAAAAATTATTTCCATGTTTATCTTATTTGGAGGCCATAATATGTTTATCTTTTTTCCCTCCTTCACAGATGTGTGCATTCATGATGTACATAAAACAGATGGAAAATAAAAATAAATGCTGAGTTTCTGGTTTTGTGCTATGTGTCACATTGCTCCCAGATGCTCAGGCAGGCCTCAGCTGGCTTCACCAGAATGAGTATGGTAGTTTGCTGTCATCAGCATGCTTTGTGTTAAGCATCCTCCAAAACACCTCCCATCTTCCTTCTCTAGCTCCTGAGAAGAAAAGCCTCTTCCCCCTTCTCAATATCCAAGATTGCTTCTGAAATCCTGTTAAACTTGTTATCTTAAAGAAGCATGAAGTTTAGCATTTCTAGATCATCTGTAATTTGTCAGGGGCTGCAGTAACTGAAGGGGTTTTAGAGACGAAGTAAATACAGCACATGTCCTCCGGGACATCACAGACTGGGGGTGGAGGGTATCTTGGTGCACAGAGTAACTGTTGTGAGCTAAGTCAGGGCACAGAGAATAGAGGATCCTGGAGGCTGCTCCGAGTTGTAGGAGATAATGGAGGGTTTTATTTCTGAGAAAAGATGAGATAAAGTAAAAAGCCAAGTTTAGAGAGAAAGGTAGGAAGTATTCACCCCTTCTCTTGCTCCTGAGAAGAACAGTCTCTGCCCCCTTCTCTATATCATACAAGATTGCTTCTGAAATTCTTTTAAATTTTTTACCTTAAAGAAGCATGACGTTTAGCATTTCTAGATCATCTGTAATTTGTCAGGGTCTTCAGCAGCTACACAGAAGAACTATACAAAAAAGATCTTCACAACCCAGATAATCACGATGGTGTAATCACTCACCTACAGCCAGACATCCTAGAATGCAAAGTCAAGTGGACCTTAGGAAGCATCACTATGAGCAAAGCTAGTGGAGGTGATGGAATTCCAGTTTAGCTATTTCAAATCCTAAAAGATGATGCTCTGAAAGTGCTGCACTCAATATGATACCAAATTTGGAAAACTCAGCAGTGACCGCAGGACTGGAAAAGGTCAGTTTTCATTCCAATTCCAAAGAAAGGCAATACCAAAGAATGCTCAAATTACCCGACAATTGCACTCATCTCACATTCTAACAAAATAATGCTCAAAATTCTCCAAGCCAGGCTTCAACAGTATGTGAACCGTGAACTCCCAGATGTTCAAACTGGTTTTAGAAAAGGCAGAGAAACCAGAGATCAAATTGCCAACATCCATTGGATCATCGAAAAGCAAGAGAGTTTCAGAAAAACATCTGCTTCTACTTTATTGACTATGCCAAAGACTTTGACTGTGTGGATCACAACAAACTGTGGAAAATTCTGAAAGAGATGGGACTATCAGACCACCTGACCTGCCTCCTGAGAAACCTGTATGCAGGTCAGGAAGAAACAGCTAGAACTGGACATGGAACAACAGACAGGTCCCAAACAGGAAAAGGAATACGTCAAGGCTGTATATTGTCACCCTGCTTATTTAACTTCTATGCAGAGTACATCATGTGAAATGCTGGATTGGATGAAGCACAAGCTGAAATCAAGATTACCAGGAGAAATATCAATAACCTCAGATATGCAGATAACACCACCCTTATGGCAGAAAGCGAAGAAAAACTAAAGATCTTGTTGATGAAAGTGAAAGAGGAGTGTGAAAAAGTTGGCTTAAGACACAACATTAAGAAAACTAAGATCATGGCATCTGGTCCCATCACTTCATGGCAAAAAGATGGGGAAACAGTGGAAACAGTGACAGAGTTTATTTTTTTGGGCTCCCAAATCACTGCAGATGGTGATTGCAGCCATGAAATTAAAAGACGCTTGTTCCTTGGAAGAAAAGTTATGACCAACCTAGATAGCATATTAAAAAGTAGAGACATTACTTTGCCAACAAAGCACCATCTAGTCAAAGCTATGGTTTTTCCAGTAGTCATGGATGGATGTGAGAGTTGGACTATAAAGAAAGCTGAGCGCTGAAGAATTAATGCTTTTGAACTGTGATGTTGGAGAAGACTCTTGAGAGTCCCTTGGAGCAAGGAGATCCAACCAGTCCATCTTCAAGGAAATCAGTCCTGAATATTCATTGGAAGGACTGATGCAGAAGCTGAAACTCCAATATTTTAGCCACCTGATATGAAGAACTGATTCATTTGAAAAGACCCTGATGCTGGCAAAGATTGAAGGCAGGAGGTGAAGGGGACGACAGAGGATGAGATGGTTGGATGGCGTCACCGACTCAAGGGACATGAGTTTGGGTAATCCCCGGGAGTTGGTGACGGACAGGGATGCCTGGCATTCTGCAGTTCATGGGGTTGCAAAGAGTTGGACAAGACTGAGGAACTGAACTGAACTGAATTCAGTTGCTAATTCACCCATACTTTCAACAGATATTATGGATAAGTGTGGACTACTTAGAATGTTTTTCTGAGACTGGGAAGCTAAGTGACACTGGGAGGAATATTAACGACACATATTGAGGGGCTAACAGTCCAGCTGGGAAACCTCATTTTAAAATAGCAGACAATCGGAGACAGTCCAAGGGTTGTGCATGTAATTGGAGTGGAGGGCCCAGAAAGTGATAATAAGTGTGAAGTAAGAGGAAGATCTTCACAGAAGAAATGTCCAGTAAGAAGAACAGTTATGGATGGGGGAGATTATTTTACTGAAAGACTCTGCCTCAGAACAACTTGGCTAACCATAATAGGGCCTAAAGGTGTTGTACTAAGAGTAATTGGTCAAAATAGCAAACTCTGTTTGATGGCTATTGTGGAAAAATACAACCTTCTCTATTACTATTTGTTTAATTTCATTAGTTACTTTATTCCAGCTTTATCTTTTGAATGTTGACTAAGCACTAGAGCCTGTATTGCTGAAACTTGGCCTCTGTTCACCAGTACCAAATAGAAATGCAGAGACAGAGTTTGGATGAACTAGAAAACAGTAGCTTTTTAAGCAGGGCACAGCAGGCTAATGCCCTCAAGACTGTATGACCCACCCTGGAAAGGGTAGTGAGGAGTCTTATAGTGCCGGGCATAATTAGCTCCTGGACATTCTTCTGATTGGTTGGTGGCGAAGTAATTGGGAGTCAGCATCATCAGCCTTCTGGTTCCAACCTGTCTGGGGTCTACATATTTCTGGGCAGCACAGTTAAGTTATTCCACCTGTTGGGGGTTTCAATATCTGCAAAACAGCTCAAAAGACATGGCTTAGAATATCATCTATAGTCTTTGAGTAAGAATTAAAGGTCCTTGATCTTCTTTAATGGCCAAAGTATGATTTTGTCTTGCTTGACTGTTTTCCAATCTGCCTTTTATCACTTATCTGATTAAATTTATTCTTTGACTAAAGTATTTCTACAGACCAAAGACAGGGCAGAAGACATGGAGGAGGGTGTCTATTCTGGGAAAGTCTCATAGTGCCCCCCTCAGTTACAACTGTTCCAGGCCTTAGGCATGTCAATAGATAAAAGAGACTACCTGCTTTCATAAAATGAATTTTAGGCAGGAGGAAAATATGAAAATAGGAGTTGATATAAAAATATTTTGCATTTGTTATTTCATCAGTTAGAAAGAGGAATTAAAAGGAATGAATTAGTACTCACCAGACACTAATTAGCAGTCTTCCCTGATAGCTCAGTTGGTAAAGAATTCACCTGCAATGTAGGAGACCTCGGTTCGATTCCTGGGACAGGAAGATCTGCTGGAGAATGGATAGGCTACCCACTCCAGTTTCTTGGGCTTCCCTGGTGGCCCAGCTGGTTAAAGTCCACCTGCAATGTGAGAGACCTGGGTTTGATCCCTGAGTTGGGAAGATCCCCTGGAGAAGGGAACGGCCACCCACTCCAGTATTCTGGCCTGGAGAATTCCATGGACTGTATAGTCCATGGGGGTCACAAAGAGTCAGACATGACTAAGCAACTTTCACTTCACCCAGAGACACTAATTATATGCCAATCTTAGTGACTTTAAGTTATTGCAGTTTATATTCAGTACATCTTAAGGTATAGGTGTTATTATTGTGACTTACCCAAGTGACTCAGCGCATAAAGAATCTGCCTTCAATGCAGGAAACGCAGGTTTAATCCCTGGGTTGGGAAGATCCCCTAGAGGAGGGCATGGCAACCCACTCCAATATTCTTACCTGGAGAATCCCATGGATGGAGGAGCCTGGCAGACTACAGTCCATAGGGTCATGAAGAGTCAGATATAACTAAAGTGACTAAGCATGCATACATCCTGACTTATAGTAGGAGAAATTAAACTAAGCCTCAGATAGGTGTATTAATCTAGAAAGCAATATCACTAAAAGAACGTTCATCAGGGTTACAGGATATAAGATCAACATAATACAGTGAGGGAGCGAGAAGCCACCACTTACAATGGAAACAGAACTGTGGGTTAATCCACAAATAAGGCAACACAGGGTTTGCAAAAACATTGCAAAGAAAATTGATAACATGTTACTAGGTATATTAAAGAATATTTTAATTAATATTATGATAGTCCATATTAAAGTATAGTAAGAGCCAAAGTCACAAAGATATTGCTGGTGCCTAATTCATTTGTAAAGGGCTTCCCTGGTGACTCAGTGGTAAAGAATCCTCCTGCCAGTGTCAGAGACCAGGGTTTGATCCCTGAATTGGGAAGACATCCTGGAGGAGGAAATGGCAACTCACTCCAGTATTCTTTCCTGGAAGTCTTATGGACAGAGGAGCCTGGCAGTCTACAGATCCATGGGGTTACAAAAGAGCCTGACCCAACTTAGCAGCTAAATAATAACAGCAACAAAAATCCACCTATGATCCAGAATTAGTACACATGCATTTTAAAACATACATAGAATAGCAAAATGCCTAGAAGAGACCTAAAGTTTAAAAAAAGGTTGGACAAGGAAGGTGGACTTAATCTGATGTACATCAAGATAATTTTGAGGCCATAATAAGATTAACTGAAACATGCGGAGACTGACACATTAATCAATGAAACAGAATCAAGAAAAAGAGATTTTATAAATTAAATTGGTTATAATTGAATTTCATGTTAAACTTTTTAAAGCTGCAATCAGATACATTTACTGGGAAAAACAAAAATTTTGAATGTGAAGTTTCATATGTAAGAAAGATTCATGAAGAGTCAAAGATTTTTTACACACTAAAAGCTTTCATAGAGTACATAGAATATATTTCATGATCTTCTATAAAGGAAAGGATGCCTTAGCTCAAGTATAAAAAGCAGAACTCACGCAGAAAGAGAAGGAAAATTTAGTCTAGACCAAAAACTTATACTTTTGAAAAATACCCTGTAAAGAAAGTGAAAAATAGTATGTAGCATGCACCAGTTAGGGAAAAGATACTTGCAACATATATAATAAACTGATCAACTTCTAAAAGATCTTCAGTTTTGCTAGTATCAGGGACATAGAAACTCAGCCAGTATTTAGAAACCTTTCCCCACAAATCAGATTGACAGAAATACAAAAATGTGATACTACCAAATGCTGCTGAGCATATGGGCACTTATTCTTCTTGCTTGAGGCCCCATAGTGTGGTCCAGCTTTGGAGAGCAACTTAGAACTATCCAGGAAGTTTGAAGGGCACATACCCTACATCAGGCTCATAGAGACATCCTGCAGTGAGTCTTGCCCACAGCAGCACTGATGTTAAGTGTGACATTGTAAACCATAAACCTTGGGAACAATCCAAATGACCCATCATTGGAGAAAGGTTCTGTGTTCAGTACTAAGAAAGCATTAGGCTCCTTAATGCCTCCTCTGCTTATCCATCTTGTGACATTTGTCTCCTTGTGTCCAGAGCCATGTTGTTCAAGGAAGGTCCAGCTCCCAGGGACAAAGAGTGGGGTGGCTTGGCAAGACTTTACACCCAGAGTAGTCACTGCTTCTTTCAGGGCTGGGACTCTGACTACTGTGTTACTGCCCACTTGATGGTTTTGTGTTTTGGTAAGCAGGTGGTGGGATGCTGAGGATGTGGAAGACAGAAGATAATGAACTCAGTTTGAAAGTGTTGTTCTTGATGGGCCCATGCATCTCATGAGAGATTTTCAATAAGCCCTAGGGTCTGTGGGTTTGGAGCTCAGCAGAAGGTCTTGAGACACAAGCTAAATGTGGGAACCACTAACATAAGGTGGGGGCAAGTATAAATGATTGTTAGAAGTCATAGTTTGAAAACAATTGCAAGACATATTAACTTTTGTGTTTGTGTCCTGATGGAAAGGCTTGTGCAATTTTGACAAGTCTTTGGATTTTACCCTTTTGGCCACAGACTAACAGTCTTTGGCCACCTGATGCAAAGAACTGACTCTAGCCCACTAGGTTCTTCTGTCCATGAGATTTTCCAGGCAAGAATACTGGAGTGGGTTGCCATTTCCCCCTCCAGGGGATCTTCCTGACCCAGGGATCAAACCTGAGTCTCTTGCATCTTCTCCATTAGCAGGCATTAGCAGGCAGATTGTTTACCACTGTGCCACTTAGGAAGCCCAATTATCATCGAAACTTCAGTTATTTATCAGTTTCTTGAAAGTGAAAGTTAGTTGCTCAGTCGTGTCTGACTCTTTACAACCCCATGGACTGTAGCCCTCTGTCCATTGGACTCTTTGGGTAAGAATACTGGAGTGGGTTGCCATTCCTTTCTTCAGTGGATATTGCCAACCCAGGAATCAAGCCCAGTTCTCACACATTGCAAGCAGATTCTTTACCATCTGAGTCACCAGGGAAGACCGTCAGTTCCATAGGTGTAGATCTCCAAAATAATTTTCTAGAAAAAAATTCAAATAATAGATGCTGACAAGGCCAGTGCAATACCTCATCTGTTGTAAACTTGAGAAAAGAAAATTTTTGATAGGGTAAAAAGAAGCCTCTTCAAACACTCCCTGTAGTGCTGCACCCCAGAAGACTTGTCTGATATAATCCCAAGAGCTTTGTTCACGCACACCAAGGGCTTCCTCTGTGGTGGTGTCTCAGGACAAGTGGAGCATATTGAGAAAAGACCCAGGTAGTGGAAAGAACCCAGGTTTGGGAATCAGGCAATCCAGCTTCCACCTCCACCCAGCCAGGTACCCATGCATGAATCACTTTCTTTCCACAAGACTCATAGATCAAGAGTTAGAATTACATGAATTTCAGGAACTAGATCTTAATGTGTCTGTCTTCCTTCTTCTTAGCAAATAGTGATGAAAACTCTGCTCCGCTATGAGCTGGATATTGTAATAGGTATTTTCTTATATGATGGATGATGTGATTGGATTTTCCCTCTCTCCAGCTCTTCTTTCTCTTTTCCCGTCTCCTTCTTTCTTGAGAAATCAAGTATCACATACAGAGGAAATACTCAACTCACGATGCTTTCTTCAGTTAACTGGGCTTCCAGAAGGCAACCCATAGGATAGTTACCAACCATCTGATCTCAGGTGTCTTACATTTCTGAGAGTCACAAACTGAAACAAACTCAAGGCTGAATCCCTTCCTTCCAGTCATCCCAAGATCCTGGGTTGAGGAGACACTATTTTGAGGCTAAACACCCTAAATTAAGTGCTTTTGAACCATTCAAACTTTATTCTATTAAAATAACATCCTCAGCTAAGGGCATCTTTAGGAAAGTACATGCAAACATAGCCTCTGATTACAGGAGACACTATTGTCTCATCTTCCAGCTCTTCAGTTTTTGCATAAGTGATATATTCATTCAAACATATAGATTTTCATGACAGGACCCAAGATGGAGAATTCTTTGAGTCAATCTAGGTTTGTTGGTAAAGTAGAGCAAATATAAGCATTTATATATTAAGTGTATGTGATATATATTTTTTAATTTATTAATACTTATTAAAGTGGGCTTACTGGGTGGCTCAGTAGTAAAGAATCTTACTTTAATGGAGGAGACGCAGGAGATGCAGTTTGCATCCCTAGCTCGGGAAGAGCCCCTGGAGTAAATCATGGCAACCCACTCCAGTTTCTTGTCTGGAGAGTCTCATGGACAGAGGAGCCTGGTGGGCTACAGTCTTTGGGGTCACAGAGTTGGACACAACTTAGTGACTGAAAGTGCATGCGCACACAATACTTATTAGGTATTTATCAGTGCATTTTCTTATGAAAATGGTCCCAGATTTCACTTCATATTTTAACAGAAATACATCCAAATAAAGTGTACAGAGCAATGGGAATATTCAAATATACAACATATCATCCTCATTCTTGATGCTATTAAAATAAAAAAGTAAAAACAGTTACTGTTTAGCATATATCCTAAGTGCCAGACACTGTGCAAAGTGCTTTGTCTCTGCCATTGTTCATCCCACACAACTTGTATGCAGGACGATATTTTTATCACTTCTGTTAAAGAAGAGGTCCTTGGGTCAGGTGTACAGATATAAATATAGAATGCCACCTTACATGTTTTTCTGTTTATTTATTTTTTTGCTTTCCCTTTTAAAAATACTTAATTGAAGCTTAGTTGGTTTACAATGTTGTGTGAGTTTCTGTTGTATGGCAAAGTGATTCAGTTTTACATACATAAACATTCTTTTTATATTCTTTTCCACTATGGTTTATCACAGGATGTTGAATATAGTTCCTTATGCCATAGAGTAGGACCTTGCTGTTTATCCCTTCTACATATAATAGTTTTCATCTGTTAACTCAAACTCTCAATCCATCCCTCCCTCAGCACCCACCTTAAGTTTGAATTTCAGAAAAACAACAGATCATTTTTCATATAAGAATGCCCCACACATTGGGGATATACTGATTTAAAAAAAACTGTCTTCTTTGGTCTGAGATTTAAATTTACCTGGGTCTTGTATTTCATCTAGAAACCTACGCTCAGAACCGCAATTTGAATTTCTCTGTCCTATATCACCCAGCGTGCTTTAGTGAAAAGTTGAGATTTGACTTGTTTGATTCTAAAGTCCATTCTTTATTACATTCAAGTCTATTTCCCTTTAAAATGGAAATAAGTCTATACAAATCTGAAATCTAAATAAAGAAAAAGACCTGATCTTCAGACAATGTTTCTGTCTTTGTATTTTAATGGTTAAAATAATCCACATCTCTGGGTCTCTGATGTTGAAAGCTGCCTGTGGGCTTCATTCCATTTTTTTTTTTTTTCTGCATGTCGTCTATGAGGTCACTATCTTTCACATTTAAAGTTAATTCCAGATGTCCTTTTCTTTTTCTGTAAACTATAAAAAATATTATTCTTTTCTATGAGGCTTTGATGATTACATCAAAACCAATGGGTTTTCTGAAAATGAGCAATTCAGTACAAGGATGGGTTGGCCCTGCCTCACCAGGATTTATGGGCTGGGAATGTTTGTCCTCTGGGGGGATTTGGGGAGGTCCCACAGTGACTCTGAGACCAATTTCCTGGTGCCCTATGCTAGGAAAGTCATCCTGTCCAGTTGGCTGAAAGGGGACTGTGGTTGTGATCTTGGATGAAGTAAAAGCAACAACAGCAGCAGCAGGAATCTTGCCTCTTCTAAGTTTGAATTTTAAATCTTTGAAAGTAAATCTTAGCGTAATTTTATTTAACTGGATTAGACCTTCTCAAGTCTAACCTTTATCTTTTTATCTATTTTCTCCCATGTCATAGCATAGCCTTCTGATGCTTCTGTGAATCTTGCTTTATGGAGGATGGCGTGGTGTTGATAGAGGTATTTTGCCTGATAGGTTTTGCATAGATCTGTTACTATGGACTAAATCATGCCCCTTATCCCCCAAATCCTTATGTTGAAACCTACCAGTGGGATTGTATCTGGAGATAGGGATTTTAGAATGTCATCATGAGGATAGGACCCTCATCTGATAAAATTGGTGTCTTTATAAGACGAAAGACTTATAAATAAGACTTTCTTATTTATGCTCTATATGCTTACCCGACAGTCTTATCCTTAGGCTGTATCTCTATTCAAGACTAAATTGATATACTTCTTTATTCATTTTTCTTTGGTTTCTTCTTTTCTCCAAGAGATGTTTATTGAGTTTCTGTTCAGTGTTAGGTGCTATGTTTGGTTATGGCTTAAACTATATCAAAGAATAGGATCTATCATTTATGAAATAAAAAAAAACCATATTCTGAGTTATACATTCTTTATATAATTAAGAAAAAATTAGTTATTTCTTCCCAATATCCTAGAAAGAGATATGTATTATAGTCCCTTTTTATTAGTGATGAAGCAGGTCCATTTTTTCAAAACCAGAATTTATTGGATCCAGAATCAGAACCTGATGTGAATGACTCAAATTTCCCCTATGGTGTTGGAATGGACCAACATTCAGGCAGAAAGCAATGTGTCAAAAAGGAGGGGGGAAATCCAAAACACAAAGAGAGGAAGAATCTTTGTAATTCTCTTTTATTTTTCCACTTAAATCTCCACTGACTGGCCAAAGAGGGCAAGAGAAAGAGGAGGCGCGATTTGCTGTGTTTTTCTCCCTGCAGGTGTGTCTTCTGTGTTAGCCGCTCAGTCATGTCCGACTCTTCGTGACCCCACGGACTGAGCCCACCAGGCTCCTCTGTTCATGGGATTCTCCAAGCAAGAATACTGGAGTGGGTTGCCATTTCCTTCTCCAGGGGATCCTCCCAACCCAGGGATTGAACCCGTGTCTCTTATGTCTTCCACATAAGACATGTCTTCTTTACCACTAGCGCTACTTGGGAAGCTTGGTAATAGTGTATCCTAACTACAAGAAAATGTACTTATTGGGTCTTATGACTCTGTCTCAGAAGACTCTAATTTGAAAACATTTTATAAACTATAATAGCATCCACCACTCTCCTCCTTCAGATAGTAACAGTTTCCTTGCCACTAGTGTATGAGCCAATGCAAAGCTCATTTCCCTGATTTGTAAAATTGGGATAAGAATACAGATCCTACAGGATTACTTTGAGTTGAGAGTTAAAAATGTACTTGAAAATGCTGTTGCAACCTGTGAGCTATCCACTCATTGAGGGTGAAACACCGGATATTTCTTCATTCAAACATTACCCTCGTGGAGCTGTGAAAAAGAAACAATGATTTCATCCTGTTCAGTCACTGTTAGGCTTGATGGGATAGTAGATAAAAGAAAAACAAAAAGGATTTGAAGTGTAGGAAGTATGCATTTCCTCTTTATGGTTATTAATTTGTCTGATTCTTTCTATGCAGACACTTAACTGTTTAGTCAGACCATAAATCATTGTGTCATTCCCTGGGTTCCTGTAAAGATGGAGCTGATGGCTTGAGGGCTTGCCTTTTACTTGGCTCTCTAACTTTGAAAGGCTGTGTCTACGTGCAGGGTAAAATATACAACTGGAACATGGAGGTATCACTGACTTATTCCTGGCACCAGGCCTCTAATTGGAAAAACTGGAAATTATTAGAAGGTTTCAGTACACTTTAAAAGCATATTAAGTCCTAAGTTACTGGATTCTGAATCTAGGGACAGTAATATGCTTGGGTATTTATTAAATCCTAACTTGCTTCTTTCCATTTACCTTTCTTAGTCCCTAATAAATGTGACTAAAATGTGATCATTATAATTATTATATATAAGAACATGGAATGAGTTGCTTTGGATCAAGTGAGTTTTTCAGCACTGGTTATTCCCAGAAAGACACTCTGAGTGATGCATGTTTAAGATATTCTCTAGATGCATCCTGCAGTTCAGCCCAACATATAGAGTTGCTTTAAGATGTCAACTAGGCCTTGATACCAAGCAGCCATCACAACCTAAAAGTGAGCCTGTAGCACTGAATCCAGTAGAATTTACTCAAGCCTTAGCTTTTGACCACTTGCCTTCTCCACATATGTCCCACATTCCAACCCACTCTCGATTATTCTGGCTACAGTTCTAAAAAAATTATATCATCAATTATGAAAAATCTCATCAGTACTTTGCATCATAAAAGTGAATTTCCATCCCTTCTCTGTGGTTTCTATTATGATCAGGTCCTCTGTCTTGAGTAATACTTTGTCCCTATAAAGTCTACTGTAGGCAAAGTCTCCCACTAGTACATGGATTCTTTTTCTCTGGGTGACCAGGACCCTAAACAGATGACCCACACTGAATTTAGGATTCATGATTCTAAATCAGGTATATTATTAACTCATTTGCATTATTCACTTACACAAGTGTTCTTTCCAAGGGAAAGAGCAGACTCACTAGGCCAGGAACAGTTGGAAATCTATCTTTTCATCTAACAGCAAGTGACATTGGTA
This sequence comes from Cervus elaphus, assembly GCF_910594005.1. Lineage (NCBI taxonomy): Eukaryota > Metazoa > Chordata > Mammalia > Artiodactyla > Cervidae > Cervus > Cervus elaphus. Next base: position 82,647,870 of record NC_057832.1, read on the forward strand.
ATTTATGTGATGAATCTGGTACATGATTTTGTAATTTGCAAAATAATGTTCATTATCCCTACAATCTAAAGTTGTATAATATAATAAGGAACAGAAGAAGAAGTCAATGGAGATGAGAAAGTCAAACAACACTTTTTTCACGTACATTTCTTGCATCTCTGACCAGTCCTGGGGATCCCAGACGGAGCAAGTCATGCCTTATGCAATTAGGCATCATCAGTAACCAATGCAATCTTGAGGAGAAGATGCAGTCATCCATTCAAAGTATGTCTGTTGTCAAATGAGCAAGCTCTCTATTGTGCCATTGCTTTGTGAGAACAAGGGATCTGCTTCTTTATTAGGCCAAGGGTTCCATATGCTGTCCTCTAATTCTTTCTGGCATCTTTGGTTGCTTGGTCATGTTTCCTTTCCAAGGGCTTTATATTTAGCTATGTCTCTATAGCTTATCTGCAGTGTCTTAAGGCCTTACTATAGACAACCCATCTACAACAGAAATGGTGTAAATGGTGCAAGTATAATGCATTTTAGCCTTTCCCTCTCCCTGTCTATCAGAGGGTTTGACTTTGTCAGATAAGTGTTATTTTTTTCTGCCACACTCCTTTACTCTGTCAGTTATGCTCTTATTGACAAGCTCCTTCTTTGGGCACCTCTGATTAATATTCAGATAATGGGAAATGGTAGAGTGATAAAATCAAGTTCTTCTGAAAAAGGGCATCCACAGAAGAAGAACAGCAACCCTTAAAGGTCTACAGTTCTATGACTTGGAGAAGCTCAATTAAGTGATGATTGGACAGAGAAACACCAGGCAGGAGGCAGTGACTAGGGGGGTTGTGTTCCCAGGAGAGCAGGAGCGATCCGTGAACTTGCCTTCCCTTGTATACCTGGATGGCCTTTCTCTTCTTTAAGAACTTGAATAAGGACTGGGAATTTGGTTTGGAGTAAGCTCCCTAAACGTTCTTCAGTGGTCAAGATTTATTCTCATCGTCTCCTGAGTGATACAGAGGAGAAGCCCCAAATGTTCTGGGGTCCAGAAAACTTCTGTGTGATGGGACTGTTTCCCTGGCAACATCAGTGAAGGTCCTATGGAGACTGGAGAGCCTTCTCCTGGGCTCCCTTTGACAAAAGTTCTGCTCAGTAGCTGGAGTCTGTATTTCAAAGCACAAGCCATACAACTGTAAGATATACTGCCCCACAAATGAGCCAGGTGTCTCCTTATCCCAAGTGATGTTGGCAGATATGTATGAGTCCTGCTTTCCATTGCAGACCACTATTTTCTTCTATTTCATCCCTCTTCTTAAATGAGGCTAATAGTACTTTACCTGGCCTTCTTTTACCTCCTCCACCCCAAACTTTACAGTTCCCTCTTCTGGACATCTTCTATGACACCACAAGCGTGGTCTACATACTTTTCTCCCTAAAAAAAAAGCTTTGCACTCCTCAATGAAGGGAATAGTTCTCATTCCCTCATTATTCCCAGGTCCAGTACGCTCACTCTGTAGGTGTTAACATGTCCGCCTTTCCTGTCCTTATTTCCACCCACTGAGAAGCAAAAAGCCCTAGAAATATATTCTGCACCTTGTTGAGTACAGTCTCTTTAAAATGCTACCACCATAGCTGTGGGTGAGACAAAAGCTGAGTTCTTTTATTCTTTATGTGGAAAGGAATACCCACCTCGACTGGGTCTTGCTGGCACCTTAGAGGAGAAGGGAGAAGTAGGATATTTATTGAGACTTCATAGTCTCGGGTAAGCAAGGTCTTTTCATGCAGAATTTTGGTCAGGACTGATCAAAGGTCATGATACAATAGTTTGGGATGGGTGGACACAGCAAGAAGAGGAGTTTGTGGGAAGGAATTCAAAGAGTCTCGGGTAAAAGCTATCAGATGATGCTTTAATTGAAGAGAGCTCTTCCAGGAAGCTCCTGGAATGGACAATAAGGTTGTTTGCAGCATGAATCTTTCTGAGTAAGAGTTTCCTGGAATAATAAACATGTGCTGATGAAGACAGTGTGTCAGTTGTGTTTCTGTAGGAAAGATGCTGTGTGGGGATGTGGATCCAGTTTTCAGCTCTCACTCCATATCTGCATTACGGGAGCAAACTCCAAACAAAGCACCTTCCTGGGAGCCACGGGGATTTATGTTACTCATGTAATTGAATACACTTGAGAGTTAATGCTTAACATTTCCAGTGAAAATGAACCTTGAATAGCCAATGACTGTAATTTCTTTTACATTTTGCTCAGACATGAAGAGGGTAAAGAGAGGGTTGGGAGAAATAAAGCAAAAAGATGAATATTTTTCTTGAAATTAAATCCTAATTATCCTTCTGTAATGTAAACCTGGCCAGGTTGTTCCCTTATGTGAAGAACATGCTGCACACCCCATAACCATCACATTATTATGAGAGTAAAACCCAAACTCGAGCAAGGCATTGGGGCTTCTTCACCACCTCCCTTTGCTAAGTTTGCAGCTCAGCCTCAGCATCCCTAATGGAAAAAGGTGTTTTAGTGTCTCCAGTCACAAGGTGTAATAGGCTATGTCTTCATTCGTGGCGCCTGCTTCTTCTGTCTGGATAGCTTTTCAAACAGACCCTCACACTTTCCTGTGAAGTGCAGCTTAACTCCTCATCTGCCAGGCCCCCTCACATTTGTACATATTTTCATCACAACCCCCAGGGCACAATAATGGGGATTTCTTATGTATCCTCAGCCTAAGAGTGAACAAAATGTATCATTCATTTCAGCAACTCAGCCTGTTTAAAAAGGAAATGGTCATTGTTTTGGACCTCAAAATGTAAGCTAGAGTTGACCATGAAAATAAAGGAATGGGAATGTACATTTGACATGGCTTCATCAGTGTGTACAAAGGTGTGAGAGTAGACCCTTAAGGAAGAGGGTGGGACTGGCCGAACATTGAACATGTGAAGGAGTAGTTGACAAAGCAAGCAGGGTCTTGATTTTGTAGAACCATATGACATGCTAAAACTTTCAGTATTTGGCCTGTAAAGAAACAAAGAACTACCATGGAAACAAAAACAACAGTTTTTACAAGTGATTTTCCCCCTTGCTATTTAGGAATAATGAAGTGACTTGTTCACGTAATTATCAAATCACCAGCAACACCCTTGACTGAGGCCAATGTATGCTAAGGGATAAAATAATGGTGAATCACAGGGTCATTTTCAGAATTTCTTGCCTGGCCTTCTAACGGCCATGATCTTCATTATAACAACGTTTGCTACTGTTAATGGAAACCTAAATCTGTTAGCTCTCGTGTCAGACAGTGATGTTCCAAGATTAAAAAATGCAAGGTCCCTGGCTATGGGATCTAAAAAGCACTGTGTGGTCATGAAAATAATCCATGTGGGACACAAGCCAGAGATTCTTTAATCCCGTGCCGGAGACATTGAGGCTGCAGCTTGGGATTCATGCCTGGGTCTTGAGGCCCATCAGTGCTTGAGTATAGAGACACAGGCCAAGAATGGCTTGGCAAACCAACAGAGGAGTGGACCAACAGGATGTGTTTGGGAGCAATGGTTCTGGGTGGATGGGAAAGACTATGTAGAAGAAAGATAGGTTCGGTCAACTGGTAAAAGAGAAGTGGCTGCTATGTTAAGAAGTTTGGGCTTTACCTGGTGGATCTGGGGTTTTCAACCACTTGTCATGATCCAGGGTGAGTCATGAAAAGATGTTATTAGGCCACAATAAGATTTAAGATAAAAGAGAATGCAATATGGTACTTCCATGGTGGTCTAGTGGTTAAGAACCTGCTTTGCAATGCAGGGGACATAGGTTTGATCCTTGGTGAAGAACTGAGATTCTCCCTGCCTCAGAGTAACTAAGTCCATGCACTTGAACTGCTGAGCCTGTGCACCACAACTAGAGAGACCACACACTGCAACAAAAGGTCCCACGCGAGGCAAGGGTGCTCCCGGGTGCTACAGCTAAGATCTGGGCAGCTAAACAAATAAATAAATATAGTTTGTATTTAAAAAAAAAAAAAGAGAGAGAATACAATAGAATAAATTACACTGAAATAGAAGATGTCAAAGATCTTTGCAAACAGCCTGAAAGCATTGCTTTTTCAAAGTTTTGTTTCAGTTTCCACATCTGCATGTTTCCATTTTGTGTTGCCATGCTCACCTGTTTCTGCATCTGGGTCTCCCATGTCTGTGTGTTTCCATGTCCACGTCTTTCCTTGTCTACATGTGGGTCTGCATGTTTCCGGGGTTTGTGTTTCTACCTCTCCATTCTCCTGTGTCTGCACCTTTCCCATATCTTCACATTTCCTCTGTCTTTCCATGCCTTTGTGTCTCCACATCTGTTTGTTTCCATGTCTATGTGTTCCAGTTTCCATGTCTGCATGTTCCTATGAGAGTGTTTCCTAAGTCTTCACGTTTCCATTTCTGCATATTTCCATGTCTATGTGTTTCCCATTGACTGCATGTTTCCACATCTACATTTCCCATGTCTATGTGCTTTCACATCTGAGTGAATCCAATTTCTGAGTGTTTCTGCATTTGTGTTTGTTTTGACATCTGCATTTTCATGTCTGTGTACTCCTGCACATTTGAGCATGCAAGTGTTGGTGAAGATTATTTGGAAGCCACTTGGGAAGAATTGATGCTTTTGAACTGTGGTGTTGGAGAAGAGTCTTGAGAGTCCCTTGGACTGCAAGGAGATCCAACCAGTCCATCCTAAAGGCAGTCAGTCCTGGGTGTTCATTGGAAGGACTGATGCTGAAGCTGAAACTCCAATACTTCGGCCACCTCATGCAAAGAGTTGACTCGTTGGAAAAGACCCTGATGCTGGGAGGGATTGGGGGCAGGAGGAGAAGGAGACGACAGAGGATGAGATGGCTGGATGGCGTCACCGACTCGATGGACATGTGTTTGAGTAAACTCTGGGAGTTGGTGATGGACAGGGAGGCCTGGCGTGCTGAGATTCATGGGGTGGCAAAGAGTCGGACATGACTGAGTGACTGAACTGAACTGAACTGAACTGGGAAAAGAAGACAAATTCACAAGAGTTTTCAATGGTACAGGAAGAGCCATAAATATGCTAATTAAAGAACAGAAAAATTAAAACAACATCAAAAAATAATCAAAGCAAAAGTGGCTATATTAATATCTGATAAAATAGACTCCATAGAAAATAAAAATTACTAAGACAAAGAGGCAATTACACATGATTAAAAAAATGAATCCACCAGGAAGACATGACAATCCAAATGTGTACACACTAACCAGGAGAGCGTCAAAATGCATGAAACAAAAATGGATAGAACTGAAATAATAAATAGCAATCCCACAATGATAGTTGGAAAACTGAACATCTTCCTCTCAGAAGTCAACAGAACTACTAGACAGAAAATCAACAGAAATATGGAAGATCTGAACAACAAAATCAACCAATAGGATTTAGTCAAAATTAAGAACATGCCACTTGACCTGGCATAGCAAAAGACATCTTTTTCTCGAGATTACCAAAATAGACCATGTCTTGAGGTGTGAAGCAAATCTCAACACATGAATATAATTAGAGTTCTACAGAATGTGTTTTCTAACCATAATAGTATCAAAGTAGAAATTGATAGCATAAAGAAAGACCAGAAAATCTCTGAACATGTGAAAATTAAACAATGCACTTATTAACAATCTGCAGGTCAAAGAAGAAGTATCAAAAAGAATTTTTTTTAAAAAAACATGAGTGAATACAAGCATATGAAAATTTGTGGGATACAGCTAAAGCAAAAGAAAAGAGAAATTTGTAACATTTCATGCTCACAATAGAAATTAGGAAAGTCACAAATCAATGACCTAAGTTCTTACCTCAAGAAATAAGAAAAACAAAATAAACTAAGAGAAAGCAGAAGAAAGAAAATAATAAAGATGAGACCAGAAGTTAATAACATTGAAAACAAAACAAAAAAAATAATAGAGAAAAAAATCAATGAAACAAAGAGCTGTTTCTTTGAGATTAATAAAATTGACAAACCTCTAGCAAAACCGACAAAGAAAAAGGAGAGATAATGCAAACCAGGTATGAAAGAGAATTATCACTAGGGACTCCTTAGAAATTAAAAGGATACTACAGGAATACTGTGATAGAAATCATGATACTTCAATACCCTTGAAGATGCAAACTACCAAATCTCATACAAGGAGCTTAGGAAGAAGTATTCAGTTTTTCATCATTAATATACAAACTCTACAAAAATACACCTAGAAAATCCATTATATTTCTATAGCCCAGCAATGAATACATGAGCACCAAGGTAAAAAAAATTTAATTGCACTTATAATCACTTCCCCACCAAAATGAAATACTCAAATGTAAATCTAACAAAAACACATCACTACTTTGATAGTGAAAACTATAAAATGGTGATGAAGAAATTCAAAATACATCTAAATAAATGGAGATACATAATATGCTACTTGACCAGAAGACTCAATATAATAAAGATGTAAATGCCCTCCGAATTGTTCTACAAACAATGCTATTCATATCAAAATCTCAGGAAGGGGTTTTGTAGAGAGACAAGTAGCAAAATTTATACTGAAAGACATAGGCAATCTTGACATGGAAGATTAAAGAGGTAGAATCATTGTACTCAATTTTAGGATTTAATAGACAACTAGATAATATTTAGACAATGTGATGTTGGAGAAGTTATGACTGGGAAAAAGAACAGAAAGAAGAGTGGTCAAGGCGATTCTCATGCAAAACCACTAGCTACACCCTGAAGTCAAAATGATCTATTACGACATTCTGTATTTTGACAGCTGATTCTGATCTTCCTTAACACTCTACCTATTGCCCTTCACTCTCACAAGCTCTAGCTCAGACATGGGATGCCATACACTTGTCCCTTGTTGAGGCACACACACCTTCCCTCCACCCTCACTTCTAGTTGGAGATCACTCTACATTGAGGATACGGAGGATCCTTCAAAGACCCACCCCACATATTGTTACCATTGTAGAACCTTAGTTTGAATGCCCGAGAAGGCAGTGACTACTTGCTCTGTGTTTTTACTCAATAAGCAGTAACTATTTTTTGAGTATTTCTTTCTGTATGTCACACTATTCTTGTATTGTAAACAACACAAAAGTCCAGTCATCAAAGAACATGCTATCTGATGGAGAGGTATTCAATTGATCTGGTCATTTGGGTGTGGGAGTGAGAAGTCACACAAGAAGGCCAACAGAGACACCAAAGGGTCTTAGCAATGGGCCAGAAGGTCAGGGAGGACTCATGAGAATATTACAGCTCCTACTCAAGCTGTAAAAGTGGCTCTGTCTCTGCTGGTGAGTTCCTCAAAGGTATGGCTTTTGTTTATTTTCCTCTTGGCACCCCCTAATGCTTACAGTATTTCCTGGAACTTGGTAAAGTTCCTGGGGGACTCACTTGTATTTGCTGAAGCAACATGGAATCACTTGGTAATTGAACATTTTGGATTGAAGACTTGAAGGTCTTCAGGTCTGAAGGTTTCCAACCTTCAGGAAGGTTGGAAAGCAGTACTTGGAGCCAGTGCCACTGAGGGTCTGGGAAAACCCCAGCACCTGTTTCTCAAGTCGGCGTGAGCCCTGGCACAAGCAAGCTGACCACGTCCAACCCTGATGTCTGTACCTGTGGGGAACTTCTTATTCCTACTGTCTTCCTGTAAAATCCTGTAAAAACCTTTCACTATTTCTGGGTTTTCTCTCTAGGACTACACAACACCAAGCTGGGCTGGTGAGCCCAGCTCTTAAACTATTTTAAGAAAGCTATTTGGAATTTCCTCCTGTTCAGGCTGTACTCCTTAAGTCCCTAATCATTGTTTGCATGGACAAAAATGAAAAACAAAATAAAACAAAATTAAAGTATGAGGCATATAACATATGTTCAAATACAAAGCATGGTATAACTGCACTCGTTCTTGGGGGTCTGTTTCCAGGGAATCCCTGAATTATTCATAGGAATGTTACCCTACAGTGACCTTTTCGGTGGCTAAGTAATGAAACCCTGTTGTAGAGAGCTGAGGCAATTCTATATCATCCTGCTCTTTACTTTTACATGTGACCTTGAGGTCCCAGAGCTGAACTAGTAGCATTCCTTATTCTAGTCCTGATTGTGTTGGAAAAAGTATTCAGAGAAAACAGGGTCTCATAATCTCATTTTGAAAATGAGGAATAAAAATTACCTGGAATGTTAAGAGTCTTGAGGTAACGAAACGAAGGCTCTGTTAAAAATTTCTAATACTGAATTGAATTCCTATCTTGCTCATCTTACCTCCGTGGAAGGGAATTTATCCTGTTTTCACACAAATATGTGAACAACTAAAGTTCCTCTGTAAATGTATATGATGCAAAAACATGGGCATCAAACTGTTATTCTCTTAAATAACTTTGACAAGCTGAGTTAGGATATTTATAGGTTAATGGTATAATTTAAGATGAAACGGCCATGTTGAAAGCTATATAAATTATCTGATTTTGGAGACTTATAAACTCTGTTGAGCTGCACTGTATTTGAAGAACTGCCCTCTTAATTTTAAAATTCAGTCAAGCCAGACTGAGATGTCCTCTATCATTTTATACTGAATTGAAACCCTTGGGGCCATGACTGCTATTTGCTTTTACTATTTCTTTACCTTGTTTAATTTTTTAGTGTTTTTTTTTTTCTTTTCCTAAGACTTTGTGCCTACTATGAAAACTCAAAGTAAGGCTGTATATTCATGATACAATTTGTGCCTTACTGAAAGACACTGAAACAAATCTATACTGGCATATAAAACAAAATGATTGAAACTGATTTAATATTCAAACACATAGAAAAATGGATCCTGTGCAAACCTCTAGTCTGATGGATTCTCCTTTGTTGCAGGAGCCAGGAAATCACTCAAATCCTGACACCATTTATCTGCAGGATCTCATTCTATCCCAGGGTTCCAAACCAGGTTTGATACTTACATTTCCTTGGGGAGCCCTGTGCCCTCTCTTGCATGCAGGCCTGGGCTGAATTAGTATCTGATGACCCCCCGTGCCTACTGTCCGTTCCTGCAAACTCCAGTTGCCTTTGAGCAAGAACACAAGCATAGTTTAAACTCATTCCTCAAGCTGTCACCAGTTCAATGTTTTTTAGTACAGAAAATGTGCACACAACATGGCCATAACTTTAAAAAATGTATTAAAATAAGCATCTATTATATATAAATGGCCTTGAGATTGGGCACCTTAATGGCTACAGTAAGTAACTGTATCTGTAGGGGAATCATGTCAATAGCGTCCATCTACATCCCTGATGTTTTCAAGCTCATTCTCTACCAATGGAGTGATGCCCTTACCTCTCCTTTTCACTGGTTCTCAAATATTCTCAGAATTACTTTCTTTGGAATCTTGCCAGGGGAATTCCCAAGTAAATGTATATGATCTTTTTCAGTCCTTGTATCCAAAGTCCCTGTATCTCAGTCCCTGTATCCTTTTTCTTCAAAGTATAGAGTATTAATATCTTCCTGATGGCTCAGTGCCAGCCAATGTAAGGTTGCAGTGCCTGTAACCAGCCAATGCAGGAGACACAGTTTCGATCCCTGGGTCTAAAAGATCCCCTGGGAAACGAGATGGCAACCCACTCCAGTATTCTTGCCTGGGAAATCCCATGGACAGAAGAGTTTGATGACCTACAGTTTATGGGATCACAGAGTTGGACAAAACTGAGAGATTCAGCAACAACAACACGGAGTATCTTAGCTTCCTTTTAGACCAGCTAAGAGTCTCCTGCTTCTACTAACTTCTTTCCTAAGTGAAAGCAGGTTCCTCCTTTAGAAGAATTTTATAACTCCTCAAGAACATGAAAGCAGCTGACCTATACATATATATATGATAAATTTTATATATATATGAATTATATATATAAATTAATATATATATATAAGATAAAATAAACATTATAAGCTTTAGGTCAAGTGGTAAGTGTATATAAATGTTTTCTTCTTGCTAATTTGAAAGCTGTAACTACCTTTCACTGTGACTAACATGTTCCCAATCTCACACTCAGCCTCTCCTGGTCATTTTTAGCATCTGAATATGGGTCATTTCCCACTGAGTCTGAATATGGCCTCAGACCTCTCCACAATAAAACTGCCTGAGCTGTCATGCTCAAATAACCAAGGAGATAAAATATTTTCACCAACCGGACCTGAATCCTTTCCTGAGTTGTCTTTGTGTCCCAGTGTTCAATTTGATGCTGACAGAATTCTCTACATGTTAGTGTTTCCCTAAGGTTTATGCTATTTAGTTTCCCAGGAAACTCTTATTCATCTGCTTTCGTTCCAATTAAACTGTTAAACTTATTTCCACACTCCTATCTTCCCCAAGGATCTACATTTGTGTTGTCCAATATGGCAGAGAAAAACCACAACCAATACATTCTAAATTTGTTATTGCAAAATGCATGATAACTTGACATTTACTGCAATGGTGATTGGTTTTGGTTTACTTCATGTGGTCATCCTAATCTCAGGCGAAGATTTTGGGCTGGGTGATGGGTTAACAACTTATCCCAAGTCTCAGGGTGGAGGAAGACAGGAACTTCCCACGGTTATTCTTGGAGATAGAGTAGATGAAGGATGTGCTACTAACCAGGAGGAATCAGTGCTCAACTCCAGATCATAGAATCATTTTTACCACTACTTAATTATGGTGGCAATATAACGCCAGTCAGTTTACATTTGGATATGCCATGTAGTTGGATCTCTGACACTCCCATCTGACTAAGTGCACAGTCTTGACTGCATTTTTTATTTAACCTTATATCAAGGAGACTGAAAGTTTTGACTTAGCAATCCATCACGGCACTGCCATGGGCTGTGATTGTCTATCATCACTCTGCTCCTAGTTTCTCTGCTGAGTGATTGATGCCATAATTGTGCATCCAAGTCCTCTATGTAGAAGCACTTTGCAACTCCTTGACCCTGATGACTTATTTTCTATTATTTAGACTTTACATTCCAAATTTCTCAGATTGGCTTGATTCTTAAAATCAATGTTTGTATTTATTTTACAATGCTTTTTATTCAATTAAAAGCTTTTATCAATGAAGTAGTCTTTTGATACTGATGGTATTTTAGAAGTAAAATAGCTCCTGATGTTTCTTGTTCTCTAACTTATTTCTCACATTTGTCTTCTATATGTTCTCATATCCACTGTTCTCATCCAGCTGTTCTTCTCATCTGGGATAATGAAAATAATACACTTCTAGTTAGGGGACTCTTGGACCACTGCTACTTTTTGCTTCACTTTCAAATGTTGCCTCAGGCTTCTTCTCACTTAACTTCTTCTCGAGAAATTGGACCAAAATGTGCATTCTTAGTGGGGCTATATTTTCCCTAATGAGGCAGACTTGGTTCTCAAGTGTTAAAAATTCCTACATTTCTATATATAAATTACATATATGCCTACAATATAAGAAGGCTTCCCAGGTAGCTCAGTGTAAAGAAACTGCCTGTTAATGAAGGAGACATGAGGCTGCTCCTTGGATTGGAAAAATTCCCTAGAGAAGAAAATGGCAATCCACTCCAGTATTCTTGCCTGGAGAATCCCATGGATAGAGGAGCCTGATAGGCTACAGTCCGTAGGGTAGCAAAGAGTTGGACATGACTGAAGTGACTTAGCATGCACACATACAATATGAGAAGAGGTATACAATGTATCTGTGGCATTAAATTTGGGGGAGGAGGTACTAGGAAAACACACCTACAGGGATTCCTTAGGGGACAATAATAATCATAACAATAACAATAATGTAAAAATGTTACATTAGAAAATGTCATTTGCCATACAGGGACTCACTTGAAACACAAATACACTAAATCATGACAAAACTATAGCCAATCAATTTACCACATTGCACTTATGGAAAGTTTTCTGCCTTGGGTTGTTAGCTCCTGTTCACTGTGAAGAGTACAACCTCATTATTTTGTTCCTCTCAGTATTTTCTGTAGTGAGTATACATCCAGCAATGTTTGCAGGAGGTCAAAGAAGCTGATAAAAGCTTGCTGTGCAATCCTTTCTCCAGTATACACTCTTCCATCCTCCTATTTTTAAACTCCTAATTTATTTCTAAACTATTTTCTTTTTCTTTAAAACTAGAACTGCTAAGACACATCTATGAAACCAATGGCAAGAGTATATTAAGGAGTATATAGTGATTCACTTTGTCAAATGCTGTTAAAATGAGAACAGAATTGACCATCAGGGTTTAGCAACACTCAAATCATTGATATCCTTTCCAAGGCCAATTTCACGGAAGAAGTGGAAGTGAAGACCTAATTAAAATGGTAGCAGAGAGAATGAGAGGAAAGAAATACCCAGTTTATAATCCTTCTAACAATATATGAGATCCTGCATAGTATGACAGAAATAGTCACATTCATTTACCAAGCCTCACTCAAGTTATAACGACCCTCAACTTTTCTATTTATACTATCTTCCACATTTAGTCAGCATCTCTTCTATTAACATCATCTTCTGCATTTGGTGACTATTTCTAAAAAAAGTTTTTATTGAAGTATAGTTGATTTACAATGTATTACTTTCAGTTCAGTTCAGTTCAGTCACTCAGTCGTGTCCGACTCTTTGCGATCCCATGAACCGCAGCACACCAGGCCTCCCTGTCCATCACCAACTCCCAGAGTTCACTCAACCCGTGTCCATTGAGTTGGTCATGCCATCCAACCATCTCATCCTCTGTCATCCCCTTCTCCTCCTGCCTTCAATCTTTCCCAGCATCAGGGTCAGCTGGGAAAAAGAGTCAGCTCTTCACATCAGGTAGCCAAAGTATTGGAGTTTCAGCTTCAATGTCAGTCCTTCCAATGAATATTCAGGACTGGTTTCCTTTAAGGAAATATTCAGGACTGGTTGGATCTGCTTGCAGGCCAGAGGACTCTCAAGAGTCTTCTCCAACACCATAGTTCATAAGCATCAACTCTTAGGCACTCAGCTTTCCTTATAGTCCAACTCTCATATCCATGCATGACTACTGGAAAAACCATAGCCTTGACTAGATGGACCTTTGTTGGCAAAGTAATGTCTCTGCTTTTTCATATGCTGTCTAAGTTGGTCATAAATTTTTTTCCAGGGAGCAAGCATCTTTTAATTTCATGGCTGCAATCACAATCTGCAGTGATTTTGGAGCCCAAAAAAATAAAGTCTGACACTGTTTCCACTGTCTCCCCATCTATTTGCCATGAAGTGATGGGACTGGATACTATCATCTTCATGTTCTGAATGTTGAGATTTAAGCCAACTTTTTTCACTCTCATCAAGAGGCTCTTTAGTTCTTCTTAACTTTCTGCCATAGGGGTGGTGTCATCTGCATATATGAGGTTATTGATATTTCTCCTGGTAATCTTGATTCCAGCTTGTGCTTCATCCAGCCCATTTCTCATGATGTACTCTGCATATAAGTTAAATAAGCAGGGTGACAATATACAGCCTTGACGTACTCCTTTTCCTATTTGGAACCAGTCTGTTGCTCCATGTCCAGTTCTAATTGTTGTTTCCTGACCTGCATACACATTTCTCAAGAGGCAGGTCAGGAGGTCTGGTATTCCCGTCTCTTTCAGAATTTTCCACAGTTTATGGTAATTCGCACAGTCAAAGGCTTTTGCTTTGTATTACTTTCAGGTATATAGCAAAGTGTTTTTTTTTTTTCTTTCCTCTCTAATAACTCTACTGTAATTTTTACCAGTCCCTCCTCTTCGTGACCTTTTAATGTGTGAAGGCCCCGAGTCAGCTCATGGATCTATTTTCTTCTCTACCTGCGATCATTTCCTTATAGTATTATCCAGGATGCTCTAACTTTTCCCATATTTTTACTTCATGCTGAGAATTCATGGTTAAACTCCAAGATTCTCTTTTAGAGTATAAAAATGTATATTTTAAGTCTTTACTTGGATGCCAAATAGTTATTTTAAACTTGTATGAAGACACGCAAAATGATGCTCCTGATCTTTCTTCAACAAACATTTTCTTGTTAGACTTGTCATTTCAGATGATGGCAACTCAGACTTCTGGTTGATCAGGCTAAAAGTCTTGAGGTTATCTTTGACTTCTATGTCTTTACACACCACATATGTTCTCTTAGAAAATCCTTTTCTGCTTAACCTTAAGTGAAGGTATTCTCCACTTTCTGAAAATCCACTTTAGGTCCTTTCACTTCTGTGAAAGATCTACCTTAGTATGTGTTAGCTTTTTTGTAAAATAAAAAATCCTCTTCCAATTTCTTTTGGGTAGAGAAAATAGATACTAAAATTCTTGCTCTAATGAATTTTCAATGGAATTAAATTCCTCCCTCTTCCTAATAAAAATATGTATAGACTGTCTACTTCAGAACAGCAGAATGCATATTCTTCTTAAGTGAACATGGAGCATCCCAGAGCAAAGACATTGTACTAGGCCCTAAAATAATTTAATACACTTAAATAATTAAAAACTTACAAAGTATGTTCTCTAATCAAGACATAAAAACTCAACAGCATAAAGAAGTTTGGGGGAATTTTAAAAATATATAGAAATTAAACAATACATGCTTAAATAGGCAATGTATCAAAGAAAAAAATCACAATGGAAATTATGAACTACTTTGCGATGAATGAAATGAATATACACAGCATGCCAAAATTTGTGAAAAACAGCTAAAGCAGTGCTTAGAGAGACATCTGTAACTATAAACATTGATATTTATAAAAATAAAAAGTGAGAAAATAATGACCAAAACGTCTATCATAGGACACTGGGAAAAGTGGAGCATACCAAAACTAAAGTAAACAGGAAAATGGAAATATTATAGAACAGCATGGACAGTAATTAAATAGAGGCTAGAAAAATCAACATGCTAGAAAATCAGCAAAATCAAAGGATGGTTCTTTGAGAAGATCAACAAAATTGGCAAGCCTATAGCTATACTACGGAGAAGGCAATGGCACCCCACTCCAGTACTCTTGCCTGAAGAATACCATGGAAGGAGGAGCCTGGTAGGCTGCGGTCCATGGGGTCGCTAAGAGTCGGACACGACTGGGTAACTTCACTTTCACTTTTCGCTTTCATGCATTGGAGAAGGAAATGGCAACCCACTCCAGTGTTCTTGCCTGGAGAATCCCAGGGACGGGGGAAGCCTGGTGGGCTGCCATCTCTGGGGTTGCACAGAGTCGGACATGACTGAAGTGATTTAGCAGCAGCAGCATAGCTATACTGACCTGACCAAGAGAGAGGAAATTCAAATTACTGAAAGTGGGATTTGAAAAAGAACACTAGTGCTGATTTTACAAAAATAAACAGTATTATAAGTAAGAGTATGAACAACTCCATGCCAACAAATTAGATAACCTAATGGAAATGGAAAAATTCCTAGAAAGATACAAATCACTGAAACTGATTCAAAAAGAAACAGAAAATCTAAATAGAAAAAGAGAGTAAATTAGTAGTAAAACTTACCTACAAAGGCATTAGTCCAGATGGCTTTGCTGGTGAGTTTTACTGAGAATTTAAGACAGGATTCCTATTTATGCTTCACAAACTCTTTCAAAAATAGATGAAAAGAAAAAGAAAAAAAAGAAAAAGAAAAAAAAAGAAAAAAAAATAGATGAAAAATATTTCACAATTCATTGTATAAGCCCAGTATTTCTTTGATACCAAACCATACAAAGATAGCACAAAAAAATAAAATTGGAGGACAGTATATGTATGAACATAGAAACAAAAGGGCTTCTCCAATGCAGGAATCACAGGAGACACAGATTCAATCCCTGGGTTTGTGAAGATTCCCTGGAGGAGAGCATGGCAACCCACTCAAGTATTCCTGTTTGGAGAATCCCATGGATAGAAGAGCCTGAAGGACTACAGTCCATAGCGTCACCAAGAGTCAAATATGACAAAAGCAACTTAGCACACATGCACACAGACACAGAAATCTATAACAAAAATAAATAGTAACTGAAATCAAAACTATAGAGAAAGGCTCATACATCATGGCAAAGTAGGATTTATCTCAGGAACACAAAGTTGGTCTAGTATTTGAAAGTTAGTTAATGTAAAACATTATATTAATAGAATAAAGGATAAAATCACATTATCTTAACAGATTACAAAAAATAACAAAAGTCTCTTGCTCAAATCCAAGAGAAATTTTATGATAAAAACATCAAAAAAACTGCAAATAAAAAAGAATATCCTTAACCTGATAAAGGGCATTATTATTTTTTTAAAGGGCATTATTAAAAAAAAAAACCATAACTGACATCATACTTATGGTGTAAAAAATGGATGTTTCCCCCTCATATCAGGGAACAAATAGGAGCTCACAACTTCTATTCATTATATTGGAGCTTCTAGCCAGGGCAATTAGGCAAGGAAAAAAAAAAAAAAGATGCACTCATGTTGAAAAGAAAGAAGTAAAACTATCTATATCTTGAGATTATGCCATCTTGTATAGGGAAAACCTAAAGAATGCACTAAAAAACTATATAACTAATAAATGAGTTCAGAAAATTTGCAGGATATAAGATCAATACACAGAATCAGTTTTACTTCTATACACTTGCAATGAACAATTTGAAAATGAAATTGAGATAATTTAATTCAAAACATCAAAAAGAATAAAAAACTTAGGAAAACTTGAATAATTTTAATAAAGAAAGTGCTATATTTATACTCTGAAAACTACAAAATATCCTTTCAAGAATTTAAAGAAACTCTAAACAAACAGGAAAGCAACTCATGTTCTTGTATTAGAGGATCAAACATTGTTAACATGTCAGTACTCCAGAAATTCTTGTAAAGACTCAGGACAACCCCTTTCAGAATCTCAGCTATTTTCTTTATGGTAACTAACAGGCTGAGTTTAAAAGTTATATGAAATTTCAATGGATCCAGAATTGGTCAAACAATCCTGAAAAAGAAGAATATAGGAGACTCACATTTTTTATATCAAAACTTACTATAAAGCAATTATAATTATGATAGTGTAGTACTGGCACAAAGACAGATTAGTAG
This sequence comes from Cervus elaphus, assembly GCF_910594005.1. Lineage (NCBI taxonomy): Eukaryota > Metazoa > Chordata > Mammalia > Artiodactyla > Cervidae > Cervus > Cervus elaphus. The sequence goes on from NC_057832.1 coordinate 82,664,902, forward strand.
ATCTCTGGGCTAGAACTGAGAGTTCAGAAATAAGCCCATAAATGTATGGTCAACAGATTTTTAACAAAGGTGTAAATTCAATAAGGAAGAGACAGTCTTCTCAACAAATGGTGCTGGGAAAACTGAATGTGTGCGAGTTAAGTCACTTTTGTCTTGTCCAACTCTTTGTGACCCCATGGACTGTAGCCCGCCAGGCTCTTCTGTACATGGGATTCTCCAGGAAAGAATATTGGAGTGGGTTGCCATCTTTTTCTCCAGGGAAAACAGGATATAAATATGCAAAAGAATAAATTTGGACCCTTACCTCAAACCATATTAAAAGTTAACTCAAAATGGATCACAGACTTAAATTTAACAGTAAAAAATATAAAAGTTTTACAAAAAACATGGGAGTAAAATATTCATGGTCTTAATTTTGGCAAAAAAAAAAAAAAAAATAGGTATCACCTCAAAAGCACAAGCAACAAAAGAAATTGATAAATTTCAATTGATCAAAATTTTAAAACTTTATACTTAGAAAGACATCATCAAGGAAGTAAAAAGACAATCTGAAGAGTCAGAGGGAATATTTGCAAATAATATACCTGAACTTGAATATACCTAGAAAAATAAAACCGCTTACAATTCAATAATAAAAACACAATCTAATTTTTTAAAAAATTTGAAAAAACATTCCTCCAAAGAAGACACACAAGCAGTCATTAAGCACAGGAAAAGTTGTTCAACATCATGAGCCATCAGGGGAATGCAAGTCAAGACTTCAATGAGATACCACTTCATCTCCACTAGAATGACTACAATGAAAAAGACAAATAGTAAAAGGTATCAGTGAAGATGTAGAGTAATTAGAACCCATGGCAACCCACTTGAGTGTTCTTGCCTGGAAAATAACATGGCCGGAGGAGCCTGGTGGTCTACAGTACGTGAGGTCACAATGAGTCATATACAACTTAGCGACTACACAACAAATATACTGCTGGTGGGAATGTAAAATGGAGAAGTCATTTTGGAAAACCATCTGGCATTTTTTCAAAGGGTTAAATATGGAGTTACCATTTTAACCAGCAGTTTCACTCCTAGATATATACCCAAGAGAAATGAAAACATGTCCAAATAGAAATTTTGAGGGTTCATAGGAACATTATTCATAACAGCCTAAAAGTGGAAATCACCCAAATGTCCATCAACTGATGAATGGATATTTATACAATGGAATGTTATTTGACAATAAACAGGAATGAAGTAGTTGATACATGATACAACATGGATAAATCTTGAAATCACTATAATAAGTGGAATATGTCAGTCACAAAAGACCACATAGAAATCCATTTATACAAGGCATTCAGAATAACCAAATCTATAAAGACAAAGTACATTAGTGGTCAGTTACATTTTTGGAGTAGGGTGGAGTGGTGTGAAAGGATAGATAGTAACTGGTATTGGGTAACAGGGTATCCTGTAGGGGTGATGAAAAGTTTCTAAACTTGATTGTGGTACTGGTTGCCCAACACTGAATATACTACCTTTGTATCATTGTACAACCATTGAACTGTATACTGTATGGGTGAATTGTACAGAATGCAAATTATACATTGCAATAAAGCTCCAATTAAAATGACAGGGCTCCTGTTGGTCCTTTATTGGACTGGAACCTGGTGGTCTGGAGTCAACGATGAGAGAGTGAAAGAAGGAAAGAGGCTAATATTCCCTGGGTTATGCAGCCTGCTTTCACACCCCAGGGAATCAGCCAGAAATAGAGAGAGAGAGAGAGAGAGAGAGACAGGGACCCAAGCTCTGATGGAGCAAAGGTGTTTTAATCAACATGGTGTGGGCATATATACTGTCTTACAAGGTAGTTATTCTCAGCAAAGATAAAGATTAAAATTCCAGACTTACAAAACATAAGGCGATCCATATTAAAGACAGAGAGTTGTAAACAATCACTTTTACCATATGTTTCATAAGAAGAAAGAGGGTACTTATCACCATATTGAAAAACTAACAAAGGAAATGCCTGGATTCCTCAGCCTCAGGAAAGGCTTGCCTCTCCTCTTAATTCCTGAATATTCAGGAATGCTTCCTGACAGGCTCCAAATTTTGGAATATAGTAATAGCTGCTAGAAACAGTGTCTTGGTAGCTGGTATTCATGTGGAACGCTCAGAGCTGTATGTTGCAATGTCATCATTTCCTCAATAGAAGGGACAAATGACTAATGTGTGGTCGTCCAGGATGAACGGATAGTGTTAGTATGTTGAAAAAGGAGGTATCTGTTTATTTCTTTGTTTCTGCACCAAATGAGCTGTTTCAGTTCAGTTCAGTCGCTCAGTCATGTCTGACTCTTTGCGACTCCATGAATTGCAGCACGCCAGGCCTCCCTGTCCATCACCAACTCCTGGAGTCTGCCCAAAGCCATGTTCATCAAGTAGTGATGCCATCCAGCCATCTCATCCTCTGTTGTCCCCTTCACCTCCTGCCCCTAATCCTTCCCAGAATTAGGGTCTTTTCCAATGAGTCAACTCTTCTAATCAGGTGGCCAAAGTATTGGAGTTTCAGCTTCAACATCAGTCCTTCCAATGAACACCCAGGACTGATCTCCTTTAGGATGGACTCGTTGGATCTTCTTGCAGTCCAAGGGACTCTCAAGAATCTTCTCCAACACCACAGTTCAAAAGCATCAATTCTTCGGTGCTCAGCTTTCTTCACCATCCAACTCTCACATCCATACATGACTACTGGAAAAACCATAGCCTTGACTAGACAGAACTTTGTTGGCAAAGTAATGTCTCTGCTTTTAAATATGCTATCCAGGTTGGTCATAATTTTCCTTCCAAGGAGTAAGAGTCTTTTAATTTCATGGCTGCAATCACAATCTGCAGTGATTTTGGAGTCCCCCAAAAATAAAGCCTGACACTGTTTCCACTGTTTCCCCATCTATTTCCCATGAAGTGATGGGACCAGATGCCATGATCTTAGTTTTCTGAATGTTGAACTTTAAGCCAACTTTTTCACTCTCCTCCTTCACTTGCATCAAGAGGCTATTTAGTTCCTCTTCACTTTCTGCCATAAGGATGGTGTCGTCTGTATATCTGAGGTTATTGATATTTCTCCTGGAAATCTTGATTCCAGCTTGTGCTTCTTCCAGCCCAGTGTTTCTCATGATGTGCTCTGCATATAAGTTAAATAAGCAGGGTGACAATATCCAGCCTTGACGTACTCCTTTTCCTACTTGGAACCAGTCTGTTGTTCCATGTCCAGTTCTAACTGTTGCTTCCTGACCTAATGAATTCTTTAGGAACCTAGATTTCAGGGACAGAGACAGAGATGTCTCAATGGGAGAGAGAAACCTGTGCAGAAAGGGTAAGGCATCCCTGGACCAGGACAGAGGCACAAACTCTCAGTTCTTCTCACACTGATGGAGGGATCCTGAGCAACGGTGAATGACTTATTATCTGATTTTACACCTAGGAAATGTAAGAATAGAGCTAAATAGTCTCTAGAGTCCCTTCCAACCATTAAACTCTTGAAAGAATAACCTACTAGTTTTCTGAGAATCCACACCCGACTTACCACTCCATTGCAAAGGCTGTCCGTACATACCTTCTGTGACCCTCTGACATGGCATTGATACTTTGCTGATGACATTTCAGTGTTTAGTTAATTAAGATGTAGAGCAGTTATAAAGCTAAATATTGCCATGTGAATCACATGCTGAATATTTCATTTAATTTCACGCCATTAAAAAAACAAAAAAGCCAGCTTCCTGTCCCCCTTCCTTTTCTGTAACCAAAATTCCTTCCATGTAAGAAACTACCGAAGAGAGCTTCTAACCATCTCGAGATTTTGACCTCATGAGAAGCAAACAACTTTTTAAAAGATAAACAGCTTTTAATTCATAGGCAATGTTTGCTAGGGAACTATCCACTGCAAGAGTTTGAGGGTGGATGTCTCCTTCATATGGGTGAGCCCAAGAGTTTAGCTCATAGACTAAAGCAGAGGAAATACTGACAAATGTTCTCTAGTTTGAACATGGTAGGGGTGACATTTTGCTTGGCTCTAGGTTCATCTGAAAAGTCTGTGAAAAACATTTTCACTGGATAGCTCAAGGAACACCACTCACACATCTCCAAATTTTATATGCTCCAGGTCCTATCCTAAAACCGTGTTAGATATAAGCAAGACTTGGAGAAGTGGCAAGACCTGGGAACTTGGGTTTAAGCCCCCAAAGCAATTCTTCTTAGATGCTCACTAATCACAGAAGGCAGTTTTAGCAAACAAAGAAACAATCATGTATTTTACAAATAGTAACTTGCAGTAACTGAATAGCTTCTCTGTCCTTGAATTGAAATTTCTAAATATTATTAATAGAAATATCTGCAAGAGATTATTTTATACTGCTTTTCTCTTAGAACTATAACCATAGTCTCCTGAAGATTGGAAGCTCAATTTGAGTTCTATCTCCTTATGTATGTTCTGCCAAGTTGCTCAGTCATGTTCGACTCTGCGACCCCATGGACCATAGCCCACCAGGCTCCTCTGTTGATGGAATTTTCCAGGCAAGAATACAGGAATACTGCCATTTCCTACTTCAACGTATACTATAAATAATTACAAATCCTTCATCTTCCTTTGAAAGGAGAAACTAAACTTGTCTCTCTTGTAATTCTAATAATTAAACCAGAAAGAAAGCAATATACAATATTCTTATTTAAAAATAATGTCAAACTTTCCATTTGAAAAGATGTTTTTCCATTTGAAAAGACATGATGTTTTCTATTTCTTCAAGAAGAGAATGGCATGCCAACTTTCTTATCACTCTCTTTTAACATCACTCCTTTCTGAATTTATGAGGCAATTAGAACAGACATTTTATCCAATTGATACTGGAGTTTCTCTCACATATACATTACTTTTCCAGTACTGGTCTTCTCACACTGGCCAAGGAGCCTGTCCTTGTGCAAGACAGTCCAGCTCTGTCTTGTATGAATATATCTGATGGGGGGCCTGTAACTCATGTGAGTCTCTAGGTGACGCCAATGGTCAGAGCTAAATGGTTCTGATGTGAATGAACTCAGAACTACAGATGTGGCCTGGACCTAAAAATTACCTGGTTGACCAACTCTATACTCTCTGAAAACTTTTTAAAATCTTATTTAATACACAAAAATAGAAACTACTGTCTGACTTTTCTGGTGGTCCAGTGGATAAGAATCTGCCTGCCAGTGCAGGGAACATGGGTTTGGTCCCTGGTCTAGGAAGATTCCACATCTAAGTCCGTGTGCCACAACTACTGAACTCCAAAACAAAAGAAGCTACCGTGATGAGAAGCCTGTGTACTATAACAGAGAGTTAGCCCTGACTCTCCACAACAAGAAAAAAGCTTTCATGCTACAATAAAGACCCAGTGAAGCCAGAAATAAATGAATAAATAAAAAAAATATTTTTAAAATGTTGCTTAAAAAATAAATACTAGTGTCTTTGCTTCACATAATTACCCTTGTGCTGAATTCAGCTTTGTCTGACGCATGTGCCCTGGCCCTTTCCCAGTGTCCCCATCACAACAGTCTTTGCCCTCATCTTACAACTGTTTTTCATGTTTCATAAGCAGAAAGTTCTACCTTGTGATTCTATCATGCCATTGTGAGCACAACGCATATTACTTTAGTGCTTGGTAGGACAAAGAGCATTTTTCTTATCGGTAGGAATACATCCACCCCGACTCCCACCCCTGCTCTATCCTTTACAATATAATACTAGCTTTATTGTCATCGACGGTTTAATTTTATGAGCTTCAATAATAACCTATAAGCATGCATTTTTTTCCAGTTGGCCATTTCTGATGCACCTAACTATCTAGTTCTTTTCACAATGTAGATTGTCTTCCTACTGTTTGCAATGACAGGATAGGAGGTTTCCTTTATATTCTCTCATTCTCTCCTTTTTATCACCCAAATTCACATTTAACTTTATACCTTGAAGTCTAGGCATGCCACTGTGACTTTATTAGTTTTAAGTGACAAATATGTACTTCCTACAGTCCAGCATGTTAAGAAGCAGAGACGTTACTTTACCAACAAAGGTCTGTCTAGTCAAGGCTATGGTTTTTCCAGTAGCCATGTATGGAGGATGTGAGAGCTGGACCATAAAGAAAGCTGAACGCTAAAAAATTGACGCTTTGAACTATGGTGTTGGAGAAGATTCTTGAGAGTCCCTTGGACTGCAAGGAGATCAGACCAGTCAATCCTAAAGGAAATCAGTCCTGAATATTCATTGAAAGGACTAATGCTGAAGTTGAAGCTCTAGTAGTTTGGCCACCTGATGCAAAGAACTGATTCATTGGAAAAGACCCTGATGCTGGGAAAGATTGAAAGCAGGAGGAGAAGGGGACGACAGAGGATGAGATGATTGGATGGCATCATGTCCATCGACATGAGTTTGAGCAAGCTCTGGGAGTTGGTGATGGACAGAGAAGCCTAGCATGCTGCAGTCCATGGGGCCGCACAGAGTCGGACACGAGTGAGTGACTGAACTGAACTGATGTACTTCCTATTATAGAAGAAGAAATCACTTTACATTTTCTTTTTCATTTATGCTTCCAAATTTAAATAAACATAGTTTCTCCATATTTACATCAATGACACTTCCTTTTTATTTTTTAACCACAACTGTCACATTTGTTTCAGTCCTAGTGCTACAGACAAATAAGCTCAGTGCTCCATTTCCAATCTCCTACTGTGCTTTATTTTTACCTTCATTATTTGGTGGCTGAAGTTTATCCTCTTGCATTTGTTTTTAAGAAGGGCACAGGAGTTCCATTGTCCCTGAATTCTCTCATGTTCTAAACTAGTCAAAATACTTAGCTTGATCCCTAGAGGGATCCTGTCTCCCAAAAGTGAGTGTAGCTGGGAAATCTGGCCAGTGTTTCTCCCGCTTAAATGACTTTATCCTTCAGGATAGTCATATTAATCCTTTACACCTGAATGAGAATTTTAGGGAGTATTTCCATATTGATCATACAAGAGATTAGGTGTGAGAAGAAGCAGGAGGTCAGCTATTACATATTATCTAGAATAAAAGTTTTTATTAAGGAAATCATGGGAAGCCCTGGAGGGCTTGGAGGTGAGTTGTGACACCATCCAGCTGTGAGATTGTACAGATTCAGCCTCCTGAGGGCACATTTATCTAGGTCTGGATTCCCACCAATTTCAAGCCCAGGGGTCTGATCTGCAATGAATGTAAGACATTAGGAGCTTTGCATTGGTTTCCTAAATACAGGGGCACACTAAAGGAACATGGTGATGGTGAGCTACACAGAGCTTATTATTTTGAGGCAATTATAAGTTTACAGAAATTTTTTCTAAAAAATGTCCAAGGAGGTCTTGTGTATGTACCCTTCACCCATTTTCTACTAGTGCTATCATCTTCCACAACTGGAGTGTAGAATCAAAAACACAGAGCTCCCTTGATTTCCACCCAAGTTTGGACAGTCCCTGCACTGTTGAGTCATAGTCCATAGCATGGATCATCCATGACAGTTTCTTTAACCATTGCTTTTTGAAGATAATGTTTTTTTGTTTTGTTTTGTTTTTTCCAGATTGGGTTATGGTTAATAAAGCTGCTGTGAACTTTCATGTGCACGTTTTTGTGTGAACATGGTTCCATTTTTCTGGGATTAAAGCCCAAGGTTACAGTTGCTAACTGTACATCCAGTTTTGTAAGAAACTGTCAAATTCTTTTTCAGACATTTACCTGTCTGTTGTTTTCAAGGAATTGGTTCATTTCTTTTCAAGTTGTAGAGTTAGTGAGTAGAGAGTTGTTTGTAGTATTGTCACTTCAAAGGAGGAAACAGAACAGGCTCTATCTTGAAAGCAGGACTCCATCTTGGGCTGGACTGTGGACTTTGAGCTTTACACCCTGTATCTATGCAAACGACATACCAAATGGAAAACCAGGCCCCCGGAAGGAAGAGCCCCAGGGCTCTTCCTTTGCTAAAAGAATACCCTAAAACTCTCTGTGTAACCAAATAGAATCATGCATTCTATTATGCCTATTGGGGTATGACCACAGGCCTATTGATAATTGTCCACTGTTAACTACCTAGGCTTAAGGCATATGAATCACGGGTTAACTTTGATTGTCAGGGAATTTGGGGAGGTGGGTTTGTGCACGTAGGCTTGCTTGGTCAGGGTCCTTGGCTCAGAGGAGACTCTATCTTGGGCCCATGGGTGTAATAAGCTTCACTCCCCTGTCTGCATTGTCCTTCTGAGTGAGTTTGTTTGCCGGAATGCGTGGCTACAACATTACTTTTTTAGTTTTTCCAGGATCTGCAGTGATCTCCCCTGTTCAATTCCTGCTATTGATTTATGTCTTTTCTCTTTTTGTAATTTTCAGTCTTGCTAGAGATGTATCAATTTTCATTTTTTTAAGAATCAACTCTTTCTTTCGTTGATCTTCTCCACTGTTTTCCACATCATGATTTTGTTGATTTCTGTTTTTCTTCTTTACTTCCTCCTTTCTGCTTAGCTAAGTTTCTTTGCTCTTCTCTTTCCAATTTCTTACAGTAAAAATTTAGGTTATTGACTTGTTCCTTTTCTCACTTTAAAGTAAGCATTAATAAAATTAATTTGCCTTTCAGCACTGCTTTAGTTGTGAGTCTTGAATGTTTTCTATATTTTAATTTTTACTCAGTTCTATATGTTCTTAAATTTTCCTTTGACATTTCTTTGTTGATCCTTTGGTTATTTGGAACCATATTGTTTAGAACTGTATTGTTTAGCTTACAAACTTTTTGAAATTCTCCAGTCAGATTTCCATTATGGATTTCAAACTTGAATTTACTGTGGTCAGAGAATGTTTTTTGTATTATTTCAATCCTCTTAAGTTTGTTAAGGCTTGTTACATGGCCCAGGATATTCACTATCTTAACAAATGTTCTGTGGGTACGTGGGGAAAAAAAATGTTTTGCTATTGTTGGGTGGAGTGTCCATATATGTCGTCTAAATTCTATTGGTTGATTGCATTGTCCAGATCTTTGATATTCTTGCTGATTTTCTGCCTAGTAGCTCTGTCAGTTGCTGAGAAGATTATGTTGAAGTCTTTATCTATAATTGCAGATTTTTCTATTTCTTCTTTCAGGATAGTTTTGTATCAAGTGTGAGATATAGAGATATCAAGTATGCAGTTGGCAGTTTTTCCTTTCAGCACTTGAACAATATTTTGCCACTTCTTTCTGCTTTCTCTCATAGTTTTGGGTGAGATAGCTTATCATTTGAACTGGTGTCCCCCTACAGTTAATTTGTTATTTCTCACTGGTTGCTTCTAAGATTTTTGTTTTAGTTTTAGGGATTTTATGATATTTTATGTCACATGAATTTTATGACATACCTTGGCAAGGTTATTTTTCGATTTATCCTGATTAGAACCTATCTGTTCAGCTTCTTAGATCTGTAAACTTATGGCTTTTGTCAGTTTGGGAAGTTGTTCACACATTATTTTTGGAAATACTCTTTCAGCCCTACCCATTTTCCCTTGTCTTTGTGTAATTATAAAGGTACAATGGGGCTTCCCCGGTGGCTCAGATGGTAAAGAATCTGCCTGCAACACGGGAGACCTGGGTTCAATCCCTGGATGGGGAAGATCCCTGGAGAAGGGGATGGCTACCCACTCCGGTATTCTGGCCTGGAGATTTCCAGGAACAGAGGAGTCTGGCAGGCTACAGTTAGGTTTTATATTGCTATTCCATAGGTACTTGGGTTTCTATTAATTTTTTTTTTTTTTTTTTGCTCTCTTTTTCTCTCTGTGTTCAGATTGGGTGACTTCTACTAAACCATCTTCAGGATTATTAATTCTGTCCTCTGTCATCTCCACTCTACTACTAAGTACTACTACTACTGTACCACTACTGTTTCTGTTGTTGCTATTATATTTTTCAGTTCTACAATGTCATTTGGTCCTTTTTTTATGAATTCTATTTCTTTGATGAGATTTTCTCTTTTACATTTGTTCCAAGACAATTTGCAATTGATCTTTGAATGTCTTTTTTACCCATTCTGCTTTTAAATCATTGTCAGATAATCCCAATGTCTGATTCATCTTGGTGTTGGTAGCAGTGGGGTGTCTTTTTCATTCAAGATATAATTTTCTTGGTTCTTGATGTGATGGGTGATTTTCTACTGTATCATAGTTTTTGTCAATAATGTTAGGAGACTCTAGATCTTATTTAAATATTTTATTTTGTCAGGTAGTTGCCTTCCTTAAATTTATTATGGGGTACTTGGTCTGCATTTGTGGTCTGTGGTTCCAATGGCAGTTTGGTTTTCAGAGTTCCTGTCTCATTTTACTCTGCAGCATTTGTCTTTTGATCTGGGGCTTCCCCTCTTCCCTGTCAGTGTTGCCTACAGAAGCAGAGATTCCCCAGGCTGCGACTCAAGTGACTTTCAAACGGAAGGGACTAGGGAGATGTCTTTGGATGGGACAGGAGAGTCTAGAGTCATAGAGAGAAAGGTCTATCATGACTGTGGTCCTATCACTCATTCCACCTGCCTGACCGGGTCTTCTGGTCAGAGAGAGGAGCCTCAGGGAGACTCAGGGGCCACTGTGAAAACAAAGAGGCTTCCAGAATGGAGCACTTGCTCTAGATGGGTCTCACCTACTGCCCCCATCAGTTTCTGTTGGCCCATGGTTTTGTTTCCTTCTGCTTTTAACTCTATCATGTTTTATTTCATGTACTTGTAAGTTCTTGACTAGAACTCTTTCAATGGAGGACACAAAGAGATAGTAGCTTAGTGAGATGAAAGGCTCTTCCATATTTTTGTCAGGCACAAGAGACAGAGGATTAAGAAATTTCCAAAAAAGGGTTTTATACATGTATTGCTTCATTCTTGTCCACAAACATAAAAATGAGTTTATGTGACTCATTACCAGAAACAACACCATATATTAGTTAATTAAATCCAACTCTAAAGAAGTACAAAATTGACTGAAGAATAAATGGAGAAGACATGAATAGACATGGAGTTATAATTTAGATTGTTTAAATTTTTAATATGGATTCAGCAGTGGTTAAGCAATCAGTCTAAATTTAGTTTCTCTTTCCCATTAAGTAAGCCTGGAAGTAAGCAGTCTATGGCTCAAATGGAGTTTCTCTCTTAACTAGTAATCCAAGCTCCTCTGTCCTTACTTATGATGGATCTTTTATGATGGCACTTCCTGGTCTACCTAATGGTCCAGCAGAGATACTCAAAACATCATTCCTACTTTGCAGGCCAGGAGGAGGAAAACTAGAGAGAGGGGGGAAGAGGTTTCTAAGCTTGCTATCCACACAGAGCAAAATAGAAGTGAATGTCTATGGAGAAAAAAAATTCAAATCCAGGTGGACAAATGATTTAAATATGAAAGGCAAAACTTTGAAACATTTAAAAGGAAACATGAGCGGATACCTTTATGCACCACAAATCAGGTAAAGATCTCTAAGACAATACACAAGAATAAAAGATTGATTGATTCAACTATATTAAAATTAAGAAAGTATGTTCATCAAAATACATTACAAAGCAAGTTAAAAGAGAAAAAAAGAAAAAAACCACAGAAGTTTAGCATAAAAAATGTATTTTTTAAAAAACTCTTAATCAATTAGAAAGTAAGAAACAATCCTGTTCTTAAATTTTGCAAAATATATAAGGAAGCATTTTCCATTAGAAATACAAATGGTGCAGAGATTTAAATAAAAAAATAGGAAGTTAGATAATACTAAGTGTTGGGGTAACTGTGGATTTAAAGACACTTATGCACACTGGGAAAGAATTGACACAATAGTAGATTAATATTCACATGCATGTAACTCAGCAATTCTATTCTTGAGTTTATATGGAATAGAAATATTGTTCAGATCTACCAGGATATTGTAAAGTGTCATTGTAGTATTTTTTGATTCTCTATTTTAAATGGCAAATTTCGTAATTTTAAATGAACCCCAACAATACAAAGAATAGCACTGCAAAACCTAAGTACTTTTCAGTCAGATTCAATGTTATCAATATTTGGCACATGTTTCATCTAGCTCCCTTTCCCCTCAGTTTTTCTTTTGTTGCTGATCTTTTAAGTACATTCCAGATGCTATTCCAAAGTATCATTTTTCCATGGCAAAAATAATGGATATCAAACAAATATTCATTAATGGAAAACTGCAAAATTAAATTGTGCTATTCCACAGAGCAAAATAATATATACAAAGGAAATGAAATACAGCTGTATTCAAAATGAATTCAACTTATATTAAAAACATTAATTTAAAATTGAAAATAAAATCACTATAGAAAATATACAATGATACTATTATTCCCAAGTTATTAAAACTTAAGAGAAGAATGCAAGAAGCACAAATTCAAGATACTCATGACTTCTGAGAGGCTGAGATGTCTTTAGTTTTTTAGGTGAATAGTGTATTTACCAGTCTTTAGTCCAGTGCTATTAAATTTTCATGTAGGAGGCTGATATACAGGGGACAATATGGACTCAACTGCAATATGGATGAAAATTGGATCAATAAGGATACATGTGTTAGAATAATGACAAAATACAAAGGCCATCTGGGTAATTAATGAAAAACATTATTTTTTTTAGAAATATGGTAATGTTCCCCAAATTATCCTAATGTACTAACAATGGAATCTCAAAGGAATATGTAACAATATAAAGTGATCATAAAATTCATCTGGGAGGAAAAGTATAAAATTAGCCTGAAAAATATTTTAAAAAGAGATTAGTGTTAAGCTTTCCATTTTAGATAATGAAATGCATTATAAAATTATGATAGTTAAAAGATTGATTCAGATAGCACAATAGACAAGAAGATAAATTTTAAAACAATGATTTTCAGGAAATACTTTAGTGCTTGTTTTAAAATGTTAATATGAGTAAGACAGCATTACAAATACAAAAGGAAAATATAGACTTTAAAAAAAACTGGTGAACTGTCTTACCATTTGCTAAAGTAAATTCATTACATTATAGGTAAAATTTAAGGAAAACATTTAAGCATAAATTTTTTTTAAGAAAATAGAGTCATTTTTAAGACAGAAAAGACTTGCCCAAGGATAAACAAATATTATGACAAAATAAAATAAATAATAAACTAATTTTGAAAAGTAAAATACAAGCTATCTAGAAGTATTGGTATTCTTAAATGAATAGCTCCTCCAAACTGGTAATTTACAAATGTTCTCAAAAGTAACTGAACAAAGGTCATGAGTTGGCAAATTATCCAAGAAGAAAGAGAAATGACCAAATAATAGTAGTAAACACAAATGTAAATAAATTAAGAAGATATTTTTTAAATCTATTTGGGAAATTGTGTGTGTCTGTATCTAGTTGATCCTCCCTCCTTTCCTGGGAGCAAAATGGACATTTGCTGCACTGCTGGTAGGAATGAAAGCTAATACCATACAAATTTTCTGTAGAACAGTTTAGCCACATGTTTCAACAATTTTAGGAACATTCATTTATTTAAACAAAGTCACTCTATTTTAGGAATTAATAATAAAGGATTAGATACAGACTTGTCCAGCATCCTAACTGGAAATCTCACTCGAGTACACAGCTGGATGCTTATCTTGGTTCTGGGAGTCACTGTGAGAATTCTGTGCCTCCATTCACTCTATCTTAACACCAATCCTACAGCCTCATGGATAGTGTGGTTAGTGAGGGAATAGCTTGTGTAAAGCAATGAAACCACAGCCTTGTGCAGATTAAATTGAACCTGCCTGAGCTATTGTGATTGTTTTAGCCTCTTTTATACAGGTCCCTTCGATGAGAGTGAGAGCTAGGAAGCTGCACTGAATGTAATTAGCAACTTAAAAATGTTATTGCAGGATGATACTTAGTGACACAGAAGATCCTTTGTGCCATAATCTTGAATAAATGCATTTTAATGAATAAAAAAAATGTTTGAGAAGTTATATACCAAATAGTAAAGATAGTATCAAAAATCCAGAAATAGCAAAGTTAATTAAACCACCTTTTCAATAAATAGTATTTATAAGCTTACTGTGAATATAAGAATAGTTCACAAATTAGGAGCTTTCAAATTTAAAACTGATAGGAAGATCAGGGGCATGCCTTTAAAGATGGCTTATATAGTGAAAATGAAGAAGTATTTACCATTTATAATGGGGGTATACAGATGAAGGATTGGTTAACAGTGATAATCTGATAGCATTTTTAGGAAAATGACTTAAGTTTCCTTTATGATTATTAGAAGTATTTACAAGAAATAACCTAAGTTAGGTTTCGCTTATGTTCATGAAATAAGTTGAATTTAGTTTTGCTGACACGGTTTACTTGCCTGGTTTCCCCATTTCCATCTTCTCTAGAATACTCATTTCTTTGTCTTATTTTTGATCTAGTCTCAAATTTAAAAAGATATCTATACAAACAGTTTGGCAAAAGTAACCAAGTTGTCAAGAGTTTTTTTACATCTATTAGAAGCTCCATAGTGTACCAAGCCACCTGATGTGAAGAACTGACTCGTTGGAAAAGACCCTGATGCTGGGAAAGATTGAAGGCAGGAAGAGAAGGGGACAACAGAGGATGAGATGATTGGATGGCATCACCGACTTGATGGACACAAGTTTGAGCAAGCTCAGGGAACTGGCAATGGACAGGGAAGTCTGGTGTGCTGCATGCAGTCCATGGGGTCGCAAAGAGTCAGACACAACTGAGCAACTGAACTGAACTGAGTGAACCAAGCCTGTGTCAAATTCTTTGCATATCAGTTTAACTAGTTCAGAGAAAAAATTGGCTTAACAAGGAGTAGTGACAAAATTGACTCATCCTGGTGGTTGACCTAAAGACACATCTTTTCCTAGTAAACTTGATAACCAAAAGAATAGATAGCTGAACTTTTTAAGTTTTACTCCTGTTAATGTGTTATACTGATCACTTACATATTGAAAGAAAATGAAAATTTTGAAATTTTCTTATGAAAATTTTCTAAGAGCTAGTATATGTTGCGTTATATAACATCCCTTGAAGGTGTGCAAACATAGTACATTCCCTTTACATTTAAGGTTATGAATAGTTTATTGGTCATAAACTTGACTTTATTTTTCTTTTGAATAAGACAGTGAAAAGTATTTGAATGATAATGTTTTCCTTTTTGTCTTGGCAGTGAAGATGCCCAGAAGTAGTCAACTCGATAGCTGATTATTACAATATTTCAAGGTGATCAGTGTGTTTATATCTCTTCCTTCCCCAAAGTTTTTCCTTTCTTGTGTTTTTCTTTTAACCATATTGCTCTTCAGCTCAGTTCAGTTCAGTTGCTCAGCTGTGTCCGAATCTTTGTGACCACATGAACCTCAGCATGCAAGTCCTCCCTGTCCATTGCCAACTCCCGAAGCCTACTCAAACTCATGTCCATTGATCAGTGATGCCATCCAACCAACTCATCCTCTGTTGTCCCCTTCTCCTCCTGCCCTCAATCTTTCCCAGCATCAGGGTCTTTTCCAATGAGTCAGCTCTTCGAAGCAGGTGGCCAAAGTATTGGAGTTTCAGTTTCAGCATCAGTCCTTGCAATGAACACCCAGGACTGATCCTCTAGAATGGACTGGTTGGATCTCCTTGCAGTCCAAGGGACTCTCAAGAGTCTTCTCCAACACCACAGTTCAAAAGCATCAATTCTTCGGTGCTCAGCTTTCTTCACAGTCCAACTCTCACATCCAAAAATGACCACTGGAAAAACCACAGCCTTGACTAGAAGGACCTTTGTTGACAAAGTAATGTCTCTGCTTTTTAATATGCTGTCTAGGTTGGTCATAACTTGCCTTCCAAGGAGTAAGTGTCGTTTAATTTCATGGTTGCAGTCACCATCTGCAGTGATTTTGGAGCCCCCCAAAATAAAGTCAGCCACTGTTTCCACTGTTTCCCCATCTGTTTGCCATGAAGTGATGGGACCGGCTATCATGATCTTCATTTTCTGAATGTTGAGCTTTAAGCCAACTTTTTCACACTCCTCTTTCACTTTCATCAAGAGGCTCTTTTGGTCTTCTTCACTTTCTGCCATAAGGATGGTGTCATATGCATATCTGAGGTTATTGATAATTCTCCTGGCAATCTTGATTCCAGCTTGTGCTTTTTCCAGCCCAGCGTTTCTCATGATGTACTCTGCATATACGTTAACTAAGCAGGGTGACAATATACAACCTTGATGTACTCCTTTTCCTATTTGGAACCCATTTTTTGTTCCATGTCCAGTTCTAACTGTTGCTTCCTGACCTGCATACAGGTTTCTCAAGAGGCAGGTCAGGTGGTCTGGTATTCCCAGCTCTTTCAGAATGTTCCACAGTTTGTTGTGATTCACACAGTCAAAGGCTTTGGCATAGTCAATAAAGCAGAAATAGATTTTTTCCAAAACTCTCTTGCTTTTTCGATGATCCAGAAGATGTTGGCAATTTGATCTCTGGTTCCTTTGCCTTTTCTAAAACCAGAGTGAACATCTGGAATTTCACAGTTCACATATTGCTGAAGCCTGGCTTGGTGAATTTTGAACATTACTTTACTAGTGTGTGAAATGAGTGCAACTGTGCAGTAGTTTGAGCATTCTTTGGCATTGCTTTTCTTTGGGATTGGAATGAAAACTGAACTTGTCCAGTCCTGTGGCCACTGCTGAGTTTTCCAAATTTGCTGACATATTGAGTGCAGCACTTTCAGAGCATCATCTTTTAGGATTTGAAATAGCTCAACTGGAATTCCATCACATCCACTAGCTTTTTTCATAATGATGCTTCCTAAGGCCCACTTGACTTCACATTCCAGGATGTCTGGCTCTAGGTGAGTAATCACACCATCATGATTATCTGGGTCGCGAAGATCTTTTTTGTACAGTTCTTCTGTGTATTCTTGCCACCTCTTCTTAATATTTTCTGCTTTTGTTAGGTCTGTACCTTTTCTGTCCTTTATTGAGCCCATCTTTGCATGAAATGTTCCCTTGGTATCTCTAATTTTCTTGAAGAGATCTCTAGTCTTTCCCATTCTATTGTTTTCCTCTATTTCTTTGCATTGATTGCTGACTAAGGCTTTCTTATCTCTCCTTGGCATTCTTTGGAACTCTGCATTCAAATGGGTATATCTTTCCTTTTCTCCTTTGCTTTTCACTTCTCTTCCTTTCACAGCTATTTGTAAGGCCTGCTTAGACAGCCAATTTGCCTTTTTGCATTTCTTTTTCTTGGGGATGGTCTTGATCCCTGTCTTCTGTACAATGTCACAAACCTCCATCCATAGTTAATCAGGCACTCTGTCTATCAGATCTTGTCCCTTAAATCTATTTCTTACTTCTACTGTATAATTGTAAGGGATTTAATTTAGGACATACCTGAATGGTCCAGTGGCTTTCCCTACTTTCTTCGATTTCAGTCTAAATTTGGCAATAAGGAGTTCATGATCTGAGCCACAGTCAGCTCTCGGTCTTGTTTTTGCTGACTGTATAGAGCTTCTCCATCTTTGGCTGCAAAAATATATAATCAATCAATCTGATTTCAGAGTTGGCCATCTGGTGACCATTTGTAGAGTCTTTTCTTGTGTTGTTGGAAAAGGGTGTTTGCTATGACCAGTGCGTTCTCTTGACAAAACTCTATTAGCCTTTCCCTGCTTCATTCTGTACTCCAAGGCCAAATTTGCCTGTTATTCCAGGTGTTTCTTGACTTCCTACTTTTGCATTCTGGTCCCCTATATTGAAAAGGACATCTTTTTTGGGTGTTAATTCTAGAAGGTCTTGTAGGTCTTCATAGAACCATTCAACTTCAGCTTCTTGAGCATTACCAGTCGGGGCATAGACTTGGATTACCGTGATATTGACTGGTTTGCCTTGGAAATGAACAGAGATCATTCTGTCGTTTTTGAGATCGCATCCAAGTACTGCATTTCAACTCTTTGTTGACTATGATGGCTACTCCAGTTCTTCTAAGGGATTCCTGCCCACAGTAGTAGACATAATGATTATCTGAGTTAAATTCACCCATTCCAGTCTATTTCAGTTCACTGATTCCTGGAATGTTGACATTCATGCTTGCCATCTCCTGTTTGACCACTTCCAATTTGCCTTGATTCATGGACCTAACATTCCAGGTTCCTGTGCAATATTGCTCTTTACAGCATCGGACCTTGCTTCCATCACCAGTCACATCCACAACTGGGTGTTCTTTTTCTTTGGCTCCATCCCTTCATCCTTTCTGTAGTTATTTCTCCACTGATTTCCAGTAGCATACTGGGCACCTATTCACCTGGGGAGTTCATCTTTCAGTGTCCTATCTTTTTGCCTTTTCATATCTTAAGGTAAGCTATCTCAGATCTTTTTTAATATCTATAAATTATTTATGCTAAAGTAATAAAGATAAGATCATGAACTCTAAAGAGAGTTAGTCAAATCTGGAGTTTTGGATTACTGATTGGGAACAGGGAAGAGGTGGTCAAATTATTATGCTTTTTTTTTTTTTTTTAATTTGAGCTGGAAACATCACAGAATCACTTTTTGCTCTCTTGGCAGGTCTGCTTCACATTCTGTCTCAGACCAAGAAGCACAAGGAACATGAGTATTAAAAACACAAAAGAAGTTAAGCAAACATTTCAGAAGATTGCAAAAAGGTACAGATAAGGTTCAAGAAACTTATTCCCTTCCAGATGATTTATCTATTCCTCATGTAACACAAGTCCTATTATATTATTTTCTGTTCAAATGTTTTATTGTAGTCACACCAACTTTTAAAAAAGCTTAGTGTATGACTTCATAAGGGATTAATCTTTTAATAAGATTTTCATAGTGTCCTAAAACCTCAGTCCAAAGCAAAGTTTCATAAAGGTAAATGGCTCTGAGTCAAACAGAGTCAAATTACTGTTACACATACTACACAATCACAGCAGAATGGTGAGAGGCAACAAAATCATGTGTATAAGAAAATGGAGGTTTAGAGGTGTAACAGAGGAGGCTCCATTCAAAACACAGGCAAGCTTTCCTTCTATTATTTGAAACAAATACTTGAATATTTGAATACTTCAAATATTTGAAACACATACTTCTATGGGGCAGAATTAAAATGAATGGTTGGAAAGATACAGAAAAATTCATGACTTAATAAAATACAAATGCATAATCATTATACATTCACATAATTGTGAATGCAATTGCTTATCGAGTCACATGGGTCTTCATGTTGACCAATGAAAGTTCAGTTCTATGGAGCCCTGCAGAGAAGAAAACAATGAATAGACAGTTCACCTATCACAGGGTTCCAAAGTATCCTCACATTCTAAAACCCTGTCATCAATTAACTTATATTTAGCATCCAGATCATCTCATTTGCCCAACATCACCTGTAGTCCAAAGACACTTGGATGTGAGTCATTATTTGATATATGAGGCAGAGAATGTATGACTGTCACATTTGACAAAAGATGAGATTAAGTTCAGGGTAGTGAAGTAATTTGCTCCTCCAAACCCACCTACTGGTAGAAATCACACTAATAATGACATTTACTAATCAGTTCTCAGGTCATGTTCTATGACTGTTACATGTGCCATCTTAAGAAAGTAATTTCAGCAGTGGGAAAACTGAAGCTCTCACAATAGCCTTATAGATACCTCTACTCTTCTCCTTTCATATATAAGGAGGTCAAAGCTTGGAAAGTAAGTAGTAGATTAAAACCCGGAGAGGCTGGCTCTAGAGCTTGCCCTCCATGTCAGGGCATTAATCGAATAGACAACACCATGGACATGCTGTTTCTGAGTGCACACATGTGAATGACACATATTTCCCTTGCCAACCTGCTTTCAACTGAGCTCTAATCAGGTGAGAAACGATGAACTTTATTTCAAATATTGTTTTCACTGGAGATTCTAACAAAAGTGAAAAAAATCTTTTTGTGACCTTACTTCCACCCACAGTATCAGGTCTTCCAAGTGTGTTAAACATGGGGCTTCTTGATCAGGGTCTGTGGGCAGAGATTTTTTGGGGGCTGGGGAATGTCCTTTCTCAAAACTGTAGAGGACAAATGACATCATTAATCTCACTAATGTCTAGCTACAATTTAGCATTTCATCCCTTTCAAATATAGACAAAAGAAAGACACAATAGTATCAGCAATGCCAATGGTTTCTCCACAATTGCAAGTACAGATTATTTATATCTTTTGAGTTTTGTTACAAAGACCTCAACTATGTAACTGATACTTTGAAATTATCTGCTCTTATTTGACACACATCTAGATATTATTTTGTACACACATATATTGACTCTATAAATTTTGAAATGATCATTTTATTTCAATAAAATTTGTTTCTATTGTAATCCCAAGCATTTTGTCTTATGTTTTTAAAGCCATTATTCTGAGAAGTATCCCTAGGCTTTCCCAGACTGACAAAACTGGGTTCACTGGAATGAATACAGCTAGGAGGGAAAACTTGGATTGCAAAATAAATGTCAATCTCTGCAAATTTACTGGTGTGATCATCTGAAAATCAGACTTTATAGCCATGTCTCTCTAAAGTGCATGTTTCACAGGGAGGTTGTGAAACATATATAGATATATTATAGATATAAATTATATATATAATTACATAGATTATAAAATTATATATAATTATATAAATTATAATTATAATTTATAATATATAATTCTATAGTTTATAAAATTATAATTATGTAATTATATATTTATAATTATATAAATACATTATTACATTATTATTATATAATATATAGTTAAATGTATTAATTATTTAAATATATTATATTATAAATAATTATATTGTTATATAATTATAATTATATTTATTATATGTATAATCATGTATATTAAATATGATCTAATATTTTTAAATGTCTTATATTTTAAAAATATATTTAAAAATCAAACATTTTATATTTTGGAAAAGAACAAAAAGAGAATTAGAATAGCATGAACAAGTGAAATTGGTTTTTACATAGAATGTGAGCCTAGTTTCTAAAGAATTTGCTTTGGTGCTTACAGTAAATATAGTGTGACAGTATGTATAGTCACACAGTGTCATGAACTTGGAGCCACATCAATTGCTTGCTATTTATTTAGTAATCTTTAACCTTTGTCTTCATCTTAGCACTTTGAATTTGTACCTCTGTACGCAACCAAGCCCATAGGTGGATGATGGTAAGCTTACAGAAGCCCAAAGTGTACTACAGGGTGTTTAAGGACAGGGAGTGACCTTCCTTGGCCCCACACAACTGCTATCAACAGTGAAGATGGGAACCTGTAGCACACTGGGGGTACACTTGATCCAGTCCTGATAATGGGGTTAGGATAGATAAAAAGACTGGTTTCTCAGTCCAGAGTTTTTCCTACTCCTCATGTAGAGGATAAAATGGCAGCAAGTTTCAAGGAAAAGTTGCAGGATTGATTTTGTTTGCCCTTGGTGCTGGAGCCCTCTGGAGTTTCAGGAAACAAATGTTCTAGAAACTTCTGACTTAGCTGTTATGTAGCAGCTCCTGGCCAAAGCTCACCCACCATTGATGTGAGCTGCGAAGTTACTGCATTTGCTGAGCTCTGAGTGGGGCCAAAGTGTACTAGAGCTCATCAACCTGGACTAGCCTACCTTTAATTTGAAATGAAGCTTACTGAGGTTGAGGTATAAGAAATGAAAAGCAAACAGAAAGTGGCCTTCTTTTCAAGAAGAAAGCCCCTTGATCTGTGTTTAGACACTTCCAATCACTCCACTCCTCTCTTTCTCAGTGCCTTTTTAGTCTTTGCCAAAACGCAGTGCTGAATCAAGTAGCCAGCAGTCTCCCGGTGAATTGTGGCCACTGGACAAGGTGCACCCTGTCCTTAGATCTGATGTGTGCTCAAATAATTTATTACCAATACTTAACAAAAGATAAAACTCAAATGGGGCTTCCCTGGTGGCTCAGTGGTAAAGAATCCACCTGAAGTGCCAGAAGCACAGGAAACACAGGTTGGATCCTTGGATTGGGAAGATCCCCTGGAGGAGGGCATGGCAACCCACTCTGGTATTCTTGCCTGAAGAATCTCACAGACAGAGGAGCCTGGCAGGCTACAATCCATAGGGTCACAAAGAGTCAGACACGACTGAAGTGACTTAGCAGGCACACATGCAAAGCCCAAATTGTTTGCATCTCAATGGATTGAAACACACTTAAGGTGGATTGATGTCATGCTAGCTCGTGTCCTCTTAAGATGCTTTTTAATGATGAGCTCCACCATCTGTTTGGATGAAATGTGGAATCTTCTGTCTCTACCGGCTATTCCCAAACAGGCCTTTGTGGACCTCTTCCCACCACATTCTCTGGAGGGTGGGAGAGAATCATCTCGCAGAAGCCGTGCACTGGGCTAATGCTGGAGATGCCCACCTTCTTGGGACGAGGGGTGTACACTGTGTACAGAGCCTTGATGGGGTTTGGTCGTCCCATACTTT
Organism: Cervus elaphus; assembly: GCF_910594005.1. Lineage (NCBI taxonomy): Eukaryota > Metazoa > Chordata > Mammalia > Artiodactyla > Cervidae > Cervus > Cervus elaphus. Next base: position 82,687,353 of record NC_057832.1, read on the forward strand.
CCACAGGACATGTTGGACCTCAGAACACATTTTCCAGTAGTGCATCTTCTGGCATCTTGAGGTATGTTCTGCAGAGGACATGATAGGAAGTGTCCTTCTCTATAAGCACCTGCTGTGTGTGCTCAGTTGTGTCCAACTCTTTGTGACCCCATGGCTGTAGCCTACCATGCTTCTCTATCCATGGGATTTCCCAGGTAAGAATAGTGGAGTGTGTTGCCACTTCTTCTCCAGGGGATCTTCCTGGCCCAGGGATTGAACTCACATCTCTTGAGTCTCCTGCATTGGCAGGCAGATTCTTTAGCCACTGTGCCAAATAGGAAACCCCATAAGCGTCTGAATTTATGTCAGTCTTCTCCCATAATTAGGTGGGAAGAAGGGATGCAAATATTGGGGAAAACTTTACCTTGTAATAGGCATCCTACTATGGATGTGAACTTGGGGAAAGTCTGGGAGAAGGTGAGGGACAGAGAAGCCTGTCTGTGGGATCTAGTCTGCAGTCTATGGGATTGCAGAGTTGGACACGACTTGGCGACTGAACAGCAGCAACAACAAGGCTCCCTACTAGGAAATGTACGTGTATTCACAATCCCAATCAATTTAGATAAGGAATTTAGGAAAGAAAGCCATATTATTTTTCCCCTCTCTCTCCCGGGCACCTTCCCTTTACAGGGTCAGGACTGGCAATTTAGGTGATTTTTAAATCAGACCTTTTTGACTGTAACACCACCATGGCAAATTGTATGTAGGTTAAATTATAATTTATAATCTGGACTGCACCTGGTTCAAAGAGACTGACACATCAACTCAGTCAAGCCCTCTCACTCTTTCAATTCACATCTGGAGAAACACTGTCATATGTTTCACTAATAATCAGTTACCAATTTGTCCTAAGATGCTCAAAAGAAGGTATCACTTTTCACCCAGGAATATGCCCGGTACAGCAAGGTTCAGTCAGTGTAGTGGCACAGTCTACAAAGATGATGCAACTAATGAGCTGTCCATTGCATCTGTCACTGTGAATGGTGATCCCAGGCAAAGGTTCTGTTCATTTTAGTTGGAACCCTCTCCATGGTAAGGAAAGTAGTCTCCTGAAGCAGATGGCTGTGTACTTCATTGTTGCAGCTACATGGGTGAAAACAGCAGGGGTTTAATTTAAAGGTGAAACACCAGCATTTGTGGTCCAGCTCTTCCACTAATTGCCTGTATAGTTTGAGGCAAATTAACATAATATCTCTGAGTCTCCAGCAAATCAGTTCTGAAATGAAAATTGTAGCAGGCACTTTTCTAGTTGTTGGGAGGATCAAATGATGCACACAGATAACAGCTATGAAAAAACTGGTGAAGAGCATTTTAGAGGTAAATCAGAATTGCTACAGTGAATTTGTGGGTGATCCTCATTAACATTCCTTCCATGTTAAAATTCCTTTCTTCTCAGCCATACATGGCAAATAGGTCTAATTTCAGTCTACCTGAAACAGTCATCTGGAAGTTTCTTAATTGATGTCAATGGGAAAACTATTGCAAATAATGGAAGTGTTTATAGAGACAGTATAAGATTTTCTATTAGGACAATTATAGAAAGCAAGTTTATATACCTTCCAAAATTCTTTTCCAGTTTTAACATTTGATTCTGTGAACACAAAGTTTGCTTTACATGAATGCAAAGAAGATCCCAGGCAGCATTTGTGTCAGAAGGAAGGGATGCTATCTCTCCCTGTGGAATAATTGTCCACTGTCCTGTGATTAGCTGGTGCCTCTTCTTCCCTCAAGTTTCAGTGTGACCATCATTTCCATGCTGAAGCTTAAAATAAGACTGGAGGAAATTCAGTATACCTTGAAGGAGTTTCATCTTTTCCTGTGCCAGAGGTGTTCATTCTCAAAAAGGGCCTGGTACTACTGCAGAAATGGTAGGAATCTGTCAATGTAGGCATTAAGATTCTGTGCTTCAAAATCTTTATCAATCAACTTGTGTCTAGCACTTTAATAGGACCTGATGGTTGCATGCTTTAGTTTGCTAGCATGAGTGATTGGTAAACAAGATAAAGTTCACAAAGTTTAATATTATTAAACTGTTATGTAAACAGTCCCCTTATTTACAAGAAATTACTAATCTGGTCAGGACCCAGCGTTTGTTGTATAACCCACAGTGTTTAAAAATGGCTCTCATAGCCTCATCTGAAAAAAAAAAGAGCTGCCTGAAATATATTAGAGGGAATTTTTTCTTTGATGTTCAACTGTAGTTAAAAGAATGTTGAATCATGAATGCTTAAGAATGATTTTAGAACAATTATGGAGGTTGTCAAGACCAAACCTTACAATTTTTCCAAACAGAGCTTTCAGTCTAGAAATACAATCTTGTTTCCTATTTCCGTATAGTTGCCCAATTATAAAGTCACGGTCCTCTTTATTCTCCAAATTGTACAATGAGTTTCCTTCCTTGCGAGGCAGCTTTTATTTCCAAAAGCGATTCATGCATCCGTGGACATTGTCTTCCTCTCTCTGAACATCATTCATAAAGAGAGAGGGCTGGGCCATGTGGAACCCTTGAAGCGCCAACATTCTCATGGTTTTTCCCAAGGATGTAGATAAACATAAATCTTAGTTCTAAATGGACATACAGAAATATCTATAGTTGAACATCTATAGGCACTCACAGAAGCAGTTTTTGTTATTCTAGAGTTGGGTCAAAATCTGATCAAATTCTGATTTGTTTGTAAATGATCTTGGGCTTTGGGGTAAAAGAGCTTTCCTGGTATTGTTGACCAGCGGTAAATCCTATTCATCCCAACGCAGACCCCAGGACAGTCAGGGCCCAAAGGTCAATTCAGATCTCCTATATGGCCCTCTGAGTCTCAGAGCAAAGTCAGATCCTGTTCTCGGAACATCCCCTGCACCACACCTCAAGCCTCTCACATTCTCTGCCTCCCAAAGATCAAAGCCCCCAATCTGTACTCACCAGGGCTTCAATAGCCTCTCCTTGCCTTATTAGAGAAACAGCCAAACTGCTCCCTGTCCTCAGTCTTGGGCCCACAAACCCAGCCTCTACTAAGTAACTGAAGTCATGTATATGAATTGCACAGCCAACCATTTCCTCCTCCAGTTATACAAATAAAATCTTTAAAGCTGCCCTTTCCAACGGGTTAAGGCCACATTCTGAGGACCTGCCTATGGCCCTTTGTGGTCTCCTTCATTTATCTAACTCTGCAGGGCCACTGCTTCTTCTGCAGGATTGTGACAAGAGTCACTAGAAAGGATGATCAAAGCCTGGAAACTGAGGAAATAGTTTTATTTATTAGTTGCATTTACATATTGCTTTTTTTAAAAAAATTATTTGTTGCTTTGGGTCTTAGTTGCAGCATGCAGGATCTTCATTAGGTCACACATGTCCTTTGTGGTGGGCACAGGGACTCTCTAGCTGTGGCACGCAGGCTTAGCTGCTCCAATGCATGTGGGATCTTAGTTTTATCCAGCAGGAGTCAAACTCGCATCCCCTGTATTGCAAGACAGATTCTTAACCACTGGGATACCAGGGAAGTCCCCACATACTGCTTTTCAAAAGAGCATATGTAATGAAACCTGAACACAATTATTGCAAGGCTACAAATGGAGCTAGAGGAGGTAGAATGAACCTGACAATGTGGCTTCAAATCCAAACTTCTCCCATTGACTAGCTGTGTGGCTTCTGATGAAATGCTAATCACCTCTAAGCCTGAGTTTCCAGCTCCACACAGTGCTGATAACACCAGTAACAACCTCCAGGGCAGTTTGAGATTTCAGATGCACAAAACAGGCAACAAAGGTGGGCTCTCCCATTACTATCACTTCTATGATTATTTAGGATAAGGAATACAAGCCAATTAAAGCCTTTGAAACTAAACATTCCTGTTATGAAGCTTCAAGCATCCTGATGGATATACCCCAAAATGAAAAAATGCATGAGTTACATAGTTCATGATGGTTAGTTAAATTTTTTAGGAGAATGAACTTCCCTCAATAACAAATACCCATATCAGCAGCTTTTGCAGAAAATGCAGAGCTGTTCTGGATGGAAATACTCTTTTAGCTCATGATTAAAACTGACACTGAGTGATAAACTGCAGAATTAAGAAAGCTATTCTTTGGGCTGACCTGGGTTGGGATGTAGGGGTGATTAGCACCCTCTGCCCCATAACTGTCCAGTGCTCTGTCTGGACCCAGGGTGATGTTTTGAGGCAGAGAAGTGAAATGAGAAGCAGTGAGCCTCCAGGGTGTGAGGTCAGATCAGTGCAGCCTAACCAGAACATACAGATGAATTTTCTAGCATACAATCTTTTTTTTCCTAAGAAACTATTATATCTAATCTGTTGCTTATTGTGTTTGAACCATCTGCTTGTCACACAATGTGTCACACAACTTACAAAATATGAGAGAGACAGGGTATGTGCAGGTACACGTGTGTGTGTGTGTATGTGTGTGTGTGTGTGTGTTTCACTGTGGCCAGAAACTCTCCCAGCTGCCCTCCCTCAGCCAGTCATGATAACCGAAGCTTCCTGTCACCAACTGTATCATTCAATCTGTTCAAATAAAATTCTGCTAAAATGACATCATCACAGATGATGTGAAGAAGGAGAACAGGCATGAACAAAAGTTCTTTGTGTGCTTACCTCACATCACCTGGGATGCAGTTCTTTGTGCACACACAGCTCCAAAGTCAAGATGACATTTCCACGACCACATATCTGGGGGATTCCAATTACCCAGAAAGCCCCTGGGACCCCACTTCTGGTGCGTGCCCACTGAGATGACAGTAAACCCTCAACATAAATGAGCCTTGAGGGCCACTTGGCAGGGTGATATTCTTCTACCACTGAAGTCTCAGAATCCATGAGGGGGCAGCGTGCTTCGGGGCTTGGAGGGGCTAAAAGGGGAGATGGGCCCAGGGCAAGTTTGGGGGAACTCACTCCAGGGAACAACTACATCATCAATGAGAGAAAGAATATAGTAGGATGCAAATGAAGTTTCTCCTTTACCTGTTTAACAATATCTGCAACTTCCATAACTTTCACAAGGAAGAAATACACATAAGCTAAAGAGCATAATCCTAGTCAGCATATTAAAAAGTGGAGACATTGCTTTGCCAACAAAGGTCCATCTAGTCAAGGCTATAGTTTTTCCAGTAGTCATGTATGGTTGTGAGAGTTGGACTATAAAGAAAGCTGAGTGCAAAAGAATTGATGCTTTTGAACTGTGGTGTTGGAGAAGACTCTTGAGAGTCCCTTGGACTGCAAGGAGATCCAACCAGTCCATCCTAAAGGAAATCAGTCCTGAGTGTTCATTGGAAGGACTGATGTTGAAGCTGATACTCCAATATATTGGCCACCTGATGTGAAGAGCCGACTCATTTGAAAAGACCCTGATGTTGGGAAAGATTGAAGGCAGGAGGAGAAGGAGCCGACAGGGGATGAAATGGTTAGATGGCATCACCGACTCAGTGGTCATGAGTTTGGGTAAACTCCAGGAGTTGGTGATGGACAAGGAGGCCTGGTGTGCTGCGGTTCATGGGGTTGCAAAGAGTCGGACATGGCTGAGCGACTGAACTGAACTGAGCTGAAAAGGTATAATAATATAATGAACAGAAATAAGTCTACCACTTAACCCAATAAATAGCCCATCACTCACACCTTGCCTTTGTATAGATACCGCTCTCAGGAAGACCTGTTGCCTGTCGCACAGATAGCCACTCTCTTTCCACTTCCATTGTTATACTCTGAAAAAAGAATTCATCATGTCTCTTTTACTCTCCAGGTGCAGGGGTGGAAGAATGCTAACTATGCACACCCACTGTAACTGGGTGAGGAAACCTGTAGAGTTTTGTTGGTTTTTGACTGGAGTAGGGTAGATGTTGTCAAAAATGTTTTCTGTTGTTAAGTCATTGTCTTAGTCAGCTCGAGGTTCTATAGCAAAATACCGTAGACTGGGTTGATCAAACAACAACCATTTACCTCTCTCAGTTCTGGAGGCCAGAGGTTCAAGATCAATGTGCTGGCAGATTTGGTGCATGTGAGGGTCATTTCCTGGCCTGCAGATGACTGCTTTCCCACTGTCCTCACATGGAGAAGGAGAAAGGGGTCAGCTTTTTTCTGTATTATAAGAGTGCTAACCCCATTTCTGAGGTCTCCATTTTCAAGACCAAGTCACCTCCCTAAAGCCCTACCTTCTAATATGACTGCATGGGTGATTAGAGCTTCAACATATTAATTAAGCCAGAACTAAATTTAAACATTCAGTCCATAGCAGTCACCCTTTTCCTGGTCCTTTGACAAAAGCCAACAGACATTATAAAGAGCTTTGTTTTTGGCATGTGCCCTTTGGCAGTTCTGGATCAAGGGCTCCTGTAGTCCCCCATCTAGGATATGTGAGAGGCAAGAATTCACCATCTGGGCCCCTCAAAGACAGTCCCATTGGTTAATTTTTTTTTTATTTCCTGTGCATGAGTTACACATCACTGTTTCTTTGTATGTATCATAATTTTTTGTTGAAAACTGGACATGTTAATTAATACATTACAGTAAGCCTGGACACTAAAACTCCCCACAATGTTTGTTGTTTCTTGTTTGCTGACTTGGCTGAGTGAGTTCAATGAAGTTGACTGTCCACAGTGTGCAGTGATGAATGTTGCTCCCTGAGCTGAAACCTTAGCCACGGGCATTGTTCCTGACACTGAAATGACAGTGGTTTTAGCCGGGCTCTTGGCTCTGATCCCTGACTCACCACTAAGCGTTTGGCTGGTCTGCCTCTATTGCCTTGTGTTCAGCTCTTAGCCTCCACTAATTGTTAGCTGATTACTACATTGTTGTTAACACATCTTGGGGTACTACTTTTTTTTTTCACAGTGTCATGTAACTAAATTTGGGCTCTTTGCAGGAGCAGGGTGTTCACAGTTCCTGAAGCACATTTCAACCACCAGAGAGAAATTCATTTTCTGTGTTTCTTTGTAAAATTTCTAGCTAGATTGCCATTTCATTTGATGCTGCTAACATCATGGATCTTCAGTCTCCTCTTAATTGCTTACCAATAAGGTTTCTGCTGTTTTTGACAATATCCATAGGTGTGAACCTCCTCATGCCCTATCTGAAATAAAAGTAGTCCCTGCAGGGAATGCCACAGACCTCTCTGTTCTTACAGCCTGCTTCTTCCCTGAGTAGACGGCTGTGCCAGTGACTGGAGCCAAAGGCAGGAGTGGCCCACTTCTTTAGGAGGGATGCCTCTGATCTTTTCAAGTTGCCTCTCCCAGTACGAATTCTCCACCCTATGAGTAAGAAGAGCTGAAGGAGATCCACGCATGGTATTGTCAGCCCACTGCACTTGGATAGATCTGAACCCTACAAAAGAGCTTTCCTTCTCTTTGTCACAATCACCTGGAAGGAAAATTCTACACCCAAAAGCTCAGGGAGATAATGGATGCCAGAAGCCAACTGTATCTCTAGACAAGGATATGGGACAGTGAGATCCCTTCTCTCTGGCCACTTACACATAGAGTAGAACTTTCATTCTACTAACTGGGGTTGTGGGGTGCTGGGAATGGCTCTTGGTTCAAATGCTCTGACTCTCACTTCTCTTAAGATGCAGTAGTTTTTCTGGAATAAATTTTCTCCTTTTGCTGTGCCCACTTAGGACAATTTACAAATACTTTAATGGGCTTAAAAAAGTAATTTTCACCAGTTAAACACTATTTCACTGGAAAGGGGTCTTAGATTTCCTCACATAAACATCTGGAAGTCCTGCTTCTGTAAAAATGTGTTGAATAAGCTATTAATTTCTGGATTCCCTTTATAAATTTTATCAACAATTCTTTTAATCAATGTTTGTGGAGGTCATTGAGCTATAGTTTCCATATGGTTACTTTTTGTATGGTTTATTAGTTTCCTGTGTCTTCTGTAACAAATTACCATAACTTTTATGGCTTATAAAAAAGGAAATTTACTCTTTCGCAGTTCTGATGGCCAGAAGTTCAGCATCAGTCTCTAAATGAACCAAAGTCAGGGTGTCAGCCGGCTGCACTCCCTCAGGAGCTCTAGGGCAGAATCTGCTGTCTGACATTTCTTTGCTTGTGGCCTTACCACTCTAATCTCTACCCTTTTAGTCACATGGCCCCCTTCTTTTCTCTATGATAATTTCCCCCTGCTTCTGTCTTATAAGGACATTTGTGAGTGAATTTAGAATCTACCTAGAAAATCTAGGATCAAGCTCTGATACCTTTGGGTAACAATTACCTAGTCTTTTACACATGGTACATCTCTTTCCATCCTTTTACTTTCAAACTATTTGTGCTCTTGCTCTCAGAAAGAGCATAGAATTGGACCTTTCATTTTTTAATTGAGACTGAAAAATCTCTGCTTTTTTACTGGGGTGTTTAAATTATTCACATTCATTGCAAATATTGATGTGGTTAGATTTCCATTTTTATTTCTTTCAATTTATTTTCTATATATTTCTCATTTGTTTCTTCGTTTTTTCTTATTTTGGTTTTCTTTTGTGTTCTGTAACGTTTTCAGTGTACCATTTCAAATTCTGTTTTTTAAATTCTATTTTGGGAATTATTCTTTTAGTGATTTCTCAGGGACTGTAATATGAGGCTTAACTTCTCACAGTTGACTTCAAAATAATGCTAAGCTACCTCTGGTAAAATAAAGAAACTTTAATATAATTCCATCACAGAACTCTATGGTCTGGCATATCACATGCCTTTGTGGTATGATGAGAATATATAGTCCATGGTGTCTCAAAGAGTTTGACACAACTTAGGGACTAAATAACAACAACAAGAGTATAAATGCTTCTTGTCCTGAATTCCTGGCACAGAGCTCCAAAGCCCATGGGATTTGATAGGCCCACCTCAGCTTTGCTAATGAAGGGACTCTGTGGGCCCCTAAATTATAGGGTTGTAACTTTGGTCTATCCCAGCCTCTGGGGACAGAAGGAGAGCTGGAGATTTCTGTCCTAAAAGTCCTAAAGGTCACAGAAAATTAATCAACTATGGGGAAAATGAGATTGAAACAATGTTGGTCAACTGCCTCATGGAATTACCGAGGAAGAGTGTGCCTAAGTGCTTAGACATTTAAAAACCATGGATTTTGCAGTCTGCTTGTGGAAATGTGTGCCCCTGGTTTCATCTCAAAGACAGGAAATCTGTTGGGCAGTGTGGTTGGTGATGCTGGTGTCTCTGCCCAACTTGATACCTCTAAACCAGAGGTCAGATGGACACATCTGGGACACATTGTACTTCTCCAACAGAGGGTTTCTAAAGATTCCCACCTAAGCACAGCAGTGTGTGATATCTGCATAAATCTCAGTAACATGGCAGACAACATTAGAGGTTATCAGTCTATGAAGTAAGTAAGTAAGTGAAGTGTCTCAGTCGTGTCCGACTCGTAGTGACCCCATGGACTGCAGCCCACCAGGCTCCTCCATCCATGGGATTTTCCAGGCAAGAGTACTGGAGTGGGTTTCCGTTTCCTTCTCCAGGAGATCTTCCCAACCCATGATTCGAACCTGGGTCTCCCGCATTGTAGACAGACGCTTTACCATCTGAGCCACCAGGGAAGTCTATACCAATCCGCACAACTGAAGGTCTTATGCAATATTGAGAGCTGACACTGGATTTTTGGTAAGTTTTATTTTCTTCATGTATCTTGCTCCCAGTTCCTGTATCCATTTTCAGTAGAATGTGCAAGTGAGCACATGAGCTGAAAATCCACATCTGTATGCTGGTTATGTGAAGATGTTCATTAAATGTCTGACACAGTAGCTTTGAATTGAAATCAGAAGTTGCCCTAGGCAAATCCAAATAAATGTGAGAGCAGAGTTCAAATGAACATTTATTTATAGCACTATTGCCTTTAGCTTTTCTTTTCTTCCTAAAAATTTTAAAGAAAATTAAAAGCTAAACACTATTATTTCACTCTAAATTGATACCTTCATACAAATTTTTGGAGGTTTTTTTACATTCACTCTTTCAACCTTACTAGCCAGTGATTTATTACTGGTTTTAGGTTGTGTCTCAGAATCCCCAGACTTAACCCAAGCACTTGAAGAGTCCAAGTAAGATATTCCTAAAATCACATTAAAAAAAGAAACAAGTTTTATATGAAACATTGCTCTAAAATGATGCATACTATTTTAGCAATGATTATAATATTAAATATCTGAGCTTATTCATTTGATACATTATTTAAGTTTAATTGTCAGGGTAGAAAATAAATGTTCACTTCTTTTAGAGACTGGGTCAAGGTGTAAGTTCCAAATATCTTGTAAATTCAAAATTGTAAATTTTGAATTGTAAATTCTTGTAAATTCCAAACTCAAAGGAGGCAACCAAAGTACAGCCCCAGAAAGGTAGTATCTTTTGGGGTGGAAAGATGCTCTGTTTATATATAAACCCACACAGGTTAATAATTTTACACACATAGACACATTTTAAATCACTGCTATTTTAGAATGACCAATATATTCAGAAATGAGTTGGTCTTGTTATTCGGTTGCCAAGTCATGTCCAACTCTTTGCGACTCCACGGACTGCAGCCTGCCAGGCTTCTCTGTCCCTCACCATCTCCTGGAGTTTGCCCAAGTTCATGTCCATTGGCTTACAAGCTCTTTTTGCATTCCACTTTTTCATTTTAGGACTATATTAGTCCTTCTAACTGAAGCAAATTGTGGTGCTAACTCTCCAATCAGCAGGGTTGAACTTGCTCAGTCCTTTTTTTCCACCTATTCTATGTGGCTCTAGTGGTAAAGAACCCACCTGCCCAGGTAGGAGACACAAGAGAAGTGAATTTAATCCCTGGGTTGGGAAAATCCCTGAAGGAGGATGGCAACCCACTCCAGTATTCTTGCCTGGAAATCCCATAGACAGATGGGCTATAGTCCAAGGGGTTGCAAAGAGTAGGACATGACTGAGGCAACAGCACAACAGCACAGCCCTTTTTTTGAAAAATAAATTAATTTTGCATTTATTCTTGAATGGTGATTTAGTTAAATCACCAGCTGTTTTCTTTCAGCTCTTTAGAAGAAGTATTCTGATATCTTCTGAAATATATTTTTACTCAAAGTGAAGTCTGCTGCCATTCTAATACTCACTTTGTGGGGGAAGGAAGAATTATATGCCTTTTCTCTATTTTACTTTTTGAGTTTCTCCTTTGGCTCTTCAGTTTATGTGCACAAGCACAAATGTACAACATATGCCTGGGCACAACCAAGCATGTGTGTATGGGTACACACATCACATATATATGTGTTTGCAAACGTACGTACTAGCAGACATGTGTAGAGGAACACACACCTTTAGTTAGGTTTTGAATTGTTATTACTTATCTTGATCAAGACTCATTTATTCATGCAGCATTTTTTGTGTCTAACATGTGCTGGATTCTATTCTTGTCATATAATGTATTTATTAATTTGGAAACATTTGAATATCTTCCAATAGGGAAAATTCTCAGGAGATTTTTTTCAATTTTTTCCTGTCCCTCATCCTTTCTCTTATCTCCCACTATTTAACCTTTTAAATGTATGTTATTGTTATTGTTGTTCAGTCACTAAGTCCTAATTCTTTGTGACTCCATGGATTGCAGCACGATAGACTCCTCTGTCCTCCACTATCTTCTAGAGTTTGCTTAAATTCATGTCCATTGAGTCAGTGCTGCTATTTAACCATTTCATCATCTGTCATCTCCTTCTCCTCCTGCCTTCAATCTTTCCCAGCATCAGAGTCTTTTCCAATGAGTCGGCTCTTTGCATCCAGTGGCCAAAGTATTGGAACTTCAGCTTCAGCATCAGTCCTTCCAATAAATATACAGGGTTGATTTCCTTTAGGATTGACTGGTTTGATCTTGCAGTCCAAAGGAACTCTCGAGCGTCTTTTCCTACAGCACGGTTCAAAAGCATCAATTCTTCAGTGCTCAGCTTTCTTTATAGTCCAACTCTCACATCCATACATGACTACTGGAAAAACCATAGCTTTGACTATATGGACCAAGGTAATTGTTTCTGCTTTTTAATATGCTACCTAGGTTTGTAATAGTTCTTCTTTCAAAGAGCAAACACTTTTAAAATTTTATGACTGCAGTCACTGTCTACAGTGATTTTGGAGCCCCCAAAAATAAAATCTGTTGCTGCTTCCACTTTCCCCCTTTTTATTTGCCACAAGGTGATGGGACTGAATGCCATGTTTTAGTTTTTTGTGGGTTTTTTTTTGCCACGATTTAGTTTTTTTTTCTTTTAACGTGGAGTTTTAAGCCAGCTTTTTCACTCTCCTCTTTCTCCTTCATCGAGAGGGTCATTAGTTCCTCTTCACTTTCTTCCATTAGCATGCTATTATCTGTATATCTGAGGTTGTTGATTTTTCTCCTGGTAATCTTAATTCCAGCTCATGATTCATTCAGCCTGGCATTTCACATGATATATTCTGCATATGCATATAAGTTAAATAAGCAGGGAGACAATATATGGACTTGTCATACTCCTTTTCCAATTTTGAACCAGTCAGTTCCATATCTGGTTAACCACAGACAGGTTTCTCAGGAGACAGGTAAAGTGTTCGGATACTCCCATCTCTTTAAGAATTTTCCACATTTTTCTGTGATCCACATAGTCAAAGACTTTAGTGTAGTCAATACAAATAAACAAAATAAGCAATTAAAAAGGAGAAATCTCAGTCAACATTGCAGAAATATAAAAAGAGAGAGAGAATACTATGAACAATTATGGGTCAACAAATTTGACAACCTAGAAGAAGTAGACAGCTTTCTAGAAACATACAGCCCACCAAAACTGAATTAAGAATAAATAGATGATTTGAATAGACTGATCACTAGAAGTGAACTAGTATCTTTAAAAAAAAAAAGCTTCCTACTAACAAAAGTTCAAGACCAGATGGCTTGCTTCACAGGCAAATTCTACCAAAGAAGAACTTATACCAATCCTTTTCAAACTCTTCCAAAAGATTGAAGAGGAGGGAACACTCCCAAAGACATTCTATGAAGCCTCTATCACCCCATACCAAAACAAAGCAAAGATAGCACCAAAAAATTAAATTACAGGCCAATAGCTTTGAAGAATATAGAACAAAAATTCTCAATAAAATATTAACAAAACAAATCCAACAGCACATAAAAAAAAATCATGTACCACAGCCAAGTGGAATTCATTCCAAGTTCATAAGCATGGTTCAACATACACAAATAAATCAATGCAATGCACTGTACTACCAAAAGAAAAGTAAAAAAACACAAGATCATCTCAACAGATGCAGAAAAAACATCTGACAAAATTCAACATCTATTCATGATTAAAAAAAAAAAAAACTCTTACCACAATGAGTATAGAGGAAACATATCTCAACATAATAAAAATTATTTAAGACAAACCCACAGGCAATATAATATTCAATGGTGAAAAGCTGGAAGCCTTCCCACTAAAATCTGGAACAAGATAAGAATTCCCCCTCATACCACTTCTGTTCCACATAGTATTGGAAGTCCTAGCTATAGAAATTAGGTAAGAAATTTTAAAAAAAGTTATCCAAACTGGAAAGGAAGAACTAACATTGTCATTATATGCAGATGACATGATGTTATATACAGAAAGCCCTAGGCACTCCACAGAAAACCTACTAGATCTAATAATGAATTCACCAAAATAGCAGGATAGAAGATTAACATTCAGAAATCTGTTGCATTTCTTTACATTAACAGTGAAATATCAGAAAGGGAATGTAAAAACAATAACTTTCAAAATTGCACCAAAAAGAAATATCTAAGAATAAACCTGACTGAAGAGGTGAAAGACTCATATGTTGAGAAATATAAAATATTAATAAAGGAAATCAAAGAGAATTCAAAGAAATGGAAAGATATCCCATGCTCTTGAATTGAAAGAATTAATGTTGTTAAAATCCAAAGTACTATCCAAAGCAATCTATAGATTTAATGTGATCTCTATCAAATTACCCATGATATATTTCACAAGACTAGAATAAATAATCCAAAAAAAGTTTTTGGAACTATAATAGACCCAGAATTTCCAAAGCAATCCAGGGTGTGGGGAGGAAGACAACAAAGTAAGAGGCATAATTCTTTCAGACAATACTACAAAGCTATAGTAATCAAAACAGTGTGGTATTGGTATAAAAATAGACATATGGATTAATGAGAGGAAATAGAGACCCCATAAATAACACTAATGGTCAACTAAGGATGCAAGAATATAAAATGGGAAAAATAAAGTCTCTTCAGAAGCAATAAAGTTAGACAGCTGCATGTAAATCAATGATGTTAGAAGATACCCTTACATCATGCACAAAAACACACTTAAAATGGTATAACGACAAATGTAAGATATGATACCATAAAACTTCTAGAAGATAGCATAGCAAAACATTCTCTGACATACATCAGACCAATGTTTTCTTAGGTCGTTCTCTCAAGGCAGTAGAAATAAAAACAAAAATCAACAAATGCAACCTAATCAAGCTTACAAGATTTTGCACAGCAAAAAAAAAAAAATTAAAAAAGACAATCTACTGAATGGAAGAAAATATCTACAAATGAAGATACTGACAAAGGCTTAATTTCCAAAATATATAGACAGCTCGCCAACTCAATAATAATAACAATGACAAATTACAACCCAATCAAAAAATGGGCAGACAACCTTAGTAGACATTTCTTCAAAGAATACATATAAACAATCAGAAGGCACATGAAAAGATGCTCAGCATCACTAATTATTAGAGAAATGCAAATCAAAACTACAGTGGGGTACCACTTCACACCAGTCATAACTGCCATCATTAAAAAGCCTACAAATAACCAATACTGGAGAGGGTGTGGAGAAAAAGGAACCCTCATACACTGTTGGTGGAGAAGTAAATTGGTGAAGACACTATGGAAAATAATATGGAGCCTCCTCAAAAAAGCCAAAACTAGAATTGCCATATGATCCAGCAATCCCACTCCTATGCATATACCCAAACAAAACTATAATTCAAAAAGATATAGGCACCCTTGTGTTCATGGCAGTACTGTTCACAATAGTCGACATGGAAACAATCTAAATGTCCATAGACTGGTGAATGAATAAAGAAGATGTAGTACATACAGGCGCTTCCCTGGTGGCTCAGACGGTAAAGAATCCGCCTGCAACGCAGGAGACCTGGCTTCCATCACTGGGTTGGGAAGATCCCCTGGATGAGGCATCGCAACCCACTTCAGTATTCTTGCCTGGAGAATCCCATGGACAGAGAAGCCTGGCGGGCTACAGTCCGTGTGGTAGCATAGAGTCAGACAAGGCTGAGCATCTAAGCACAGCACAGTACATACATACAATGAAACACTGTTTGTGCATGCTAAATACTAGTCAGCCATGAAATGCCATTTGCAGTAACATGGATGAAACTAGAGATTATCATATCAAGTGAAGTCAGAAAGAAAATACTACACCGTATCACTCAAGCATGGAATCTAAAATATGGCACCAATGAACCTATCTACAAAACGAAAACGGACTGACAAGACAACAGAGATCAAACTTGTGCTTGCCAGGGCAGCCTGCTGCGTCCGGGCCGGTCTCCCGCAGCCTTGCCGCCGGCCCTTGCCCGGCGGCCCGCCCCGTCCTCCGGGTCCGCGGGCTGCCGGCTGGACTTTGCTCCGCGCTGCTGTTGCGCGACCGGCTGTGCTTGGGGCTGGCGGCCGAGAAGCCGGAGGCAAAGTGCAGCCCCGACCCCGGGCTAACATGGCTGAAGTCAGCAATGATCAGTCCAGCGGGCCGGCAGTCAAGGAAGTGTGCCGAGATTCTGCTGTCCTGGAGGACCACACCCTGGCCCACAGCCTGCAGGAACAAGAGATTGAGCATCATTTGGCATCGAACGTTCAGCGGAACCGTTTGGTCCAGCATGATCTGCAGGTGGCTAAGCAGTTTCAAGAGGAAGATTTGAAAGCCCAGGCTCAGCTGCAGAAGCGCTATAAAGACCTTGAAGAAAACTCTGACATTGCTTGGGAGATTCAGGAGAAGCTGGCTATTTTGTATTCCTGAGATTTATCCTCAAGTGTTTTTTGGACCATGAATAATTTTCATTCATTTAAAATGTTTTGGTTATTCCTGATCACTTGGGCAGTACAGGAAAATTTAGCTTCTGAATATAGGCCACCTCTATGGAGCATATGCTTCCTGGGGTATAGTATCTATATAAGATAACATATATCTGGAATATATACCTGGGGTAAGAGTTCTGTAAAATGCCATTTTCATTAGGTATGGACTATTGATATTTAAGGAATAGGCTTTACTTAGCAATTAGGATTTTGTGACGATAATGATTGAAGTAAAACATAATGTTTGGATGCAATGCAGAATAAAAGAATATAAGAAATAGCAAAAAATAAACAAACAGACAAAAAACACCACTTGTGGTTGCCAAAGAGTGGGGGAAGGAGAGGAATGCACTAGGAGTGACTAGGAGGTTGGGGTTTGTTGATGCAAACTATTACATTTAGAATGGATAAACAACAAGATCCTACTGTATAGCACAGGGAACTATATCCAGTCTCCTGGGATAAACCGTAATGGAAAAGAATACTAGAAAAAAATGTATATATATTTATAACTTGCTGTACAGCAGAGGTTGGCACAACATTGTAAATCAGCTCTCCTTCAATTAAACAAAAAGAATAAATGCATATGTGTGGAAGGAGAAATGATGAAAGACATAGTAAATGGGGTAAGATCACAGCTGGTGAATCTGTGTCAAGGGCATGCAGAAGAGCGTTGTACAACTCTTGCAATTTTTATGTAGTTTGGAAATTATATAAACAGTTACAAAATGTTACTAGGTATGTATATATTGTAATACAGATAGAGGATGATTTAGTAATAAAAATGTGGGAAATTATCAATATAGATATATTGAACAATTTTTGCCATTTTGTTGCAAACCTGTAATTATTTCAAAGTGACAAAATTACACTTCAAAAATGCCCATGTTCATGTCTTCATATGATACACTGTTTCCATGATAAAGTGGTACCCAAAGCAGCTGCTCTGAAGTCAAGCACAAACCCTTCCCAAAACCCTGTTCACTTTGATAACCCTCTAGGACCCTGTCTGATGAGCAGGAATAGCTTTCTTGGAGGTCATGTCTGAGCCAGGACTCAGAGGTTAGGGAGACAGCGCCCAAGTGAAGAGGGGAGGAAAATCCACCTGCACAATGGCTGGCATCAAAGGAGATGGCAGTTCCTTAGGGCTATAGGGCAAGGTCCAACACCATCTGTAAGCTGTATGCATATTCAATTAACAGTTGTTGAAAAAAATAATTTTGACTGCATAAAAATTAAAATCTGCTTTAAAAGTAATTTAAGTAATTTTGATAAAGTAAAAAATAGATTCTGCAAAACACTGGAAGCAAATATGACATACATGTGATATCTTTATTATTTAAAGAGCTCATGGAAGTTGGTAAGGGAAACTTCAGACCTCAATAGGTGAAAAAGCATTTATGTCATTTTTTTTAAGTACACATCATAAGGAAACAATAAAATATTCTAAATTCATTTATTTTTTAATAAATTCCTCTCTTTGTAAATGCAAAAAAAAAGCCAAGTATGTATCTCACAGAAGATCACTATGCTTTCAGTAGCAAAAGTCAATAGATATGCTATTAATATATGTAGAAAAAATAAAATAATAAAGATACATTTAAGTAGCTAAAACCTGGGAAGAATCAGTAAAATGTTAATATGAATCACTATAAGATAAATTATTATGTTTTGCTATAAGCATTCTGCTTTACTATATTTCTCTAATTTCAACCAATATCATGTATTATATTTAAAATGAGAAAAAGGCAGTGATTGATTTTAAGGCCCTATCCTCCTTACTTGCCACCCCCTCTCTTTATTTTTTCTGTTTTCCTGACCAGCACAGTAAGCTACACGGTAGGAAATATTGTTATTTGTATGAAATTTAGATTTATCTTAAATTTTATATCAGTTTCAGGTGAACAACATCATGACTCAATAATTGTTGTTGTTTAGTCATCAATATTAGAGTGTATTTGTTACAAAATAATCACCACAGTAAATGGTGATTGTATATGTTACAAAATAATCACCACAGTAAGTCTAGTTAACATCCATCACCATGCATAGTTACAGAATCATTTTTTCCTGTGATGAGAGCTTTTAAGATTTACTCTCTTAGCAACTTTAAAACAGGTAATCCTGTTTTATTAACTATAGTCACCATGCTGTATATTATGTCCCCATAAAAATAGGATGTTTTAACAGATAGATGTATTTTTGAGCAAATGAGATATGAGTATTAAAAACAGAATTTCTTTTAGGATAGCAACTACATAAAGTATTTCAGGCTAAATACCTTTGTGGTGGGTTAGTCCTGCTGGGGTCCTTCAGCGTTTACCTGTGTTTCATCTCCCAGGACAAAGCTTTCAACCTCTTACTATAGATGATGTAATCAAGGCTACAGGAAGAAGGGTTCCCTGTAGAGTGTGGGCAGCCTTTGACGTCTGTGGGCCATGGCTCTGGAAGAGGGGAAGTATCAGCTGCTAGTTCTAATGCAGAATCCTTAATGGAGAATCAGGTGTAAAAGAGACAGAATGGGAGCAGGATTTGTAAATAAAGTTTTATTGAAGTACAGCCTTGCCCATCCTCTATGTATCATCTATGGCCATTTTCGTGCTGGAGCATCAGAGTCAAGTGGTTGTGGCAATGACTTGACAGCCCACAATCTAAAATACCTACTCTCTAGTAATTTTCTGGTAGAGTCTTTAGGGTTTTCTATGTAGAGGATCATGTCATCTGCAAACAGTGAGAGTTTCACTTCTTCTTTTCCTATCTGGATTCCTTTTACTTCTTTTTCTGCTCTGATTGCTGTGGCCAAAACTTCCAAAACTATGTTGAATAGTAGTGGTGAGAGTGGGCACCCTTGTTGTGTTCCTGGTTTTAGGGGAAATGCTTTCAATTTTTCACCATTGAGGGTAATGCTTGCTGTGGGTTTGTCATATATAGCTTTTAGACCTAATCAACAAATATAGTAAAGTTGCAGGATATAAAATTAACACACAGAAATCCCTTGCATTCCTATACACTAACAATGAGAAAACAGAAAGAGAAATTAAGGAAACAATACCATTCTCCATTGCAACAAAAAGAATAAAATACTTAGGAGTATATATACCTAAAGAAACAAAAGACCTATACATAGAAAACTATAAAACACTGATGAAAGAAATCAAAGAGGACACAAACAGATGGAGAAATATACCGTGTTCATGGATTGGAAGAATCAATATTGTCAAAATGACTATACTACCCAAAGCAATCTATAGATTCAATGCAATCCCTGTCAAGTTACCAACGGTAGTTTTCACAGAAGTAGAACAAATAATTTCACAATTTGTATGGAAATATAAAATACCTACTCTCAGTCCCTTTACAGGAAATGTTCATCAGCCCTGGGTTAGTCAGTCTACCCAGGTTCCTCTCTTTAACTTGACATCTTTACCTTTTGTTCTTACTGGAAACTTTTGTCATTGATATCAGCAACAAAAACAAAAGGGAAGGCTTCTTCCAAAGTGTTTGTACTATCAAGTTTATAACTAGCCACCAAATTGATTTTGGTAGGAAAGACTATTACTGACATGAAATTCAGACTAACCACAAATTTCAGGAAAATTGTACATTTAGCTAACTCTACAGTATTGCAACTTTATTTACACAGACATTGCAGGCCCTTCCTGAGAATGTGCTGCGTACAGGAAGCAAGAGCATAATTGCCATGGTTCCATGGTTCCTACAAAACCAAGTGAAATTTATGGTCAGAGAAAATTCTCTAGGAAGTCAATATTATGAAACAGGTTGGAAAGTAATAACAGCAAGCACCCTGCCAGCTTGCTTGTTTTCTTCAGTGTTTTCTTCTGAGAAGGTCAAAACGACCTAAGAATTTCCAGATTTCTAAACAACTCCAGAAAATAAAGAACCCCAGAAGAACCTAGGAGGTGGATAAAAGCTACCACCGAGAGAATAGATGTAGAACAGGTTTCTCTTGGCCTTTGCAGATAACAGCTCTTTACCTTAGGTTTCCTTGTATGTGTCCTGGGTCACTATGGGACTTTCTGATTTTATGGGGACCTTTTCAGATAAGTGGGCATATTTTGCTGTTATTATGACCCTTGAGCGATAATGAGTTACATCCTTTATGACACAATTCTCCTCTGTCA
This sequence comes from Cervus elaphus, assembly GCF_910594005.1. Taxonomy (NCBI): domain Eukaryota; kingdom Metazoa; phylum Chordata; class Mammalia; order Artiodactyla; family Cervidae; genus Cervus; species Cervus elaphus. The sequence goes on from NC_057832.1 coordinate 82,707,622, forward strand.
AATGAAAATGCTAGATATCATTTGGAGAGATGGCCTAGAGACGGATCAGCAAGCTGTATTTTATATTTAGTAATTCAATCTAGAAAACTTTGAACTCCCTGTAAGAATTACTTGTTTGTCATCAGATGGAATGGATTTTTTTCAGTGAAGTATGGTGATTGCAAGTAGATAACTACATAGTCATATGTACTTACATAGTACCTATCCAATTGCAAAGGAGGTCATCACAGAAAACTATTCTGGGGATTGTATCATGCTCCAGGTATACAGGCAAGAGATGCTTTTCAGCTTCACAGTGGAAGGGGCCCTAAAGTTTGAGCCAGAAGGCATCACTTAGCTCAAGGAAGCTACTCCTCTCAGCTTTATGTTTGTAATTGATCAAATGTAGGTTCCTATTTCACAGGATCACTTTGGGTTTATTAACATTCATGGAATTTCCTGTCCATGGTAGACCCTTGCTATTGGCATTGAGCAGATCCAACATTGCTCATGTGGTAATTTACAAATAATGACACATGCATAAATTACAGAAAGCAACATCATTTCACCTAGGAGGCTACAGAATTAGAGCAATTTCTTTATATATATATACAAATTATATTATCCCACACATTTAGGTTGTCCATCAAGACCTCTCACCAATGGCATCACACATCCCACAATAATCTAAAGAACCACAAAAATATTTAATCATTCCAAGGGACTCTATCCAATTAGTATTGCCTCATGAAAGCTGGAGTCACCTTCTCAGCAGAATATCCCTTGGCCTCATGCTGTGGGCTGTTATGTGGTCAGGAGGTCCCTCACTCCACGCCTTGAAGTCCCAGTGATATCCATTTGCATGTCATTCCATGTTTAGTTCAGAGCAGTTTATCTACATTAAGGGATTAGGAGAGAGGTTCCCCCATCCATCTCTCTACATAACCTCACTCTCTTTAATCATCACACCAACTCATTGTGAACTTTCTCTTCAAATGCAACGGTTCACTAGAGATGCATCTCTAGCCACTAACTCAAGAAACCATTTCCCCAAGCTCCAGCTACTCTGGAAGGAAGGATCAGAAGTCTCAGTATGAAGCACAGACAACACCCCACACTAGCTCATCTCATGAGCAGGCACATGACCCTCCTCCATATTTGCCTCCACTGTGTTGATTCCCAGGCGATGAACAATGAGCATCCTTGGCCTTCTACTCCTGCTGCATTGCTGGGTTAAGGGTCTGGGTTTTGTCACTTTCCCTTCCTGTCCCTTGTGTGGAAATAGCTTTGAAAAGTATGTCTTCCCATACTGTCAACTCACCCAGAATTTTGACCTGATGATATAGCACCTCTTATCATGATGTGATTGGTGTCCTACAGCACTGGAAAGACATGGGTAGTAGAAAAGAAACTGTTTGAAATGTACAGAATCAGAGGCTTGTCTGAGGTAAATTCTTTCAATTACCAAATGTAGCACAATGAGCAGAAAATTCAGTTTTCACCAGATCTTAGGAAGCTCTCTCCTGAGAGGGACAGATTCAAGATAAAGCCTACAAGTGTATATATGCACTAAGATGATTTTTTCATTGTGATGGGAAGTGATACAAAACAGAATTAATCAGAATCCTATCTATAAGGCTCCCTACACAGGGTGTAGGTCTAATTTGAATGTTTCATATTTCATGTGCATTCAGTAGGTCAGATCTAAAGCATCTTATCCTGAGGATGTATGGGAATCTGAGATAAAAAGGCATGCAAAATTGCCCCAATATAGCCAAACAGGCTAAAGACACAAGGATCCCAGTGGTAAAACTTTTGCATTTTAATAGTAAATTTAATGCATATAAGAGTAATTCAATTATATAATGTTATTCAACCCTGCAAAAATTCTAGGCTGCACTTCAACTTCTCCAGTTAATAAGAGTAATCAATTAAAGATTGTTTAAAATCAATGATCATATAAGAAAACTGACTCTCTGAAATCTAACTACTCAGATGTAAATATACTTAGCAGAGGTTTTTACACATTTGACAATAATGCCAAAACTTTATATGGCATTAACCACAAGTAGTTGTGCAGGTAAGGTAAACACTGCTGAACTACTCAAAAGTAGAAATCAAATTATGATCAAACTTTTTAGATGAAAGCTTTCCTCATCATTCTGTTCCCTCTATGCAGAAGTCTGCATATGAATAAGGGGTTAGAGTCTCAAATACTTTAGGTTGGTTAAAAAGTAATCACGGTTTCAGACTGTGAATTTTAAATCGTTGTAACTAGGCTCAAATACGTCTTAATTAATCAAAATAAGAACAATTAAAATCAACACATTTTTGGCAATGAGAAATAAGTTTGTTTATTCCTATAGCATAAAAATCCATGCTTTAGGATTCAACAAACTCTTGGAAAGCATTTTCTGCCTCCTGCCAGTTATGGAAGCATTTTCCCTGCAAAAAGTTGAAGAAGTGGTAGTTGGTTGGCCAGAGGTCAGGAGAATATGGCAGGTGAGGCAAAACTTCATTCAACTTTTGAAATGTTAGTTGTGTGTCATGCAGTTGGCCATTATTGTAGAGGAGAATTGGGCCCTTTATATTGACCATTGCAGTTTTGGTGCATCTCATTGTATTTGCTGAGCATACTTCTCAGATGTATTGGTTTTGCCAGAATTCAGAAAGCTGTAATGGATTAGATGGGCAGCAGACCACCAAACAGTGACCATGACCTATTTTTGGTACAGATTTGACTTTGGGAAATGCTTTGGAGCTTCTTCTCAGTCCAACCACTGAGCTAGTCATCGGTTGTTGTATAAAATCCATTTTTCATCGTGTCACAATCCATCAGGAAATGGTTCATTGCTGTTGCATAGAATAAGAGAAGACAACAATTTAAATGAAAATTTTTTTGATTTTTGGTCAGTTCATGAGGCACCCACTTATTGAGATTTCTCACCTTTCCAATTTGTTTTAAATGCCAAATGACTGTAAAATGGTCAATGTTGACTTTTGGGGCAATTTCTCCTGTAGTTGTAAAAGGATAAGCTTCATTGATCCTCTCCATGGGTCATTGTCAGCTCCTGATGGCCAGTCACTGTGCTCCTCATCTTCAAGACTCTTGTCTCCTTTGCAAAGCTTATTGAGCCATCACTGCCCTGTACTTCATTAGCTGTTCCTAGGCCAAATGCATTGTTGATGCTGTGAGTCATCTCTGCTGCTTTAGACACATTTTGCACTCAAACACAAAAATTGCTCAAATTTGCTTTTTGTCTAACACAATTTCCCCAGTTTAAAATAAATGTAAAATAAACAGCAAGTAATGTAATTAGCAAAATAAATAAATAAAGCAAGAAATGTGCTTAAAATGATGTATAATGATGTATAATTTAAAAACATATTTCAGGAAGCAACTTAGATGCCCATCAGCAGATGAATGGATAAGGAAGCTGTGGTACATATACACTCTGGAATATTACTCAGCCATTAAAAGAAAGAATTCATTTGAACCAGTTCTAATGAGATGGATGAAACTGGAGCCCATTATATAGAGTGAAGTAAGCCAGAAAGATAAAGACCAATACAGTATACTAACACATATATATGGAATTTAAAAAGATGGTAATGATAACCCTATATGCAAAACAGAAAAAGAGACACAGATGTACAGAACAGACTTTCAGACTCTGTGGGAGAAGGCGAGGGTGGGATGTTCAGAGAGAACAGCACTGAAATAAGTATACTATCAAGGGTGAAACAGATCACCAGCCCAGGTTGGATGCATGAGACGGGTGCTCAGCGCTGGTGCACTGGGAAGACCCAGAGGGATGGGATGGAGAGGGGGTGGGAGGGGGGATCGGAATGGGGAACACGTGTAAATCCATGGCTGATTCATGTCAACGTATGGCAAAAACCACTACAATATTGTAAAGTAATTAGCCTCCAATGAATAAAAATAAATGGGAAAAAAATAAAAAATAAAATAAAAATAAAATGTATTCCAATATCAAATGGCAAAGTTCAACAATGCAAAGCTGCAATTACTTTTGCACCAACCTAAAATTAAAAACATGGGAAAAAGATATTCTATGGTTATATCAGGAAGAATACTACACTATTTTCTGGACTTTGTGATGTTTGAGGTATTTATCATTTTTAATTTTTTTGATTGTGGTGATTTTATCCTTACCCTAATGAAATATTTGTTTTTGTACTTAACTTTATATTCATAGTTTTACAGTCTTCTTCATGAACAGCCTCAAATTGAATGACATTCAGACCACACAGGACCTGACCAGCGTCTCCTCCAATTCACTGGGGATTTAAGGGAAATAAATTTTTCTCAGTGAAAATTCATTTTATTACTCTCTAGACAAAGTGAAAAGGAAAACTTGATTAGAAATTCCTTAGCTGATTATATGGTAGTTGATATGTGACAAATGGACATGAGTCAAGACACATATCTCTTTAAAGAGCTTTGTTTAATGCTTGTTTCTTTTTTCTAGAATATGTAGTTCCTGGTACATAGTCAGTACTCACTGGATGTTTGTTTAGTTGAAATGATAACTTAAATTAGAAATTTTATTATTCTACCTTTATTATTAACATGGCTCTTGATAGTACATGGCATGCGTTGGCTCTAAATTAATGAAAACTGAATTCAAACAGGTTTCTTTTTTTCTTTCTTTAAATTATAAGCCTTCATCAATAGTAACTGGGTCATTTCAAGCAAATAGTGTTGGGATAAAAATTTTGAATAAAATAATATTTCTGTTAGAATGACAGAATGGCAACGTTAGAGGGTACCTGGGAAATCTCTTGGTATAGCAGGGCCTACCGAGCCTGAAAATTGGGGTCAGAGCAGGGAGGGAATGCTGACACTGCTTCAGCGAGGAGATGGTTAGACTCTCAGAAGTATGCTTGCCTTCAGGGGTCTCCCCACAGAGTCCTGCTTTTTCTCCATTCCTTTCAGTCATCAGGCTGTATTCTCACTGTAACGCATCTTTTAAAGAAAATATGGTCTGATGTTTGACCCAGAAAATATGTCCATTACAGTAATAATTTACAGAGAAAGCAAAGAAAACCATTTCCTGGTTTGGCCTGCCTGAAATAAAGACAATCTGAAATGTGTGCCAGAAAACCCATTAGATGGGCAATTCCAACCAATTTCTCAGATCAAGTTGAGAAAACAAGTGAAATACTGATATGTTTTCTAACTCAACTGTTGTTCCTGCTTTGCTGATGGTCTTTGTGAGGCAGTGGCTCCACTAATTTAGTAGAAAGGATTGATGAAAGGCTTTTTGGCATTGTCTGTGAAGATTAGGAAAACTCTAAAGCTGAATAAATTATAAATCTCCCTTAAATTGCTCCAGCATTGCCTTGTGCTTCCAAGTGGGGCTTCTGAAGCCAGGTCATTCTATCAGATGTCAATCTCAATTTTCTTTGTTTCAAACTGTGGTTAATTACTGCATTCTGGAAGCTTCTGGACTCTGGTGTCCAGAGAGGGAAGAGTCATGTCTTCAAGAGCCCACCAGCGTGGCAGTAATTGCAGGCCATCTTGTTCTATTGCATGTTAAGCTATGAAAAACTCTTACTGTGTTGACCTTTCCCCTTGCCTTGACTTCAGGACCAAATCATGTTTCACAACCATGAGTAAGACAATCTCCAGTGCCCCCATGGCCAAGACTGGAGAGATAGGAATCTGATCTTGGTGCATAAAAAAATACATGAACTAGGCTACTACATCTCAGTGTTATTTTAATTTATTTGTCATTGAAATTAAAAAAAAATGAGTAGAACTGGACCCATATGCCATTTTCAAGGGCCTCAGAAGGATGGCTGGGGTAAATATCTAGCCTATTTGTATCAGGGTTAAATGGAGCTTGAGTGAGCTTAATCTTTATTGGAAAATTCTCCTGGCTCCCACCTCTCCACCCACTGACAGGTGGTCCTTCCTCCCCAGAAAACTTCTATGGCCTTTGGTAAAAGGCTTCCTGACACATCTCCATTCCTTTGGGGGCCCTTTGTGTGGTTCCTGTGCTGCACTCAACATGTTGTGTGGGGTCCTGTCGAAGTCTCCTGCAGTTCAAGATCAGCCTAAGCACATACTGTCCTACAAAACAGAATAATCACGAAAACCCACAACAGAAGAAAAAAGAGGAGCAATTGCCATTGAAAGGCTTCCCATTCTTTATATATCAATTTTCCTCACCCCAGAGCCATGCCACCTTGGACTGGGATTTCATCCACCCTTAAACTTCAAAGTTAAGCCATTTCACAAGTGGTCAGCTCTTGCCTGGGAAAATTGCCAGCAGTCCCAGAGGGGAGAGGTAAGTGGAGCTTGTTTTTCCACGGGTCATGTGGTTTCCTCTGAGTCTGCCTTTGATTTACTCAGTGATTCAAAAGATAGCTTAAGTCTAACTTAATGTGGAGATATATTTGTTTCTATTCTGCCCCCTCACCTAAAAAAGCCCTGGTTTGTTCCTTCCTCAGCCTCAAACCATAGATTCTATGTGCCTGCGTGCTCAGCCAGTAGCATTCGACTCTTTGTGATACTATAGACTATAGCCTGCCAGGCTCCTTTCTCCGTGGCATTTCCCAGGCAAGAATACTGGAGTGGGTCGCCATTTCCTCCTCCAGGGGATATTCCTGACTCAGGGATCGTACCTGCATCTCCTGCATTGTAGGTGGATTCTTTATGGCTGAGTCATTGGGGAAGCCCATAGATTCTGATAACTCAGCATTTTGGGGAAAATTAGTGTATGTTAAAACTATTGACCAAGGCAAGTGGATTCACCAATAAATGGGACATTTCATGGGCTGCAAGTTTGCAGAGTCTGAATCAGAACAACGGTGGGAAAACTCCTTATCTCTTTTTTTCTATGGAATGCAGAACATAAAGCAAGACAGAGTTCTGAAGAAGTACCAGATACAAAGTCACTCACCTGAGGAACTAACCCAAAGGTGTGGTTCAGAGAGGGCAGGTTTGAACTGGAGCCAAAGGCACTAAATAAGAGAAAAGAAATGGAAAGGGAATGGGAGCATTGCAGGAAGAAGGCTGGGATCAGAGAGGAGTCACATGACAGGATGCTACATAGCAGTCACAGTCTCAGGAGTGGATGGTGAGCTCTCAGGCTGAGGTCTCAGGATGCATCCACACCACTAACTAGCATCGCTTAGAACGAGGCTTAGGGTGGAGGACATGCATATCCCATGGCACGGCGTGTGCATCTCCAGGCATGCCACCAAGAACAAGTGTCACAAATGCACGTCTAGGGACATGATCTGTATAAGCAAGACAGGAAACTGCTTCAGTGTCCCTCTGTGGTGGGGAGGATACAATATTGACGCATATACCTACAACTGGGTGATCTATTATTGAAAAGTGAATGAAGGTGTGTCGCCATAGTTGAATCTAAAGTAATTAATGTTGGAGGGTAGATCTTGGCACAAAGAAAACATACAATAAGATATGATTTATTGATGGAAAAAAAACAGAAAGCTGCAAAACTAAACTATCTATGGCTTAGAAATGTATACAAATGAGATGGATATGTTTTTAAAAGGATGAAAAGGATTAACACAAAATCCAAGAGGGTAGCTAACTCTTGGGGTCAGAGGCATCCAGAAGAGTTTCAAAGACGCCATTAGTGATGAAGAAATGTTGCTGGTCTTTTAACCATGAACATAGGTCACATTCTTTCTTTTATATGAATCCTATATTTCACTGCAATGTAAAAAAAGAGAAAAGAAAACTGGGAGAGCTCTCTGGTTCATACCCAAATGCTTTTCTCCCCATGTTTAAGTAATACTTTCAACTCTTCTATTCACTTCTGTGTGCCACGCAAATAAAAAGAGAAATAATGATTTGTAAAAGAAAACTATTAAGAGTGATCATGCAGAGGGAGGCCTGTGTTGCACCACCTTCTTCCTGTCCCAGAACGTTTTCCCCCAGGGGCACCTCACTGTCCTCCATTTCCATGAGTCCAGAGCCTGGAACAGTAAGCAGTTTTGAAGAAACCACGTGATCTTTATTCTCCCTAGAGATGAAAATCTCTCAAAGGGGCAAAATTGAGCCTTACTGTATGATTTTGGAGGAGAGATGAGCAGGGAAGGGCATCTTAGAATGAGAGCAAAAGCATGGAAGCTGCCAGGGAGCTATTCATGTCTCCTGGAACTTCTTCCCTGGCTGCATCCCCATCACTTGTGAGTGAGACATTGCTTGTTCAAAAACAACCAGCTCTTCAAGTCCTGAAGCAAGAGCAGTGACAGGAGCAGGAGCCAGGAAGAACAAGGACACTCCAGCCAGTGTGATGGTGTGCAACTTGGTGATGACCGAGCCTCAATCCTGAAAATGTGCCTTGTGATGTGAGGATGTGGGGAGTGCAGGTATGCATGCCCCAGTCACTGCTGCAGCCACAGCTCTGTCACAGTTCTGGGTTCTGTCACTCCTAGGCTGGCAGGGTGGGGTACAGAGCTCTACCTTTACCTTTCCATATGCCTAAAGCAAAAACACTTCATTCCTGGGCCATATAATTACCTTTGGTCACTGATGATGGATGATCCTTATAAGGTGAGCACAGATCATGGATCATTCCTATAAAGTGAGCACCCTGGGGATAGACAGGAACCATTCCAGTCAGACAGAGCCAGGCTGCACTCTGCCATGAGCCATTCCTACCCAAGGCTCAGCTGTTCTCCCTCCCTTAGCTTGTGAGATTTTCATTTATTTGAAGAAGGAGAAAAATAAACTGCCTCACATCCTTTGAAATCTTACAGGGCTTCATACTCTTGAGTATAAACACCCCACATTGGCTGTGTCTGTCTGTTTTGACAGTGTCCTCCCCAGGGAATCAAGCCTCTTGGCTGGTTAGGGAATGTGCGCTATGGTCCAAGGAGAGAAATTCAGTGATGCATGAAAGGGAAACAGAGAAAACCCTCTACAACTTGAAAATATGACAAATATTAATAGCCTGAATCCAAATTAGAACTTGATCCCCATGAATTACTCATGGATTCTCCAGCCTGATGGATGTCAGTCTTCCTTCTTAACAACCACACAGATCCCCCAGACAAAACGTTCACTCTCATTTTCTCGTGGGATTCGTGTATCTGGAAATCAGAGACTATCAGAGCCTGAGAGACACTGTGAGGATGTCTAATTTTCCACCAATGCCACACGTGCCTTTGCACTGTGATGTTGTGACACTTTCTCCAGGTTCACGTCCCAGGAGAAGTGAGGACTAAGGAGAGATAGGATGGAAAGAGCCAGGACCACACATGCAGGACAGGTTTGCTCCTCAGCTCTCTGTGATCACACCTCACATTCAATTTTGCTTGAATAAATAATTTTGTAACTCAAGGTGGTTTTGAAAACCACACATCTCATAAAGACTTTCCAGTGCAAATAGAAGCCAAATGAGAAGAACAGATTTCCCCAGGATCTATCTATCCAAGTGAGTGGCAGATGGCCAAAGGGTGTCACAAACAGTGGGCTAGTGTTCTCTGAAAGTACCATGCTATCAAGGTTACCCTATTAGCCATGGCCTTTCTACTCAGATGACAAATACCAGGGATCAGATGTAATTCTACACACTTGTCTAGGCCTGCCTGATCACCAGGAAGAGGGTGAGGAGTTTGGTTCATCAGCCTGACTATTTGGTAAGGGAATTTTCTGGGACCAGTAAAACCCCATCCTCATAATGTCTACCTCATAGATGCCTGGAGATATAGCACTGCAAAGTCTTGCCTTTGTCACACACTGACTGAGCCTGAATGCTCTGGAGACAAGCATCCTAATAGCCTGCAGTCTTCATGATGCTCTGACCAGATATGGAATGTTTATGGAATGACCAGATATGGAATATTCCAGATATGGAATATTTCCCTGTGATTTATGGATGCAGCTATTCTCCTTCTTCTCCTCCCCAAATCGTATGGGGTAAAGGCAAACAGTCCAGGGGAGTGGTTCACACAAGGCCTGTTTGCATTAGAGCTGAAAAACAACAAACTGAGGGAAAACTCCAATGTTTTATACTGGACTAGAAACCAGCTGCCCTCAGGCCTTGGGGAGACATTATATTTGACACTGAACAGTAGGCCTTCCCTTCACTTCAGGCGCAGCAGTCTCTGTCTTCCCAGGCTGTTTCCCCTATGCACTGCCTTGAAAAGGCAGTCCCAACAAAAGCTATGCGTGGTCACAAGATGAACAGAAGTGTGGGCAACCCCTGCCCTGTGAAGGTGTTTCCTAGCAACTAAATCTGAGATTTAGAGATTTCAACAGTTTTACTGCATGTTTCCTTTGTACCTAACCATTTCACAACTTCTGTAGTCTTAGCGATTTAATTGCAGTTTGCCTCTTGACCAGAAACACCACAGATACTTTCTCAGTGTGTGTTTGATTGATTGCAGGTAGTCAGGGTTGGGCTAGGAACATCCCTTCACTCATTGTTATGTTATGCAAGTGTTATGGATATGGCCATGTAATTTCAGGTACTTACTGAAATACACAAGCTCAACATGAATTCAGCCATCCCTCTAACCATGTATTCCATGTTTAAAAACATCCCTGGGGAACATAAACAAGGTTAGCTTCACAATTGCTGCTGTCAATCATTCGACCTTAGTAAAGTACTCCAACAGGCTTCATCATATCAAGGTTTTACAGCAAAGCCCCTGTGAAAATACTGTTTCTACGTGTTTGGCTTGGGTCTGGGCAGAACGTCCCAATGTTTACCTATTCCAGCGTTCTGAGGATTTCAGGAAGGAAGTTCATGCAGTTGGTAAAGTTTGTCTTTTAGGCCATAATTTAAATATTAAAACAGAATGGGACAATCTTCTTTGTTTTTCTACTTCATTAAACAAAAAAAATTGGCATCGTAGGCTGGAAGGACAGGGGTACAGACATTTTGTAAGTGTTTTGTGCCAAGCTGGGAGAGGATCAAATAATTTTGTTGCATTTGATGTCTTTTTCCCGCTTGTAAGAAGCAAACAAACAAACAAACAAAAAATCATAGCACACTTTGTGCTGTATCTTTTCTAATTCAAAAATAATTTGTTTCTTTTCTGGTTTTGTGGAAGCTATCCATGGTTCCACATGTTTGGGGGCTGTGTAACTTGTAATTTCCCAGGCCACATTGAAGAAAGAAGCACATGATTAACTTAAAGCATGATGGAAAATGTTCTAACCCATGGGCCAACATGAGGTACTATTTGATGAACTCAAACAGGTTAATTTCCTATAATCAGAGCCAACCATGGATGGGTCAGTTTTGACTCCTGCAATTAGCCAGGTGGATTATTCTGGACAAGGTTACTGTCCTAGAATGCAATCATGCCCACCTGTCTCAGGTTCAGTTCAGTTCAGTTCAGTTCAGCTCAGTCACTCAGTCGTGTCCGACTCTTTGCGATCCCATGAACCGCAGCACGCCAGGTCTCCTTGTCCATCACCAACTCCCAGAGTCCACCCAAACCCGTGTCCATCGAGTCGGTAATACCATCCAACCATCTCATCCTCTGTCGTCCCCTTCTCCTCCTGCCCTCAATCTTTCCCAGCATCAGGTTCTTTTCAAATGAGTTAGCTCTTTTCATCAGGTGGCCAAAGTACTGGAGTTTCAGCTTCAACATCAATCCCACCAATGAACACCCTGTGCTGGGTATTCACAGCAGAAATCAAATGCAACACAGGACTGATCTCCTTTAGGATGGACTGGTTGGATCTCCTTGAAGTCCAAGGGACTCTCAGGTTGGCATAGTGCTATTTCTGCCCTGAAGAGAGTGACTTCAGGAAGCAGCAGTGTTTTGTTGGCACACATCCAGATGTGCCTTAAGGAAAGATCCCACCTCCTGACCCCAGTCATGACCTGTAATTTCCTGATGGCCTGACCATCTGCATCTCATTCAGATTTATAAAAATCCATTTTCTGCTGATGTTTTTGTTCATCCACCATTGTACTCCAACTTTTGTGCTTTTGTGTGTGTGTGTGCCAAGTTGCACAGTTGTGGCTGACTCTGTGACCCCATGGACTGGAAACTACCAGGCTTCTCTGTCCATGGAATTTTCCAGGCAAGAATACTGGAGTGGGTTGTCATTTCCTACTGCAGGGGATTTTCCCAGCTCAGGGATCGAACCCACATCTTTTGTGTCTCCCACACTGGCAGACAGATTCATTATCATTAGTGCCACCTGGGAAGCCCCTTACCTGCACTGTTCAATCCTGTAACTGGAATACCCAGCACAGGACCTTGCATATAGCATGGTGGTGGTGGTTTTGTTGCTAAGTCGTATCCGACTCTTGTGACCCCATGGACTGAAGCTCACCAGGCTCCTCTGTCCATGGGATTTTCCATGCAAGAATGCTGGAGTGGATTGCCATTTCCTTCTCCAGGGGATCTTCCCAGCCCAGGAGTCAAACCCAGGTCTCCTGCATTGCAGGCAGATTTTTTACCGACTGAGCTATGAAGGAAGCCCATGTATACTGTAGTTATTAACAATTTGCAAAATAAATGAATAGTATTAACCATTCCTATATTAATTTAAGATTTAGAGTGCCATTTACTGTATCCATATTTACAATTAAAGCTTCTCATAAACAAGACACTTTTAAAGTTTAAGTGAATATCTTTGGAAGCCATATCATCAAATATTGTGCTGTATTTAAACAATAAATGTATGTTGTTATATTATGGGGAACATAAACATGGTTAGCTTCACAACTGCTGTTATTAATCATCTGACCTTAGTAAAGTAGTCCAACAGACTTCATCATATCAAGGTTTTTCAGCAAAGCCCCTGTGAAAATAGTGTTTCTATGTGTTTGGCTTGGGTCTGGCTTGACCAAAAAGTTCATTCGGGTTTTCCTGTCACATCGTATGGAAAAACCCAAACAAACATTTTGGCCAACCCAATATTTTAGAATAATCATTTATACTAAGAAAAAAGAATTACTCTTTAAGAGGGTAGCATCTTGTTTGTCTCTAACAACTAAAGAAAAGTAAGGCAGATACAATTACTCCCATGTACATGAGAGGACATTTTGATTTCAAGAAACAAAAACTGGTCTCTAAATCATAAAACTGGAAAACCATTAGTTCAGAGAACAAAATTGTCTAGGTGGCTTCACCTGAGTTGTGACCCAGAACTCAAAGAAAGTTAGTGGGACCCACGTTCTCCTCTTCCTCATTGTCTCCGTTCCCTTTCCTCAGGGTTGGCTGCAACTTTAGACGGGCCCTGCTCTCATGATTATAAAGTGACTGCCAATAGCCACTGGGACTACAGCCTCCCAACTTCATATGGGAAGTGGGCAAGGAACCTCTTCTCTTCCAGAAATGCAGTATACCTCTACTCATACCTCATTGATCATAACTGGGCACTGTGCCCATCCCAGAACCCTCCCTGTGGCCAATAGAGGAAATAAAGTGAACTTGGAGCTGGGAAAGAGGCAGTCTCAACCAAACTGTAAAATTTAGCACAAGGAATTAATTGGTGGTTCCTCCAAAGCAAAATCTTGCTAGTGTTACCAACAGGATGCAGAATAGCTATTGTTCATAATAAAACAACAAATAATGACCACAAGTACTGGCCTAGTGTATAGACTATAAGACTGGTATTTAGAGCTGTTAAGAAAGTTGCCTAAAGCCATAGATCTCCTGGGTGTATGAGTTTGTATTTGTAATAAATTAATTACAGCTGTTTCTTTGCCTGATGATTATTTAATAAGCAATCTATGGGCAAGGCAACCCAGGGTATAAGTAATTGCTGAGGATTAGGAGGAGGAAGGATGATGGGAGAAGACAGGTCCAAAGGTTGATTTCCCCTACAGTCTATTGCCCTGAACTTAGGTTCTAACCAGCTTGCTTCCCACGGCAGCCTTTGTGGGACAGTCTGTGTCTGTTCCCATGTGAGGATACAGCAAGAAGATGTCATCTATGAATATGGGAAAGTGCTCTCGTGAGACAGGAAATGTGCTGGCACCTTGAGCTTGGACTTCCAGCCTCTGTGACTGTGGGAAATAAATGTTGCTTATAAACTACTCAGTCTATAGTACTTTGTTAGCAATCTGCCAACCAATAAGACAACCAACAAATCCATCTTTTTTTTTCCTTGACTTGAGGTCAATGGAGAAATAATTTATAAGCCAAAAGACAACTGTCAACATGATCTATAACTACAGCAAACAACTGAAGAATTTGTTCTTTGGTATTCCTGGTACTGGGGAACCCAGGCCACATAAAGGTCCTAATTATGTTGTGTTGTCAGGATGCCCCGTTATATTCAAATTTTCAATAAAAAAAACAAAGAATTTCTAGTGTAACTGTGTCATCAATGTTGAATGGGATATACTTTAAAAAATTATTTAACTGAAATTCAAATTTAACTTGGCATATTATATTCTAATTTTGTTAATTCTGGTAACCAACACTTCTTACATGAACTACTGCAAAGTCTTCAAAATGCATTTCTGATCATGCGTTCCCAAGAAAAGACCTCAAGTGCCTGTCCCAGCCTTTGAGATACTTTATGATCTTGTGCAAACTCAACTTTGCACCTCTTTTCTCCAGATGCCCTTGCACAATTTTCTTTAGTCGCTTAAAACCCCTTGCTTTTTTGAAGAGGCTGTGAATTTCACAGAGTCTCCATTATCCACTTCTCTTCTCTTTCTAGACAGTCTTCAAAGTCTAGATCAAATGTCACATCTGTGATTCCTTCTCTGGATTGACCAAACACAATTAGCCATTTTATTAAGTTAGCAATTTCTTTAAAAAAGGGGTTTACTTATTTATTCTTCTCAACTTAATATATATGTATATATTCAATGTAATTCCAATTAAAATCCTAAAACCTTTTTTAATAACAAGTGAATTCTAAAGTTCATATGATAAGTTAAAATACCCCAAATAGCCAACACAATGCTGAAGAAGTATAAAGTTGGAAGCCTGACACTTTTTACTATAAAATTTACTACAAAAATATGCTAATCATAGCAATGTGGTACTGGTGAAAGAACAGAAAAATAGATCAATGGAACAGAATACAGAGCTCCAATATAGGCCTACACGAGAATACTCAGCTTATCTTTGACAAAGAAGAAAAGGCAATTCAATGAACAGAGAATTGTCTTTTCAACAAATGGTGCTGGAAAAAGTACACATTCACATGCAAAAAATGAATTAGATGTAGACATTATACTTTTTTGCTTCTCTGGTGGTTCAAAGGGTAAAGTGTCTGCCTACAATTCGGGAGACCTGAGTTCAATCCCTGGGTCAGGAAGATCCCCTGGAGAAGGAAATGGCAACCGATTCCAATACTCTTGCCTGGGAAATCCCATGGACGGAGGAGCCTGGTGGGCCTCAGTCCATGGGATGGCAAAAGAGTCAAACACAACTGTCACAACACAACTTATACTTTTTACAAAATTAACTCAAAATATGTCCTTTTTATAGACCTATAATGTAAATGAAAATTATACAGCTTCTAGAAGTTAACAGAGGTAAATTCTAGGTGACTTTGGTTTTGATGATGACTTTTTAGATGCAACACCAAAATTATGATCTATGAAAAAAATATATTAAGTTAGACTTCAATAAAGTAAAAATCTCTACTCTATGAAAGATGCTATCAAGAAACTGACAATATAAACTAAAAATAGAGCTAAAATATTCACAAAACGTATATGTGCTGATGGACTATATCCAAAATATACCCTTCTTAATACTCAACAGCAAGGAAACAAACAACCCAATAATTTATAGGATAATATAATAACAGACACCTCACCAAAGAGGATATGATAATGTCAATTAAGCATATGAAAAATTATTCCATGTTATATTTCATTATGAATGAGTGCATGTTCAGTCATGTCTGACTCTGTGCGACTCCATGGACTATAGCCCTCCAGTCTCCTCTGTCCATGGAGTTTTCCAGGGATGAATACTGGAATGCGTAGCCATTCCCTTCTACAGGGTATCTTTCTGAGCCAAAGATCAAACCCAGGTCTCCTGAATTGCAAGCAGATTCTTTATGGTCTAAGCTACAAGGGAAGCCCCTATATGTCATTAGGAAATTGCAATTTAAAAACTATAGTAAGAAACCACTACACATTTATTAGAATGGCACAAACCTCAAAAACTGAAAATACCAAATCTTGGTAAAGATGTGGAACAAGAATGCTTATCTATTGCTATAGGAATGAAAAATGGAACAGCCACTCTGTAAGGCAATTTGGCAGTTTCTAACAAAACTAAACATAGTGTTACTATGTAACTCATCAGCTGAGCTACTAGGTATTTACCCAAATGAGTTGAAGATCTGAATCTACACAAAAATCTATACAGATGTTAATAGCAACTTTATTTATAATTGCCAATACTTGGAAGCAACTAAGATGTCTTGCAATAGGTGAATGGATAATCAAACTGTGTTTTATCCACAAAATGTACTATTATTTGATGATAAAAAATAAATGAACTTTCAAGTCATAAAAAGACATAGAAGAATCGTAAATATATATTTCTAAGAAAAAAAGTAAATTTGAAAAGGCTACATACTGATTGATTCCAGCTATATGGCGTTCTGAAAAAAATAAAACTATAAAGAGAATAAAAAGATCAGAAGTTTCCATGGATTGGGAGGGAGAGAAAGATGAATAGGTGGAGCCCAGGGAATTTTAGGAAAGTTTAGTTATTCTGTATGATATTGTAATCAGTATTACCTATTATCACAACCTACAGTACTATACAACAGAAAGAGTGAAAGGTGATGTAAATTATGGACTTTGGTAATAACGTATCAATGTATCAAGCAATCAATAAAAAAGTGTGTGTTTACATATGAGATTGAAATAATTGAAAGAGAGTAAGCAGATTTTTTCAGAAAATTAAATTAAACTTCTAGAACTAAAATATATGAACATGGACCTCAGTAGATGAATTAATGAACAAATAAGACATGACTGAAAAGAGATTTAAGTAACTAAAAGCAAAAACTGAGGAAATGATTTGAAATACAGTGAAACAAAATAATCAGAAAACTCTGAAAGATAAGTTAAGAGATATGATGGAAAAGACCACTGTTAGATATGAAAGGCCATACAACCTAGTCCTGAGAATATGAACTCTTGAATGAGTCCCTGGATCAAATCTTACAGCTACTCTTCAATGGCTGTATAAACTTGGGTGAGTCACTAAGTGTTTACACTCAAGTTTTTTCAGCTCTAAATACAGATGTTAATAGAACTTACATCATAAGGTTATTATAATTGCTAAAGCTGTTAAAACTAATTTAATATTTAACATAAAATATATAAATTGAAAATGTGTATAACTGGTGTTCAATCAGTGAGTGACTATTATTAAGGAAGAGTGTAACATACAACGAGAAATGGAAAGACACTCAACTGAATGGAATTCCAGAGAGTAGCAAGGAGAGAAAAAAAGGCCGTCTTAAAAGAACAATACAAAGAAATAGAGGAAAACAATAGAATGGGAAGGATTAGAGATCTCTTCAAGAAAGCTGGAGATATCTAGGGAACATTTCATGAAAGAAGAGGCACGAGAAAGGACAGAAATGGTAAGGACATAGCAGAAGAAAAACAGATTAAGAAGAGGTGGCAAGAAAACACAGAACTACACAAGGAAAGTCTTAATGACCCAGATGACCACAATGATGTGTTCACTCACCTACAGCCAGACATCCTGGAGTGTGAAGTCAAGTGGGCCTTAGGAAGCAATACTATGAAGAAAGCTAGTGGAGGTGATGGAATTCCAGCTGAGCTATTTAAAATCCTGAAAGAGGATTCTGTTAAAGTGCTGCACTCAATATGGCGCAAATTTGGAAAACTCAGCAGTGGCTACAGGACTGGAAATGGTCAGTTTTCATTTCAACCCCAAAGAAAGGGATTGCCAAAGAGTGTTCAAACTACTGTGCATCTGTACTCATTTCACATGCTAGCAAGGTAATGCTCAAACTCCTCCAAAATAGGCTTTAACAGTACGTGAACTGAGAACTTTCAGGTGTAAAAGCTGGGTTTTGAAGAGGCAGTGGAACCAGAGATCAAATTGCCAACATTCATTGGAACGTAGAGAAAGCAAGAGAGTTTCAGAAAAACATCTACTTCTGCATCAGTGACTCTTCTTCTCAGTGAGTCTAGCCAGAGGTTTGTCAATTTTGTTTATCCTTTCAAAGAACTAGCTCTTGGTTTTATTGATTTTTTTCTATTTTTAATCTCTATTTTATTTATTTTCTCTCTGATCTTTATTATTTGTTTCCTTCTGCTGACTTTAGGTTTTGTTTGTTCTTCTTTTTCTAATTCTTTTAAGTGGAAGGTTAGGTTGTTTATTTGAGATTTTTCTTATTTTTTGAGGAAGGTCTCTGTCACTGTAAACTTCCTCTAACTGCTTTTGCTATGTCCCATGGATTTTGTATGGTTGTGTTTCGTTGTTGTTTGTCTCAAAGTATTTTTTAATTTCCTTTTTGATTTTCTCATCAATCTTGATTTTTAGTAGTATGTTGTTTAATCTCCATGTAATCATTTCTTTCTCATTTCTTTCCTATGGTTGAGTTCTAGTTTTGTGCCATTGTGATCAGAGAAGATACTTGGAATAGCTTCTATACTCTTAAATTTGTTAAGGTTAGTATTGTGCCCTAGTATGTGGTCAGTCCTACAGAACATTCCATGTGTACTTGAAAAGAATGTGTATTCTGTTTTTGGGGGGTGTGATGTCCTAAAAATATCAATTAGGTCTAACTGTTCTATTGTATCATTTAGGATCTCTATTGCCTAATTGATTTTCTGTTTAGAAGATCTATCCACTGATGTGAGTGGGGTATTAGAGTCTCCTACCCTATTGTATTCCCATTGATTTCTCCCCTTATGTCTGTTAGTGTTTATTTTATATATTTTAGTTCTCCTATAGGTGCTATATGTTGACTAATGTAAATCATCTTATGTTGATCTTTTTATCATTATATAGTGTCCTTCTTTATCTTTCTTTATGACTTTTCATGAAGTCTATTTTGTCTGATATTAGTATTGCAACTCTCACTTTCCTGTCGTTTTTGCTTGCATGAAATATGTTTCCATACCCTCACTTTCAGCCTATGTGTGTCCTTTGTCCTAAGGTTCATCTCTTATAGGTAGCATAGTGTAGGCTCTTTTAAAATTTTTCTTTCTCATCTGTCACTACATGTCTTTTGATTGGAGCCTTAAGTTCATTGACTCTTAAGATAATTATTGATACATAATGTATTTATTGCCATGTTGAACTTTGTTTTCCAGTCTATTCTACATTTCTTCATTTTTCCTTTTTGTTTTCCTTTTTTGTGGTTGATGATTTCTTTTTATTTGATGCTTATTCTCTCTTCTTTTTGTTTGTTTTTTTTGTGTGTGTGTGAATCTATTGCATGTTTTTGATTTGTGGTTGCCTTGTTTTGCAAGTATGTTAACTCTTCCTATCACTGCTTGCATTAGACTGATAGTCATGTAGGCTTTAACACATTCTAAAAAGAAAAGAAAAAATATTTGCATTTTCCTTCTCCCCTTCCTTGCATTTTATTATTTTTATTTCTTTTTTACTTCTTCCTATTTATACTTTTAAGTTTATCATTGCTTTCACAGCTAGTCTTTTTTTTTTCTTTTTTGATCTGTATACTAAATAATTTGTGATTTAGTTACCAGTGCTCAACATCACTCATTATCAGAGAAATGCAAATCAAAACCACAATGAGGTACCATTACACGCCAGTCAGGATGGCTGCTATCCAAAAGTCTATAGATGTATTTTTGATTTATTTATGGAATAAAGTGAGCTCCACATCTTACTTGTCTGCCATCTTAATCCAATCTCTTTTATGTTTATTCTTTTCTTAATCTCTAGGTAGTATTTTTTAGATTTTTATATTGGAGTATAGTTGATTTACAATGCTGTGTTTTTTTAGATATAGGAAAATGATTCAGTTATAAATGTATATGTATCTATTCTTTTACAGATTTGTTCCCATATATTACAAAACACTAGTTCTCTGTGCTATAAGTAAGTCATCTGTATCATGTTTTTAAAGATTTCACATGTAAGTGATATCATACGATATTTGTCTTTCTCTGACACACATTCTTATCTACATATAGTTGTATTATTTTTGTCTCAATTATCTGATAGCAGTCTAGAGTCATCATGCTCCTGGCTCCTTAATACCTTAGTGAGAACCTGCTACAAAAAGAGATTTGTGTTAAACAGCCATAGTATCAGGATCAAATTCAGGAAATTTAATGTTGATGAACACTTGTTTAATTGATAGATCTTGATCAAATTTTGACAAATGTCACAATAATCTTCTTCAGAGTTATTTTCCTGGACTGGGATCTAATCAAGAATCTCTTTTATTCTGGAATGCACTGCAGGCTTTCTTTATCTCTGATGACATTACACTTCCAGAAGAGGAGAGTACAGTTGTTTCATAGAATGGGTCTGTCAGTTGTTTCCTCCGGATAGATTCCTGTGCACTTTGTCAGGGATGTCATAAGAATGGAGCTGTGTCCTTCTCAGAGAGAGCACCATGCCAGATGCTCCTGACATCAAGTTGCCCTGTGACAGGGGATGTTCACTCTGATCACTTAGTTAAACTATGCTCTGTCGTGTCTGCCCTGTGAATATCTACCGTTGTGATTAGTGAGTCCTTTGGGAAGAGATGCTTGGAGCCTGCCTAGCTATCTTTTTCATCATGCAACTTCCTCCCATTAGTTTTGTATCCAAGATGCTTCCAATCTGACTCTGCTATTATGATGGTGGGAGCAAAGTGGCTTTTACCTCTATCAGTCTTCTGAAGTTCAGGGGTTGGCTTCTCCTATAAGGAGGACCGTTCTTTTCTTCCTTCCTGTTTTATGTGTACTGAGTATGTTTGAATATATGGAATATATGCAGCCCCTCTTCCCAGGGTTTGGTTAAAACTCTCAAGAAGTGATATAATATTATTTTTCTCCTTTTTGACATTGAGGGGGCTGAGATAACTGCTTCTAGTGGCACATTTTTATAACTATTACAGTAAAGCAAACCCAGAGAGTCTAGTTCCAGAATCTAAGCCATTCAATATTCTACCAGTTGGGATTCTGAGGATTGTAAGCGACAGAAATTCATTTCAAACCAGCTTAGGAGGAAAAGAGAATTCATCAGAGAAGCACCAAGGATCTCATCAGGGAAGTATTGAGGCCTCTCTCCTTTTCCTGTCTCTTGTATGTGGCATCTTTCTTTCCCTGTATCCCTGATTAGGGCAAATACTGGGTGACATGGCCACCAACATCTCAATTCATCATTCCTACAGCCTGGACATCTGCACAGACCCTACTACTTACCCCAGCCTTCCAGATTTTATAATTTTGTAGAAAACCTTAAAGGAATCATTTAGTAAATGGTCAAGCTTGGAATAAGCTTTTACTTCTTATGCATTCAACTGTGGTTAAGGTTCAGGTAAAAAAACATGCCTGGTCCCACAAGAAATGCAATTTTAACCAATGAAGGAAATTGGCTGAAAGACAAGACAAAACTTTGATTTCTGTCCAGACTTGGGTGGGAGGTCTGCAGAGAAAACAAGGAGATCTCCCTTTGTGCATAGAAACAACAAAGGAAATGCTGACTGTTCTTATGTATGGGGTGCCTGTAAATTAGTTGGTCATAAGTTGGATAATTTGTTCTTGTATATATTTTTATGGTTTTACAGGGCATAAGTGAGTAATGAAGTGACAACTCAACTATAAAAAGAAGTGTAATGTATTTCAATTATATTAAATGCTGTACATTATAGGGTGCTATTTTAATTCTTTCAGCTATTCCATAGTCTTAAAAATTATTGTATTAAATAATATGAACTGAGTCAATCCCAAAAAGGCACCATAGTTTTCAATGGAATTTTATGATATTATTTTCTCTTAAGAATTTTGACCACTAAATCATTTAAACAGTTTCCATGTGAGGAAATATGTTTCAACTGCTTGTTAAATAAAACTCAGTATATTTATAAGTAACATATTGAAAAACCACACTGCAATTTGGTATATTTAAATGTATCTTTTAAGATACTTTTAAGACACTTTTAAGTGCTCGGATACCTGTCAGACTGTTTTCTTTATTTTCAAATTAGGAAAACTAATTCATTCTGTAGAATTACCATGCTTTTTGAATCAGCACAAGAGAAAATATTGTCTAATGAAATGTTTTCCTCTATTTTTTAAGTCAAAGGCATAAATTAAAATTTTTCATATATATCATAAATGTAGTCAATCTCCCCCAAACAAACTATAGCATAACTTTAAATAGAAATTATGACACCTAAATTTAAAAATACTGGGACTGTGTTACTATTAATGAATGTACAGATGGATAGATAATGGCATGAAGAAACAGGAGAAATAATTGTAGGACAATATTTTGAATTATTTTATGGGTATCTCATCCATCTTGCATTGTCTTGGGCTGAGAGTCTGGGACACTCAGCTTTGGTGCCTGAGGGAGAGGATGTCACAGTGAACTCGAGACACAGAAGCTTTCGAGATCTGAGAGCGAGACCCCGGGGCCCTCCCCCTGTCTGGGCTCTGGGTGTGTGCAGCAACTTTACATGGCTTGCTGCCACATGAGACATGGATACAGTCACGTCACAGACCCAGCGGAAGGGGAACAATTGGAGCTGAAGAAATTTGCTTCAGGTTTGCATCCTTGAAGGTTTACTCTGCACAATAAGAGGTTGTTTAAGTATGTAGTTACAATGGTGGGGAATTGGCAAAACCAAATAAACAATCTGTGAAACAGGGGAACTTGAGTGAATGAGCCCCATTACTTGAATAACAGAAGCATCTTGTGGTTATCAAAACTACCTATGATGCTAAAGATGCCATCATCATTTTCATAAATAGTTTTCTAAGCATTTCTCCACAGATAATTGTAATTGGGATTTTCCTCTCATGCTGGGCCTAACATAAAGCTGGGCATATGGGGAGGGGAGTGGTGCTCATTGGCCCATACCTTACAAAGCTACAGATCATTGCAATATGTCTTTTGACAATATTGACAAAATGACCCTGACCCAGTCAACCCCAACCCCAGCTCCCAGGGATTCACACCCGCTTGCCCATTCTAGCCAGGCTAGAGGGACATTTGTGTTACCTTCGTGTCTGTCAGAACTGACCCACAAGGAGTGGATCCTAGAGACATCTCTGGTTGTCCATTGGTTAAGAATCTGCCTTCCAATGCAGGGGACATGGGTTCAATCCCTTGTTAGAGAAATAAGATCCCACATGCTGCAGGGCAACTAAGCCCACATGCCACAACTAGAGAAGCCTGCAAGCCAAAAAAAAAAGGTCTGCAGCTGCAGTGAAGACCAAGTGCAGCCAAAAAAGAGGAGGGGATCCCAAATGCTGGAGGTGACAGGGCATGGGGTCCTATTCTCATACTCTCCCTCTGCTGAAAAACAGGTAAGTCAAGCTCCTGAAAAGCATGAAGAAGTGTATGTCCTCTGCCTCCCACTCCTGCAGGGTGAGAAGAGTGGAACAGAAGAGCAGCCAAGACCACACTGGCATCCCTCAGGCCTCAGGGTGATGGTGGGGCAGGGCTGAGATTTATTATGAAATCAGGTGAGCTGAGTATTAGGGAAGGAGGCCACTAACAGCTGTTTCTTTGAATGCAGCTTGATTTTCAGTTCTAAATTTGCAGACATTTTTTACTGTCTTTGCATTCATTGAATTGCTCTGGACATGCACAGAGGTTCTTTTCTAGCTCATCCAAACATCCATGGAGCATTAAGGACTCTTGTCTGAAGCATCCACGTTATTCTTTAGCTTCCAGACACTTATTTCTATTATTTTTTCAATGTTTTGCCATTTTTGTCCTGGTCTTCTGGATGTATGTTAAATTCATGATACACAGCCCATGTTTCTATCTTTCATGTTCTCCAGCCTTTTCTTTTTCAGTTTTTAAAAATGTTATTCTACTAATAAACAACAAGCTGAGTCTTCAAAGACAGCTATTGACTGTTCAGTGTGTGCATTTATTTTTACTCAACTTTTTATAATTTTTAAGACCTTTTTCTTATTTTCTTTTATCTCCATCAGAGCCACTGGTCTTGTTCAGGACATATGTTTTCCTCAGCACCCCCTACAGTACTCTCCTCTGCTTTTTGAGGCAGGTCTGTTTCTCCTGGGGTAAGTGTCCCAGTGGGTCACCCCAGTCTCCATTCCTGTAGATGTTTTCATTGCATGTGTGGTGATCGCACATGATCTATTTGCATCATGGGATTAGTATGTCCCTAGATTAGGTTGACTGGAGGTATGTATGCCCTTATCAACTTCCGGTGTGAGCACCAAGGCTCACAGCAGACACCCCATGAATTAATGAGAGGTCAGATTCCGCTGAGGGTGTGTGGGAAAGCAGTGACGTGCTTTGTTCTGTTTCCTCTGGACAGCATATTTCTCCATTCTGAAAACTACTTTTCTCTTCCTCTGAGTCTGTGTGGAGGATCTTGTTGTTCAGTCGCTCAGTCATGTCCGACTCTTTGCGACCCCATGGACTAAGGCACGCCAGGCTTCCCTTCCTTCAATATCTCCTGGACAAAAGAGTTGTCAAGGAGACTTGTCAAGTTGACAAAGGAGTTTGTTGCTCAAACTCATGTCCATTGATTCAAAAATGCCATCCAACCTTCTCATCCTCTGTCACCCCTTTCTTCTCCTGCCCTTGATCTTTCCCAGCATCAGGGTCTTTTCCAAAGAGTCAGCTCTTCTAGTTCCCCTCATTTTCTGCTTACTTTCTCTTTCAGCTGTCAACCCCCATCTCTGAGGACAGAATTACAATTTAGCCTGGGGTGGGCACTCCATTCTCAACTGCCCCCAGCAGTCACCTCGAGTTTGTGCTCATTACCACTGTGGTATATTTTACCTCCTTTGCAAAACTGCCAAAAGCCTTAAGCAAAGTCACCTATGTAACACCAATACACATCTGTGCCTTCACATGTCTGAACTTCTCTCTCACCTCTTCTCTGCTGGCCAATTCCCACTCATTGTGCAACATGCCAGGTCTGCATGAGTGTTAGCCTGTGTAATTTCTGCATCTGAGAGGATAGGGTGGAAAATACTGCTCCCATTTTGCAGATGTGTAAAACGAGATTTGGATAGACCAGGTGAAAGATGTGGTTTGACCCAGGCCACACCAGAATGAATCTTTAATAACGTGAGGTTCAGAGGGGTCACCCACTTTTCTTTCTCTCTGGCACAGCTCACTTTCCTTCCTCATGAATCACTGGAGCCCTAGAGTGTTTAGTTATATTAAGAGACTTTCTCAAGGCAGCAAGGCCATGCCCACCTACCTCTGTTTATGACTCTCAGGGAGAAATGAGATGTGGCATTACTCTAACTGGTTGGGAAACCAGAGCTTTTATCTCTTGAATTTGAGTGATAATACATTATTAAAGAATTTACTGAGAACCTCTGTTGTCTAGAAAAATATTAAAGTACTGTGGAAATCCAAAGTTAGTACTATTTGATATAAAATAAGCAAACAGATGGGCTTCCCTGGTGGTTCAGTGGTAAAGAATCTGCCAGCAATGCAGGAGTAGCAGGAGATGCAAGTTAGATCGATGGGTCTGAAAGATCCCCTGGAGAAGGGAATGGCCACCCACTCCAGTATTCTTGCCTGGAGAATCCCTAGACAGAGGAGCTTGGTAAGCTATAGTCCAAAAGGTCTCAAAGAGTCAGACACTACTGAAGTGAAGCATGCACGCATACAAATAGCAAGCATGCATGCAAGCAAATAGATAAATATAGATATTTTCATCCTCACTCTTCTTCTAAAAAATTTCACCTATTATTTTCTCTGTAAATTTAGGTGATTGCATGTTGCTAACTCCCAGATGATCTGCTAATTTTCTTGTCATTTTCCCCCTTCTAATTTCCTTTTTGTTTTCTACCTTCTGTTATTTTCTATCATGTTACTTGGCTTTTCACTTTACTCTTGTATTTTTAGTTTCAGAGAGTTATTTCTTTGTTCTCTGAGACTGTTGAAAAATACACACTGAGCTCAGAAAAAAATACTTGATAAACCCAGAAAGGAAGCACACATGACTTGCCTTCTAAGTAAGAGAAATCTTGCTTTCAGAGACCACTGAATGGGGACAGTATTCTCTTTCGGCCCAAACCAGCTTTCTCTATGCACCCTTGTGCCACTGCAGGGGTCCTGATACTGGAACAAAGCTGGCAGGTATCTGTATGGTATGCTTGGGAAAGGAGAATCCCCCTCAGTTGTAGAGTTGCTTAGCTCTATATGATGACAACCTGAGAACAATGACAACTAGGGCTAGAGAAGTGTGTTCAGTGAAAACATAGTCATGTGGGAACTTTGAGTAAATGCAAATTAAAACCAAGGATTCACAGTAATTAACCTAGATATCATTGTAAAGAAAAGAGCTAATACTTTGCTAAAACAGAGTTAGTGCATAAAAGAAAATATAGGCAGAAGCATAACCAAATGTCAAGAGAATGGCATCTCTACTGTTGAAGCCAGCTAAGGAAGTTTTGGGGTTAACCTCAGAATTGCATCATGTCTGAATCACAGCTTTTAAAAGCTATAGCTACAGGGAATTAACTGCACAAATCATTCTACAATATAAGATTATTGTTTTCAAAGAATTTTTTATTGTCTTTATAAAGTCCTAACTATACTCTATGAATACACCAGAAGCTTGGCAGTTCAGGCACCAAGAGTTGACATCTAGGAGAGTCTATGTGGAAACTCAGGATGAAAAGTGGTAATATTTGTATTACATTTTAGAATTTTAATACAATTTTTATATCTGTCATTTCGTGTGAGATCCAAGCTACTTAGGAATTAAGTAGGAATTTTCTCTGCTTATTTTTCAGGGTCCTTATCTTACAGATAAGAAGTCCAGGGCTGGTGGGAGCTGCCAATTTGCCTACAACATTATTGCCAGAACAAGCAGGAAGCCAGCTCTTAAATTCCAGAGTCATCTCTTGTTTGTTTTTTCCCTAGTTTCCGGAGGGCAGGGAGATATGGATGGGTGGCTAACACTCCAGACTAAGAAAACTCAGACATGGCCAACACTGGTGCAAGGTGTCAAGGAGGGTTGGATCAACTACTGCTCTCATGAAACTGAAGTTCAAGAGGCAGATGAAGGAAACATTGCTCCCCACTGTCCTCTGACTCTGTAAAAAGACTCCATCCAGGCACATGGAGCAGGCCATGTAATCCAGGCCAGCTGGACAGCTTCAAACTTGCTCCTGCTGCCACCAACCTCTGATATTGCTCACTGCCCATGGCATTCTTCCCTCTGCTCATCTGGATCTGTGACTCAGCTGTCAGCACACACTGGCCTTTCCTGATCCAGACCTCTGAGGGGGCAGCGTGAACTGACTCACCACAGCCCCATGAGGGACTTGAAGGAAAGTTTCAATTCCAGTGAAAATCAGGATGTTGGGCAGAATCTAAAGCAAATCTTCAACTTTTCAACAGGGTCTCAAGGTTAGGATGTGAACAAAGCCCAGTGAGCTAATAGGTCACTGGCCAGAAATAATGGCTAAAAACTTCTCAAATTTGGACAAAGTACAGAAAGTGCAAATTAATGAAGTTGAATGAATTCTAAATAGGATAAACCCAAAGAAAACCACATCAAAACCCCACAAACTTCTGATAACAAAGAAAATATCCTCAAAGCAGTGAGAGAAACAACATCTTATCTACAGTGGGAAAATAATTTGAATGATAACAAATTTTTCATCAGAAGCTCTGAATGCCAGAAGAAAGTGGTACACCATTTTTCAAATGATTCAGAAATCAAAACATCTCACGTGAAGAAAAGCTTTGGACATTTGTGGGTAGCAGCAAAAATTATCCATATGCTTCCATTCATAAGAATGGTTATGACCAACAGTGAGCACTCAGGACATAATACGACCTTACTTGCATCAATTTTTCACTTAAAGATTATAACTGATCAACCAATGGGGCCCTGTCAGATGGGGCAGGGGAAGAGGTCAAGGATGAGGCAGGAGGTTCCATTTGGCTCAGGTCTCTCCTTCATGAAGGTCTTTCCATTTAAGCCTTTGAGGTCATCTTCAAATCTGGTTACACACACAGTCACAGAGACTCGCCAATAAAATAAGAATAAAGAAGCTCATCATTAAGTTTTAATGGTTATTATAGCCATTACTGAGGCTTCCCAGGTGACGCTAGAGGTAAAGAACCTGCCTGCCAATGCAGGAGGCAAAAGAGACACAGGTTGGATCCTTGGGTCAGGAAGAGCCCCTTGGAGGAGGGCATGGCAACCCGTTCCAGTATTCTTGCCTAGAGAATCCCTTGGACAGAGCAGCCTGGCCGGTTACAGTTAGAAGTGTTGCAAAATGTCAAACACGGCTGAAGCAACTTTGCACGGCACAGCACGCATAGACATTAGAAGATCACAAGGCCTGAGATAAATCCTAAAAATAAATTGTCTTATGATTGGAAACAGACATTGCATTTTTGTGAAAAAAAAAGTAGGCATTAAAAATATTACTTCTGAAGAGTCATTTCTGTTTTAGCTGTTTCTTCTTTCTCCTCCTCCTCCTCTCTCTCTTCTCTCTTTTTACCTTTAGATAGGCATAGTCCAGGATTCTCTGGCCTCTGCCTGGCCCTGGGTAGGCTCTGTCTTCTCCTTATAGATATGAAGCAGAGGGTGATGCAGCTTGTGCAAAAGAAAATCACAGAGAAGTCAGAATATGGCAGACCCCGGGCAGGGCTCCAGGTCTGACTCACTCCAGAGAAGACAATAGGCCTCACAGTTCTGTGTCTTGTCTATTCGTGACCTTGAGCACATTATACAAAGTTTGTCACTAGTCTCTCAGTTTAAGGGAGTTGCAATGAATGCATACCCTTACAGAGGACCTGGAAGCAGACGAAGGAGACGGAGGTGGTCTTAGGACTCACAGAGCCCCGGGTGGTAGCTGTCATTCCTGTTCTCATTATTCTGGAAGCACTGGTCCCAAGCATGTTACGTTCTCACCCTGTTCTTAACATTAACGTCTAAACGATACTCTGTCCTTTCAGCACCAGAATCCCCAGTGCCCTGCCTGTCCTCACCTACTATAACCGAAACCATAATCGCTTACTGCTCTCCCATTTAATGAAAATTCTGTCAGTGTCTGATGCTGTCTGGACTTCATCCTCACCTCAGAGCTTTCCTCTAACCTTTTACAAAACCTGAAAGATGGTTCTCCCTTGAGGTCACTATTGTTCCTAAAGTCCCTCAAAGTAAGCTCTCTTCACCTTTCACCCACCACCCCCCACCCCCATATCTTCCAGTCAGAAAGTGGCTGGGGTGAGACTTTATCTCCTCATGCTCTTAAAACAAAAATCCTTGCCATGAATGCCCCTCAACTACACTGCCCCACTCCCTGACACAGCTCAGCCCTCAAATCCCTCTCAGTGTGTATCTCACAGAAAGTCACCCCCTGCCCTCTGAATGACTTTGGACCCTGAAAAATTTCTGCCATCATCCTGGGACATGTATGGGTGACACATTCAAGACCTTGGCCTCTCTGAGATTTCCACCTTGAAGAACCTTCTCATCAAATCCTCCTCAAACACTTATTTCCAAGACTATCCTGGACTTTGTCACCACTGACAGCTGCTTCACCCCCACTACCATAACGTAAGCTTGCTGCTTGTCAATGACAACCTCACCTTCTTCCAACTGACCTGTGTGTCTACTCTCCTATTTTCAAGATCATGGGATGCTACTGTCTACTGGGTCCTCTTATTTTTACTCTCTGTAAACCCTCTTTTGTTTTTACTTCCCTCATTTTTTAGTTTATTTTTTACTTTAAATGTAATAAAACTCACTCTTTTTGGTGTCCAGTTTGGTGTGCAGTGAGTTTTGATCAGTGCATAGAAACAATTAACTACTACTTGCCCAGTTGTGCCCAACTCTTTGCAACCCCATGAACTGTAGCCCACCAGGATCCTCTGTCCATATAATTTCCCAGGCAAGAATACTGGAATGGATTGCCGTTTTCTCCTTCAGGGTATCTTCCCAACTCAGGTATCCAAACCATGACTTTGGCATTGGCAGGCAGATTCTTTACCTCTGCACCACCTGGGAAGACCCAAAATATGTAAACATCAATACAATCAAGATATAGAACAGGCTCATCACCCCTAAGTTCCCTGAAGCTGCCCTTTATATTAAATGTTTCCTCAAACCTCAACTACAGATCTAATCTGTATCCCTATGGGTTCGACTTTTCTAGAATGGAAATCTAATCAGAACATCATTGATCCTAATTCATGATAGAAATTATATCCACCCAATTATACAAGGGAGACATTTGAGAATCATCCTCAACAATTCCTTCTACAGCTAATCAATTATTGCCTCTTAACATTTCTGGAATTACAGCTTTCAGTGAGCTAGGAGAAGTAAGAAAAAATGTTATAGACGTTTCACACCTAGGCAGCATGGTTTTGATATTAATGGTCATTATTCTTCAGTTTTATTTCAAACTGAACACAGATTTTATCAATGTTGGTGTTAGGAGAAAGTGTCAAGAAGGTTTGGGACAGAAAAATCCTGAACTTTTTTTAGACCGTGAAAGGAGAATACTAAAGAAATAATCTGATACAATTAAAACATTTCCCTGCTATGTGTAGGGACCTTAAGAATAGGAAATTGGTAAAACTGGTTGAAAGAGAATCTGCTAATTCTTTAAATCCACTAGGATTTAAAATCAAAACATGTTTTTTCCTGTATCTTACCTGAATATTCAACATTACTTTTAAAATATACTGTTCCATATCTTTCCTCTTGATTTCCTCCTGAGCATTTCAAAATTAGGTTTAGTACAGATGGCTATCTGTAATAATATCTGAAGCATGCTTTTATTTTAAACTTTAAACTTTAGAAATGTAACAAACTAGATATTGAGGATAATTGAACCTGCGTTCTGTAATGAGAATTGCTTATTTTCCTATTATGTGTGTGTGTGTGTGTGTGTGTGTGTATATATATATATATATATATATAAATTAATCCAGTTTGCTACTATATGTATATATATACTATATATATAATTAATCCAGCATATATATATATATATATATATATATATATATATATATATATAAATTCCTCATTAGGGGATTGTGATAACCTTCTACAATGTGTAATTATCATACATAAATATTAGAACTGTATGCTTTATTCTTCCACATATTTTGTGGGATATTTTATAGTATGAATCTTACTGCGAGTAAGAAATGCCTTCTGTCTTCTCAGGAACTTCAAACTACTCATGATCTCTCTCTTTAAAAAAAAAATCTATTATAGTCTTTTTATCCCATGATTTCTTACTGCCTGTCCATCAACTTTTCACTTCCAATGGGACGTTCTTACTGCTTGTAAATGAGCTCAAATTTACTAATTATAAAGAAAAACACTTAACCATCCCCTCCAATACCTCCCCATCTCTCTTCTTCATATTTGCACCGTCGTGAGGGCTATTTCTATTCTGACTGCATTGCCTCACCTTCCACACCCTTTCTCTTCTAATCCAGTTCTTCTCAGCTATCAACATTATACCACACTACTGATGTTTCTCAGGGCTTCCCAGATGATGCTAGTGATAAAGAATTTAGCTACCAGTGAAGGAGACATAAGAGACTTGGGTTCAATCCCTGGGCCGGGAAGATCCCCTGGAGGAGGACATGGCAACCCACTCTAGTATTCTTGCCTGGAGAATCCCACAGACAGAGGAGCCTGGTGCATTACAGTCTATACGGTTGCAGAGTCCAACACTACAGAAGCAAGTTAGCAGGCACTCACTGATGTTCTTAAAGGTAGATGTTCTTAACCCTGGGTTCACAGACCTCAGGAATTCATGGAAATAATTTAATGATCCGTGATTGGTGAAGAAAATTGTATCTTTATTTTCATTAACACCATATTGAAATATAGTCCATCTTTAATTTGTGAATATAGGCAACAAAACACAAAGGAATTAGCATCACTTATGTTTTTGTCATGAGTCAGAGACATATTTATATTACATTACAGTTGTTGCAGATATCTCAAAGTATCACTTCAGTTCAGTTCAGTTCAGTCTCTCAGTCATGTCTGACTCTTTGAGACCCCATGGACTGCAGCACACCAGGCTTCCCTGTCCATCACCAACTCCCAGAGCTTACTCAAACTCATGTCCATTGAGTCAATGATGGTTATTGATATTTCTCCCGGCAAGCTTGATTCCAGCTTGTCCTTCATCCAGCCTGACATTTCACATGATGTACTCTGCATATAAGTTAAATAAGCAGTGAGACAATATATAGTCTTGACATACTCTTTTCCTGATTTGGAACCAGTTGGTTTTCCCATGTCCAGTTCTAACTGTTGCTTCCTGACCTGCATACAGATTTCTCAGGTGGCAGGTCAGGTGGTCTGGTATTCCCATCTCTTTCAAAATTTTCTACAGTTTGTTGTGATCCACTCAGTCAAAGGCTTTGGCATAGTCAATAAAGCAGAAGTAGATGTTTTTCAGGAACTCCCTTGCTTTTTTGATGATCCAACAAATGTTGGCAATTTGATCTCTGGTTCCTCTGCCTTTTCTAAAACCAGCTTGAACATCTGGAATTTCATGGTTCACATGCTGTTGAAGCCTGTCTTGGAGAATTTTGAGCATTACTTTGCTAGCGTCTGAGATGAGTGCAGTTGTGCAGTAGTTTGAACTTTCTTTGGGACTGGAGTGAAAACTGACCTTTTCCAGTTCTGTGGCCACTGCTGAGTTTTCCAGATTTGCTGGCCTATTGAGCACGGCACTTTCACAGCATCATCTTTTATGATTTGAAATAGCTCATCTGGAATTCCATAGCCTCCACTAGCTTTGTTCCTAGTGATGCTTTCTAAGGACCACTTGACTTCGCATTCCAGGATGTCTGGCTCTAAGTGAGTGATCACACTGTCATGGTTATCTGGGTCATAAAGATCTTTTACATTAATAATATCACTTACATTATTAAAATATCACTTACATTATCAATACTTTTACATAATGGTATTTAAAATGTTAGTAGCGCACATATTGCCATTAAATATCACAGCAATTAAAATGTCTTATAGTTGAATACCATTTTTTTTTTGTAGTAGTCTGTACTTTATATTTTCATTTATAAGCATTATTCTGAGAAGAGGTCTATAGTGTTAGCATACTGTTGAAATTTGGTAACACAGACATGCACCAATTTTAAGACTCCTGGCTCCCGGTCAACAATGAACTCTGTAATCATAATTTTAAAAAACGTCAAATTGACATTTGCCAGCCCTTATTATCCTTGACCCAAGGGCACACCGCTTCCTTCAAACATCGGCTTCCCTTTCCCTGACCTCTGATTTCCTGTTTCCCTCTCCCATCCACTTTTCTGGCTGGCATTTTTCTTATCTTTTGAAAGTTCAGGTTATTTCATATGCCAACCAAATGTCAGCATCCTCCTGAGTCAACCTCCTCTTCTGTCCTTCTATCTATCCATCATGTCTTATCCTACAGTTTCAATTACTCCTGATGAAGAGACAGGTCACAAAGTTATGTTTTAATTCAGAACACTGCCTTAGATGATCCAAAATCATCTTATTCAACATATCAAAAACTGTGTTCAAAATCTTTCTCTGACACACACTCTGCTATACCACTAATAGTGATGTGGAAACCGTCCTGTTCATGACCTGTTCTGTGAAGGGCAGGACCACTCATCCAACCAGGGAAACTTCACACCTTCTGCTCTCACCAGAATATCAAATCTGTTCTCAAATCCTGAAGATTCTGCTCCTGGATCTCTCCTGACTCCGTGTACACCCTTCACTCTAAAGAGCCAGCCTTGGCCTTCCTACAAAGACTGCATTCCCTCTCTCTTCTCTATGTGGCTGCAATTCACCTTTAATACAAATCATCATACAATTCTGTCCCTGGGAAAGCATATGGAGAGCTTTGCCCATCCCTCAGGACAAAGACGGAGAAGGCAATGCACCCCACTCCAGTACTCTTGCCTGGGAAATTCCATGGACAGAGGAGCCTGGTGGGCTGCAGTCCATGGGGTCGCTAGGAGTCGGGCATGACCAAGCCAATTCACTTTCACTTTTCACTTCCATGCATTGGAGAAGGAATGGCAACCTACTCCAGTGTTCTTGCCTGGAGAATCCCAGGGATAGGGGAGCCTGGTGGGCTGCCGTCTATGGGGTCACACAGAGTCAGACACGACTGAAGTGACTTAGCAGCAGCAGCAGCAGCGGGACAAAGAAAATGTGTCTTCAAATGCCCTTCAAGACATCTCAACCCTTGCATCACACTGGTCAGCCACATGCTGATCCTCTTGGTGTGGATCCCATGCTTTCTCCCATCCCCATGTCATTGTAGATTCTTTCCTTCTCAAATACCATTCTCTTCAATCCAATCCCCATTGTACCTTCAGCCAATTGATTCCATTAGATTTTCATCTAAACAGCCTTGATTTTTGAAATTAGGGAAGATTTCCCTGGTATTTCTGGGTCAAGGATTTCTACTCCTTCTTTATATCCACATAGCACATTGTGCACTTACAGAAAATTAGAATTTTATGTTACTAGGACAGCTATTGTATATTTAGATGTATTATATAATTATTTGTTTAAGCCTCCTTGCCTCCAACAGAGAGGGAGGCCAGTAATCTGCATAGAAATTGAAGGACTCAATCCATCCCTTTGAGCTGGATCCAGAAGGATTCACTATGTCATCATTTCAATAAATATCTAGTTAGTCTCGAGGTGCAAACATCTAATCTTGATTTAAAGTTTAAAATAAAAAAACTGGTTGCTAAGGAACAGAAACTTTTCAGGTTTTCTCTTTCAGCCCCTAGGCTCTGGCAATAATTTCTACAACCATCATTCCTTTTTTGGAAAATCCACCTTTAGACTTGAGTTTTGAGGCTTCATGAGCATGATGAAAAGTTCCATCGCAAACTGTGCCCTGGAGGAGATGATGTGTTTGTGATTTACCTTAGGGAAATGGCTCAGGCAGCCAATTTGACTGTTTAATGTGTGATGCATGCATAGCTTGCTCATGAGCTCAGAGCTCTGAGAAAGAATAAGCAGAGGGGAAGGTTATCTTAAAAGGTGTTATCAGGGTTTTAGAGAGAAGGAAACAATAGTTATGTCAAGTAAAGCTGTGATGTGAAAATTACTGCAATTATCAGGGATAAATAAATTTGAATTGGCACATCCTCAAGGATAGCTCATGCTTGGCCCCCATCTTTTCTCTTTCTTTCCACCTCTGTGTGCCTTTTCAGGAGCTCTGGAAGCAGAGCGTGGGTATGATCCAAGGCCAGATTTTTCATTGCTGTTATTGATTTTTTGGAGAGTTGAAGGCATCATATGCATTATTAGACATATGCTTACAACTCTGAATCAATTCAGAGAGGACACTTTTTTAATTTATTATTTTATTGAAAGATAATTGCTTTACAGAATTTTGCTTTTTTTCTGTCAAACCTCAGCATGAATCAGCCATAGGTATACATAGATCCCCTCCCTTTTGAACCTCCCTCCCATCTCCTGCCCCCATCCCACCCCTCTAGATTGATACAGAGCCCCTGTTTGAGTTTCCTGAGCCAGACAGCAAATTTCTGTTGGCTATCTATTTTACTTATGGTAATGTAAGTTATGCCAAAGGCTTTGACTATGTGGATCACCACAAACTGTGGAAAATTCTTAAAGAGATGGGAATACCAGACCACCTGACCTGCCTCCTGAGAAATCTGTATACAGGTCAAGAAGTGACAGTTAGAATTGGACATGGAACAACAGACTGGTTCCAAATCGGGAAAGGAGTATGTCAAGGCTGTATATTGTCACCCTGCTTATTTAACTTATATGCAGAGTACATCATGAGAAATGCTGGGCTGGATGAAGCACAAGCTGGAAGAAGCACAAGCTGGAATGAAGCACAAGCTGGAAAAGCACAAGCTTTCCAGGAGAAATATCAATAACCTCAGATATGCAGATGACACCACCCTTATGGCAGAAATCAAAGAAGAACTAAAGAGCCTCTTGATGAAAGTGAAAGAGGAGAGTGAAAAAGTTGGCTTAAAACTCAGCATTCAGAATACTAAGATCATGGAATTTGTTCCTATCACTTCATGGCAAATAGATGGGGAAACAATGGAAACAGTGACAGACTTTATTTTGGGGGGCTCCAAAATCACTGCAATGGTGACTGGAGCCATGAAATTAAAAGATGCTTGCTCCATGGAAGAAAAATTATGACCAACCTAGACAGCATATTAAAAAGCAAATAACCTTTGCTGGCAAAGGTTCATATAGTCGGAACCATGGTTTTTCCAGTAGTCATGTGCAGGTGTGAGAGTTGGACCCTAAAGAAGGCTGAACACTGAAGAATTGATGATTTCCAATTGCAGTGCTGGAGAAGACTTTTGAGAGTCTCTTGAACTGTAAGAAGATCAAACCAGTCAACCCTAAAGGATATCATCCCTGAATATTTATTGTATATTGAATGAATGATGCTGAAGCTGAAACTCCAATACTTAGGCCATCTGATATGAAGAACTGACTCATTGGTAAAGACCCTGATGCTGGGGAAGATTGCAGGTGAGAGGAGAAGGGAAGACAGAGAATGAGATGGTTGGATGGTATCACTGACTCGACGGACATGAGTTTAAGTAAGCTCTGGGAATTGGTGATGGACAGGGAAGCCTGGTGTGCTGCAGTCCATGGGGTCTCAAAGAGTTGGACACGACTGAGTGACTGAACTGAACTGAACATAAGTTTCCATGTTACCCTTTTGGAAAAGAGTCTTGTGTTTCTGTTTGAGTATTTTCATAACACTGCTGAAATCTAATGAAGCTATTATTTTCTTTTTTTTTTTTTTAATTCTGATCACTGTGTTGTTTTTGTTGTTCAGTTGCTAAGTCATGTGTGTTCAACTCTGTTATCCTATGGACTGTAGCATAACAGGCTCCTCTGTCCTCCACTACCTCCCAAAGTTTGCTCAGATTTATGTCCATTGAGTCAGTGATGCTATCAAACCATTTTATCTTCTGCCACCCTCTTCGCCTCCTGCCCTCAATATTTCCCAGCATCAGGGTCTTTAGCAAAGAGTTGGCTCTTCACAGGTGGCCATTAGAGTATTGGAGCTTCAGCTTCAGCATCATTCGTTCAATATACAATGAATATTCAGGGTTGATATCCTTTAGGATTGACTGGTTTGATCTCCTTACAGTTCAAGAGACTCTCAAAAGTCTTCTCCAGCACTGCAATTGGAAATCATCAGTTCTTCAGTGCTCAGCCTTCTTTAGGGTCCAACTCTCACACCTGCACATGACTACTGGAAAAACCATAGTTTTGACTATATGAACCTTTGCCAGCAAAGTGATGTCTGCTTTTAAATACACTGTCTAGGTTTGTCAGAGTTTTTTTCCAAGGAGCAAGCATCTTTTAATTTCATGGCCGCAGTCACCATTCACATTGATTTTAGAACCCAAGAAAAGAAAATCTCTCATTGCTTCCACTTTTTCCTCTTCTATTTGCTGTGACTTAATGGGATTGGATGCCATGATCTTAGATTTTGAATACTGAGTTTTAAGCCAGCTTTTTCACTCTCCTCTTTCACCTTCATCAACAGGCTCTTTAGTTCTTCTTCATTTTCTGCCAAAGAATGTCATCATCTGCATATCTAAGGTTGTTGATGTTTCTTCTGGCATTCTTGATTCCAGCTTGTTATTCATCCAGCCAGGCATTTCTCATGATGTACTCTGCAAATAAATAAGCAAGGTGACAAGATACAGCCTTCTTGTACTCCTTTCCCAATTTTGAACTAGTCTGTTGTTCCATGTCTGATTTTAACTGTTGCTTCTTAATCCACATACAAGTTTCTTAGGAGACAGGTAAGGTGATCACATTTTGTCAGAACTCTTCACAATGACCCATCCATTATGGGTGGCTCTGCCCGGCATGGTTCGGTTCATAGCTTCATTGAGTTACACAAGCGCCTTTGCCACGACAAGGCTGTGACCCAGGAAGGGATCTGATCACTATACCCTACTCTTAAAAAATCTAACAATAATATTTGAGTATATTAGGTATACAATTTTATGATCATATAATCTGTAAATAATGATATTTATCTGTTTCTTTCTAGAATTTGTTTTTTTTTTTCAACCTTTTTCATTTGCTAGCACTTCCAGAATAAAATTAAATATCCCTAAGGATGCACATAACATTTTCTGATTGCAATAAATGAGATTTAATTACATCTCAGCAAAGTAAACTGTCAGTTGCTGTGTGGTAGATATTCATGATCATGTTCTAGGTTTAATAATTTTTTAATCACAACTAGATATCTGGTTATTTCAAGTTCATTTTTATTAGCAAAATTAATTATTACAAATGGTTTATCAATATAAAAATTTAAGGTGATCATTTCTAAGTGAAACCCTATGTGATGATGACAATCAATATTTTAATATACTATTTAATTCTGTTTGCTGGTATGTTAATTTATTATTTTCATATCTGTGTTCATAGATACATTTGTCTGAATTTTTGTCTATTGGAGTCATGTGAGGTTTTATGTTATTTTTTATCTTATGTGCTTTAGGGAAAATGAAATAAATTTTCTTACACAGCTGTGGTTAAAGACAGGACTGTATCTAAAATGCTTAGTCTAGTCCCTGGTACATACTATCAATATTAGTTTTTAAAACAAAATATTTCTTGATCGGGGTTTATTCTAAAAGTAACAGATGTCATTAAAGAAATATTTGTAAGTAGAATTTTTCACACTTGTTAGCACCAACAATATTAACATGTGGGCTTATCCCACCTGGAACTTGAATATACAACATTTATTTAATCCTTGGCTTAAAAAGTTTATCTTCTAAGGGAGATTTCTAGTGTGAATAATTGCTTTAGTTGTAATTTTTTCAAGAGAAGCAGCACAGTCTTGGTGATGCCTTGGCAACAGACAGCCCTAACCCACATTTATTTCTGTTTCTGTGTATCACCACTCTAGGGGGGTTAGGGATCCAGCTCTGTGCCACCCTCACCTTCAAGATCCATCTGAAGGGGCAGCTGTAACTGGACCAGCTCACAATCCTGTAGGGGAGACAGGCTTTTAAATCAGGCGACTGCCCCCGGAAGTGTAGCATTCTATCTGCAGCCTGGAGATATCAAGAGTCAGGGAGTCCAGTGGGCCAGGTGGCCAGGTGGAGACCAGAGGAAAAAAGCCAGTGAAGTCCCTTGTCTCCTGGGAGAGAGTTTCTGTTCTGTCTTGTCTGTTCTGATCTGTCTCATGGGGCCTAGGCCTGGCCAAGGCCTCCTAGCCAAGAGGATCTGGTGGGATGCACAGGAAGAGGCTGAGAGCAGGGTCTCCTCTACCCTCAGCAGTAGACTGGCCTTTCTGCACTTCACATCTTCCAGCAGTGTTCCCCTCCTACAGACAGTACCCAGCTATTCCCCTTTCCTATACCCAGCCCTGTATGCAACCCTTTCCTACGCTTTGGGCTCTAGTCACGTCATCTCCTGCATCACCTCTCTAGGTTGTCTTTCTTCATCTGTGTGGCATTGAAGCTTTACTCGCTTCTCCCTCCTCCTAGCTCAGCCCCTCCCTGACCTCCCTGCTGCTGTGGGTTCTCTGTTTTCCAGGCCCAGGAGCCTTGCCCCATCTGCCATTGCTCAGCCCTAACTCAGGTACACACTCTGTTCCAGCCTTGGTGCCAATGCTGCAGGTTTAACTGAAACAACCAAGGCAGGAATGGAAGGGGAGGGAGGCTGCCCAGCTCTTTCTCACAAGAGCTTTGCTAGTCAAGCCCAGGATGTGCACCAAAGTCACAACTGGAAGAAAGAGACACAAATCATGAAACTTTTAGTCCTATTAACCCCATGTTCTCCCAGAATATAGGGGCATAATTTCCCTATTTGGAAAATGGATTTTCTTTTCCTGAAATGTAATCTTTTTTTTCTCCCTTAACATGAAACATTTACTGGAGTTCCTTCTCAAAACTGCATAGCTGTTGGCAAGCTATTCACTCTGGAGTCCAATTTCCCCAAAGGTGTCACATCTGAATTCTGAATCCATGAATATAGAAACTTATCTGGCCGGAGACTCTGCAGATGTGATTAAGGTAAAGATTCTGAGATGAGGAGATGATCCTATAATAGCCAGGTAGGCACTAAATGCAATCTCAAAGGGCCTTAATTAATATTGGAAGAGAGAGGGCAGAGTGACTGGATATAAGAAGGACCCAGCCCACTGTTGCTGGTTTTGATGATGGAGGAAGGGGCCATGGGCCAAGGAATGTGGGTGGCCTTGAGAAGCTGAAAGAAGCATGAAAATGGATGCTCCTCTTGAAGGAACCAGCCCTGCCAACAACTTGATTCAGAGTCAGCACTGATCTCACAGTAAGATGATAAATTTATATTGCTCTAAATGTCTTCATTTGAGATAATTTGTGATTGTAGCAGTAGGAAACACATATAGGCAGAGTCTTGCATTCTTTGGTTGATAAGAATCAGCGCTTTGTGCTGCAACTCTTCTGATCTCTGGGACTGCATTTCATCACTGCCCATGCTTTTCATTTACTGACACAGGCTACTTCTCATAATGTTCAACTTGAAGAAAAGACTTCTGGGTTTGGAACCAAAACCAGAAACATTCCCTTATCCTGACTCAGGTCAGAGTGTGACCTCACCCATGAAATTCCCAGGAGAAAGGTTTATTTGAGGCGAAGAGACTCCCAAAGCCAGTGAAAAGCCTGAATTCCACCACCCAGCACCACTCTGGACCTGATCCCCACGACCTCCCAACTAATCAGAGTGTTGCTCTTCTGAAGCTATTTTGGGGGGCTGGTATGGGTGAGCCCCATTTCCCCGAGACCCTGTCACCTCCACTGGCACCCAGAAGCCTACTCCACCCAGTGGCAAGATTCAGTCTCCTGCACAGCCCTGTTCCCCCTGCATCTCCTTCCTGGCTGGAACTCTGCCTTTTTTGTCTCCCTCCAGCCTGCTGTCTGGCTCCTGGCTCTAGCACTGCCATTCACAAATCTGTTCTCTTTGCTTCCAAAAGTCTCTTTCTAAAATGAACTTCTGTCTGTCCCTCTTACTTCCATGTCAGTGGTTCCCCATCACCTGCAGGAAACTTCTAAAACTCGGTGGAGTTATTTTACAGTTGTCTGCAAACTTACATCTGCCTGTGCCTGCAGCCCACCATTGCTGTCTCGACTCATGCATTAATGTCCCATCCTCAGGAGCTCTTAATGTCCTCCCTAAGTTATCATATTTTCTGTTGCTCAGCATCATTGCCCACAATTATCTTTCACCTGAAACACAATATATTCCCTGCCATAATGTATCCTGTTGAAAGTATGGATGCTCTCCACCTTCAGGTTTCTGTCTCCTGTAAGGAGAGGTGGTTTGTCTTTTGTAGTTAAGTGAAAATCCTCTTGCTGGTGCTCATAGGAGTCTTCTGTCAAGGTTCTGTCATTGTTTTGGTAACAAAACCTCAACCTCAGCTGTGAATCAAATAGACTCTGTCTCTTTGTCTGTGCATTCCATGGGGGTGGAGGTGGTCATGTATATATTCTGGTTTTCCCAGTGGCTTACACAAGCTCTGGCATACAGCAGATGCTCCATAAACATTCACCAAATAAATAAAACCAAAATTAGGTCTATGGAAGTCCATCTGACCCCTCTCTGAGCCTCAGTTCCCAGGTCACTTCTGTAGAAAGCGTGGCCCTAGAGACCCGCTGAGCTACTCCTGCGGAGCTGGCTGCATTCTTGCCCCTCAGAATTCAAGTCTTTCCCAACAACCAAACAGAGGTGCAAACAGTTCTTCCAAACTTTCTTTTTTTTTTTTTATTTAAAAGTGGGTTAGCTCATCATTTTTATGTGATGTGTGGGAGTTAGAGTTTATAAACCATCAGGACATTAGAAACTTCAAACATTTCCATGGCTGTACACGTTTGATATTTGTCTTTTTTAAAAAAAATGACTTAAAAGAACTAATCCCTTTTTACTGTGAGAGTGCAGAAGTGAAGGCCAAAGGTTAGGTTCCATTTGCTGTGATACAATCTTGTGTTCTGGTCTTAGCATTTTAAATTGTATGTATTCTTTTTGTTTTTAACCCACACTTGAGGTAGCAGCTAGTGCTTTTAATTAGAGCAAAGCTTGGGAGGGTCAAGGAGGAAACTGGCCTGGGAAGCATTCTCTCAGAAACATACGCAATGGGGAATTTGCTGAGAAACCGGTCGGCTGCAGAGCAGGTTTCTGAGATGTCCTCCCTGTGGACCCAGGCCTGCCTCCACCTTCTCACAGTGTCCTGAGAATATGGGTGCTCCATTCCCTGCTCTGGTGAGTGAGCACAGCTCTGAACAGAGAAGGAAAAAGTCCCCAGACGGAACTGGATTTCTCTCCCGGAGCACATCCACTGCAACCAATGTGAGCAGAGCCAAGGTCATGAGCAGAAAGGTGAACACGGCCCCACTCAAGCCCTGGGGTCATCATCACTATCTCCATTCACAGCCTAGGAGATGGAGGCTTGGGGTGGGGGGTGGGGGCCTGAAAATCTCCCCAAACACAAACAAAGCTAGACAGCTGACTGGAACTCAGATCCTGATGGTTAGATCCGAAGTGACCAGCTGTTCCATGCTTCATACGAGGGAAATTATACACCAGGGAAATATCAAGGATGATACCTGATTCTTCACCCAAGTGTGAGTATCAACACCCTGATGTAGGCTAGGGAAAGAAGACAAGATGCATTAAAGGACCACTGGGCTCAGAGATCCCACGGGGCTGGGCTAGCAGGCCCAGGGTCATGCTATCTGTGCTGGCAGGATAGAACATGCGGGTATGGCAGTCATCACTTGTGATGGTCAGTGTCACGTGTCAATGGGGCCGGGCCACTGTGCCCAGCTGCATGGTCAAATGCCAGTCCGGATGTGGCTGTGGAGGT
This sequence comes from Cervus elaphus, assembly GCF_910594005.1. Taxonomy (NCBI): domain Eukaryota; kingdom Metazoa; phylum Chordata; class Mammalia; order Artiodactyla; family Cervidae; genus Cervus; species Cervus elaphus. The sequence goes on from NC_057832.1 coordinate 82,750,599, forward strand.
ATTTTGCAGACATGATTAAATCAACAACCGGTTGATTTTAAGTGAGTAGATTACTTTCCATAATGTGGGTAATTATCTCATCTAATCAAAGGCCTTAAGAACAAAGGCTGAGGTTTCCCAAAGAAGAAATTTAGTCTCAAGACTTCAGCGGAGAAAAAGTCTGTCCAAGCTTCCACTGGGCCACCCTGCCCTGTCTGCTTCATATTTGCCCATCCCCACAACCAGAAGCCAGTTCATAAAATAAATGGGTTCTTCCTCTCTCTCTCTCTCATATGTGTGTGTGTGTGTGTGTGTGTGTGTGTGTGTATAAATACTCCAGTATTCTTGATGGATAAATCCCATTGACAGGGGATCCTGAAGGGCTATAGTCCATGGGGTTGCAAAGAATCACACACGGCTGAGCACCACGCACACACACATGCATATATTCTATGTCGCTGCTCTGGAAACATATGAGTACAATGCATGACCACGATCTTCATGTTAAAGGAATACACATAACTGAGATATAAAACAGATAAACATAAATGTATATATTATCCTCTGAAGAAGAAAATGGCAACCCACTCCAGTACTCTTGCCTGGAGAATTCCATGGACTGAGGACCCTGGAGGGTTACAGTCCATGGGCTCACAAAGAGTCAGACATGACTGAAGCGACTGAGCACTCATGCATATATTATCCTAAGAGTTATCAAGAAAAGGAAACGGCCTGTTGCTGTAGAAAAGGACAGGAAGGTACTGGATTTAGATGGTGCCATTTTAGACAATTTCTCAGAAGAGCTCACTCCAAAGAGGGGATGTGAATGACATAGTGATGCCTCCCGAATGAAGAGGTAGAAAAGAGCAGAGGAGAAATAGGTGATGAACTCAGACACTGAGAGGGGATCTGCACTCAGACTCCTGACGGAGGGCCAGGTCTGGGAGGACATCAAAGTGAAGAATGGAAGATCAAGGGCACAGGTGTTCGTTGGGTGCCTGCCAGTTAGCAGGTACTGCCCAGTGCACAGAAATGTATTATTAACTTAATCCTTGCAAATTCAGATGGGTTTTATTTATAATCCCACTTTACGGGGAAACTTGCCCCAAATCTCACAACCATAACGCTTCTCATAATGTAGTGAAAGTATTATTTTTTAAATGTGGGTCTCCAGTTACAAGTTCTGAAGGAGCTGTGTAGTTCCATGGAAAGGGGGAGGGACACTGTGATGAATGTTTGCTTTGAGTTTCTGTTTGATGTTCTTCTTTGTGCACCATGAAAGATTGTGCTCACCATTCATCTTCTCTGGGGATCCATTTTCTCAAATAAAAAAGCAGCGTCCACGGTCTGCGGATGATTTTCACGGTCTGCGGCTGTGTTGACAGGCTGCGTTACCACTCCTCCACTCCTTTCTTGGTCAACCATGTTTGGAGAGTTCACTGGGTTTCTAAAGCACCTTTAGAATTCCTGAGAAAGATGAAAGTCAAGAGGGGAAGGGATTGAAAGATCCTCCAGAAGCAGCACAGCTTTGCAATCATCAACACTGAATTCGTATTTGTTGCTCCTGAAGGAGAAACTGCAAGGTATAGTGTTGGCTGACTGCAGAATGTGAGAAGCCACTTTGAAACCTGTTTAGATTTGGGTTAGGTGGGTCCAGCTGTCCAAAAACTTATTATGGTTCACCTGTTGGGTTTATGGATGAGGAAGCAAGTGCCAGCATGAGAAGCAGCTGTCTGAACATCTTGCTGCTCCATCTAGTCTGGACCTGTCTGATTCAGCTCCTCCACATGCCTGAGAAGAGAGGCCTTCATCACTAGTGACCATGGGCTACATCTCAACATTTTCAGTTTTGTTTTGTTTTTTAATTTACAACTTGATATGATAGCACCTGAAGATACCAGATTAGTATTCAGCACAGCCTTTTTATTTCAGACAGAAAGAAAATGAAGCCCAAGAGAAAATATGCCATTCCCTGAATCACATGTCAACTGAGGGGCCGAAACCACTTCCACAGCTGGTGCTTTTTTTGGCTACTCTTATCCTCTCTCGTCTTTGGTTGCAATTCAAGAGTTTTCATAGTATTTCTTTACAATTACTAACAACTCTTCTGGCTGCAGTGAATGCTGTAGCTGAATCAGGGAGTTACAGGGGCCAATATTCTCTTGCCCCTTGGCATGGGTCTGGGCAGGCGTGCTGGCTGGCATCTACCTACAGAGCCTCTGTCCCAATGCTGTGACCTTCAGGGTCCCTGTGGCCAATGGGTGAACGAGTGGTTCTGGCAGTCACATTTTAGAGACATTTTCTAAACCCTGTTAATAATTTTCTTATGGGAATATGATACATTTATAACTCTAAGAAGGTTGAAAACATGACCTCCTGAATTGGAGTACTTCTCTTTTCTCTATCTGGCATATAAGCAAAGCATGACTAGGAAAGAGCAGAATTATGTTTTATTTCTCCCCCTGACCTGGCCTGGAATTGGAACAGAGTGTGGGAGAGGGGAGGGGGTGTTGAACTGCTTTCAAATACCCTAAGTGATTTAGTGAAGTTACTGCACTAGAAATGGTAATAATAATAATCAAGATATCTACAACTGAAAAAAAATCACATTTCAACATGAGCACTTCTATGTTACATAACTTTATCCACTCTAAAATGCAATGGTTGGACTCAGTTTTTACAGACTTAGAGAAAACACAGTGACATTTCAGGAGACTGGGCCCTGGCATCAATAACTAAAGAAGGTGTGAGAGATCAGGCAAAAGAGTTGGTCCAACAGCAAGCACTTAACCAACACTGTTGCTTCTTTTGGTTTGTTCTGGAAAGGTTCTCTCTTTTTGTCTATTTCCTCATGGTTGTTTCAAAGAAATTATACAGAAACATTTTTAAACTGTCAGAACTAAGATGGGAGAGGGATTAAAATTTTATTTTAATTAACTATGATGAAAAAATATACTCTGAAAATCTCACCTTTTAGCACTAGAAAGTGTATGGCACCTAATCCTATGAGTTTAAAACAAAAATGCTTTTTAGTTCACCTTGGGATCTAAGTCCTAAGAGAGTCAATTATGGATTTTCTCTAGTGGGAAAGTAGGGCTTTCCCATAACTTCTATTATATCGGCATTCCGAGATAGTTTCAGCCCCAGAACTCTGTGTGTGTGTGTGTGTGTGTGTGTGTGTGTGTTTGTACGTGCGCGTGCATGTGCAAGCTCAACTAAAGATTAAAATTATGTTAGAAAAGATTACAATTTTGAAAATGCCTCCAATCTCAATTGGTATGATGATTTCATTGGATACATCTGAACAAGGAAACTTCTGACAATATTGTAGACTTCATGCTGCTCCTAAAACCTCAGTCATGGAATATCTGAAAGTGATAGCTGAGGCCCAAAGCAAATGCACAGGTGAGTCTTCAGGACAAGCAGTGTTCTCAGAGGGCCCCAAATGACAAGAAAATAAGTCCAAGAGGGGAGCATGTGCCTGGACAGTGGCTGTTGCCAGTGAAGTATTTGTGACCACTGATGACTCCGAGTTTTGGTTCTCATGGACCCTGGGGACAGAGAAGAGTGACTAGAGCCTGTTCAGGAAGAAAAGTGGGAGCAGATAATCCAGCAGAAACCAGTACAGTGCACAGTGAATCTGCAAGCCAGAAAGTCAGTGCTGAGGGAGTTGGGGGTGAGTGGCCTTCCCAGTCTTGCGTCTTATTAGAAGGGAAAATATAAACAAGTCCTCCTTGAGAATTTTTAAGGCAAAGCCTCCCCTCACCTGTATTGAGGGCAAGAATTTGCTATCTGGTTTCCTCAAACAAACAACACTCACACCACCCCGTCACCCTGAGTTGAGAATGTACCTTGTCCTGTCCACTGTCCTGACTCGAGCACAGGCAAACATTCTCCAGGGGCACACAGGTAATAGGCCTTGACTGTAGCCAATAGAGGGGCAATGAAAATGAGTTCCCAAATTGAAAATTAAAAATTTTCAAAGCACAGGAGGTAACAAGTGATCGTGAGTAAGAGTCAGCAGATTTTATTTTAAAAAAAGAAAAAAACAGAATCAGATTCTCAGACACTAGACAAATTAAAGTGAAATTAGATTAAAAAAAAGACAAGGATGATCTCAAAGATGATTTTACAAATGCCAAGGAGAAAAATAAATGTTTATTTATAAACATTTATTTATAAATGTTTATTTATAAACAAAGAAGATATAGACTGACAGCTGACTTCTTTGCAGCCACAGGAAGACTGGGAAAGTATCTTCAAAGTGCTGAGAGGTAATAATTGAAAGTCTAAAACTATGGAACCATCTTTAAAGAATTAGGGGAAATAAAGATATTTTCAGAGCCCCGAAGAAGTTTGTTACCAATATGTTTTTTGAATGGTAAAGTACTTTATATTTTTAATGTTTTTTTATTGTAAAAGCCACATAATATGAAACATACTGTTTTTAACCAAATTTAATTGTAAAGTTCAGTGGTACTAAGTACATTCATGTTGTGGTTCAACTCTCAACATCATCTATCTCCTGAACTTTTCACCTTCCTAAACTGAAACTCTGTCCCCATTAAATACCAACCCCACATTTCTCTCCACCCCCCATGCCCTCTGCCCTGGTTCCTGGAATTTACCAATGTACTTTCTACCTCTATGAATTTGACTATTCTTGGTACCTCATATAAATGAAATCAAACAGTATTTGTCAGTAGCTAATGTATATTGGTGGAGAGGATTCCCTGGTCCTCAGCAGTAAAGGTTCTGCCTGACAATGCAGTTGACGCTGGTTCAATCCCTGGGTTGGGAAGATCCCCTAGAGAAGGAAATGGCAACCCACTCCAGTATTCTTGCCTGGGACATCCCATAGACAGAAGAGCATGGTGGGCTATGGTCCATGAGGTCGCAAAGAGTCAGACACCACTTTGCAACTAAATAACAACAACAAATGTGTATTGGAATACATTTTTAAGGTTAACTTAATATACATCCTACAAACAGATTATACTGTCTTTTTTTGCCACTTTGCTATACAGTAGGTTTTCGTTAGTTATCTATTTTGTACATAGTAGTGTATATATTAATCCCAACATCCCAATTCATCCTACCACCCTTCTCCTGCCCCTTGGTGTCCATACATTTGTTCTCTACCTCTGTGTCTCTAATTCTGCTTTGCAGATAGGTTCATATGTACTATCCATCTAGGTTCCACATATATGTATTAATATACAATATTTGTTTTTCTGTTTCTGACTTACTCTACTCTGTATGACAGCCTCTAGGTCTATCCACATCTCTGCAAATGGCACAATTTTGTTCCTTTTATGTTCCAAGTACATTGGTTGAGTAGTATTCCATTGTATGTATGTACCACATCTTCTTTATCCATTCCTCTGTTGGTAGACATTTAAGTTGCTTCCATGTTCCTGGCTATTATAAATAGTGCTGCAATGAACATTGGGTTCATGTATCTTCTTGAATTATGGTTTTCTCTGGGTATTTTTCTGGGCTCCAAAAATCACTGCAGATGGTGATTGCAGCCATGAAATTAAAAGATGCTTACTCCTTGAAAGGAAAGTTATGACCAACCTAGACAGCATATTAAGAAGCAGAGACATTACTTTGCCAACAAAGGTTCATCTAGTCAAGACTATGGTTTTTCCAGTGGTCATGTATGGATGTGAGAGTTGGACTATAAAGAAAGCTGAGTGCTGAAGATTTGATGCTTTTGAACTGTGGTGTTGGAGAAGACTCTTGAGAGTCCCTTGGACTGCCAGGAGATCCAACCAGTCCGTCCTAAAGGAGATCAGTCCTGGGTATTCATTGGAAGGACTGATGTTGAAGCTGAAACTCCAATACTTTGGCCACCTGCTTCAAAGAGCTGACTCATTTGAAAAGACCCTGATGCTGGGAAAGATTGAGGGCAGGAGGAGAGGAAGAGGATGAGATGGTTGGATGGCATCACTGACTCAATGGACATGGGTTTGGGTAGACTCTGGGAGTTGGTGATGGACAGGGAGGCCTGGCGTGCTGTGGTTCATAAGGCCACAAAGAGTCGGATACAAGTGAGCGACTGAACTGAACTGAACTGAACTAGGCATATGTCCAGGATTGGAATTGCTAGGTCATATGGCAATTCTATTTTTAATATTTTTAAGGAAATTCCCTACTGTTCTCCATAGTGGCAGTATCAATTTACATTCCCACCAACAGCCTAAGAGGGTTCCCTTTTCTCTACACCTTTTCCAGCATTTACTGTTTGCAGATTTTTTGATGATGGCCATTCTCTAGAGAGAAAGTAGGTCATTACTGTGATTTATGTCGAAGAGTGTTTGCCTATGTTTGCCTCTAAGAGTTTTACAGTGTCCAGCCTTACATTTAGGTCTTAAATCCATTTTGAGTTTATTTTTTGTTATGGTGCTAAGGAGTGTTCTTTTCATTCTTTTGCATGTAGCTTTCCAGTTTTCCCAGCACCACTTGTTGAAGAGACTGTCTTTTCTCCACTGTATAGGTATGTTTCCTTTGCTATAGATTAGGTGACCATAGGTGTGTGGGTTTATCTCTGGGCTTTCTATCCTGTACTATTGATCTATATTTCTGCTTTTGTGCCGGTACCATACTATCTTGATTACTGTAGCTTTGTAATATAGTCTGAAGTCACAGAGCCTGAATACTCTAGCTCTGTTTTGTTTTTGTTTTTGTTTTCTCAAGATTGCTTTGGTTATTCAGGGTCTTTTGTGTTACCATACAAATTGTAAAAATTTTGCTCTAATTCTGTGAAAAATGCCATTTCCTCAGAATGGAAGAAAATATTTTCAAACAGAGCAACTGACAAGAGATTAATCTCCAATATGACTTTTTAAGAAGAATTTTTATAAGATGTATTTTCAAGAGGAAAATAAATTATGACAAAAGAAATATCTAAGATGCAAGAAGGAATGAAGAAAATTAGAAGCATGCAATTACACATAAAATTAAAAGCCAGAAAAGCAAACTAACAAGGCAAACATAAATGTAAACTTAAATATAACTATGTTCCTAATAAATGTAAATAACTCAAATTTTCTAGTTGAAGACAAAAATGATCAGACTGATTTTAAAAAGGTGGGAAGGAAACAAGGATAGTTTGAAAGTAAAATAATTAAAATATTGTAATGAATAAGCTTAGCAATCTGCAGTAACAGAAATATCACAAAATAAATTCCTTAAATAGACTGAAATTTGCTGAATTTTGAGAAAGGACTGAGGCACATAGTGAAGCTCACTTTCATGAGCTCCTACATTTCAGATTTTTAAAAAATCAATAGTTGTCTATTTCATTCAAAACTATGGAAGCAAAACACATTGAATAAAAGTTCTGGTAATCCTTTTGCTTAATATATATCAGAGACCTGCATTACTAAGTCATGGGTAGAAAGTTTTGGTGCTAAAACTGGGTATAGCACAAAAAAAGTTTAAATAGAAAATATATTAAAAGTTTTAAGTGGAATACTAGTAAGCCAACTATTATAAAAAGGTGTTACATCTTAAAAAAGTTGGAATTATTCTAGAGTTGCAAAGTTACTTCATTGCTAGAAAATCCATGAATATAAACCATGTATTTAAAAGCATAAAGGAGAAAGCCAACATGCACATCTCAAAAGAGTAAGCAAAATTATTAGAGAAATATAATTTTTGAAATATAATTTATTATAACAACACAACTGCAATACTTAAAAGGATGGACAAGAAAAACTAGCAAATCTGTAGGCATAAATTTTCAATTCTATTGAAAGTAAAACAACCTAGGTAAAGGGAAGGATACAGGCTTTCATGAATACTTGGTGTTGTAAGGTAGGTACATTTCCACTGTGACATAAGGATTCAATATATCCCAATCAAATTCCCAAGAAGATGTCTTGTAGAACCAGATGATTCTAATTATTTTATGGATTCCTAGCTAATATTAGAAGTGAGGAAATTTCTTCTCTAATATTAAGGTTCATGTTAAAAGCATAATAATAGAATAAATATACCCAGAGAAAAGAAGACTTTGCAAAGACATTCAAGTATATTTGAAAATAAATATGACAGAAGTGATATTCAGCCTAGTGGAAAACTGGAATAAGAAACCGGAACATTTTTCTACTTCTTCAAAAAAAAAAAATGCTTTTAATAGATTAAATTCTTAAATAGGGATGGTACTCCTTTAAAACTTTTAGGAAAAAAAAAATAGAGAAATTCTTTTATGATTTCCAGGTGAGAAAAGATTTCTTCAACAAGATAAAAAAATCAAATTTAATAAGGAAAAAGACTAATTGACTTAACTATATAAAGTTAAAAATCATAAATTTAACATAAACACTGGTTCTAATTTTAAGCTCAACAGGTGATATATTGGTGTCCAGTTCATTAGTATTTAAATAAGGATGTGTAGTTTATATATTTTATATATACACATATGGCTTATATATTATATATATTCTTTGTGTACACTTCATAATAAAATAGAGAAAAATTAAACACAAATTGAAGTTAATTGGAGAATGAATACATAGGAGAAAGGGGAAATGAACACATGGCAGTAGCCCAGCCCAATCATGAGACTCAACCAAAGGCAAACCTGCAGTCCAACAAAATCTCGTTCATTTACTATCTGATAAATGGTGTGTCTGGTATTATCACCAGGCAGTGAGGGAGACAGCACACTTGAAGGAATGTGAGTTTCCTACCAAACAAAAAACAGGATAGAACTTTATAGGATTTGTGGGAAGCTGGGCTTTAAGTGAAGTTTGAAGGATGAGGGCAGGCTTAAGGCAGATCGGGGTTCCTTGTCAAGCACTCAGCATCACGTCTGCCTTACCAAGTGGACCCAGGGCCCTGCTTCCTCGGCAACTGTAAAGGAAAAAGATGTGGAATGTACCATCAGAAACCCCTTATCTGAAGCCCAGAACCAGGGCTGGGGGTTGAGGTGACTTCTATTTGTCAATGTGACTCACACACTCCAGACAAGAAGGAGATGTTTCATTCTTACTGATAGGATTTCAAACAGCCAGACTTTCGTGATTTGAGAGAATAACATTCCTCAGCGAGCAGGAAAGCGGTAGTCACTCAGAAGACGGGGTTGTTTGAACAAATGGGAGTTTAGGAGAAATACTGCTTCCTACTAAACTTGCAACTGAATTTTCCTCCCACCTGATGAACGTCTGGACAGATTTATACAGTTCAACCTAACACTTACTTTCGCAGTAGAAAGAATGAGAAGAGACAATGCATATCTGATAGGAAATGCAGATGGAGAGCTTAAAGATAAATAAGGATGTATATATTCAGTGAGAATTTTGTATAAGTAAAGAAAAAGTTTCTCAAAAGATCACAATGAATCCTAGAAGATTAAACAAAATCATCCACACCTAGACAAACTAGAGTGAAAGTTTGCATGGTCAAAAACAATGAGAAAAAAGTCCAAATCTTCCTGACTTTTTTGCTTGCTGGCAAAATGTGTTCAAAATGAGATCAGACTTCCCACGAGCAAAAGCAAATGACCACAATGGCTAACACAATCTGAAGAACAGCACTTGGGAAAGACAAATAAGGCTTTCTCACTGAGCTAAAGCTCAGGTGTGGGATGAAATAAGGACATCTCCTCTACACAACATCTGAGGTTATTTACTTCTCTGCAGATCTTCAGTTAAGTAAGTTCAGTTCAGTTCAGTTCAGTCCAGTTCAGGTCAGTCACTCAGTTGTGTCCGACTCTTTGCAACACCATGGACAGCAGCACGCCAGGCCTCCCTGCCCATCACCAACTCCCAGAGTTCACCCAAACTCATGCCCATTGAATCGGTGATGCTATCCAACTATCTCATCCTCTGCCATCCCCTTCTTCTCTCACCTTCAATCTTTCCCGGCATCAGGGTCTTTTCAAATGAGTCAGCCCTTCGCATCAGGTGGCCAAGTATTGGAGTTTCAGCTTCAATATCAGTCTTTCCAATGAATATTCAGGACTGATTTCCTTTAGAATGGACTGGTTGGATCTCCTTGCAGACCAAGGGAATCTCAAATGTCTTCTCCAACACCACAGTTCCAAAACATCAGTTCTTCTCTGTTCAGCTTTCTTTATAGTCTAACTCTCACATCCATACATGACTACTGGAAAGACCATAGCCTTGACTAACCTTGACTAGCTTTGCCTTTGTTGGCAAAGTAATGTCTCTGCTTTTTAAATATGCTATCTAGGTTGGTCATAACTTTTCTTCCAAGGAGCAAGTATCTTTTTATTTCACGCCTGCAGTCACCATCTGCAGTGATTTTGGAGCCCAAAAAATATAGTCTGTTACTGTTTCCACATTTCTCCATCTATTTGCCGTGAAGTGATGGGACTGGATGCCATGATCTTAGTTTTCTGAATGTTGAGCTTTAAGCCAACTTCTTCACTCTCCTCTTTCACTTTCATCAAGAGGCTCTTTAGTTCTTCTTCACTTTCTGCTATAAGGGTGGTGTCATCTGCATATCTCAGGTTATTGATATTTCTCCCAGAAAGCTTAATTCCAGCTTGTGCTTCATCCAGCCCAGCATTTCTCATGATGTACTCTGCATATAAGTTAAATATGCAGGGTGACAATATACAGCCTTGATGTAGTCCTTTTCCTATTTGGAACCAGTCTGTTGTTCCATGTTCAGTTCTAACTCTTGCTTCCTGACCTGTATACAGATTTCTCAGGAGGCAGGTCAGGTGGTCTGGTATTCCCAACTCTTTCAGAATTTTTCTCAGTTTGTTGTGATCCACTCAGTTAAAGGCTTTGACATAGTCAATAAAGCAGAAATAGATATTTTTCTAGAACTCTCTTTCTTTGTCAATGATCCAGTTGATGTTGGCAATTTGATCTTTGGTTCCTCTGCCTTTTCTAAAACCAGGTTGAACATCTGGAAGTTCACAGTTCATGTATTGCTGAAGCCTGGCTTGGAGAATTTTGAGCATTACTTTGCTAGCATGTGAGATGAGTGCAATTGTGTAGTAGTTCGAGCATTCTTTGCATTGCCTCTCTTAGGGATTAGAATGAAAACTGACCTTTTCCAGTCCATGGCCATTGCTGTGTTTTCCCAATTTGCTGGCATATTGAGTGCAGGACTTTCACAGCATCATTTTTTAGGATTTGAAATAGCTCAAATCCTAAATAAATAAATAGCTGGAATTTCATCACCTCCACTAGCTTTGTTCGTAGCAATGCTTCCTAAGGCCCACTTGACTTCATATTCCAGGATATCTGGCTCTAGGTGAGTGATCAAACCATCGTGATTATCTGGATCGTGAAGACCTTTTTTGTACAGTCCTTTTGTGTATTCTTACCATCTCTTCTTAATATTTTCTGCTTCTGTTAGGTCCATACTATTTCTGTCCTTCATTGAGCCCATCTTTGCATGAAATGTTCCCTTGGTATCTCTAATTTTCTTGAAGAGTTCTCTAGTCTTTCCGATTCTTTTGTTTTCTTCTACTTCTTTGCACTGATCACTGAGGAAGGCTTTCTTATCTCTCCTTACCCACTGCATTCAAATGGGTATATCTTTCCTTTTCTCCTTTGCTTCTGGCTTCTCCTTTTCTCACAGCTATTTGTAAGGTCTCCTCAGACAGTCACTTTGCTTTTTTGCATTTCTTTTTCTTGAGGATGGTCTTGATCTCTGTCTCCTGTACAATGTCATGAACCTCCGTCCACAGTTCATCAGGCACTATCTAGTCCCTTAAATCTATTTCTCACATCCACAGTATAATCATTAAGGATTTGATTTAGGTCATACCCGAATGGCCTAGTGGTTTTCCCTACTTTCTTCAATTTCAGTCTGAATTTGGCAATAAGGAGTTCATGATCTGAGCCACAATCAGCTCCCGGTCTTGTTTTTGCTGGTTGTATAGAGCTTCTCCATCTTTGGCTGCAAAGAATATAAGTTAAGTAAGTACAGAGTCATATTTCTGTAGGAAGCAAAGAAAATCTGCAAAAGGAGTAAAAGCACAAGACACAGTGAACTCCCGGATGTGTTTCAAAAAGTGCCTCCCCGCAGAGTTTCATCAGGATCTAGACTAAATCTAGAAGACAGCTCCCCAGTGAGCTGGAGAGAGAGAGCCAACCCTCGGTCTGCTCTGCTGCCTTCTGCTGTCAGCTTTCATGGCCAGAGAACCAGCATTCAGAAAAATAAGGTTGTGTGTAATGTGGGTTGTGAAATATTCATAAAAATTACTGTTATGAGCACCTTCATGTCTTTAGTCTCAGAAGTCTTTTCTTTCTTTTTGAAATATGTGTTTATATTGGAAGCTTTTGTATATAAACACAAATGTATTAAATTATTAATACTTTATTTTAAGAAAAAACATTTTCTATTATCTTAGCACTAATTGTGTTCATAATCCTACAAAAACCACAAAAGAGAAATCAGCATCAGGAAAAAAAAAGATATCTGGCATTCCAGGGATAAAATTACCCAAATTGTGGCATTACTTGAGATATTTTATTGAGCCAGGAATTTATTATAATGTACTATTTATTTCCTATTAAGTATTTGTGAAAATATTAATATTTTATTGAAACAATTGGTTAACCTTGAAAGTTCAAAAATACCCATCATACCACCTCTTAACAGAAGAAAACATTATCTACATGTTACTTAGCCCACAAATGTTTATGTATTTTAAATTATATAAGTTATTTGATATTTTAAATTTTCTTTAATTAGTTAAATATTTACATAGTTTCATATTTTCAAATTTTAATGTACATTTAATAGTTCAGCTAGTGGCTATGACTGGCATTTCACATTATATTAGAGATGTGTTTACTTTTCTTATTTTTAGGATGTGGAGAAAATAGAAGCCTTGTACACTTTTGGCAGGGATGTAAACTGATACAACTACTGTGACAGAACACTGTTGTTCAGTCACTAAGTCCTGTCTGATTCTTTGCAACCCCATGGACTGCAGCATACCGGGCTCCTCTGTCCTCCGCTATCTTTCGGGGTTTGCTCAAGTTCATGTCCATTAGGTTGATGATGCCATTTAACCATCTCATCTTCTGCTTTCCCTCTCTCCTTTTGCCTTCAATCTTTCCCGGCATCAGGGTCTTTTCCAATGAGTTGGCTGTTTGCATCAGGTGGTCAAAGTATTAGAGTTTCAACTTCAGCAAAAGTCCTTCCAATGAATATTCAGGGTTGATTTCTGTTATGATTGAGTGGTCTGATCAAGTGATTCTCAAAAGTCTTCTCCAGCACCACAATTCTAAAGCATCTTCTTCAGTGCTCAGCCTTTTCTATGGGCAACTCTCACATCTGTACATGGCTACTGGAAAAACCATAGCTTTGACTATACAGAATTTTGTCAGCAAAACAATGTCTCTGCTTTTTAACACATTGTCTGGGTTTGTCATAGCTTTTATTCCAAAGAGCAGGCATCTTTTAATATCATGGCTACAGTCACCACCCACTGTGATTTTTGGAACTCAAGAAAATAAATGACTGTTGCTCTGTATTCTTATCCCCACATCCAGGAAGGTAGACCAATTGCATGTCACCAGGGAAGAATATTCACTCCTGTCCCTGCCCACATCCTCTTTTTCCTGCAGCCTGAGGCTCTAATGAGAATTTATCCATTGGTCTTCATGGCAAACGCAGGAGGATGAGGCATGTGAAGGGGATGTGACACGGGAAGAAGGACCAGGGAGACACTAGAGAGCTCCAGAAAGGAATCAGTGCATTTGGGTATCAGTTTTATTATAAAATTATTAACACTGCATCTTTAGTAGGTAGATTTATCTGAGCCCAAGATAGCATATGGGCTATGTAGAAAGTAGAAAGAATACGGGCCCCAGCTAGTCACATCCCTGTCTACCCCAAGAGGGCATCTGGCCAGGCCTTGTGTGGATGACTGATAACATGTGGGGTGGCTGAGAACAAGGCCTAGAATGTGATATGGCTACCAGATTTTCTTAAAGAAATGAGAGAAATCCATATCTCTAACATCATCACAGATGTTTTATCCTAACTCCCAGGCCCCCATTCAGGGTTGCACATATAATCTTATATTTCTCCACAATCTAACCCTGTGTTTGGAAAGTCGACTGTTCTCTTCTCTCTTGAAAACTGGCTCAGGGTTTTCTGCAATTCCTTGTCTGCAATTAAGGTCCAGTCAACTTTGCAAACCCATTCACCTTCTCAGGGCAAAAGGTCCCCTTATGAAGACCCTCAGGCACATGTGCCCTGAAAATTAGGGAGCGGCTCTTCTCAGCCCTGTTTAGGTCAGAGCCAAAGAAACCTAAAATCTGTGGGCTAGAAGTCAGAGTTGAATGGCTCTGGACTCAGGACTCAGACAGAGAAAGGGGGGATAACTCATCATGATGGATCTCTGGAGCAGTCAACAGGTTCTATGCACTCAGCCCATAAAATGGCCCTTGGGAGGAGAGGTACTAGAATCCATTTTACAGATGAAGAAAGAGGAGGTTCTGCAAGTTTATGGAAAGTGACCCAGGTCACATAGCCAATGATGTAGCCAAGAGGTAAACCAAAATCTAAGTGGCCTCCAAAAACAAAACCCCTTCCACTTTCATCTATTTGTGCTCAGATTTGCCAAGCTCCACTGATGCAGGGGAGCACCTACAAATGTCCATCTCTGACACAGCCGACAACCCATGATGTTCCCACTGAAGTCTGCCCATGATTATCTCCAGGTTCTAGGGAATCGGGACCAAGAAGACCAATGCTTTTGGCACAAAGGAAATAGTTACTGTACTGCAGTAACTCTTTTGGGACTAGAAGAATTTGGGAGCTGAGAGCTCAAATTTTGAACATTTTAAATCCCAACCAATCCCTTTGTGCTATGAAATCTCATGGAATCTGCAATAGTGACATAGTGCAGAGTAATCTGCACAGAGAGATCTCATCTCAGTTTCCAGCTTTTCTTTCAAATATTTGTGCGATTTGGAACCAGTTATTTAGCCTGTCTGGACCTCAGGTCTCAACCTGCTTTAAAGGGTTGTTGTCAAAACTAAACAAGATAATGAACCTGAAATTGCTCCGTACTTTCTGTGTTGACTGGTATAACAATTTCTGGTTCAGGAAAGTACCTGTTACAGAAATAACCCCCCTCTGATAGCAGGGGAAACAAATTGCTTCCTTTCTATTTACATTGTTACCTAGTTGACCACCTAGACTGTCACCAACATTAATTGTGTTACTGAAAGGATGAATAATTGGCCAAAACCAAGGTCATGTGCTGCTCTACACTGGACTTGAAGATGCTCCTGATCTTCCTTCTCACCTCACACTGTATTTAGAAACATTTCTGCTGCATATGGTGTTTTATAAAAATTCTTCTTTTTCTCTAAAACATAGATGGTGAAATTCCACACAAACAAAGTAGAGTTCAGAATTTGTTTATGAGGACTTGCTTAATGGTTGCCAAGTGGTGATTTCTGCTCATTGGGAGAAACTCATCGCCAGAGGAAGCCATGGGTGCAAACGGTGGCAAAACGATTCTTCAGCTTCGGTTCTATGGGAGGAATTGACAAAGCTCTTATGAAAAAACTGAGTGTGGGGTTTTGGTATTCTGAAATGCCTTCCTCTATCTGAACTAAGGCATATACACTTTGAAGTTTAACATTGCATCTCTCTCTCACACACACACACACACACACACACACACACACACGCATGCATTCATAGACACCCAGAAGCAGAACATTTCCCAGTAATTGAGATAATGCTTTTGATAATCTCTTATATTAAAAACAATGCAATTTTTCACACACATTGGATGTCTGATGTATAGTATCTGCTTAATAATTTTAAGAGATTATTTACCAAAAAAAAAAAAAAAAGAGATTATTGAAAGAAGCAGATGTCACTATCCTCTTCTTTACCACCTCCCTTCCCCCCACCAAAAAAATGCCTCCTCAGCTGCTAATTATAAGGAGACTGATCCCAGTTTTAGGAGGGACTGGTTAAATTCACCAAAGCATTGCTCAAGTCTATGCTTCTCTTAGCTTAATTTACATGCCTAGCAACATTTCAGAATATGAATGGAAGGTCACATTTTTCCAAACTTAGAATCTTGTTTCAAAGAAAAGCAAAGCTTCCTGGTACAGAAGATGAAAGGCTTAAAAAAAAAAATCTTTTGACGAAGACTCTTTGGACATTAAATAGCTTATTAAATAGTGCTTTGATGAATTACAGTAAGTGTAAATAAATAAGAAACATATGGATTGGATTTCCTTTGAAATATAAATGGATTTGAATTAACAAGAAAAAGAACTGTTTGTTTTTTAACCGAACAAACAAACAAACAAAACCCTGGAAATAGGACATAGACTATTGCTGCTTCAAGAATTTCCCATGTCGATTTTCAATTTATATAAAACCTACTTGTCAAGACATGGAAAAAGGCACTAATTTTGGATATTTCTTGGTTATTATTCAAAATAGATGCTTGTCAATATACATTGTGTTAAGTATGTTGATGTATTTTGAGACAATCCATGCTGTCATCTGTTTAATCTGACTTGAATGTTCTCAGCTTGAATAAAAGACACACTACTTTCTCTAGGTCATTAAGACCAAACAAATCTCCATCATTAGTTCATGTGTAAAACTTCCCTGTTTTCTGCTCTGAAAAATTACATTATTATTTAAAAACTGCTTTTAAAAAAGACAAGGTTGCTGCCTGACTTCAGACTCTACTACAAAGCCACAGTCATCAAGACAGTGTGGTACTGGCACAAAGACAGAAATATAGACCAATGGAACAGAATAGAAAGCCCAGAGATAAATCCACGAACCTATGGACACCTTATCTTTGACAAAGGAGGCAAGGATATACAATGGAAAAAAGACAACCTCTTTAACAAGTGGTGCTGGGAAAACTGGTCAACCACTTGCAAAAGAATGAAACTAGAACACTTTCTAACACCATACACAAAAATAAACTCAAAATGGATTAAAGATCTAAATGTAAGACCAGAAACTATAAAACTCCTAGAGGAGAACATAGGCAAAACACTCTCCGACATAAATCACAGCAAGATCCTCTATGACCCACCTCCCAGAATATTGGAAATAAAAGCAAAACTAAACAAATGGGATCTAATGAAACTTAAAAGCTTTTGCACTACAAAAGAAACTATAAGTAAGGTGAAAAGACAGCCGTCAGATTGGGAGAAAATAATAGCAAATGAAGAAACAGACAAAGGATTAATCTCAAAAATATACAAGCAACTCCTGCAGCTCAATTCCAGAAAAATAAATGACCCAATCAAAAAATGGGCCAGAGAACTAAACAGACATTTCTCCAAAGAAGACACACAGATGGCTAACAAACACATGAAAAGGTGCTCAACATCACTCATTATTAGAGAAATGCAAATCAAAACCACAATGAGGTACCATTACACACCAGTCAGGATGGCTGCTATCCAAAAGTCTACAAGCAATAAATGCTGGAGAGGCTGTGGAGAAAAGGGAACCCTCTTACACTGTTGGTGGGAATGCAAACTAGTACAGCCACTATGGAAAACAGTGTGGAGATTTCTTAAAAAACTGGAAATAGAACTGCCATATGACCCAGCAATACCACTTCTGGGCATACACACTGAGGAAACCAGATCTGAAAGAGACACATGCACCCCAATGTTCATCGCAGCACTGTTTATAATAGCCAGGACATGGAAGCAACCTAGATGCCCATCAGCAGATGAATGGATAAGGAAGCTGTGGTACATATACACCATGGAATTTTACTCAGCCGTCAAAAAGAATTCATTTGAACCAGTCCTAATGAGATGGATGAAACTGGAGCCCCTTATACAGAGTGAAGTAAGCCAGAAAGATAAAGAACATTACAGCATACTAACACATATATATGGAATTTAGAAAGATGGTAACGATAACCCTATATGCAAAACAGAAAAAGAGACACAGAAATACAGAACAGACTTTTGAACTCTGTGGGAGAAGGTGAGGGTGGGATGTTTCAAAAGAACAACATATATACTATCTATGGTGAAACAGATCACCAGCCCAGGTGGGATGCATGAGACAAGTGCTCCAGCCTGGTGCACTGGGAAGACCCAGAGGAATCGGGTGGAGAGGGAGATGGGAGGGGGGATCGGGATGGGGAATAAGTGTAAATCTATGGCTGATTCATGTCAGTGTATGACAAAACCCACTGAAATGTTGTGAAGTAATTAGCCTCCAACTAATAAAAAAATTAAAAAAAAAAAAAAAGACAAGGTTGCTATTGGAGTTGTTTGGAATGAACGTATTTTCCTATGAAATTAAGGCTCATCCAGCAACTCTGTTTAGAAATGAGAAATCCATGAAGCCAGTGAAGCAGGAATGTGGGTTATAAATAAATAGGAAATTAACATGAGGTGCATTGGCCTGGCCCTTGGGAAGTTTTACTACAGACTGAGCTTTTGTTCTATCTAGTTTCTGTATTCATTTCCCACGTAACCTTTGGTGTAGCTAAAATTAGGGGAATAGGAAAAAAGAGTTTGAGCCTCCCAGAAAGCAACAACAATAAAAAGTGGCAATAACAAAGAATAATACTAATTCCCCCTTGGTGCCTACACTGTGCAGGCCACTGTGATGACTTCTTCATTTTTCTTTCCTTATTTAGCTTTCACAGAAAACTTCTAAGGTAGAAGCTACCATCTCCATTTTGCAGTTCAGGAAACAGGATCATCTGGAGCTCCTGGCATCCTGAGATAATTATTGCTAATCTGACTCTAGCTTGGTACTGTCACAATAAAAGAACAACTTAGAAACTCACCTGCCTGTGTGGCCAGCCTGTTCTTTTCCTTATTTTTTCTGGCATGGATGGTCTATCACAGACTTTTGACCAGCACACTCATGCCAGAGATTGCAAAATTAAAAAGGAAGTTCAGGGAATACCAAGAGTAGGAATGGGTATATCCCAAAAGTTTCAAGTTCAAAGTGTCATTACTTTGGAAAGCAAAACAAGACAATTGGTTATCATTTCCCTACCACCTGTGCAATCCACCCACTTGTTGTCTGAGTCTTCTGCTGACTTTATCTAATTTTGTGTAAGATTAAGTGAGTTCTGATGACAGGTTCAGTAGCATGGATTTCATTTCTGGAAGGAAAGGTATGGCAGTCATGATCACATGACTCTCATGTGATCACAGGTAGGATTCCTGTTAGCGCAGACCATTTGTTCTTGGAAAGAGCATTTTGAAAGGGCAAGTCTTCCCAAAGGAAACTCTTTGGTGGCTTCCTGCAAAGGCTCTGAATTTTGGAAGGTTAAGTGGGGTAGCTTGGCGTGAGTGCATTAGTTTATGATATGCCTCTAGAATCAGCTCACAGCATCAGCAGAGTGTGACCAAATCTTTCCTGTGCACAGTTCACAATTGTACAACTGAAATGTTTCAGGATGTTTCAGAGTTGTTTTGGAAAGGTTATGTGGTTTTCCCATGAAAAGAAACAATCAAAAAAAGCTTTTTGGTTTGGAAGGAAAGGCCACATTGACTACTCAAAAATACTGTCTGCTCTCAAGAGAATGTCTCTACTCTATGTGGCAAACTCCAAATAATCATTCCCTTTTATTTTACGGTGCCTTTTAGTTTATAAACACTTTTATATGCATCCTATTATATTTTCACCTGATCTTATTAACACTTAGCTCATAATTCCTCAGAATGGCTTTGTGATGGATTGAATATCTCTACCATCCCTGACGTAGAGACTCCATCGTGCATAAAATAGTGACCTCCGAGTGGCCAAGACCAAGGACTCCACTACTCTACTGCATTGTCATCTACTGGAGAGGTTAAGAAGATTCTGTTTTAACTTTGCTTTGATGTATTAGCATTTGCCATTATATAGAAATCAGCAACCAAACCCTCTTTGAGGCTCTCTTTTCTTGTCTGAAATGTGAAGATAATAATGCCTACGTTTCAGGGTTGTCATGAGGAAAGATGGGATGCACATTATGAAAATCTTTCGAAAGCTGTGCCTGGGTTCTACCATGCTCCCGCATTTCCTCTTTGGGGCAGTTGCTTATTGGCTGAGGTACTGTACAAATAATAGATGTTGTTATCATATAGATAAAGGTTAAATACATGAAGATCTAGGACCTCCAATCACCATCACTGATGTATTTATCTTTAAATTGTTAAATGACCAGTCTTAGGTGCACAAAATGAACTTCTTGGTATTACCTCTCACTAAAGTAAAATTCCAGTTCCTTATAAAATGGCACCACTGTTGTTCAAGTTGAAAACCAAGGCAATCTTTTTGAATACTTTTTTAACCCCTAGATTTAAATCATCTACAAATCCTGTCCCAAATATATTCCAATTAAAATTTTAAATATTTTTGTTTCTGGCTCTATTTACTCTTTATCTAGTGCCATGCCCATCGGAATACAACCCCTGAGAAGTCTGGTCTTGCTAGCTGATTTTTTGGTTGCTGTTGTCATATCTCCAACACTTTGAACAGTGTCTGACATTTAGAAGGCAGTCCAATCATCAGTTGCTTAAAGAAATAATAAATTGGTCATCATCTATCTTTCTATAAGTTATCAAAAATAGAGGTGTATTTGTGTAACTTACCTAGTATTTACCTCACTAGCTTGAGTAAACAACAACATGAAAAACGAATCTCTTATTTTCATTTTCTTGCCACATACAAAATTCTGATACCTCCCCTCCATGCAATGATCTCCTTCCACCATATCTAGGAGAAATTTTAATTTTGGCCAACTGTATAAAAGTCTAAGAAGAGTCTCACCTGCTCAAATATTTCTTGGGAAGCTTCCTGAGTGATGCCGTTTTTTCAGAGAGAAGCAGTTACCCGGATTCAGGTCCTTCCCTATTGGAGCCTTTCCTCAGTTTTGTCCACCACTGTGATGGAGAAGACAGCTGTGTGACGCAGTCAATGCTAACAATGCATTTCTCACATGGGCACCACACACAGCGATATTACTGTGCTTTCTTTCAACTTTTTTATTTTGAAATAATCATAGACTCACAGGAATTTGTAGAAAAGCTGTACAAGAGGCCCCATGTACTCTTCATCCTCCTCCTGCACCATCAGCACCTCCCAGATCTCGAGTGAAACGTTAGCATTAGGATGCTGGAATACGGGACAATCCACAGAATTTACTGAGTGTTCACCCCGTATACACACATCTAGGTGCATGTGTGTGGTTCTTTTTTTTTTCTTTAAACACATCACCAAAATTGAGATGCAGAGCAGCTCTTCCTCCACAGACTTTCTTGCCTTCTCTTTAGAAACATCTCTATTCTGAGACCCTAAGCCCTGGCAATCTAATCAGTTTTCTGATCTAATATGTTCCTATAGGTTTGTTATTTTGAGAAGGCTGTATAAATGGAATACAGTAGGTACCTTTTTGAAATTGGCTTAAAACTACTTAGTATAATATCTGGAGGTCCATCCACTCATGCATGTATCACCCACCCTTTCCTTTTCATTACTGAGTAGTATTGGCACTTGCATGGTCCGAGTCTGCTGGTGGTTCTGTCTGCATCGTTCGATTTCATGTGATGCATTGAATGGCAGAAACCTCACTGAATGGGACTGAGATGTAGTTGGGATGAGGGTCCCACGGAGAGGTTAAGTCAGCTTGGATGAAAAGGCAGTTTTGGCAGGAAGACTAATTCAAATTGAGTCAAACTGAAACAGTAAGAAATAAAGAGACAAAGGTTTAGAAGAAAGATAAAGACATCCAATGATTTCAATTAAATTACATCTTTTTGAAAATATACTGGTTTCAAAAAATAACCAGAAATAAGTTATACTTCAGTCAATTTGATGATTATAAACATTATTAATTTAAAAAAATCAACTTCCCAGAATTAGTGTAACAAGTTTCACCAAGGTACATTTATCTTCACACAGGACAGTAAGACACAAATGGGCCCAAACCAGGCACAAATATATTTCTTCATGAGTTTATTTCCCAAATTGGAATATTGTTGAAATGATGCCAACCTAGGGCACCTCCAAAATTTTGAATCCCTTGGATACTTTGGGGGATGGGCCCACCTGCAAGGCTCACTGGGTTTCTGAATCTAAACAAAGTGGACCCTGGGCAGCTCCAAAACCTGGGAATTTGGGTTTTTGAAAAAGCCATTCTGAGACTTCAGCAAGAGAGAGGAACACAAAGAATATCCAGGAAGTGTTGTCTGGCAGAAGGTTGGATTCCATCTGCAACAGCAGGATGCAGAGAAAGGGAAGCAAAGGCTCAGGAGAAATAAGAGCTAGCGTCTCCTTGTGGTAAATACACACACACACACTAGAATATTACTCAGCCATAAAAAAGAATAGAGTAATGGCTTTCCAGGTGGTGCTAGTAGTAAAGAACACATCTGCCAATGTAAGAGACATGGGTTCGATCCTTGTGTTGGGAAGATCCTTCCCTGGGGGAAGAAATGGCAACACACTCCAGTATTCCTGCCTGGAGAATCCCATGGACAGAGGAGCCTGGTGGGCTATGATCCACAGGGTCACAAGAGTCAGATACCACCGAGCACGGAGCATGCAGCACACAAACCATTTGCAGCAACAGAGGTGGACCCAGAGTTTATCACACTGAGTGAAGTCAGACACAGAAAGACAAATACCACATGATATCTCTTACATGTGGGATCTAAAAAAAAAAAAAAAAGATGCAAAGCTTATTTGCAACATAGTAACAGACTCACAGACATATAAAACAGATTGATGGTTACCAAAAGAGAAAATTAAGGAGGGATAAATTAGAAGATGGAATTAACAGATACTTACTACTATATACAAAATAGATAAACAGCTAGTCCTACTGTATACCACAGGGAACTGTATTCAATATCTTAGAATAATCTATAATGGAAAAGAAAAGAGTGGATATATATGCATAACTGGATCACTTTGTTTTACACCTGGAACTAATACAATATTGTAAATCAACTATACTTTAATTTTAAATAAAAAAAGAACTAGAGTCTCCTTGAACTGAACTGAACTGTCACGTCAAACCAGGCAGTGCTTCATGCTATCCAAACAGACCGCCTGTGCCACATGCCCTGCATGAGGCTGTAGTGGTAAAGCTGTGGAGCCAGAATGAACAAGGACTGAAATGTGAAAATGAGTACCCACTGCCAGAGAGAGGAGGCTCTTTGATTCCCTGCAGGGGTTTGAGGGGTGCGTGGTGCCCCTGAGATAAATTCGATTCTAGCCTACGGCCACCTGTAGCCTCAGAGCCCCTGTGACTGGCTATGGATGGTCCTCCTACTGCCCCAGTCTCTCTGAAGACCCACACTCAAAAAGAGAGGGTTAGTCCCAGTGCTCACTTCCTCCTCCAATGTTTATGTTCTCTACTTTGGAAGTAATTTTTATTCATCAGAGAGAAATATGTAAGTAATGATGTGAAAAACACCATCCCCACAAAGGAGCAGCTGAACAGAGTTGACTCCAAGCAGTCAATGTGATCACTGGTCCATTTTCTTTCATTGCCCTCCCTTCTCTTAAGTTACTCTTTTGAGAATCTGCTGTGTGCCAGGAACACACTGATATAGATATATTAGATTGAACTTACATACATATAACAAAGAATCAAGACAGAAAATTTGTCTTTGAAAACCTCCGTCCAGTGGAAGGTGAGGGAGTACCAACAAATACAAATTATGATACAGAGTAATGTGAACATCACCATGGAGATAAGTGATGCACAGGGCAGTGGGGGGACTGGACGGGAGTACTCTCTCAGTTACGTCTTGCTTTTTGGCACCTGGCTCAACACATATTCAGCAATCATGCTTTGATGTTTGCTTTCTTTTAATTTTTTTTTCCCCTTCAAGACTCTTTGAAGAACTTGGTCTCAGAGTTTCCTGACACAAATCTCCATTTACTATCTCCTTTGAAACAGTCCATCTACAGATCCTACACTTTAGGTAGGGCAGGGTCATGGGGGAAACACTTGGAAACTAGCCAAGATGCACAGAGTTAATTTCTCAAGAAGGATGAAGCCATAGAAAAAGAACACTTCAGGCAGCTGTGGTTTCAGCCAGGGAAAATGTGCCAGGCCAGGAGTGGGCAGGAATCTACTCCACGGGACCAGGAGTCAGGAGAAGCAAGTCCTAACTGAAGGGCAGGGCAGGGGCAGGGCAGGAAGGTCAGAACTAAAGCCACACTGCTTGCAGGATGCAAGAAATGTATCTCTAAGAGAAGCTGGCTGTCAGCTCAGTGGGCAATGGTCCAGGACTGAGTGGGGTTAGAAAAATTGGGATTGTCATGCCACAAAGCTGCATGTCCAGCTGCCAGTCAGTTCCAAGTGCAACTCAAGAAGCCATTCCCAGAAGAGTTTCATCCTGAGAGTCTTTAATCCCATTCCAGTTATGGATATGCCTTGTTCTCTCTGGTCAAGGTTAGCACAGGCACCATGACAGCTGGGCCAATCATGGTTCCCATTAAGATGCTGTGCTACCAGCTGGGGATGATGAAATGGGGAAGCAGGGCCAGGGCCAAAGGACTCCTCCCCATCCTCAGCACCAGCCGCTCGGCCTCCTACAGCCCTCCCAGCCTGCAGAGAGCAGTGGACCACCTGATGAACCCAATTGCAAATGTCTTTACAATGCCCACTGCCACAAAGTGCAAACCACCCATCGAGGATAGGGAAATAGGATTACAGACTGAGGCATGCTTGTGAGTCCATGAAATATGATGATTCAAATTCCATTCATTTGCTCAACAAATATTTATTGAGGGTTTTATACAGCCCAGGAAAGTCAGCAGTGAAGAAAACATATATAGAGGGCCAGGGAAGAAGCAGAAAAAAAAGAACAGAGTTTATCTTTGGAGAAGTTTGATAGATTTGGTGTTGTTTGCACATTACCTGGTGGCTTTTGGCTTTTGAGGTTAGCCCTCATTCTTCCTCAATTTTGGGAATGATGAATTTGAGAAAACTCCCTGAGGCCTCCTTGCTAACTCGGGCTTTATATAGATAGCCCTGTTGCAGAAAATTTTAAGTAAAGCTATACTGTTAATTGTATGCATGCATGTGCATGCTGTCACTTCAGTTGTGTTTGACTCTGCAACTGTATGGACTGTAGCCCGCCAGGCTTTTCTGTCTGTGAGATGCTCTAGGTAAGAATACTGGAGTGGGTTGCCACGCCCTCCTCCAGGGCATATTCCCAACCCAGGAATTGAACCCATGTCTCTTACGCTTCCTGCATTGGCCAGCAGGTTCTTTACCACTGGCACCACCTAGGAAGCCCATTAATAGATTACCCTCCCCAAGATCTCTTTCTAGAAACAGCATGCCAATGGCCACTTACTTCCAAGGGAGTGTGATTAAAATGCGACGTTGAATTTGGAATAGAAGGACTGTCTGAAGCTGGGCCCTTATCCTTTTGGCATCCTCTTGGGGTCTCTTTGTTTCTGTTTGCTAATCTGTAACTCAGCATAGTGTTCATAGATATCTGGCTGTACTTCCACAAAGATACTATAAGGCAGTTAATATAAAAGAATGTTGTAAAGCACAAATTTTTGCTACCTCAAATAGAGCAGCATTAGTTGTAATTATTAGTAACAACCTGTCAATCTATGTTGGCAATGACACATGGATAAAAGAGAGAACCTTCCGGACAGTGGGAACTGCCTAACACCTATTTCTGAATTGGACACTTCAGAAATAAAATACAGAATGTGTCCTTCATATATCCCTGATAAATATAGCAAAAATGAGAATGAAATATTATTCATGACACTTTTTCCACCGATGGGACACATGACAGTTCCTTTGGAGAGAAACACTAAATGTTTAAAGTAATTTATCACAATTTTTTTAAAAATGAGGACCATAGAAAATATAAATTCAATAAATATTTGTAGGCTGACTAGGATTGTTTTTGTGCTAAAGATTCAGAGATATAATCAGGTTACTATTTTCAAGAGCATGTGGGCCCATGAGTGATGAGGTAATGGAAACAGATCAAAAGCCCAGAGGTAAGAGCTCCACTGACTTTCCCAAGCTGCAGGTGCTGGCCCGGAGTGAGGAGGTGATGACATTTGGGGTGGGACAAGGGGAGAATGCCTACCCAGAGCAAGTGTGCCCACAGAGGCATGGGTGTGCAGGCTGTGCCCAGCCACCTTACAGCGTCAGACCACAAGTCAGAAAGGTGAGGGAGGGTGGAGCAGGCAGGTGGGCCAAGGTCAGGAGATAAACTTTCCTTTTTTTTCTAGATTTCTCAACGACATTCCAATACCCTTGTGTGGCACAGACCCAGAGACAGGACTGAGATGGGATCAAACCTTGTATGCAGGGAATTGCATGGGCCTGTGGACCTGTGTTATAGACACCCAGAGTGAATGGATGTAGCTGCTGAAAATATACCAATGTGTCCAGAGGCTCCACCAGATGGGAAGACTGGCCACTGCCTTGCTGGACTCAGAACCATCCTCCCACTCTAGATAAACCTGGATGGTAGTGCAAGAGATCATGGGCACCCAGCATGTTGGGGAGAGCCTGATGGCTTTCAAAGTAGCCCTGGAGCAGCAGTGTGGGCGTCTTTAGGGCCTGAGAGGAATGCAATGCGTATTCCCAGGGCCGGCCTAGCCTTCTGTCTGGGGAAGCTCTGCTCTCCTTCCCCCAGCCCTGCGTGTCATAAGAATCCACAAGGTGCTTGGAAACTAGCCTGCAGAGGAAGAGCCACCTTGGGCCCCCTTCACCCCAGGAAATACCTCCCACCAGGTCAGGCAGTAAGCCTGGAGTGGAGAGTAGCTGAGAACCACTGGTGGGCTGAGGCCTTCCTGCAGGAACCTTCAGACCAGCTGGGACAGGGTCCACAGCCCTGTCTGTAACTTTGGGTCAGCTACTTAAACTTTGAAAGCCTTCTTTAGCTCTTCTTTAAAATGGTGACCATATTAACAAAGTTTTCATAAGAGTACAGTGCCTCAGTCCTGGAGGAGGACAGGGCAACCCTCTCCAGTATTCTTGCCTGGAGAATCCCCATGGATGGAGGAGCCTGGCGGGCTACACACCATGGGGTCTCAGAGAGTCGGACACAATTGAGCAGCTAAGCACAGCGCCTCAGTGCCTCAGTGCATGACAGATACCCAATGAGTGTTTAAGATTCAGAAATGTTAAACATTAATGTCATCCCCACATCAGGGGACTATGTACCCAGTGATCTGCAGGCCAGACTGTGGAGTCATAGGAGACCAGAGAGAAGCAACATAGCCTTCTCTCCAGGGACATCTTTAATCAGGAAACAAGTAAAGGGGTTTTGAGGAAGAAAGAATAAAGGGCACCGACCAGAATGCAGGAGGGCACTGGGCGGGGGCTGCTTCTGCAGAACTGACCCTCTTCCATGCCTCTCCTCCTGTCCTCACCACTGGCCTTGAGGTGTGGTTTGCAGACTAAGCTCTTAAAACGTGTTTTGTGGGAAAGTTAACTAATGCTTCCACCTGATACTAACAGTACTGGCCACTTAGTCTACTGATCACTCACACTGTACCCTGTCTACCTGCGAGAAACTGCCAAATGTTAGGTAGAACAAGAGAAAAGAAAGCAGAGTCCCTTTTATGAATGTAACTGGAGACTAGGTTTTGGAGATTAAAAGAATAAGTATTTCTTGTGTATGAGTTCCTAATCCCCTTCAAAACATGGTGTTAAGCTGTACTTTGCCAAACTTTCTGCATAGATCTAAATAGCGTGAATTATTTTTCAGAAATGATGCAGAGTTGGAAAAAGAGTGGGGATCTCATGGCCAGAATGCTCCTCTGCAAGTCTTTTTCACCAACATTTTTGGTATAAAGATAAAAAGGTTTTATTTATTGGAATTCAGAATTTTTAAGTGGGAAAAAAATCATCCTAATTCTCAAACAAAACCATTAATATTTGGTTTTATTTTCCTATTTGTTGTTCTTTATTTTAAATGTTTCATTAATACCATAAATGTCACGTTATTGTGTTGTGTCAGTCACTCAGTCGTGTCTGACTCTTTGCGACCCCACAGACTGCAGCCTGCCAGGCTCCTCTGTCCGTGGGATTCTCCAGGCAAGAATACTGGAGTGGGTTGCCATTCCCTTCTCCAGGGGATCTTCCCAAACCAGGGATCAAAGCCAAGTGTTCTGTACTGAAGGCAGATTCTTTACTGTCTGAGCCACCAGGGAAAGATATATGTCATAATAAACTCTAAATACATGGCCAGATAGGCTTATTTCAACGCACTTAAACAGTGACTAAGGATGGGACTTTGCAAAGACTCTAGGGAGAACACGAAGGACACTTCCTGGGAGTGGTTGACATCTCTCAACCACTTGATTTTTGTTTGTTATCCATTCACCGAGAAGTTGCTTATTAAAATAGGTATTACAAATTTAGCTTTAGGACAGTATTTCCTTTATATTTCTTATATGTCAAGTGTTATTTTGCATGTACATCACAGATTTCTGTTCCTGAAGTTATGTTTTCTAAGTCAAAAATGCAAGTTTGATGGTGTCTCTTTGCCTGTTTGCAAAAGTGTCACCTACATTTTCAAACGATTAACTTTCCAGGTGAGTTAGTCTGCTCAAATCTCCATGCAGTGGGAAGGTGGGCAGGCTCCCACCAGCCTTTCCTAAGCACACAGATCCTAAAGGGATTGGACCTTACAATCGAAGGCATTCAAGGGGAGAAATCTCAACCAGGTTTTAGGATACAGAAGC
This sequence comes from Cervus elaphus, assembly GCF_910594005.1. Taxonomy (NCBI): domain Eukaryota; kingdom Metazoa; phylum Chordata; class Mammalia; order Artiodactyla; family Cervidae; genus Cervus; species Cervus elaphus. The sequence continues at coordinate 82,779,249 of NC_057832.1, forward strand.
CTGGCAAAGGAGCGGCGCCTACCCTGCCCTGTAGCACACAGGAAGCCGAACTTGGCCTTTCTTCTGTCACTTTCTGTGTCTCCCTGGCCCTCTTTGGTATGAAGCTCCCAACATAAGGTTGAGAGACCAGAGACAATCTGTCTGAAGGTGAGGCTCTGGGTTCTTGTTTCAGCTCATACTATAACTGAGTCTATTTAGCTCCATGTTTCATATGTTTGTGCTTTTCCCTGGTACTTTTCTGTTTAAAACAGCCCCCAAGCACAATGCTGAGGCTATGCCTCAGAGCAAGAGGCTGTGATATGCCTTATGGAGAAGATTCGTGTGTTAGATGAGCCTCATTCATGCATGAATTTCAGTGCCATTGCTCAGGAGTTTAATGCTAGTGAACTTACAATATATGTTCATTAAGGGGTCTTTAGACAGAAACACAAATAAAACAAGGTTGTATTGTAATCTGTTGATGAACATGTTATGAGTAGAAACTTGCAGGAACTTAATCTTGTATTTTCCCAGCAGCAATGGCTTCATATTCCCTAATTCAGTGTTCATGAAGACTTCATAGAACACAACTATCAAAAATAGTGAGAGTCAACTGTGTCTTAAAATTTCCATGTTGAAATATGGGTTCTGGCAAAACTCTTTCTTATGTTTTAACATTTGAGCTTTTTGTGTCAATATTACTATTTATTTAATTCCCCATTAGACATTCTTTCTGATAAATTTATACCCCCAAATGCTGAGATTTGATTTTCTTATCTCTTTCTTTATTCTGTTGGTTCTTTTGATTCCATTTTCAAAACTCTAATATTGTTTCATCAAACTGTTTCCCTTTATGTCTTCAACGAAATCCCCTCTAATTTCAAAACACAAAAGTGGATTATTGTACTAGTCAGAAAGTGCTAAGTTTTGCTGTAGAATTGTAGAACTCCCAGATCTCAGTTGGGTTTTTTTCCCCTTTATACTATATCCTATCTCAGATCACCTGGGAGTTTATGCTATGTCATTCCCACTCAGAGATGAAAACAGCAGGGGGCCCCTTCCACTCAGTGGGTGTGTCATTGTTAGTGCAGCAGAGAGACAGTGAACCCAGAATATATCATTGCCTCTTAAATTTCTTTCATCAAAGCAGTTCATGGGGGAACTAACTCATCTAACTTTACAGAAGCAGGAAACCATCTGACCATGTGTCTGGAAGAGCAATCTCAGCATCAGTGATTGCAGGCTTATTCTTTGTACATATGAAACATATCCACCCTCTCTCCAGGTAAACTTAATTAAATTATTAATAATTAACTAAATCCAGTACAATCCAGTATAATCCCCAAAGGCCAGAATTGCTGGGGAAAGAGGTGAAATAAAGTGAACATTGATTTATTAGGGGTTTTTCCCTAGATCCCAGTATTAAAACCATTCATGATGACATCTATCAGATGAATTCTGACTGATTTCATCTCCAAAATCAGATTTCATGAATAGAAACCATTTTGCCAGTGTTTTAACAGTGTAGGACACATAATTGCCAACCTAACATGCTTTCAAAACTTCTCAACTTTTCAAGCCCCTTTGTCTCTGAGAGCCATCCTTGCATTCTGACCATTTTGTAGGGTGTGACCATGTGCATCTTGGACAGTTATTCTGTCCTTTTACCATTTTGCATCTTCACACCTTCTCGTGGAGCACTCAGCCTCTCCAGAAATCATGTTGCATGAGTTTTGTAAATTTCAGCAATTGTGTTGGAGTCAGACTGCTTGGGTCACACAGACCCAATCCCATTATGAAACAGATTGCCTCTAGCTCCTCAGACCCCACAAGTCCCCACACATCCATGTTCTAGGGAGAAATGTTTCACCAACTCAAGTTGTGAACTTTCCCCAGTTGAATAAAATACATATTTAACTAGGTCATAGCCATCTGTGTGTGTGTGTGTGTGCGCGCGTGCTCAGTCACTCAGTCATGTTTGACTCTTTGCAACCTCATGGACTGTAGCCCTCCAGGCACCTCTGTCCATGGAATTTGCCAAGCAAGAACACTGGAGTAGATTGCCACTTCCTACGTTAGGGGATCTTCCTGACCTAGGGCTCAAGCTCTGACCTAGAGATTGAACCCACATCTCTCCTGCATTGGCAGGCAGATTCTTTACCACAGGTGCCACCTGGGAAGCCCCATAGCCATCCAAAATAAGCTTAAAGTACTCCTCTGGAACTAAAATAAGGTCCAGATTCCTTGGTTACATATTCCAATCTCTTGATAATCTTGTCCCTGGTTAGTTTTCTGTTCTCATTTTCTACTTGTGATAACATACATCTTCTTGTGGGGTCACACTACACTCTTTATGTTTTTTATATTTTGGACTAAACTTAGGCTTGGTTTCCCTTTTTCTGACAGAAGTCATTTGTTTATTATTGATTAATTCACTCAATCTTTCATTCCTTTATGCATGTATTCACACATTCACCTAAACTTGATTTATTCTGCTATTTGACTAATTTTGTGCTCCAAGCGGAGAACACTGATATATAAATGAGATATGGTCCATTATGCCAAGAATATATATAATCTTGGGAAAGAAATTTTACAACTAGTAAGAAAAAGTTAAACTCCATAAATAACAAAATATATTCCCAAATGTCTGTCAGGGCCAACGCAAATCAGTGTCTTTCATTTTGTCTTCTCTGACCACCCAAGGCTTGGAAAGCATTGTTTTATTTAATATTAATTATTTCAATCCGTGGCTTTCTGTGCCATGTGATTATAGAAACCTTGGTGACTATAAAATCTTTCTGTATGAACTAGCATTTATTGGACTCTGAACAAATATCAGTGGAATAAATGAATGCTTGTTGCAGGATTCCTTCAATCAGTGATTCTTGAGCTTGAGCAAGCATCAGACTCATTTGAGGGCTTGTTAAATCACAGATGGCTGGGTCCCTCCCCAGAGTTTCTGACTCAGTAGGCCTGGAATAGAGTCTGAGAATTTGCATTTTTAACAAGTTCTCAGGTGATGCTTCCATCTAGGGATACTATTCTGAGAACCAATGTGATAATGACCTTGAACAGACAGTCAACACCTGCCAAACCATGCTCCTATCTATATCCTTTAGTGTATCTTAGTGGCTTACCCCACATGTCTCATATCATAATAGAGCTCATTTCCTGAGCTCTGTAGGTCCGGCTTTCCTTGTTTGCTAAATATCTGATCTTTACATCACTGTGGGCTGTGCACCAGGGTACAAAGACAATAAGAAGCTTGCCAGTCTTCGGGCAGCTCAGGAATCAGTGCATGGAACAGACACAACCACAGTGAACGGTGATGAGATGCAACAGCAGTGTTGATTTAGGATGCCTGGATGCTGAGTACTAACACTTCCAAGGCTGATGGGATACAGACGGATGAACGCAAAAGGGATTAAGACATAAACACAGATATACTATTGCTCTTTAATTCCACAAATATTTCCACAGCATCTGGTCTGTACATAGTACTTTACTAAGCATTGAAAATTTTTGAAAAGTAGTAAGCCTCACTAGATAGCATCATTGACTCAATGAACATGAATTTTAGCAGACTCCAGGAGTGGAAGACAAAGGAGGACAGAGGAGACTGATGTGATACATTCCATGGAGTCCCGAAGAGACGACCATGACTTAGCAACTGAACAACAACAACAAGCCAAATTCCCATCCCAACAGAATTCATGAAGCCCCAGTGAATGATTTCACTCCAGTTTGGTGAATGTTACAATTGACATAAGCACTGTGAACTACAAGAGCCAAACCTTGGGGTCCAGAGTCCTGGAACCAATGGCATCTCCCCTGTTGCTGACATGCTGTGTTCCCCGTCATCTGGGCTAATTGGCAGTGATGTGGGGTTGAGCACCCCTGTCGGCACCTGCTCTTGCTCTTCCTGATGCTTCTCCCAGTGACCTTGCATGTGTGTGTGTCCCTCTCTCCCTAGTGAGGAACGTCAGCAGAGCTCACTTTCTATTCACTGATGATGCACTTTTATCTTCTTACAGTCCTCTCACAGGGTTGGGATAAATCGTCTCCTGAAAGGGTCAGCAAAGCCCTGGGTTAGGCTGTGTCATTATCTCATTTCTTGTTAGAGTTTCTGACCCTGATATTCTGAGAACTTCCTCAAGGGGCTCAGGAATTCCTCACCATTCTTCCTCTTGCATCTCCTTTATTCTTGTGCAAATCAGATGTGGTGCCTGCAGACTGAGGCTGCATGGTTTCTGAGGGTGGATCTAGATTCCCACATAATCCTCCAGTTCTCAGAGCTCTCCATCCTGTGCTCTCCATCAAGAGCAAATATTTATTCTATCAAGGGAAGAGTAAGATAGTATCAGAGATATTTAATATTTGCTGGTAAATATGTTAATTTCCCTCCTCTATGTGTCATTAGGCTTTCCAGTCTTGAAATCCATCATGTTACTTCTCAAAGCAGTGCCTCATAACCCTCACTTGCATTCTCAGAACATCTAAGATATTTCCAGTGACTGTTGCCACTCCGAATAAATATTCCAGATGGGCACTGATTGTCCTGGGAGGAATTCTGTTTTCCACTGTGTAGACTTTGCCTGTTGACTTACTCCCATCTGTCTGCATGTCTGTTTGCCTTAATTATCTTTCCTTCATGGTTACACGCAACATTACATGGTCAGTTGACACTCCATCTGTCAACTTTTGCCTTCACAAACTACCCTGAAGTTTTGCAATATATGTATGCCAGAAGTTCTGGTTTGCCTTGCTAACACGAACATTTATGAGAGCTATTTTTACTAGGATATTGAGCAATGTGCTACCTATATTTGTGACACTGATTCAATAAGGTATTTCCAGTCATTATTTAAATCAATGCAAAGCCAAACTACAACCATGACCAAATTCACTCAAAATAAGCAAAAAATTAATTTAATTTAATTTAATTCTATTTCATTTTAATCTCTTCAGAAAGAGACAACAACCATAACCATTCCTAAAGTGTGTGTGTGTGAGAAGGCAGTGGAATTCAGGAGAAGGGGAGGCACTGAATTCGAAAGGCCATGAGTTTTGGTTCTACCCTGTGACTCTGAGCACACTCTTCACCAGGACTTTGAGTTGTTGTTCAGTCGCTAAGTTATGTTCAACTATTTGTGACCCTGTGGTCTACAGCATGCCGTGCTTCCCTGTCCTTCACCATCTGCTGGAGTTTGCTCAAACTCATGCCCATTGAGTCAGTGATGCCATCCAACTATCTCATCCTCTGCCACCCTCTTCTCCTCTTGCCCTCAATCTTTCCCAGCATCAGGGTCTTTTCCAATGAATTGGCTCTTCGCATCAGGTGGCCAACATATTGGAGCTTCAGCTTCAGCATCAGTCCTTGCAATAAATATTCAGGGTTGATTTCCTTTAGGATTGACTGGTTTTATCTCCTTGCTGTCCAAGAGACTCTCAAGAGTCTTCTCCAGCGCCACAGTTTGAAGGCATCAGTTCTTTGGCACTCAGCCTTCTTTACAGTCCAATTCTTACATCCATACATGACTACTGGAAAAACCATAGCTTTGACTCTATGGACCTTTGTCAGCAAAGTCTTTGTTTTTTAATACACTGTCTAGATTTGTCATAGCTTTCCTTTCAAGGAGCAAGCATCTTTTAATTTTGTGGCTGCAGTCACAGTCCTTTGAATAGAAAATTCTACACCCTCTGCCACTGGCCACTTTGGACCAGAAGTTCTTTGACTTTAAATCATAGGACTCCTGCTGGACTCCAAATCAGTTGGAAGAGAATTCATGAGGAATACATTTTTGTTGGGCTTACAACTGAAGTTCTGTCTTAGGCAGAAGGATAGGAGGGCTAGGAGTGTTAGGGGACATAGGATACCCTCCTGTCTGCAGCAGTAACAAAACCTGTGTGCTCATCACCATAAATACTCATCATGATACTTACTCATAATGATAGCACATCATAGCAGCTGTTGTGGCTGAGGTCCTTCCAATTTAACTTCTAGAATAATTTTGTTTTCAAAGGGTTAATGTGGATTTTTCTTGTCTTCTGCCACCCAACTGTGCTTAGTCACTCAGTCGTGTCTGACTTTTTGTGACCCTATGGACTCAGAAGACCCTGTTAGGCCCTTCTGTCCATGGGGATTCTTCAGGCAAGAATACTGGAGTGGGTTGCCATGCCCTCCTCCAGGGGATCTTTGCAGCTCAGGGATTGAACCCAAGCCTCCTGCATTGCAGGCAGATTCTTTACCATCTGAGTCACAAGGGAAGCCCACTGGAGAAAATGTTAAAGGGGAAAAATTGAGTTAAATGAACTCTGTGAAATGCTGATTTCACAGGTTTCTGATGGGTCATGAACATCAAAGTCAGAGTGCTGTGAAGACATGGAGAGGAATAAGCATAAACAGTCAAGGTTGCCTAACAACCCTTCCTCCCCCCCACTGAAAAATGCCATTGACCTCCCACTGCCAGGCCCTGGTCTCAGATCTGCCTCAGACTCTGCTCATTTTGGTCACCCTGCGGGCACTTGGCCCCAGTGCTTTTGATTTGATGAGTAATCTTCTCTATCCCCACATTGCATAATTTTCAGGGTGTGGTCACCTTTGTCACTACTCCTTCATAGTCCTGGTTTCTCCTCCTAACTCTTTTGAAAATGAGAGTAAAAATGCCTACCATATAGTTATAGAGAAGGTTCTTTCATGGCAGGGTCTTTGTTTACAGCCTTAGGAAGTTTGGATCCTCTCTCAATTCTGCAGACACATATAGTTTGCTCCATTTTATAAAGAAACTGAGGCTCAGAAAAATGAAGTGACTTTCCCAAGATCACCCCGCCGCTAGATCCTGGCCTCCCCAAATCTCAAGGCTCTATGTGCATGGTTCTATATCATGGCTCTCTTCTCTCTCTCTCTCTCTCTCTTTTTCTCTTTGGACAAGACATTATCAATTTATTTAATGAAAAAGTTCATCTGAATTTTTTTAAACTTCTGTTTGTATAATATTTACCTGTTTACATAGTGTTGAATCCTGGGTTCTAATTATATTTCTTCACCTTTATAATTAGAAAATAAGAATGGTCACATTTACCATGTAACATTCTCTTACACTTCATGTAGAATTCTAGATTAAAATTCTAAGTTTTCTGCTTCCAACTATGACTGAGTCACTGGTGCTGGATTAACCATTTGGTTTTAAACAAAACATACAAAGCATTAGATACAGCATTTTAGTGTGACAGGTACCATAGAATTGTAATCCCTGAGAGAAAGGAAACCCAGGAGGTGAATCCCACAGTCAGCAGACTTTGGAATGGAGGCACTTTCCATGCGACCGTGTAAGTATACCAGCAGAACACAGCAGTCTCTTCTTTTGTAGAAGTTGACAGAACTGTTTGTAAAACTTATGGACGGACAAGTGTACATTTTCTAACTTTGTCATCCCTCCTTGGCTCTGGTACCTCAGTGGGCTTCCCGCCCGTGACTCAACCTGCACTTTATCCATAAATCAACTTGGAGATGGAAGCATGTTGGACCAGACAGAAAGAGTCACTTTGGATAGGACCGCAGAGCTAGGCTTGCAAGAGGATCTCATTTCTTCTCACTAACTGCGTTCATTGATTCACTCACTCTGTAACTCTTTACTGAGCACCTCCTGCAGGGCAAGGGCATGCATACCTTCTCTGAAGAGCAGTGTAGTATAGCAGTTAAAAGTGGCTGCAGGGACTTCCCCTGTTGTCCAGAGGTTAAGACTTCCTCTTCCAATATGTGGAGTTCAAGTTCCATCCCTGGTCAGGGAGCTAAGATCCCACAGTCCTTGGGGCTGAAAAACCAAAACAAAAGAAACAGAAGCAATGTTGTAACAAAATCAATAAAAGCTTTAAAGATGGCCCGCATCAAAAAATCTTAAAAAAAGTGACTGCAGACTCTGGAATTAGGCTGCCAGGGCTCCCATTCCAGCTCTACTTTCTAACTGGGGGATGTTCACAGGGATTTACCCTCCATGTGCTAGAATTTCCTCATTTTTAAAAGATTATTTCTTTGAACATTGTAATGAAGATTAACTGACTTAACACTGTGTAATTTATAGGACAGTGCTAGGCATGTGGTGATAAAATTTATCTCTCTCATCCTGGGCTGAGGGCTTCGCTAGTAGCACAGTGGTGAAGAATCTGCCTGCCAGTGCAGGAGACACAGGTTCAATCCCTGGGTTGGGAAAATCTCCTGGGGTAAGAAATGGCTACCCACTCCAATATTCTTGCCTGGCGAATCCCTGTGGACAGAGGAGCCTGGCGGGCTATAGTCCATGGAGTCTCAAAGTTTCGGACATGACTGAGAGACTAAAAAACAACAACAGCAGCATCCTGGGCTGCATATCATCCCTTTATTTGGCCCCCGGATCCAGACATGCAACCATGTATTTGGGATTTCCTCCTGGAAATCAGCATAGTCATTCATTGCAACATGTAGAAGATGGAACTCTTTGTTTCCCCCTAAACATTTTCACCCCTATGTCCCCCTCTCAGCGAGCTGAACCACAGTGACCACATGGGTCAAGCCAGAGACTAAGGGGACATCCCTGACACCTGAATTTCCATCTCTCCTTGCAATCACCTAACCCTGAGGAGTTTATCTCCTTTATTTTCTCAAATGTACACATATTTTCCCATCACCTCCACAGGTGCCAACTTTGTTCAGACATCAATGTCTTATTCAGATTATGGTAACCATCCTTGAAAATTTCATCCTCCATCTGCTGCAAGGATCTACATAAACCCCTGCACCAGACACCATGAAGGTCAGTATCATGTTCAAACACCTTGGTGCCCCATGCAGGACCTCGCAGGGTCCCATCCAACTCACCCCTCCATGCAGATCTTAGTGCTCACCCCTCACATTCCATGGTGCAAGGGTACTCAACAGCTTGGTTCCCTCAAATGTAGGTTTGGGGGAGGGGGTTTCAGTGCCACTGCTCAGAAGCCCCCACATACTCAGTAGGCAGGCAGCCTCTCCCATTTGTCTTGAGGTGTCATCGAGGGCCCTCAGTCTGGGCCCTTCCTCAGCCCACCCCTCGAAGTCTCAGTGCCTTTTTCTCCTATGGGAAGCCTGAAACTCACAGTTAGACCTGGGTTCACTTAGCCACTTGCGTCCCCACAGCCCCTGAGATTATGTCTTAAGAAACTCCTATTCTTAGACACCTAAAACACTGCAACCATATAAAAAAAGACATTTCCACGTGTTTGATGAATAGCTGTGTGTATGGATAAATGAGTGAAAAGAAAGCTGGAGTGATGGATACACAAATACACATAAGAGAGGGTGGATAGAGCCATGGGGCAGGATCCCAGCACAGATGGGAATAGACGTTGGTAAAATTTGCCATTGAAGACACAAGGGAGGCAGGTCCCAGGGACACTGGAGCCAAGGTAAGGCAGGCAGAGGATGAGTAGTGGTGTGGTGATGCAAAAGTTGGGGCCAGCTTATTGTGGCCTCAAAAGCCAGGGACAAGTATATGGAACCCATTCCATCCTCAAAGGATGTCTCTGTTTAGAGTATGATTTGATTTTTGAAAAGAGCATGAACTTAGACAAGGGATGTGAGGGCCCACTGAATCCATTCAGTGGGCTGCATTTCAGGGAAGACACTGTTTTGGAACCAGGACTAAATTAACATCATCTGCAAAATACTCAGAGATGAGAGCCTCCCCCCAGACCCCCAAAGAGCTGTGAAGCCTCTGAGCATGAGCTGTATTTCCCTATTTGAACTCGAGATGGCTCATTTCCTGAAATCTAGATGGAATGTTAATTGTATAAACTCAGCTAGTCAGTTGCAGAGTATTGAGTAAATCCAGCCATATCACAAACATAATCAACTCAGGTCATGGTAAGAATATTCTGGCTCTTGAAACCATACTTTGTAAATCCCTACTTTTGCCAATTGGTAAGAAAATTAGGGCAGACTTTATGAGGAAACAGAAGGGGTGCTCTGTTAGGTATGGCTATGTCTTATTTCTGAAAATGATAGAGTTTCCATAAATATAGGGAATGTGAGTGCATCTCGAGGCATGACCATTAAGCCAAATATGATGACTTGCTATACATGCAGGAGGCTTTGGAGTTCCAGATAAAGGGTCTGAGCTCTGGCCCATAGGAACACTGCTGAGCTGCTATCCATTGTCAGTTGTTTCTCCTTTACTGACCCAGCGTCTTTCAGTACAAATATCCCAGTGGTAGCCCACGGACCAGGACTGAAAATAGCATGAGGTTTGCAGTTCGTGGATTAGGGCTGAAGTCTGAGTACCACGCCCAGCTTCCTGTATGCCCATCTTCCAGCACAAGACCTGTAATCACATGGCCCACACTCAAGAGGGCTCACTGAACACTCATTGAACACTGTGTTCAGTGCTCTGCTGTCATCCCCTTGAAATCCTTAGTAATTTAAGAACACGGGACCCCACACTTCCATTTTGCACCAGGTCCCACAAACAATGTAGGCTTTCCTTCCTCACTGCAAACGGAAAAGTTGGGCCTCAAGAACAGGCTTATTTGGGCTTGTTTGGATCAGATGGGATAAGCGAGTCAAACATGCTTTTGTGAATAGCTCTCAAGCTCTATGCAAATATCAATGTGACTCAGTTATTTGTTTATCGCCATGAGGATTCAGTGTCCTGTGGCTGAGAGACGTGGTTTTTCTGTCCTGGTTTTAAGGACTCTGAAAAGTCTTGCTCAACTGCCCCACCCCAGTCCCTTAGATGCACACAGCCTGCTTAAAAATGGAGAGGCGCCGAGAGCTTCACCTGGTCCAGGTGCCAGCCACTCCCTGCCCCTTTACCTGGAATGCTGGCTCACCTGGGCCCTCACTTCTGCTCTGTCTGCCTGGCCCCAGGGATGTTCTCAGGTTTCCCACCTGCCCTCCTCTATCCTCAGACTGTTCTCTTGACTCCAGTATTCTTGGTCCTTGATGAGGAAGGACATACGCTTCTCACCAGCTCCCTGGGGACCTCTTTCCACAGAGCTGTTACTACCTCCACACTGTATTTCCTAAGTGCTTCACTCAAAACTCTCCTAGAAGACTTTTCATGTGGTGTCATCAGAGTAAGTACTAAATAAGCAGTAGATGAATCATTGTATGAGTCACATAATTCTATTAGGGCTTTGTGCCCCTCTTCCCTATTAGGTATATGACTTAGAGGCTCTCCATCAGAATGCATCATTATTACGGATCATTGGCTATGATCCCTCACAGGGATCCTATGAGTTCATGATTCAATTTGTAAGAAAAGCCAGTTTAATTCCTCAAGGAAAACATTTCAAACTATTACAAGTGCACACAAATGCACACAAATACATTGAGCCATAGGGAGAATGAGACGTTGGGAGGGAGGAGAGTGCCATCCCTTGCATCCCCACTGCCACTGCTCCAGGGGGAGTGACCAGCATACCCCATCTCTGGCTTAAATGACTGCTATAGTCTCCTGACAGGATCTCTCATCACTGCTCCTGTTGCATCTCCAACCCACTCAGCACCACATCCAGGGTCAGGGTTTGGAAGATAAATGCACACCATCATTACCTAGATTTAAATTCCTCAACCATCTCCCATATCGCCCACCCAGAATGAAATCCAAACTCCTGACCTTTAGCCCCAGTGGGGAAGCCCTGATCCCTCCCACGTGTTCGGCTACTTCCTGCTTGCTGCTCCCTTCCCCCTTTCAGGCTTATTCAGGCCATCAGAGCGTCCCAGCCTTCTCCTCCTCCCACAGAAGCCACCCCCTTCTCTGGACTCCTCCTCCCCTTGCTGGCCTCATCATCCTCTCTAAGCCTCAGGGCCCATCTTTCTGTCATCTCATCCTGAACCTTTCTGAGCATCCATCTGATCTAGTGCTCAATCTGTTCTCATGCCCGTACACAGACCTTAGTCACTGTCCAGGACAGAGAGTGCCCAGCATGTAAATGTGCATCCACCTGAGTGCTGTGTGCTTGTTTACAGGTCATCAAAGCCACCAAGCAGAACATCAGCTCCAGCTCCAGGATGCCACCCAGCAGGGCTCTTTCTATACCAGTAACTATTTCAGACTCTACTACAGGACCCATCCGGTAATGATGAGTTGAATAAATGAATGGATTTATTGTTACAGTTGACTCAGCGCTGTGCTCTGAATTCACAGATATGAACCTCTGACATCAGCACAGGAATTCAGATTTAGAAGTAGATGTAGCAGAAACATTTAAGCTCACACTAACAGGGGACCCAAGACCCCTAAGGTGAAGACCACTGATTCTAACCGAGGGGAGTGACAGGAACCAGACTTATGCTTCCACCTGAAATGCTTAAAAATGAAATAAAATAATATGTGTGCAACAGAGGTTTCCAAGACTTTGGACATGAGCCAAAAAAGACTCTGATCCCTGATAAAGGGAAAATTTAAGAGGTGGTCCCTACAGTTGCCCCCAGACAGTTTCCAGGCCACAGGGCAGGGAGAGGCACCCAGGTGGGAGGCAGGGTCTTTCTGAAAGGAAGATAGAGCTGGGGTCCAAGGAGGAACAGGCAGCTGGGTTTTCAGAGCAAGTCCCAGAGAGGACAGAGATAGGCTAAGAGAGAGAACTCCAAGACAAGCATGGGGGTCCCCACAAGTCATTGCTAAGTGCTGATCAGCCCCCACGTGTGAAAAAACTAAGTGCTCAAGGCTGGACTCATAGTGAAAGAATATTTCATTTCCACCAGCCAGGGAAAAAACTTCTTAATTATCAGGACACTGAGTGTAGAGTCTCAGCAGTGGGGAAACAATTATTAGCTCACGTCTCACTAAATAAAGCAAGACTTGAAAGGATCAAGACTATCTCTGCTTATCTAACTATATATCTAGTACTTCTTTTTCCATGGGGAAGGAAGAAACATAGATTAGATGATTTAATAATTTCACTTAAGATTTTTCTTGTGATTAACAGATCTGAAAATTTTCTATTTTCTTTGTTTTGTAAGTTTTCTAAAAAAAACTGTCAGATGATTAAGAAACTAGGATGAATGCATTAATTCTCATAAAATAGATGTTGACTTATTAAATAATTTAAATTATCATGAGCCAGAGAAACAGCACCTCAGAGAGAGACTTACCGCTCTGAAAATCCCATCTGTCAGCTGTGTGCAGCCCCATCCACTCTTCCTGTCCTCCCTGGGTCAGATGCCCTGAATACCAGACACCCTGAGGCAGTCCTCAGCCTCTCTCGGGTCTGCTCGAAGGAGAGAGTACTGAAAATCCCAAAGGAATGCCTCTTTTCAGTATATCCATTCTGGTTTACAGGCCTCCGCACAGACATTTCTGGACCCAATGCCATCGAACTGGACTGCCAGGGGGTGAGGTGCCCTGGCGATAGCCCTTGTCACCAGGTTGGCCCATACTAGCCTCTGCACCCTATGCCTACATGTGGCCCAGCACTCTGCACTGGCTCTCCCAGCAGACCCTCGCTGTGCGAAGCATCCTTCTATTAAGACAAAGAGATCCACCAGCACTAGTCATGGCAGCATTCCAGGGCCACGTCCTAGAAAAGTGTTAGTGAGACTGACTAACAAGAGACAGTCACCTCAAAGAGAAGAGAGTAGGGTGAGCTTAAAAGCCCATGACCCCAGAAGCTCTGCAGTAGCAAGCCTACCTGATCTGCACAAGCAGTCCAACCACGGAGGGTCTACCCAGAGTTAACAAGGGAAGAGTCAGCATTACAGAGCGTCTGTTAGATCCCAGGTGCTTCTCCAAAGCCGTCTCACTGAGCCTCACAGCATAAATGAGACAAGGTGTAGGACCTTCATTCGTGTGAAAACTAACAGAAACTCCATTAGCTTGGATGACTACCCTCACACACAGAGATGGCAAGCGTAAGATCCTGGATTTTATCTCCTCCACTGTCCAGCTTGGCAGCTGGCTTGGTCCCAGGCATCAGGGGCTACTTAGGTGTTTTTAGAAAATTGTTGCAAGTGAAAGTCGATGAAATATAAATAGATAACAGATGTGCAGTTTGATGCAGGGGAAGACTACACATTTTTCCCCTAAACAGTCCCTGGTGCTCCTCCAGGGGACCTTGGGGTTCCCCAGATCCCAGTTTCTAAACCACACTCTTATCTCCATCATGATGTGCAGCACTGTGCCACACTTACACTGAGATAGCCTGGTGATAAGGATGAGAATGAAGCATTATTTTCTCCTGCTGGATGTCCCAGTGGCCTATCCTCCGCTAGTGTCTCTGTCCCAGGGGCCTGTACAGCCCCTCAGCAGCCCAGCCTTCCAGACATGGGCCTGCCTCGTCCCCTCAGTTCGGCACTCCTCACTTCAGTGTCAGCACGACTGGAAACCTGCATTGTGTTTCCACCTTCAGGTCCCACACCCAGGAGGTGCTCCTGAGGTGTGCTGAGTTCAGTGGTCCTGTTGGCGCTCATGTCCACTGCAGAGGCAGAACGTGCAGCATAGAGAGAAGAGCAAGGCTTTTAGGAAATCACTTGTGGAAGCCTTGCAGGAAGTTGCTGCTCAAGGTAAGTGAAAGGAGAGGAGTGGACCACACAAAGCCCCAAATCAGCCCACAGGCTCCACAAAAGGGCAGAATCAGGATAACAAGTGAGGCTTCTGAGCACCAGCATGACCCTTGTCCCGAGTTCTTCACATCACAGTCCTGAGCAGACAAGAAGCAAGCACATGGGCTGATTCACCTTTGTGCATTCCGGAATGTGAGATAAGTGATGAACTCAAAGTGATGGGTCTGCTAAAATGGTAGCAGCCGCCACTTGGAGCCCATGCCCTGCACCTCACGCAGAAATGTTCCTACCCAGATCCATTGGCTGTACTCACCTCCCCGTTCAAAGGCACCCAAGCCCCTCCCCCTAGTAAGTATCCTAAGGCTCCTCTTGTTCTTCAGGGCTTATCAGCGATTTACTATCCCCATCCTACCCTGGCTGCCTCCTCCAAATATGAATGAACATACCCAGGTTCCAACAGTCATGTCTTGGGAGATGAGTTCAGTATCACTCGGGAATACTACTCATAACAAATGACCCTCATCGCCTATAGTTTCCCATGTTCTAGAGCTAAATGGTGAGAGAGCTGTGGAATGGAGCCAACATCCCAACAGAAATGAAACATAGAGACCTATGTCAGTAGCTTGGGTGCATTATTTTCTTTAGTCTTTGTAATATTCCTGTGAGCACATACTATAATAATTTTAGATAAGGCAAAGTCTTTAAGAATTTAAGAAACATCACCAATTTTAACAGCTGGTGGGGAGAGGGTTGACGTCATACCCAGGCTTTATGGAAAGGCCTGCAAAGGCTTGCTGTGGCTTCTAGGACAGGAAGAGAGACCTCTAAGAAAAACAGAACAATGAGGCCAGGCCCAGAAGGTTAGGGCGTCCTGGTAAATGACAGAGAGCCCACGGGTTGTTAAACAGGAAGGTTTGTCTTCATGGTCCTTCAGTGGAGCAAGAATTTTGCCCTTATCCCAGAAAAAAATCATGAGCCAAGAGTTGGGAGTACTGAAATGCCACACATCCAAGTGGGTCCAAGCTTCAAGACAAAAATAAATAAATCATGAGTAGGGAAAATGACCACTGCATTTTAAAACTCAGAATTTCACAGAAAGAAGCAGGGAGATCACCCATGCACTTGTATTTCCATGTGTTTTAAAGTAGATACTCATATACCATTGAGTTTACTATGCTGTACTTTGAAGGGAGGCATCCTAATTAGAGACACCAGTGGTCAAGCCAGTGAGACTTATTTGGCAAATATAGGGACATATGCTCCTTCTATAATATCAGAAACAGGTAACTAAGAAGCATCCTGCAAGACTGAATCGAATTACAAGAATGCTTTGATGGAGTTTTTAAACACTTGAGTGATCTGTTTCTTAATTTGCAAAATTGGTGCAGTCTTTAGAAACACAATTTAGCATTGAAGTGACTTTTTCTTGTTCACTTGCTCTGCTCCTATGTTCCAGACATGAAATTTTTTCATTGCATCTCAGTTTCTTCTGCTTAATGCACACAGTAATCATTTAGAAGAACACGGACAGGGTGACAACTTCCTAACTTTCTTGAAATGCTTGTCTGTCCCCTGGAATAATAGGAATTTCTGAGTGTGTATGTGAATGTTTGTGTTTCTAAGGAGAGGATCCAGTATCTCATTAGATACTCAGAGTTCTGTGATCTCTCAAAAGCCAAGAATCGCAGCCTGTAAACTTGTTATGAATAGTAAATCTAGAGCAGAATGCCCGTCAAAACATGCATGTTTTTCTCTTAAAAAGGAGAGGAGGGGAGAATTTTTATAATGTTATGAGACACATTCTTTGATAGGCTAATTTATAGATGTAATAAACAGAGAGCTGAGACCCACAGATACAGTTCACACTAAACAGGCCAAGACGCTGAGGATGAAGTTCTAATTGTGATGCTAACTCCCCATGTGATCATAGGTGATTCCTTATGCTTCCTGGGACTGGTTCTTGATCTGTAAAGCCACACAGAGAAAATACATGAGCTATAAATTATGTCCTGCAATTAAGTCTCTGCTTTAAAGAATATGTATACATATCTGGACTTTATATACAACTTTTTTTTCAACTTTTCACATATTGAGGAATCTACTTGCTATTTACACTTACTTGCACATGTTTTATGTTACAAGTTCAACCTCTGAGGTGTCCTCATACCTCCTGTCCAAATACCTGGATTTACACTGCATGCTCAACTTTGCACGCAAACTCTGAGACCTAGTTCAGTACTATTCTTACTTTTCCTTTGTTGCACAACATCTAGTTATTAACAGGCATTTAACTTTTAGATGGGTGTTCTAAATTCTAATAACGGATTTAAGTATTTTGGAAGATGATGAAGAAATTACACTTATATCTGATGAAGTGTCAGTGAACTCATAATTCATCTGGGGGAAAAAAACACAGGATGAGAAGGGGATGTGATTACTCACATGAAGTATGCCAACTCATGGAGGCTGGGACTGTCATCTCTTTTGTCATGGGCCTGGGTGCACCAGGCTAGATGCGTCTTGTCTTGATTAGGCCAATGACGGCTAAGTGTAAGTCACTAAATACTGATAAGCAAGTGCTTGGGAACTGGAGAAGGTATATAATTGCCCTCAGGGTCATGCTCTGCATTCCTGACTCATTAGATACTGAGAAAACTGGGGTTTGGCTGAAAGGATCTGTACTGACTCACTTGACCCAACTAACCAGGTTCAGAGTCTGAAGCTTTCGTACGTAGGCTCCGTGCAAGTCAAAGGCTCCCTGCACTGTCCTCTCTCCTCCCTTCCTGAGATATTTCCAATCAATCATATATGAGACCTCATTGGTGTAATTCTCTATGACAAAAGCTACTGGACACTAACAAAAGAAAGATATATTTATTCTGACTCTTTTCAAGTTGCTTTCAACAGTACCTCCATCTATCTATCAATCATCTATCATCTATCTATCCATCCATCTATCACCTGTTATCTATTTCTTTTTACCTGTCATAGATAAAAATAATCAGCTTAAGAGAAAATTAAAGGGCAATGGAAACTCAGAAGAGGGAGATCTTGAGTGTTGGTAAGGGGCTTAAGGAAATATATTTTAAACTTAAGTACTTTTCTAAAGGTTGACTTATCTATAGAGAGAGATAAGAAAAGACTACAACATCTGGGTTAAAGGAGAGAGTAAGTATACATGGCTCTTCTCAAAGGAAAGGTAGCTTATAGGAAAGAACCATGGAGATAAAAGTGCAAAATAATTGGGATGCAATTATCAGAACAAGAATATGAATCTGCATGGTAGTCAACAGAAATCCATAGAGTGTTTGCTGTTCTGGTTTTTGTTTAGTTGTTTTATTTTTAAATAGAATATCCTTTTAGGAGCACATGCCAGCCACATTGTGCTGGGTTGTGATGGCATGTGTATCTCCATCCATAGCCCTGTAATGGTTAGTGTCCTAGGATAGGACTGTGAGACCCAGGAAGAAATTTGGGAAGAGGCAATTCATGTGGTAGCTGGGTACCTGGATTGGAGAGCAAGAAGGTCAGGTTGGAATTCTGAATCTAACACTTTTTGTGCCATCTTAGGCTTTATTCTCTACATCTCAATTTCCTCTTGTATAAAACAGGCATTAAAAAAAAACACACCTAATTTATGGGGTTTTGTATGGATTAAACAAATTGATACACATTTAGAACAGTGAGTTCTACATAATTATTAGCTAATAATAAACTAATTATTATTAGTCAACTCCCCTGAAAAATAGCAAAAGAAAGCAAAAGAAAAAGATGCAGAGGGCAATGTGTGGCTTTCTTAGAAGCTCAAATAAAAGGTGTAACCAGTGGCTCTAGCCTTTGTATTTGAGGAAAGCCCACACAGGGGCCCATCTCTCCTCTTCTACCTTGGGGGCTTCAGCGACTTCCTGTATGTTGACCATGCCTATGTCCTTTCTCAAGTTCAGATCATTGCATTGGTCTCTAGCCCAAGAAGTCTGACTTCTCTCATCAGAATAGAAACATCAAAAACTGGATCTGTGGCATGGCAGAGCATTTCTTCTTCTTCTGACTCATAGATACACCACATCGATTCAGGAAGTCTAGCCTCCTGATTCAGCGAATGGCCTTTCCATCTGCCCGAATCCGGCTTGCCAAGAATCTGGGTAGGTCAAGGGCACTTCTCCTCACTTGCTGCATGCAATCAGTCTTATCATTCTGGCCCTCAACTATTGCACTCTCTTCTCCTCTCCCCAGTAGAACCCCAACCATCATGCGTCCTCTGCTCCCAGGTTCACCCTGTATAAGCCAAGTACATCCCCACCTTCCAGGCCAGAGAATGGTAAACAATCTAGGCACCAACAGACATATCCACCCCAGATTTCCCATCGAGATGGGATGGGAAGAAGCTGGACCGTGAAGCACTATGGTACAGAAACACAGGGAAGAATATTTTCAGCACAGACGAAAGATGGTTCACTAACGTGTACGTGAAAGTTCTTCAGTTCTGGAGAAAGGGCAGAGCCCTGTGGTGTGGTTACACAGCTTGGCATATACAGCCTAAGAAGTACCTGGAAGGGCTTGTTGAGGCTCCACCACTGAAGCCTGAGTGCTATGCTTATCCATGTTAATTATCTTCAGGAAACTTAAATATTGGAGACCCAGCATCAATAAGAATTAGCACTTTATAAACATTAAAAGATTTTTGTGTGTACAATTTTTTAAAACTTATCCAGTGGTGTATCAGGTGAAACTCCATAAAACTGTAATAAAACCCAGCTAAGGCACTTCAAATTTGATTCAAAGACCCACAGTGTTCTGGGATAGATTACTCCGGCCTGCTGACACCTGGCTCCAACCAGGAAAGCAGAGCTTGGAGAAATGAAAGACAACGCAGGGGTGAAAACTTGCAACCCTCCTGGGTTCAGGCACAGTTCACTTTGAGTTTACAGTGAGGACTCAGGACATTTATCATCTTATCTGAGCACGTTTATCTTCTTCATAAGAGTGATGAGCTCAGGTTTATGATCTTGCTTTTGACTTGCAGGCTTCCCATGAGACTTAATAAGGAGCCCATAAATAAGTGTTTATCTCTCTCTCTCTAACATAATCCAAGCTTTGTTAAACTGGAAGTTACAGTAAAGAATAATTTCTATATGTCTGAGTAAACAAAAACATACTGCTACTCATGTAAGTAAAAAGATATTTAAAAAAACACATTTTGTACCTGGCTGGTAAGTGGGATGCGTGCATGTGTGTGTGTGTGTGTGTGTGTGTGTACATGCTAAGTTGCTTTAGTCATGTCCAACTCTTTGCAACCCCATGAACTGTAGCCCACCAGGTTCCTCAGTCCACAGATTCTCCATGCAAGAATACTAGAGTGCACTGCCATGCTCTCCTCCAGGGTATCTTCCCAAACCAGGGATTGAGCTGGAGTCTCTTATGTCTCCTGCATTGGCAGGCTTGTTCTTTACCACTAGCGCCACCTGGGAAGCCTAATTCTGGGATACACACATTCATTTTTTTTTTTTTTCATTTATTTTTAGTAGTTAGAGGCTAATTACTTTACAATATTGTAGTGGGTTTTGCCATACATTGACATGAATCAGCCATGAATATACATGTGTTCCCCATCCTGAACCCCAATCCCACCTCCCTCCCCATCCCATCCCTCTGGGTCATTCCAGTGCGCCAGCCCCGAGCACTTGTCTCATGCATCCAACCTGGACTGGCGATCTGTTTCACGCTTGATAATATACATGTTTCGATGCTATTCTCTCAGATCATCCCACCCTTGCCTTCTCCTATACAGTCCAAAAGTCTGTTCTATATTTTTAATAGACGACTTACTTGCTATTGGGTGGCTCAGGTGGTAAAACATCTGTCTACAATGTGGGAGACCCGGGTTTGATCCCTGGATCAGGAAGATCCCCTGGAGAAGGAAATGGCAACCCACTCCAGTACTATTGCCTGGAAAATCCCATGGATGGAGGAGCCTGGTAGGCTACAGTCCATGGGGTTGCAAAGAGTCAGACATGACTGAGCGACTTCCCTCACTCACCAAGCAAACAGTACAGCGTGCAAATATAAATTATACACCCTTATTTTAAAAATATAAGTTAAAATCTGACAATATTAATAGTGAAATCTCTCATTTTATAGTTCCTTTCATCTCTGAGCTTGTAACATTTTCTAATCTTTATTTCAACATTTCTGTGTGTTACTTCATAACAGAATGCAAAGTGACAGAAATCATTAGTGATTTCACTCTTACCCTACAGTTAATTTCTAAGTTTTAAGACAGAATATTTGTCAGAGATATTAAGAACTATTTCTGTAGAAAGAGACCATTAATTTTACAGCTGTCTCCTTTTGTAACTATTTAAATCTATATACATTTTTGAGGACAGTATAAGATATATTCCACAATTTTTAAAACAATTTTCACCCATTTAAAAATATCTTCTGATTTTGATTTTCTTCTTTGACTGATATTGTTTATTAATTTCTACCAATCTGAGGATTTTCCAGGTTTCTTTCTGTTATTTATTTCTGATTAATTCTGCTGTGATTAACAAATATACTCTGTATGATTTGAATCCTTTTACATTATGGTAATTTATTTTAAAGACCTGAATACTGTCTATTTTAGTAAATGTTTTCCAGGAACCTGAAGAGAATATGTCTCTTGCTTTTGAGTGAAGTTCCAGAGATCTCAATTAGGTCATTCACTGACAGCACTATTTAAGTCATCTTTTTCTGTTCTGATCAATTCTTAATTAGATGGTTGTTGGAGAAATGATATTCTGCCCTAAATGGTATGAGATGTCTGAAAACATGACACCCAGGATCAGACAAATAAGATGAGCCCTGAGTTATTAGTGAGATTTACTTCTGGAGAGGAGGCCCCACAGCCCACATAGGGCCATGTGGGGTTGCATTTGGCAAGAGAATGAACAACCAGGGATGGTGGAAGGCAGGCCTTGTGGTAGCAGGAAGGTGGAATGACCCTTGATTCCTATAAATGACTTGTTTGAATAGTTTTGCAGCCTGGCAGTGGGGCACATCCAGTAGATTGATGACAAGAAGTGGGCAGCTGATCCAGTTTGTAGGGGAACGAGCTGGGTGGGGAGACTTTCCTGCTGGTAGGGGAGCAGATCTGGAGAGAGCAGGGGAATTCCTGGTTAGGCTTCTGAAGCCCTGGGAAGTGTACAGATGCTGAGGCTGCATTCAAAATGTTAGGTCCTTCCGTATGATATCCTTGCTGATTTTTTGTTGTTCCACTACTCTGTTAATTGCTAAGAGAGGAGTTTGAAATCTTCAACTTTAATTTTCAATTAATCTATTCCTTTTATTTTCATCAGTTTATATTTCATGTATAGGGAAGCTTCTTTATCAGATTTGGTTATCCAATACATATTTAGAATTGTTCTGTCTTCTTGCTAAACTGGGGCTTCGCAGGTGGTACTAGTGATAAAGAACCTGCCTGCCAATGTAGAAGGTATAATAGATGCAGGTTTGATCCATGGGTCAGGAAGATCCCCTGGAGGAGGGCATGGCAACTCACTCCAGTATTCTTGCCTGGAGAATCCCATGGACAGAGGAGGCTGGAGGGCTACAGTCCACAGGGCCCCAAACAGTTGGACATGACTGAAGCAGCCTAACAAGCTCCACTTGCTGGTTGGCCACTTTGTTGCTGTTGTTCAGTGACTAAGTCCTATGGGATTCTTTGCGACCCCACGGACTACAGCACACCAGGTTTCCCTGGGATTTCCCTCATTATCACACATCACATTCTGTTAACTCATGTCTGCACTGACATTAATTAGCTCCAGTTTTTTATGTATGGGCATTTGTTTTATGGTGTTTTACTTTATTGCGCTTCACAAATATTTTGGTGTTTTTACAAATTGAAGATTGTGACAACTCTGCATCAAACAAGTCTTTTGGTGTCATTTTCCAGCAGCATTTGCTCATTTTGTGTCTCTGTGTCACATTTTGGTAATTCTTATGATACTTCAAACCCTACAAGAGAAAAAAGATTCTGACCGCTGAAGCCGTGATGATGGTTAGCATTTTTTAGCAATAAAATATTTCTTAACTAAGGTATGGTCATTGTTTTTTTGACATAATGTTATCGCACACTTGATAGACCACATTATACAGGTAACTTTTATATGCATTAGGAAACCTAAAAATCCATATAACTCACTTTACTGTGATATATGCTTTACTGTAGTGGTCTGGAACTGAATCCATGATAATTGAAGGATGCCTATATGGTATATCCTTTCTCATATCTTTTTTTCCTACCCTACCAATGTCACTAAGTGTTTTTATTCAATTTTTGTATTTTAATCAGAGTGATTATGCCACTTACATTTAATGAATTATAAACAGTTGACCCCAGGGTTCAGGGATATCAGCCTTCTGCAGCAGTTGGAAATCTGCATGTAACTTGTAGTTAGCCCCACATATATGCTGTTCCTCTTTATCTGCAGTTCCTCTGTATCCACTGTTCTGCATCCTTGGATTCTAGCAACATCAAATTGTGTAGCATCGGAGTATTTACTGCTGAAAAAGATCCACACATAAGTGGACCCTTGCAGTTCAAATCCATGTTATTCAAGGGTCAACTATACTTGTGTTTGTATTTATGTTTATTATTTGTTTTCTGCCTTTTTTTCTTCATCTTTAACTTTTTTTTAGGTTCATTGAGTATTTTCCAGTATTCCATTTTATCTCTTCAGTTGGCTGCTTAGCTACAATCTTATTTTTTGTACTGCTCAGGGTTTATAATTTGCAGCTTTCTCATATCATAATCCAAATTTATGAAATAAACTATATCAGTATACTACCATTTCATTTGCATGACAATTTTGTTGTTTTTTTGTCATGCATTTTCCATTGACAGATGGTCTATTCTGTTATAGATCTGTAAATATATTCTATTATTTTGCTTACTGTATTGCATATTGTCTATTATCTATTATATTTTCTCAGGTTAACATTTTATTACTTCTTAATTAAGCTTTTTATTTTGAGAAAATAATAGATTCAACTGCAGTTATAATACAGAGAAATGTAATATAATATATTAATAATTTATCAAGTTTTACCCATTGAGAACATCTTGAAAAATTATAGTGAAGCAACACAACCAGGATTTTGACTTTTAAATATCAATATACAAACATTTTATCACCACGGGATCCCTTATGTGGTCTTTTATATATTAATAGCACACTCACTTCACTAGTTAGTGATTTCCACCTACATGGCTACAACCCTACTCCATCTCTATAATTTTGTTATTTCAACAATGCTATGTAAACAGAGTTGTACACTATGTGACATTTTGGAACTATATTTTTCACTCAGTTTAATTCTGTAAAGAATCTTCCGTGTTGTTGCATATGTCAAAATTCAGTCCTTTTATCACTAATATTCCTTAGCATGGATGTACCACAGCCTCTTTGCACATTGACTTGTTGAAGAACATTTAAATTGTTTCCTGTGAGGAACTCCTTTCAATAAAACAGCAATGGATATTCATATAGAGGTTTTGTGTGAAAGTAAGTTTGAATTTCCCTGTGATGAAGGCCCAGAGGGCAGTTGCTGGTTGAGAGCAATCATATTGCATACCTCTTTACTTTTTAAGAAGCTGCCATATTGTTTTCCAGAGTGGCTCTCCCATTCTACATTCTTACCAGCATTTGGTACGGTCACTATTTTTTATTTTAACTATATTTATTTTATTTAACTGTTCAGAAAAATATCTGCTTTTGCTTTATTGACTATACCAAAGACTTAGACTGTGTGGACCACAACAAACTATGGAAAATTCTTAAAGGGATGGGAATATCAGACCACCTGACCTGCCTCCTGAGAAATCTATATGCAGGTCAAGAAACAACAGTTAGAACTGGACATGGAACAATAGACTGGTTCCAAATGAGGAAAGCAGTACGTAAAGGCTGTATATTGTCACCCTGCTTATTTAACTTATATGGAGGGTACGACATGTGAAATGCCAGGCTGGAAGAAGCACAAGCTGAATTCAAGCTTGCCGGGAGAAATGTCAGTAACCTCAGATATGCAGATGACATCACCCTATGGCAGAAAGTAAAGAACTAAAGAGCCTCTTGATGAAAGTGAAAGTGGAGAGTGAAAAAGCTGGCTTAAAACTCAACATTCAGAAAGCTAAGATCATGGCATCCAGTCCAATCACTTCATGGCAAATAGATGGGGAAACAATGGAAACAGTGACAGATTTTATTCTGGGGGGCTCCAAAAATCACTGCAGATGATAACTGCAGCCATGAAATTAAAAGATGCTTGCTCCTTGGAAGAAAAGTTACGACAAACATAGACAGCGTATTAAAAAGCAGAGATATTACTTTGCCAACAAAGGTCCGTCTAGTCAAAGCTATGGTTTTTTCAGCAGTCATGTATGGTATGAGAGTTGGACTATAAAGAAAGCTGAGTGCCGAAGAATTGTTGCTTTTGAACTGCAGTGTTGGAAAAGACTCTTGAGAGTCCCTTGGCCTGCAAGGAGATCCAACCAGTCCATCCTCAAGGAAATCAGTCCTGAATATTCACTGGAAGGACTGATGCTGAAGCTGAAACTCCAATACTTTGGCCACCTGATACAAAGAACCAACTCATTGCAAAAGACCCTGATGCTGGGAAAGACTGAAGGCAGGAGAAGGGGACAACAGAGGATGAGATGGTTGGATGGCGTCACCGACATAATGGGCATGAGTTTGAGTTGGAGATGGACAGGGAAACCTGGTGTGCTGCAGTCCATGGAGTCGCAAAGAGTTGGACACGACTGAGCAACTGAACTTAACTGATTCTCATAGGTGTGAAATGGTATCTTCTTGTGGTTTTAATTTACATTTCCCTAGTGGTTAATGATATTGAACATCTTTTAATGAACTTATTTGCCATCTGTACATCCTCTTCAGTGAAATATTTCTTCATGTTTTCCCACTTTCTAATTGGATTGTTCTTTTTTCTTTACTAATGAATATTGAGAGTTCTTTATATATCCTAGATACAGATCCTTTATCAGCTATGTACTTTACCATATATTTTCCCACTCTGTAATTTGCTATTTTTATTCTCTACATGGGATCATTCATGGAACAAAAGATTTTCTATTTTGACAAGTTTCAATTTATCGATTTTCCTTTTAATGTATTTTGTTATTTCAAATCTAAGAATTATTTTTATAACCCTGGGTTCTGAAATTTTTCCTACATTATTTTTTCCCCAAATTATAATTTTCCATTTTATATTTGTTTGTCATTTATTTTGGATTGATTTTCACATATGTTTTGAAGCTAATGTTGAGATTATTATTATACTTTTGGCCTACAAATATCCAGTTGCTCTCGGAATCATTTTTTAAAAGTCCTCCATGGTATTTATTTTATGTCTTTGTAAAACCCAGTGCAGCATATTTGTGTCAGTCTATTTCTGAATTCTCTATTCTGTTCTCTTGGTCTGTGTGTCTATCCCTCTACCTATAGCACATGTGATAATCTTTGTCAGCAATTTGATTATATAGAAGTCTTAGAATTTTGTAGTCCTCTCAGTTTATTCTTCTTTGTCAAAATTGTTTTAGCTCTTCTAAAAGCTGAAACATAAACAAATATTCTTTGCATGTAAATTTCAAAATAGTCTTGTTTACAAAAATGTTTTTGAGGATTTTATACTTTCTATTTTGAGTCTTCCAATTCATGAACATAATATGTCCTGTCAACCTTTAAAACAAATAGAGTAAACTGTTCAGCCAGCAGAATTGTATTTATTCAGGAATAACAATATTCCTTTTCAGTTTTTTAACTGCTCCATGATCTGTAATGATATCCCCTTTTACATTCCTAATGTGATTTTTGCTTTCTGCTTTAACATTTGTCAAATTTTCTAGAGGTTTATCAAGTTTATAATATTTTTCAAGAACTAGGCTTTTCTTTTATGATTTTCTGCTGTTTCTTTGTTTTAAATTTTATTGATTTCTGCTTTTATTTTCATTATTTCCATCTTTCCACTTGCTTTGGATTAATTTTGTTTTTATTTGTGTAATTTATTGAGATAAGAACTTAGATTATTATTTATGACCTTTTTTTTTTCTAACTGATGATTTATTGCTATAAATTTCCTTCTCACCACTGCTTTAGCTGTGTTCCACAGATTTCAATTTTTTAATAAGAACTCCTTTAGGTTCTAAAATATTTTCTAATTTTTTTGAAACTTTTTATTTGATTCATGGATTATTTAGAAGTCTGTTATTTAATTTTCAATTATTGGCAGGTTTGCCTATTGTGTTTGTATTATTGATATTTAGTATAATTTCCTTAGGGTCAAAAAATACAAACTTCATAATTTCAATTTTTCTAAATTGTATAAGGTTTGTTTCACAGACCCTGATATGGTCTATATTGGTGAATATTCCAACAGTGTTTGGAAAAATATATAATAAATGCATGTTGCTGTCATTGGGTAAAATTTGCTATGAATAATGATTGGATACCATTGGTTGACTATGTTGGTCAGATCATTGATACTCTTACTATCTTTTTATCCAAGAGTGCCATACATTGCTGATTTTTTTATTGTAAGTTTTGCTTCAACCATTCAATAGATTTTTAAAACTCATGAGAAGTAGGGCAGTTTATTACATTTACATTTAGTTTGTCAGCAGAAATTTTTTTCTCAGTTTTTTTTGTACCTAAAAATGTTTTTATTTCCTCCTCATTTCAATGGGATGTTTTTGCAGGAATTATAATGGACAATTGGTAGTTGATGTCTTTATTGAAAATGTTGTACCACATCCTTCTGTACTCCAAGGTTTCAGATGAGAAATCCACTATCATTCAAGTTGGCACCTCCACTTTGATTGCTTTCAAGATGTTTATCTTTGGTTGTCAGATATTTAATGGTCATGTCTCTTCACATGTAATTCTTTATTTTTTTTCCCCCCTGCTAATTTCAGCTTTTTGAATCTGTTAAGTTTTAGTCTTTCATCAAATTTGGGAGTTTTCAATCATTATTTCTTTGAATACCTTTTCAATCTTCTCCTTCTGGGCCACCAGTTATATAAATGTTAGCTTTTTTTTCCACTTTATTTTCCTCTGTAGTTTATATTGAAGAAATCTCTTGATTTGACTATAAATTCACTGATTCTAATCACTGACACTGTCATTTCACTGAGCTCATTTACAGAGGTTTTGTTTACTTCTGTGATTTTACTTTTCAGTTCTATATTTAAATTTGATTCTTTCTTATAATTTTTATTTGTTGAAATTTTCTATTTTTAATTTTTTTTCAAAATAATTTAAAATTACTTGTTAGAATGTTTAATTTTAACTGCTTTACGATTCTTGACAGAGTTCTTACATCTGATTCATCTTTATATTGGTGTCTTTTCTCACTTGTATTCTGATTTTCCTGGTTCTTCACATGACAAGTAACTCTCAATTATATAAAACAGCCACCTCCCTACTGAGGTATAAGATGTGGTAAGAAGGCCAAGCTGGCGTGTATGTTGTTTCCCTATGGGCCCTGCCAACACCCTGGCAGAGGGGGACGCTGAGCACACTGCCTCGTTTGAGATGAAGACAGATATCTGGCTCCACCCTAGCTCTGCTGGTGAAGAACCAGGTGAAAGTGGGGCATTACCTTGTACCACCTCACTTCCTTCGATTACAGGTGTAAGCAAATTTCTTCCTGGACCCTGCTAACACCAGAAGATGGGAGCTAGGAAGTGGAGTGGAGTCATTATAGCCAGATGACATTGGTCAGGAAAAATATGACAGGA
The DNA here is from genome assembly GCF_910594005.1 of Cervus elaphus. Lineage (NCBI taxonomy): Eukaryota > Metazoa > Chordata > Mammalia > Artiodactyla > Cervidae > Cervus > Cervus elaphus. Next base: position 82,807,547 of record NC_057832.1, read on the forward strand.
CTATACACTTATATTAGTAATGTTTTCTGGAACTTAATTTGCATCAATTGAATGATGCAAATTGCCTTCTAAATACTTAATATTTTACCCACTATGTTTCTCAGAATATGTCCTAATACATAACCAAAATAGTAGCAATGTTATATTCCCAAAGATGGTCATTTTAAAATAAATGTCATTAAAGACTAGACATATGTAGTATTAAGGATAGCATTTGCATACATTAGTTACATCTAAAAGAGGATATACAAAGTCATTAATATTTATGAAAGGGTTCATAGTAACATGAGAAATATTCATTTCAGAATTTTAATTGAAAGAAAGCAATGCAAAATCTTTACTAAATTATTTCAGGCATATAAAATTACATATTTTTGTGCTTTTCACTTAAAGTCAACAATTACATAGGATTCAATCTAATAAATTAACAAGTTGAATATGAGAACTTTTAAGGCACTAGCCTATATAAGCAGAAGTATCAGTCAGAATGAGAGAGGCTATGCTAAGTAACAAAGTACTCCCAGTGGTTTACAAAGTAAAGGCTTATTTCTTGCTACTGTTCCATGCCTATAGTGACTGAGGGAAGACTTCTCTCCACTGGGCACACAGAAATTCAGGGGAGAGGGAAATCTCCATGTCTATTACCTCTAAGAGATTACAGGAAAAATAAATGATTCCAAATCATGCAACAGCTCTTAAATCTTCCACTGTGAAGTGGCAATGGGCATGAACCCAATAGTCTTTTCTACAAAACTATAAAGTTGAATGTTTTTTTTAAAACTTGAAGTACAGTTGATTTATAATGTTGTATTAGTTTCAGGTGTACAACAAAGTGATTCAGTTATATATATGTATACACAATATGTTCTTTTTTCAGATTCTTTTCCGTTATACAAGATATTGAATATAGCTCTCTGCACTGTACAGTAGGTCATTGCAATCTATCATGTGAGTACTGTGTTTCTGTTAACCCCAAACTCCTAATTTATCCCTCCCGCACTTTCCCCTTGGTAACCATGAATTTGTTTTCTATTTCTGTGAGTCTATTTCCATTTTGTAAATAAGTTTATTTGAATGCTTTTGAGGTAGGTATACTGTAGAAAACCACCTCATTGATCTTTCTTCTATCAACATTTTTACTTTTCTATGTAAAAGCAGACTAAGAAATCCAGCCTATAATTTTAAATAGTCATCTTTCTCTGTAGCATAGATTCTTAAGCGATCATCAGAAACCGTTACAGTTTTACACAGTATTTCTGAAAAACAGTGGTAACCAGACCTGACCCATAGCCTGTCGCTGACTTGATCACCAGTCAGGGTCTTAGTCAGGGTATGGACAATTTCAGCTGAAATTCTCCCTGAGTTTTACAAGCTTTTAAAACTCTTAAGAAATAGCACGATTTATAAATAAAACCCCCATTCCTGGTAATTTAGATTCATTATGCAAAGATAAAAATATGGTTGGTAAACTCATGTGCTTTGTACCTCGTCTAAACTTGCACCAATTTACTCTGATTATGATAATGAGAAAGCTGAATCTACATTGGTATTTTGGATCAGTGGAAAGTTTTTTTTCTGGGCGAGAAGATATTCACTTAGCTGTTAAGAAATGGCACGCTCAAACATTGCTTAACATGAGGAGTTCCAACTTGTTCAAGCTCCTTTCATTATGCCTTTGAATCCCTTTTGGAACCCAGTGAGGTGAATAATACTTTTGGCAACTGCACGAGCTATAGGTGGGTACAATCCTGACCTCTGCTCGATGGAATTGATATCAGAGAGCTCAGCATATGGCCCATTTTCTTGAGTCAGCATAATTCCAAGGTAAAGGGAAAATCATTTGGCTTCCTTTTAGAAAGCAGAACTTCTCAGAATCTGTCCTGAGTTATCTGTGGTAGTAAAGGTTTTGAGATCAGAAAGGACTGAAGAAAAGAGAAATAAAGATTTATCCAGAAACCCAGGAAAGATCAGTGTGTGCCTGCACTAGGAATTTGTCTTGGGGTCAGAGTCAGAATGTCAGTAAAGGGCAAATAGGCCAGACTTCCTCTAGGATTAAGAGAACTTCTTGTAAGCAAGGTTCTAATACTACACTTGATGGGAAATTTGTAAGTAGATTCATCTGTCCTGGGAGTTAGTGTGTGTGTGTGAGTGTGTGTGTATATGTGTGTGTTCAGTTGTGTCCGACTCTTTGCAACCGCATAGACTCTAGTCTGCCAGACTCTTCTGTCCTTTGGATTCTCCAGGCGAGAACACTGGAGTGGGTTGCCATTTCCTCCTCCAGAGGATCTTCCTGACCCAGGGATGAAACCTGCATTTCTTTCATCCCCTGCTTTGGCAGGCAGGTTCTTTACTACTAGCTCTACCTGGGAGTAGCAGTATAAAATGATTTTCATTGATTGCAAACTCTGTGCCAAAACCTGATCAGATTACTTAGATACTATTATTTAGTCTTCCTAAACATCATGTGAAGTAAGAACTATCCTCTTTGTGTTCCATTCAAGAAACTAGTTTGGAGGCCTTACCTAACTTTTCCCTGGTCCATGCAGGTAAAAGAAAAGATCTGAAATCTGAACCCAACTCTCTCTAACATTAGAATCTGTGTTTGTGTAATTGTTGCTATTTTTAGTTTATTTTAAGCTAATTATAAATGGCTTATGAATAATAAAGGCAAAGGATGAATTAATATATCTGACATGTTAGCTTCGTATATGGTATAATAAACTTAATTTTCTTCTTGATTGCTACTGAGCTGAGTTGTACAATATTTTAAAAATTAAAGTAACACTTTGTCATGTAGTATGTTTTCATATAGATTCCATTTCTATTTCTAGCATTCTTATTCCTTCTACTTCATATGTCTGTGAGCAAACTGAACTCCAGTGGCCTTGGCCTGAAGTGGTTTGAAGCAGAATTTCAGTTCCCCAGCCGGAGACAGAAATCAGGTCATGGCAATAAGAGTGCTAGGGACCAGTAGCCAGTGACAAGACCCTGTCCCATCAGCTGTGCAGAAATGAATTTCCACAGAGAGAAAGTAGTGAAACAGATAAAGTGTTTATTAGGAGTAAAAGGGTACAGTACATGTGGATAGCCACATGGGTGGACTCAGAGAGAGCCACGCCCTCATGGTAGTTTGAATCACTTTTACAGAGCATTTCTTCCAGGTTTCCTTTGGCCAGTCATCTTGCTCTGCCTGGTTCTGAGTCGTATTTGGTTTATCTCAGGGTCCTCCCACATTGTGCACACATCTCTTAGCCAAAATGGATTCTAGCAAAAAGGCCTATGGGTAGGCTGACTTCATTTCCTTTTTGACCTCCAAGGAGCCTTTCTGCTCATATATAGTCTGGAAGGTCTCCTTGACTTCAAAACTGAGAAATATGTGGTCTCTTTATGTCTTATCTGGGCAGGGCTCAGCCCTTCTCTTGCTCCTACTTTCTTGGAGCGCCTGTTCACAGGGGACAAACTACAACTGCTCAGCCTGGGGCCCATCTATCTCCTACCTCAACACCAGTACACGCTCCTTCTTTATTCTAGATTAATAATATGTTTTAATACCTAGGAAGGTGAGACCCTCCATTATTCTTTATATTAATTTACTTGGATACTATCAGGCCTTTATTCTTTCTTATATAGCTTAACATATTTTTAGTCAGTTGAAAAAATAATGCTGTAATTAAAACTGTGAATCTATTTTAATGTATATACAATCTAATTTGTATATTGCTCATTAAATAAGATTTAGTAAAACTATTTTTGAGAAAATACTAAGCCTTTTCATGTGTTTACTTCTCATTTTTTGTGTTCTAATTAAGACTATATAATTTTTGTTTTTTTCTTTTTTCAGATAGATCATTCCTGATAAAATGATCCCTAAAGACTTTTGGCTTTCTAACGTTTTATTGGCTTTTGATTCAAGAAAAAGCAATTTCCATTTTTGTCTGTTGATGTTGGACCAAATAATTTTAATGAAAATGTAAAATAACTAAAGCCATAAGAGAGTCAAAACTCATAAAATTACATGCTTATCACAGGCAGTTTATATATCAATTATACCTTAACAAGATGTATAAATAGACAATTTCAATCACAGTATTTGAATCCTATGTACCTATCAAAATATTTCAAATCACAATAGGAAAAGTAAAACCATTATTTTAAAAATGTATGACATTTAAAATATTATAGAAGATTATACCATAGCAAAACAAATAACAAAGTGTGGTTTGGAAAAATATTTATAATATACAGATTAATAAAGCTTTCCTATGTAATATGTGTAAAGAATATATACAAATCAATTCTTAAAAATAGCCAAATGACTAAACAGGATTATGGACACAGAATAAAGTTAGGAGAATAATAGAATAGCAGAATAATATGTCCAATATACACGAAAGTATGTTCCTAATTTTATGCAAACTAAGGCTATGACAAAATATTGTCTTAACCCTTCTGGATGGCAAACTGTTTTTGAAGTGTTATCTTTTCAGAGTATAGATTAAAAGTACATTATTTCAGATTGCTGCAGCAGGGTGAGTGGCAAGAGTCTTTGGAAATATGCTATATCACATCACTGAAATTTTTTTAAAAGCACATATAATGCCTTCATCTTAATGATTTATTCATCAGAATTAAAATTCCTGTTGTGTAAATAGTGCTTTATATATAGTATAAATGTGAAGCCTCTATATAGCTATTATTCATATATGTAAATATGTAACCATGAAGTAAATTTAATTTATATATATATATATCATCTTTGGTTGTGGTAGCAAAAATCTGGGAAAATATAAATACATATCAGTAAGGAAGTACTTAGAAAGCTATAGAAGTTTCATGATCTAGAATATTATGACAATTACAATGAGTTATATTTATATTAATTGACTGATATGCTAATTAAGTCATGATCTATATAAAAAGTTAACTGCACATAACTGAAGGGTACAACTTGATAATCTTAAAGATAAGTATATACCCATGAAACCAATAACACAGTCAAGATAATGTATACATCCTTCACCCCTAAACATTTTCTCATCCTTGTCATAATTCCTCTATCCTGCCCTTTCTCACTCCCATCTATTCCTAGAAGAGCATGAGTAATTCGAACCCTATAGAGTAATTCAAAATTTCTGAAATTTTATATGAATGGAATCATACAATATTTATCCTTAGTCTTGCTTCTTTTACTCATATTTATTTTGAGACTCACCCAGCTTCTATCAGAGCTACTTAGTTTTTACTGTTGAGTATTCCATTGTATGGCTACAACTCAGTTTGTTTACCCATTTACTTGTGGATGGGCATTTGCTTCCAATTTTGATGGTTACAAATAGACCTGATATAAATGTTCATGGGCACAGCTTTATACGTATGTATGCTTTCATTTCCTTGGATAAACAGCTACAAGGAGGAAGACTTGTCATGCAGTTGGCATATATATAACTTTATAGGAGAAACTAAATTGTTTATGGCACCAGTTTACAGTTCTGCCAACAGTTTATTAGAGTTTCAAGGCCTCAAAATTATCAAAACTTGTTGGGGTCAGTCTTTTCAAATTAGCCACTCTAATAGGTTTATACTTGTGATTTTTCTTTATATTTCCTTAGAGACTCATGATACTGGTCATCATTTTCATGTGCTTATTTACCACCTGAATATCTTCTTTGGTGAGTATTTGATCTAAATTTTTTCCCACTTTTAAATTGGGTTGTGATGTCACTTCATTATTGAGTTTGGGAGATTCTTGTTATATTCTGGCCTTCTTTTTTAAGTGAACAAGGGAAAATTAAAAGTTGTATATGCTATGTACTCACTGGATGAAGAATATTATAGAAGGATATGTGCTAAGTTTCTTTAGTCATGTCTGATTCTTTGTGACCCCATGGACTGTAGCCCACCAGGCTCCTCTGTCCGTGGGGATTTTCCAGGCAAGAATACTGGAGTGGGTTGCCATGCCCTCCTCCAGGGGATCTTCTCGACCCAGGGATCCAACCTGTGCCTGTTATGTCTCCTGCATTGGCAGCCAGGTTCTTTACCACTAGCACCACCTGGGAAGCCCATGGGAGGATACACTTTGCCCTTAACATTGTTTACCTAGGGATTTGGATATATTGATAGAAGAGATTAGAAAAGAGAGTAAGTTAAAACCATAAATAAAGCAAACTATATCCAAGGTGAAAAACAAAAAAAAAAAAAACAGGCATTATATAAAGATACTTGTGTAAGTTTATAAAGAGGCACATCAATAAAGGATCACAAAAATATTTACAGCAATTATCTCAAGGTAGAGCAATTTCAGGTGATTCTTACCTTTTTGATTCTTACCTTTCAGGTGATACTTACCTCATATGTTTGATATTTTTTAATTCATGTAACTGCAAACAGGACAAAATATCAATGAAGTTAAAGGTCTGGGTCACTGGGAATATAGTGATGATTTGAGGCATTCCCTGCAGGGCCTAAGAGAAGACTGTGAAATTGTAGGTGGGCAGCCACTGCATGACTATTGAAGTAAAGCTTCTAACTACTGGCTTTCATTTTTGTAAAGAAGAGCTTGGAGTCACAAGAAAGCTTAGAAATAAAATCTTTATAGAGGCACTAAATATTCACTTAATTTTCCATATTTTGTGTCCCTCACTTTGTAAGAAAGCTTTCAGAAAATTATGTTACTTCCACAGATTCAAAAAATGGTTACTTCTGTGAATTCCAGGGCCTCAAATCCTGGACTTCCCTCTCTAATCAGATCTTTTATTTCCATAACTAATGTAAGTGCTTGCATTCAGGTGATTCATTTGTCAACTTTTGTAGTGACTCATTTGTTTGATTAATAAATAAGAAAAAAGCTCAAGAGACCTTTTTCTTAGACACCATGGTGATAGCTACTTTTAAGTAGTTAAATAAATAACAAAATACAACCATGGTTGTTGGGTGTTTCCTTACATTTAACTATATAATAGAAAACTTCTGACGTGAATTCAACATCTAAAAATTCTGGAATGGAATAACTGAAAGTGACCTCAGAGGTCAATCTGCCTAACTCTAAGACTCAGAGTTCCACAAATATCCATTAAGGACCTGCCCTGTGCCTGGCACTATCACAGAACTCTTTGACCAGAACACATACAGTTTTTAACTTTCTTGATTGATAAGGTTGTAAGTGCAGAGTAGGTATGAAAAGTGGAAGATAAAATTGTGAATGTTATAAACAAGAACATCATATCATATATTGGAAGGAGGTAAGCATTATGGGGAAAACAGGCCATAAGGAGGGGACAGCTGGTAGAGGTCATAAAGTGGAAGTGTGCCCTGAGAATCAGAAAGAAAGCCACTATGGCTGGAGTCATGGGAGAGAGCAGCAGGAGATGAGCAAGAGAAGAAAGTTCAGGGAATTTCTTAGAATTGTAAGCAATTGTAAGGACTTTGACTTTTGTTCCAAAAGACATGAAGAGTCCTTGTAAGACCTGAAACAAAAGTTTGAAAAAAAGTTGAAACAAAATGATGTTTGGATTTTTGTTTTGAATGGCTCATTCTGGCTTCTGCACTGTGAATCTATAACAGGGAACAATAGTACAGATGGGAATAGCAGACAGGAGTTTCTCTCTGATGATGGCGCTGAGATGCAGCAGAAGTGATGTTAAGAAGGGATTAGAATCTAGACACATTTTAAATGAAAGCCACAGTTATTTGCTGATATTTCAGATGTGAGATAAGCAAGTAGAAGCAGTCAGGACTTTTGCCTGAGCACCTACAAGACTCAGAAAAGTTGTAAATGTTTTTGGAGAGAGAAATCAATTGGAGAGTAGATCACTGACTACTAAATACTTTCTCTAAAAAGTGCAACATGTTACTTCCACTAACATTTTATTGGCCTAAGTAAGTTGATATACTTTAAAGTTGAAACTTATGTTTATTAAAATACATATCAATAAGCCAGTAAATATCAACATAGTGAAAGAAGATATTTTCCATACAAATAACCATCCAAGGAGTTCATATTATGAATTTTAAGGAGCTCCTTTTGATGGATATGGATATATTTTATTTTCTTGGTGAAATAGAAAATAGAAGTTTTCTTAACTGATAAAGATCATTAACAAATATGCATATCATACATGCTATTTATCAATGAGATAAATAGAAGCAATACTTTCTAATCAAATTGAAGAGAAGTCATATAAAAGATAATTAAAATATTTAAAAATTGTAAAGAATCATCACAAGTCAATAAGAAAGACAAGTAACCCAGAAGAAAATGGTTAAAGTATTTAAAGGACAGTCCCCAAAGAGGAAGCACAAATGATCAATAAATATATAAATAGTTGTACCGCATCACTAACCATCAAGATGGTGCAAATTGAAACACTGGCATGCTGCTTCATACCTGATGGGCAAAGAGGAAGCATATGTCAGAATTAAGCCTGGGCTGACATGTAAAAAAGCATCAAGTCTCACTTTTGCTGTGGAGAAAATGAATTGGTGTCAAGACTCTGGAGAACAATTTGGCAACATTGAGTCAAGGTGAATATATGAGGACATGTGGATCTCTGAAAACTTTTGAGAAATTCTTACTCGTGGGCATAAAGTCACTTGATTTTGTAACAGTTTTCTTTGGAGGGTTCAAAACAAAACTAGCTAGGTCAAAAAATGAAATCTATACAAAGGCAGTATGGATGAGAGGTAGCCAGACTTCCTGGTTCAAACCCAGAACTGCCCCTCACCAGTTTAGGGTCCTGAGCTAGTTCCTAGTTTTTCTGTATCTCTGCATCCCTTTCTGTAACATGTAGATAATGATGACATTTACCTGATAGGATTGCTATTAGTTAGATTAGATAGTACAAGAACATTGTTTACAACAGAGCCTAGCACATAAACCAGTTTGATATATTGGGATTCAGTTCAGTTCAGTCACTCAGTCGTGTCCGACTCTTTGAGACCTCTTGGACTGCAGCACTCCAGGCCTCCCTGTCCATCACCAACTCCTGGAGCTTGCTCAAACTCATGCACATAGAATCAGTGATGCCATCCAACCATCTTATCCTCTGTTGTCCCCTTCTCCTCCTGCCTTCAATCTTTCCCAGCATTGAGGTCTTTTCCAATGAGTGAGTTCTTCGTGTCAGATGGCCAAAGTATTGGAGTTTCAGCTTCAGCGTCAGTCCTTTCAATGAATATTTAGGACTGATTTCCTTTAAGATTGACTAGTTTGATCTTGTTGCAGTCCAGAGGACTCTCAAGAGTCTTCTCCATCAGTGTAATTGTCCTATGTAGCAATTAATATGCATTCACTTGAGAGAGATGCTTTAAATAGGTAAACTTAAAGCATATTAAGTGTTGTGTGGACAAATCACATCTCATTGCATAGATTAGGAGTCAGGAAATTGTTTTTCTGTCAAGGGTTAGATAATGAATAGCTTTGGCTTTTGTGGACATATGGTCAAACTACTCAGATCTGTTGTTTTGTCACAGATTGCAAGTCACACAGAGATGGTTCAGTTTAGGTGTCCTTGCTCACTTCCCCCTCTCAGGTTTCTTGCCTGGATCTTTGAGATAAATATATCTCTGACAGTGGATCTTGGTGAAAACGAAAGAGATGCTTCACATAAATATCTAGCATCATTCCAAGTGCATCATAGTTACTAGGCTACTGTGACTGTCTCTTCCTTCTTCTGAAGAGGGACCCTGACCCAAAAAACAGAGGCCAGAGTACTCTGGGAAATATCTATTTTTTTAAGATGACAAAGAAGCATGATTTACTCTTAGAAAGATTTCCATCAAAAATGGTAAAATTATTTTGAACATTCAGAGAAGGACGCTTTGTCATCAAGAAAATGGGCCTCTCCGGAGCATTTTTTTCCCTTATTATTCTGAGCAAATGTGACTCCTTATTCCTGAGACTAAAATTGTACTGGCAGGCTCATGAAATTAATCTTGCCAGGTATCTTCCAAATGTTTGCTTTCAGGTTCCTGTTTTCTAGCCCCCTCACAAGGTGTCATATGAGTTCCTGTACTTCCTAAATCAGGAAATAATTTCCCTTATTCTTCAGAGACCAACAATTTCCTTTCAGCATCTCTGGTCCTGTGGTCACAAACAGGTTCTTGCAGGAGACCTGGGTTTGTTAAGGATCACCCAGGACAACTCAAGAGGATTAGAAAGCCCTGATTCCTTTATCTGATCAACCCCCACACACCTAATTGTGGCAGGAAGCCTTGGTTTAAATTAAGCTTCTCCTCCGTCTTTGTTTTCCAAATGCTTTTTGACAGGTCTTTTAGAGGCACAGATTAACTCTTCTGTCAGGAAGAATGTAGGGGTTCTACTAGCCTTTGGCCATGCAAGGTCATCCTTGAGGTTTTCTGTGGTTCTCTGGTGGGGATGAGACATCCCCTCCTCTGTGTTCTATTTTTAATTTATTTTTAATTGGAGGATAATTACTTTACAATATTGTGTTGGTTTTTGCCATATAGTAACATGAATCAGACATAGGTATACATATGTCCCCTTGGTCTTGAATCTCCATCCCACCCCATCCTGCCCCTCTAGGTTGTCACAGCACTGAACTTGAGCTCCCTGCATCATATAGCAGTTTCCACTGGCTATTGAATTCTTTAGCATAGGCTTATACATGCACTGTGTGGTCTGCACAGAGAAGGCAAGTCAGAAATCTCAGAATCATATCAGCACAGATGAGTAACAGCATGTAACGTTAGCTGCAACCTTGGTTTGGACTGTGCTCAGTTCTTCATCATCACTGGCAGATTGACAGCCTCTTTGCAGTCCTTATGCTAGCATTTGCTTTACCTTGCTAGCAAAGGCAGGCTGCGAAGGGAACCTTCCATTCAGGATCCTGATTCTCTTGTGCCTCAGGCTGCCTGCTCTTCCCCAGGTCTCCAGGAAAGCAAAGCCCCTGGATAGTTGTCCCTGTTCTTCAAAGTCTTGAACAAAACAGCGACACATCTCGGACTGAGTGGGAAGGAAGCTCTGTCAGTTTCATCCTCTCTCTCTCAGCCTCTCCCTGGCTCCTCCTTCTCTTCTTGTCATTTTCCAGAGTCCCTCTTGTCCACATCACCAACCTTTTATCCTCCAGCTAGTCCTCTGGGGCCCTGGCCAGTTCCCCTCTGGGAAGCAACGCTGCTGGTGCAGGACTCATGACGGGATTTCTGGAGCCTGGCTGAACAGGGGCAGCCTGAGTTGCGAATGTGTCCTCATCCGAGGCTGGGACTACTTCGTCATAGCATTATGTAAATAAATTCTTTTAAAATAATAAATTAAATTTTATTTATTTTATTTTAATTTTTTATTTATTTTAGTTTATTTTTATTTTATTTAAAATAAATTTTAAAATAATAAATTCTTTTAAAAGCATATTTCACCCAACGTGTACAAAATTCCAGTTACAAGATGAAAATGCCTTAAGGATGTGACCTACAGCCCAGTGACTACAGTTAATAGTGTGTGTGTGCTAAGTCACTTCAGTCGTGTCCGACTCTTTGCAACACTGTGGACTATAGCCCACCAGGCTCCTTATTCCATGAGATTCTCCAGGCAAGAATAGTGGAGTGGGTTGCCATTTCCTTCTCCAAGGGATCTTCCCGACCCAGGGATATTTCCAACCCAGGGATCTTCCAGAACCAGGGATTAAACCCAGGTTTCCTGCACTGCAAGCAGATTCTTTACCGTATGAGTCACCAGGGAAGCCTGATAGTACTGTACTGCATATTTGAAATACAGTCCTACAGTTAATAGTACTGTATTGCATATTTGAAAGTGGCTAAAAGAGCTTAAAATTCCTCATTAAAAGAAAAACAAACTTTTTTGTTATTATAATTATTATGGTGATCATTTCACAATATATACAAATATGAATCACGTCGTACTCCTAACACTAATATTGTCATATCATTAAAGTCAATTATACCTAAAAAAAAAAAACTAAAAAGAGAAGCGTTTTAAAAGAGCATATTCACAGTACACCTGTTACACATGAAATGCTGTGCTTAGTATGGAGAAGGGAGAAGCAAAGGCAACTTGGCCTCAGCCTTCAAAGATGGCTTGTTTCAACAGGGAGAAGATCGTGTCAGTCAGCAGTAGTACTACCAAGTGACAGATGCAAACACAGAGGCAAGGATGAAACTCAGGGAGGATAAATGAGCACGGAACTCTCCTTTTGGAGCAAGGGAGGGTAAAGGGTGAGATCTTCAGAAAAGAGGTGATGTTGGTGGTTGTCTTAAGAAGACAAATGGACAGAAAAGATAGTGTGGGTTCCGGTGTTCACAAAGACGTGGAGGTGTATAGTATGGAGACAACCAAGAATGTGTTGGGGAGGCAAGTAGCTGGAGATGATGCTAACCAGGAAGGAGAATCCTCCTGATGAACTGACCACCACTCTGAGGAATCCTGGGGTTTCACTGTGTAAGCCATGGAGAGAAACATTGCTGAGGCTATTCAGAATGAATGAATGGATAAAAGAACAAACGGATGAAATTAGTTGTGGCATTTAAGGTGATTATACACTAAAAATAAAATTCTATGTTTTTAACCTAGAGAGATTTAAAGTGTCTGTGTTATAAACACAGATGCATAGGCTTAATAATACATTTAGGCTTGAATTCTTTCTGGAATGAAAACTATCATGGTTTTTTCCCTCTGGCAAATTTTCCAGAAAATGGCAAAACCTGATTGGAGAAATAGTTCCAATACTATTTCCTATTTAAAGTTGCTTGAATATCTTTCATATTTTAATCATCTGTTTAACCACTCCCATTTTTTCTCATATGAACTTGAAATGGATTTGAATAGAGACACATCAACAGTGTTTTGTAAATATTTATACAAACTAAGCCTTTCTGTTGGTGATGGACAGGGAAGCCTGGCGTGCTTCAGTCCATGGGGTCACAAAGAGTCAGACATGACTGAGTGACTGAACTGAACTGAAGGCTTCCAGGTGGCACCAGTAGTAAAAAATAATAATAATAATCCACCTGGCAATGCATATGCAAGAGACAGAGTTTCGATCCCTCCATCAAGAAGATCCCACGGACGAGGAAATGGCAACCCACTCCAATATTCTTACCTGGAAAATTCCATGGAGAGAGGACCCTGGCTGGCTGCAGTCCAAGGGTCTGCAAAGAATCAGAACACAATTGAGCATACCCACAAGCAAATGAGCATGCATGCACGCATACCAACTCAAAGACAGATTTAAAATAGGATGAAATGTATCTTTGGATGGATATGATGTGCATGATGTTATGTTTGCAACTTCATAGTTTCAAAGAAGTCTTTAGTGTAGACATTGTACATACCAAGGCTTCCCAAGGGAACACAAAGTACATGGCATCATCATTGCTTTTCCTCCTGCAGGACAATCCTTTCCAGCATCACTGAGAGATTAACACTACAACCTTGATATTGACCATAGCAGTTCTGTGAGCTTTACAGTAGCCAATGCAAAGAGAGAAATAAGCTCATTATATCTAACTTCCCCAAGACCATCTCATATAACTCCAAACAAGGAAAACGTTGTGGCAATGAAAAAGGTTCTATTTGTCAGTTAATTTGGGGGACACTTGTGCTTTCCAGTGACCCTTCCCACTACGTCAGAAGATGCAGAGCTGCTTCTCATTTGCATCAGGATTAACTGTATTTATCCCAGGATTTCCCAAATGTATTTGACTATAGAACCTAGATGTCACTTAAAAAAAAAAAAAAGATTATGTGGTTAAATACTAATAATAAGTAAAATATTTTCAATTAAAAGCTTGAGTTTAATCAGGTGACTAGGAAGAAAACCTTTTCCTGGAAACAAGCTCTGGATAAATTTGGGGGTAGTTCTATAAATAAGGCGGTATTGGAAAATGTAACAATTTATTTTAAAGGGTACATAAAAATTCTATGTGGCATATTGTTAAACATGCACATAACATTTTAAAAATCAGTTTCAGTGGATGCAGTTTTAAGGGGGAAAGTGGAAGTGGAAGCGTTAGTTGCTCAGTAGTGTCCAACTCTGCAACCCCATGGACTGTAGCCTGCCAGACTCCTCTGTCCATGAAATTCTCCAGGTAAGAATACTGGGTGGGTTGCCATTCTCTTCTCCAGGGGATCTTCCCAACCCAGGGATCAAACTCAGATCTCCTGCATTCCAGGCAGTTTCTTTACCAACTGAGCTACCGGGGAAGCTGACATTTTAAAAATCAGTTCAGTGGATGCAGTTTTAAAGGGAAAAAGCTAATATTAATCAGTTCTACAGTTTGGGGATATACAGGCTTTTTGACTCAATCTGTCAGATAAAGAATAATATTTTTCCTCAACCATGGAGTCCACTATGCTTGGCATATGTGAGTTCACAGTCAAATGGGGCCTGCCGAGCTTCTGCTCATTCACCTTGATTTAATGACTCTTCCTTGATTGAAAGGAGAAAGAGTTTATGACTATGTCCCCTTCTTACCATCTTCCATCCAGGTTCGTGGGACTCCAGAACATGCTGCCATGGAGTGACTTCTAAAACAGAAAAGTTTCATGTGTCGTTTTTACTTGATTCAGAAACATGATGGTGGCATTCTCTTTGAAGTACATAAGCAGCTGACAAGTAAGTGGAGAGGAGTCTGGCAGAGCCTGTTTCTGGATTCTCCAGTCCAAAAACACTTGGAAAAATATTTCAGCTATTTCAGTGGACTCAAAGTACTTTGGAACTTTCTTATTGCTTCCTATAGTTCTGTACCTGTTTTTGATTCAGCCCTTCCATTTGGTTGAAGAGAGCACAGAGGAAACTGAATCATGTTTGAACACTTAGAGTTTCTAGCTCTGAAAATTGCTATTCGATATACAGAGAGACGTCTTTCACAAACTTCCCACAAGCAAGCATGAGATTCAGGCTTAGCATGGCTCACTGCTGTGCGTGAGCTTCCTGAAATGGGATTATCTCGAGATTATGTTTATCCACCATGGATTACGGGTGGGGATTGTTGGACAGTTTGGGCTGGATTCAAGTGTTGGTGACATGGAGCACAAATATGGAAACTGCCACTTTAGCTGGAGCTGAGTATGTTCTGGGTAAACTGATTTTGGTATGAATGAGAAAAGTAAGGGTGTTATCTGGAGAATGAGCACTGTGTATTAGTCTAGACAAATAATGCAGAACATGGATAAGAAAAGGTCCTGAGCAGGGAGAAGGGTGGTGTTTCATTGATAAAATGTCACCCACTCTCAGATAGTTGATGATATGTATTATAAAAGTGATACATGGATGTATTTTTTTTTCCCATTGACTTTTATTAAAACAACCTTTGTGTGAACTGGCAATTTCTTTTGTAAATATTAGTGAAAGCATATTTCAGAAAATATAGTAGTAAAAACAAATCCAATTTCAGAAATATGCTTGTTGCCAGACATCAGTCTTCAGCTCACTAGTATTTCCAGTAAGTCTTAAATACACATTAACAAGAGAAATAACTTATACTGTTTAAGATCAAAAAGTTGAAAAATCCTTCACTACCTCTCAAAAATTATTCAGCATTCTGTCCAATAAAGTGTATTTCTCTTCTGATAAACTGTATTTATAATGGTTTTGAGCACAATTGAACATTTTCCCTCCCAAATGATGGGGGTGTATTTTGACGTATGAAAATTCAGGGTAGGCTATGGAGAAGTCTCAACTTCCTCACCATGTCTCATACTAGACTGGGGCTCTATGGCATGTGCAAAATTTTTATGAGGGTTACTTGGAAGAATAAATCCAGAATTTAGCCTTTTATCTCTCAAAGACCAGCTTAATTTTCACTCCTCTGTTGTACATTCTACAAACATTTATTGAGTACCTATTACATGCCATACACTGGATCAGGCACTAGAAGTACAACTGATGAATGAAAGCTGGACCCCATTTCCAGAGAGTTTATAGGCTAGTATAAATAGGGTTAAGTAAGTTGGCAATTGGGTTTCCTAGGTTTTGCTAGTGTTAAAGAACCCGCTTGCCAATGCAGGAGACACAAAAGACACGGGTTTGATCCCTATGTCAAGAAGATCTCCTGGAGGAGGGCATGGCAACCCACTCCAGTATTCTTGCCTGGAGAATCCCAAGGACAGAGATGCTGGTAGGCTACAGTCCATAGGGTCACAAAGAGTCAGCCACTACTGAAGCAACTTGGCACTCACGCAAGTTGGCAATTATGGTTTAGGATGAAATATTTTATTCTCTGGACAAGAATATGGACACTTAACCTGAGGCTGCATCCAGCCTTCTGCACCTAGGGGTGTTTCCAAGAGGAAACAAAATCTGTTAAGAATGTCAATCTGGAAAGATTAATATAAGACAAAGTCAGGGAATAAGATGCCTGGCGTGTGGGCAGAGTGAGTCTAGAGGAAAAGTCCTGCCACAAAAACAGTGCCTGGAGGCTAAAGCGAGAACACGTCCCAGCTGGGGAGCTGAAAGAATTCTGTCGGAAGGAGTGTGGCCTTCAGGAAGGATGTGGTTGAAGTAGCTGAAAGGATTCTAATCCCAGAAAAGCACCACTAGCTGTTCAGTTCCATGCATGCTGTGCTCTGGTTATAACCGATATCCAGCGTCACTGTTATGGGTTGAATTGAATCTCTCCAAACGTTTTATGTTGAAATCTTAACTTCCAGGAACCTCAGAATGAGACCTTACTTGGAAATAGGCTCATTGCAGATGTAGTTAGTTAAGATGAGGTCATAAGGGTGATTCTTGATCCAGTATGACTGGTGTCTTCATCCAAATGGGAAATTTGGGCACATGGCAGGCAAGAACACAGGGAGGATCCCATGTGAACAGGAAGGCAGAGATCAGGGAGGCTTCTGTAAGCCAAGAGATGCCAAAGATGGCTAGAAAACCCCCAGAGGCTCAGTGAAAGGTATGAAAGATTCCCTGGCACGGACTTTAGAAGAAAGAATCCTGCTGACACCTTGATCTTGGACTTCTAGCCTCCAGAACTATGACAGAGTTAATTTCTGTTTAAGCCAGCCAGTTTGTGGTGTTTTGTTATTGAAGCCCCCGGAAAGAAATATAATCAATAAATGTACATTTTCATTCTTGTTTCTCTATTTCTCCTACTCTTCTTCTGTGTATCCAGTGTCCATCCTTCTCTCCTCTGCCTGCAGAATTCTTCATTTCCAAGATCCAGCACCAGCATCTTTTCCCTGAAGACAGTCAGGCTGTCTCCTATGTTCCGAGTGTACTCAATACCCCCGCCTTAGAATACTTAACATCCTAGATTGTTATTGCTTTTGTCTTTACCACTTAAGCCAGTTTCCAGGGATGTAACTGAAACTTGTTTCTCTAGCCTTCCTCTTGATCTTAGAGGATGAAGCACTGACACCAGAAAATGTGTGTTAAATAAATTATTTGGAAATTCTTGAGATTTTTGCTTCCTCCTCTTTTTTAATGCATGGAGATCATCTCCTATCATGGGTCATGGACCACATAGTTCTTCCTTATGTCTGAGGTCAGTGGAGGGCCATGGGCTCCACGGGGTTCCCTGTGATGCTGTTATTTCAGCTGAGTTCAGATATCACTGACGAGTCACTGGATGTGGGCACAGGTGCTGCTCCAGGTTCGCTGACGTCGATCCACCACTGCTCACTTCCATTTTGATCCTACATCTTTCTCTCAACCTTAATGAAACAAAAAAGATGAATATAGACATTTAAGAGAGGCACTGTCTAGTGGCAGGCTTCCCAGATGGCACTAGTGGTAAAGAACCAGCCTGCCAATGCAGAAGGTGTAACAGACACGAGTTCAATCCCTCTGTTGGGAAGATGCCCTGGAGGAGGGCATGGAACCCACTCCAGTATTCTTGCCTGGAGAATCCCATGGACAGAGGAGCCTGGTGGACTAGAGTCCATTGGGTCACAAAGAGTCAGACATGTCTAAAGCAACTTAGCATGCACACACTGCCTAGTGGCTAGTGGCAGTCTAAAAGAAAGACTCGGTTTAAAGAAAAGACATGAATGAAAATACTTTGAAGAAAACTCAGTAGAGCTTGGTGAGCTTGGCTACAGATTCAAGATGAGGCCAGATCCACATCAAAGTGTTGAATTACAGGGACATTTTGAATGCATTTATCTTAAATACAGAAGATACCGTGGCATGCACACCTCTCCCACATGAGTCCTTGTGTACCTTCCTACCTGGCCAGTACAAATACCCTGTACTCATTAGCCACATAGGATGCCCTGGGCACTCAGGGCTCTTTCCTTCCACAGTACTGCTCCCTCTGCTAAGACCTCCTGCCCTTCTTGGCTGCCTGGGAATTCCCTTCTTACCACCTGCTGTCTCACTCCAATGTCACCTTCTTTTGATGAGGTTGCTCTTACTAATTCTTCTGGAGTAGACTCCTGGCCCTCCCACTCCGTATCACCACATGGACTGTTCACTCACTTCTCCATCTCACACTTAGGAAACTCTGAACTGTTGGAGAAGAGATGTAAGAGACATACAGAAATTAAAAGAAAACAACAACAACAACAAAAAGCCACCAGCTTGTTGCAATTAATGCCAGATTGGCAAGACCAGCATTTTGGGTTTTTTATGCACACTTCTTCCTAGATATGCAGCTGGTCTCATCTAATTGCAGACTTTCCTTCAAGGAGATAAACCTCGCTCAGGGTTTACCCTGCTGAGGAGGCCAGAGTGAAAAGATCAGCAGGTTCAGCTTAAAGTCAAGTCAACCAGAAATTCTGGGAAGGTCTGACTTAACCATGGGTTGAACCATTTCCCCTGGTGGCTCAGACAGTAAAGAATCTGCCTGCAAAGCAGGAGACTCTGGTTTGATCCCTGGGTCAGGAAGATCCCTGAGAAGGGAACAGCTACCCATCCAGTACTCTTGCTTAGAGAATTCCATGGACAGAAGAGCCTGGTGGGCTTCTGTCCCTGGGGTCACAAAGAGTAAGACATGATGGAGTGACTAACATTTTTGCTTTCAAGCCATTTTCCAATCTTCTCCCACAAGAACTAGATGTGTGTGAGGGATGGAAGGGAGAGGCTTCTATCCTTGCAATTGGAGAGTCAGAGTTCCCATACTGTGGGTGAGGGCAGAAGAGTGGAGGAGAAAGGACAAACCCCTCTATAGTTCTTAGTAGCAAAGCCCTGCACACCACCTTCGTAGAAATTATCACAATTTGAATTTAAGCTCTTTGTTATTGCTTATTTACTTTTTTTTATCTGTCTGCCTTCCCAAATTACAAACTCCCAGAGAGTGAAGATCATATCTTATTCATGAATGCACAAACTTGATTCTTAGCACGTGTTTAATAATTCTTTTGTTAAATGAACAGGTGAATAAGAGCCAAGGGTCAACGGTAGAAAAAAACACCCAAAGATGCCTTCCAAACGGACAGGGAAGAAATGATAAAAAATCAGTGTTATTTATCATTCCAGCCCATGCAAGTGAGTGTTTGAAAGAAGGGGTGTCTTAATGCTGACCAGGGCTGTGCCTGATGCTAGGGTGTGTAAGAGGACTAAGCTAAGTGACAGGGGAAGGGTTTGGAATGGGGCCATCCTCTTGTGACAGAGATCTGTTACATTTGGACTTGTTATGGGAATCAGCACAAGTGTGAGTTCCCCCTGGGCTCATGGACCCATCTATGGAGCTCATTAGAAGCATTCTTATGTAACCTGGCAGCCACTTTTCAGGCCAGGTTACAACTCCTCGGGACACCAAGGAGGAGATGCTGACTCTCAGATTTCCTGAGAGTGTGGTTTTCCTGAGAGTGTGCACAGAAGCCAGAATGCCTGGAGAAGGGGAGGCAGTGTGGCGGGGCTTCACCCCACCCTGGAACTAGCAGCTCCAGCCTTATCTGTTTTCTATATGGGCTTCCCACCTGAGATTTTATTTGAAGACAATGTTCTGATACAAAACATAGTTTGCAAACCATTCAGATAGACATAAAGGTCTCTGAAAGGTACATTGTTCAGTTCATCTTTCAGATAAAGCGTAAGCCCAATTCAAATTAGCCCAGGAAGAAAAGGTGATGGACCAAAAGGACATCAGGGTTCTCACTGAGTCAGAGGAAGAAGTTCAGGAAACAGGATATCTGGGGACCACTTAGATTGTGATCAGGCCCCCAGAGGCACCTGCTTTCTCCTTAAGAGGGCACCTAAGGAGAAGAGTATTGGGGAAGATCTCCACTGACCCTGTTTGTAGCACGTTCCTAAAACTGAGCCATTGCCAATGGGCCCTGTGCCTTCCCCCGCAGCTAGAGAATCAGGGATCGTTACCATGGAGGAAGCACATTTATGCAAAAACAGCATCTTGTCAGAACATGCTGATGTGATTCAGAAGTGATTAAGCTGCCGGCTACCTGTCCAGGTGGACTTTGTCTAGAGAGAGGCTTTAAAGGGACAGAATCACAGCTTCTCTGAAAAGTAGAACCACGTGATAACTTTTCATTTCTCCAGCAAACACTGAACAAATTCCAAAGCGCATCTTACACTCAGAATCAACCCTGAACTTTCTTTGTTAATGGTTGAATGAGCAATGCTACCAACCTCGTTTTTCCCCATCTGGTTTCCATTTTCTAGTTTTTCTATTTGTTTTATTGTTGGCTTGTTTCTCTCACCACATTCCACACCTTTCCCTCAGAAGCTCCCAGGTCAAAAGGTCAGTATTAGTTGTCTCTTGCTGCTGTAACAAATTACCACAAACTGAAAAAAACTCCCATTTATTACGTCCAAGTTTCCATGGGTCAGACATCCAGGCACAGCATGGGTCACTGCTTCTCTGTTTAGGATCTCAAGAGGTCAAAATTGGGGTATTGACTGGGTCATATTCATTTCTCAAGTTTCTGGCAAGAATCCGCTTCTGTGCTCACTCAGGTTGTTCCTGGATTCAGTGCCCTACAGCTATAGGACTGAGGTCTCACTTCCTGGCTGGCTGTCAGCTGGGAGCCTCTGTGCTTCTTGGCCACCTGTATTCCTCCTCCTTCCCCTTCTGGCTTCACACTAGCAATAGTGCATAGATTCCTCAAGTGTCAGATCACTCCTACTTCTCCTTCTGCCGTGTTGCTTGACCCCAAGACAAAGAAAAGTCTCTATTCTTAAGGTCAGAAGTGATTGGGCCCACCTAGATGATTCAGGATAAAAATCTCCCTATTTTAAGGTCCATAGCCTCAGTTCCATCTGAAAAGTCCCTTTTTGCTTTGTAACATATTAGTCAGAGGTCTCCAGAAAAATGAAAACAATAAAAAACCAGGTGTGCAGATAGATGATAGATAGAAAGATAGATAATAGATAGATACAGACAGATATATAGATAGATAGATAATAGTTTAATGATAGATAATGGAGAAAGAGAGATTTATTTTAAGGAGT
Organism: Cervus elaphus; assembly: GCF_910594005.1. Lineage (NCBI taxonomy): Eukaryota > Metazoa > Chordata > Mammalia > Artiodactyla > Cervidae > Cervus > Cervus elaphus. The sequence continues at coordinate 82,828,867 of NC_057832.1, forward strand.
TGGCTTACATTTTATGGAGGCTGACAAGTCTAAAACCTGTAGGGTAGAGACAGGGAGGAAAGCTGATGTTGTAGTACAAGTCTGAGGACCATCTGCTGCAGAGTTCCATCTAGCTCAAAAATCTCCAACTTGGTTCTGTTCAGACCTTCAACTAATTGATGAGGACCACTCACATTATGGAGTGTATCCTGTTTTGCTCAAAGACCACCAATTTTAAATGTTAATCTGCAGTCTGCTATGCTAACAATATGTTAGAAGATTGCTTTTCTTATTCTCATTGTTACACGTACTTAGAGCACTGTTTCCTTTTATTTTTTTGTTAAGAAAAGTTAGCATTTCTAAGAGGAAAAAAACAATGCCATTCAAGCTGTCCATTAATTCTGTCAGCTTATATGTTTCAGTCATTTGTAAGTCTCTTCTCAGAAAATGTCTTCACAGAAACATCCAGAATAATGTGACCAATATCTGGGCAGTGTGGTTCAGTCAAGCTGAGACATAAAATTAACCCATCACACATAGCATATTCATAGATCCAGGGACCAGGGTGTCAACAAGGTTAGACATTAACTGTACCATTTCAGACACTCAAGAGAGATAACAGTGGGACTTAGAATAACCCAGCTTTCCAGGACAATGAACAGACTTCTTTGTGGTTCTATTGTTTTAGTCTGGCATATGCTCACCAAGACCTTCTAAAGATGGAAGGGTTGCCTTGAAGTGACAAGTCCCTGGGTGCAGTCTGGACCCCAGGGTTGCAGTTTCCTTGTCACCCTCTCACCTCTGAGGGAACAATGAAGTGAGGAAGTGACAGAGGCCCTGGGAGAGAAGAAATGGACTCCAGCAAGAAAAGGTGAATGGGATGGGGAGGGGATAGGTTAGGTGGTACTCAAAGTGAGGGTCCCTGGCCACAGCACTCCCCATCCTCCTGCTTTTCCTGCAGGAGTCTGGGCCTCCCCAGCTTGTCCCTCTCTGCAGACCTGCCTGCCCCTGCTCTATGGACAGCACTCCTTATGGCCCCTGACCAAGGGTCAGCATCCTCAGGCCCTGGGGCTGCATATCTTACCCAAGATTCTTATCTTTAAAATATCTGAAAAGAGCTGCTTGATCATGGGTCCCTTACTGCTTGAGGTATTGGAATCCAATGGGACCCTTGATGACTATCTATTGTTCTTTCCTCTTTTCTCTTCAGTCTCCCCTTTATAATTTTTCCCTTTCACATGAAAACAACTTTTAGGAATTATTTTTAATAGATATACTTAAATGACTTTATCCTAGGGGTATACATATCAAAGCTGGCAGAAGTGTTCCTGAATGATAAATTTGCTATTGACACACCTGGAAGCTCTCTGCTATGGAAAATCCAGGCCCACTCTCAGACATCTCCACCAGACACACCTTGGGACTCTCCTGCCTGTCTCCCCTCTCACCAGTATCCCTTTCAAGAGCTGGTTGCCCTTCATTCCTTCACAAGCAAATTTGTTATCCCAAAAAGCAGAACTAAGTGTGCATGCATGCTAAGCTGCTTCAATCATGTCCAGTGAGACATGCAGGCATGGCGGTTTGTACTGCTTCCTTGGGTAACTTATTTTGCTATAGCCAACACTAAATAGTCAGATTCAGTGAAGCAGTAGTGCATTGGAAGGACTGATGCTGAAGCTGAAGCACCAATACTTTGGCCACCTGCAAAGAGCAGACTAATTGGAAAAATCTTGATCCTAGGAAAGACTGAGGGCAGGAGGAGAAGAGGGCAGCAGAGGATGAGATGGTTAGAGAGCATCACTGACTCAAAGGACATGAATCTGAGCAAACTCCAGGAGAGAGTGAAGGACGGCGAAACCCGGCATGGGGTTGCAAACAGTTGGACATGACTGAGTGACTGCACAACAACAAAGCACCAGAGGACCAGTCCAGGAAGTGGAGAAGTATCTCCGCCACCCCCCCGCCCCCAGTGCCTGGTGGGATATTTTTCCTGACACAGCCCGCAGCATCAGACAGGCAGCTCACTAGATGTTGAAATGGTGAATTCTCCCCTAGCCTTCATTCTAATATTCCCTTTAGGAAGGGAAATAAGGACTAATCCATGGGGCAAGGTCCATAGGAACATTACCCTGGACTCTGTCTGTTCTCTCCTTTCTGTCTTGATATTATTTGGAGAACGTTTGCTCTATCCACAGACCATCATGCTCTTTTACACCAGTGGAACCAGACTAACTGAGTCTAATAAGCAGAGGTAGCAATACCCCAGAGGACTTACTGCTGCACATGGATGCAGAGGGTGGGAGACAAACTTTGCCCAAATTTGGGGCTGCCACAGTGGTTCAGTTTCTGGGAGCTGGTGGTCTGGGACTTGGCAGTGTTTGTTCCAGAAGGAGTTACTGTTTTGGGTTGGGTTCCCCCAGAAGACAGGCTCTGAGATGGAGTTTCATATACATACAAGTGGCTAGCTCACTAGATGTGGTCCTGAGATCCACATATATTGAGGGAAGAAAGAAACATGATCGAGTATGAGGAAGGCACTGAGCATGCCTCAGTCACCCACAGAACCCACAGGGAGATCTGAAGCTGGTGGGATTTTCAGCTTTGGCCCAAATCAGGGCAAGGATTTCCAGCCTTGGATGGACTAGGTGTTCAAAATGGCTGGGAAGGAGGCATGACTTTGGGGATGATTTAGACAGTAAAGAATCTGCCTGCAGTGCAGGAGACCTGGATTCAATCCCTGGGTCAGGAAGATCCCCTGAAGAAGGGAATGGCTACTCACTCCAGTATTCTTGCCTAGAGAATTCCATGGACAGGGAACCTAGAGGGATACAGTCCATAGCATCACAAAGAGCTGGACATGACTGAGTGACTAACACTTTCACTTACTTTTATATCCTTAGCTGAGGCCAGTTTCCAGAGGGCTGGCCTCTGAGAGCTGTCTGTCTTCTAGCTTGAAGAGGTTCTTTAGATTTTGGAGACAACAAATGCCACATATTGTGTGTGTGTGTGTGTGTGTGTGTGTGTGTGTGTGTGTGTGTGTCCATTTAGTATTTAGCTGTCAGTTTTGAGCAAGGCCAGGGTTCTGGCATAAATCCTACTACTTGGACCTTCAATTCAGTTCAGTTCCGTTACTCAGTCATGTCTGACTCTTTGCAACCCCATGAATTGCAGCACGCAAGGCCTCCCTGTCCATCACCAACTCCCAGAGTTTACTCAAACTCACGTCCACCGAGTCAGTGATGCCATCCAGCCATCTCATCCTCTGTCATCCCCTTCTCCTCCTGCACCCAATCCCTCCCAGCATCAGGGTCTTTTCCAATGAGTCAACATTCACATGAGGTGGCCAAAGTGTTGGAGTTTCAGCTTCAGCATCAGTCCTTCCAATGAACACCCAGGACTGATCTCCTTTAGGATGGACTGGTTGGATCTCCTTGCAGTCCAAGGGACTCTCAAGAGTCTTCTCCAACACCACAGTTCAAAAACATCAATTCTTCGGCACTCAGCTTTCTTCACCATCCAACTCTCACATCCAAATGTGACCACTGGAAAAACTATAGCCTTGACCACATGGACCTTTGTTGGCAAAGTAATGTCTCTGCTTTTTAATATGCTATCCAGGTTGGTCATAATTTTCCTTCCAAGGAGTAAGCGTCTTTTAATTTCATGGCTGCAATCACCATCTGCAGTGATTTTGGAGCCCCAAAAAATAAAGTCTGACACTGTTTCCACTGTTTCCCCATCTATTTCCCATGAAGTGATGGGTCCAGATGCCATGATCTCAGTTCTCTGAATGTTAAGCTTTAAGCCAACTTTTTCACTCTCCTCCTTCACTTTCATCGAGAGGCTTTTTAGTTCCTCTTTACTTTCTGCCATAAGGGTGGTGTCATCTGCATATCTGAGGTTATTGACATTTCTCCCAGCAATCTTGATTCCAGCTTGTGCTTCATCCAGCCCAGCATTTCTCATGATGTACTCTGCATATAAGTTAAATAAGCAGGGTGACAATATCCAGCCTTGACGTACTCCTTTTCCTATTTGGAACCAGTCTGTTGTTCCATGTCCAGTTCTAACTGTTGCTTCTTGACCTGCATATAGGTTTCTCAAGAGGCAGGTCAGGTGGTCTGGTATTCCCATCTCTTTCAGAATTTTCCACAGTTTATTGTGAACCACACAGTCAAAGGCTTTGGCATAGTCAATAAAGCAGAAATAGATGTTTTTCTGGAACTCTCTTGCTCTTTCAATGATCCAGCGGATGTTGGCAATTTGATCTCTGGTTCAAATTTTTGAACCTTTTCTAAAACCAGCTTGAACATCTGGAAGTTCATGGTTCATGTATTGCCGAAGCCTGGCTTGGAAAATTTTGAGCATTACTTTACTAGCGTGTGAGGTAAGTGCAATTGTGTGGTAGTTTGAGCATTCTTTGGCATTGCCTTTCTTTGGGATTGGAATGAAAACTGACCTTTTCCAGTCCTGTGACCACTGCTGAGTTTTCCAAATAGGACCCAGTAAAGTCAAAGAAAATGTTAACAGCCAGATGCTCTGTGGGGCCTGAGGAATCTTCATCACGAGGACCACAGCATGGCCCCTGAGGTGAAGGTGGTGGGCAACTCCTGCCTCTACCTCCTGCCTTGTTACTTAGCCTGGTAAAGATAGAAAATCTTATTATGGGGCACCAAGTGACCATGTGGCCCTAACTTTCCATGATAAGCTAATTGCTATTTGATTCACTAAACCATAAAATTGGACTTGTATTGAAAGGTCACATGATAAAAATTGAAGTGATAAAAAGGGGATAGAGCCTGATCCGGGCCAGAAGACCTTAGTAAAGTCAAAGAGTAGGGAGTTCATATATTCACAGGACCTGTTTCCATTGCTTCACTGTTTTCCCCAGAACCCACACCTGTGATCATGCAAGACCTGGTCATGCAAGAGGAAAAAGTAGGGGTCTGTGCACAGACAATCCACACAGGGCCGAAGCACTAATCCCAAGAGGGTGGCCATTGCCTTGGCCTCACCCAGGGGCTCTGGAGGAAAACCTCAGAGTGGGCCAAGCCCTAGGGCAGGGTCCAGGTACCACGGAAGGAGGAATGGCTAAGACAGGTTCCTAGGCTATAGTGTCTCTTTCTTGTTTTCTTTGTTTCCCTCACTCTAGTACGTGAGCACACTGGCAATGCTGACAACTTTACATTTCTGTTGTGAAGACTAGGTCAGTGTCACCATGAAGCAGTTAATGAGGCTCATACATTCCTTGTGCTGAAGGCAGGAGGAGGCTGGTTTCTGCCCCTGCAAATTCACTTCCTACTCCCCCAAGTCTGCTCTCTGCTGTAGAATACTAAGCCATGGGAATCATATTTGTGGGCCTGTGTGCCCTTGGCTTCTGGTTGGGTTTGGTCAATCCCAAGAGGATATAGTAAGGAGAAGGAAAGGAAGATCTGAGTTTTTAAGTCTCTGCCTTCTTCCTCCATAGATGCCTCTAGGTATTAGCTTTCTCACTGAAGAGCAACCTCTCTCTGGGGCCCGGTCACCCCTTCTTCCCTGAGCCCAGGGTTGGGAAGGACTCTGCTGCTACTAAGGTGCTAGAGACTGTACTGTCCCTTGTGGTTCTCCTAGGCCTGCTCCCTTGTAAATCACTCCTCTGTTGGTAAACCTCCTTGAATTACTTTATTTTCAGTGCTCCCTCTTTTACCTGAGGGACCCTGAGGTGGTTCTCAAATAGGACCACTGTCATAAAGAAGTCTTTGCCATCAGTGAGACACAGAATTGCATGAACATCCAAAGAGAGAACTTAAGGAGGAGAAGCCAGAAGTCCTCGTGAGAGAGGCTGTCATTCCAAGAAGGAGCAGACTGCCCCAGACAGAAGGGACTGTACCAGTAGAGGCTGGCAGGCACATGTTGGGACAGCAGGGACCAACAAATGACCATGGGGTGTGGTCAGACAGACAGGAGGGGGAAAATCACAGTTGGACATGTGGATGGGATCTGTAGTAACTGAAAGCTCTCAGGAGGTGACAGACCAAGAAGTGCCCTCAGGTCACAACCCAGAAGCAGTGAAGTCAACAATCAGAAAGATTCAAGATGAGAAGGCAGTCAGGGAAGGAGAGGTTGAATGGGAGTCAGACCTGAGCATGGACAGTGGGGACAGGGAGGAAGGAGAATCTGTGCATCCCACTGGGCAGAGGAACCCAGGTGGGAAGGAGAAGTAGCACAGGTGGCCCATCCTGGGAGGACCACATGACCTATTGGGGTCTCACTGTGGATCAAGGGTGGGTCTTCTCAGCCAGCCTTCAGCCTTCATCCTGTTTATACTCAAATTCAGTTATAGTTGCTGAAGTGACCTGGGTACAATGCTGAAGTTCTAGAGTAAACAGGCATAAATGACAATCTGTCCTTTCCTTCAACTCCCAACATTAAGCAGAGCTCAGAACTGCAGTGCAAAGTGTCAAATGACTAAGAAAAATACATCTGGTCAACCCCAGGGTGCTAATGAGGCGGCACCTGGGTAGGGCCTGAGAGGAGAGAAAAGGAACCTTTGAAGTCAAATGAGCTCATGTGCTCAGAACAAAGTCAACAGGCCCAGGGAACCCAGGTTATAATATCTTCATTTAGTTGATGAGTTTCAGATAAGAAGTCTTTTATTCCCCCACCAAATGTGTAAAGTTTATTTAATCCTATAAAGGATGCTCACTTTCATCTCAGGCCCTGCCCTTTTTTCTAAGCTCCCCAACTGTCCCTGCGGCCAGGGCATTCTCAACTATTTTATCAACTAAGTTTATTAGCAGCATTTATTTTTAAAAATCCTAAAAATACAAGGCATTTTTTGGAAGTCTGAAATTTGAAATGTGGGAAATGTGGGAAAACAGACGAAGCTGGTAAAATACATGCAGTATGGTGGGGAAAGGCCAATCACACAAAAAGAAAAAAATAAAAACAAGTATTGGTTTATAAAGTTTGGAGTAATACTTACAGTGTGATTCCATGTTCAAATAAATACAGAGCAGCAACAAAAACCGCCCAATCTACATTATTCCATATGGACACACTGGGGATAACATTAGTACCTTAGAAATGAAGGTTGGAAAGCTGATATTATCAACTTTTCCTGGAACTCTTTCTGTAACCTTCAACTTGGAATAATAAGCATCAAACCACATAGTTCTATTACTAATTACCAGTGTAAACTAGCTAAGTTTCACTAACTACTGGGTATGAGACCACAGGGAGAAAGGGATTGAACCAGATGGTGTCTGAAGTCTTGCAGGCACATGCTAGTACACACCCACCTTTCTTTTTTTTTTTTTTAATTTTTTATTTTATTTATTTATTTATTTTTATTAGTTGGAGGCTAATTACTTCACAACATTTCAGTGGGTTTTGTCATACATTGATATGAATCAGCCATAGATTTACACGTATTCCCCATCCTGATCCCCCCTCCCACCTCCCTCTCCACCCGATTCCTCTGGGTCTTCCCAGTGCACCAGGCCCGAGCACTTGTCTCATGCATCCCACCTGGGCTGGTGATCTGTTTCACCATAGATAATATACATGCCGTTCTTTTGAAACATCCCACCCTCACCTTCTCCCACAGAGTTCAAAAGTCTGTTCTGTATTTCTGTGTCTCTTTTTCTGTTTTGCATATAGGGTTATCGTTACCATCTTTCTAAATTCCATATATATGTGTTAGTATGCTGTAATGTTCTTTATCTTTCTGGCTTACTTCACTCTGTATAATGGGCTCCAGTTTCATCCATCTCATTTGGTTTACCCTCGTGACCACCATTTACAGTTCCAGGATTGTTAATTGTCATCCCTCTTTAGAAGATGACCGAACTGAGACTAGGAGAGCTAAAATGAATTTCCTGAAGTCACACAGACAAGCTCTTCTCATTATAGCCCTCTCCCCCAAATATGCCTCTACACTTGGAAGGAGAAAAGGCAACAAAGAGAAACAAGCCGAAGGACATACTTTGAAGGTATAAGAAATCAGAACCCTTAGCCAGCCTGAGGAAGCCCAGAAGCAGCGCCATTTGCAACTCAGAACCCTGAGTTGGATGTCAGTGGCATCTTAGGAAGTCCTGGTTTCCCGCAAGTCCAGGAAACTCTTCTCCCCCATCCCAGGGGTCAACTGCAGTCATGTTGTTCAGAGAGTGTAACGCATGAGGTCACTGGTGTGAAGGGCATGCTTCCTTCCCTTTTCTTTTTCCACACAGGCTGTGTGGATGTGCCCCTCAATGCCCTTGGAAAGGGTACACAAGGTGGCCAAGGTCACTGCCCTCACCTACACATCAGTGACTCTTGCTAGGCAGCCAGGGCCCATGCTGAAGCCTCCCTGGGGGGAGGTTTTCTCTTGTGCAAATTCTCACAAAGTGAAACCCCAGGCTCCTCCTGAGGTGCTCAATCACAAGGTCTGTATAACTGCTTCAAGCTTCAGGCATGGTCACCAGGTCACACGCAGTAACCAAGAGCTCTAGCCTGACCTCGGGTGAGTGGAACTCAAATAGTCTGGTTTCAGGGCTCTGTATGGTCATCAACTTTACAGGTGGAGCCTCAGAAACCACCTGCCACACACAGGCTAACTCGATGGCACATCACACAGGAGTCTGGATGATTAACAACAATGCTTGTCCTGTAGATGAGGGTGCGGAGGGTGGAATCACCTAACACAGACAACACGAAATGACTGTCTTTGACCAGCCAGTTAAAACTGTTCATGAAAGCTGATCAGGTGTCCTCAGGTGTGATCAGCACACCTATGAAGAGGAGCATGTCCACCTTAGGCTTGTGGGGATGACCAAACAGAACACTCAACACTGGGCAAATGAATGGAACAGCAGTTTGTCGGTCAAGTACACCCTCAGCCAGGGAGATGAGGACGCTGGGCAGCATGTGGGGCTGTGAGATCAGCAGGAGATGCACTCAGGCGCAGAGTGAGCTAGCAGGAACCCCGGGAGCAGACTCTGGAGTGTCAGGAGGGTGAGGTGGCTCTGGGAACAGGAGACTGGCTTGTTTGAATAATTCTGCAGGCTGGCAGAGAAGGGAAACTTGCAACTCAGGGGTGAGCAAGAAGTGGCCAGCTCCACTTAGTAAAGAATCTGGCTGGGGAGGCCTAATGTGTGGTTGCAGAATGGGGAGCAGAGCTACAGTTCAGCCATTCCAGACGCTCCTGTTTTCACTGAATGTAGAGATACTCACAGTATTGGGCCTTAATTGTGGGCCTCCCACCACACCGAACAATGAATAACACTCCCTCCAAGAAAGCCATTCCCTCCTCCAGGGGATCTTCCTGACCCAGAGACTGAACCAGTGCAGATTTGGCACGAGGTATATGCACCATTGCTGTTTGTCCAGCTCAGCTCATAGGGGACCTGCCAACGCTCCATGCCAGCCACCCAGCCCTGGCCTCCTGCTGGGTCCCAAGGGGAGCTTGGAAAAGGGATGTGGGCAGTGGGGCAGGGAACTGTAGGGAGGGTCCCCTGTGTTCCCCTGAGCACATGGCAAGTGTTGTTTTTTTTTTTTTTTTGCAAGTGTTGTTTTTATTTATCAGTAGAAGGTCGCTCTAACGGCCCAATGGTGATGCACGTGTCTGTCTAGCAGCAGATGCTGTGGAGCAATCTCACAGCAGAGCTGGAGACCCCCATGAACCATGACTGCTGGCAGGAGATTGGGTCAGTCTGGGCACCACATGTAAGCAGACCATGGTCGTATAGACGGGGCTGTGAGGGAAAGAGACTCAAAGAACCCACGCTCTGATCCCCGGTATGGAGTCACAGGCCTGTATGATGAACCCAGGATGTTCGAGATCAGGATGGGGCCCCCCCAGCCTGGGGGTGCCTAATGATGATGAACCCAGCCTGGGCTAGATGCTCATCCAGGGTCACACAGCTAGTGAGTGGCCGGGCTGGGATTCTGATCTGAGCCTCCAGCTTCTGACCATATACCCTGCCTCCTGGCATTCCGTGTTCAGCCCCCGGGGGAGAGACCAGATGCCCTCTCCTCACTCAAGGAACCCAGGTCTCCTGCATCACAGGCAAATTCTTTACTGTCTGAGCCACGAAGGAAGCAGACGAGATAAACTATCATACTTCAGAGTACAGAAATAAAGAGAAAATCCCATGAGATTGTATTCTGGTACAATGGCTTTCAAATGGCTTTAGACTTGTAATAGCATTATCAGAATCTGAAAAACTATGAGGAACTGCTTTAAATATTTTTAAGTAACATGACTTTTGACATAGAAATCCTGCATGAAATTAAACTAACAAATGTGAATATAAAATAAAGGCATTTTTCAGGAATAAAAATTTCATTGATCCTTTCTCAGGAAGCTTCTGGAGGGTGTCTTTCACTGAAACAAAAGATTAGACTCAAAAGGGAAAGATGTAAATTAGAGAAAGCAGTTGTCCAACTCAAGAAACTGAAATGAGTTTCCAGAGTCATTTTAAAACACTTGTTGAAGAACACTCAGACTGCTGATTATGGGATGTGAGGAGCAGCTGGTCCAAAGTGGAGAAGGTCAGAGGACAGAGAAAAGTCAGAGAAAGCAAACACTCAGTAGAGTGGGAGGAAGTAGGGTGAGGATGTGAGACAAAATTGCTGTGGAAGCTGAAGATGTTGAGAACTATGGGGGTTAAATTAATCATAATTGCATAGAAAATTAATCAACTAGACAATAATAAATATTATCAGATTCAGTTAAAAATAAAGCTCTGCAGAAAAGATCATTATTATATTATGAAGCTCACTGTAAATCAGTGCAGTTCAGTTGCTCAGTTGTGTCCAACTCTTTGCAACCCCATGGACTACAGCGCCAGGCTTCCCTGTCCATCATCAACTCCCAGAGCTTACTCAGACTCATGTCCATTGAGTCGATGATGCCATCCAACCATCTCATCCTTTGTCGTCCCCTTCTCCTCCTGCCTTCAATCTTTCCCAGCATCAGGGTCTTTTCAAATGAGTCAGTTCTTCGCATCAGGTGACTGAAGTATTGGAGTTTCAGCTTCAGCATCAGTCCTTCCAATGAATATTCAGGATTGATTTCCTTTAGGATTTACTAGTTGGATCGCTTTGCAGTCCAAGGGACTCTCAAGAGTCTTCTCCACCACAGTTCAAAAGCACCAATTCTTTAGCACTCAGCTTCCTTTATAGTCCAACTCTTACATCCATACGTGACTACTGGAAAAACCATAGCTTTGATTAGATGGGCATTTGTTGGAAAAGTAATGTCTCTGCTTTTTAATATGCTGTCCCTTATGGTCATAACTTTTCTTCCAAGGAGCAAGTGTCTTCTAACTTCATGGCTGCAGTCACCATCTGAAGTGATTTCAGAGCCCCCCAAAATAGTCTCTCACTGTTTCCACTGTTTCCCCATCTTTTGCCATGAAGTGATTGGACCAGATGCCATGATCTTAGTTTTCCAAATGCTGAGCTTGAAGCCAACTTTTTCACTCTCCTCTTTCACTTTCATCAAGAGGCTCTTTAGTTCTTCGCTTTCTGCCATAAGGGTGGCTGCTGCTGCTACTGCTAAGTCGTTTCAGTCGTGTCCGACTCTGTGTGACCCCATAGACGGCAGCCCACCGGGCTCGTCTGTTCCTGGGATTCTCTAGGCAAGAACACTGGAGTGGGTTGCCACTTCTTTCTCCAACGCATGAGAGTGAAAAGTGAAAGTGAAGTCGCTCATTCGCATCCGGCTCTTCGAGACCCCATGGACTGCAGCTTCCCAGGCTCCTCCGTCTCTGGGATTTTACAGGCAAGAGTACTGGAGTGGGTTGCCATTGCCTTCTTTGCATAAGGGTGGTGTCATCTGCATATCTCAGGTTATTGATATTTTTCCCAGCAATCTTGATTCCATCTGTGATTCATCCAGTCCAGCATTTCTCATGATGTACTCTGCATATAAGTTAAATAAGCAGGGTGACAATATACAGCTTTGATGTACTCCTTCCCCTGTTTGTAACCAGTCTGTTGTTCCATGTCCAGTTCTAACTGTTGCTTCTTGACCTGCATACAGATTTCTCAGGAGGCAGGTCAGGTGGTCTGGTATTCCCATCTCTTTCAGAATTTTCCCCAGTTTGTTGTGATCCACACAGTCAAAGGCTTTGGCATAGTCAGTAAAGCAGTAGATGCTTTTCTAGAACTCTCTTGCTTTTCCAATGATCCAACAGATGTTGGCAACTTGATCTCTGGTTCCTCTGCCTTTTCTAAATCCAGCTTGAACATCTGGAAGTTCACGGTTCACGAACTGTTGAAGCCTGGCTTGGAAAATTTTGAGCATTATTTTGCTAGCGTGTGAGATGAGTGCAATTGTGCGACAGTTTGAGCATTCTTTGGCATTGCCTTTCTTTGGGATTGGAATGATTTACAAAATAATGTAAACACAATGTTTTTCCAACTGATATTATGTTATATTTAGTGCCTGAATAAGTAAACTGTAAAACATGTGTCATAGAGGCAAAGGGAATGTTACCATATTATTCATATTATTTGCCCATTTTAGAGGGGAGTCTATTGTTCCTATTGGTTTTAAAAATCTGTATATTCTAGGTATTAATAAAGATTTTACATATATATATATTCTGCCAGCCTGTTACCATTTGTTGTTTTGTCTACAGTGTCTCTCATAGATGAGAAAAAGTTCATACAGTAGCAACAAGTATGCTACGCTAAAATGTGCCCAGTACTACTCTAAATATTTTCATGTGTTGTTATTTGATACATATTTTTATGCATGCATGCATGCATGCTGTCACTTCAGTCATGTCCAGCTCTTTGTGACTTTATATACTGTAGCCTGCAAGGCTCCTCTTCTGTGGGATTCTCCAGGCAAGAATATTGAAGTGGTCTGCCCATGCCCTCCTCCAAGGGATCTTCTCGAACCAGGGATTAAACCCATGGCTCTTAGGTCTTCTGCATTGGCAGGCAAGTTCTTTACCAGTAGCGCCACCTCAGAAGTCCCATATATTTTTATATTGCCTGTAATAAAATCTCCTAAATTTTCCCATCTTGAAATTTTTGCTTTTCAGCTTCATTTAAGAAATCCTCTCGATTTTATCAGTCAGCTTTTGTTTTGGTAACAAACAATCCAAAAGCCTCAATTGCTTGAAATATTAAAGGATTATTTCTTATTTATATTGTAAGTTGGCAGTAGGTCAGCTGTGGTTCTTTGCCATGTGTCTGCCTCATGGTGGATCCAGGCCTGTCTGGGGCCAGCTGTTCTTGGGAGAAGAATGGAAAAGAGAAACCTAGAAGCTGTGCAACTATATTGAAAGTGTCTGCAGGGCTGTGCAACCAGCCCCTTCCTCAGTCACACTTTATTACTCACAGCAAGTCACATAGTCAAGTGTGAACTGAACCTGGCACTGAACCTGGGACAGTATAACCATATTACAATTTCCCATCACCTCAAAGTCACAGTACAGTTTCTCCCATTACATTTTTTCCTCAACAGAGAGGCATATATTTATACAGTAAATGTGTGTGTGTGTGGGTGAAGGGGGTGAGCACATACTGGACAAATATACATGCAAATATGTGTAAAGCCATTAACCTCTGTTAGCCAAGGACTGGGGAGTCCACAGCACTATGTGGATGCCCCCTCTGCCCTGTAGGATTTTTTTTTTCTCTCCTTGTATCACAGCGGCCTATCAAGATCTAGCCTGCAGACACTTTCAATAGAAGATAGTATGGAACTTACAAAATTGGTTTTAATTATAATACAAATTGATTAAGTTTACCACCCTGTCAAGATTTCCTTTACCCATAAAATTGGATCATGGCAGTTCTTCATGACATTTTTTTTCTTTGTATGAAGGAAAGGAAGGACAGTTAATCCTGAAATCTCTGGATATCTATGTTCCCAAAACTAAGTCATTAATCTTCAAAACATTTTTAATATAGTCATCATTTTCCTAGAGGTGCTATACATGTAATAGAATCATTATATGTTCTTGCAGACCTGTTTCCCTGGGCAAAGAGAAAATCATTTGAAATGTATTGTGTGGAGCCTTGCAAAGGAGCATGAAGAGAAAGACTGTGCTCAGAGGAAGCAGTTTTCGGGGCTTCCTTTGTGGAGCGTGCACCCTTTGTCAGGTCGCTTAGCCTGGTAAGAAAGCCATGGTGATTTAGTCCTCCCATGACAGAGTGCCATTGTGTCAGACCTATTTGGAGAATAGCTAAATGGCCTATTTTTTTCCCACAGACTTTCAATATTTTATTCATGAATTCTGGAGACTATATGATTTTGTGTATTAACAGAAAGAACAAAGAAAAGATTAAAACTCCCACAGAGTACAATATCCTGTGTTGTGTAATCTTAGGCAATTTGTCTTTGTGGGCATAAATTTTAGCCTCTTAAGGAAAAAAAAGAAATAGAATTGACAATATTTTGTCTTTGAATAATAGATATTTAAAATATTTGTTATTTTCTTCTAATTCTGCCTGCCTTGGAATCAACACAGGCATTTAAGCCAACCTCTGCCCTGGCTTAGGTGCCAAGATAATCACTGGATGTTGCCCACCCCCTACCCCTTCTTTTAAACAATGTACCTAGTAGAAGATCTGGAAGGCATTCCTATGAGAATCAAATTATAGAAAGTATACATCTGTATAAATTAAGAAACAAATTTGAAAAGTTAGACTTGTTCTTCTTTTAATTTTGCTTACAAGGATAAAACTGGATTAAGCCTTTTCTGATAAACATACACAAATCCTGTAATTTTTTTTCCAGTCATTGCAGCCTTATCTCCATTAAATTCCAGATTTTCGAATCAGTTCATTTGGGGGTTTCTCCCTCTGGTTTATCTCCATAGTAACATCTGCGTTTTAAAGCTCTAGATGTCAAGCTGATGCACATCTGGTCAGAGCCAAGTGTCCTCTTTTTCCACCCAATACTCTCTGACCTGCCAGTTCTCTAGTCATTGGTTTTCATCCTCTGTCATTTACTGAAATATCTCAGACTACGCTTCCTCTGAAAATGCATGCTCTTAGATTTGTTGGTAGACTGAGGATATCCAAGGATTTACATTTAGTATTCTTGCTGTGTATGTAGATATTACAACATTCTGGCTCTGTTTGCAGTAATTTTAGTAGATTCTCACACAGTAGTTCACACATATAGAAGAAAACAATTTTTCTTGACAAAATTATTTAGTTCTTTCCTCACAGAGCCAAGACTCTGGCATCCTGACCAGAGGAACCAGCCACTTCTTTGTGACTGCTCTGGGACTATCTCCCTTGAATTAGCTATTTTCTTAACTAATACATCTATAAAGTTTCTAAAACCACAAGATTTAGAGACTGCAAAGATACTCAGATTGGCCACTTATCCCAAAACGCAAGCATTCTTAATTCAAGTCTATTCAAAACGTTTTATCACCAGGGAGTGAGGAGAAAGCATGTTATTTGATATGAAAGACTTACAATAAAGTTCTTTATATACCATTGTATGGTCAGGCCACTTGAGATGGCTGTTATCTTGCTCTCTGTACGTCCCCTGCTTCACCAGGCCTGCTTCACCTACACCCTATTCATAAGAGTGCCCTTCCTACATACTTGCCTCAGGCCCACATATAATGATTGTTCTTATTAAAGTAGTGGTGAGGGGCATGACCCTCTACTTGATTCCCTGGTAACTGATGAGCCAACATGACATAATTCTCTCATAATTGGTAACATCCCACTGACCTCAGGAGTGAACACGACTGCCATGTTCTGGCCACCACACAGGGTGGGGAGTCACTCTAGGACCGTGCTTCAGATGTGCAAGCTCCCCATTCTATTAAACCATTGATGTCTCTGTTGCTGACTCTGGGATCCTTCTTCAGTCTTGAAACTGGGCAAGTATGGACCTTACAGGTCTGTGTGGTGCAGACCAACAACCGTAATACATACCTGATATCATCTTAATGCCATCATTATCAGATGGTTAATAAGAGAGATGTACTTTCTTCTTCTCTGGTTGATTGCTGAATGTTCCCTTCAGTTTTTTCCCCATTTTATCATGAATTGTTTTGTTTTAGACCACTAAGAGTTACTATTGAAGCACATTTGATTTTTCCTTCTTGTTTCCTTGTCTCACTCCTCTCTGTTATCCCTATTCACTCTAAAATGTTGTTAGGGCGGTGTCTTTATTCCACTCCACCTGCCCCTTGCACAATCACTTGTATTCAAAGAATCAGGTAAGAGTGGAAACCTGTCCCCAAGCCCAAGGAAACCACTAACCTGCTATTTGTCTCTGTATCTGACTCTTTCATATGAATGAAATCATACAATATGTGGTCTTGATATGATTTCAATTTTCTTAAATTTACTGAGGTTTGATTTGTGACCCACGATGTGGTCTATCCTGGAGAATATTCCATGTGCACCTGAGAAGAAGATGTATTCTTCTGCATTTGAATGGAATGTCCTGAAGATATCATTGAGATCCTTCTTGTCTAATGTATCATTTAAGACTTGTGCTTCATTATTAATTGTCTGTTTTGATGATCTGTCCATTGGTGTGAGTGAGGTGTTAAGTCTCCTACTATTATTGTGTTACTGTCAATTTCCACTTTTATGTGTGTTGTCTTATGTATTGAAGTGCTCCTATGTTGGGTGCATAGATCTTTACAATTGTTATGTCTTCCTCTTGGATTGATCCCTTGATCATTATGTAGTGGCCACTCTTATCTTTTGTAATATTCTGTATTTTAAGGTCTATTTTGTCTGATATGAAATTCGCTACTCCAGCTTTCTTTTGCTTCCCATTTGCATGGAATATATTTCTCAATCCTCTCACTTTCAGTCTGTATGTGTCTTTAGGTCTGAAGTGGGTTTCTTGTAGACAGCATATATATGGGTCTTGTTTTTGTATCCATTCAGCCAGTCTGTGTCTTCTGGTTGGAGCATTTAATCCATTTACATTTAAAGTAATTATTGGTATATATATATTCCTATTATCATTTTCTTAATTGTGGTTTGTTTTTGTAGACCTTTTTCTTCTCTTATATTTCCTGACTATATAAGTCCCTTTAACATTTGTTGTAAAGCTGGTTTGGTGGTGCTGAATTCTCTTAATTTTGCTTGTCTGTAAAGTTTTTGATTTCTACATCAATTTTGAGTGAGATCCTTGCTGGGTAGACTCATCTTGGTTGTAGATTTTTTTCCTTTCATTACTTTAAATATATAGTGCCATTCCCTTCTGGCCTGCAGAATTTCTGCTGAAAGATCAGTGGTAAAGCAAATGGGGTTTCCCTTGTATGTTACTTGTTGCTTTTTCCATGCTTTTTTTTTATAATTTATTTTTTATTGAAGAATATTTGCTTTACAGAATTTTGTTGTTTTCTGTCAAACTTCAACATGAATCAGCCATAGGTATATATATATATACCCTCCCATTTGAATCTGCCTCCCATCTCCCACCCAATCCCACCCCTATAGATTGATACAGAGCCCAGTTTGAATTTCCTTAGCCATACAGCAAATTCCCATTGGCTATCTATTTTACCTATGGTAATGTAAGTTTCCATGTTACTCTTTCCATACACCTCACCCTCTCCTTCCCTCTCCTCATGTCCATAAGTCTATTCTCTATGTCTGTTTCTCCATTGTTGTCCTGTAAATAAATTCTTCAGTACCATTTTTCTAGATTCTGTATATATGCATTAGAATATGATATTTATCTTTCTCTTTCTGACTCACTTCACTCTGTATAACAGGTTGTAGGTTCATCCAGCTCATCGGGAACTGACTCTATTGCATCCCTTTTTATGGCTGAGTAATATTCAATTGTGTATATGCACCACTACTTCTTTATCCGTTCATCTGTCAATGGACATCTAGGTTGCTTCCATGTTCTGGCTATTATAAATAGTGCTCCAATGAACAATGGTATACATGTGTCTTTTTCAATTCTGGTTTCCTCAGGGTATATGCCTAGGAGTGGGATTGCTGGGTCATATGGTGGTTTTATTCCTAGTTTTTTAAGGAACCTCCATACCATCTTCCATAGTGGCTGTATCAATTTACATTCTAACCAACAGTGCAAGAGCATTCCCTTTTCTCCACACTCTCTCCAGCATTTATTGTTTGTAGACTTTTTGATAATGGTCATTCTGATTGGTATGAGGTGATATCTGATTGTAATTTTGATCTGCATTTCCCTAATAATGAGCATTTTTTTCATACTGTTCATGGGGTTCTCAAGGCAAGAATACTGAAGTGGTTTGCCGTTCCCTTCTCCAGAGACATGGAACAACAGACTGGTTCCAAATAGGAAAAGGACTACATCAAGGCTGTATATTGTCACCCTGCTTATTTAACGTATATGCAGAGTACATCATGAGAAATGCTGGGCTGGAGGAAGCACAAGCTGGAATCAAGATTGCCAGGAGAAATATCAATAACCTCAGATATGCAGATGACACCACCCTTATGGCAGAAAGTGAAGAACTAAAGAGCCTCTTGATGAAAGTGAAAGAGGAGAGTGAAAAAGTTGGCTTAAAGTTCAACATTCAGAAAACTAAGAACATGGCATCGGTCCCATCACTTCATGGCAAATAGATGGAGAAACTGGAAACAGTGGCTGACTTTATTTTGGGGGGCTTCAAAATCACTGCAGACGGTGATTGCAGCCATGAATTTAAAAGATGTTTACTCTTTGGAAGGAAAGTTATGACCAACCTAGACAGCATATTAAAAAGCAGAGACTACTTTGCCAACAAAGGTCCGTCTAGTCAAGACTATGGTTTTTCCAATAGTCATGTATGGATGTGAAAGTTGGACTATAAAGAAAACTGAGCACCAAAAAATTGATGCTTTTGAACTGTGGTGTTGGAGAAGACTCTTGAGAGTCCCTTGAACTCCAAGGAAATCCAACCAGTTCATCCTAAAGGAGAGCAGTCCTGGGTGTTCATTGGGAGGAGTGATGTTGAAGCTGAAACTCCAATACTTTGGCCACCTGATGCGAACAGCTGACTCATTGGAAAAGACCCTGATGCTGGGAGGGATTGGGGGCAGGAGGAGAGGGGACGACAGAGGATGAGATGGTTGTATGGCGTCACTGACTCAATGGGCATGAGTTTGGGTAGACTCCGGCAGTTGGTGATGGATAGGGAGGCCTGGCGTGCTGCGGTTCATAGGGTAACAAAGAGTCGGACATGACTGAGAGACTGAACTGAACTGAACTAAATAATGAGCAATGCTGAGCATCTTTTCATATGTTTGTAAGCCATCTGTATGTCTTCTTTGGAGAAATGTCTGTTTAAGTCTTTTTCCCACTTTTTGATTGGGTTGTTTGTTTTTCTGGCATTGAGTTGTATGAGCTGCTTGTATATTTTGGGAATTACCCTTTGTCAGTTGTTTCATTTGCTATTAGTTTCTCCCAATATGAGGGCTGTCTTTTCACCTTGCTTATAGTTTCTTTTGCTGTGGAAGAGCTTTTAAGTATAATCAGGTCCCACTTGTTTACTTTTGTTTTTATTTCCATTACTCTAGGAAGTGGATCATAGACGATCTTGCTTTGATTTATGTCATCGAGTGTTCTGCCTATGTTTTCCTCTAAGATTTCTATAGTTTCTGGTCTTACATTTAGGTCTTTAATTGATTTTGAGTTTATCTTTTTGTATGGTGTTAGGAAGTGTTCTAATTTCACTCTTTTATATATAGCTGTCCAGTTTTCCCAGCACCATTTATTGAAGAGGCTGTCTTTGCCCCATTGTATATTCTTGCCTCCTTTGTCAAAAATAAGTTACCCATAGTTGCATGGATTTATTTCTGGGCTTTCTATCTTGTTTCATTGGTCTATATTTCTGTTTTCATGCCAGTACCATACTGTCTTGATGACTGTAGCTTTGCAGTATAACCTGAAGTCGGGAAGGTTGATTCCTCCAGCTCCATTCTTCTTTTTCAAGACTGCTTTGGCTATCTGGGGTCTTTTGTGTTTCCATATGCATTGTGAAAATTTTTGTTCTAGTTCTGTGAAAAAATGCCATTGGTAATTTGATAGGAATCACATTTAATCTGTAGATTGCATTTGGCAGTATAGTTGTTTTCATAATATTGATTCTTCCTACCTAGGAACATGGACTATCTCTCCATCTGTTTATGTTATCTTTGATTTCTTTCATTAATGTCTTATAATTTTCTGTGTACAGTTCTTTTGTTGCCTTAGGTAAGTTTATTCCTAGATATTTAATTCTTTTTTCACCAACTCAATGGACATGAGTTTGAGTAAACTCTGGGAGTTGGTGATGATGGGAGGCCTGGGCTTGCTACAGTGCATAGGGTTGCAAAGAGTCAGACAGGACTGAGTGGCTGAATTGAACTGAACTGTTGCAGTGGTGAATGGGATTGATTCCTTAATTTCTCTTTCTGATTTTCATTGCTAGTATATAGAAATGCAAGTGATTTCTGTGTATTGATCTTGTATCTTGCAACTTTAATTAGCTCTAGTAATTTTCTGATACTATCTTTAGGGTTTTCTATGTACAGTATCATGCCATCTGCAAACAGTGAGAGCTTTACTTCTTTTCCAGTCTGGATTCCTTTTATTTCTTTTTCTTCTCTGATTGCTATAGCTAGAACTTCCAGAACTATGTTCAATAGTAGTGGTGAAAGTGGACACCCTTGTCTTATTCCTGATCTTAGGGGGAATGCTTTCAGTTTTTCACCATTGAGAATAACAATTGCTCTAGGGTTATCATACATAGCCTTTACTATGTTGAGGTAAGTTCTTTCTATGACCATTTTTTTAAGTTTTAATCATAAATGGGGCTGAATTTTGTCAAAGGCTTTTTCTGCATCTATTGAGTTGATCATATGGTTTTTGTCTTTCAGTTTTTAATATAATGTATCACATTGATTGATTTGTGTAAATTGAAGAATCCTTACATTCTTGGAATAAACCCAACTCAATCATGGTCTTTGAGCTTTCTGATGTGTTGCTGAATTCTGTTTGCTAAAATTTTGTTGAGGATTTTTACATCTATGTTCATCAGTGATATCAGCCTGTAGTTTTTTTTGTGTGTGTGTTGTCTTTTTCTGGTTTTGGTATCAGGGTGATAGTGGCCTCATAGAACGAGTTTGGACATGTTCCTTCTTCTGCAATTTTTTGAAAGAGTTTTAGAACAATAGACATTAGCTCTTCTCTAAATGTTTGATAGAACTCTCCTACAAAGCCATCTGGTCCTCAGCTTTTGTTTTGGGGGATATTTTTAATCACAGCTTCAATTTCAGTGCTTGTAGTTGGGTTGTTCATAATTTCTACTTCTTCCTGGTTCAGAAAGATTGAACTTTTCTAAGAATCTGACCATTTCTTCCAGGTTATCCACTTTATTGCTATATAGTTGTTCATAATAGTCTCTTATAATCCTTTTTATTTCTGTATTGTCTGTTGTAACCGCTCCTTTTTCATTTCTAATTTTGTTGATTTGATTCTTCTCTCTTTTTTTTCTTGATGAGTCTGGATAAAGGTTTATCAACTTTGTTTTCTTTTCAAAGAATCAGTTTTTAGTTTTATTAATCTTTATTATTGTTTCTTTCTTTTTTTTCATTTATTTCTGCTCAGATCTTTATTAATTTTGGGGTATTTTGTTCTTCTTTTTCCAGTTGTTTTAGGTATAAAGTTAGGTTGTTTATTCAATGTTTTTCTTGTTTATTGAAGTAGGATTGTATTGCTATAAACTTCCCTCTTAGAACTGCTTTTGCTGCATCCCATAGGTTTTGAGTTGTCATGTTTTCACTGTCATTTGTTTCTGGAAATTTTTTGATTTCCCTTTTGATTTCTTCAGTAATCTGTTGGTTATTTAGAAACGTGTTGTTTAATCTCCATGTGTTTGTGTCTCTTACAGTTTTTTTTTTTTTCCTATAATTGATACCTAATCTCATAGCATTGTGGTCAGAGAAGATGCTTGATATGATTTCAATTTTCTTAAATTTACTGAGGTTTGTTGCAACCCATGATGTGGTCTATCCTGGAGAATGTTCCATGTGCACTTGAGAATGGAATGGCCTGATGATATTAATAAGATCCACCTCATCTACTGTATCATTTAAGACTTGTGTTTCCTTATTAATTTTCTGTTTTGATGATTTGTCCTTTGGTGTGAGTGAGGTGTTAAAGTCTCCTACTATTATTGTGTTACTGTCAATGTCTCCTTTTATGTCTGTTAGTGTTTGTCTTATATATTGAGGTGCTTCTATGTTGGGTCCATAGATCTTTACAATTGTATGTCTTCCTCTTGGATTGATCCCTTGATCATTATGTAGTGGCCTTCCTTATCTCTTGTAATATTCTTTATTTTAAGGTCTATTTTGTCTGATATGAGGATTGCTACTCCAGCTTTCTTTTGCTTCCCATTTTCATGGAATATATTTTTCCATCTTCTCACTTTCAGTATATATGTGTCTTGAGGTCGAAGTGGGTTTCTTGTAGACAGCATATATATGGGTCTTGTTTTTTTATTCATTCAGCCAGTCTGTGTCTTCTGGTTGGAGCATTTAATCCATTTACATTTAAAGTAATTATTGATATATATGCTCCTATTGTCATTTTCTTAGTTGTTTGGTGTTGATTTTGTAGATATTTATTCTTCTCTTGTATTTCCTGACTATGTAAGTCCCTTTAACATTTGTTGTAAAGCAGGTTTGATGGTACTGAATTCTCTTAATTTTGCTTGTCTGAAAAGCTTTTCATTTCTCCATCAATTTTGAATGAGATCCTTGCTGGGTACTGTTATCTTGGTTGTAGATTTTTCCCTTTCAATGCTTTAAATATATCCTGCCATTCCTTTCTGGTCTGCAGACTTTCTGCTGAAAGATCAGCTGTTAAGTGTATGGGATTTTCCTTGTATGTTACTTGTTGCTTCTCCCTTCCTGCTTTTAATATTCTTTCTTTGCGTTTAGTCTTAGTTAGATTAGTATGTGTCTTGGCATGTCTCTCGTTGGGTTTAACCCATATGAGATTCTTTGCACCTCTTGGACTTGATTGACTATTTCCTTTTCCATGTTGGGGAAATTTTCAACTATAGTCTCTTCAAAACTTTTCTCTTACTCTTTCCTTTTCTCTTCTTTTTCTGGGACCACTGTGATTTGAATGTTGTTGCATTTGATATTTCCCCAGAGGTCTCTGAGACTATCCTCCATTCTTTTCATTCTTTTTACTTTATTCTGCTCTTCACAAGTTATTTCCACCATTTTATCTTCCAGCTCACTGATTCATTCTTCTGCTTCAGATATTCTGCTATCAATTCCTTCTAGTGTATTTTTAATTTCAGTAATTGTGTTGTTTGTCTCTGTGTGTTTGTTGTTTAATTCTTCTAGGTCTTTGTTAATTGATCCTGCATTTTCTCCATTTTGTTTTCAAGGTTTTTGATCATCTTTACTATCATTATTCTGAATTCTTTTTCAGGTAGTTTGCCTATTTCCTCTTCATTTATTTGGATTTCTGTGTTTATAGTTGTTCCTTCATTTGTGTAGTATTTCTCTGCCTTTTCATTATGTTTTTTTTTTTTTTTTTAACTTACTGTGTTTGAGGTCTCATTTTCCCAGGCTTCAAGTTTGAATTCTTACTTCCTTTTGGTTTCTGCCCTCTTAAGTTTGGTCCAGTGGCTTGTGTAAGTTTCTGATAGGGTGAGATTTGTGCTGAGTTTTTGTTTGTTTGTTTGTTTTTCCTCTGATGGGCAAGATTGAGTGGGGTGGTAATCCTGTCTGCTGATGACTGGGTTTGTATTTTTGTTTTGTTGTTTAGATGAGGCATCCTGCACAGGGTTCTACTGGTGGTTGGGTGATGCCATGCCTTGTATTCAAGTGGTTTCCTTTTTGTGAGTTCTCACTATTTAATACTCCTGAGGGTTGATTCTCTGGTAATCTAGGGTTTTGGAGTCAGTGCTCCCACTCCAAAGGCTTCGGGCTTGATCTCTGGTCAGGAACAAAGATTCCACAAGTGGTTTGTTATGGCATTAAGTGAGATTAAAACAAATATCCAAAAACAAGAAACCAAAGATGAACCCCAGACAAATGGCAGTTACAAAATCAGCAAATGATAATTAAAATTATGGAACATACACATATACATGTACCCCCATGAGCAAAGACAGGACAGTCCAACAAAAATAAAGTACAATAGATTAACCAGGTGAAAAAAGTAAATCAAAAATTATATTTGCCAGTTAAGAACAAAACTAACTAAAGCACAAACTGGAAAACAAAACTAAAGCAAGGTGCCAGGCGGGGAATAAAGCAATGAAAACAAAACTAACAAATATGTTGACAGGAAAGGAAAGAAAGAATAGATATGTAAAGTTAAATAGAGGTAAATGAAGAATATTTATATACATTAAAGATTAACCACAAGGGGGAAAAGAATAGTAGGAAAGGTAAACAAAAGAATAAATGTTGAAATAATATAATAGTTTTTTAGAAAATTAAAATTTTTAATTACAATAAGGAGAAAGAAAAAAAACAAAAAAAGAAAGAGAAAAGGGGAAAAAAGGAAAACTCTACAGAACTGCAAAAGTCCAACATAAAGGCAGAGGTTTATAGCAACAATAAAAAGTGTGACTGAATATACACATATACATATACACCCATAAGGAAAATTAAAACAGTCTAACAAAAATGAAGTACAATAGATTGACTTGGCAAACAAAGGAAACCAAAAATTATATCTATCAGAACAATACAAACTAAAGCACAAACTGGAAAACAAAATGAGAGCAAGGTGCCAATTGGGGAATAAAGCAATGAAAATAAAACTAACAAATATGTTGAGAGGAAAGGAAAGAAAGAAAAGAAAGAAAGAATAGATATGCAAAGTTAAATAGAGGTAGATGAAGAAGATTCATATACATTAAAGGTTAACTGCAAAGGGAAAAGAACAGTAGAAAAAGCAAACAAAGTAATAAATGTAGAAATAATATAATAGGTTTTAAAAAATTAACAATTAAAATTATAAAACAGAGGAAAGACAAAAAATATGGAAGAAGGATGAAAAAAGGAAAACTCCACAGAACTGCAAAATCCCAGTATAGAGGCAGAGGTTTATAACAACAATAAAAAGTGTGACTGAATATACACATATACATATACACCTATAAGCAAAATCAAAACAGTCCAACAGAAATAAAGTACAATATATTGATCCAGCGAACAAAGGAAACCAAAAATTTTATCTATCAGAACAAAACTAACTAAAGCACAAGCTGGAAAACAAGACTAGAGCAAGGTGTCAACTGGGGAATAAAGCAATGAAAATAAAACTAACAAATACATTGAGAGGAAAGAAAAGAAAGAATAGATATGCAAAGTTAAATAGAGGTAGATAAAGAAAATTTATATACATTAAAGGTTAACTGCAAGGGGAAAAACAACAGTAGGAAAGGAAAACAAAGGAATAAATGTAGAAAAAATAATAATAGGTTTAAAAAAGCAAAATTAAAAAGAGAAAAGAAAACAAAAAAGGAAAAATCCACAGAACCGCAAAAGCCCAATGTAGACACAGAGGTTTATAACAGCAATAAAAAAAAAAAAAATGTGACTGAGGAGGAAAAAAAGCTCAAAAGTTTGATTAGATTTCATAGTGCCAATAAAATTGATGACTACAGCAGGGGGGATGGGGAAGGGAAAAAGAAAAGAAAAAAATCCAAAAGAATCTACAGAGCAAGTCAAAACATAAGAATAATAAATGTTTTTCTTGAGTCACTGCTCTCAGAGGCCTTTCCCTCGCTGGGAGTCACCGTCCACCTCACCTCCCTAGGATGCCCTCTAACACTGTGCTGATCTCTGGGCCTGCTGTGGGGGCAGCTCAGATTCTAACCTGGTCCTACTCCTGTGTGTTCTTGCCGCCAATGTCCACAGCTACCAGAACTAGTGCGTTTTCTTTTGTGGGAGCTCTCAGTGGCCTTTTTTATATTCCATAGACACAGAGTCTGCCCAGTTGATTACGTGGATTTAGTCTGCAGCTTGTACAGCTGGTGGGAATGTTTTGGGCCTTCTTCCTTAGTCACACTGCCCCTGGGTTTCAATTGTGGTTTTATTTCCACCTCTGCATGTGGGTCGCCCACTGGGGTTTGCTCCTGAGGCTGCCCTGGAGGACTTGGGTTTGCCCCCGTGAGGGCCAGGTGTGGAGGTGGAGCAGCTGTTTGGGTCGCAGGGGTTCTGGCAGCACCAGGTACTCAGGGGAGTCGGAGGCTAGGGCAGCAGGAAATATGGTGCTCTAAAAGGGTATGGCAACCAGTATTGGCCAATACGCTTCAGTATTCTTGCCTGGAGAACCCCCCTCCCTGACAGAGAAGCCTGGCAGGCCACAGTCTACAGAGTCGCAAAGAGTTGGACACTACTGAAGTGACCCTGCGCACATAGATGCAAAAATTATTTTGCCTGTGGCAGCTCTGCCCCAGTGAGAGTTGAGCAAGAAGGTGGCACAGCTGCTTGGCTTGCGGAGACTCTGGCGGTGCCAAGTGTGCAAGAACACGGACTGCCTCCGCCACGGGAGTTATGGCCCTATCAGAGTCTTTATTTGAGCCTCTTGTAGCTGGTGATCAGAAGGCCTCTTTGGCCAGTCTTTCTCTGGAGCTCTGCCTATTCAGGCACTTAGAGGGCTCCCTTGCCTTGGGTCCTACTCTATAGATCGGTACATCAGGCCCTTAAAGGGGCACTGGGTGGGGTCCTACTCTGTAGTTTAATGTGTCAGGCATTTGATGGGCCAGCCTCTCTATTGTTCAGCTGCCAGTGCTGGTGTGTGGGGAGAGAGAGGCTATGGTGATGGCCCCACCCCCTACATGTGATTCAGCAGCATTGCCTTGCTTCCATGGCTGCCTGGCTTTCTTCCACAGGGATTTCCCTTCACAGTCTCCTCCCTCACATCCCCCCAATCTGTCTCTTCGCAGTCAACAGCAACCCTCGGCCTGGGATCACGCCACACTCCCCAAACTCCAGCTCCCAGCAACTGGGCCTTCCAGGGGACCCTGTCTGGCATATGTATGGCTGCGCCAAGGACTGTTTGATTCTCATTCCATTTAGGCTGCCACAGATCAGCTGTTTCACTCTCAGCCTTTAATGTTTCTCTTCTGACTCAGACAATTGCCCAGGTGAGGGGCTCAGACCCCTGCTTCAGTTCCCCCACCTGTCGAGGGCAGGTCCAGTCCTACTAACACTCCTGTTTATCCCCCTAATTCCTTCGTCCTACCGAGTTTTTTGTGGTTCTATATATTCTTTTCCTCTGGTCAGGTATTCCTGTCCGCTCTCAGCTGGTGTTCTGCATGCACTTCTGTGTCTGGAGGTGTATTCCTGATGTATCCATGGAGAGAGATGCACTCCTCATCCATCTACTCCTCCGCCATCTTGTTCTCCCCTTGCTGCTTTTTATATTCTTTCTTTAGTGACTGATTTCTTTTACTTGGCATAATGCTTTTGAGTTTGTTCATGTGGTAACATGTATCAATATTATATTTCTCTTTATTTCCAGATAATATTCCATTGTATGGATATAACACATTTTGTTTATCCTTTCATCAGTTAATGGACAACTGGCTTATTATTAGCTTTTACCTTACTAAAATTGCTGAGACTATGGAAGTTATTGTTTTTATTTTCCATGCTGTCCATATGCCTTATGTCAATCTATGCTAGTGAGATAAGCATAGGATTTAATCAAAAGAGAGCTTCCAACTTGAATGTAATACACAACATGTAACCTAAAGGTTGCAAAATTAAAACAAATCAGACAAGTTGAGAATAAGGCTTTGTTACTGCTTTGTATTCATCAATATACAAAAGTTTAAGTGAGAATAATTTTACAGGCTATGCATTTAAATGCACATACATGATTCTGTCCCAAGACACCATTATTCTCATTATTGTAATTGTCTTTTAACTATTTTCCCTTCTACTATAATTATCCGCTAGCAAACTAGAGTATTCTCAACATAGCACCTAACACATCACCTCTTTGGCATAATCTCCAACAAGGCACCTCTCATTGGTCATAATGACCCACAAGAAACTCTCTGAAGCAGCTTCTATTTCCCTCTGTCTGTATTCTCCCCTACTGGCCCACTCATGCCCACCTGGCCGTGCCTTCCGAGCATAGGTAGCCATGTTCTGGCCACTTGCTCTTTGTATTTGAGAATGTCTTCCCCTAGATTTCTCTATGGCTCAGCCCCTTATGCCTTTCAGATTTTTGACCAAATGTCATATACTTACATATTTAAGTTTGCCATTTCTTACTAAGCCCTCACAATGTCTAACTACTTTCTTTGTTAAATTCAGTAGAACTTCTCAGCATTTTGACTATGCTACTCTTCTAGCACAGTCGTAGCACATTACCAAAAACTTGGCAGCTTGGAACAACAGTGAATCATTCTTTCTGGATTCCATAAATCCACAATCAAGGTGTTAGCAGAATTGGTTCCTGATGGAAGTTCTGAAGGCGATTCTGTCCCATACCTCTCTCTCCTGGCTTCTGGTAGCTGCCAGCAGCCTTTGGCATTCCTCAGTTTGGGGCTGTGTCACTCCAGTCTGCCTCCAACTTCACATGCCCTTCGTTCTGTGTCTCTGTGTCTCGCCTCTTCTTACAAAGTCACCTGGCATTGGATTTAGGACTTCTCTTCCAATCCACAATGATCTCATCTCAAGAACCTTAATTTAATTATTAACTCAGGTTCCTCTGTCCATGGAAGTCTCCAGGCAAGAAAACTGGAGTGGGTAGCCAATCCCTCCTTCAGGGGATCTACCCAACAAAAAGATCAAACCCAGATCTCCTGCATTGGAGGTAGATTCTTTAAGCCACAAACTTAATAATATCTGCAAAGACTCCTTTTACAAATAAGTTCAGTTTCATTGGCACCGGGGGTTAGGACTTCGAGATAGCTTTTGGGGGGACACATATCAATCCACTACATTGGGTTGTTTGTTTGTTCATTCTCAGCCCCCTCCCCTCCCCCGTTAGATTATCAAGTCCATGACAACAACAATTAAATTGGTCCAGCATTTGTGACTGAACCAATTTTGGCATAAATGGTATGGGTCAAATAAATCAAATAAGAAAATGTAGACAAGCTATAGAGGTTACCAGTAAAATTGTAGTCAAAAGTAGACAAACCAAGGACAGAGAATTTGAAAAAGGTGTCAGAATTTTGTACAGAAATACAGAAAAACAGTCCCTGAAGTTTGTTTGATAATTAGGGAGTGATCTTGAATGTCAAATGCCCAGTTGAAAGAGACATTAAAAGAGACTTCCTAGTGATGTGAATATTGGAATTCTGTCAGTACCTGTGAATATTTTTATATCACTTGCAAATATCTCCAAAATCTGAGGCAGGTTTTGCTACGCACTCTGCTATCTTAGTGGCTATGTCATCACCTTATCAGGAATGACAAGATAAAACAGATCAAAAAGTAATTAATTCCTGACACTGGGTTAGAACTCATTTACTTTGTTTCTTTGTAGTATTTTGTGGAATCTCTTGCCTGTTAGACACATTGAATTGCCAATCTACCTATACTGTGTGTATGGTATTGAAGAACTGTTGAGCCTATCGGTGGGTGTATTATCTCTGCATACTCTCTTTTAAAGTGGATAAAAGTTTTCATCCTTATTAGTTCAACTTGTTAATCAACCCATACTCTCTGTTGTGACAATTTGCAATATTTTTTTCCATTGACAATATCTAAGCAGCAAATTTAATTCAGCCTACCCTTAATTGACACATACAAATAACTTACAGTAAATAAACAATTGCACTTAGATATGAAAAATAAACAGATGGGGTATGTGTTTTATTCACTAATTATGAGAATAATTTATTCAGCATTGAGCAATAGTGAACATAACATAAAGTTGCATTTGCAGTTATGTGGCTGTTTCTCTAATAAAGAAGAAATCTACAAAATAATGCAAACACTTCGACCTTGAGCACAGTGGGAATGAGTTTATTCTGCACAAACATTTTCGGTATATGACCTTAAAATATTTTTTAATGATTACAGTTAAATTTTTGAGTATATATGTGATATATATATTGTATATAACACATAATCAACCGTGTACAACTTACCAAGTATAAAATTGTTCATATTTTGAAAATACTTCCAGCTCATATGTAAATTTCTAGCCCATAGTAATTTATTTAGGCAAATAAACTGCTTTCTTAGAAGCCTAAAAATAAATAAATGAATGCACATATGCTAAATAAAGCAATTCAGCAGAAGAAATGGCAAAAACAGGTTTTTCAGCGGTTATCAGTAGAACTGTTGACAGAGGCAGCCCTGGTTCTTACTTCTTGAGGGGCTCAGTTTTCCTGATCCAGAGCCTCCTCAGGGGAATCTTCTAGAGACTAGGGTTTACTCTCTCACCATCTACTCATCTGTTTCTGAGTTAAGACTCAGAGAGTGTCCAAGTGAAAGATTCTCAGGTTCAGAGATACTCTGAATGATTATGTTAGGTGAAGGGTCGACCCTTAGTTAAGTGATGGGAAAATACTGTAATTACTCCCATTGACAACGCTAACACTGTAAGGATACTGGCTTCTAGGGAGGAAGTAAACAGCAGTGACAAAAGCAAAAACCCTTGACTTAGTCACTTTGTCATATAGCAATTTGGAGTTTGAATTATATATAGTTTAGATAGTAATACAAACTATTTTCAAATATTTTACTGCATATTAAAATGTCACTTTCTTTTCCACAATGCATATTTTGCTTAATTTACACTCATTTTTGGAATCTATGAAATGAGATTTACCAGTCTCTGTTTTTATTCTGATAATGATGTTCTTTCTGCATTGAAATTGGTTGCTGAACCTGTGTGTTTTCTGATTTTTTGTAACTGGTGCTTGTTCTGAAGGAGAAAACAGAGATTACTTCAAGTATCACATATGTAGTGAAGAGAATCCGGGATGTTAAAGCAAGCTGGACTTGCAGTTGGGTCAGCAACTCTCTGGTTTCGTGGGTGGCTCAGCAGTAAAGAATCCTCCTGCAATGCAGGAGATGCAGGAGGCACAGGCTCAATCCCTGGGTCGGGAAGATCCCCTGGGGGAGGGGATGGCAATCCACTCCAGTATTCTTGCCTGGAAAATCCCATGGACAGAGGAGCCTGGCAGGCTACAGTCCATGAGATTACAAAGAGTTGGACACAACTGAGGTGACTAAGCACACACATGCACGCATCAACTCTCTCCGGGAATTGAAAGGTCCTCTCTCTGCTCATGTTTCCTGATCTCATCAGACAACTTCTACAACTAAAATATATAGCCAGGTGACGGTGATGGGAAACATTTTAGAAGAAGTTCCTTTAGTTAGAGGACTTTGAGAACTTGTTCTAATATCACTGCACAGAGTATGTAACCATCTCTAGAGGATGGATTTAGAGGTATCTTCAGAATAGAACCAGACCAAGGAGTTGCCATGGCCTGAGTTAAAGCTATTATTCTTGCAAAAAATGAGCAACAACCTGGCAAAGTACATTGTGATAATTCTCAGAAACCTACAGAATTGAAGAAATCTTAGGCACCTTTTACATAATAGGACCTCTGTAATTATATTTATGGGATTTCCAGCTGGCTCAGTGGTAAAGAATCCACCTGCCAATGCAGGAGATGGGCAGTTCAATCCCTAGATGGGGAAGATCCCCTGGAGAAGGAAATGGCATCCCACTCAGTATTCTTGCCTGAATAATTCCATGGACAGAGGAGCAGGGCAGGGAGGTGGCAAAAGAGTCAGACACAACTTGACCCCTACACAACAAACAACTATTGTATTTATATATTCATATGAAAAGTTGATTCATTAAAAGAGTTTTACAAAATCACTGATAATTGTATGTAGCGTTTCTTTAATGCAAACAACTTGGGACTGAAAACCATTTGGGCCATTTCATCTCTCCCTTATCAATCTAATTAGCGATCTGAGACCAACTGAAGGAAAGCCTTAGTGCTAAGCAGCTGCCTTGTGCAAGTGCGCGCTGAGAGTAAACAGGAAGAGCGACCCAGCTTCACAGGAAACCCCGTGCTGATCAGATTGCAAGTCTCCTTCTGGACACAGAGAAGTTTGGATACAATTTTTAAAAGGAAGATGTTTATCTGAAATAAACTCCAACTCATCCAAACTCATTTTTATTTTTATTCATAGTTAAATAGCCTAGATTTAGTTTAATTTTTAAAATAATAAAAACCATTATTTTCTATCAGTGATTTACGATTCTGGCAAATATTCTAATCTTAAGCATTCCAAATCCATTATTTATATAAAAAACGGTATTACTTCTTTTTTTATTCAGACCAAGGAAATAGATCTTGGTTTTAAGGAAACCCTGGCGTGGTTTGAAAGAATGATGAAATAAATAATAAACATCTGTGAGAAAAAATAAAAACAAAAATAAAAAACGAGCTGAAAAGTGTTCCAATCCCTAAACTCAAGTTCATTTCACTCACTGTTAACTCAGAACTGATATGGGAAAAAAAAAAAAAATCATCTGTTTTACTTACTTCATTGAACAAATACAGGATCTGGGGCAGGAAGACCCAGTCCATGTCTTGACTCTCCCCTTCCTATGTGTTTTGACTAAATTACATCCCTGGGGAAAAACAGAAAAGATATCACTGTGCCACAAAGAGAAAGAGTCATGGTAATGTCTATAAGTGTTTTAGAAACTGGAGTGCACACACTGATACATTATTATTGTTGTTGCTACTCTTTTTTATCCTGGCAAAATTGCAAAGTAAACTCAGAACTGGCCATCTCTCATGAATCATGTTAGATTTTATAAAAAAGGAATATGAGGTGGTGGGATGCTGCAGTCTTTACATTGATCCTCTGATGGAATTTAGAATGAGATTATTAGACAGATTTCCTAAAGGAAATCAACCTTGAATATTCATTAGAAGGACTGATGCTGAAGCTGAAGCTATTGTTTGGCCACCTGATGTGAAAAGCCAGCTCTTGGGAAAGACCCTGATGCTAGGGAAGATTAAGGGCAGAAGGACAAACGGATGACAGAGGATGAAATGGTTGAATGGCATCACTGACTCAGTGGACATGAGTTTGAGCAAACTCTGGGAGATAGTGAAAGACAGGGAAGCCTGGCAAGCTGCAGTTCATGAGGTCACAAAAAGTCTAATATGACTTCTTAGTGACTGAACAACACTATTAGGTAAACCGGGTGAGGATAGAAAAAATATATAAATAATGATAATCAAGAGTAACTTGCACAAATTAATTACTAGTGAGACAGGAAAATCCATGTGCTTTCTCCAATGGAAGAAAGATGGAGCATCACAGATGTTGAATCATTTATTTTGCCAGGTTTTTAAACACAGATTTTAGAACTATCTTGAAGGTAAAGTGGGCAAGGTGTTACACAATTGTTGTTGCTATTTAGTCATTAAGTCATATCTAAGTCTTCTGCAACCCCAGAGTGTAGCCCTCCAGGCTCCTCTGTGCATGGGGTTTCCCTAGCAATAGTACTAGAGTGGGTTACCATTTCCTTCTGCAGAGTATCTTCCCAACCCAGGGATCAAATTCATGTCTCCTCCATTGATAGGTGGATTCTTTACCACTGAGCCACCAGGGAAGCAAAATTAGTTGCCATTATATGTATGGAAATATACCACACAACACTGTTGCTGGTGATGAAGGCAGAAAGAGAGCAAGTCTCCGCTGACATGCCTGAGTGTCTGCAGTTGTTCAGGTCCTGCTTGAAATGTTTATCCTTCAAAGAATCATACAAGAAAGTTGTATCAATAAACTTCAAATAATTGAATGGGGAGTGAGAGATCCAATGAGATGATTATACTTCAACAATCAAAATCATTAAGCTCAAGAGAAAGAATAAAACTACTCATAAACCTAAAAAGACTAAACATGGAGCTTTGTCTTAATATATAAATAGCAATGTTTATAGCTGCAAGTGAGCAGATAAGTCAAATTTCTTAAATGAATGAATACATAAATCCATGAATGGGGAAGTGGAAGGATGGAGAAAATTCACATTGGAAAGAAGAATTTACTTAACAGTAATTTACATTTAAAAATAAAGCTCCTGAGAATTCTGATCTAAACAAATCCCTGTGAGTCTATGCACGAAGCAGGAGATGGAAAACCTGAGTCAGGCCTCCTCACAGGAAAAAGAGATTTGCAAAGGGGAATCCACAGTCTGGAGAAGTGGGAGGAGGGGTGTCGTGGCCTCCAAGGCAAAGAGAACATATTTAAGTTAAAGACCAGCCTGATCCAGAAGAGCCCTGATCAACATTTTCCCTTCACACTAGATGTACACAAAGAAGATGGGCCCCAAGGAAGAAAGGAAAAAATGAAAGAAGATGCCTTAAGGGCTACTTTAAATTATAAAAACACGGACAGACTCAGATGAAAATCATGTTCCTTCCCACATACACCAATTCTCCTTACTGCTTAAAAATTCTTTACGTATATGACTTCATGGCCAACATCAGGGAAGCCCAAACAAGTATTCTGGAAAGCAGTTCAAAGAAGATGGATGACTGGGGTCTAAATAGCTTTCGAGCTCTACATCCTGCCTCTGGAGTAAACAGCCGTATTGCAGTGATTCTCCAATGTTGTAGCCAGCCCAGGGCAGCAGCATCACCTGGGTCCTGGCTAAGAATGTGGACTTTCAGGTCCCACACAGACTAGTGAATCAGAACCTCTGAGGCAATCCCAGTGGTCTGTTTCATCAAGCCTTGCAGGTCACTCTGATGTGTCAGGGGTGCAAACATCAGAACAGAAAAGGTTAGACATGCAACCGATTAAGATGAAAATGAATAACAGATACATCAGTGTACCTGTCAAGGAAGAATAGGGTCTTCTTCAGATGATTTAAACTTCACAAAGCATACAGTTTGCTTGACATCCAAGGTGGCTGAGTCACCTGCAAAGGTCCCACAGCCCATTCGGAGTTTAAACTATTATGACTTTAAAAACACATCCAGAATGACTACTGAGAATAAAAATAAAAAGTACAACAATAAATATTAAGTCAGAAGCTCTTCAAAATGCTAGGAATTAGTGAAGAACCTAAAGAGGGATTTCTCTGGCAAAGCAACACAGTTTTCTTGTTCTCTCTTCGGCAGTATTAAATCATGCTTATTTAATTTAGTAAGTTCATACAAAAAGGCTAAACTTTAGTGACCTCTGAGAAGCAGTATTTTGCTGTTGGTCTGCTAAGAGCCCAGCTGAAGCCCATCTTTTTCCTTCTCTGTTGATGTTTTTATCAGGCAAGAGGTCACCATGGTAATTATAGAAGAGAAAAATATAAACAAGTAAATATTTATTGTATTTCAGGTTTTATCTTTTGTGGCCGCTATCCTAATAGGATGCAAATATCCTTCACTCTGATAAGACCAGCCTGCTTCCCTGTTCCTCTGTCCAATGCTTTGCTTGGTTTTCATGTTTGGATAATAAAGTTTATGCGAATGAAAGATGTGTGTGCTGTTCGGGCAGAGCTTTTGAGTTCCCAGCAATTAAATCAATGCCAAATAAACTTTGTAAGGAAGATACAGAACTTTTTCTAAAATTTAACCTTTGCTTCACTAATCAGAAAATATGATTTTAAGCATTCAAACAAAGTTCTAAAATCCAAGTTGTGAAAAGATATTCCGATGTGTGATAAGCTCATAAGGAAATATAAATGTCATTTTCATGTAAATTTACAAGCCAGTCAGTGACTCAGAGTGCAGTTTTACAAAACCTGCTGAGAAAAGGCAGAACATTCCTCAAAAGGCTGGATTGTACCTGCTTGAAGACACGTACACATCTTTAAAGAGAATGTGTTGGCCAAGAGTCTGATGATAGCCTTTCGAAAGAAAGAAAAAGAAAAACATGTCAGTTGCAGCTGCAGACACAAATAAAGACTGTAGACTGAAGGCCTGTGACTGTTCCTTTGAAAGTGTGAGCTACAGCACACTAGACATGCTTCTTAAGTTACCCACTTAAATTGCATTCTAATTCTTTATTTCATCAAATCTTGCTTTCGGAGCTTTTCCAGATATGGAAAGGAAAGCCCACATCAAATAATTGTGCCTTCTAATCTCCAGGAGAGGTTTTATTGATTTTTGTGAAATCCCAGCACTGACAAGCCTGTTCATTTCATTGATTCATCCAAGCATTTCCTAGGCAGTGGGAACGGGAAGGCTTCCTGGGTTTCTCAAGTGCTGAGCTGGCTGGTAGAGGATGACGGCATTGTTAACGTGGGAATGATTATAACTTAATGAAAAGTGACCTGGAAGGTGGACACAGCCCAGGACAAGACCTGCTGGGTTAGGGATCTCCAACTGTACTTCAGAGAAGATAATACTTGAGCTAATTCTTAAATGGCAAGTTCAGTTTGTCCAGAGTTTTGATTTGTTTTTGTTTCTCTGTTTTGCTGGGAAGGGGCAGGTAGGAGAAGTGTGGGAAGCAGAGACAGTCAAAGAGGAGCAGATGCCCAAGACAGAGTGCTTGGTGGGTGTGCAATGGGAGAGGATCGTGCAGAGCTCTGAAGCCCAGGCTCCAGCAGCCAGGCCCAGGGGGCTAGAGAAGCTGGGTTGTAGTAGGTACTGGGCTTTATTCCCAGGCAGAGGGACAAAGTGGTGGTCAGTGGAGGCCTATGGAGTCATTCACCTGGTGCTGGCAGGTAGAGACTACCATCAGAAATAACACGGAGACTTCCTCGTGGTCCAGTCGTCAGGGCTTCACCTTCCAATGCAGGGAGTGTGTGTTCAATCCTTTGTCGGGGTGCTGAGATCCCACATGCCTCGGGGCCAAAGAGCCAAAACATAAAACAGAAGCAGTATTGTAACAAATTCAATAAAGACTTTTAAAATGGTCAACATAAAAAAAAAAGTCTTTTTTCAAAAAAGAAATAGCCACATGTGCATTTTCAAACTTTTCTAATAGCCACACTTATAAAATAGTGAAAAGAAGAAGATAAAATAGATGCAATAATAGATTTGACCTAACACAATACATCAAAAATATTGTCATTTCCCCATGTAATCAATTCAAAAATTAATTAATATCATATTTTATATATTTATTTTGTACAAAGGGTTTGAAACCTGGTGTGTATTTTATACAAACAGCACATCTCAGTTTGGATACCAAACTCTCATCTAATATACTCAACTTGCTTTAGAGTTTGTAAAATTTACAGTTGAAAAGTAGAATCACCTACTCAAGTGTTGCCAGGATCCTTCAACGTTTTCTGGTAACTGCATGAAGTATCAGCTTTTTAAATGTAAAAAAATAATAATATTAAATATCATTCAAACTGGAGTTACTTATGGCACCAGCCACACTTCCAGAGCTCAGTGGTCACCAGCTATGACCAGAGGTTATTGCAGGGGACCGAGCAGGGTTAGAGCAAGAACATTTGGAAGAAAAGATCCATTTAGGTGATTACAGAAATAGTGACAAGGGTTTCAACTAGGGAAATTGTAGAAGTTGAAGAATCGACATGAGAGGGATCCTTAGAAGGCAAAATCAACCGCCTTTGGTGAAAGAGAAAGGGAGTGTCAGGGAGGGTGGCTGGATATTAGCATAGTGAGAACACAAAACAGGGCGCACTCTGAGCGAAGGCTGTTTGTACAAGAGAAACCAAGAGCAAAGAGAGAAGACGGGCTTCATGCTGGATAGAAAGAGTACATGGAACTTGAAGTGGGATGTCCATGCCCTGTAGGACCAGTTCTCTGGAGAGGTTTGGGGGGGAACTTTGAGAGCTTTCAGCAGGTTGTACTTGAAAGGGATCAGGCTGCATGGGGCCTTTGCTAAAGAAAACCTGCCATCTGAGGAGCAGAGCTGCTCTAGTCAAGGGAGGAAATCAGAGTTTCGAACCTGAAAATCAGGAGCAGACTCTGACGCAGTGTAATCTGACCTCAGTCCTACCAACTGCTAGGTAACCAGCCAGAGCCATAGGGCAACTTCCTGAGGCATAGCCTTGTTCCATATTTGTCTTCCATATTTACAAGGCATGTTAGAAAAATTAAGCAACATGCTTTCTGTGCCTGTCCCTAATGCAGTAGTTAATGTGCCTTATATACGTTAGAAACAAATGAAACAGATACTAATGGCTGATCTCACTGAAGAAAGCTCTAGAAAACAGATGTGGAATTATTTTTGTAAATGTAAAAGCATCACTGATGCTTTTTTTTTTTTGAGGGGAGATCATAGCAATAGAGAAATTCAGTTTTAAGTTTGGATTTTAAAAGATCATAAATACTGAATGTGAACTAATACTTTATTAAAAGAATTTGTGTCCATTTTACTTCAATAAAATGGTAAAAATAAAAACATAAGCATGTTGAACAATACAATGGAAAGATTTCTCTCTACATTTATATATGCAAATAAAATTCTCTCATCTTCATTGTCCCGTTTTTCATAAGAAATCAGGAGGAATTATCCATAAACACTCCACTAAAGCTCTGATTAGAAACAGATGACAAGTAGAACAGAGGGAGAACGCCCAGGAACTAATATCCCACTGGAAGGCACCATGAACCAAATCAAGCAAAACAAAATATAATCTAAGTAGAAGGAAGGAAATGTTCCCTTAGGTCCAAAAACCAAACTGTACAAGAGTAAGGACTCAGAAGAGCTTAGAGGTTCACAGGAAAAGACCTTGGGCCTTTAATTGAATGTAAGCTCAGAACAAGTCAAGGATAATTAGTAGCCAGCTGTGCTGGCTCAAAGCCTGGAGGGCAGCAGGAATGTCTGTGAGCTTCTTTTGTGCTTAGCGACAAGGCCACATTGCCTCAGGACAGGTAATACCAGTGTTCTCAAATGTCCAAGAGCTCTTGTGTAAAAGGTGGGGTCTTTCTGCACAAGAGGGCGTCCCCATGTGGCAGAGAAGTAAGTTATGAAACAAACATCATCAAGGACTTCCACTTCCAGGAAAGTGGGGTGCATACTTTCCACTAAATACAACTAACTCTAGATGTTACATATAAAACAAAGAAACCCTGGCAGGTGGCAGGAAGGCAGTCTAGCTAGGGACCTCAGGACTCATAAAGTATTGGAGGTGATGCTCTTGGCTCTTTTTCCTTCATATATTCCATATTGGAGCTACAGAAGCAGGTAGCCTAAAATACCAATGGGCACAGACAAAATAAACTAAAATGCTAGGATAAGCTGGCTTTCTTTGGCCTCAGGACCAAGAAAGGGGCAGACTAGTAGGACAGAAGACTTCGAGACAACAATTACTCCACTCTAGCCAATAGTCAAATAAATAAACAATTCAGCCCACACCAAGCCTGGACAGCAGCCTGAACCTCTACCCACACAAGTTGAGGTGTCACAGAATGCAGAGGATGAACCAGGGACCTACATCTCTATCTTGCCTTTATCCCAGCATCCCTAGTGTTTAGTGGAGACAACACAGAAAGGTGAGATTTAAAACACTTGCAGGTACCACCACCCCAGTTCCACCGGGATAAAGTCAAAGAAGGCCTCTAGGAAAATTAAGAGTTTCACCACTGCCCAGGAGGAGATTGCCTCCCCACCCCTGGAGCCAATGGAGGGTACAAGTAGCACTACCCCTCATGGAGAAGGTGGAATTAGCAGAGGACTGAGGGATATTGAGAACCCCTCCCCCAAACAGCAAAGCTAGGATTCCCATCCCCACCTGGGTTGGAACCTTGTCTTCAGTTCCACCTGGCAGGGAGACAGTGGCCCATTTTTCCAGCTGGAGAAGTTTCAGATGAAGCCACTGAAAGAGACACAATTAAAGAACACCCAGGGTTTTGTAATACCAAATCAGAAATGTCTAGAAGTCAATAGAAAGTCACTGGTCACAACAAGAATCAGAAATATATCAGCTTGAATGAGAAAATAATTAATAGATGCTGAAAATAAGATGATAGAGATGTTAGGATGATCTGACGAAGGTTTTTTTTTTTTTTTTTTTTTTTTAGCCCTCCCCAACTCTAATGAAGGTTTTAAAGTAGCCATCATAGCAATACTTCAAAAGACAATCATGAACAAGCATGAAACAAATGAAAAAATAGAAATTTTGCAAAAGGGGAAGATTTATAGTACTAAAGGCTGATGGAGTCTCAAATCAGTAATCTAAATTCCAAACCCAAGATGAAGGACCAGAGTAAACCCAGCAAGAGCAAAATAAGAGAGAGAATAAAGATAAGACTAAAAACCAATGAAACTAAAAATAGAAAACAATATGAAAAACCAATGAAACAAAAACAACAATAAAGTTGACAAATGTAGCAAGACTGACAGAGCAAAAAAGAGAATTCACATGACTAATATACCAATATTACTAAAAGAATCACTGCAGACATTGAAAAACAATAAAGAAATACTACAAACATCTCTACATACATAATTTTGACAATATAGATAAACAGAGCATTTCTTCAAAAAGAACAAAGAAACTCAACTCACTGAATGTGAAATAGATAATTCAGACACCCTGTCAAATTAAGAAAATCAAATTAATAATTTTCAAATTGCCAAAAGATAAATCTTCAGACCCAGATAGTTTCACTGCAGAATCCTATAAAACATTCAGTTCAGTTCAGTCACTCAGTTGTGTCCGACTCTTTCAGACCCCATGGACCACAGCCTGCCAAGCCTCCCTGTCCATCACTAACTCCCAGAGTCCACTCAAACTCATGTCCATTGAGTCGGTGATGCCATCCAACCATCTCATCCTTTGTCATCCCCTTCTCCTCCTGCCTTCAATCTTTCCCAGCATCAGGGTTTTTTCCAATGAGTCAGCTCTTCACATCAGGTGGCCAAGTATTGGAGTTTCAGCTTCAACATCAATCCTTCCAATGAACACTCAGGATTGATCTCCTTTAGGATGGACTGGTTGGACCTCCTTGCAGTCCAAGGGACTCTCAAGAGTCTTCTCCAACACCACAGTTCAAAAGCATCAATTCTTTGGTGCTCAGCTTTCTTTATAGTCCAACTCTCAAATCCATACATGACCACTGGAAAAACCATAGCTTTAACTAGACTGGAACTTTGTTGACAAAGTAATGTCTCTGCTTTTTAATATGCTGTCTAGGTTGGTCATAAATGTCCCTCCAAGGTGTATGCATCTTTTAATTTCATGACTGCACTCACCATCTGCAGTGATTTTGGAGCCCCCAAAAATAAAGTCTGCCACTGTTTCCCCATCAATTTGCCATGAAGTGATGGGAAAGGATGCCATGATCTTAGTTTTCTGAATGCTGAGCTTTAAGCCAACTTTTTCACTCTCCTCTTTCACTTTCATCAACAGGCTCTTTAGTTCTTCACTTTCTTCCATAATAGTGGTGTCATCTGCATAGCTGAGGTTATTGATATTTCTCCTGGCAATCTTGATTCCAGCTTGTGCTTCATCCAGCCCAGCATTTCTCATGAGGTACTCTACATATAACTTAAATAGGCAGGGTGACAATATACAGCCTTGATGTACTCCTTTCCCAATTTGGAACCAGTCTGTTGTTCCATATCCAGTTCTAACTGTTGCTTTCTGACCTGCATATAGGTTTCTAAAGAGGCAAGTCAGGTGGTCTGGTATTCCCATCTCTTTCAGAATTTTCCACAGTTTATTGTGATCCACACAGTCAAAGGCTTTGGCATAGTCAATAAAGCAGAAATAGGTGTTTTTCTGGAATTCTCTTGCTTTTTCAATGATCCAGCAGATGTTGGCAATTTGATCTCTGGTTCCTCTGCCTTTTCTAAAACCAGCTTGAACATTTGGAAGTTCACGGTTCACGTATTGCTGAAGTCTGGCTTGGAGAATTTTGAGTATTACTTTGCTGGCTTATAAGACGAGTGCAACTGTGTGGTAGTTTGAGCATTCTTTGGCATTGCCTTTCTTAGGGATTGGAATGAAAACTGACCTTTCCCAGTCCTGTGACCACTGCTGAGTTTTCCAAATTTGCTGGCATATAGAGTGCAGCACTTTCACAGCATCATCTTTCAGGATTTGAAATAGCTCAACTGGAATTCCATCATCTCCACTAGCTTTGTTTGTAGTGAAGCTTCCCAAGGCCCACTTGACTTCTCATTCCAGGATGTCTGGCTCTAGGTGAGTGATCACACCACAGTGATTATCTGGGTCATGAAGATCTTTTTTGTACAGTTCTTTTGTGTATTCTTGCCACCTCTTCTTAATATCCTCTGCTTCTGTTAGATTCATACCATTTCTGTCCTTTATTGTGCCCATTTTTGCATGAAATGTTCCCTTGGGGTCTCTAGTTATCTTGAAGAGATCTCTAGTCTTTCCCATTCTATTATTTTCCTCTATTTCTTTGCACTGATCACTGAGGAAGGCTTTCTTATCTCTCCTTACTATCCTTTAGAACATTAAGAAATAATAAATATCACTTGCACACAATATCTTCCTAACATTATAATAAGAGGGAGCATTTCCCAACATATTTTTATGAATCAGCATGCCCCTGATACTAAACTTAGGCAAAGATAGTACAAAAATTGAAAACTACAGACTCATATCACTCATATATTAGATGTAAACGTTCATAATAAGGAGTACATAGTAGAATCTAGCAATATATACGAAGAATTATATAGAGTGACTATGGATGAGAAGTTAAAGTTTGGGTAGCAGTGTGACTGACCACAGTAAAACTAAAATAGTATTGCATGATAAAATCAATTAATGCAGAAAAAATTCATTTGTCAAAATTCAATATTCATTTATGAAAAAACTCTCAGAAAAATAAAAATAAAGAGAATTTCCTCAGCTTATCAAGAACATATGTAGAAAATCTACAGCTAACACCAGACTTAATGGTGATTGATTTTCCTGATAAGAACAAGGAAAGGATGTCTGCTCTCATTATTCTTATTCAGTGTATTACTGGAAGTTTTGGAAAGGAAAGAAATTAAATACATAGATTGGAAAAAAGAAATAAAGCTATCCTTATTTGCAAATGCCTTTATTGTCTCTGCAGAAAACCCCTAAGGAATCTAAAAACAAAAACAAATGCTTAAACTAATACATGAGTTCAGAAAATCTACAAGATACAGATTAACACAAAAGAAGAAATTGTATTTATGTAAACTAGCAATGGGGCTTCCCTCGTAGCCTAGTTGGTAAAGAATCTGCCTGCAATGCAGGAGACCCAGATTCGATTCCTGGGTCGGGAAGATCCTGTGGAGAAGGAAATGGCAACCCACTCCAGTATTCTTGCCTGGAGAATCCCATGGACAGAGGAACCTGTCAGGCCATTGTCCATGGGTTAGCAAAGAGTGGGACACAACTTAGTGACTAAACCACGAAACTAGGAATGACCCTGTAAACATCAACATTTTACGTATAATACCATGAAAAATGATGAATAAATCAAGTATTCATGTGTCAGTCTAACAAAATTTGTCTCGGATTTGCATTCTGAAAACTTCAAAATGCTTATGAAAAAAAATTTTTTAATCTAAATAAGTGGAGAGCCATACCCTGTTCATACATCAGAAGACAGTAAAGATGATGATTCTTCCTCAACTGATAAGCAGATTTATTGCAAATCCAGTCAGACTTCAGCAAGGTTTTTGGTAGAGATAGACAAAATTGTTTCAAATGTATATGAAAAGGCAAGTGAACTAAAATCACTAAAACAATTTTGGAAAAGAATAAAGTACAAGAAATCCATGTATACAAATCAAGGCTTTTATGTAGCTATGGTAATCAAGGTTATG
Source organism: Cervus elaphus (assembly GCF_910594005.1). Lineage (NCBI taxonomy): Eukaryota > Metazoa > Chordata > Mammalia > Artiodactyla > Cervidae > Cervus > Cervus elaphus. The sequence continues at coordinate 82,872,475 of NC_057832.1, forward strand.
TGTTATTGTCAGATAAGCACACAGTTTGACAGAACAGCATAGAGAATCCAGAAGTAGACTTACAGAAGGATGCCCATGTGGTTTTTGTCATAGATGCAAAAGAAATTCAATAGACAAAGGACAGCCTTTCAAAAATGTTAGACTTGGACTCCAACAAATGAAGTAATTGGACACTCATATACCAAAAATAAATAAATAAACCTTGACCCAAATCTCATACTTCACACAAAAATTAATTCAATGTATTAAGTACAAAACATGATATTATAAAGCTTTTAGAGGAAAATCCCCAAGACCTCAGGCTAAGCAGAATTCTTCTACCAGACATCAAAAGTATGATCCATAAAAGGAAAAAAGTTGGACTATACAAAAGTTTAAAATTTTGCTCTCCTAAAACCCTGTTAAGAGGATGAGAAGAAAAACTACAGACTGAGAAAATATTGGGAAAGCATATATCCAGCAGAGGACACTCTCAAAACTCAACGGTAAGGCTCTGGTGATAAAAGGGGCAAAAGGTATGAAGAGACATTTCGCCAAAGAGGATGTATAAATGGTAAGTACGCACATTTAAAAAAAAGATGTGCAAGGCTAATTAATCCATGATTAGGCATCAATACATATGTATCAGAATGACTAAAATAAAAAAAGAGCTAACGCTGGCAGGGACAAGGAGAAAATAGATCACTCACACATCACTGGCAGAATATAAAATGGTGCAACCTTTCTGAAAAAAACTGGCAGTTTCTTTAAAACCAACACGGGAAACTAGCATATGATTCACCAAGTGTACTCCTGGCGTGTATCGCAGGGAAATAAAATCTTAGGTTCACACAAAAACCTGAGTGAATGTGCACAGTAGTTTAACCCATAAAACCAACAGCTGGAAACATTCCAGATATACCGTAGTGACTGAATTTTTCCACAAACCAAGGTACATCTATGCTGTAGAATAGCAGTCAGCAACAAAAAGGAATGGATGTGGATACACAGAACCACATGGTTGACTCTCTTGAGAGTTAAGCTGATTTTTTGAAAAGTATTAATTTTTTTGTGGCTGAGTATATGTGTATGTGTGTGTGTGTGTGTGTGTGTATGTGTGTGTGTATCACATCTTTTTCCATTCATCTGTTGATGGACCCTAAAGTTGCTTATATGTTTTGGCTATTGTAAATAGTGCTGCAATGAAGATTAGGGTGCATGTACCTTTTTGAATTAGAATTTTTGCCTTTTCCAGATATACAGCCAGGAGTGTGATTGCTGGATCAAAAGGTGATTTAAAGGAACTTATTTACAAAATATAAATAGACACACAGACATGGAAAACAAACAATGGTTACCGAAAGGGAAAGGGTAGGGGAGGGATAAATGAAGTATTTGGGATTAAGAGATATACACTACTACATATAAAACAGACAAACAACAATGACATATTGTACAGCCCAGAGAACTATACTCAATATCTTATAATAACATATAATGGAAAAGAATATATATATGTAATATATATGTATGTATGTGTGTGTATATATATATATGTGAATCACTTTGCTGTACATTTGAAATACTGTAAATCAACTATACTCCAATAAAAAATAACTGTTTTGAAAGTGCCAGTTTCAAAAGACTACATAGTCTAGTATTCTGTTTATATGGCATATTTCAAATGAAAAAATTAGAGAAATGGAACACATACTCCTGGTTTCCTGAGGTTAAGGAAGAGTTGGGGATGTGAGGGAAGTAGGTGAGGCTAATAAAATACATCATGAGAATTCTTTTGATGCTAGAATTCTTTGTATCCTGACTGTGCTAGTGTTAATATCCTGGCTGACATATTGTACCAAAGATCTGCAAGATGTTACTATTGGGGGAAACTGGAAAAAGTGCAGGAGTCTCTTTGTATTGTTTCTTATAACTTCATGTGAACCTATAATTATTTCAAAATAAAAGTTCTAATTTAGTTTTATAAAGTATAGAATTTTCTACCAGAATACAATCTATTTAGTAAGGTTACACATCAATTAGATCTCTAAAAATCAGTGGATTAAATCTTTAAATTTCTCATATGTGATGATTTTTTTTTTAAAGCACTGGAAGTACAAAATACTACTGCTGCCACAACCACCACCATTAGTAATCATCTCATCGTCATCATCACCGGTCATCAACCACCACCATCATCACCATCATCATATTCATCATCATCATATTAAAGGCAGTTGCTAATTAGTAAGTATCAAAAGGTCAGAGTTATCTGAAGTTGGGCTGGCATGTCTGATAAAAAGTAACTTTCCTTACATGGAGATATTTAGGCAGAGATTAGGAAATTGTCTTTCAGGAAGGTCTTCAAGGATAAATACATACATACATACATACATACATATATACACATACATATATATATGTAAATTATGAAGTAACACTCTCTACTTCTAAGATTGCACAATTATACAAAGACAATTAACTAAATGTTTGGTAAAGTGCAAAACAGGAAGACTGAAAAAACATGAACAGAACATTCTGTCTATTCAAGTACACACACCTCTGATGAGAGGGTCCTCTCACCAGCCTACTGGAAAAGCCTAAATGATAGGGGAAGATGTGAGCACTGAAGCAAGCAAGGAATTGTCACCGTCATGTAGTCAGTTAGTGGGAGAGGTTCCTGTTAGCCCCAGAACTGTCACAGTTGCATCTGTGCTCAAAGGTAAATGCACACAAACAATGAAGACAAGCAGTTGTTATCTTGTTGAGGAGCTTAGACAATAAGCAGATTGCAGTATCTCTTTTTGCATTTTCAGCAGTGGTCTGCAGCCTTCCTTCAGTATCAAATTAAATATTTCAAAATAATGCACAGGGATCTACTCCTTTCAATCTGTAAAAGCAGATTTTGCAAAAGTACTTAACAACACTAACCTCAAAATTATTCTGGATTTTTCTTCTTTTAAAAATGTACTTTGTCCTCTCTCTTCAAGTGCAAATTGGGCATAGTGACTTCTTTCCAAAGACCACCACACTGAAAAGGAGGAAAGAAAAGTTAACTTTACAGTGCCGTGAGATCAAGTTTACCATCAACAGGGACTGATCATGTTGAGAAATCATGCTGAAAGGGCATTTCACCTCTGCAGTCTTCACCTCCCAAATCTATAACCTCAGCCTAATCATTAGGAAAAAAAATCAGATAAATTCCAACTAAAGGATATTCTACAAAACTTCTGATCAGTCTTTCTCAACCCCATCAAGATCATCAAAAACAAAGAACGTCTGTTCCAGCCAAGAGGAGCTTAAAGAGATATAACAGGTACATATAAGGTGATGGAGATGAAAAAGGGAATTGGGAGAAAACTATAGAGATATGAATAAAGTAGACTTTAGTTCAGAATAATGGATCAAGTTATAATAATGGTAAAGAACTCACCTATCAATGCAGGAGACTTAAAAGGAGCAGATTTGATACTCTCTGGGTCAGGAAGATCCCCTGGAGGAGGGCGTGGCAACTCACTCCAGTATTCTTGCCTGGAGAATCCCACGGACAGAGGAGGCTGAAGGGCTACAGTCTGTAATGTCACAAAGAGTCGGACAGGAATGAAGCAACTGAGCACACACATGCACGTTGTCCTGTTTTTTGCATCAAATAGACCTTATTAATGTAAGCTGTAGAGAGCAGAGGGATGTGGGTACATGGGACCTCTCTGTACTATTTCTGAAATTTTCCTGTAAATCTAAAAGTATCCTAAAAATAAATTTCATTCAAAAATTTAATCCAGGCCCACAGATCAACAAGTTCCAATGGTCTCATAGAAAAAGCAGAATGTATGATTCCATGTTTCCTCATGTGCAAGACGTGAACAATATCTCCTACTTTGTCTAGTTTAAGTCCATAGGAAATATTCCAAGTAACGCAGCTTGTAGAGCACTTTGTAATAAAGCAGATGTCCATTGAAGGGTGGCTAAGGACCCCAAAGACCATTTAGTACATGCATCTTAATACTCTGGTCAAGTGTGCGTGCAAACTTCGGACTTCAGTGTGCCTCACATCCATTGGGTTTTATTCTTTTGTGCACTCCCAGCCTCAAGAATATCATCAAGAATGGAGAGCAGTAGAACTAGAAAGCATGTCTAGGCAGCACTATGCGCTAGCTGCCAGTTCTCTTCCACTGGAGGGGGAGGGGTTCTCCATTCTGGAAATCCTGAATACGTGCATCTCTCCAGGGGATTCTCCCCCAGGTGTCCTCAGGCAAGCAGGTCGGATTTTGGAAGAGTGACAGGAAGCACTATGCCACGTACAAACAGTTCCTCGTCTCACTAAGTGAACCCCCCTGGCCTCCTAGTTGCCCGGATCCTCCTCCCTTCTCCCACAGCCAGAGCCCTTGTTTGGTGAAGCCCATGTCAGCTCTGCTTTCTACAAGCCTAAAGCTGAGCACATCTCAACCGTCTACCGCCACCCACTCTGTCCCAAGCCTCCTCTGGGGACTTCTCCCTCCTGTGTTATTTCAGTGGCGTCTGTCCTTATCCTCCCACAGTCCTTGCTCCAGACAGGAGCCAGATGGTCCTCTGGGAACTTCAGCCAGAGCCTGAGCTTGCCCAGCTCAGAAACCCCCATACCTGGGCCGTCCTAGCCCCCATGGAGGTAAAGGCCCAACGGTCTTCCAGCACCTGCCTCTTGACTTCCCCACCCCGACAGTCAGCGCCCCTCGCCGGCCCCTCTACTGTGCCCAGCACGCAGGCACCCCTCCCAAAGGACCCATGTGCCGCCGAGCCCCACCTGGAGGGTTCTCTCCCATTCATCCATGGGGCTGGTTTAACTGACGGCCGTCATCGGTCACTCTGTTCTGCATCTGTACCCACACCCTCCCGCCCTGCTCCTCATCCACCTTTTCACATTTCAAGTGCCCTCATATCACCCCTCGATTTCATTTCCTATCTAGCACACCCTTCCCCCCACCTCCAGCATAAACTCCACAAAGGCTAGCATCCTTATCTCACTGCTACCTGCTCCAGCCCCACTGGATGCACAGAGAAAGCACACTTGGGAAGAAATAGCTCTTCATCCCTGTAGGAAAGACAGTGAGGCTCCTATTCTTCAAATCCGGGTCATCGCTGCACAGAGAATACCTTTTCAGTTATTGATGCTGAAATCATTGAATGGGATGCGGTGATGACCAGAGCGTGGGCTTCAAAGAAATATAAGCCACAGATGGAGACAGTGGACAGGATGTCAAAGGATCTAAAGACACTGAAAATGTGCTTTAGAAAACTTAACCTGCCAGGTAAATATTAGCTAATAGCATCTTGTGATTTTAAACTAGTTTATAGCCTGTGATTCTCTCAGTGGCTGCATATACTCTATTTTTTCCTGAAAGGCCTTAGCATTTAGACCTCCACACAGTTTTCTGCCTTTTAAACACATCTCACATTACACATACACATGGTAAAATAATTATTTAATTCAAAATGTCTGTCTTCATTGCATCTACTTTAACAATGAAAGTACACTTGGGGGTGTAATTGGTGTGAATGTAATCATAGAAGCTAAATTTGAGGAAAAGGCATTCTAAAGAAAGAAAACTGAAAACAGATTAACTTGAACCTAAGAATAATTATTGCACTATAGAAATTTTCAGGTCATTTTATCTTCATCTTTTAATATGCAATTTTTTTTTGCTTTTTTGAGATATGTTTTAAAGTTTTCTTTTTTGTGCATTAAAACATCATTTTCAGACCCCAATGAGAAATCTTTGCCGTTCCAATTTGTGTGAGAGAATCCAGGGGATCTATGAGGAAGAATTCTAGTTGTGTCATTTATTTGTAAAGTAGAACAAAGTTAGAATTTATTCAGTGAAATGTAGGAAATGAGAAAGGTGGAAAAGGTGTTTAAATTTTTTTTAAAAAATCTTTTTTTTTCCCGAAGAGGACAGCTGTAAAAGACAGCCCATATTAAAAAGAATGTATTTGAATCAGTTCTAATGAAGTGGATGAAACTGGAGTCTATTATACAGAGTGAAAACAGTAAAAAGAAAGTGAAGTTGCTCAGTCATGTCCGACTCTTTGCGACCCCATGGACTGTAACCCACCAGGATCCTCCGTCCATGGGATTCTCCAGGCAAGAATACTGGAGTGGGTTGCCATTTCCTTCCCCAGGGGATCTTCCCAACCCAGGGATTGAACCCAGGTCTCCCACATTGCAAGCAGATGCTTTAACCTCTGAGCCACCAGGGAAGCTATACAGAGTGAAGTAACTCAGAAAGAAAAACACCAATACAGTATACTAACACATATATATGGAATTTACAAAAATGGTAACAACGACCCAAATGTGAGACAGCAAAAGAGACACAGATATAAAGAACAAACTTTTGGACACTGTGGGAGAAGGCAAGGGTGGGATGATCTGAGAGAATAGCATTGAAACATGTATATTACCATATGTGAAACAGATCACCAGTCCAAGTTCGATGCATGAAACAGGGCACTCAAAGCCGGTGCCCTGGGACAACCCAGAGGGATGGGATGGAGAGGGAGGGGGAGGGGGTTCGGAATGGGGGACACATGTACACCCGTGACTGATTCATGTCAATGTATGGCAAAAACCACCACAATATTGTAAAATAATTAGCCTCCAATTAAAATTAAAATAAAGTTCAGCAGCATTGCCCAGATGCAAATGCTAGCAGGTGTCATTTAAAACGTGACTGCAGCAGTAAAAGAATATTTGATCAAAGTTGAGCAGATTTCCTCCTGGGAAAAAAAATTGGTCTGACTTTATTCTGCTACTGGCAGGGATGTCTCAGGAGGAAGACAGGTGCTTCAGCAAACCACTGCCGCCTCCTCCTCCTCCTCCTTCCACCCTGCCCCACTTCAAAGCAAATTGCAGTCTTCTTTCCATTTCAAATAATGACTCTAGAGTTGGGATTAGGAGTGAAAGACTTCAGTTAGAGTTCTGGGTTTAGATAGGAGCTACAGTGGTAAAGAATCCACCTGCAATGTAGGAGACACAGGAGACATGGGTTCAATCCCTGTGTTGGGAAGATGTGCTGGAGAAGGAAATGGCAACCCACTCCAGCATTCCTGCCTGGAAAATCTCATGGACAGAGGAACCTGATGGGCTATGGTCCATGGGGTTCCATAGAGTCAAACACAGCTTAGCAACTGAGCATACACAAAATAGGTGCGTTAGTTCAGTCTCTCTCAAGCTTTGTTTCCTCACTGTTAAGTAGGTAATGTCACACCTTTCCAGCAGAAAATTTTGAATGATTTGCTGTATATGGGGAAGGTTTTTTGCATATTAATATGGAAAGTATATTCTTAATGGCTGGCATATATAATGTAGTCATGACTCTACTTCAGAGAATACCTTCTTTTGACCATCAGTTCATGAATGGGCATCCCTTGTGGCTCAGCTGGTAAAGAATCCGCCTGCAACGTGGTAGACTTGGGTTCAATCCCTGGGTTGGGAAGATCCCCTGGAAAAGGAATTCAGTATTCTGTGGAATATTCTGTCTGGAGAACTCCTTGGACTGTACAGTCCATGGGGTTGCAAAAAGTCAAGCACAACTGAGCAACTTTCAATTCACTTCACTTCATGCATGCCGTCTAGAAAGTCCAGGCACAAATCAGGCCCCATGCTGTCTGGTGAGATGCTTTTAAACACTCTTGGCAGTCCACACAGGCCAATCACTGGGAAGCACATGACTTGGTAACTTCTAGCTAATGGTGCCAATCGGTGAACATGCATTAGTTCATCAATTCCTCACAAAATGTATGTGCTGTGACTGTTTTTCAGATGAGGAAACCGAGGCTTAGAGAATGAAGAATTCAGTAACTCCCTCTATGAGTCAGTGGCAGCAGACACATTTCAGGCCAGGTTTCTCTGGCCCCAATCTGTGGACTCTAATTTTGCCTTTTCACCTTAATCTCTACTTCTTCTCTTTTTGTGGAAGAATTCCCTGGTTTCACGTCATAGACGGTTCATAATATGTTTCATGAGCTGCACTTGGAGGAGTGGATAGAATCTGGTGGAACCTGGGGGAGGTGGGGAGAATCAAGTACCTCTTCTTTTCCTTCCCTACACCCTGCAGGCCCCAGGTTCCCTGCTCCTCTGGTCCCCTCCTTCCCACTCAGGCCTCAAGTTTCTGCTATTAACTATAGTATCCTTCTCTGATGCTGGGAAAGATTGAGGGCAGGAGAAAGGGGTGACAGAGGATGAGATGGCTGGGTGATAGCACTGACTCAATGGACATGACTTCGAGCAAACTCCAGGAAATAGTGAAGGACAGGGAAGCCTGGTGTGCTACAGTCCATGGGGTCACAAAGAGTTGGACACAACTTATCAGCTGACTAACAGCATTGTTCCCACTTCTGCCCTTCTGTAGGCCCTAGTCTCTGGGCCATATCTTCTTCCTCCAGAGAAGTCCAGCCACCAAGGATCTAAGTGCTGTCCCAGAAATATGTCTCATCCATCTGCACATTTTTGCATTGTTGCTGCCCTGTTCCCTCCACACTAAATCTCTTTCCCCTCTGGCCTTCAGGAAAGACATTTGTCTAAACATCTATATTAACCATGCCTTTAATTTTCTGCATTTCTGAGGTTTTGACATCTGGGCCCTTGCTGACTTTAAAAAGACTACCCCTCCCAGAGCTAAGCAGTTCTTAAAAATTGAGAACAGCTGCCTGGGAATGTACCTTTCAAATGCACACCAACCAATGCAGAGCTCACACCCCTGCCACCTATTCTATGGGGCTTTCACAGTCAGGGCCACGAAGCCCCTGCTTTAATCACCCCAGGGCCAGGTACCAGACAAATAAAGATAGCTCCTATCCTGCAGAGCTCATTGGAATTATTTAAACTAGCCAAATCAAGGCCTGCTTACCCTGTCTCAACTATTCCTTCCCATGGAAACCACAAAAAAGGCTTATACCCCTGTTTATGCCTGACTCCTTCTGCCCCCTGCCCGACCCTGGTGCTTCTCATGTGACCTGCGTGGAGGACCATGCTTCTTGTTTCTAAGGCTCTCTGAACATAAACTTCTTCCTTCATCACAGTTATGTCTGGGTCTGGGTATTTTTCACACCTGGTTAAAACAAATCCCAGTACAATTAAAACATCATACGTGAAACCCAGTTCATGTATCCATCCTAAGACAAACCTTCCAGAAACTCTAAGAAAGCGTGATGAAACTGCTTCCCTCTCTGTTCTTTTGTGTGCTGATCCGGCCCGACCTTGAACTTGCTCAAATCTGTGTATCCACATCTGGGTCTCTTTTAATCTGCCCACAGGATCCTTGTGAGTAGTGAGACCATCTTATACACTTAGAGGCTGTGTTCCTGACATACCCTCAGCTCAAATGGATGTTTAATAACTGTTTATTGAGTAAATGAATGAGCTGTATGGTGGACCAAGGGGACTCAGAAAGCCAGAACTTTGTGATTTTAACTGCAATAAGTACATTTTTGCCTATTTGGACTAAAGATTTAACTAGATGATCACTAATAACTCAGTCACATTTTTGTTGGACACCTAATATATTTGTATTAAATTTCTTTTACATTAAAGAAAGAAATCCTGACTTGCTTCCAAGTGATGTTCTGTCTGGCCCCCAATCCATCATAATTCTCTGTTTAAAAGTTCACCCCTGACCCATGCAAACAGTCTGCAGTGATTCTCAGCAGAAATTAGAATAAGGATCTGAAATATGATCTTTGATTTATTTCATATGTAAGATCTGAAAAGTTTATTTTTTCTCTGCAAACAATGCCCAGCAGCAGAATGAATTTTGAGATCACCCAAGAAGGCATAAGTCTGTATCAGTATTTTCTTGACAAGAGAAGAAGCAACAAGAGCTAATTAAAAGAAAACAAAATGTTCTCTTCACATGGCTCAGCAGACAATTCTTCGAATGTGCACTTTATTATCATTATTATATTATTATCAGTCCATCACCACCTTATTTCCTTTGACTGAGTTTAAGGTAACATTCTCACCACTTCTTAGTCTACCAGTTAGAGAAAACTCTTGTTTTGAGTGCCATGTGGTGATCCCATTTCAGAAGTGTTTGTATTATTAAGAATATTTGCATACTAGTGTGTACTATTACTGGATTCTTTTAAAAGAATCGTTTTACTCTCTCATTAGTAGAAAATTTCCAGTTAACAGCTCCAGTTTGCATTGTTATCTCGTTTTATCCAGCCCTCATTCTGGAAACAGGCTGAGACTTTTTTCCATTTTCTTTAAGGACATTGAAACTCTGAGGATGATAGGTTGTCCAACTGCAAACAGGAGAGTGTGGGCCTGACTCCAGGTCTTTTGCTGTCAAATCCCATGTTCTTTCTTCTATATTAACCCATGACAAATTGTTTATACTTCATCCTAGGCACTTGGAATTCTTGAATGGTCATTATGTGTACTATTTGAGAAAAGTAATGACTAGGAAATAAGTATGTCTGGTTCCTAGTGACCTTGGGTTCGATATTCCTCTTGCCTTTTTACACTTTTTAACCTTTATTATGTATTTTTAGTCTCCTACTTGTTTACTTGTTTTCATGTCTTAATGTTTACCTTCATTTAAGTATCCAAGCACTAGAGATATATGCTTCCGTTTCATTCAACAGATAGTAAGCAAACATCTATCACTTTGAGAGTGGTTGTAGGGCAAATGAACCAAAGACAGTGCATAGGTTTACCCTGATGAAACTGTGTCCAGAATGGGATCAATATGTAAGGAAAGTGATGGACACAGGTCATCAGTTTGTTACCATTTAGTGCAGCAAGGGGTCATCCTGCCCTGAACCCGCCCTGCTTCAATTTGGTCAGGAAAATATGTCCAGGGTTGTTCTGCTGGTGAAGATCCTTGAATGATTCTCTGCCATTTGCAGGACCTGTTAACCTTTTAATTCATAGGAAATCTGATAAAATAGGTGAATCTTCTAAACAAAGAAATGCACAGAGGGATATACACGCAGAGGGCAACAGAGGATGAGATGGCTGGATGGCATCACTAACTCAACAGACACAAGTTTGAGCAAATTCCAGGAGATAGTGAAGGACAGGGAAGTCTTGTGTGCTGCAGTCCATGGCGTCACAGAGTCAGACACAACTTAGTACTATAACAACAATTTTGCGAACACTACTCAAGAGTTTCACGATTCCTCAGACATTTGCAGAGCAAGCCTCACCAAGTATCCTCTGCCTACAGTAGAAGGTCCAAATGCCTCCAATCACTCCATTACGACCTGAATAGTCAACTTATCCCTCTTCCTGTTCCTCAGACAGGTCTCACTGTCTCTGGCCCCATTCTTGACATAAACTGCTCGCTCTGTCTGATATATCTTTCTCTTCCTCGCTGCCCGCAGATCTTGCTAATTGCGTCATCTTTCCTGAACCAGTGTTCTTATCTATAAAATTGGAATAATAAGATAATCCACTGCAAGGGGATATTGTAAGGATTATATGAGTGGTTATATGGCCTGTAAAGGCCCCTGACTCACAGTAAGAGCTGCAAGACACGCTTTCCTTACTCATCCTCAATGTCTCAGCTGGGCTGCCTCCTCCTCTACGAAGTGTGCTCTGGCTCTTCTTCCTGAAATGTGGTTGGGGGAGTCCCCCCATGCTTCCCCACGCCCTGTGCCCAGCTGTGCAGCCATTCATAGTGCACGTAATTGTGAGCTCACAAGTTCAAAAATGCTTTCTTCCTCCTCTTGGTGAACCCACTGCCAGTCCTCACTCAAAATAAATAAATGAATATTGAATGAGGGAACAACACAAAGAACACATAAGGTCTTTCCAACAATAAAAAGCTCTGCATGTCAGCACTTATGAATAGGGAGACATACACGCAATTTATGCAGTAGGAAATGGCAACCCACTCCAGTATTCTTGCCTGGAAAATTCCACGGACAGAGGAGCCTGGCAGGCTACAGTCCATGGGGTCGCAAGAGTCAGACACGACTGAGTGACTTTCATTTTCACTTCATACTCCATCTAAGTGATTGCCAATCAGTGAGATCTTTCTGGCAGTGGGTAACTTTCCCCTAACCATTTCTTTCTGGTTTACCTATATTCCAGCAATTAAGGGTAGTGAGTATTGAAGGTTTTTGATAATGTCCAGGAGTTAATTTTGTTTTGATAACCCTGTGAGGTTACAAACATGAAATGAACATAAACACCCACAATGAGCAATGGGTAATACGTGCAAAATTGAAAGCAGAATCCCATTATATGAACTTACTTTATATTACAAGAAAAACAAATTCAGATTAGTTACTTTTGGCCTGAGCCTTCTTAACTTCTCTGCATATTTCTGAGCTTGAAGCTGGAATAAATAAACTGTGTTTGAACTGTCACTGCTATTGTCTAGCTGAGGGACAAAGGATGAAGCATTTATTATTCTAAATCTCTGTGAACCCATTTAGAAAATGGAAATGATAACACCAAAATTAACACCATGTTATCTTAATTCAAAAGATGGTCATGATATAAAAGAATGAAATTGTATTTTTACCATATACCATACACCAAAAAAAAACTCAAAATGGATAAAAGACCTAAACTTAAGAGTAAAAACTATAAATTTTCTAGAAGAAGATAGAAAATTTAGAAGAGCTTCATGATGTGGAATTTAGCAAAGATTTCTTGCATATAACATCGAAGGCACAGGCAACACAAGGAAAAAAGAGACAAATTGGACTGCATCAAAATTAAAACTTTTGTGCATCAAAGAACTGTATTATCAGAGTACAAAGGCAGCACACATAACCAGTGAAAATATTTTTGAATCAGGTGTCTGATAAGAGATTGACACATACATTTATAAAAAACTCCTACAGTCAACAACAACAAAAAAACTGATAACCTAATTTAAAAATGGGCTGAGGAATTGAATAGACATTTCTCTAAAGAAGATATACAAATGACAAAAAAGCACACGAAAAGATGCTGAGCATCACTAATGATTAAGGAAATGTAAGTTAAACTACAGTGAGATACACTTCATACCCATTAGGATGGTTATTATAAAAATTTTTTTTAATTGAAAATAAATGTTAACAAGTGTGTGGAGATGTTGAAACCCTTGTGCCTTGCTGATGGGACTGTAAAATAGTATAGCTGGTGTGGAAAATAGTTTGATGCTTTCTCAAAAATTAAAAATAGAATTATCATACAATCTAGTAATTATACTCTTAGTATATACTCAAAAGTATTGAAAACATATTAGTGTCAATGGCAGCACTGTTCACAATAGGCGAAAGGAAGAAACAACCCAAATGTCCGCTGATGGATGAATGAATCAAATGTGGTATAAACATCCAATGGAATATCATTTCATCTTAAAATGGAATGAAATTCTGATAAGTACTATGTCATGCATTGACCAAGCACCCTACAGACAACAAAGACCCTTGCGGGGCTAGGGCTACACCAGGAATACAGTCAGCACTGATTGCTGAGGCCCCACAGGCAATCTGTCCTCAGCTCACATGCAGATTAAGATTTGTTCATAAAACATTCATTTTGCTTAACTTTTTTCAGTGGGAGTGTAGCACAAGAACACATGCACATGGTCTGTCCCACAAGCTTCTGAATTGAGTCCTCTAACCACTTCTTGGCTACATATTTTATAAATTGTGTTTAACAAATAACTTTGGAATTTGATATCTACATGTTTCAGCCAAAAGTTCCATTTTAACATCTTGTTACACTCATTCTAGGGTAATTTTTTTGCATCCTCATAAAATATCAAGAATAATATTTGGCCCAAGTTCCTGTATCTGTAAGGATCAAGTGAACTGCTCTGTCCTTTAGTGACACTGTTATTAGAAATGTTAGTATTATTTGTCTATTATTTGTTTTTGATGACCCCAGCACACATCTGCAGCATTTTTAAAGCTCCTCAGAGAGCGCCAATTAATACAGTGACTACAGTGAAAAAGCCCAGTGTGCAAGATTTCATCAACTACATTTTATTTGTGTCTCTTGCTTTCCCCTCAGGTGAGATTATTTTCCTCCCTGGTACTCAAACCATCACAAAAGTCTTTATGCCTTTGAATTTTCTATTTTTCTGCTGTTTACTACATTTTTCTTGATTTAAGATATTATATGCTCATGAAAGAAACCTACACAATATACAACTAAGAAAAAAATAAGTGTTCCTACGGTCTTTATAAATAATATTGATGCTAATTCTTTATAATTTTACATACTTCTCTCATTCATGATTGGTGGTTTAGGGGCTGAGTTGTGTCTGACTCTTGCAACCCCATGGACTGTAGCCTGCCAGGCTTCTCAGTCCACGGGATTTCCCAGGCAAGAATATCGGAGTGAGTTGCCATTTCCTTCTTCAAGGGATTTTCCCAATCCTGAGATTGAACCTGAGTTTCCTGCATTGCAGGCAGATTCTTTACTGCTGAGCCACCAGATTTGTTATTATCATTATTCATTTGTATTAAATAGTAGAATCACTGAATATCCAGAAATAAGCATAGTCTTTCCAAAGATCATGGCTTAGCCTAGGCTGATGTTGGGACCATGGCAGTTGACCAGTGATCAGCTCCACAGCCCTGTCAGGACACTGTTGTCATGTCCATGACACAGCAGATGCCTCACTAGACTATTGCACACTTGTTCACCCTTTGTCCTGATGTGCAGCTGAGAGGTGAATACTTGAGAGGCAGGGGAAGCCCATCAGAAATGAAATTTGAGTATGTATTGGAAGGCAAAGACTGGTGTGCAAGTTGAATCCAAGAATGAAATAAGCCAAGTGTGCCTGGGGGACCAGACCCCTAATTCCAGCTAATTCCAGCACCATGGGCAGAGTCCCGGGCAGAGTCCATCAGTACGCTGCCATGTCTCCCATTTTGCACTCCTTCAGGTCTGTGGGAGACCCGTGGCCAGTCCTGGGCACTATTTTCTATGAGGTGCAGTGACACATTGGGAGGCCTTTGGAGGTGTGGGGCCCCCATGTGAGCAGTTTCAGGTTGTTGAAAGTGTGCAAACATCAGGTAGGGTAAGGGGAGGACACACACTGTTCTTAGCACTGAGGAAGTGATATCAAGTTGAAGACTGTTCTCAACTTCAGTGCCTTCAAAGGATACATCTTGAAAAGGTGACAAAATAAGATTCAATATCTCACGAGAATAACCCCTAAACAAGTAAGTTTTCCAAGCACAGAATGACTACAAACTCTTATCATTTGTATTCACAAGCAGGTTGAGCAACACTTTGAGAGGAAACAATGAATGCAGATTCTATAACTGGAGGAAGAGAAACTAGACCCACAGACCCTCTGATCTCAAATAGCTTTTCAATTCTGTATTCCCCAAATTTAATGAATGATATCCTACTATAGAATATGCTTCTTTGCTATAAATTATAAAAACATAATATTAAATAAAATTACCAATTGAAAAATCACCCAAATCCCATCCTCTTCAGTCAAAATTCTTCTCATTTCCCACAGTCCATTGCAATCTTTTAAAAAAATTCATTCATTCAATTGGGAAGATGCTGTTCATATCCTGAGTCTGTGGCAGATGTACCCTTGTGACTCCCATCTCAGACCCACTCTGCTCTTTTTCACAGGTGGGGGCTTTCTCTCAGGCTGCAGGATTTTGTTCAGCCTGCAAGCCATGAAATCCAGAAGACTGAGGACAGCCCTTAAATAATGACCCATGGGAGATAATGGATAAATACCCCAACTACCCTGAGGAATGTCTCAGATGGCTCCTCAGATGGTCCCTGGTATACCAGAGTCCCAGTTGACTGCAGGAGTGACCTACTTACAGTGGACCTTTTCTTAGCTTTCTGTCTCCCTCATCTGTTCCCTATTCCTGCTCTTACGCTTCTTATGAGATCACCTCTTGCACTTAAGACCTTGTCTCAGTGTTTGCTTTTTCATGGTCCAAAATAAGATCTCTGTTACTGCCAGGTGTGGGGCTAGGGCCCAAGGGGAGTCAGTTATGATCCCTGCTGATGGGAAACATAGCCGATGTGGAGCAGACAGATATCACGATGTGGAGCTTTATAACAGCATTTGAATAAGGTAATATGGGCACTTGAAGCAGAAGGTAATTGACTCCACTCATGATGTTCTAGGAAGACTCACAGTAGTATCTCCTGGAGCAGAGACCTCAAGAATAAGCAGAAACTGATGAAATTTACCAGAGAGCAGCAGTGTTACTGGCACAGGGGTGCCGTGTGCAGACAGAAGGGGTTTGGAAGCCACTGTGGCACAACTGGGAATCTTGCACTGTGGGTGTGGAATGCAAGAGTGGGATGGGGATTGATGCTGCATACAGTATCAAGGGCCAGGAACTAGATGTGGAATTCGGCTGTCAAAGTATAAGCGATGGGAAGACTCATGGAGGATGGAAAAAAATTTAACAAAAACAAATGAGAACAGAGTGATGTAATCAGGATACCATTTTAGAGAAAGATAATTTTATCTGCAATGTGAAGAACATGAACTGTAAGCTGGGACATCAGATTAGGGTATGAAAGTTATCCACCTGAGAAATGATGGGGCCTGACCCAGGTTAGTGTAGATAAAGGAAAAAGAGATAAGGATATATTGAAGATACACTCAACACCATCTTGCACGTATTGAAGGGGTGTGTGTAGGTGTGGTGGTAGTAATGCACCAATAGAAAATATTAATACCATCTCCTAGATTTCACTTTGGGGAACTGAACCAGGTGGAATAAGTGAATAAGAGAAGTTAGAGAAGATGAGATAACTCTTCCATCAACTCAGAGGTCAAAATGTTAAGACAGCTGGGTACATCTCTGAAGCCCAAAGACAGTCAGACAGGGAAACAAAGATTTTCCCTCATTCTCTGTACACAAGAAGAAGCCAAAAGAATGGAAATAGAAAGAAATAAATGTTTTTAAATTAAGAACATTGATTTAAGCAAATCTGAGACATTATTCGGGTGATTGTAAGATTTTCTATTTTTAATTTGAAGTACAATTCACATACAACATTATGGTAAACAACATGATTAAATGTATATATTGTGAAATTATCACCACAATAAGTTTAGTTAACATTGTCACCATACATATTTACAGAATTTTTAAAACTGATAAATTTTAAGAACTACTTTCTCAGTAACTTTCAACCATATAATAGAATATTATTAACTATAGTCACCAGGTTGTATGTTATATTTGCATAACATTAATTTTATAACTAGAAATTTGTACCTTTTGACCACCTTCATCTATTTTACCCATTCCAAACTCCCCCATTGCTGGCAGCCACCAATCTGTTCTCTGTAACTATAAACTCTCTTTTTCTTAGTCCACATATAAATGATCATATGGTATTTGTTTTTCTCTGACTTATGTCACTTAGCATAATGCCCTCAAGACCCATCCATATTGTCACAAATGACAAGATTTTATTGTCTTTCAATGGTTAAATAATATCCTATGGGATATGTATATATGTGTGCATATATAGATATATATACACCACAAGCTTTACATTCGTTCATCCATTAATGGACCCTTAGGTTGCTTCCACATTTTGGCTACTGTACATTATGTTGCACTGAACATGGCAGTACATATATCTTTTGGAGGTTAGTATTTTGATTTTCTTCAGATAAATACCCAGAGTTGGAATTTCTGGATCCCATGGCAATTCTTTTTTTTAATTTTTTTGGGAAACTGTGTACTGTTTTCCATAATGGCTACACCAATTGAAAACCCCATTAACCATTCATAAGGGTTCCCTTTTCTTCTCGTCCTCACCAATACTTACTTGTTATCTTTTTGATGATAACCATTCTGCCAGCTACAAGGTGGTATCTCATTGTGGTTTTGATTTGTATTTCCCTGATGAGCGACTGAACTGAACTGAACTGATGATCAGTGATGTCTTGCGTAGTTCCATGTACCTGTTGGCCATCTGGACATCTTCTTTGGAAAAATATCTATTCAGATCTTCTGCTTATTTTATAATCAGATTGTTTTCTTTTATTTTTGTTTTTGTTGCTTTTGGTGTCAATTCTAAAAAATCATTGCTAAGGCAAATCAAGGAGCTTAACTGCTTATATTTTTTCCCCTGGAAGTTTTTTTGTTTCAGGTCTTCATCCAAGTCTCCTATCCTTTTGAGTTATTTTTTTTTTATGTTATGAGACAGGGGTCCAGTTTCATTCTTTTGCAGGCTTCCCTGACAGCTCAGTTGGTAAAGAATCCACTTGCTGGTTCGATTCCTGGATTGGGAAGATACACTGGAGAAAGGATAGGCTACCCACTGCAGTATTCTTGGGCTTCACTTGTGGCTCAGGTGGTAAAGAATCCGCCTGCAATGTAGGAGACCTAGGTTCAATCCCTGGCTTGGGGAGATCCCCTGGAGAAGGGAAAGGATACCCACTCTCGTATTCTGGCCTGGAGAATTCCATGAACTCTATAGTCCATGGGGTTGCAAAGAGTTGGACACAACTGAGCAACTTTCACTTTCATTCTTCTGTATGTATATTTTTTATTATATGAATATTCATATACCTGTAGAAAGTAGACATTTGAGGTGTTGCCAAATGTTTCACCATACAGATAATACAGAAATTAACTTATATATATATGTCTTATATATATATATATGTCTTTTCCTATTTGTCTTATATATATATGTCTTTTATATATATGTCTTATATATATAAGTCTTTTATATATATATATATATATATATGTCTTTTATATATATGTCTTTTATATATATATATGTCTTATATATATATGTCTTTTCCTATTTGTGAAAATAGCCACTGGATGTACATTCATAGATTACAATTGTACATGTTCAGTTCTGATATATAATGTCGTATCAATTAGTATTTTCTCTTTTTTACTTTCTCTTTAAAATTCAATAAACTTCATCCACATTAAGACAAGTGACTTTCTGTAAATAAAGTTGTAATAAGTATAAAATAGCATGCGAAATATAAGAAAAGGGTGAGAATGGAAAACAAAACAGCTCCAAACCCTATGTTGACCATATTACATGGACGGACCATGACCCATAGAAATTACTATGTTCCCCATGATTGATGAAAGCACTTGTTGGTAGAGGTGATTCAGGCTTAGAAGAAAGGGACAGTAGGGTGCAGTGGAAAGGTCAGAAACCTGGGAAAGCATTCCAGGAAATGTATCTTTTATCACTGTGTGATTTTGGACAAAGTCAAAATATGACCTCTACGTGCCAGAGTGCCTGACTTTGCCTTCCCTAAGATGTTACTCACACTTCCTGTTGCTCAGAGAGAGAAAGCAAACATCAGATATCATCAGTGTTTTTGTAAACCAGGAAAAATACATAGCCTCATAGTTATAATTGTCTTTAAACGGTCATTTGTAGAAAAAGAGTCATAATTGGTTCAATTTTCTTGAATAATGATTAATTTCATGATTACTTAAAGATAACATAAGATTCTAAAATCTATTTTCCTTGAAGACTTTAAATGGTTATGACCTTCAGAAATTTTAAGATGATTTGTTTCTAAATCCTTTCCTTCAGTCTTGGATTTTGGAAGAGAACAGTTTCGCTGTCACACTAAATCACATTGATATAATATTAAAAACACATTTTCTAAGTGGGTTTTTTTAGCTGAAGATTTTATTTGGATGAAGATTATCAATATTACCTTGAAGTTTTCAGATCCAGGAAAAGAGGAAAAATAGAGCACTTTATTTTTCCCTTTTCACTTAGAGGGCTGCCAGCTGTTTGCCAAATCCGTCCTCTAAAACTCAAGCCTTCCCTGGTGTGACCACAGTGGAATCTCATTCTCTGTGTCAGAAAGCACGTATTGTGTCTCACTTTGAGTCTGGGGGAGCTGACACCTCCTGCTAACCGAAACCATACATTGCTCAGAATAATGACTCCTGTGGAATGGGCATATTCTATGTTACATGTCTCTCTTCACTCAACTTCCATGAAAATCCTGGGTGGTGGGAGCTATCATATTCCCAGCTCACAGATGGACAAAGTTAGGCACAGAAGTCAAGTTGACTTACCAAAGGTTCCCAGATGCTGGGGCCAAGAGAAGAACCACACTGTGTGGTCGTCACCCTTAAGTCTGTAAACCACCACTCCCAGCCTCAGCCCATGCCCAGAATGAAGTGAAGGATTTGGTGTTTGCCTGTGGGGAGAGGCCAGGGTGCTGCGGGAACACGCTCGCTGCTATGACTCACCTTTCATTTTCTAGAGCTCTCATAAAAGCATTTGTTTCACTTAAAAGTTTGAAAATGGTTCAACCTTTCAACAGAATGCTAAGTGAAATGGTGTGGCTTCCCACAGCCAAAAAAGATCCCAGCACAGCATCCTGTGCAGCCATCTGCAAAGTTAGCTCCACGGCTTCCACCAAGGGGGCTGTCCCCTGGGAGCTGGCGATGTTGAGACCCCAGGCACACCCCAGGGCAGAGCAAGCAGGACCCTCCTATTTCAGTCAGAGCAGCTCCACATATATGTGCGGTGTGTGTGCCCACGTGTGCACCTACATGCATGTGTATTTATCTGCTCAGCTAGTATTTGTGGAGAATGCCACTGTCCTGGGCCCAGAGCAACGTCTGTGAATATGTGACAGAGAAAGACATGCTCACTTCCCTCAGGGCTTCACAGTGAGGGGGATAAATGATAGCCACGGCCAGTGCTGTGATGGTGAGGTACAGGAAGTGAGTGATCACAAAATAGCCAGATCCAGCTCAGCCAAAGTCCTCTGCTACAGAAGAAGCATAGGAGCAAGACACAGCCACCCATCTGCCTGTCTGCAATATCTATCAATCTACCTATCTATCTATCTTTCTATGTCATTTGAAAATAATGCTCTAGACCCATATCTTTTCTCCCAGTGTATGGTCACTGTTAGAAGGGTGACCTTCATCAAGTTCCCTAGACTTTCAGACATCATATTTGGTAATAAGAAATAGTAAATATCTCTTGCAGGTAGCTTATTTATTAAGTAAAAAAATATTTACAAGGCATCTGATAAGTGTATATATATATATACATATATACATGTGTGTGTGTGTGTGTGTGTGTGTGTGTGTTATGATGTGCTAAGTAGCTTCAGTCATGTCCAACTCTTTGTGACCCTATGGACTGTAGCCTGCCAAGCTCCTTTGTCCATGGAATTCTCCAGGCAAAAATACTGGAGTGGACTGCTGTGCCCTCCTCCAGGGGATCATCCCAACCCAGGAATTGAACCTGTATCTCTTACATCTCCTGCATTGGCAGGAGGTTCTTTATCCCTAGAGCTACCTGGAAAGCCCTATAGATATAGATATAGACATAGATACAGATATATGTATGTAGAATGAGGCAGAGACAGAGAGAGAGACAGAGAATCATTCATATTATTATGTTCTGTAAAGTCTTAGTTAACACTAAACTACTGCTTTTAGGGGAAATACAGGATATGGTTCCTGCAAGCTTCAGGTCACAACTTTCTCCTCAACCAATCGATTTTATACCTGTTTTATACCTGTTTCTGTTGAACATTTAATATTAATGTTGATTTATTGATACTGAGCTCATGGCCAACAGCACTGGATCTCACACCTGGAGGAAGCTAATCTCCATAAGGCACATGGCAGCCTTCCCACATGAAGAAACACCAGGCAGTACGTGAGCACTACTACCATTGTAAACAGCAGAAGCACAAACTTTAAACAAAAAAGCACAAAATGTGTAGATGTGGTGCTAAACATACCCTGTAAAGGGCACCTGTTCACAGTGTGAGAAGCAAGAGGGCCAGCATTCTCTTGTTCATTCCCAGCTAGGAGCAGGGGCAACTCAAAATTCCTCAGCATGTCTGCAAAGCACTGTGAAAGTGCCAGGAGTATTGATTTTGAGGTTACAAGTTCCAAGTAGATTTTAGTGAGTAGTGAACTTGTTCATGCTGAATCCCTGAATAATGAAGATCAACTATGTTTCTTAATAAATAAAACCACTAGTACATTGCCCAATAAATCAGTGATCTGGTAATGTTGAAAAATCTTTTTATGAAAAGTCAATCACAAGGTAATTTTCATCTTTCCCCAAGTCACTAATTTTGAGGGAAATCATTTTAGGAGATCTATCATTGTAAATATTTTGACACCCTTATTTGATGATGTATTTCCAGAAATTGAGTACTAACCTCTCATGAGACCTGTATCTTCTCATCTGTACCAGTGGCCAGGACTTCGGGAGTTGCCTCTAAACAGAAGGTGTTTCCGAATTGCTGGACTTTCCTGTGATGGTGCATGAAAGACAAAAAGAACTCACAGCACTGAAATTAGTTTGTTTTTTTTTTAATGTAATAAAAGTATTTGTAAAATATGAATGCAATTGGCTCAGACTCTGTCTAAGGTTATTGTTTCCTTAAATAATCTACATTTTCAAAAGTCAAAGATGGAAGATTTGCTCCCTAATGATTTTTCCATGAAATAAAAAAGACAAGAAATAGGATAAATAAGGTTACAGATGAATTAGGAGGGATGATAGGAAATGAAAATCACAGTTGGAATTACATCCTATACTGAATGTTCTTGCTTCCAGTTGGGATGGAGGATCCACCACAGTCCAAAGTCTCACTGAGGACAACTAGAAAACCAGATTAATTGTCAGATATTTAAATTGCCATTGTATATGGTGGCAACAAAGATGTGGCAACAAAACTGCAAGAAAAAAAATTCCAGCATGGTGTTTTAAAAAGAACCCAGGGCCCTTACCATCCTTAGTGGCACAAAATCTGCCGGTTTGGAGGACAAGCCAGAGGCTACAGTCTTGGTCTTGAGCAAGGCGACGGGCTTCTGCTGATGGATAGAAGGATGAGACAAGCTAGTGAGGGTCTGCAAACCCAAGAAAGAGCCCCTCAGGGTGTTTGCTAAACTCTAAAGCAGGGTGGGCTGAAGGCCAAAGAGCTAAGCAAAAATTATCTGAAATGCATCAGGGAATGTTCTGCAGTCTTCCAGTGTTTGGGTGCTCATGAGACAGAGACCAAAGTAAAGAAGGAATGTTGAGTGCAACCAGTGAGCACTGCTTGAGAACTGCTAGCCCAGAGAAAGTGATGAATTAGCATGGAAAAACGCCTCCCCCCGCTGCAACTTTATTCCTGGACTACTTGCCAATATGGACTGAGTTGGAGGCTAAGTTGATTTTTATTAAAAAAAAAAAAAAAAAAGAACTTTAATTGGCATTGTATCAAAAATTACTACCCTGAAAATAGATGGAATTCTGTAACAACCTAAAGAAAAAAAACCAACAAAGGCAGAAATATAGGTGCCTCAAATGCTGGAGTAAGCAGCAGACTTTAAAATAACTCTGATTACTATTTTCAAGAAAAGAAAAAAGTACAAAATAAATGAAATGATGTGGAATTTTAACAAAATTTTCTATTTATGAAATCGGGTACAATGCATATTCTACAACAGAAAAATATAATTTCTGAGGTTAAGGCTTGACTTATGAATTGATGATTGGTTGCAGATAAACCCAGGAATGGTAATGTAGATATCAGATTGACAGAAAATATGCAGACAGAAATATACGCAAAGAGAGAGAAAGAAAAAATTAAGAATGGAATCACACAACAGAGTAGAAGAGATATGTAGTACCCAGTTAAAAGGTATAACATTCCTGTGATTGATGTCCCAGAAAAAGAATGCAGGGAGAATGAGATAAATGTAATTATTTTTCAAATGGTTAAGAATTTCCCCAAACTAATTAATAGCATTAAGCCACACATTTAAGAAGTTTAATGAGACCAAACAAGATAAAGAAAATACATTGAAGCCAAATCACTGAAAAGCAAAAATAAAAGCAAAGCAAAAAATGGTGAGGCATCCAGAGAGAGAAAAAGGACTCACTTTAAAATTTATAAAAAGTCAGTGCACAGCTGAACTTCTCAGAACAATGGGGCAGGAAATATGTGGGTAAATACAAATGAAAACTGACTGGACAAGCACTAACAGTAGCATTCTAGAAGTTTAAAATGGCACTAGTTAAAACCGGTAGCCAATGAAAGAAAAATTTGGGAGTGGATAAAGGAATGATGGGGATTTCCTGGTGGCGCAGACAGTAATGGAATTCTAAGAGAGAATTCTAATGGAATTTCTGAGAGAATCAGAAAATGATAATCATTTTGTACTCTCTAGGATGACAACAAAAGAAAAGTAAAAGATGATGGACCTGACACAACTAGAGCAATTAAATTAAACACACATTTGCTAAGTCTATGTAAAATCCCAAACAAAAGTCCCATTAGATATACTTTTACTGGAAATGATGATTCTAAAAATGCACCTGGAAATGTGGAAGGCAGAATTTTCAAGAAAATATTAAACTCAAAGGATGAATTTCAGTTCCAGATGTTTTACACCTATTGAAATTCTATAGTAATTAGGGCAGCATGGCATTAGAGCAAGTTTAGACATTGATCAAAGAAGTGTCTGCTTTATATGTCAATAAAGAATTAAAAACCCACACTGGAGACATAAAAGAGTAGAATATAAACCAGGGAAAATCCAGTTAGTAGATGGTGATGACATACCTGAAGACCTCTACTCAACTTCAGGGATAAGAAGAGACATTAAAATAAGACTGAATTTGATACAAAATTGAAAGAAAAAAATAAGTGAACATCACCACTAATAGATAAATTCCATGAAGAAACATCTGATTACACCTTTGCAACACATTCTAGCCAAGGAAATAAAGAAAAAGATATTTTATCTTCCAAGTAGGAAAAATAATACTTTTAAGCCAATTTTTGTCTGTAACACCAAATATCAAAAGATAAATGAGCAACAGCTAAAGATTTTAAAAAGTGGTTGATGTATCATCTCTCATGTATACTAGTAAATTAAGAACATACTTAAGCACAACCCTAAAGCTTCATTTATTCTACTTTCTGACCAAAAAAAATATTTTAAATGAAAACTAGAATTCATTCAGAGACAGAGATGAAAATAACAAATAGATATAAAATCCAGAACTAAGTAATGAGTAGGTAAGGTGTATTCATGGATGAAAGAAAAGTTGCATCTTGAAATGTATAAAAAAATTAATCACACTAATAATTTTAAAAATAAAAATGAAAGTATAGTCATGCACAGATGTGAGAGCTGGCCCATAAAGAAGGCTGAGCATCAGAGAACTGATGCTTTCAAACTGGTGTTAGAGAAGACTCTTGGAAGTCCCTTGAAAGCACGGAGATCAAACCAGTCAATCTTAAAGGAAATCAACCCTGAATAATCTTTGGAAGGACTGATGCTGAAGCTCCAATACTTTGGCCACCTGATTCAAACAGCTGACTCATTGTAAAAGATCCTGATGCTGGGAAAGATTGAAGGCAGAAGGAGAAGAGGGTGACAGAGGATGGGATGGTTGGATGTCATTACCGATTCAACAGACATGAACTTGGGCAAACTCCAGGAGATGGTGAGGGACAGGGAGGCCTGGTGTGTTGCAGTCCATGGGGTCATGAATTGTCGGATACTACTTGGCTACTGAAAAACAACAACAAAATAGACAACTAATAGGCATTTGATTAGATTTAAATGTCTTACTTTGTTAAAATAATAATTATAAAATTGAGTAGCAGGATGTTTTGTTAGCATGACAAATAACATCTATTTTAAATCGAAAGGACTTCAGTTTCTAATTTTAGCAACAAAAGCTGAACAAACTGAAAATCAGTAATTCTTCTTAGGACCATCAAAGAACTGAGGTCATAGTGAAAGTTCTCCAGAAATTAGAGACAGGCAAGTGAATACAGGGAAACATACCTTACTGGGAAGACAAGCCCAGAGCTAGAGCCAGTATTGGCAGAAATACTATAAACGGTAGTTGATGAATTTAAAGGGACTTAGTGTATACTTATTTTAGAGTTAAGTCTTCAGAGATTCCCCACCCTTTTTTAAGTTTTACATCTAATGAGCTGCACCAAAGCTATTTTATATGAGCTTAACCAACTGGAGTTTGACCAAAGTCTAACTGAATTTGGGGAAGAAAAATACCTAATTCCAGCCCCCTCTAGACTTTAGGATAGAGGAAGAAAACTAAACAACTCAGGTTCTCTAAAAGACTGACACCTAATCAAAGGCTATAGACTCCTTCCCTGTCTTACCAACGTGTGCATAGCGCTCCTGTATAAACAGGGACTACAACTAAATAAATGCATGGCTCCGGTTCTCCTTAGGAGGGCATCTCTAGGGAAACCCAAGGACAGCTAGGTGACAAAAACAAGGATGCTAGGGAAATATTAGTCTCCAACACCACAGCTACAGAAAACAGTAAACATGGTCCAATTTCTAGTCAGATAAACATGAAAACTTATACTAAAGGCCTATTTAACTCAAGCTTATCCAATTTATCATGTCTGGATTTCAAAAAAAAGTTACAAGGCAGGCTACAAGGTAAAAGATTAACGCTGAAGGAACAAAGCAAGCATCAGAGCCAGATTTAAATGTGACAGACAATTTGGAATTATCATGCCCGGAATTTTAAATAACCATGACTAAAAGTCTAAGGGCTCTAAGGAAAAAGTGATCATCATGCAAGAACAGATGGTTAAGGTATGTGCAAAGAACGAAATCCTAAGAAAGAATGAAAAGAAAATTCTAAAAATAATAAAACATTGGACAAAAATGAAAAATGTCTTTGCTGTCCTGGGGCATAAAACGAAAACCTTACCATCATTTTTTAAAGTTTTTTACCAAATTTAAAATGACAGTATTCATACAAAGTTTACTTTCATTAACAATGGAATTACACTAAAAACAAATAACAGATAGATGGAAAGTACCAAAGTATTTTGAGTTTACATACCATATTTCTGTGTAATACATGAGTCAAAGCCTTAATAAAATTTTAAAAATATTTTTAATTAAATAAATATGAACATATATATAAAAATTTGTGGGATACAGTAAAAGCAATGCTTAGAGGGATATTTCTAACATTGAATGCATATTTTAGAAAATTTTTTAAATTACACATCAAACCAATGGTCTGTGAGAACTCAAGAGTGAAATGACACAATTAATTATTTTAATAACTATCTAAAATGTCTTAGAATCACAATAACTACCTACTAATTGCCAAAACAAAAAATTGTGCAGGCAAAAATTATATACATAGACATATATATATAAATGCATATATATTAGAAGTCAAAAGAAATTTCTCTAGTTTTATTGTCATTTTAATGAAAAAAATAAGTAGTATAATCAATAGTTTTTAAAAGTGGCAACTTTATTTTCTTTATTGAGGTTATTTTAAAAGTAATGTATCATTGAGATATTTTCGTAACTTTAGAAACTGATACTTTTCTGTGAAAAAAAATACGCTTTACATGTTTTGCAACTTTGTTATTTGGTTCATCCATATTTCAGATAGCTATGTCTTGTTAATGAATTGACCCTTTATCATTATACAATATTTTGCTCTATATCTGGTATACTTTATTTTTGCTCTAAAGTCTACTTTATCTGATATTAATACAGACAATTTTGATTTATTATAATTAATATTTGAGTGGTGTGCATTTTTTCAATTATTTACTTTTTAATTTACCTTTGTCATTTTACCTAATGAGTTCCTCATACACATTGTATAATTGTCACATATTCTTTAATCTACTCACCAATTTCTGTCTTTTACTTGATGTCTTTAGATCATTAACAATAAAAGCAGCTATTGATGTTAGAGCTTTTTCTGCCAATTTGCGTTTGTTTATTTCTTTGATTTCTTTTTTCTGTCTTCCTGTGGGTTCAGTTCAGTTCAGCTCTTTACCCATATTTTGACTGTTTCCAGTTTCTTCTTATTTCTTGATGTTCTTAGAGGCCTTGTTTTATCATATAGTGTTTGTTAGAGAATTTTATTTAGCTATTTCTGTAAGTTAGATCTCCTGGTGAATATATATATGTATTTTAATATATATTTTATCTTTCTTGAGAATGTTTTGTTTTCCCCTTCATGCCTGAAAGATCTTTTTACTTGATATAAAATGCTGAGTTGACAAGTTTTACTTTCAGGAGAGGAAATGTGCATTATTCTTTCCCATGGTTCTGATTGAAATTTGCTGTCATGTGAATTGTCTTCTCCTTATAGGTGATGTTTTGTGTCTCTTTTACTGATTTGATTTCAGGATTTTTGTTTGTCTTTTTTCCCCAGTTTAACTATGATGTGTCATGATGTGTATTTCTTTTGGGTTTATCCTGTTGGGAATATCCTTTTGGGAATTTGGTCTACTTCTTAAATCTGTAGGCTTATGTCTTTGTCAAATTTGGGAAATTTGGGAATTCCCAATTCCCTTATTTCTTCAAGTACTTTTTCAGCGCTGCTTTCTTTCTCTTCTCCTTCCAGGATTCTGATAGCAGTAATAGTATACCTTTTATTATAGTCTGTGAAGTCCCTGAGGCTATTTTTTTTTCAGTCTCTGTTGTTAAACTGAATAATTTTGAAGATTGTTCAACTTTCAAATTCACTGATTTCATGCTCTGTTCTGATGTTGAGTTTCCAGTGAATTTTGTATTTTGGTTACTATATTTTTCAGTTCCAAATTTTTCATTTGCTTCTTCACAACTTCAACTTATTTTCTAAGGCTTTCTATTTTTTCATTGATCTCAATCATGCTTATAATCACTTCTTTGAAGCATTTTTATGATAGCTGCCTCAAAGTCTTTGTAAGTTAATGTCAAAGTGTACCACCTTAAAGTTGACATCCATGACTGCTTTCTCTCATTCAAGATGAGATTTTTCCTAGTTGTTTGTATAAGTGATTTGTAAATTAAAATATGCATATTTGTTCTGAGATTTGGGATCTTATTTGAACCCATGTTTTAGGTACCCTCCTTGGACATCTCTCAAAGGAACAGGGGAAAGAACTAATTCATTTACTTCCAGGTGGAATTAGAAGTCCAAGTTCCCATCTGTTTCTTTTTTCTTTAAGTTTTATTGAGATATAATTTTCATACAGCACTGTAGAAGCTTAAGATGTACAACATAATGACATTAAATAAATATATCTTAAAAACTGTTTTTCCATGTGATGAAAACTCAGGATTTACTCTCAACTTTCATTTGTAACATACAGCAGTGTTGTCATAATCAAGTTGTACATTATATCCCTAGTATTTATTTATCATATAACTGGAAATTTGTACCTTTTGACTTCCTTCATCTAATTGTCCCTCCCCTCACCACCAGTCAAACATTTGTTTTGTGTATATATGCGTTTGCTTATTTTGATGTATAGTTGGTCACAACTATGTTAGTTACTGGTACACAACATAGTGATTCTATATTTCTAAATATTTCAAAAGAAGCACCATGATGAATCTAATTGTCATCTGTCACTATACAAAGATATGGCATAATTACTGACTATATTCCCCACACTGTAGATTTCATACCTGTGACTCATTTATTCTGTAACTGAAAGTTTGTACTTCTTAATCTCACTCATTTATTTTTCTCCTCCCCTACCCCTGCCCCCTGGCAACCACATGTTTGTTCTCTGTATCTATGATTCTGTTTCTGTTTGGTTGTATTTGTTTATTTGTTTTATATTTTAGAGTCTGCCTTTAGGTGAAAACACACAGTATTCATCTTTCTCTAACTTACTTCACTTAGCATAATAGCTTCTATGTCCAACTATGTTGTCACAAATGGCAAGATTTCATTCTATTATATGACTCAGTAGTCTTCCATTGTGTGTGTGTGTGTGTGTGTGTGTGTGTGTAAAAAATATCTTTATCTAAACATCTATTAATGGGCATTTAGGTTGCTTCTGTATCTTGGCTATTTTGAAGAATGTTTCAATGAACATAAAGGTGCATATATATCTTTTCTGAATCAAAGTTTTTCCTTTGTTTTGGTGAATATTCATAAGTGGAATTGCTGGATTGTATGGTAGTTCTATTTTTAATTTTTTCAGGAATGTCCATACCATTTTTGATAGTGACTGTATCAATTTATGCTTCCACCAACAGTGTACAAGTGTTCCCTTTTCTAAATATCCTTGCCAATATTCATTTGTTATTTGTTGTCTTTTTGATAATAGCCATACTGAGAAGTGTGAGGTGATATCTCATAGTAGTTTCAATTGCATTTCCCTGGTGATTAGTAATATTGGGCATCTTTTCATGTGCCTGTTAACCATCTGCATGTCTTCTTTTTGAAAAATGTCTATTCAGGTCCTCTGCCCAGTTTTTAAATTGAAGTATAGTTGATTTAGAATATTGTATTAGTTTCAGATGTACAACATAGTGATTCAATAGTAATTTGGGTCCGGTAATTCATAGTGATTCAATTGTACTCCATTTAAAGTTACTATAGAATAGTAAGCTATATTCCCTATGTTATATATTACATACTTGTATTTTATTTATTTTAAATATGGCAGTATTCTATATACTATACTGTACTTCTTGATCCCCTAGCCCTATCTTGCCCTTTCCCCCATCCCTCTCCACACTGGTGACCACTAGTTTGTTCTCTATACCTCTGAGCCTGTTTCTGTTTGTTATATTCATTTGTCTGTTTTATTTTTTTAGATTCCACATATAAATGATAACATACAGTTTTTGTCTTTCTTTATTTGACTTGTTTCACTAAGCATAATACCCTCCTGGTTCATCCACATAGCTGCAAATGGCGGAATTTCATTATTTTTTATAGCTGAGTAATATTCCATTGTGTATTTAACACATCTTTATCCATTCATCTATTGATGGACACAGGTTGCTTCCATATCTTGGCTATTGTAAATAATGCCAATATGAGTATCAGGGGTGAATATCTTTTCAAATCAGTGTTTCCATCTTATTCAGATATATATCCAGATATATATCCAGGATCTTCTGGACCATATGATAGTTCTATTTTTAGCTTTTTGAGGACTCTCCAAGTTTTCTTAGTGGCTGTACCAATTTACATTCCCACCAACAGTATACATTTCCTTTTCCTCCACAACTTAGCCATAATTTGTTATTTGTTGTCTTTTTGACTATGCTCAGTTTTAAATTGGGTGTGTGTTTGTCTGTTGGTGTTGAGTTGTATGATTTCTTTGCATATTCTGGATATTAACCCCTCACCAGAGATATCATTTGCAAAATCTTGACCCATTCACAAAGGTGTTTTAAGTTGATGCAATTCTATTTGCTTATTTTTGCTTTTGTTTCCCTTGCTTGAGAATACATAGCCCCAAAAAAATTAAGACTAACATCAAAAAGCATACTGTCCATGTTTTCTTCCAGAATTTTTATTATTTCTGGTTTTACTTGTGAGTCTTTAATCTATTTGAATTTTCTTTTTTAATGGTGTAAGAAAATAGTGGTTTGATTATTTTGCATGTAGCTATCCAGTTCCCAGCAGCATTTATTGAAGGGGCTCTTTTATCTCTGAATGTATGATTTCTGTTAGGCTATACTTTCCTGATCCTTCAGCTAGGAGAACATTTTTGTTGGAATTTTTTTGGTCTGC
This sequence comes from Cervus elaphus, assembly GCF_910594005.1. Classification (NCBI taxonomy): domain Eukaryota; kingdom Metazoa; phylum Chordata; class Mammalia; order Artiodactyla; family Cervidae; genus Cervus; species Cervus elaphus. The sequence goes on from NC_057832.1 coordinate 82,903,931, forward strand.
ACCAAAGGATGTATGTGGGCTTCTGTCTTCTCCAACTCCAAGTCTGAGATATATGAAACAAAAAGAAAATCCATGTCACCATGGTGTCATTCCTTGGTTCTTGAGGTCCTTGGATGGTCTGTCCTCTCCTTTCCACTTTCAGATTCTTCCTATCTTTGTTTTACATGCAATCATCAGAGTTTTCAGTGTAGTTAAGAGAAAGAACAGAGAAAAAAATATCTATACCATCTTCCCAGAAACAGAAGTCAAAATCTGGAAGCAGATTTTAGTATATATAATAATCATAAAGTATACATAATGATAGTGAAAACTGAAAACTCCCTCATTCCGAGGGGGGGAAATTGATCTGTTTTTTAACCATGGTAACAAGTAAACACCAGAACTTGTTTTCATTCTGTTTACTCAATCAGTGACAACACCCCTTAATCTAATCAATCAGTGATAGTGTAACACAGAAAGTCACCAGGTTAGTGACCCCAGATTGTGAGCAGCAGCCTCCTTCCAGTAAATACACTTCTTGAATCCAACCAGTAAATCACAGTTCTGCCTTATTGTCTTGCTTCTAAGACTGTTGACAACCCAGACCCATCGTTATAACCAACATAACTCTGATCCCAATCAACTGCTGGACCCAAAGCTTTATCTAAGACCTGCATTCCATTGCCTGACTCTTTTTTGCCCTTAAGAAAATTTACACTGATGAAATCTTAAATTGGAAGAATTAACGTATTAAAATACAGTAATCCATAGTTTGTCTTTCTGTTTAACTTACATTTCTATTTCATTCAGCAGAAACATTTATTTCTCCCTTGTTCCATATGGCTATGTGAGGAAATGGACTCAAAGCCTTTTAAAAGATTTAATTTCTCTCTCTCTCTTTCGAGACCTAGGCATTATTCCTAAAAAAATAGAATTAAATTAGGAGAGAAAACCATGTGTTTCAACTCAGTTCCCACCAAAAACTTGTATTAGGGAATATGGGGAAAATGAGGCATTATTAATACAATTTTGCAAGATTTTTATATTTCTATTACTGTTTATTTTTAGAATCACATAGAAATAGGGGCAAAGTTGACAGTGATTGAATTGCAGATTAGCTATCAGGGCATTTCTGGAATAACACCCCATAATGTTCCTCAAAGTCATTTAATTAACTTCTAAGACCTACCACTGCCTACTCATGTCCTGAATGGATTAGAAAAGATAAAGGGACAAGCAACACACTTATTGATTGAGCCAGGTAAATCAGAATATGCCTGGTAAACTAAATGAACTTGAAGCCGTCTCTTTCTAGACCATATAGGTAGAAATGGAGATGAGATGAACTTCAATTTAAATATACCTTTGTTGTCTACCCTTGGCTACACACTTAAAAGATGTGAAGACACAAAGATTAGCACCATGCCTTAGTGAATTTGCAGTGGTAAGCAAATGCAGTGCTATAACTGACATATTTAGTCCTCTGAAAGTGCAAGAAAAGGAGACATCATTTCTGAATTGGTACAATATGGAAAGCTCTTAGGTGAAGTACTGTCTATGACTTTGAAGAATGGGCAGAATTTTGACAGAACAAGCAAAATACACAATGTAGATAAATATGAAAGACTGATTTGTGGTTACAAACTGGGGTGTGGTCCATTGCATCTGGAATCACTTAATCTTCATTAAAAAAAAATGGCAAAACATGAGACTGGACAGGCAGAATGTAGCCAATCTGTGACTTGCCTTTCATGCAAAAATGAAGAAATTGGACATCAGTTCAATTCAGTTCAGTAGCTCAGTCGTATCCAACTCTTTGCAACCCCATGAACCGCAGCACACCAGGCCTCCCTGTCCAACACCAACTACCGGAGTTTACCCAAACTCATGTCCATTGAGTCAGTGATGCCATCCAACCATCTCATCCTCTGTCGTCCCCTTCTCCTCGTGCCTTCAATCTTTCCCCAAATCAGGGTCTTTTCAAATGAGTCAGCTCTCCACATCAGGTGGCCAAAATATTGGAATTTCAGCTTCAACATCAGTCCTTCCAATGAACACCCAGGACTGATCTCCTTTAGGATGGACTAGTTAGATCTCCTTGCAGTTCAAGGGAATCTCAAGAGTCTTCTCCAACAACACAGTTCAAAAGCATCTATTCTTCAGCACTCAGCTTTCTTTATAGTCCAACTCACATCCATACATGACTACTGGAAAAACCATAGCCTTGACTAGACAGACCTTTGTTGACAAAGTAATGTCTCTGATTTTTAGTATGCTGTCTAGGTTGGTCATAACTTTCCTTCGAAGGAGTAAGCATCTTTTGATTCCATGGCTGCAGTCACCATCTGCAGTGATTTTGGAGCCCCCAAAAATAAAGTCAGCCACTGTTTCCCCATCTATATGCCATGAAGTGATGGGATCAGATGCCATGATCTTAGTTTTCTGAAAGTTGAGGTTTAAGCCAACTTTTTCACTCTCCTCTTAGTTGTCAATAATGAGAAAATATGGAAAAGAAGTAGGTACGAGCACTCTGGCTATACTCTACCCTAGAAGACAGAGACAGGTTGTATATTGCCACCCTGCTTATTTAATTTATATGCAGAGTACATCATGCTAAATGCTGGGTTGGAAGAAGCACAAACTGGAATCAAGATTGCTGGGAGAAATATCAGTAACCTCAGATATACAGATGACACCACCCTTATGGTAGAAAGCGAAGAGGAGCTAAAGAGCCTCTTGATGAAAGTGAAAGAGTAGAGTGAAAAAGTTGGCTTAACACTCAACATTCAGAAAACTAAGATCATGGCATCCAGTCCCATCACTTCATGGCAAACAGATGGGAAAACAGTGGAAACAGTGAGAAACTATTCTCTTTGGCTCCAAAATCACTGCAGATAGTGAGTGCAGGCGTGAAATTAAAAGACATTTGCTCCTTGGAAGAAAAGCTATGACCAACCTAGACAGCATATTAAAAATCAGACATTACTTTGCCGACAAAGGTCCATCTAGTCAATGCTATTGTTTTTCCAATAGTCATGTATGGGTGTGAGAGTTGGACTATAATAAAGAAAGCTGAGTGCCAAAGAACTGATGTTTTTGAACTGTGGTGTTGGAGAAGACTTGTGAGAGTTCCTTGGACTGCAAGGAGATCAAATCAGTCAATCCTAAAGGAAATCAACCCTGAATATTCATTGGCAGGACTGATGCTGAAGCTGAAGCTCCAATACTTTGGCCATCTGATGTGAAGAGATGGCTCATTGGAAAAGACCCTGATGCTAGTAAAGATTGAAGGCAGGAGAGGAAGGTGACAACAAAGGACGAGATGATTGGATGGCATCACTGACTCAATGGACATAAGTTTGATCAAGCTCTGGGAGATAGTGAAGGACAGGGAACCCTGGTATGTCTTAGTTTATGGGAGTCACAAAGGGTTGTACATGACTGAGTGACTGAACAGAAAAAACAGAAGACAGAGAACAGGGAGATCCTAGAGCCAGAGAGAGTAGTGGAAAACACTTTTCCAACAGTCCAGGTGAGAAATGAACCATGAGTGTGGAGTTGTTGTATGAGAGATGGCTTGAGATGGAATCAATGGGAGTCAATTCATTTGGGGTTGAGAAGGAAGAACCACAGTGAAGGGAGGAGTCAGAATTCTAGTCCAGACATGTGCATGAACCATTAGTCAGGCAAGACTCATTCTTTTGAAATATAATTGAGCATAAAACTGGATAAAATGCTACCTATTTTAATCTCACTTATCAAAACCTGTTATTTCTAATCTGATGTGTCCTTGCTAAATACACAGGCTTTGAAACTCTAGTATACATTAGTAATCTTGCCTTATCCAACATTGGACAAAGATGCTAATCCACTTCTGCCCATGGTACTGCTGTGCGCAGATACAGTTCAGAGTAACTTGTGTTATTTTCCTAAAATGGAAACTGAGGCTTCAAGAGGCTGACTGGTTTCTCCAAAGCCAAGTGGTTCAAGTGGCTAAAATAGAGTTGAAACCAATTTCTTTGCTGTTAAATTCTAAGGTGTATCTGCTACAGCATATGATGAGCATCACATAACTAACTCAAATTCAGTCTTGACAGGTCTCTATGATTAGAAAAACATCATTTATATCCAAATTCAAAGCATAATCACTCGCTATCTTTTGTAAGCTACATTATTCTTTAATATTCATGCATTTGCAATTTTCTAGAATTGAGTTTAAATAATATTTGAATTTTGTTATTGATATAAACATGATATATAGCATGTTAGTATAAACATTCATAGCAACACAAGTGAAATTACTTTGATTAAAAAATAAGATGATGTTGAGATTGAATTTTGTCACTAGGAAAACATATAGTGAAAATCTCTTACTATCTCTCTTCTCTGTAGCCAAGTTCCAGTCTCTAGTCTTGTGGAGAGGTTGGCTGCCTCACTCAAGTTCCTCTCAATTTCCTTTATCTTTTAAAATCTTGGAGCTCACTGATGTTGGGAAGCACAATATTTCTGGGACTGTTCTTCCCTCCACATTTGCAGCCCAGATTTGAGCTCAAGCCATAGCTGAGCATCTGGACTCCATCTTCAGAAACTTTCACAACACAATCCAGCTCTTCTCTTAAAATAATTCTGTTATCATCTCAAATGACAATGTCCCAAGGCTTCTCAAGACCTTTATGGGGGAATTTGAAAGCAATTGCTGTCAAAGTGTCAAAAAATGCCAAAGAAATCATTAACTCACTGTGGAGGGTTGCCAAACAAATCTAATTGTTGGAGTCTCACAGACTTCAAAGTACTTTTAACTTATGACTAAAGGTACTAAAGGAAAGATGTGATAGGATTTCACTTTTGTTTTTTTTTTTCCTTTTGTTGTTGATATTATTGTTTTAATTACACATATCTTCAGAGCAGCTTTATGGGAAAATTTAAATTCCCAGGAAGCTGGAAATTAGATCAGAAAAAAACAAACAACGGCAAAAAAGAATATTGTGTTTTCTTAAGAAATTCCACAACAAACAACCTCCTATGTGCACTCATGTGTGTGTGCTAAGTCACTTCAATCCTGTACAACTCCTTTCAAAACCTATGGACTGTAACCCACCAGGCTTCTCTGTCCATGGGATTCTCTGGGCAAGAATACTGGAGTGGGTTGCCACATCTTCCTCCAGGGGATCTTCCCAGCTCAGGGATCAAATCCACATCTCTTATGTCTCCTGCATTGGCAGGCAGGTTCTTTACCACTAGCGCCACCTGGGAAGCCCAACTTCCAAAAAAAAATTTGTAAGGAGTATGTTTTTTGTGTAATGAAGAGCTTGGGTGTTTCACATTGGAGGAGTTGAACACTGCTCCCTCTTCACCAGCTTCTGGATATTGGACCTCACCTGTATAATGTAAATGACAGAGGAGGAACACAGAGTGGCTACATAACATCCCTTTACAAGGGCCCAAATTTATAAAGATGGGCTTCCAACTGGAGTTCAGGCAGTCCAGTGACTCCTCTAAATATCATTTCTCCTTTGTTAGTGAATTTTGTCTTCAATGAGTCAATCCAGAGTCCAATCCTAATTTATGCAACCAGTGCTGCTATAAATTCATAATTTTAAAAAGTAGGAAGATATTTATATGTTTGAAAATTAAGGAATATTGTTTTAAATATCATACAGTTCAATGAAGAAATCAAATTAGAAATTAAACATATTTTCAGTCAACTAATACACACACACACACAAAAAAAAACCTACATAACAAAATTTGTAAGAAACAGCAAAACCTGTTTAGAGGGAAATGTGTAAATTTAGAAAAGATGAAACTAACATTTAATATAATAGAAAGGAACAGCAACATTAACCCAAGAAAATTAAAGGATAAAAATAATAAGCATAAGAATAGAAATGATTGAAAAGAAAACTAACAATAAAAATGAGAAAAAAAAACAAACAAACAGTATTCGTTCTTTTAAAGAGTAATCAGTTTAATAATCCTTGGTAAGCTTTATCCAGAAGAAAAATAGAGAGAGAAAAATAAAAATAATCATGGCCAGGAAGGAAAACAGCCACATATGCTGCAGACACTAAAACTACAATAAACAGTCATGAAATAGCCATAGCTTCAAACATCTAATGGAGTGGACAAGTTTAAGAAGAATTGATTCCAATACATTTTCATGCATTATCTGTTTTAACATGGGTACTTGTCTCCCCCATCATTTTCTTCATGTTCCATTAAATACATGTTATACCTTCTCGAGCTGTCCTTTTGTGTTTCAGTCTCTCTTCATTTTTTATTCTCTTAGACCTTCTGTTGCTGCTTGCTGCTGTTTAGTTACTACGTCGTGTCCAACTCTTTTGTGACCCCATAGACTGTAGCCCAACAGGCTCCTCTTTGCATGGGATTCTCCAGACAAGAATACTGGAGTGGGTTGCCATTTCTTTCTCCAGGGAATCTTCCCAACCCAGGGATCATACCTGCATCTCCAGCTTGGCAGGTGGACCCTTTGCCACTAGACCACCAAAGTTTTGCGGTTTCCCAGGTGGCTTTAGTGGTAAAGAACCCGCCTCCCAAAGCAGGAGACATAGCAGACATGGGTCTCTTACATCTCAACCACCTCTCAACCACAGGGCCACCAAGGAGTCCCCACACTTCCACTGCAGGAGGCACGAGTTCAATCCCTGGTCAGGGAAATGGGATCCCACAAGCCAGTGCAGTGTGGCAAAAAAATAAATAAATAAGGTCTATACTGAAAATCAGGAAACCCACATGTGCATTCTGAACTTATTGAGCACTACCTGTATAGACTTATGCTGGTTTTTTTTTCCATTTCTTTTCTGATCCTTCCTTTATTCTCTCATAAATTAAGACCCAAAAAAAGGAAACTGATTAGTGTAAACAAGGAATATTGAACAATGCTGTATGTTGATATAATTTTTAGTGGCAAAGCACTATTTGAAGAAACAGTAGAGCATACTTCTTGAATGGCATGAAGTAAAAAGTTTATCACATGGACAAGTTCCATAATGTCACATTTGGATTTATATTTCTGTCTACTAAAGATGTAAGCATTCTGATCTGTTTCTATTTTAAAATAATGACAACTTTAAAGTGCACTTGTATGCATTCTTGGCAATGAAAAAATGTAGCCCTACTTCCTAAACTACTGAAATGACCAACGTTTTAAAATTGGTCATAAATGTTGTTCATTTCAGAGTTTTAGAAAGTATACAGCAAAAGTTGGAAATGAAGCATTGCTTGAATATTCAAAAATGGAGTATGGCATCCATTTTTACTTATCTCTACTGTTTTATAATGTATTTCTTTACATTGCTTTTTATGGTTACTCTAGGCATTGTAGAGCTTCCCAAGTGGCGCTAGTGGTAAAGAAACTGTCTGCCAATGCAGGAGACATAAAGAGACGTGGGTTCGATCCCTGGGTCAGGAAGAGCCCCTGGAGAAGGGTGTGGCAACCAACTCCAGTATTCTTGCCTGGAGAATCCCATGGACAGAGAATCCTGACAGGCTACAGTCCACAGGGCTGCAGAGTCCGACATACTGAAGAAACTTGGCACGCACTAGGCATTATAGTCTGTCTCTCTAATTTGTCACATTCACTGATATCAGCATTTATCAGTTTGAGTGAAGTATAGAAATCTTTACTCTCCTCATATGCTCTATCCTATGCTGTTTATAATAAGCCTTAAATATGTTTACAACTACATCAGACAGTGTTATAATTTTTGCTTAGCAATAAGCATGTTTTAAGAAACTCAATAAGAAAAAATATTTTACATATTTAAGATTATTCTTTCTATAATTCTTTATTCTTTCCTAATATTCCAAGACATTTTCATTTCCTTTCTTTCCTTTTTTCATTTCATTTCTGTTTAGAGAAGATCTTTCTCTGTTAGAGTAGATCTCTTGGTGACAAATTCTCTTAATCTTTCATCATCTGAGAAAGCTTTGATTATCACTTCCTTCTTGAACGATATTTTCACTGGATGCAGTATCTTGGGTCAATTTTTTCTTGTTGTTTGTTTGTTTTCTTTTCTTTTCTTTGTTTTTCTGGTGCCTGAAACATGTAGCCTCTGGTTTACAAAGTTTCTCTATTATGTGTCTTGGTGAGATTTTCTTTTGATTTATCCTGTTTTGGGTTTGACATTTTTATTGAATATGCAAGTTTACGTCTTTTGCTAAATTTGCAAAGTTTTCAGCTATGATTCTTTTGAGTACATTTTCAGCCCTACTGGTTTTATTCTTTCCTGCCAGGACTCTGATGACAGAATTGTCAGCTCTTTTGTAAAAGTCTCACATCCCTGAGTGTTTTTCCATATTCTGTGTTGTCCAGAATGGATATTTTCCACTGTCCTATATCAAGTTGACCAATGCTTTCCTCTGTACTCTTCACTGGTTTTTGAGCCATCGAATTTTTTGTTTTGGTTTTTTGTTGTTGTTATTGTTGTTCTTTTTTCATATTGGTTATTGTATTTTTCAGTTTAAAAAAATCCATTTGGTTTTTCTTTAAATCCTCTCTATTTTCCTGAAGCTTTCTATTTTTTATTATTTTTGTTACAAGCATGTTCATAATTGCTTATTGAAGCATTTTTATGATTTATGAATTTTCAAGCAAATATTTTTATGATATTTACTTGAAAATTACAGTCAGGACATTCTAATATCTTTGACATCTTGGTGTTGATTTCTCTTTACTGCATTCCTTTCACTCAAGTATAGATTTTCCTGGTTCCTGATATTATGAATAATTTTTAATTGAAAACTGAGCATTTCCAGTATTATGTTATGCCACTCTGAATCTTACTTTAAACTATTTTAACTGGCTTTTTCTATAACTTCTCTAAGAGAAGGGTTGGCACTACCATTTTATTGCCTGGTGGTGGTAGAAGTCTAGGATGGCTCATTTGGCCTCAATTAGCATCCATCAGAGGAGGTTTCCCTGTTCCTGCTGGTGGGGAAAATGGTTCCAACTCTCTCAAGATCCTCCACTGATGGGGCAGGACTGCCTCATTACAGCTGCTTCATAAGTGTAATGATGAAGCAGGCCTCCATAGACAGCAAAGGTTGAGGAGGCAGCCCCTGTATACTGATCCTTTCTGCTGGATCTCCTCTGACAGGACAGTGGGGAGTTGCAGGGATGTGTGGTGACTGCCAGGCAGGAATGGAAATCCAGTTTTCCCTTGTGGCCACTATTGACAGGGATGAGGGTCCCACTGCTGCCTAATGGGGGTGAAAGTACCAGCTCCCTCCCCCCACTTACTGAGCATCCTCCCCATGTTCAGTGAATGACCTCACCTCTGACCACGTACAGAAAATAGTGGACATGAGACGAGTAGTCTTCTGTCTTACTGATGCCAGTATGATATGAATTACCATGTAAAATAAAGTTCACTGCACTGACATACAATGCTATAAATTAGTTATGAGTGTGGGTCCTCAGTCCTACATAAAAACCCTTCTGAGGCAGGGCTTCTTTGACTGTTGTGAATTAATAGAACTTACATATTCCATTGCTCTTAATCACTACAACTTTGGAAATTCTGGGGGTAAAAGTGCTATTATTTCTGTACTTTTGAATTTCCATACTTCATGTAAAAGAAAAAAAAAAACTAGTAAAACAAAATTTTATTTTCAAAATTCAAATGCCAAATTAATATTCTCCACATTTTTATATAAGACTTCATTTCAGTACTGTAACTAAATTTGGGACAAAATTTCTAATTTAATACCCATATTTTGGTTGTTTCCTCTATTTAGCTCACTTAAGTTATGTTAGAAGTGGTTGGAGATGGAGAAGTCAAGACATCTATTTTCATTCAAAGGAGACTACAGATTTCTTTTAAAAGAATTATTTGTTTAGTTGGCACCCTAGGGTCCTCCTTTCCATAGCTAAGCTAAAATTTTTTTTAAAAAATTTAATTTCAGATGCTTTCCTCCCACACATCTTACATTTTCCCATGACTTTCACTGAGACAGCTTGTAGAATGCAAAGATAGGGTTGCTTACTTATATGATCTGGTAAAGTTGCTCAGTCGTGTCCAACTCTTTGCAATCCCACGGACTATAGTCCACCAGGCTCCTCCGTCCATGGGATTTTCCAAGCAAGAATACTGGAATGGGTTGCCATTTCCTTCTCCAGGAGATCTTCCCAACCCAGGGATCGAACTTGGGTCTCCCGCATTGCAGGTAAACTCTTTACCATCTGAGCCACCAGTGTATGACCTAAGTTACCTATTATTCCACTACTTTGTTGTTCAGTCGCTCAGTTATTTATGAGTCCCACGGACTGCAGCACACCAGGCTTCACTATCTGTCGCTGTCTCCTGGAGTTTTCTCAAACTCATGTTCACTGAGTCAATGATGCCATCTACTAAATACACATACTATTATTAGTAGTGGAATACTATTCCACTATTAGTAGTAGAATACTACTAAAATACACATTGTAATATACATTTAAAGAGAATCTGGGGCTCCCTTAAATTGACAGTCATTCTGCATGTCCCAGTAGTGGGAAAATAGTTACTTACATTACCAACCCCAACTCCTACTGAGGGCAACCACACAACCTCAAAAAGTTGGAATGTTTGTGTAATCTTCTCAAAAGCAACAAATGCTAGCCTTATACTGAAAAATTACTGGTCTAAAATCTAGTTCCAGAACCTGAGAGACAAAATCACTGCACAAAGTTACTTTTACCCTAAGAGCTTTGTCTGGTCAACAGGAAAGGCCTGCAGTGCTGAACCCCAGTGCACTGCCGGCTAGTGGTCTCAGAAGGGAAGCCTGGCCTTCTTAATGAAGATTCCACCCACTCCAGGGAGTGTTACCCAGTCTGCATCTTCCTCTAATGGAAAATCAGGAGCAAACAAGGCAACAAACTACCTTCAACCTGCTTTCCCAAAACAGAAACTCTCACTTCAAGATGGAACATTTGTCTCTGGAAGAAGCAAAAGACAAAATCTTTAAGGAGCATGAAAACATGACCCTAGCATCCAACTATTCTTACAAACATTTATGTGATTTATGTCTGTAAAAGAGCAAAAGGGAAATTGTCACATAGGAAAGCAGGGACCATGAGTGAGAACCCATGGGCGGTGGTGGCAAAGAGGAGTGGATAGGGAATAGAAACAGACAGAAAAAATTTAAGATATTGAACTGACAAGATTCTGATAAAACAACTAGCCTTATTTTGCACAAAAAAGGAGAAGCCAAGCTTTTAATATGGGGACTAGAAACCAAAACCAAGTGACATTACAGATTTGGAAAATAACCAAACAGAAATTCTGGAACTGAAAATACAAAAACTGAAATTAAGAACACATAAGAAAGCCAATAAACACATTTGAAGAGATAAGTATTAAAATTCAATGTGGATCAAAAGCATATAGAGAACAAAATGAGGAAGATAGGAAAAATGAGGACAGAAGACTGAGAATAAATAGAATGGACCCATCTAAACTGTATTTAATTGAAATTAAAGACAGGGAAATGGGGCAAGGACAATTTTTAATGTGATAATGACAGCAAATTTTCAAGAACTGATAGAAGTTACTGCTTCATCAATTCAAGAATCCTAAGAAACCACTGGAGAATAACAGAAATCCATACCTAGACACATTGTGTTGGAAATGCTAAATACAAAAGGCAAAGAGAAAAATCTTAGAAGCAGCCAGCTAGGAACAAAAGAAAGAATGTCTTTCAGGGAGTGAAATTTTAATGACAGCTGAAGTCTCAACCAAAAAGAAGAAAGTGGTGGGAAATGATCCCTTCAAAGCACCGAAAGGAAATAAAGGGCCATGCAGAATTTGTACTCAGTAAGGAAATATTTTCAAAGTGTTAGTGACATGAAAACATTTTTAGACAAATAGAAGTGGAGAGTTTGGCAAACAGAACCTCATCAAAGAAATTATTAAATATCTGTTTGGGGAAGAAGGAAAAAGATCTCAGAGAAAGGTTAAAGACAGAAGAAGGAATGAAGAGCACAGAACTGGATACATCAAAGTGAAAACGGTTCAAAAATTAAACGGATTTAAAATTCACTTCAATAAAATGTTTCAGGAGTGGTGAAATAAATATTCTAAACCATTGTATTGTTTGGTGAGAAAATGAAGGGTTTTTTTGTCATTAGACTTTCATAAATTCAGTTCAGCTCAGTCGTGTCCAACTCTTTGCGACCCCATGAACTTCAGCACACCAGGCCTCCCTGTCCATCACCAACACCGGGGTTTACTCAAACTCACATCCATTGAGTCGGTGATGCCATCCAACAATCTCATCCTCTGTCTTCCCCTTCTCCTCCTGCCTTCAATATTTCCCAGCATCAGGGTCTTTTTCTAGTGAGTCAGTTCTTCCCATCAGGTGGCCAAAGTATTGGAGTTTCAGCTTCAGTATCAGTCCTTCCAATGAATATTCAGGACTGATTTCCTTTAGGATGGACTGGTTGGATCTCCTTGCAGTCCAAGGGACTCTCAAGAGTCTTCTCCAATACCACAGTTAAAAAGCATCAATTCTTTGGCATTCAGCTTTCTTTATAGTCCAACTCTCACATCCATACATGACTACTGGAAAAACCATAGCCCTGATTAGATGGACTCTGTTGGCAAAACAATGTCTCTGATTTTTAATATTCTGTCTATTATGGTCATAACTTTTCTTCCAAGGTGCAAGCATCTTTTAATTTCATGGCTGCGGTCACCATCTACAGTGATTTCAGAGCCCCAAAAATAAAGTCTCTCACTGTTTCCACTGTTTCCCCATCTATTTGCCATGAAGTGATGGGACCGGATGCCATGATCTTAGTTTTCTGAATGCTGAGTTTCAAGCCAACATTTTCAATCTCCTCTTTCACTTTCATCAAGAGGCTCTTTAGTTCTTCACTTTCTTCCATAAGGGTGGTGTCATTTGCATATCTGAGGTTATTGACATTTCTCCTGGCAAGCTTGATTCCACCTTGTGGTTCATCCAGTTCAGCATTTCTCATAATGTACTCAGCATATAAGTTAAATAATCAGGGTGACAATATACAACCTTGATGTACTCCTTCCTGTATTTGGAACCAGTCTGTTATTCCATGTCCGGTTCTAACTGTTGCTTCTTGAGCTGCATACAGATATCTCAAGAGGCAGGTCACGTGGTCTGGTATGCCCAACTCTTGAAGAATTTTCCAGTTTGTTGTGATCCACACAGTCAAAGGCTTTGGCATAGTCAATAAAGCAAAAGTAGATGTTTTTCTGGAACTCTCTCACTTTTTCAATGATCCAACAGATGTTGGCAATTTGATCTCTGGTTCCTCTGCCTTTTCTAAATCCAGCTTGAACATCTGGGAGTTCACGGTTCACGTACTGTTGAAGCCTGGTTTGGAGAATTTTGAGTATTACTTTGCTAGCGTGTGGAATGAGTGCAATTGTGCAGTAGAGTGAACATTCTTTGGGATTGCCTTTCTTAGGGATTGGAATGAAAACTGACCTTTTCCAGTCCCGTGGCCACTGCTGAGTTTTCCAAATTTTCTGGCATATAGAGTGCAGCACTATCACAACATCATGTTTTAGGATTTGAAGTAGCTGAACTGGAATTCAATCACCTCCGCTAGGTTTGTTCATAGTGATGCTTCCTAAGGACCACTTGACTTGACATTCCAGGATGTCTGGCTCTAGGTGAGTGATAATCTGGGTCGTGAAGATCTTTTTTGTAGAGTTCTTCTGTGTATTCTTGCCACCTCTTCTTAGTATCTTCTGCTTCTGTTAGGTCCATACTATTTCTGTCCTTTATTAAGCCCATCTTTGCATGAAATGTTCCCTTGGTATCTCTAATTTTCTTGAAGAGATCTCCAGTCTTCCCCATTCTATTGTTTTCCTCTATTTCCTTGCACTGATCACTGAGGAAGGCTTTCTTATCTCTCTTTGCTACTCTTTGGAACTCTGCATTCAAATGGATATATCTTTCATTTCCTCATTTGCCTTTCACTTCTCTTCTTTTCTCAGCTATTTGTAAGGCCTCCTCAGAAAATCATTTTGCCTTTTTGCATTTCTTTTCCTTGGGGATGGTCTTGACCTCTGCCTCCTGTACAATGTCACAAACCTCCATCCATAGTTCTTCAGGCACTCTGCTATCAGATCTAATCCCTTGACACTTCCACTGTATAGTCATAAGAGATCTGATTTAGGTCATACCTGAATGGTCTAGTGGTTTTCCCTACTTTCTTCAATTTAAATCTGAATTTGGCAATAAGGAGTTCATGATCTGAGCCACAGTCCACTCCCAGTCCTGCTTTTACTGACTGTATCGAGCTTCTCCACCTTTGGCTGCAAAGAATATAATCAATCTGATTTCAGTGTTGACCATCTGGTGATGTCCATGTGTAGAGTCTTCTCTTGTGCTGTTGGAAGAGGGTGTTTGTTATGACCAGTGTGTTCTCTTAGCAAAACTCTATTAGCCTTTGCCCTGCTTAATTCTGTACTCCAAGGCCAAATTTGCCTGTTACTCAGTCCCCTATAATGAAAAGGACATTTTTGGGGGGTGTTAGTTCTAGAAGTTCTTGTAGGTCTTCATAGAACAATTCAACTTCAGCCTCTTCAGCATTACTGGTTGGGGCATAGACTTGGATTACCATGATATTGAATGATTTGCCTTGTAAACAAACAGAGGTCATTCTGTCATTTTTGAGATTGCATCCAAGTACTGCATTTCAGACACTTTTGTTGACTATGATGGCAACTCCATTTCTTCTAAGGGATTCTTGCCCACAGTAGTAGATATAATGGTCATCTGAGTTAAATTCACCCATTCCAGTCCATCTTAGTTCGCTGATTCCTAGAATGTCGATGTTCATTCCTGCCATCTCCTGTTTGACCACTTCCAATTTGCCTTGATTCATGGACCTAACATTCCAGGTTCCTATGCAATATTGCTATTTACACCATCGGACTTTACTTCCATCACCAGTCACATACACAACTGGGTGTTGTTTTTGCTTTGGCTCCGTTTCTTCGTTCTTTCTGGAGTTATTTCTCCACTGAAAGATAAAGACCAATACAGTATACTAACGCATATATGGAATTTAGAAATGTGCTAATGATAACCCTATATGCAAAACAGAAAAAGAGACACAGATGTACAGAACAGATTTTGGACTCTGTGGGAGAAGGCGAGGGTGGGATGTTTTGAGAGAACAACATCGAAACATGTATATTATCAAGGGTGAAACAGATCACCAGCCCAGGTTGGATGCATGAGACAAGTACTCGGCTGGTGCACTGGGAAGACCCAGAGGGATCAGGTGGAGAGGGAAGTGGGAGGGGGGATCGGGATGGGGAATACTTGTAAATCCATGGCTGATTCATGTCAATGTATGACAAAAACCACTACAATATTGTAAAGTAATTAGCCTCCAACTAATAAAAATAAATGGAAAAAAAAAAAAACCTCACAGTGAATTCCTTAAAATTTCTTGATATTCAGGAAAAAATATTTCTTCTACACTATGCTGGATATCAGAATCAGAAAAGAGATAAATGGAATAAGAGTTAAACAAAAACAATAACAACTATTTGTAACATACAAATATATGTTTATATATATAAGATTACTAATATGCGATAAAGTATAGAAGAGAATAGAAATTCCATAAACAGACCCACATGTAAATGCATAATTTATTTTTGATAAAATTGCAAAGAACCAAGAATAGTCTATTCAACAAACAGTGCTAGAATAATTGGATATGCATGTCAAAAATAAACATAAGCTTGTATTTTGTACCAAGCACAATAATTAATACAAAATAGATCATAGACCTAAATGTAAGACCCAAAACTATGAAATTTCTAGAACATAACATAGGAGACAAACTTTAAACCATAAGTTAGGGAAAGTTGCTTACTTAAAACTGCAAAAGCATGACCCATAAAAAATAAATTGATATACTGATCTTTATGCAAATTTAAAAAAGTCAACTTTTCAAAAAGCATTGCTAAGAGATTACAAAAGCAATCTACAGACTGTTACAAAATATTCCCAAACTATACATCTAATAAAAAGACTTGAATCCAGAATATACAAAAGACTTTCAAAACTCAATGACAAACAGCTCAGTTTTTTAAAATTGATGGAAGATTTGGATAGACACTTCTCCCTATAAGATACTTGAATAGCAAATAAGCTCATGAAAATATGCTTAACATCATTAATCATCAGGAAAATGCTAATCAAAACTTCTGTGAAATATCACTACACATCTATAAAAGTGGTTAACATTTTAAGAGATGTGGCAGAATTGGAATTCTCATACATTACTGATGGAAATAAAAAATGGTGCAATCTCTTTGGAAAACAGCTCAGTTGTCTCTTAAAAACTTAAACACCTACCATATGATCTAACTATTCTACTGCTGGGGTTTATCCATGGGTGGGGGGGAACATATATTCATACAAAGATCTGCATGTGGACTACCATAGCTCCTTTGATTGAAAGCTGGAAGTTTTATTTGTAACCTAGAAACAACCCAAATATCTATCAGTGGATGAATGAACAAACATCTATGGTATACTCAAACCTAGACTCATGCTGAATCATGAATTTATCTCAAAATAATTATGTTGAGTCAAAAAAAATCAGATAGAAATGAGTACATACTATATAATTCTGTTAGGTAGGAAGTTAGGCATGAGCAATGAGGGGTGGCCTAGCCAAAAAGCATGCAAGTTGATCTCTAAACCCCACCCCAGACACAACCCAGTGCTGCTGGAGAGCTCATAAATATGCTACAAAACAACCACAGAGACTTTTCCAACTCCTACGAATGCACCCTAGGCACACCGCAGATACAGACTAACCACAGGGCCTTCTCCAACTCTGGCACATGCGCCCTTGATGCCCAGCTGTGTCCTCAAGTGACCTGAGGCAGCCAGGAGCCCTTTAAGGGTTCATAAATATTCTATACATACATACATCTGATTATAACAGACTGAATTATGGGAAAGACATGCACAATAGAGCCTGCTGTTATGTACCTTGCAACTGACAATCAGAACGGTCAGCCCTCACCCCTCTAAATGAATATGTGAAAGCCCCATCTCTAAACCCCCACCCCGCCACTCCTTTGCCAGTGTCTCTCTTGACTTAGCTCACCGCTCCCTTGAGGTGTTCTTTCTATCCCTTACTTAATAAAATTTCTGCTGTGGGTAAGACCTCAAATTCTTCATTGAGTCCTTACCAAAAACCAAGGCCCACTAGGGAGGGTCCTCATCAACCTTCCCCTATCTCTGGTAACAATTCCATTAATATAAAATCCTGGAAAATGAAAGCTAATGTATCATGTATCGACCGAAATGATATCAGGGATTGTTTGGGGATAAGGTGAGAGGAGCTGGGCTGAAGAGAGAGCTCATAAAAAAGCTCGAGGAAAGTTGTGGTGTAACAGACATGTTCATTCTCTCCATTGTGGTGATATTACATGTGTATGCAAATGTCAAGACTCATCGAATTATACACTTCAAATACACACTTATTTATTATCTGTGGAATATACATCAATCAAGCTCTAATAAAGGGGCTTCCCACGTGGCTCAGTAGTAAAGAATCCACCTGGCAATGCAGGAGACATGGGTTTAATCCCTGGGTAAGGAAGATCTGCTGGAGAAGGAAATGGCAACCCACTCCAGTATTCTTGCCTGGAGAATCCCATGGACAGAGGAGCCTGGCAGGCTACAGCCCATGGGGTTGCAAAGAGTTGGACATCACCGAGTGACTGAGCACACACACAAGCTCTAATAAAACACCAAAAATATGTTTCATATATCAGTGAAAGTATAAAGTCCAAAAATAAATTTAAATTTGGGGGAAGCTGATAATTCCTTTTAATGCCATGCCATCCCTGTTCAAATACAGTAGGCAAGAATCCGACTGGGGAGAGAATCTTTCCTTTGCTTTTATTTCTGATGGTTTAGACATGAGGGATTCCAAAGACGAGAAAATAGTCAAAATGTTTTGAACAGGAAGTGGTGAGACTCATTTGGGAAGTTTCCAACTTTTCCTTTATTTTTGTTTATGGATGTAGCATTTTTAAAGCATGAAAAAGTGTTTAAAAGTTTCACTGCTGAAAATCTAGGTGTGTATTTAGGAATAATGAACTACATCTTAGAAAGAAACTGCACTGGCTAGTTTTTTAACCTACTTTTGGTTTCGTTTTGCTCTCATTGTTGGCTAGTATTTTAATCTAGCTTTAGAGTAATAAGGTGCTGTCTTATAATAACTTGAATTCCGAGAAGTAACTTGGCAACATCCTTGAATCTCCTTGTATAAACTCCCCTAAGAAGAAGAAAAACTGTCATTTGCATTAACCCCAAAGCTACATATTTATTTGTCACTTTTTGACCTTTCACTATAAAAACTTTCCAAATGTACAGTAGGGAAGAGAATAGTATATGGAATCTCCATATCCATACTCAGCTTAAGTTTTATCAACATTTAACCAACATTACCAAATTTTATCTATCTTCACAGTTTTATTTTTAATAGTCCAACTTACTTGCTTTATAATCAAGACTAAATATGTAAATCTTAACAAATATATAACTTTAGACTTAGAGTCAACCAAACCAAGAGTTAATTTGATATTTGAATGTCTTCATTAAACTTGTTATTAAAATTTAAAGGTTAGTTCTCCTCCAAGCCACAGTGTAGGTGACTAAGGACTGAGGATTACATTTTTGTTGATATTTTTATTTTCATTTTCTGGGTTTTTTTTTTTTTTAAGAGACCTATGGATTTTATTTATCATTGCATCATGTTAAAGCAAAACGAAAGAAAACAAAAACAAAACCTAGCATTTTATCCTTTTGTCTCTTTGCCCTGGTTTATCAAATAACCCTTGCAAGCTGCATATCATGGAATAGGGGGCGTGAGTCATGGGAGATGGAAGGATTAAGTTTGGCAGTTAATGATCTACCTACCAGTCTTTTCCTGGTGAAAGCAGTCTCATTTTTGCCAATATTGGATCATTTAACGTTCAATCCCTATGAATCCAAGACTTCTCCTTGGCCTGTTCCCGAGAATACATGGTGGGGGCAGGAGGGGAGGGGGTGGTGTCCGGAGCTGGGCAGCTCTCATGGTGGCTGGGGAAAGAGGATGGATGTCAGAGGCTCTCTCTGGATCCTCTCAAGTGTCTTTTGGGGATGGTACCTTTGGGTCTGGTAAGCAGCGTACGTGAGGTTTAGGTACCACCTTTGGGCAGAAGTGGCCAACCTTGGTCAGCTTACCAGGCAGCCAGTGAGCCAATTTCTGTATTCTCTAGAGAGGTGGAGAATTTGGGATCATATCAGTAACTCTCAGAAGATCAGAGGAGGGTCTGGAACTCTTGCTCCAACCTGTTGCTTGTCTGATGGCATCACATCTCTACTGTCATTCTTTGTGTTATCTGCAGAGGCCACTCTGCAGTGGCATCACCCCTACACCCTCCAGTAAGAACTGGGCCAAAGAGCCTCTGCTCTCAGCTTACCTTTCATTCTACAGAAGAATCATGCCCCCACCCCAGCATTGTTCACCCCCTCAGGACTTCAGCAAGTCTGTAGACAGAAGCCCCATAATTAGTACAACATTGAACCAAATGCTTCCCAGCACCCAGTCTCTCTCCCACTTCCCACGCCCCACTAAATAGAGAATTCTCCCTAGTTCCCACGTGAAAGTCTTCAGTCTCAGCCTGAGGAAACTTTTACCTCTAAGTGTTTAGTAAGACTTTGTCCTTCAGCCTAAAAGTTGAGTAATTTTTTCCATCTTTTCCTCTAACACATCATGAGTCTTAGAAGTAAGATAAAGATTGTTTTGAGGAAGCCAGTTAGTTCTGTGATTAGATTTTAGAGATCAATGTTTAGTTTCAAGGGTAAGAATGAATTCTTGTATTCTTCCACCCATGCCATGCTTATCTTCCTGGCGTCAGACAGCTCATAGGAAATAATGTGGAGAAATCTCCCATACCTTTCTTCCAATTCCCTAGGTGCTAACATCTTGCACAACTACAAAGAAAATAGAAAACATAAGCTGAGATTCCATAGACCTTGCCAGTAATGAGTACATGAGGTCAAATTTAGAGTGGTAACTCAGAGCCTATTGGCTCATCCCACAGTCCCATGACCCACAACCAGCAGATCTTATTCAGATCCATTTTCCTTGGAGGATCTGTTAAGGTCTCCAGTTAGCCAGAGTAACCTGTATGACAGCATTTGCTACACTGCAGTAAACATCAATGAATGTCTATGGAGTTTCTCCACCTGAGGGAAGAGGCTAACATATTCATTTTATTCTATAAACAAAAATGTCTGAGCATCTATTGTTCTTTATAATATCACATGTTTTGGTTATTTTATAATTTTCATTTTTTAGTGTTATCATCACTAAATGATTAAAAGCAGAAACTAGAAATTCCAGATTGGAAGTAGCTTATTTCATAAACAGTATGGTCTTCATCTTTTTTTTTTTTCCACAAGTGCTTTCTTTTGTCCTATTATTTTGATGTACTTGTCCATACTCAGCATTTATACGATGGTCACATGATTATAATTTATAGATATGCTCTAATTCCAGCATGAACTTAAGTTCAAGGAAAACACTTTTCAAACAAGTAACTTGTGGCCATTTTTATGATATACATTTGTCAACAGTCCAACCCCAGAATATTTCAAAGGAGTATATTTAACCACTTTATACCAGTAATTTATGCTGTATGGAAATGATACCATGTTGTTTCATCTACTTAAGTTATTGTAAAAGTCAAAGGCCATATGAATATCCAGGAAGGATACTTCCCCCCTCTTCCCAAATCCTGACCTCCTCCATGGAAACTTTTTGGAAACCATTCTGTTATCTACATCATCTTCAAACCAATGAAGTCTCACTGATCTCTCTAGTATTGATACACAATGAGCTGCTTCTTCAGATAAAAGGGTTCTAACAGTTTTGTTCTTGCTGCTCCATCCAACATAATCCAGCACACATGTCGCTTACCTGTCCAGTCGCTATCCACTCTGTCCACTGTAAAGGGCACAGCTCCTTTACAGACACGGTCAGTATGATACACTCTTGTGATTTCACTTTCTCTGTCTGTTTCCCCTCCTCATTTATAAACCAGCTATGTAGGGGCTGTGTCTTAGTGTTACCCCATGCCCTCTGCTTAAAAAGTACATGGTAAACAGAAAGTGCTTAATGTATGGGTGTCAGTCAAAGGCCTGGCAGGAAACAGAAAAGAGTTTTAGAAGGGACAGTTGGAAAAAGAATAATGAAGAAACCACAGAGAACTGAAAAGGGTGAGAGCCCCTAGGGGTTATCAGCAGCAGAAACCTTTACCACCCTGGGCCTAAGAGGGCCAGTCAGTAAAGGAAGCCCAGGGAAAGCTGGTGCTAGGGCAGAGGGATGGCCTATGGCCACCCCATGGTGGGGGAGCAGGAGGGCAAGGACCAGTCCTCTTCTCCACCATCTCTGGCTCATTCCAGAGTCTCCCATAGACTGAACACAACCAGAAACTGGAGGGACGGAGACAAGGGAATTGTCTCTGTAGTGAGCCTTACTGGTCACAGGCAGGGCAGGGAAGGGCAAAGGGTAGATCAGTAAGAGGGTGGTAGTAACTGTGGGCAGCACAAGGAGAATTACCAGTATAAGATATTGATAGAGGAACAATTGAATGTGATGAGCACTAGTCTTATTCCAAGTGTATGATGCTGTATGGTGATCAGGAGATCCATCAAACAGACTGTGAATCAAGGTTAAATGGCCAATTCAAAAGATCACATGTCACCGTTTCAGTGAAAAAGCAATTCCACTTTCTTCAACATTCATATTTCCCAACTGATTTACGTTAGCCCTGGGGTCCCCAACCTCTGGGCCATAAACTGGTAACTCTGGCCAGATCAATGGCTGCATTTGATTAGAAATAAAGTGCATAATAAATGTAATGCACTTGAATCATCCTCCTCATCCCAATCTGTGGAAAAATTGTCTTCCATGAAACCCATCCCTGGTGCCAAAAATGGTAGGGACCACTGCCTTAGCCTGCTAATCCACTGCTTTATGGATTTCCATAAACTAAAATACATTTTTTCTAGCCAATATAGAGAGTACCTACATTAGCACATTCACAATTATGTTTTTTTTCCCCCCAGAATTAAGATTTCCTACATGTTTTTAAGAAACTTCAGTGGATCCAGTTTACTCAGTTCTAGTGATGGCCCCATGGCATCTCGTGTTATGAAGTCATGGGAAATCTTGTCAGAGGTTCACGTGCTCACTGGGAAACCTATGGAATCCTCTCATCTATCATCAGATGAAGCACTGGAAACACCTGGAGAAGGAAGGAAGCTAATCAGTCTGCAACATGAGCACTGATGCTGGGAGTCCCAAGGAGAGGACTACTTCCAGAGAGTCTAGAAGACTGGCTCTGAGAAAGTGTGGCAACAGGAAAAAGGAAATTAACATTTTTTAAAGGTACAATTATAATGATGACTTTTTCATAAAGAGCAGCTGCATACATCTTTAAAACCCTTCTAGCTGGTACTGTCACTGACAGTTAACAAGTGCAGGACCATCCCAGAGAGGTAAAACAACTTTGCATTCATGATATTGCAAGGAATACAGAGTAGGTTCTGACTGTTAACGTGACTAAACGTAGACCCAGCAACCACTTGGAGAAGACAAGGGGGAGGGAGATTAAACTACTACATATATAATAATAATGTTATGTGCTGTCTTGTCTGACTCTTTGTGACCCCATAGACTATAACTGCCAGGCTCCTCTGTCCATGAGATTTCCCAGGCAAGAATACTGGAGTGGGTTGCCATTTCCTTCTCCAGGGGATCTTCCTGACCTAGGGATCGAACCCCCCTCTCTTGCATCTCCTGCATGTGCAGGCAGATTCTTTACCACTAGTGCCACCTGGGTAGCCCAGCCTACTATATGTGTATGTTAGTTGCTCAGTTGTGTTCAACTCTTTGCAATGCCATGGAATGTAGCCTGCCAGGATCTGTCCATAGAGTTCTCCAGGCAAGAATACTGGAGTGGGTAGCCATTCCCTTCTCCAGGAGATCTTCCTGACCCAGGGATTGAACCCAGGTCTCCTGCATTGCAGGCAAATTCTTTACGGTCTGAGCCACCAGGGAAGCCCAAACTACCACGTGTGTGTGTGTGTGTGTGTGTGTGTGTGTGTGTGTGAGTCACTCAGTTGTGTCCAACTCTGTGACCCCATAGACTGTAGTCCACCAGGTTCCTCTGTCCAAGGAATTCTCCAGGCAAGAGTACTGGAGTGGGTTGCCATTTCCTTATCCATACTCACCCATAAAAAGAAACAAAATTGAGTCAGTTGTAGTGAGGTGGATGAACCTAGAGTCCATCATACAGAGTGAAGTAAGTCAGAAAGAGAAAAACAGATGTCATGTATCAATATATACATATGGAATCTAGAAAAAAACATGGTACTGATGAACCTATTTACAGGGCAAGAATAGAGATGCAGACATAAAGAAAGGACTTGTGGACACAGTAGGGGAAGGAGAGGGTGAAGGAGACTTACTGGACGTATGCACATTACCATGTGTATCGTAGAGAGCTAGCAGGAAGCTGCCATAAAATACAGGGAGCTCAGTTCAGCACTCTGTGACAAACTAGAAGGATGGGATGGGGATCGTATGAGAGAGGCTGGCGGGGGAGAGCGCATGTGTATACTCATAGCTGATTCACCCTGTTGTATGGCAGAAACTAACGCAACATTGTAAAGCAATTACCCTCCAATTAAAAGTACATTTTTTAAAAATGTAAAAATATATGCATAAAAATGTTGGCTTAAAAAAAGTTAAATGGGAAACTAGCACAGATCATATTCAACTTAAATTGAAACACTAAGATTCTACAGCCATGTGAGATCTATTCAAAAACCTGTGAAAGAGAAGAAGCAATATTATAAAACATCCATATAACATCCTGGATTCTTAAAACACAATTGCCTGGGTTCAAATCCTGCTCTGCTAATTACCACTTTGGATAAATCACTTAATTTCTCTCAGCTTTCTTCACAGAGTGATTGTGAGAATAGTGTAAATCTAGGTAAATGCAGATAGTCTTCGGAGTACAGCCAAGTACATTTACCCATCATGTAAATCAGATTATACTTACATTTATTAACGTTTGAAGGTAGCTAACGAAAGCAAATAATGATGGATAACGAGACTCTGTCCTCCAGCATCCACTCCTTCAGCTGACCCATTTTTAAGGCCTATTTAGAAATTAACTCTCTTGCCAATAGAGCTAAGTTTCAAAAACTATTGCTCTGAATTTGGACAAGTTTTGAGCAAAGGCTTTCCAAATTTGTAGAACCTAAAATGAAAAAGAATGCAATTTTATGACTTGATCATGAATTATGTCACAGCAATAAAATCCACTGGACAGGCAGATATGCCTGCTTTTAAGTCACTGAGTGCTATGAAGACCTGCCCTTCATTTAAGACAGTCCTCTCCAGAAGAAGAAGAAAAAACACTTTGAGGTCATCTGTGTCCACAAGACGCTGAATTCTGTTCTAGTCACTCCCCTTTGAAAGCAAACTTTAAATGTGTGTACAGAAAGGAAATGAAACAGTCTGCAAAGATTGCAAAGGGAGGAATTAAATATAACTGATGCTCTTAGAAATCTTTTTGTTGTTTTTCAGTCACCCAGTCATGTCTGACTCTTTGCAACCCCATGAACTGTGACTCGCCAGGCTTCCCAGTCCTTCACCATCTCCCAGAGTTTGCTCAAACTCTTGTCCATTGAGTCAATGATACCTTTAGTTCAATGAAAAGTGCATGAGGTGGGAAGAAACTTGGCACCCCACTGCCCCTCGCCTAGGCTGAGAGGCATGTGATGTGAAAAACAGGAGAAACCCAGTCTGACTCAACCATCAAAGGGACTGCCACTTGGTGGCTGAGGTTAATTTTTTCAGGCACAGATAGTATGTCCAGATTTTATTAAGTTGAAACCCTTATTATTAGTGCCCACTTAAGATAATCCCAAAATGTAATTACACTTGGGATATTTTGGCAACAAGTAAAATATTCAGACTTCTTAATTTACTGTTCTTAGAAATGTGTAACTAAAAGAACAGGGTAATACATTGAATCAAAAACTCCCAATGGTGATTATTAGCAGATGAGAGTGCTAAAACAACAAAAACAGTTTTTTTTTAATTTTTGATTAATTTTAACCTAGCCAAAAATTATTTCAGAAATATTCTGGTAATTGTCAAATAGACTGTAACAATTAGCCTTATGAAGTGACATTGATATTCCAATGTTTCCTTCACACACATAGTCACCACAGTTTAAGGACATGTGTGTCACTGGCAGAAGAAATAACTGTCTGAGAACCATCGCATTTCATCTATAGAATTTAACTGCCTGAACACCTAGAATTTAAAGAAATCATTGTCCTAGTGCTTAAGGCATACACACTTAACAGTATTCTGACTAAAGTTTGATTCCAAGTCTGATCAGGAAACCTATAGACTGAGCTTGAAAATGCCTGTCATACCAGAAGCCACGGAAGCATCACAGACCACTTAGTCATGTCAGAAGCCAATTTAAAGACACCCCTCCCCAACTAAAGATGTCTAAAGATGGAACAGAGGGAACAGTGAGAAGGATCCTGACCGTCATGGTTAGGAAAACACCATATGAGTTTAAAGCCACTACTTCAGAATGACTCATTCACACACGCACACACACAGACACACACAAATACACACACAAACCCACTAGTCAAGGCCACACATACAAATACACACACAAACACGTTAGTCAAAACCTTCAGAGGATACTAAAGACCTACATTATTAATGTGAAAATGTAAATAAGGGAGAAGATGAAGAATTGTTCCTGCCTTTCCTATGCAATCCATAGTTTAGGCTGGATGGACATTTTCTCTTTATAAAAGTATTTCAGCCAATCAATGACTAAGAAAGAATAGCTTGAGAATATCAGCATTGTGCAATGGCTAATGAAATAATGAATCTATACAGTGATTATCAGTGGTGCTCATTTCACATAGACAAAAAAAGAGAGACAGTTAGGCATTTATTACCTCCCGACACTGACAGAATGACACAACACCTGTGCTGATTCTTACTATATATTCAATGCGAATCTAGCTGGGTGTTTATATGTAATGACCAACATATAGATGACATAGGGGGCCAGAGAAACATGTGGATTGACAACATAATAATGCTAGCAGGAAGCCTAGACTCTGGGAAACTGTACAACACTTTTCATCAGCAAATGAATGGCAAGTAATAAAAATAAAAATGATGATGAGGAAAACTGTGAGTGGAAACAGACCTAGGGGACATATTAAACTATTACCACATGCTCCTTTTTACTCTAGATTTAAACTCTTCCTTAGAACTTCATCTTAATTCATGTAATGGCTGTCACTTTGGGGGGCATTTATTAGTAATCACTTGTGTACATGTGTGTTCAATCACTCCATTAGCAATCGCATAATGCCATAATTCTGGTTTTCGATTACTGTTTAGTTATCTGTCAAATCCATGTTGAAAATGTATTGCAGCTGCATGGTTCAGGCCCTTCTTCACCCATGTGGACTGTGTGGATATATCCTCACAATGCAGACACCATCTGTTCAGTGAATGATGTAGACTCACCTTCCTGCTGATCAATAAGCTTGATAGCTTTGCTCTTTATGGATTTGTCTGGGTGGAGATATCAGATGTCAGGACCTGCCAATTTGTCAGCTGTGTCAATGGCTCTCTAAGCAAAGTACTGTTCAGAAACCTCATAAGAAATTCTTGCTTGAATCACAGTCTTTCATTAATAATCAAAGCAATAGAAAATTCTCTTTTGTAATTTTCAGTGTACACTAACTGAATTTTTAAAATAACTTTAAATCAATAACTTTCACATCTCTATATTGTTGCTCTTACTGTTTCTATTTCTTCTGATCAACAGTGCATGCACCCAGCACATCTATTCATTATGCAGCTCTTTACTTAGTCTCAGTCACTCTCCTGAGATTCACAATTGGATTCCCTGCCTATTAAATACCTAAAAAAAACAATCACACCCAAATTTGCTAAAATTTCCCCTTAGGGATTTGCTTCATAAGCCAATGACATCAGCAGACCAATCCTCTAGGCTTAACAGGCAGCAGCCCCAGCTCCCTTCCCCTCACGTGCAGCTCAGCCCTGTCCACACCCATCCTTCCTGCACATCCCTAAGGCCACATAACCAGTTCCTATTGTCTTTCATGGACTAATGGAATCTCCTTCCAAATGTTTCTTCCAACTTCTTGTCCTTTAATATTTCCTCCCAGCATTGCCAGAATGTGTGGCCCAAGACACATAAAAATGTTTTTCTCTGTACTTCCCACTCTTGCCATGAGTCTCCGTCTCTTCCCAGTGGCTCCAAGAGTCCTTAGGCATTACTCTGCCCTCTTCAATTTCCAAGTCCCCGGTCACTCTGCCCTTCAGCACCCCACCCCCGCCACTGTTTCTGTGCTTTTGCTTCTTTATGCCTTCATTCTTGCTGTCACTGTTCCCACTCTTTCCATTGATCAAAACTCCATTCAAGCTTCAGATAAGAGTGGAACACTCTATTTGCTTTCTAGGACTTCCATAACAAAGTAACACAATGTCACTGGCTGAAAAGAGAGACACATATTCTCTCAGTTCTGAAGCCTGAAAGTCTCAGATCAGGGTGTCTGCAGGGTTGGTTCCTCCTGAGATTGTGAGGGAGACTTTGTTTCACGTTTCTTCCCTTGTTTCTAGTGGTCTGTTGTCAATCTTTGGTGTTCCTTCATTTGCGGATGCAACACTTCCATCTCTGGCTTCAGGTTCACAAGATATTCATCCTGTGTATCTGTGCAGGTCCATGTGCACATTTCCTTTACATAAAGACACCAGTAGTGTTGGATTAGGGACCCACCTTACTCCAGTACAACCTCATCTTAACTAGTTACATCTGCAACAATTCTGTTCCCAAATAAGGCCACATTTTTGAGATACTAGGGGCTGGGATTTCAACAAATGAATTTTGTTTCAGATTCAACAGTTCAACCTGTAATAAATACCTTTCTTTCCTCTCGCCTCTTTCTCTTATAACAAAACCTTGAGCCTCTAAGATTCCCTGGAGTTGTGTTTATCCACTGTTGGTAGGACTGCCTTTCCCTCTGTGTTTTCATTAGAATGTTCCCCTCTTTTCTTTTGCTTTTCTCAACAGTCTAACATGAAATTTAGAAATTTGTGTCTCCTAATTAATTATTTTAATAACCCTAAATCACATATGTTGGAACAAATGAGTACTGATTCCCGAGCATTCCTCATCTCACAAGACCTTGGTACACATTTGCAGGTTTTAAATGATCCCCAATTTACAGATGAGAAAGCTGAGCTCAGGGAGACTTAAATGACTTGACCAAGGTCCTGGAGATTATAAATTTCCAAAAATACGAAGATTGCATTCCCCAAATGTTTAGACACTGTAAAGGTAGTTAAGACAATAATACCAATGCTTATGGAGAGTCTTTAAACTCTTCATGTTAAAGACCTTTTTATATCGGAAATAAGTAAAAAGTTATATAAAATCCCAAGTCTCATCAAATCTTATCTCCAGGAATATTTTGAGTTTGTGTTCCTTTTCTTTTTGAATGAAGAGATGAGATAGTCTGGCACAAGGATTCATAGTGGCTCATAGGACTGACTGGATTCTCAGTTCAGCTCAGCCACTTACTGGACTTTTTGTGTGGCCTGAGGGTAAATGATGTATCTTCTCTGTGCCTTGATTTCCTGGTCTGTACAGAGAAATAATAAGATGTATCTCTAAAAAGGCTGCTGGAAAATTAAGTGAATTGATATGCTTAAGCCTTAAAACAATGCCTGGAGTATCCACCCCTCATCTACTTGGCTTCTATGGCTCTATGGCATTCGTTGATATCCGTGTGCATATAGATCAACTTTAGCCATAGGACTATACGAGGAAGAGTCATTAAATAAAGTCTCTTCATTCAGCATCAGCAAAGCAAGGTTTGCAGCAACTCTTGGAAACTAATATTTGTCAAATCAATGGTTCTTCTCAAATGTATCTCTAAAGAAATGGGATTTTCATTGAGGATTTGCTCATAAATGATTCAGTTCTTACCAAGACAGATCTACAGATGTTTGTTTGGGAAAAACATTCAAAAATGGTTTACACAATGTTTTGATAACTAGTAGAGCAATTTTTCCCCAGCGTTTTCCTCCCAATTGTATAGCAAAGGACCTGGCCCAGCTGCATCACATTCCTTCCTCAGTCTTGATTTGGTGGTGCCATGGTTCTCACTGAACGCTTGACCAGATCATATTTCTGTCTTTAGGGACTATACCATACTTACCTGAAGCTGGACCTTCTATTTGGAATGGAATAATTGGTACCTAGGAATTTCTGGTGTGTGTAGCCTTTCCACAGGACTTACTATCCAAACTGAAATCCTATGCTGAATCAGCACTTGTCTAGTGAATTAGATCATCATACAAATAAGAATATAAATATAATATTGTTTTCCTGGCAGTAGAATGGAACAGATGGCCATGCTGGCAGAGAGAAACAGCCATTTGTTTCCATATTTGTAAGTGAAGGTTCTCAAAGTATTCTTTGAAGGTCACTAAGATCATGGCATCTGGTCCCATCAGTTCATGGGAAATAGATGGGGAAACAGTGGAAGCAGTGTCAGACTTTATTTTTTGGTTTCCAAAATCACTGCAGATGGTGATTGCAGTCATGAAATTAAAAGATGCTTACTCCTTGGAAGGAAAGTTATGACCAACTAGATAGCATATTAAAAAGCAGAGACATTACTTTGCCAACAAAGGTCCATCTAGTCAAGGCTATGGTTTTTCCAGTGGTCATGTATGGATGTGAGAGTTGGACTGTGAAGAAAGCTCAGCACCGAAAAATTGATGCTTTTGAACTGTAGTGTTGGAGAAGACTCTTGAGAGCCCCTTGGACTGCAAGGAGATCCAGCCAGTCCATCCTGAAGGAGATCAGTCCTGGGTGTTCATTGGAAGGACTGATGCTGAAGCTGAAACTCCAATACTTTGGCCACCTCATGTGAAGAGTTGACTCATTGGAAAAGACCCTGATGCTGGGAGGGATTGGGGGCAGGAGGAGAAGGGGACGACAGAGGATGAGATGGCTGGATGGCATCACCGACTCGATGGACATGAGTTTGAGTAAACTCCAGGATTTGGTGATGGACAGGGAGGCCTGGCATGCTGCGATTCATGGGGTCGCAAAGAGTTGGACACGACTTGAGCGACTGAACTGAACTGAACTGAATGGCCAAGATGGTGTGATCACTCACCTACAGCCAGACATCCTGGAATGTGAAGTCAGGTGGGCCTTAGAAAGCATCACTATGAACAAAGCAGGTGGGCCTTAGAAAGCATCACTACGAACAAAGCTAGTGAAAGTGATGGAATTCCAGTTGATCTATTTCAAATCCTGAAAGATGATGCTGTGAAAGTGCTGCATTCAATATGCCAGCAAATTTGGAAATCTCAACAGTGACCACAGGACTGGAAAAGGTCAGTTTTCATTACAATCCCTAAGAAAGGCAATACCAAAGAATGCTCAAACTACCGCACAATTGCACTCATCTCACATGCTAGTAAAGTAATGCTCAAAATTCTCCAAGCCAGGCTTCAGCAATATGTGAACCATGAACTTCCAGATGTTCAAGCTGGTTTTAGAAAAGGCAGATGAGCCAGAGATCAAATTGCCCAACATCCACTGGATCATTGAAAAAGCAAGAGAGTTCCAGAAAAACATCTATTTCTGCTTTATTCACTATGCCAAAGCCTTTGACTGTGTGGATCACAATGAACTGTGGAAAATTCTGAAAGAGATGGGAATACCAAACCACCTGATCCACCTCTTGAGAAACCTATATGCAGGTCAAGAGGCAGCAGTTAGAACTGGACATGGAACAACAGACTGGTTCCAAATAGGAAAAAGAGTACATCAAGGCTGTATATTGTCACCCTGCTTATTTAACTTATATTCAGAGTACATCATGAGAAACGCTGGGCTGGAAGAAGCACAAGCTGGAATCAAGATTGCCAGGAGAAATATCAATAACCTCAGATATGCAGATGACACCACCCTTATGGCAGAAAGCCTCTTGATGAAAGTGAAAGAGGAGAGTGAAAAAGTTGGCTTAAAGCTCAGCATTCAGAAAACTAAGATCATGGCATCTGGTCCCATCAGTTCATGGGAAATAGATGGGGAAACAGTGGAAGCAGTGTCAGACTTTATTTTTTGGTTTCCAAAATCACTGCAGATGGTGATTGCAGTCATGAAATTAAAAGATGCTTACTCCTTGGAAGGAAAGTTATGACCAACTAGATAGCATATTAAAAAGCAGAGACATTACTTTGCCAACAAATGTCCATCTAGTCAAGGCTATGGTTTTTCCAGTGGTCATGTATGGATGTGAGAGTTGGACTGTGAAGAAAGCTGAGTGCCGAAAAATTGATGATTTTGAACTGTGGTGTTGGAGAAGACTCTTGAGAGTCCCTTGGACTGCAAGGAGATCCAGCCAGTCCATCCTGAAGGAGATAAGTCCTGGGTGTTCATTGGAAGGACTGATGCTGAAGCTGAAAATCTAATACTTTGGCCACCTCATGCGAAGAGTTGACCCTGATGCTGGGAGGGATTGGGGGCAGGAGGAGAAGGGGAAGACAGAGGATGAGATGGCTGGATAGCATCACCTACTCGATGGACAAGAGTTTGAGTAATCTCCAGGAGTTGGTGATGGACAGGGAGGCCTGGTGTGCTGCGATTCATGGGGTCGCAAAGAATTGGACACGACTGAGCAACTGAACTGAACCAAACAGATAAATGGCCAAGATGCATCATTAGGAATTCTGTCTGACAAGCCCTGTATTATGAGCTGAAGAAACATGAAGGTGGCAGGATGAGTTGTTCAGCACTTCAGTCCTGGTTGTTGCTAAATATCTGTTTTCCCTCCCCCACCTGCACCAGACACACATGCCTGACTCTCTTCATAATGACTTGATGTTCCAACTCTCTCAATCCAACTCAACACTTTCTTAAACTCATTCCCCTGCTATAACGTCTGCCATTCAGAGAAGGACTGGAAAGCTCATTGTAACTGCCTTCAACAAGTCTCTCCTCTCTTTGGTTTATGTAAAACAAGAAGACTAGAAGTTTTTACCCAAAGTATGACATTATTGAGTATAAAGGAAGTTCCACTGTCTATAGAGTAAGCCCAAACTCCTTGCCCTGATATTTGAGGCCTCTTCCAGTGTGAGATCAACCACTCCATGAGCAGCTTCCCACACTGCACAAGCCACCTGAGAGTCCTTGTTATACACACTTGCCCTTTCCATCCCTTTGCTGCCCACATTGTTCTTTCAGGCCAGAAAGCTCTTCCATGGAAATGTGCATTTTTCCTTCCTCTCCAAGACCCCCCTCCAGCCCCCATGCTAAGGAGCCTGATCCACCCCTTCCTGCAGGGTGGCACCATTGTAAGCCCCCCTCTCATGGTCTCTCTACTCTGGCTTTGCATGTGTTCACATTAATAAATAGCCATTCTTCCTTTAAAGGAGAATTTTATTTCCTGCCAAAGGAAAGTGAATTTAGAGCTTGGTTTATAATGCCTAAACTATAAATTTTGCATGGTATCAGGATTCAGTGGAATGTATTCATATTCCTTATGACTAATTTAAGAAAGAAAGGAAGAGAAAAGAAGTTTTCAGCATCCACTGAGCACCTGAGTTGTCAACTGTCAAGCTGATCCATTTTAATGGCTCGCCCATGTGTGGGAAGAGAGAGGGATGCATCGTTTGTGTGTTTTACTTCTGGCAAATGTGGAAACTCTTGCAAAAGTCATGAATAAAACAAAGCTGCAGAGTTTCCATCTCACATTGCAAGCCAATATTTCCTTGGAACATGGAAGCTTTATAACATCACATGCTACTTTCAGAATTCAGTTTGAAATCCTTCCACACCTCTGCAGTCTGTGGGAAGAGGTGCTTTCTCTAGGTGCAGCTAAGATTGAAATATTGTTTTAGTAGTCTTCTCATTCTTACCCAGTTTACTAATTATCTGCTTCACAGGGATTGCCTGGAGAACTTGTTAAAAATGCTGATTCCTATCACCTGAGCACAAAGGTTTTGATGCATAAAATTCTGAGGCTAGGAATTTGTATTTCGACTAGTACTCAGGCAAAACAGATGTGGGCGGTCCATGGATCACAAGTTGAAACACACTGGTCAGAGCCCAAGTTTTTCAGTGCAGGTTCAAATGCTACCATTAATCGTTCTTGTCTACCAATTCCAACTTCATTTGTCATTGGTCCAACTCACATAGTTAAATGGCAGCCACACTGTACTTGTAATTCCTTTGATTTCTACCCCTATTCTCTTCCCCAACTTTGTCCACATCATTGTTTTCATCTTCAATGCTCTTTCGTACCTACCTCAACTTCCATCCATGCTCATACCTGTCCTCAAGGCTCAGATCACTTACAATCTCTTCTCTCAGATGTACCTTCCAAGTGAGGTTCTGTGGTGGGGTCTGTTTCTTTAAAAGCTCCCTTTGGAAAGCACATATTTTGAAAGGTCAAATTTTACATAAGATTTCACTGGTTCAAGATTTCAACACTCCAGGGATCTCTGATTTGTCATTCTAAAGGGAAAGAAGTGGGGAAAGAAGAGCATTAGAACCAACTCAGAACCCACACAGATAGGGCAATATACTACTTGTGCTGATGAAATCTTCAGAAAAGCAATGGAATGAGAATTAAGTTCAGCAGACTCTTGAATAAAAGACAAAAAACAAATATAAGATAAGGCTAAAAGGATGAGGACATTCCTGAGAATGAATTTCTCATCTCTGACATAGAGGTGAAGAGAAGCTGGCCCAGATGATGACCTCATGGATTCTCACCCAGTCAGTGACTGTGTCCTATGCAAGACCACAAGCTCCTTAGTGAGCCTCAGGTGTTGTGGGAATGACAGGAGGAAGAGTGAGGAGAGTGGATATGGTCAGGCTATACCACAATACCTGGCCAATGAGGAAGAAAGGATAAAAGCAGAAAAATGGAGTTGTTAGTGTATATAACTATAGATGAAGGTTCTAAAGCAGGATTGCTTGTGAATAGAGCTCTAGCCCAGAATCAGGTGGTCCTGAGTTGAAATTCTGGACAATGGGATGAGGTACAGATTTTGTTTGCTTTAAATTTTTTAATTATTCTATAATACACATGAAGGTCAACAAGCAACAGTTAGAACTGGACATAGAAAAACAGACTGGTTCCAAATTGGGAAAGGAGTACATCAAGGCTGTATATTGTCACTCTGCTTATTTAACTTATATGCAGAGTACATTATGAGAAATGCTGGACTGGATGAAGCACAAGCTGGAATCAAGATTGACAGGAGAAATATCAATAATCTCAGATATGCAGATGACACCACCCTTATGGCAGAAAGCAAAGAAGAACTAAAGAGCCTCTTGATGAAAGTGAAAGAGGAAGAGTGAAAAAGTTGGATTAAAACTCAACATTCAAAAAACTAAGATCATGGCATCTGGTCCCATCACTTCATGGGAAATAGATGGGGAAACAGTGGAAGCAGTGTCAGACTTTATCTTTTGGGGCTCCAAAATCACTGCAGATGGTGATTGCAGCCATGAAATTAAAAGACGCTTGCTCCTTGGAAGAAAAGTTATGACCATAATAGACAGCATATTAAAAAGCAGACACACTACTTTGCCAACAAAGGTCCATCTAGTCAAAGCTATGGTTTTTCCAGTGGTCATGTATGGATGTGAGAGTTGGACTGTAAAGAAAGCTGAGTGCCAAAGAATTGATGCTTTTAAACTGAGGTGTTGAAGAAGACTCTTGAGAGACCCTTGGACAGCAAGGAGATCCAACCAGTCCATCCTAAAGGAGATCTGTCCTGGGTATTCGTTGGAAGGACTGATGCTGAAGCTGAAACTCCAATACTTTGGCCACCTGATGCAAAGAACTGACTCATTTGAAAAGACCCTGATGCTGGGAAAGATTGAAGGCAATAGGAGAAGGGGACAACAGAGGATGAAATGATTGGCATCACCGACTCAATGGACATGAGTTTGAGTAAATTCGGGGTATTGGTGATGGACAGGGACGCCTGGCGTGCTGCAGTCCATGGGGTTGCAAAGAGTCAGACACTACCGAGACATTGAACTGAACTGATAAAACACATAACATAAAATGTATCATTTTAACTGTCTTTAAGTGTACTGTTCAATAGTGTTAAATATATTCACATTCTTGGGCATATAACCACTGCTCATCTCTAGAACTTCATCTTGCAAAACTGACACTCTGTACCCATTTAACAGCTCTCTATTTCCCCCACCCCCACAACTCCTGGCACCCACAATTTGCTTTCTGTTTCTATAAATTTGACTTCTCTAGATACCTCATATGAATAGTATGATACAGTAATTGTCCTTTTGTGACTGGTTTATTTTACTTAGCTTAATATCATCAAGGTTCATTCATGTTGTAGCAGATGTCAGAATTTCCTTCCTTTTTGCTACTGAGTAATATTTCACTGTATGGATTTTGCTTACTCATTACCCTATCAATGGGCACTTGGTTGCTTCCAATGCTTGGCTACTGTGAATAATGCTGCCAAGGAGGAAGGCTGCTAATCCAGCATGACTGGTATCCTATAAGAAGGTAGTCATGTAAACCTAGAGACTACAAGGAGAAGATCATGCGGTGATGAGGGCAGAGACTGACATGGTAGAGCTGCCAGCCCCAGAACATGAAAGATTGCCAACAACCGCCTGCTAGGAAGAAAAAAGGAAGGATTCTTCCCTGTAGGTTTCAGAAGGAGCATGGCCCTTCATACACCTCAAGTTTGGACTTCTGATCTCTGGAACTGTGTGAGACAATAGTTTTCTGTTGTTTAATTCACCCTGTCTGTGCTACCTTGTCAAGGCAACCCTGAAAGACCAATACAGCAAGTAAGAATAGAGATTGGGAAGTGATCAACATAAGGAAAAGAGTCCAAAAACTGAGGAGAACTTCCACCAAATCATTTCCAGAGGTCAGCCTTACTCTGGATATTATGCAGCAAGAGAACCCAGAAGAGAGGCTTGGGAGAGAGCAAGGTTCAAGCTGATCTTGAAGGATTGTGGGGAAGGGATAGAAAATATTTGGGGCAGTGGAGCTAGTGTAGACAGAGAACAGCACACAGCAGGGACTGGGGAATGGAGGGACACAGAGAATGAGGAGGAAGATGAATCAGCTAGGACATAGGCAATGCAGAGCGAGAAAAAATTGCAGAATATACCAGAAGTGGGTGTCACCTCCTCAGAGGTGAACTTTGGAAAGATAAGTCGGTTCTGTGTCAGGAAGTGAGACTAGAGATGAAAAGGAAGTTAGGAAAGGCAAGTTAGGAGGTGGCTGTGATGGCCAGGAGGACACAGAGGAGGGCTGGTGGGGCCAAGCAGACTCTGAAGGTGGAAGGTTAAGGCACATTCAAAAGCATCATCGCAAAGGAGTCGCACTAGTCAGGAGAGAAGAGGAGATAATGGGTCCATGTTGATGCCATTGAAATAAGAAGGGAAGCTGGAGAGATCTCGAGGCTGGCTCAGGGTGGAGATGAAGCATTTTAGATGAGCTGAAGGGACGTTATCAGAGACATGTTCAGCTAACTTCAGTGGTGAAGTCAAGCTCTGATAGGAGAAAGGTTAGCTATACACAGTTCTGTCTACCTGAACAAGGCCATTGAAAACAGGGGGGAACTGAGATCACCCTCGGAGAGACTGAAAGTTAGTGAAAGCCACTTTTTAAACGAAAATCGGAGGAAGGCTGCTCTATGGAGCAGTTTCTGAAAGGAAAACCTTTGCTCACTGCCTACTACAAAGTCATGGAGATGGACAAACTCTGAACACCCCTCAGACACCAGCCTTGTGACTGGGTTGGAGATGAGGAGCCAAATAAGAACTCTCTCCACTTGCTGTGTGGGTTTTCTGGACTTAATGAAAACACAAACACCACAAATCATTTGTCTCAGAAAGTCTCTTTTCCGGACAACCCTAAGAATGGAAAGTCCATCCAATTCAACGAATGTTCTTGATGGTGGAACTGGATCCCATTTCTCAAGGAAACCTCTTGCCAAGGGTCTTCTTTCCCATCATCCCAGCCTCTGCACAGTGTTTACCTCTGGGCTATGCTTGTGAACTTCACAAACAGTTTACTTCTGTGGATCTCAGGATGTGCAGGCATACATAAAGAGCAAATATGTTTTTTTATATTCAACCAGTTCAGATGTGATCAGGCTTAACCCCAGACTTTCCTGAGGTTGGAAAACATTCACTTGTTTTACCATCACTTTGATGCACCCGTTTCTCCAGAGAGGAGTCAAACCAGCAATTAAAGTGGGAAGGTTAAGTACACTCAGTGCTTCCAACCTGATCAAGGAAGGTAGAAACACCGTAAATCTCAGCAGTAAAGCTGTATCCCACATGCATCCAGCTCAGCTTAGCTGGCAGATCACAGGGCTGTGGGCAGTTCAGATAAGGTTAAGATGATTAATCCCAAGGCCTCATCTGGCCTGACTGCCAGTCCAGCTCCCTGATGTGGCTGAACATCGATTGGCTATTGGCTTTGGGGGTATTATTGGCCTTGATTCTACGTGAGTATGCCTGTTTTCAGTTCAGTTCAGTTCAGTCATTCAATCGTGTCCAACCCTTTGTGACCCCATGGACTGCAGCACGCCAGGTTTCCCTGTCTATCACCAACTCCTGGAGTTTTCTCAAACCCATGTCCATCAAGTCAGTGATACCATCCAACAATCCCATCCTCTGTTGTCCCCTTCCCCTCCTGCCTTCAATTTTTCCCAGCATCAGGGTCTTTTCAAATGAGTCAGTTCTTCGCATCAGGTGGCCACAGTATTGGAGCTTCAGCTTCAATATCAGTCCTTCCAACGAATATTCAGGACTAATTTCCTTTAATATTGACTGGTTTGATCTCCTGGCAGTCCAAAGGACTCTTAAGAGTCTTCTGCAACACCATAGTTCAAAAGCATCAATTCTTCAGCGCTCAGCTTTCTTTCTGAGCATGTTCTGGTGTGTCCAAAATTGCCAGTGAAAGTGAAGTCAGACAGAAAAGAGAAGATTTGAAGAAGACCTTAAAATACAAATGGTTAATAAGATCAGTGCTAATGCATACTTGGGATAGTAACAATTTATGAGCAAGCATTTTCTTATGAACACTTCATTTCTAGGACTCCCTTGTATGGGTGGCATTAGTTTATAGTATCTTTGAGTTCTGTATTTACGACTAAGTTAAATTTTAAAATGAGCCCAGATCATTAGAATCTGTCATGATCCTCTTACCTCTTATTTCTTTCTGAATTTCACTTCAAACTCCCTCTCTCTCATCTTCCCTCCCAGAACACAAACAAATTTAGTCACATTATTCCCAGACCAAAACAAATGCATAAAACCTTACCTGATGCCTGAGTCTCCTCATCATACACTTCACCTCTTCACCTACCACATCCCCAAAGAAAAACTTTCCCTCCTGGCACCTGCCTGCATCACCCCCATACACCAGCTGGATTCTGCTTTCCTGGCTCCCCAGTCCTGCTTGGGCCTTACCTTCTATGTTTCTACAAAAATTCCTGACCCCCTGTCAGCATCCTCCTCCTTTCAAAATGTTTTCTCCCTGAGGTCCTGGGCCATACCATCTACCGATCCCATATCTCACCTGCTCTGGCAACTTCTGCAAGGGAGGGGATCTGTTCTGTTCACTCCCTGAAACCAACATCCTTCAGTGCCTGAGACACGGTGGTCCTCCAACCCATTTGTTAAATAGGCCACAGTTGTCATGTTCTCCACTCACTCACTTAACCATCACAGAAAGAAGTACTGCTGGCTCAGTTTTGTTTTGTTTTTCCAAGTGTTGAGCTGTGCCCTGAAGTGGATACACAGAGGTGCTCACACATTGGTTTTACACGGCTGAGAAAATGGAAGCACGAAACCAGAGGCTGCAAGCAGTCTCTCTGTGAAGCCCCATGTTTTTATCGTTGCTGTTCTGTTTGTGTTTTCCCCACTGTTCCAGTGTTGCGTGTCATATGTGCCCACCAGGACTGCCTCTTGCTCTTACAGACATAGGGGTGATGTGAGGGTCAGGCCCCGAGGAGTGTCTCACCGGAGGAGCTACATAATCCCCTTTTATTCCAACATTGGAACAGTGCAATATTGAGTCAATAATAGGAATAATAAGAGCAATTTTTAAGTGGATTCTAATTTCAACCCTGACAATGCACTCACAGCACAGCAAACACACAGAGGAGGTACAGAGGACAGAGAGATTTTCCTCCCTGCCACCCAGCTGGGGCAGTGCAGCCAGAACCAGAACTCTTACCCCTCCCTCTGATTCCTGCAGGGGGCAGGGGACGGTGAGAGTGACTCCAGGCGAGAGCTCAGACTGACTGCCAGGTGACCCCAGAAGCTCGCAGGTGGCCTCAGACAGTGTCAGCTCTGTTTATCCTCAGGTCCCTGTGCAGGTGATGGGAGCACCAGCAAAGAAATTCAGAGCAATCTGTACACTGCTTTGTGTGTGTGTGTGTGTGTGTGTGTGTGTGTGTGTGTGTGTATCAATGCTCAAAAAGGATCTGTTAAGTATTTTACTTAAAAGTGTCACCTGAGATAAAGTTCAGCGTCTCTGGCCCAGTTTGTGAACCACCCAGTTACTGCTGCTCCCGGCGCAGCAGCAGCAGCCTCTCCCTGTCTGGGGTGGAGAGGAGAGCAGAGGGCCTGGGCCCTGGGCCACACCTGCAGAGGATGCTGGCCCCGCACTCTGCTGGCAGATGAGCGGTGCGGTCAGGAAGACCAGGATTCTGGGCTGTAGGAAGGTGATAGAACCTGCTCAGGCTGCTTTACGTAGAAAAGTCATCTTTAAGGCAGAAAGGGCATTAGAGCAGCTTCCAGAGTAACCAAAGTGTTGGAGAAAGATTTTTCAAGAGCATTGCCAACATTACACCCTCCCTGAGGAAATGAGGGCCACTCCACAGTCACCGCTGTGAATTCAAGGTCAGGAACTGGAATTGGCACCATGAACACCATACCCTCCTGGGCCTTGATCTTGACCTTGATCTTGAGGCCACAGAAGATATTGCTCTTGCTGATGCCACATCCATGAAGAGCCTGTTCCTCTGGCCCCACCAGGGCATACTCTCCTGTGGTGTGAACTTCACACCCGAAGTCTACGCTTGACAACCAAGTGTGACCAGGGTCACAGGCCTGTATCTTAGCTGCTGGGAGGCTGCTGAATAGATTACAATGTCCACAACAAAAGGAGCATCATCTGGGTCATTATAGAAGGCTAACAGAGAAAACTGAATGGCTATTAAACTATCTTAGGCTGCTTAGGACAAAGAAGACTGTGGGCTGTGGGTTTCACAGCTCTGGATTCCCACATCCTTGGTTCCCATTGTCACCTCATTGCCTTCCCTAGGGGCTATGATGACCAGATGAAACAGGCTAAAGTTCCCGGCACCTATGGAGCTTGATGAATGGCAGCAAGTGTTAGTATCCACAGCTCAGAGCTCTTAAAATTTCCTCAACCCTCTTAGCATGTAAAGTTGTTTTCAACCAAACCTGTTCTCTTTTCAGTCTGAAAGTTGTACCTTGACAAATAGGAGGAGCGGAGTAGTCAGGGAGGAGGCCAGCTCTCCTCCAGAGATGAAGACTTTTCAGGCATTGAACACAGCCACAAAGTTCTTTCTTTTTCGCCTTGTTTTTCCTCTATCCTAAATTCATCTTCTATCCATACCCTTCTGTGATCACCTCCTAATGAAAGCAGGGCTTCAGTAAACAGTGGTAAACTAAACTGCTGTCAAGCTCTGGTTCCTGTACTACTAGATTCCTTGACACTAATTAAGCCTGAAGACTCAATTATCTCATCAGCAAAAGTACTATAAGCTGTCAAAAAGGTTAAATGGGATGATTCACATATAAGTATTGGGTGTTCAATAGAGTGCTTTCATTCTTTGATAATTTTCATGAAAACATCTGCTACAATATGTGGTTTACATTAGGTGCTTAAACCATGCATATTTAATATTTTTAGTACGTTAAACTTAAAAAAAATATGTAAAGCATTCTAGGAAAATATGTTTGTTCCCCTTGAGTCTTGCTGCAAAGGAGAAGCATTTCCTTTGGAACAGATCTATGTTTTCCCATGATTCTCTGTGTTTGTTGTCATTTGCAGGAAAGAACTGAGATTCTGAGAATGGAAGGCTGTGAAGTGGCCATGGAAGAAGCATGAGGGCCATAAAAACTCCATGTGTCCCAACGTGTGTTAGTGAGTCGTTCGTCAGTCTGAAGGTGAAACGTCTGCAAGAGGACAACAGAAGGTGGGCTCTCACCCAGAGAACACCAAGGAAACTGCAAACCCGTATTCTGTGAGAAACAAATATAGGGTTGCAACTATTAAAAAAAAAAGGTCTGAGTCTAAAACCGTGAAGATTATTTTGAAAAATCTCTTCCAGGAAAACAGTGATCTGCAGCAGGAAATAATCTTGAAATTTCTGAGCCAAAAATTGATTTGAGAGCACCTATGCCATCTGTGGGGTCGCACAGAGTCGGACACGACTGAAGCGACTTAGCAGCAGCAGCAGCAGCAGGTATTATGAGACCTGTCTATCTGTGCTGCTCCTGGAAGGGTGAGCATGGAGTCCTGGCTCAGAAATTCAGCCATGTGACTTGAGCCAGAGAACAAATAAACCGGATAGGCATAGGTGGGGTAGGGCAACCCATTTGTCATCAGAAATGAAGCAAAAGTACTTGTGTTCTCTTATTACATTCTCTTATTACATCCACAGTATTGGAACCTTGTCTTATCTTTAAAACAAAAAAATTCTCTATGTCTGGTTCACAGTCTAACATGAAGTGCTTAATTAAGCTTTGTTGAATATTTGTGTTCCTTCAAAATGTTGAAACCTGATCCCCATCGTGATGGAATCAGTAATAGGAGGGTCAGAAGGGTGGTGCTGCCATGAATGGAATTAGTGGCCCTATAAAACAGACCCTGGGGAGCTATCTAGCCCCTTCTGCCATGTCATGACACAGAAGACAGTGTCTATGAACTGGCACAAGGGCCCTCAC
Organism: Cervus elaphus; assembly: GCF_910594005.1. Classification (NCBI taxonomy): domain Eukaryota; kingdom Metazoa; phylum Chordata; class Mammalia; order Artiodactyla; family Cervidae; genus Cervus; species Cervus elaphus. Next base: position 82,946,116 of record NC_057832.1, read on the forward strand.
CAGACACCAAATCTGCTGGCCACTTGATCTTGGATTCCCAGCCTCTAGAACTGTGAGAAATAAATGTTGTTTATAAACTACCTCATCTATGGTATTTTCGTTATAGCAACCAAAAAGGAGTGAGATAATAGTTGATCAATTTCAATGCTGATATCAACAAAAGTATAAATTGGTTTATCAAATCCATTACTTTTAGTAATTACTTTTAGTCAGCTCTTATTAATCTTGGAATGAATCTTCATACATAAAAATCTCCCAAGATCTTGGCTATAATGAGCTTCATCCTTTTTGGATGTTCTATAGAAAAAAAACAATCACTTGATTATTTGGAAAAATTATTCTCTGATGATTGACAAATTTAAAAATTCTGGGAAAGCTAGCTTGGAAATAAGTAACAGTTTGGTCATGAGTATATAATTTAGTAAAATGACAGGATGATATGTGAGTAAATAGATTTCTGGATTGTGGGATGGAAAAGAGTTAGGGGATGACTCGGGTGGGGGCCTGCACAGCCTTAGTCACAATTAAGATATGACTAAAAAGTCTATTACTCTTTCTGTGTTAGATATCTCTGGGAAAAGTAGCATTTATGATTCATTATGGATATGGCTATCTTCCCATTTTCCCCAAGCTTTTCCTTTGGAAAAGTTTTTTCAATAACCATCATGATGCTTCATCCCATGCCAACATTCTCTTATTACATCCACAGTATTGGAACCTTATCTTATCTTTAAAAAAAAAATTCTCTATATCTGGTTCAGAGTCTAACATGAAGTGCTTAATTAAGGTTTGTTGAAGAAATTAGCGAACTACAAATTGTGATTACGGGTGAAAGTAGACCATGCTCTTTGCAAAACAGCATTAATGTTGACAAAAGTTAATTAATATAAGTAACTAAAAAGTTTTTAATAAAATTTAGGATTTTAGTTTTAACATAATTCACAATAAGATTTGGAATACTACATATGATTTCTGAGACAATATATAATACACAATTTCTTTTTTAGAAGGAAAAACAACAATTTCACTTTAACATTTCAAAATTAATAGAAAAGGACATGGAGGAATTTCACTACTTCATCATTACTTCAAATTCATAATCTTTGCATCCAAGAGTTTTTTGTGTACAACTGTCTAAAGATGTAGCTACCTCAATACCATGAAAATATTCTCTTAAGTTTTCTTCCATGAGTGCTGTTCATTTCTCTCTCTACTTTTATAGGAGCAGAATAGAGGTCAGGGCTCATGTATTTCCATACAGAGATCCAAGTTTTCTAGCACCATTTATTAAAAAGACTTCCCTTACATTAAGAAAAAGTTGAGCAAAATAAAAATCAACAACTTTTACAGGCTCCATCAGAGAACTGAGGTCACAGATTAAACCACCATCCTGAAACCTGAAAGAGACAGGCACTTGTTTAACAAATGATATTTTAAAATAGATTTAACATATAGAGAAAAATAAAACAGTTCCCTCCTTTATGCCATATACCTAAGTGGATTTCAGTATATTAAGACTCTGAATACAAAATGTAACACAATCAAGTTAATAGAAAAAAAGAATAGGAATATATATTTTTGTCTCCCAAAGTGAATTCCATAAAGTGAAATACTGATTGATCTTATTACAAACAAATAAATAAAGATATCTGTTCAAAATTAAGGACACAAACTCTTGGCTTGAACTTTAACATGTAACAGCTTAGAAGTCATCACTCCTGTCCTTACAACAAGGAAAAAAACTAGACAAAGTAAAAATTCATGACTTTCCTTGGATTCTTCAGAGAACTCAGGTCATGGGGCAAACAATCACCCTGAAATCTGGGAGGGCAGACACATCCAGAGAAAGAAAACAGATGAGACTTGCTCTCCCGAAGCAAAAGCCCTGGGATACCATGACCCTGAAGAAACTTTAAGCCAGAGGACAAGTGTGTGAGAGCAGCAGAGTGAAGTTCCTGGGGCTGTCATTACACACACTACCACACTGTCTCAGGCTTCTCCTCCAAGGACCCTCTACACTCTCACAGGGAGGATTTTCAAATTCAATTACACCTCTCTTCTCCTCCTCTATCCTGCCCTCTCCTCCCACTGGCCTTGGCAAGGAGAGAAAGGAAGAATCATTGTGAAATCCCTCAGACCCCTCTCCCTTACAATTCAAAAGACAATCCTCAGAGGTGCCAGAAGGCAAGAGGGAAATACAATCCCAGATGAAAACAGAAAGTCCATCTGCTCCCTCACTGCCTCAGCTGAGGTGAAAAAGAAAAAATGCCATAATGTAGAAGGGAAAGGCTTCAGAAATTACCTGCTACACTTGGGCAAGAGATAAGGGAGCAGGCGGAAGTGCTACCCATGAAGAAGGGACAGAAACAATTGTAAAAGCTAAACTTCAAAAGTAGCCCATTGAGTACCCCAAAGGCTGATATAATCAGATATCAGCTATAATCAGAATATCAGAGAATGTCTCCCATACAACAGCACAGTACTATGTTAATAAACTCCCAGTAAAAATAACTGTGGACTACACCAGGAGAAGAGCAAGTTGACTCTTTCCAAGGAAGAAAGCTAACATAAGCTCCAAAGCAAAAGGAGAGCAACACCAAGGAGATCAGAGGAATTTGAAGTTCTAGTGCCATAGCAACAACAAGCATCAAATACAGCACAAATACTTAAGGTCTACTATCTCTGTGTGTATTGACTTATCATTCCAACAAAATAAAGCAAACAAAAAAGAAATTATAAGCTGTGCAAAAGGGAAAAGCAAATAAGACAATAATCTAAAGAGATAAAGAAATAACTAGAACTATGCTCTGATATTACTGGAGTTTGGAATTAATAGACAAGGAATTCAGCATAACTGATTAAAGTATCTAGAGAAAAAAATAGACAACACACAAGGTCAGATAGGTAATGTCTGGTAATGTCAATAGAGACATGAAACCCAAAGAAGTAATCAAAGGGAAATACTAGATATCAAAAACATTGTAACATAATAAAGAATGCCTTTGATGGAATCATTGGTAGACCAGCACTGTTGAGGAAAGGATCATGAAATTAAAGAAGGTAATTACCCAAACTGAAACACAAAGAGGGGAAAAAAGGCATACCAAAACATGCAAGAACTGATGTAAAATAGCAAGTGATTTAACATACATGTAATACCATGTGGAGATGAAAAGAGAACAGAACGAAACATATTTGAAAAAATAATAGCCAAAAAGATGACCAAAAATTAGTGCCAGGATTGGGGTTGGGAGGGATGCATAGGTAATGCCCAGTGGATTTTTTGAACAGTAAAACTACTTTATACAATGTGATAAAGATAGATACATGATATAAAGGTAGATACACTGGCCAAAACCTATAGAATATTCAAGAGAGAAAACACTAACACAAATTGTAGACTTTGAATAATAAAGATGTACAATGTAGATTTATTGATTTTAACAAATTTTTTTTGTTTTGATAGGGCAGGAGGTCATGCGTATGTGAGGGCAGGAGTTATATGGGACACATCTGCACTTTCTGTTTAATTTTGCTGTGAACCTAGGACTGTTCAAAAAAATAGGCCTATTAAAATGTCACTTTTCAAAAAAACAAAGCAATCCTAAAATTCATGTTTAAATGAAACAAATAAATCCTAAAATCCTTAAACTGAAGAAAGCAGGGGAAATCACTAGGCCATTCAGGTATGACCTAAGTCAAATCCCTTATAATTGTACAGTGGAAGTGACAAATGGATTCAAAGGATTAGATCTAATAGAGTGCCTGAAGAACTATGGACAAAGATTCTTAACATTTTACAGAAGTCCGTGATCAAAACCATCCCCAAGAAAAAAGTACGAAAAAAGACAAAATGATTGTCTGAGGAGTCCTTACAAATAGCTGAGAAAAGAAGAGAAGTGAAAGGCAAAGGAGAGAAGGAGAGATACACCCCTCTGAATGCAGAGTTCCAAAGAATAGCAAGGAGAAATAAGAAAGGCTCCCTAAGTGATCAATGCAAAGAAATGGAGGAAAACAGTAGAATGGGAATGATAAGAGATCTCTTCAAGAAAATTAGAGCTACCAAGGGAACATTTCATGCAAATATGGGCACACTAAAGGACAGAAATGGTATGGACCTAACAGAAGCAGAAGATATTAAGAAAAGGTGAGAAGAATACACAGAAGAACTATACAGAAAAGATCTTAATGACCTGGGTAACCATGATGGTGTGATCACTCACCTAGAGCCAGACGTTTTGGAGTGTGAAGTCCAGTGGGCCTTAGGAAGCATCACTACAAATCAAGCTAGTGGAGGTGATGGAATTCCAGCTGGGCTATTTCATATCCTAAAAGATGATGCTGTGAAAGCGCAGCACTCAATACGCCAGGAAATTTGAAAAACTCAGTAGTGGCCACAGGACTGGAAAAGGTCAGTTTTCATTCCAGTCCCAAAGAAGAGCAATGCCAATGTTCAAACTACCACACAATTTCACTCATTTCACATGCAAGCAAGGTCATGCTCAAAAATCCTTCAAGCTAGGTTTCAACAGTACGTGAACTGAGAATTTCCAGATGTAAATCTGGGTTTAGAAAAGGCAGAGAAACTAGAGATCAAATTGTTAACATCTGTTGGATCATCGAAAAAAGCAAAAGAATTCCAGAAAAACATCTACTTCTGCTTCAATGATTACACTAAAGCCTTTGACTGTGTGGATCACAACAAACTGTAGAAAATTCTTAGAGATGGGAATACCAGACTACCTCACCTGCCTCCTGAGAAACCTGTATGCAGGTCAAGAAGCAACAGTTAAACCCGACATGGAACAACAGACTGGTTCCAAATAGGGAAAGGAGTACATCAAGGCTGTATGCTGTCACACTGTTTATTTAACTTATATGCAGAGTGCATCACATGAAATGGAAGGCTGGATGAAGGCCAAACTGGAATCAAGATTGCCAGGAGAAATATCAATAATTTCAGATAGGTAGATGACACCACCCTTATGGCAGAAAGCAAAGAGAAACTAAAGAACCTCTTGATGAAGATGAAAAGAACAGTGAAAAACCTGGCTTAAAACTCAATATTCAAAAAACGATGACCATGGCACCTGGTCCCATCACTTCATGGCAAATAGATAGGGAAACAATGGAAACAGAGAAAGACTTTATTTTCTTGGGCTCCAAATTACTGCAGATGGTGACTGCACCATGAAATTAAGACGCTTGCTCCTTGGAATTAAAAGTATGACAAACCTAGACAGCATATTAAAAAGCATAGACATTATTTTGCTGACAAAGTTCTGTATAGTCAAAACTATGGTTTTTCCAGTAGTCATGTATGGATGTGAGAGTTGGACCATAAAGAAGGCTGAGCACTAAAGAGTTTATGCCTTTGAACTGTGGTGTTGGAGAAAACTCTCAAGAGTCCCTTGGACTGCAAGGAGATCCAACCAGTCAATCCTAAAGGAAATCAACCCTGAATATTCATTGGAAGGACAGATGCTGAAGCTGAAGCTCCAATACTTTGACCACCTGATGCAAAGAGTCAGCTCATTGGGAAAGACCCTGATGCTGGGAAAGATTGAGGGCAAAAGGAGAAGAAGGTGACAGAGGATGAGATGGCTGGATGGCATCACCAATATAATGAACAAGAGTTTGATCAAACTCTGGGAGAGGACTGGGAAGCCTGGCATGCTGCAGTCCATGGAGTCACAAAGAGTCAGACACAAGTGAGCAACTGAACCACAGCAAAAAACTTATGTGGAACCACAAAGGATCCCAAATAGCCAAAGCAATCTTGAGAAATAAAAGTAAAGTTGGTGGCATCATATGTCTTGATTTTCAAATATGTCATAAAGTTATGATAATCAAAGCAGTATGATACTAGCATAATGACAGATATACAGAGAGAATAAAGTTTCCAAAAATAAACTCATCCATTTATAGTCAATCTTTGACAAGAGCATTAAAAATATATAATGGGGGAAAGATAGTCACTTCAACAAATGGTGATGGTAAAACTGGATATCCACATGCAAAAAAGAAAAATAATTGGACCTTTATATTTTGCCATACACAAAAATTAACCCAAAATGGATTGAATCCTTAAATGTTAGCAGTGTGAAACTATACAACTCCTAAAGAAAGTAGAAAGGGACAGCTCCTTGGAATTGGTCTTGGCAATAATTTTTGGATATGGCACCAAAAGCACAGGTAGCAAAAGCAAAAAACCCACAAGTTGGACTATATGAAACTAAAAAGTTTTGCATAAAAGGGAATAGTCAACAAAATAAAAAGGGCAAATTACAGAATGGAAGAAAATACAGATCATCTAACCAATAAGCAGGTTATACCCATAATATATTAGGAACTAAACAATTTAATACCAAGTAGACGGATTTTAAAATGGGCAAAGACACTCTCACCACTACTGTTCAACATAGTGTTGGAAGTTTTGGCCACAGCAATCAGAGCAGAAAAAGAAGTAAAAGGAATCCAGATAGGAAAAGAAGAAGTGAAACTCTCACTGTTTGCAGATGACATGATCCTCTACATAGAAAACCCTAAAGACTCTACCAGAAAATTACTAGAACTAATCAATGAATATAGTAAAGTTGCAGGATATAAAATTAACACACAGAAATCCCTTGCATTCCTATATACTAACAATGAAAAAACAGAAAGAGAAATTAAGGAAACAATACCATTCACCATTGCAACAAAAAGAATAAAATACTTAGGAGTATATCTACCTAAAGAAACAAAAGACCTATACATAGAAAACTATAAAACACTGATGAAAGAAATCAAAGAGGACACAAACAGATGGAGAAACATACCGTGTTCATGGATTGGAAGAATCAATATTGTCAAAATGGCTATTCTACCCAAAGCAATCTATAGATTCAATGCAATCCCTATCAAGCTACCAATGGTATTTTTCACAGAACTAGACCAAAGAATTTCACAATTTGTATGGAAATACAAAAAACCTCGAATAGCCAAAATAATCTTGAGAAAGAAGAATGGAACTGGAAGAATCAACCTGCCTGACTTCAGACTCTACTACAAAGCCACAGTCATCAAGACAGTGTGGTACTGGCACAAAGACAGAAATATAGATCAATGGAACAGAATAGAAAGCCCAGAGATAAATCCACGAACCTATGGACACCTTATCTTTGACAAAGGAGGCAAGGATATACAATGGAAAAAAGACAACCTCTTTAACAAGTGGTGCTGGGAAAACTGGTCAACCACTTGTAAAAGAATGAAACTAGAACACTTTCTAACACCATACACAAAAATAAACTCAAAATGGATTAAAGATCTAAATGTAAGACCAGAAACTATAAAACTCCTAGAGGAGAACATAGGCAAAACACTCTCCGACATAAATCACAGCAAGATCCTCTATGACCCACCTCCCAGAATATTGGAAATAAAAGCAAAACTAAACAAATGGGATCTAATGAAACTTAAAAGCTTTTGCACTACAAAGGAAACTATAAGTAAGGTGAAAAGACAGCCGTCAGATTGGGAGAAAATAATAGCAAATGAAGAAACAGACAAAGGATTAATCTCAAAAATATACAAGCAACTCCTGCAGCTCAATTCCAGAAAAATAAATGACCCAATCAAAAAATGGGCCAGAGAACTAAACAGACATTTCTCCAAAGAAGACATACAGATGGCTAACAAACACATGAAAAGGTGCTCAACATCACTCATTATTAGAGAAATGCAAATCAAAACCACAATGAGGTACCATTACACACCAGTCAGGATGGCTGCTATCCAAAAGTCTACAAGCAATAAATGCTGGAGAGGGTGTGGAGAAAAGGGAACCCTCTTACACTGTTGGTGGGAATGCAAACTAGTACAGCCACTATGGAAAACAGTGTGGAGCTTCCTTAAAAAACTGGAAATAGAACTGCCATATGACCCAGCAATACCACTTCTGGGCATACACACTGAGGAAACCAGATCTGAAAGAGACACGTGCACCCCAATGTTCATCGCAGCACTGTTTATAATAGCCAGGACATGGAAGCAACCTAGATGCCCATCAGCACATGAATGGATAAGGAAGCTGTGGTACATATACACCATGGAATATTACTCAGCCATCAAAAAGAATTCATTTGAACCAGTCCTAATGAGATGGATGAAACTGGAGCCCCTTATACAGAGTGAAGTAAGCCAGAAAGATAAAGAACATTACAGCATACTAACACATATATATGGAATTTAGAAAGATGGTAATGATAACCCTATATGCAAAACAGAAAAAGAGACACAGAAATACAGAACAGACTTTTGAACTCTGTGGGAGAAGGTGAGGGTGGGATGTTTCAAAAGAACAGCATGTATACTATCTATGGTGAAACAGATCACCAGCCCAGGCGGGATGCATGAGACAAGTGCTCAGGCCTGGTACACTGGGAAGACCCAGAGGAATCGGGTGGAGAGGGAGGTGGGAGGGGGGATCGGGATGGGGAATAAGTGTAAATCTATGGCTGATTCATATCAATGTATGACAAAACCCACTGAAATGTTGTGAAGTAATTAGCCTCCAACTAATAAAAAAATTTAAAAAAAATAAAATAAAATAAAATGGGCAAAGAACTTGAACAGACATTTTTCCAAAGAAGACATACTAATGTCAACAGATATATGAAGAGTTGTTCAACATTACTAATCATCAGGGAAATGTAAATCAAAACCATAATGAGATATCATCTCATACCCATTAGTATGGCTATTACCAGAAAGATAAGAGATCACAAGTTTTGGTGAGTATGTGTAGAAAAGGGAACTTTTGGGCAATATTGGTGGGATTGCAAGTTGGTGCAGTCATTATGAAAAACAATATGGTTGTTCCTCAGAAATTAAAAAGAGAACTATTATATGATTCATGAATCCATTTCTAGTATATACTGAAGGAAATATAATCACTATCCTGAAAACATCTCTGCACCTCTGTGTTAGAAATGGAACCAACCCAAGTTTATTGACATAAAAGTGGATAAAAATTACAGTATATACAACCATGTACAATAAGATATTATTGAGTTATAAACAGGAAGAAAATCTTAACGTTTGCAACAACCTGGTTGAACTTAGAGGCCATTATGGTAAATGAAATAAGCTAGACAAAGAAGGAGAAATACTGTATGATCTCACTATTGTGTAATATTTTTTTAAAAAGTCAAGCTCATAGAGGAAGAATAGAATGAGGACTGCTAGGAGTTTGGGAGGAGGATCTAGGGAGACCTTGGTTAAATGGTACAAACTTCGTTACATGAATAAATTCTGAGAATGCAAAATATGGTGATTATAGTTATTGTGTGTGTGTGCTCAGTTGCTCATCTGTGTCTGACTCTTTGTGACCCATGGGCTGTAGCCCACCAGACTCTTCCGTCCATGGAATTTTTCAGGCAAGAAAACTGGAACAGGTTACCATTTCCTACTCTAGGGGATATTCCTGACCCAGGGATCGAACCTGTGTCTCCTCTGTTGGCAGGCAGATTCTTTACCACTGAATCACCAGGGAAGCCCATATTATACACCTAAAATTTGCTAAAAGATGTCTTGTGTTCTCACCACACACCCAGGTTACTCTGTGAGGTGATGAATGTGTTAATTAACTTGACTGTAGCAATCCTCTCACAATGCACATGTACCATAACATTGTACCCCTTAAAAGATATCTCACTGTACAACCTAAATATATATAATTTTTATTTTTCAATTGTAACTCAATAAAGCTATACAAAATAAACAGCAAAATTTTTCACAAAATAATATTAGACACCAAAACACACATCTAAAAAATTCACTAAGCAGGATAAATACAAACCCATATGTGCACACATGCACACACTCACAAACACACATTCCCTAGACATATCACATCTAAACTGCAGAAAAGTAAGTTGACTGTATAATTCATCATATTTGGACTATTCTGTTCCATTGATCTATTTTTCCATTTTTATGCCAATACTGAGTTTTCATGATTATTATATTATTATTATATTATTAAAATAACTTTTAAAATTGAGTTGTGATCCCTGCAACTTTGTTTTTCTTTTGCAAAATTATTTTGGTTATTCTACACCCATTTAATTTTCTCTATATATTCTAAAATCAGTTTCTCAAATTCTTTGCAAAAAACCTGATAAGAGTTTTGATTGAGTTTATGTTCTATTTGGACATGACTTTAGGAAGAATAGATAACATGGATTTCCATCCATGAACATGGTATATCCATCTATCATTTGTGACAGTTTTTCTCAAAAATGTTTTGATTTTCAGCCCAGAGGACTAACACATGTTTTGTTAAGTGCCCCCCAACATCCTTTGTTTCTAATGAAGAAGGGCTAAACTAACTTCCAACTAATAATAATAACATATTATGGTGAGAGCTATTGTTATTGTCATTTAAATACATTAAAATCCTTTTTCTTTCCTTTTGCAATTATATTTTGATAATTTTCCATATCAACACAGCTCTCTCTGTTTTGGAAAATATCAAAATATCACTCCATAAAAATGTCTCTATACATTTAACAGTCTTAGGGGCTGGATGTGAACTTTTGGGATAGGAATTAAAGAAGAAATTGTGATGACCTTAGCATTAGCATTATAGTGTGTGGCCATTCCCCTTACACAGTCTGAGAAGGTTTTATAGAGAGAGTAATGCTGTGACTCTACAGATGGAGAACGTCAGTACTAGCTGTGTAAAGAGCAAGTAATTCAGTTTCTGGAATGCATGGGTTCACATTTCACAGCTAGTAATTGCAGATTTGCCAAGATCTTTGGGAAACCATTTCACTGAGCCTAGTTTCTTTATTAATAAAACATTTCATTAGGCTTCCCCCGGAGGTTGGATGAAATCATGGATACATTAATTGTGCCCTCTAAGAAGTGAATGATACACAAAGACAGAAAACTATTGTTTTAATTGTGCTTTTGTTCTAGAGGGATTTTTTAGTGGATCTTTAGCTTGCACAGGAGTCTGTTTTATTATTTGATAATTGGGTGACAACCTTAAGCCCAACTCATTCCTCACAATGATGCCAGTATGGTTTTACCGTACCAAAAAAAAAATCCTACATAAGACCCTTCAGTGTTTTTCTGTATAAGAGCAATACAGGTCCCAAATGACCCTAAGCACTATATCTAGGGGAGGCATTAGAAATACCAAAGACAAAGCTGGCTACTTAAATTGCAGGGGAGTGGATGGGTGGGCACTGAATTGATTTCATGCATTTTCTAATAACTGAACATGTTTGCATTTCTGGAATAAATATCACTCAACACCAAATGATCTTTTTCCACTTTGGCGTAAAGGAGGCTGGGTTTATTTCCCTCTTTTTAAGATAGAAATGATTTATTCTTTTAAAATTAGATTTAAAATGATGAGTGCGCATAATGGCTCCCCTTACCTTTCCAAAGAGAAGTATGGATTTGACTGTAGATCTAGTGTTTATAATAATTAATGATATATTCTTCTTTAAACAAATATTATTGTGTTAATTTGTGGCTGTGGAATCTATACTCCGTGAAAACTAATTTTTCCAATTTGTTGATGTAAAGCTGTCCATGGTATTCTATTGTGAGAAACAAGTTTATTTATAGTAATGTTTCCATTTCTATTTCTACTATAATTTATTTGTTCATTCTATTTCATTTTTTTCTACACTGGTCTTAATAGACTGGCTTCTATTTGCAATAGAACTTTTCTTTTTTATTTTTTCATAAAACATTGTTGTCCCAAAGAAGCATCTCTGTTACAGTTTCTTTGCTCATCCCCACCCAGAGCTTCCCAGGTGGTGCTAGTGGTCAAGAACCTTCCTGCCAATGCAGGAGACATGAGAGATACAGGTTCGATCCATTTGTTGGAAAGATCCCCTGGAGGAAGAAATGGCAACCCACTCCAGTATTCTTGCCTGGAGAATCCCATGGACAGAGGAGCCTGGTGGGCTACAGTCCATAGGGTCGCGAAGAGTCAGACATGACTGAAGTGACTTGGATGCTATCCCCAGAGCTAATCAGTTTTTATAAAGTTGGTATCTATTCTTCCTCTTCAGGATCTTATACTGAAATGCTATACTATATTATACTACTATATGTGTTCATAAACTATATATAGCACTGATTTATTCTGAATGGTTCTAATGTTTTTCCCAAGTTTTTATTTTGAAAATACTCCGTTTGAAAAAAAAAGAAATTGCATGACTCACCTACTGCTGTGTGCCGGCTGTATCTGCTCTCTCTCCTCTGCCCTGAAGGTGTTAACCCATCCGCCACTTCTCCTTGCTGTGAGATTTAAATTAATGCCCTCTATCCTGTGATCACAGCTTCTTCATCTGGACTCTGGGAACTTCTGTTTCATGATCGGCCTCCAGGGGACTCTTGGAAGCTTGCAGAGGCCTTGGGGGAGCTGGCATCCTGCTTTCACATCAGACTAATTTCTTGCTCTACAGTCATATTTTGAAAGGTTGTAGGAAATGACAGAATTAATTTAATATTTCTACCAGAAATTTTTGTGTGTTCCAACTGAACATAGATGCATAAAATATGAGCATGTTTTTCAGTGAAAATCAGTCTCTAAGATAGATGTGGATTTGGTCTGCAGCCCCTCCACTGCTCGTCGTGTGAACTGCTTCTCCCAGGGATCCCTCATACAGAGCTATTGGGAGGAATTCACAAATTTAAAATGTGAAGGACTGGAAGGACATGGCATGTGTTAAGTGACAAACATATGTTAACTTGTTATTCTGATTACTAGTTTCATGTTTAACTATGGACACTAAATTGTATTTTATTATGGATATAAGCATAGACAACACAACATCAAGTGTTAACTGCAGTTAAATTCTGTCATGCCACACTTATGAATATTTAAGAAATCTTCTTTTTAATTTTTACCAGCTTTGCTGAAGAATATTGTTAACACAATATAAACCACACAAAATAAATGCGAACAATATTGACATATGAATAAAACCTGCAAACCATCATCATAATGAACCATGAACATAATCATAGATGTGTTTTCACATGTTCCTTTGTAATCTCTTCATTTTTTATGCCTTTTCCCAAGTTTCCCTTCTCCCAGAGCAACTCCTAATTTGACTGGTATCACTGTACATTTGTCTTTCTGAGAGTTTTGGAATCACACACATAATAAGCAATCTTTTGCCTCGCTAACTTTGCTTGGCATCAGTATTTTGGTTTTCTGCTGTTTACTGCCACGTTGAACTGACGCACACATGTTTACCCATCCACCGACTAGTGGCATTCAGGTTGTTCCCAGTGTGGGTTATTACAAATAAAGCTGCCACAAATAATTGGGTATATATTTTTGCACTGACATGTTTTCTTTGCTCTTGGGTAAATTCCCAGGAGTGGAATGGCTGGATCATATGACATATCTTTGTTTAACTTTATAAGAAGCAGTGAAATGCTATCCTAGTATTTTCCAAAGTGATTGTACCATCACACATCCTTATCTGCAGTATGTGAGCAAGCACTCCAGTGCATCTGAGGTCAGCATAGGTAGAAGAACCATGCCTTCTAGCACTTTCTCATCCACACCTACCTTTGGAAGCCAGATCTAGAGACAGAACAAGAACTTCAAGTTAAAAGCCTAAAGTTTTTCTTTCTCCTATTTCTACCAACAATAATAATAAAATGAATTGAAATAAAAGGTATAATACAATTTCTGAAAAAAGATGTCTTGCATTTCAAATTATTAAATGCAATACATTTTATTTTTGTCATAATACTTTTTTCTCTGAGTCTTTAATGCTGTCTCCACATCCAAAACTGAGTTCGTGGCTATCTTTTTCATGTTTAATTCTTTATAGCACGTGGCTAAATAAAGCATCAAAAAGTTGCAACAGAAGCTTGAAATACTTTAATTTGCTTAGATTCCTAGGCAGCTTTCTTTAAATTCCAATACACATAGGGAAACCATGTAATGTTATTTTCTTCCCTAGTTTTGGAATATACCTTACCAACACATACACTCCCCAGCATTTTTCTAGCACATTGCACATAATTCAACAACCAGCTCAAAGGCAGCTCCTTTTTGTTGTTTGAAACTGTCTTCTGCCTCCTACAGAACTCCCAAAGGATTCTGCCTGTGCCTGTAGCTCAGCAGTAATGAATCTGCTTTTCAATGCAGGTTCGATCCCTGGGTTGGGAAGATCCTCTTGAGGAGGGGTAAATGGCAACCTGCATTCCAACTAGAAAATTCCATGGACAGAGGAGCCTGGCAGGCTACAGTCCACGGGGTCACGAAGAGTTGGACATCACTGAGCAAGCATACACGCATTACAGTATTTGTTAAAATCCTTCTTATGTTAAATCTACTTACAAACAGGCTATCTTAACGACTTGCACATCTTAACTTCGTCATTTTCATTCTAATACTTTAAAACAGTGCAGACAAATTGCATATTTGCTGCTTGCAGGGCACTTCTGTTGCAAATGTGATTGAGCAGAATTTCTGCCCAAGATCAATGGTTTTATAACAGAAACTAGATGTATATAGATATTTGGTTTTTTTATTCATTTAAATGGAAATTCAAGTGACAGATGTTTATAAACATGCATGTAGTGTACTTACTTAAATGAAATAAGATCACATCATAACCATAAAATTCCATAATTTTTGGAAATCTAGTTTACTTCTATCTTTAAATGCCAAGGTCATTCACACTGTTCTTTATCATCTCTATGACATTTCTGCACAAATCCTATGAATTGATGACCTAAATAAGTATCCTTCAAGCTGGAAATAACATTAGGTAAATTTTATTGTTTAAAGTAAAATATGCTTCCATGTTTTCCTATTTCTCCCTAATAACATTTTAGTAAAATCTAAAATTATAAGAATGTAGCTAAAATTAATAATCCTAAATTCAAAGGATATGATATATTTATATAATTTTAAAGTTCTGTTAACTTTTAAATGTTGCAAGTAACACATTTAAATTTAGAGAATGGAAAATAAGATAAATACATTAAAGTATATATTAACTAAATATAGTTGATTTTTTAAATGGCAACCTTGAAAAACACCCCACTTCCAAATCTAGCAAAGAGCTCTGGAGACAGACAGTGGTGATGTTTGCACAGCCATTTGGATGCACTTAATGCCAATGAACTGTGCCCTTTAAAACAGTTAGGATGGTAAATTTTTTGTTATGTTTATTTTACTACCAAAATAGCATACAAATTTTTAAAAAAGTATAAGCTAGTATACAAACATCTTCAGAAAAGAGAATAAACAGAATGAGAAAAATAAAGGCACATTTTACAAACAAACTCAGGTACTCATAAAAGAGAAAATGTAAGCCTGGCTTCAAGGTTACTGTGTGAAGAAGGATGTATCTGCTGGTCACTAAGAAGGAGAACATGAGAAGAGGGCCTGGTTCGGGGGAGCATCTTGCTTCAAATCCTCATGATCCATCTCAGTGAGAGATCCCATATGTGCATTGACACTTGTGTGGTTCAGGGCTCATATCTGGCCCAAAATATCAGTCAACTCAGGCTGCTATAACAAAATACCACAGACTGGGTGGCTTAAAAACAGACACTTACTATCCACAGTTCCGGAAGCCAGAAATCCAAGATCAACGGACTCCCCTGGTGATCTAGTGGTTGAGAATCTGCTTGCCAATGCAGGGGTCACAGGTTAGATCCCTGGTTCAAGACGTTCCCACAAGCCATTGAGAAACTAAGTCCACGCACCACAACTACTAAGCCTGCGCTCTAGAGACCATGAGCCACTTCAGTAGCTGCAGCTGAGCACCAGCATTGCAACTATAGAAGCCCACACACCCACAGCTTGCACTCTGCAACAAGAGAAGCCACTGCAATGAGAAGCCCGTGCACGCTAATGAAGAGTAGCCCCCACTCCCCACAACCAGAGAAAGCCTGTGTGCAGCAATGCAGACCCAGCACAACCATAAATAAATAGATAAATATTAAAAAATAATGATGGCAATTTAAGAGCCCCAAGGTGACATGGTTTCAGGTGGACATATGCTGCCCTTGCAGGGCACTGGGGAAAGGAATAGTATGACTGAAGGCTCTGGGCAGGCTGAGTCACATGCAACCCTAAGGCTGGGCTCCTAGTTTCCTGACGACTGTATTGGAAGTTCCTGGCAGAAGTCAAAGAGCAAAGGGTGTCAATGAACTCTTCCCAAAAGCACCCCCCAAGACTCTGCCTCACGTTCTTATAAAACAAACAGAGAACCACTGGACCTGGTCCAAGTGTTCAAAATACTTTATCATTTTATTGTGTAAACAAACCCAGAATTCTATCAGAATTCGAGGGTAAACCCCTATAAATCCTTACTCTTTCTCACTCATTTTGGTTGCTATCTTCACATGTTGGAAGTTGTAAGTGCAGCACTAATGATATGACATTTTCAAACCTGCCTCCTGCTCCTCACTCTAAACTCAAAGTTTAGGAATAAACATGCAGTAGGAAAAAAATAAAGAAATTTACAATTCTGTTTCCCTAGATAAGCCACTCGGGAATGCAGTTTCCAAATTCACTCACTACATGCACATACCATGAAGGAATTCATGACTTTTGTAGAAAGAAAATGCACAGCACAGGACTTGTATAGACACACACATACAACTTTGGAAAAGCAGTGTCAAAAAGATAACAAACGTGTTTGACATGAACCCCAGAGAGAAGCTAGGAAAACTTTTTATAAGACATGAAGGAATGGTAGAACTGGAATCTGTGAAAGGGTCATTTTAGCCCATCTGTACAATGTATCTACTCCAGGACTTGGGACAAGGCAGGCCATCACTCACATCTTGATGAGAGTTGCAGTCCTGGGTGTATATAAGTCACTGTGACTATTAAAACCACTGCAGGCTTAGCAATTCTGAAATGAATGAGCTTCTGTTTAATGATTATGAATGAGCTTGGAAGAGAAACACTCACCAAAAACCAAAAAACCTACATAGAGAATGCTCTGCTAGCACAGATATTTCAAAGACAAGATAAAAGATGAAAAGGCAGGTCTGCGTTTTATGAAGGCTGACCAAGGTGAATTCAAGTGAACACAGACAAAATCCTGCAGAATGGTCATTGATCATGTACATGGCGAAAATCCCACAAAGAATTGGCTGAGTTGTGGCTGTAAAAATAGTACAATTCTCACCGCATAGACAAAGGGAGAATTCCCCGACTGTTGTCTGACTTCCAGGTTCATACCCTAGACCAGCTTCTCAACCTTGGCACTATTAACATTTGGAGCCATGTGATTTTGTGTGTATGAGTGTGTGTGTGTTTGTGTGTGTGTGTGTCAGAGTTAGGGGGCAGGGCAGATAGCATCATGTGTACTTCAGCATTACTAACCTTTACACAACAGATGCCAGTAGAATTTTGCTCAATCTTGACAAAAAGTGTCTGCAGACTCTGCCAGACATCTCTTGGCCGGGTGGCGGGAGTGGAGGGCGGGGGGACAAAATCCTCCCATTCCACCCCAATTTGAAATCAGGATACTAGAAAAAGTAATCATCTACCTAAATAAGTAGAGTGTGAAAAATAAGAGGAAAGTAGATCATATGCAGAGTACATCATGAGAAATGCTGGGCTGGATGAAGCACAAGCTGGAATCAAGATGGCCGGGAGAGATATCAATAACCTCAGTTATGCAGATGACACCACTTTTATGGCAGAAAGTGAAGAACTAATGAGCCGAGCCTCTTGATGAAAGTGAAAGAGGAGAGTGAAAAAGTTGGCTTAAACCTCAACTTTCAGAAAACTAAGATCATGGCATCCGGTCCCATCACTTCATGGCAAATAGATGGGGAAACAGTGGCAGACTTTATCTTTGGGGGCTCCAAAATCACTGCAGATGGTGATTGCAGCCATGAAATTAAAAGACACTTACTCCTTGGAAGGAAAGTTATGACCAACCTAGACAGCATATTAAAAAGCAGAGACATTACTTTGCCTACAAAGGTCTGTCTAGTCAAGGCTATGGTTTTTCCAGTAGTCATGTATGGATGTGAGAGTTGGACTATAAAGAAAGCTGAGCACCAAAGAATTGATGCTTTTGAACTGTGGTGTTGGAGAAGACTCTTGAGAGTCCCTTGGACTGCAAGAAGATTCAACCAGTCCATCCTAAAGGAGATCAGTCCTGGGTGTTCATTGGAAGGACTGATGTTGAAGCTGAAACTCCAATACTTTGGCTACCTGATGCAAAGAGCTGACTCATTTGAAAAGATCCTGACTTGGGAAAGATTGAGGGAGGGAGGAAAAGTGGACAACAGAGGATGAGATGGTTGGATGGCATCAACAACTTAATGGACATGAGTTTGTGTAAACTCCGGGAGTTGGTAGTGGACAGGGAGGCCTGGCGTGCTGCAGTTCATGGAGACACAACTGAGCAACTGAAATGAACTGAAGATTCTAAGGATGACAGAGGATGAGATGGATGGCATCACTAATTCAATGGACATGAACTTGGGTGAACTCCAGGAAATGGTGACAGACAGGGAAGCCTGGCGTGCTGCAGTCCATGGGGTAGTGAAGAGTCGGAAACAATTTGGTGACTGAACACTAACAACATATTCTGAGGAGGTTGGAATGGAGGAAGAGTCCACTGGCTGCTGCAAGACAGCAAATCTCCAGGAGCTGAAGGAGCACGGAGGATAGAGACCAGGGAGGGGTGCCTTCAGCACTTGGAGGCAGAAACCTCAGGAAGCAGCCTTCCCTGTATTGGTACTTATCTCTCTCCCAGAGCCGGAAATAGGCTGGAGGCAGTTTGGTCATCACAGGCAGCCCTGTGGTGTCCCCCCTGTTTTCCATTGTCAGTGGGGAGCTTGCTCTCCTGCTGCAGTATGAGAACTGCTGCTCAAGACTCTGATCTATCTTCCTCCTTTGTGAGGAAAGGTAAATCTTCTCATGACACTGGCTTGAAAGCAGTTCACCAGGAAAGAGTCCTGTGATACCTCTAATGGCAAGAAAAATTGAAAAATGAAAGCTCATTTTCTAGTCTAACAGCATCTGTACAGTGGTAGGGAATAGACTTGACCATTGTTTTCATTTGTTCTCCAAAAAAAAATGAAGGTTTAGCCTACTGCCCAAGATCCCCACAGCCTGTGATATGAATCAACAGCCCCAGTGCACTGGTCCTGTTGTCAGGCCGCCCTGGGACACAGCATTCAGTGACCACAGGACATTAACTCTGCTCTGCTCAGTGAAGATCACAGATGCACAAGCTCAGCAAAGGAAGAGGCCCTTAGTTAGGGGCAATCAAGCTGTTGGCAAAGTTTATCCGGATAAGAAAACATTTGCAAGAAAATTGGAAGTGTTTTCATGTATCAGAAGGTTTTATGGAAAAGAGGGCCTTAAATTGTTATTTTAATTTGCTCTGTAGGCCAGAATTTAAAATAATGACTAAAAATGTCAGTGAAGCAATTTGGGTGTGAGTGTTAACAAAAAATCCAAAACAATAATAACAAAAACACCTACTATTTGTGTCTTGCTTTCTTTGCCCTTGAATTAATAAAAGAATCTCCTGGAGGGTTTTATAATTGTTTGAGTTATATTTTGGGTCTTTTGTTAAATTTTGTTTTTATATATAACTCTTTACTCCATGCAGAATATATTTTGTGTATGACTTGAAATACTGTTCCAAACTTCTTTTTCTTTTCAAATGAATAGCTAATTTACAAAGGCATCTTTTTTCTCTAATTATTTGAATTTGTACTTTTCCCATAGACCATGTTCTGATACATAGATGGGTCTACATCCATGCTTCCTAGCCTGTTCCATAATTGCATTTCTGTTGCTTTTCCTATAGCTATGCCACATTCTTTTTTAATTTTTTAAATAAGCTTTTTATTTTAGAACAATTTTAGATTAATAAAAAGTATTATTCAGTCTTACAAAGGAAGGAAATTCTAACATGTGCTACAACGCAAATGAATAGTGAAGAAATTATGCTAACTGAAAAAAGCCAGTCATGAGAGGACAAATACTTTGATTCCACTTATATGAGGACCCTAGAATAGTCAAATTTATAAAGACAAAAGTAGAACAATAGTTGTTATGAGTTAGGGAGGGTAGGAGAAATTGAGGAATTAATGTTTAATGGGAGCATCACTTTAGTTTTGCAAGATGGAAAGTTTTCCTATGTATGGATCACAGTGCAGTTTGCATTAAGTATACGTTAAGTATAAATGTACTTAATACCACTGAACTGTGCAGCTAAAGATGCTTAAGACGGTAAACATTATGTTAAGCATATTTTATCACAATGAAAACAATTGTGAGAAAAAAGTTGTCAAAGAGAAAAAAATGTCAACCCACATTTCTTTATACAATAAAAACATCTTTTAATAATGAAGATTAACTATATTTTCAATTAAACGAAAATAAATTGTGAAAGTAGTTCAGAGTTCCCATATAACCCCCACCCAAGATTTCCCTATTATTAGCATATTACCTTAGAAGGATACATTTTTTGTAATAATGACCTAATACTGATATATTATTATTTTTAACAATTTTATTTATTTATTTATTTTTGCTGTGCTGGATCTTCATTGCTGTGCAAGCCTTGTCCAGTTGCGCTGAGCAGGAGGTACTCTCTAGTTGCAGTGCACAGACTTATCACTGAGGTCACTTTTTCTTATTGCAAAGCATGGGCCCTAGAGAGTATAGGCTTCAATAGTTCCAGCACGTGGGCTCGGGAGTTGTGGCTCCGGGCTCTGGAGCACACGCTCAATAGTTGCGGCACACAGGTCTAGTTGCTCTGTGGCATGTGGGGTATTCCCAGATCAGGGATTGAACCCATATCTCTGGCATTGACAGGTGGATTCTTCACTACTGAGCCACCAGGGAAACCCTCTGATATGTTATTATTAACTAAAGTCCACACTATATTTACATTTCCTTAGTTTTTACCTGATGTGCCTTTCCTTTCCCCAGATCCCATCCTGAAATATTGTATTACATTTAGTTGTCATTTCTACTTAGGTATGGCTGTGACAGTTTTTAAGATTCCCCTTGTTTTAGATGGTCTTGACAGTTTTGATGGATATCAGTCAAGCGTTTTGCAGGCTGACCCACCATAGAATGCTTCTGATATTTCCCCCAGCCTTAGACAGAGGAGATAGGTTTGGGGGAGGATGACCACGAGTAAAGAGCCCTTCTCATCAATTGTATCAAGTGTACATGTCAGCAACATGACTTATCCCTGCTGACACTGACCTTGATCACCTGACTGAGGTCATGTTGGCCAGGTGTCTTCACTGTGAGGCTACTCTTTTTCCTCCTTTCTATACTGTCCTCTTTGGAAGCACAGCCCACACTTAAGGAATGGGAGGCTATGCTCCACTTCCTAGAGGAGGAATATCTACTTGGAATTCCTCTCCACAGGAGACTTGCTTCTTTTCACCACTCTTGCCATTTGTTTATTTATTCAGTGATTTTTTTCCCTATGTTACTATGGACTCATGAATATTTATTTTATAGTTTGAATTATCAGTATATTCTGTTACTCAAATTGTTCCTTGTTTGGTCACTGGGAATACCTCACTCTTCAATTGCTAAAGTCCTAAAACACATTCTCTGTTCTCAAATTTTGACTTTCACTTGGAAGCATTTATTCTTCCAACTGAACTTTAGAAACAATAAGACAAGTCCTGAATTGCGTTGTGACAGGTATCATATGGTTGTTGCATTGAATTTACAGACTGATCAGGCATATCAGTTGACAAGACCATACTGAATCTTCTTTTCTTGGAGGAACATAGTCAATGTTCCTTTTTCAGATATGTCTTTCTCTCAAATGAGATTTAAGTAATAAAATGCTTTCTTAGAATAAGAGGGGCTGCCTAGTGAATTCTGAATTTCTGCCACTTTACAAGTGGAAGGTGCAAGTCCACACACCATGTGACACTCAGGAGGCATCTTGCCCCAGGGAAAAGAGTAAAGATGAAATCATTCTTATAGATTCACCCATCTCCAAGATTCTTTTTTTTTTTTAGTTTTTAAAATTTTTATTTTATATTGGAATGTAGTTGATTAACAATGTCATGCTAGTTTCAAGTATACAGCAGTGATTCAGTTATACACATACCTATATCCATTCTTTTTCAGATTCTTTTCCCGATGTGTTATTACAGAATATTGAGCAGAGTTCCCTGTGCTATACAGTAGCTCTTTGTTGGTTGTCAATTTTGATATAGTAGTGTGTATATGTCAATCCCAAACTCCCAATTTTATTTTATGAAAGAACTCATGGTCTTAATTATTGCATACACATATGAGCATGGTCATATGCCCAAGAAAATGTATACACATATGCTCACAAGCACAGTACTGATTGAGCAAAGTCTGCCCCAAATTTATATTTGCCCTGAACCTCAGAATGGGCCCTTATTTGGAAATAGGGTCCTGCAGATATTATTTGTTAAGTTTAGAAAAGGTCATACTAGATTAGACTGGTTCCTAGTCCAACGACTGATGTCTGTATAAAAGAGAGGAAAGAGAAACCCAGAGAGAAGAAAGTACATGATGATGGAGGCAGAGATTAGAGTGATGCAGCCACAAGCCAAGGAAGGCTGGAAACCACCAAAGACTATAAAAAGCAGGGAAGGACCATTCTCTGGAGTCATCAGGGAAGCAAGACCCTGCTGATGTCTTAATTTTGTCCTTCTAGACTCCTAAACTGAGCCAGCTTGGGTATCTGTTCCTGAAGCCACTCAGTCTGTGAAAACGTGTCACAGCAAACACTGGCAGACGCACAGCCTTCCCTGCTGACTGACAGCTCTACAACCCAGACTCGTCTCCTCCCGTTTTCTTTGGCATCTTCCTCTCCAAAGACTCAGATACATTTTAAACAATACTCAAATCACCCTCATTTGAAACCATTCTGAGTTCACCTTCTTCAAATGGCTCTCTGAGCTCACTCCACTTCTACTGTCCCATCTTCAAAACTTGCCAATTACCCGCTGACTAAACGTTTCTCTAACAATCCATGGCTGCTACAGTGTGAGGCTGATCCCACCAGGCTGCTCACCCAAAACACTTTATTTCCATTTCTCTGCAGCCACACTGGGCTTCCCTGCTGTAGGTGGATTTTTCGTATGGTCTTGTACTCTTTTGTTAGTGTTGCCACAACAAAGTACAGCCATAACCGGGTCGCATAAACCGCATTTATCCTCTCACAACTCTGAAAGCTATAAGATGGAGACCAAGGTGTCCTCAGGGTTGATTCCTTCTGAGGGTTCTGGGCAGACTCTGTCCCATGTCCCTCCCTAGCTCCTGGTAACAACTGGAAAGCCCTGGTGTCCCTTGGCTTGTAGTCACATCTCTCCAGTCGCTGCCTACATGCACACATGATGTCCTACCTGTTTCTCTATGTCTTCATCTTTTCTTCGTGCGCAGTTAACATCCATACTTCTGGTGGGCACTGGGCTTCCTGTGCGTAAGGTCTGTGTCTCTTCACCCTTCTGCCTCCCTTCCTACAGTGCAATAAATCCTCAGTGGATCACAGGTAGGCATAATATTGGTCCGAGCAAATCTACTCTACAAAAACATATTTTTTTAAAAACTAAACTGAAAGTCACTCAGTTGTGTCTGACTCTTTGCGATCCCATGGACTACAGAGGCTCCTCTGTCCATGGGATTTCTCAGGCAAAAATACTGGAGTAGGTAGCCATTCCCTTCTCCAGGGGATCTTCCTGACCTAAGGATGGAACCCAAGTCTCCTGCATTGTAGGCAGATTCTTTGTGTCTGAGTAAAGGACATGGCAAACCTGAGTAAAGGAAAAAAATCTCCTTGAATAGGAAGGTATGTCACATACATTGATCATGTCTTCAAGGAGTAAGTGCACAAAAATTCAATTTATTTAGAACTGTAAAAACCTTACTTTTTTACAATTAAATGATTTAATTCTAAAGTTTAAGTGAAAATTTAATGTGTAAAACTAGTTAAACTTTTTGAAAATAAAAAATAATAAAAAGATATTTGCCTAAATTCCTTGTGTGCCTTATGTGTTTGACATAGAAAATGACCTCATGATTTCTGGAACTGCATACAGAGCCCAGAAATCAGATTCTAAAATAAAACAATGAAATATAAGTTATAGATGACATTCCAAATCTGGTAAAATGGGATGGATTACTGAATAAATAACTTATAATATTTGATTACACATGTGAAAATGTTGGTCTTCCCTGGTAGCTGAACTGGTAAAGGATCCCGCCTACAATGCGGGAGACCTGGGTTCTATGCCTGGGTTGGGAAGATCCTCTGGAGAAGGGAACGGCTACCCACTCCAGTATTCTGGCCTGGAGAATTCCGTGGACTGTATAGTCCATGGGGTCACAAAGAGTCGGACACGACTGAGCAACTTTCACTTGACTCTTCATGAAAAAGTTATTTTTCCTTTATGACACAAGATACACAATAGTATGTTTGATATTTGAAAGTATATAAAGCTTAACTAAAATTAAAAAAAAATATAGAACTTTATGATAACAACAGTTTTCCTAAGCTATAATTAGCATATAAAATCTTTAAAGTTATAAAAAGATAAACAGTACAATATAAACAAAGTTAAAAGACAAGTATAGGCTAATTTTCACACACACACAAGTACACACATATATATACACACAAAATTCATATAACAAAATTTCATGCATCTAAAACCAAATAAAGTTGAATATCCTACAAATATTCATTTTCAGAATTTTTTTCCAGATCTCAGGATTCTAATCCATTAATTTTATCAAGCATCCTTTTATATTCTCCTGCATTGACCTGCATTTAGCCATGCTGTGCTGACCTTACCCCAGTCTCTGTCTTGCAGGAGCTCAGAGTCTAGGGTGGAAAAGTAGCAATGCAGACGGGACTATAGTAAGAGAAATCAGGGATGACCAGGTCAGCCAGGATGGAGGTAAGGACAGAATAAAGGAAAAATAGTGACACCAGGGAAGGCTGCAGAATAGCATCGCTGAGCTGAGAGAATAAACTGCGGATACAAGTTGGATCTCTGAGCCAGATGGCAGGACAAGACTACCTCCATCAACAATGAAAGGTAGGGATGAGAGTATAAGAAAGAAGAAATCCATTGTTAAAATTAGGCTTTTTAATATTTTAAATTTTCATTTTTATTACTTTTAATTATTAAAAATGTTACAGATAAGGAAAGAAAAATGCAGAGACATTTATTGCTTCATCTAGTTTCATGGCCTGAAAATGAGGGTAACGATTTCCCCAGAAAGTGTCATCTCATAGCTTAAGGTTCACACCAGCCCTGAGGGCTCTGGACGAACACCAGCAGACACCACTGCTTTCAGGAAACAAGCTTTGTCCTGACAAAGTAATTCACTTTCCAAAACCCACCTGCCTCTCCACACACTCCAAACTCCTTTAGAAAGCCCATTAAAAGGTGCACTTTTCCTCTGGATATGTTGCAGTTATTGCTAAATCAGGACCTGATAACAGGAAACTCTCACCACGCTTCTATAATTATAGCCTTTCCCTGCTCCGTCTTTGCCTGCTGAGAATTGAGCTTCTGACTGGGAAGCTTTTCTCTGAACTGAAAGACTCTGGATTGCATGGCAATCACCTAGGAGAAGTGGTAAATATTTTCATTTTGAGGAGTAAATGCATTGAGCACACACTTTAATAGGGAAAATTGCTTTAATGTGTTTATTTGCTACTATTGAATTTTTCCTATTCTGGAGGACACTGATACAAAAGAAGCTCCTCCATGGGGCCCAGAGGTTCGGCCAGGGCTCAAGGGTGGTTCCAACACAGACACAGATTGTAGACTCATAAAGGGGACTGCGGATGATCTCGACTCGTGAGCATACAATGGTCTGCGCTGTGAGGTAGTGAGCTCCCACAAGAAGAGGTATTCAAACCAAGGCTCCATGTAAGTCTGCTTGTCAGGAATGCTGAAGGAGATGTGGGTGTTGGTTAGGCCCACCACCTGTATTTTACAAAAAAAAAAAAAGCAAATTAAAGTTTGTGAAGAAATACAAATTTTGCTTGGGAATAAAAAGAATACATGATCCATACCTCAAGGCACACAGCTGCAGGCAGAGCTCAGAACTCATCTGGCTTGGATGCTTGGAGTCAAAGAACTGGCCTTGAGAATGAGAGGGGAAAAAACCCCTCTCTGCTGCCCCAAGTAACTGAAATGACAACTACATGATGCCCAAAATCAAGAGCATGCTTCCCTGGGGGCAAAATGGTGCTTGTCCTCCCACATAGCAGATTGGAAATGGAGTATTTTGTGTTGTTGTACTATCCTAACTATTCCTAGTTGGGTAGGAAATGAAATGAACAGAAATGAACATTGTGAGACAAAAGATATATTACAAGAGTGTTCACAATAGCCCCTAAATCAAAACATCCCAAATGTCCATCAAAAGTAAAAGGGATCAATACACAGTGGCCCATGGGAATGCTAGACACTCGTCCAAAACGAGTGAACTACGGTGTATACAACATAGGTAGAGCTCACAGCCACGATGTGGGGTGAAAGAAGCCAGGCACAAAATTACAGGAAAATCCCCTTCCCGGAGAATTCTAAAGCAAGCAGACTAGGTCTCTGGCTTTAGAAATCGAGAGAATAGTGACCTTGAGGAAGGAAGGAGGGGGTAGATTGTGGGGAGTTGTGAGGAGGGCTTCAGATGGGAGGAAATGGAAGGTTTCTTGCCAAGGTTGCACAGGTGGTTGCAGGCGTAGAGAGTCATCCAGACGCCCTCTTCTGGACTCGGGTTTCCCTCCCTGAGAGTTGCCCTTTCAGGTCTGACCCAGCCTGCAGGCCCAGCTCCCTTCGTGTCTCATGTTATCACCTTTGGACACAACTAGTATTCTTACCCCTGCTTTGTTTTAATTTAAAAGTGTCTCAGGAGCCGGCAATCAAGATGTTGCCATAGAGAACAGACTTACGGACATGAGGGGTGAGGAGAGGAAGGAGAAGGTGGGACAAGTGGAGAGAATAACATTTATATACATTACCATATATAAAGTAGATAACCAATGGGAATTTCCTTATGACTCAGGGAACTCTAACTGGGGCTCTGTAACAACCTAGGGGGTGGGATGGGGTAGGAGGTGGGAGGGAGGTTCAGGAGGGAGAGGACATGTGTATACCTATGGCTGATTCACGTTGATGTATAGCAGAAACCAATGCAATATTGTAAAGCAATTATGCTTCAATTAAAAATAAATTTAAAAAAATTTTAAAGTGCCTCTCAGTCATTTCTAATTCTTTGGACCCCATGGACTATAGACTCCATGGAATTCTCCAGGCCAGAATACTGGAGAGGGTAGCCTTCCCCTTCTCCAGGGGATCTTCCCAAACCAGGGATTGATCCCAGGTCTCCCACATTGCAGGTGGATTCTTTACCATCTGAGCCAAGGGAAGCCCAAGAATATTGGAGTGGGTAGCCTATCCCTTCTCCAGAAGATCTTCCCCAACCAGGAATCAAACCAGGATCTCATGCACTGCAGACAGATTCTTTACCAACTGAGCTACAGGGAAGCCCAAAAAAGTGTCTCAGGTGCCGGTAACCAGCCACTCACAAAGAGCAGCAGTCTGAGAG
Organism: Cervus elaphus; assembly: GCF_910594005.1. Taxonomy (NCBI): domain Eukaryota; kingdom Metazoa; phylum Chordata; class Mammalia; order Artiodactyla; family Cervidae; genus Cervus; species Cervus elaphus. The sequence goes on from NC_057832.1 coordinate 82,973,732, forward strand.
CCACCCCTGGGGACTTCTCCTTGGCTGTTCATCACATCCTTCAAGGCTGCCCAGCCCTGCCCTTGGACTTGTGACGGGCACCTCTAGTCAGCCCATGGCTGTCCACCTCCTCTCTGTTCTCCAGGACTCCCATCTTAGCCTGTCTGACTCCGCAGGTGCCTTTTTGCCCCTCCCCGTGAGGTTCTCCACTCACAAGGTCTTCTCAGAATCACTTCCGCTAAGAAGCTTCCCCCAGCTGATGGGTCCTTTTTATCTGTGGTAATTGACGAATGCCTCTGCCTCATCAGCTCCTACCTCTGTCACTAGCTGTGCAAGCATCCAGCTTCCCACGAGACCGCAGACTCTCACAGGTCCTGTACACACCAGGCACCTACTTGCCAACTCGCTTGGCAACTGCTCACTCCTTGCTGAATGAGGACATGCACACCTTCATTTATTCAGTGGAAATTTATCAAGTGCCTACTAATTTCCAATCCGGGGACACAATAGTGAGAGTTACCCTGGAGCAACGATCGAGTTCTTGGGATGCCTAAGCAGAAGGAAGGGAAAAGAGAGATGTGCTGGGAGCTGATGGACCACTTTATGTGAAGTCGCCGAGGGACCACTGCCAGAGGTGCTGTAGGAACAGGGGTCAAGGGCCAGCAAGGAACGTGGCACGATAAAACAGAAGGAAAAGCCATGAGGGAGAAGGATCCGATGTCCTTGGAGCGGGGAATCATCACAGGAAGGAAGGTCAGAGGGACCAGGTGTGGTTAGTGTGTGGGGTGGATGCGGAGGTGCCGCCCCGTGCCTTTTGAATTTTTCAATAAGCACAACAAGGCCATCAGCTTGGTGTAGACTCAGTTATTTGTGGTCAGGTTTTTAAAAACATCGTTGAGTTCTGAGGGGAGGGGCCTTTGAAGAGAATAAAGCCAAGCAGAGGGTCGGGCCTGGCAGAATGACCGCAGGCAAGGGAAGGAGTTGAGAAGAAAGTTGGAGGCCGAACGGAGGATTCAGATGACAGATTGACTGTGGAATACAAAGAAAAGCCAGAAATCAATACCAAGTGCTCTTGGTTGAGCGTGTGTGCAAGTGTGTGCCCAGCAGACAACTGACAGGGCTCCGAGCTCACCCATCACCCCACTTTCAGCGTCCCCCTTGGACCAGTTTGGAGGGACAGCCAGTGTGTACGTGGGTACATGGAACCCCGTCCGCCGAAAATTACAGTTAGTCATAGTGACCACAGAGTCAGCCCATCCCTGACTCGTGTCTTCTGGCACCACCTTACCTTCAGCATGGCTGTGAATTATGCCTGTTGGGGTGTGACAGGGGGGAAGTAGACCCGAGGTTACAGAGCCAAACCCTGGACCCATCCCGGAGCTCTCAGATCTATGATGGGAGCCAGTCTGATGGAGGGAAGCAAAGGCATTTCTTTCAAGGATTGGAGTTCTTCATTGACCACCCCCCATCCCCTTTGACACCCCGTCTCCTCCCTGCTCTATCTGCCTGAGAATGTGAGAATGAATCTGAGTCTCACTTTCTGAGCTTCCGGGGACACCTTGGGCAAGTTTTCTTGTCACAGCAGAAGGCCCATGTGGTCCAGACCCGGTTTTCCCCAACACAGGCAGAGTATTGTTCTGGAAGGATGCTGATCCTCTTCTTCCTCAGGGCATGGCTTTCATTCTTCCTCTTATACATGGGAACTATGTCCCTCTTTGGACCACGGCGCTGGAGGACTCTGTGTGAGAACTCCTCCGTGGTGGGTCCCAGGAGCCCTAACCTCACCACTAACACCGACAGTGTCATGGCCTCCCAAGACCAAGTCCACGGCTGCAAAGTCACAGCTCTCCTACCACACTCTGCCATCAACACTGGGCTCATGACACCTACCATTTTAGCTGCTTGGCCTTCTCAGGGATGGCGGGGGTGGGGGGGTTGCTCTTCTCCCTGTGTTTCTATTTAGTTGAAGTAAATTGTCCTCCTTCCATTCATAGTACACTTGAAACCTGAACATAACTTCTTTCCTGTACCCCCAGGACACTAACCCCTAAGAGACTGATGAAGACCTTGGACTCCAAGCCCATCTTATTTCTTTTTCTACCACTCTCAGCATCTCTCACAGAGCCCGGGGAATGACTTGTAAACCTTTTTAAATGTATGAATCATCCTTATTAGGTCTTAAATGCCTCTAGGAGATAAAAGAAAATGGTTTGGCTCTGGGGAGGGATTTTCCCTACACTATCTATCCCAATGCTTTAGACAAGATGGACCATTGATAAGGTCATTAGCTTTTTGACCAACCACTCTACAGAAGATAGAACTGATAAATTAGTTCTTGTGTTCTTAAAAACTAGTATAATATTTTTGTTCTCTCAATGTTTCTTGAGACCTAGTACTCAAAGTCACTTAGCTGTGACTTTTGCAACTAAAATGTATATTATTAAGAACTAGTAAATCCAAGCCCTGGGGACCAACCAATGAATGGAGGGAGACTTGCACTCAGCTTTCTCTGGAAGGTACTTCCTTCCATAATATATGCCACTAGGTGCCAGTGTTGTCCCACCTAAAAGACCCTCAAAAAGTCCAGGTGGTCCCCACTTGGATGCGCTTAACATTCTTGAAAAGGAAGTCTTTGAAAGAATGTAGAGGGCCAAAATATAGTCTGTGAGTGAATAGTTGTGACTTGTGTTTGCATATTTCTACATCATCATATTAAGTGATGTAATGAACAAAAAGTTGATTAAAAGGAAGTAGAGGTGCTTATCAGGCAATGTCAAATTAGCTTAGAGTGAATAGTAAAGTATAATTTCTTCTGAAAAGGATGATTTCTGCTGAAATACTCTTGACTTTACAAATCAGAGGTATGTAGTTCTCTCTCATTGAGTAAATACAAAAGAACTGAAAGCTAAAATCTGATTTTAACACTGTTTCACAAGAAACATAATCTCTCCCTATATGTATATATTTATCTTGAGCTCACCAACAAAATTTCCTTTATATAACAACTTAGAACTTGTTTCAACATATCTTGTATCAGAATAACAATTTTTTAAATATTTTGTCTAAAAACAACCATTTAGAGGCAAGTTGATGTCAAACGCACGTGTTTCAAACACATTCTTATGTCTGTGCTTTGTCCTTGTATCAGGATATGTATTTAACAGCATGTGATTATTACTTGGGATCAGTTTGCCATATGCCTAATTAGTCACTGCACATGAGAGCTCTTTACTCAGTCATGTATGACTCTTGGCAACCACATGAACTATAGCCTACCTTCCATGGTATTTTCCAGGCAAGAATACTGGAGTGGGTTGCCATTTCCTCCTCCGGGGGAATCTTCCTGCCCCAGGAATCTCTTGCGTCACCTGCATTGGCAGGTGGATTCTTTACCAAATGTGCCACCAAGATGTAATCAGCCATTAGAGGTACATAATTCACGATCTACACAGTCATACCTTCTAGAAAGATGGAAAAATGAAGTTTGACATCAGGAAAAATTAAGATATACAATAGATATTAGAGTTTTTGTCTGTGTGTTGAGAGAGAGTTCATCTCAGCCATGACATGGTTTATGAACACAGCAGCATAAAAATATATATTTTCTGAAGGATAATAAGATTAGCAGCTGACTATTATAGATCATGTCAGTTAAAAAATGTGCAACCTAAAAGTTGAGAATTACATTTTATTTGGCAGACTTTCTTAAGACTTCAAGCCCCAAAGTCAGGACTCTCTGATCACTCTGAGGGGCTACTCCAAAGAGGCAAGGGAGGAGGCAGGATATATAAGAGTTTTTACAGCAAAGACCTGGTAGTTGGAACATCAAAAGATTACTTTTAATTAAAAAAAAAAACAGATATCTCAAGTTAAGAAAGTTGGCACTTGTCTAGGTATGGGAGGATACAAGAGTCTGGGCTCACTGAAATCATTTATTTCATATGCACCCCAGCTATCTGGGGCCAGTACCCTGGTTTTCTCCATCCTGAATCCCCTCAGGGTCCACCACTTGGGGGCGATTGCAGTGACTGAGGGCTTGGAAGCCAGCAGCCCAATTCTCCAACCTGAGTTCCCTCGGAGCTCACCATCCACAAGGCTGTGATGTGATAGCTTGATGGCTACAACATCCTTTGTTTACTGATATGGCAGGGAACATATTCCATTCACAAGTAGAATGTCCGTCATGAGAAATAGTTGCTGACCTTGTATTTCCAGCAGAATAAGAGAATACTTTGCTCTTTTGATCATCTACATTTCAAGATGTTCATTTCAAGACACATCCCGTGTCATTGGGTGATGCAACTGGTTCCCATTTGGTTAAGCACAGCACACCCCCTGAAATTTAAGCTGTTTCTGTAGCAAAATAGCAACAAAATAGAATGTGAAAAAAATCACTGGCTAATGTAGCAGTGACAAGTAGTACTGCCTCCCTGGTGTATCTTCTTTTCCATCTTTTTACAGTAAAGACATCGCTGGGAAGCTGGGAAACTTCAGTGTAAGGAAAAAAGTCTTTCAAGGAAAGAGACAGTTTTGTCAACTTGAGAATTTCATCACTTTAGGAAAACTCTCATTCTTACCTCTCTGAACTCTGTCTCTACTAGTTCCTCTTATTTCTTCACTGGAATCTAATGATATTTGTCTTAAACTTTTTCATTTTATTCTATATTGTCTTCACCCTATCTTTGTTTATATGCCACAAGTATTTATGAACCAAAAAAGTGTATAAATATTTCAGTAGTTTATTCAAGTATTGACTATCAATAAAACCAACAGTGATCACACTAGCTGATTTTGTGGGAGCAAAATAACAAGGTAGGAAATTTGCTGGGCAAAAATAACCTGTGAAAGGAAGGAGTGATCAAAACAAGCCCTTTCTAAGTTTTGTGCTATCACTTACAAATAGATAGAGTGATTCAGGACAGACCTGACACCCTGTTTGTGTGGCAAAGAATGGCAGGATTCCATAGAATGAATGCACCAGTTGGTTTGACCATTCACTAGTTGGAGGACGTGTGGGCTGATTTAAGTTTTTTTGTGGCATCCTTTATGCTAGTATCACCTGTAGCCCCCCAGTTTCAATCCTATGGGGACAAAGAAGCCAACATCTAGGCCACTTGCGTTGGAGCCCTCTGGTTGCTGCCCCAGAGGCCTGGTTGTCTTAAAGAGTCCCAGCCCTGCAAGGATGGACAAGGAGGCTTCTGGGCCAGGTCTTTATTGTGTTGGAGTTCCTTCTGCCCATTTCCCCCAATGACCTTGATATCCCTTGGTGGAGGAGAGCTGTTTCAGTGGGTTTTTATTTTTTAATTACTCTCTGAAGGGGCCATTTTAAACATCCATATTTCCCTAAGCTTCCCAGGGTTTTTGCATTTATTTGCACACTAGCAATACATACAAATACTGAAAGCCCCTGGGAACCAATTTTATTTCTCAGTCTCACTTCCAAATTTGTAGGCTTTTTCATTCTCCTCTTTCCCACTGATTAAGTTAACTGCTAGATAGCATATTTAAAAGCAGAGACATAACTTTGCCAACAAAGATCTGTCTAGTAAAGGCTATGATTTTTCCAGTGGTCATGTATGGATGTGAGAGTTGGACTGTGAAGAAAGCTGAGCGCCGAAGAATTGATGCTTTTTTAACTGTGGTGTTGGAGAAGACTCTTGAGAGTCCCTTGGACTGAAAGGAGATCCAACCAGTCCATCCTAAAGGAGATCAGTCCTGGGTGTTCATTGGAAGGACTGATGTTGAAGCTGAAACTCCAGTACTTTGGCTACCTCATATGAAGAGTTGACTCATTGGAAAAGACCCTGATGCTGGGAGGGATTGGGGGCAGGAGGAGAAGGGGACGACAGAGGATGAGATGGTTGGATAGCATCACCGACTCGATGGACATGAGTTTGAGTGGACTCTGGGAGTTGGTGATGGACAGGGAGGCCTGGCATGCTGAGATTCATGGGGTCGCAAAGAGTCAGACACGACTGAGCGACTGAACGGAACTGAACTGAAGTTAACTGCAGCTTGACCACATTAATGCTGTTGTCTCTCTTACTGGCATTTGTTCTCTTCACCCACAACAGTGTTTTGCTCCTGGAAAAATCCTCCAAGCCCACCCTAGTTAGACACCCAACTAGGACCCGGCACATATAGCCACATGGTGACCCTCTGGGACAGGCATTCAGACACACGAGTTTTACATTCAGTTTGGCAACCAATATAGTTTTGTTTTTTTCTTAAAAGAAGACATAAACGCTTTCAAACCTTAGCAAATGATGAAGATGAATATCATTATCCATTGCCATCTCTACGAGTAGGACATTCATGTTACTTGAAAACTTGATCCATGGCTACACCTGAAAATGTCATCCATGCTAAACTCTGACTCTGCTGACACTCTCTCCAGTGTTCATAGACTAAGAGCCCAATCTTGACTCTCACTTATTGCCTGGGTGACCAAAAACATGTTCCTCCATGTTTGTGACCCTTATGTTCCCCTTTCCTGGAAAGAGAATTTAAAAACATGGACCTTTGAGAAAGATGGAATGCTTTACTGACAGAGTTCATGGCCTAGCACTTATTAAGTACTCAATGTATGTATTATTTTAAAATGTTTGTTATAATTCTTATTGAATGAAACTCACACCACCTTGCCACCAGAAGAGCTTTACACAGCATGACTCAGGCATGGCATTTTTCTGCTCAGTAGTCACAATCACACTCCATTGCCCATGGAATAATCTAAGCTCCCTGCTCTGCCACATAAAACAAAACTTTGCATCTCTAATCTCTTCACTGAATTCAGCCTGAACCCTTTTCGCTTCCTTATCTATTGCTTGGTAACAAGCCATCCTAAAAGTCAGCAGCTTCAAACAGCATGCATGAGTATCACGTACCATCTATGGATCAGGAATCCATAGACAGCTTCCTGGGTCTCCTCATAGAACAGCTTACCTGAATTTGCCTGGGATTTTTCCCTGTTTTAGCCCGAAAATTCTGCATTCTGAGAAACCCCTCAGTTCAGGGCACTCTGGGATGGTTCTCTTGGGATGCTTCCAATGGTAAAAATAAAAATCCCAGACACTCCCTTCGGTCTTGCGCACCCTAGATTCCAGATCTGTTCCAGGCTGCCTTAAAGTGTTGGCTGAGCTATAGTCATCTGAAGGCTCTACTGGGGAAGAACCTGCCTCTGAGTTCACGTGTTTGTTGGACAGATTCACCTCTGTGCTGGCTCCTGTCCAGATGTTTGCCATCTGTGTCCCTCCAACATGTCAGCTTGCTTTATCAAAGCAAAAAACCAAGAAGGCAATTTAGAGATTAAAAAGTGATGAACAAGGGGGAAGCCATAGTCTTTTACAACCTAATCATGAAGCTGCACCCCAAAACTTTCCCACATTTCTCTGGTTAGAAGCAAGTCATTTTGTCCAGTACCCATAAAATGGAGAACATTACATGTTGGCACCAATTCCAGAAGGTGGAGACTTCAGGGCCACCTTAGAAATCTGTTTAAAACACCGACCTCTGGGAACCTCATTCTAGAGTTACTGAGACCTCAACTTTACCAGGAGCCTTTCAGTTTATTTCAGTTCTTCACCAATTTCTGCAATGTCCTTTATCCCCCAAATATGACTGCAATATATATGTATATATATTCCTCCATAATCAAATCCAGTTCCATCTCCATTCTATAAATGTCCCAGATCTTCACGCCTTCATATTCCCCAGACAAAAATAATTACCCAACCCCTTTTTCCATAGCACTGTATTAATTTAGTGTTTGTCATCTATGGCAATTTTTTTTCTCCTCATGTCCTAAAGGAAAGATCTTTCTAAAATTCACACATCTACAGGATAATTTCTTTCCCATCAGCCTATTCCAGAAGTCCTCCCCCAAGACATCAAGAAATATAATCATCATTACTATCAATCCCACTGAAATAGTCCTAGGAAGGACTCAGAACATTAAAACAGAAACAAAAAAGAAGGAACATTAGAACAGGTGTGTCTCCTGAAAAGGAAATTGAATATACCAAGAGGCATGAATAATTTAGAGAAACTCGTCAGAAGTTGGAGGGAATGACATCAGTCATTGTGATTTCATGCTGAATCACTCTACTATTTCACCTGTTCTTGATGTTTATGGGGAAAATGAAAATCCCAGGACTAATACACCTCATGGTGTGTTTCTGAGTAATTTATCACCATACTCAGAATCATAGCTCACAGGGTGGAGAGACTTTGCTAGTTCTGATATTATATTTATCAGTCCATACAATCATTACTTATGGCTTTGTTGAGACTTGCAGAGGACTCACAGAAACACAGAAGAGATTGAGTACATTTTTTTTTCCCACTCAAGATATGTATTTGTAAATATTTAACAAATGGGAGATACTGTGTGGAAATCACTTCTTGTGCACATATTTAGCAGACTCCTAGAGCTATACAGAACCCAAGTGGTCATCTAGACCAGTAATTTCAAGACAAGTCCCTCTCATGAGTTTTTGATTTATTATCTGCTTTGGAGATGATACAGATTAGGGCCATTTGGGGAAATTTTAAAAATAAATAAAATATCCTTTTTACCTGTCAGATTAATCAAAGTTCAACTTTACCAATCTCAGCAAAAGTATCTCTTAATGTGACCACAATATCCAGTTCTTGTTCGAGTGAGAGGAAACGATCTGAGCTGTGCTGATCACAGCAGAGATTTGAACTGCTTGTCTCAGGAGACTGTGTACTATACAAGTCCAAGATATGCAAACCCTTTAAATTTGTGACTACCCCCTTCTACCTGCTTTTATCCTGCAGACATATATAAGCTTGTGTATAAGAGTAATCAATCCATATTATATAAACAGACCATGTAAAACTAAGCAACTAATGCAAAGGAATGAAGATAAATTATATAAATTAAAATATCACAAATATATTATTAAATAAGAAAGATAAATTTCAAATCTCTATCATACATACACATATATACATATAATATGTATATTATATGCATATATATGATCATATATCATGATTCAGGCATCATGTCAGCAAAATATATAGTGCATTTTTACACACAGATGCATTTTTTAAATGGCCTAGAAAAACAGAGTAAACCTAATATACCCCTTTACCATCTGAGCCACCAGGGAAGCCCCACTATCTGCGCTGGCAAGATCTAGTGATCAGCTTGTAATAAACTTACATACTCTTAGTATGTGTGTGTGTGTGTGTGTGTGTGTGTGTGGTTGCCAACTAGATAATTTAAATACAAAAATCAAATATACTTTTCTACCTCAGGGACAGTCACAAATTGAAAATAACAACAAAATAAAACAATGAAATGCTAACTACAATAGCAAATATACTGCTATACCTAGGAGAAAGTTTTGAAGGACTTGAAATATCTTGGTTTAGACTATAATAAAGCAGGTGTTAAACACCTAAAAATGGAGAAATATACTGCAATGACAAAATACTTTTAAATATATCAGCTTCATAAATTGATGTGTAAATGGAAAACTTACTTTAAAATGTATATAAAAAAAGCAAGAGCTTAATAAAAAATAACATCTGGTCATTTATGTTCATTGCCACTGAGATGCGATTTCCCTTAGGCCTTCTCAGCAGACTAAGCTGGGAAATACATGTATGTATATAAATATGCCAACCAGAGTAGATATACTATGAACAAATAAGTATACTGTTTATATTTATTTCTACATCTGTGTGTATACACATATACATACCTATATAATATATAAAATAAGATATCAAAATATATTATTGCATTTAATAAAATAATTATAAATATATTAATGGGTTGCCATGCCCTCCTCCAGGGGATCTTCCCAACCCAGGGACTGAACCCAGGTCTTCCACATTGAAGGTGGATTCTTGATCATCTGAGCTACCAGGGAAGACCAAGATTTAAATATAGACATGAAAATAAATGTATGTTTATACTGATATTTCTGACTAATCTAGGGCTACAGTTGTTTAATTGCTAAGTTCTGTCTGACACTGTTGTGACCCCATGGACTGTAGCCCTCCAGGCTCCTCTGTCCATGGGGTTTTCCAGGCAAGATATTGGGTTGCCATTTCCTTCTCCAGGGTGTCTTCCTGATCCAGGAATCAAACCTGCCTCCCCCGCACTGTAGGCAGATTCTTTACCGCCGAGACAACAGGAAAGCCCACTTAATGCTACAGTGTGATTTCTAGTGATTTTTCTTCCATTGTTATATTTGTAACTTTGCTTTCTGATAAGGAGATTCCTGAATCCTCTTATTTACTATTTAGTTACTTAATGTGTTCAACCTTACTTATACATGTTAAGCCACCTTAGAATTGTTAACCCATATACCTGTGAGGGAAAGAAAAGACACAACAGAGTACAACTTGTACACAGTTTGTTTGCTCTTTTGCCTTATGGTCCCCACGCCTATACACTGTTTTATAAAGTAACTCAGAGCATTATTTCCCCTCTACCCCTTTGGGTGAGGCCTGAATCTGAATTCAATCAAGTTTGCACTTTGCAGTATAGAGCTCTCTGTGCGTGCACACTCAGTCACTACAGTTGTGTCTGCCTCTTGCCTGAATTCCCCAGGCAAAAACACTGCTGTGGGCTGCCTGCGCCCTCCTCCAAGGGATCTTCTCCAGCCAGGGATCAAACCCACCTCTCTAGCATTGCAGGCAGATTCTTTACCACTGAGCCACCAGGAAGCACATAAAGTTCTCTAAGTTTTGACAAATGTATAGAACCCTGTATTCACCCCCACAGTACCAAATAGACCGTTTCATCACCTTAAAATATGCCATGGGCAGCTTCCTAAGGCCTTCCTCTCTCCCCAGACCCTGGCAATCGCATCTGTTTTCTTTGTGTGCGTATGTCCCCACTTTTTTTCAGAATGTCATGTAAGTGGAGTCATACAAGATTGGCTTTCAGATCTGAATTCTTTTTAAAATCCATCAACATTGTTACATGAATTAATAGCTGTTCCTTCCTTTTGCCAAGTACCTTTCAGTTGTATGGATGTTCCACAGTTTGTTTGTCCTGTCTCATGTTGGAGATTATCGGTATCAGTCAGAGTTTTGAGTGATTACAAGTGAAGCTGTTATAAATAATTATGTACAGATTTTTGTGTACATATAAGCTTTTTCTTTCTTTGGGGCAAGCACCAAAGTGCTAAGTCATATGGTATGTGTACACTCAATTTTAAAAGAAACCAAAGAGTGGTTTTGAAGAGTGATTGTAATATATTGCCTTCCTACCAGTGAAAGAAAATTCCTGTAGGTCTGCATCCTCATCACATTTGGCATTGTTGTGTTTTTTAATTCTTTTGACCACTCTAATAAGAATGCAGTGTTATCTCACTGTGGTTTTAATTTGCTTTTTCCTAAGAATTAATGATGTCAAACTTTTCTCATACACCTATTTGTCATCTCTATATCATCGTTGATAAGCATTTGTTCAATCTTTTGCCCATTTTTATTAGGATTTTTTTGTTGTTGTTTATTTTCTTATTGTTAAGTTTTAAGTGTTCATATTTTTTGGAAACAAGTCCTTTATCAGACATGTAATTTGCAGATGTTTTCTATCAGTGTCTGGTTTCTCTTTTCATTTTCTGAACAATGTCATTAAGTTTTTTCTGTTTTGATGAAATTCAATTTGTTAGATTTTTCCTTCATGAATCATACTTTTGATGTTTTTTAAAATTCATTATCAAATCTAAGGTCATGAAGATGTTTTCATATGTTTTGTATAGATGCTTTATAATGCTGTGGTTTACATTTAGGTCAATAATACTTGAGTTACTTTTTTGTGTAAGATGAAAGGAAACAAGATTTATTTTTTCTGGCACTTGTAGGTCCAGCTTTCCCACTAACATCATCCTCCCTTGGGTTGCCTATGCAACTTTGTTTAAAAATCAGTTTGTTGTTGTTGTTGTTCTTTAGTCGCTAAAGACTAAATCTGACTTTTTTGCAACCCCGTGGACTGTAGCCCGCTAGACTACCTCTGTCCATGCGATTTCCCAGGCAAGAATACTTGATTGGGTTGCCATTTCCTTCTCCAGGGGGTCTTCCTGACCCAGGGATCGGATCCACATCTCCGGCAGTGGCAGGTGAATTCTTTACCACTGAGCCACCAGGGAAACCAAAAACCAGTTTAACAACCAGTAAATTATAATCATGAGGGTTTGTTTCTAGGCTGTTCTCTTCCACTGAGCTAAATCTCCATCCTTTTGCCAATACCAAACACTCTTGGTTACTGTAGCTTTATAGAAATTCTTGAACCTAGACCTTTTGATTTCTCTAACTTTGTTCTTTTTCAGAAGTGTTTCAGTTATTCCAGTTCCTTTGTTTTTCTGAATAATTCTTAGAATTAGCAACATATACAAAAAGAAATTCTTATTGGGATTTTTATTTGGAATACGTAGATCAAATTGGGAGAAAATGACATTTTAATACTTTTGACTCTTCCAATCAATGAATGCAGTGTGTTCCCATCTATCTAGATTTTCTTTGATCTCTTACTCTAGGTTTTGGAATCTTGTATTTTTATCTTCATTGATTTTTTTAAAAATTTCACTCTTTGCTGCTGCTAAGTCACTTCAGTTGTGCCTGACTCTGTGCAACCCCATAGATGGCAGGCCACCAGGCTCCCCTGTCCCTGGGATTCTCCAGGCAAGAACACTGGAGTGGGTTGCCACTTCCTTCCCCAATGCATGAAAGGAAAAGTGAAAGTGAAGTCGCTCAGTCGTTTCTGACTCTTAGAGACCCCATGGACTGCAGGCTACCAGGCTCTCCCATCCATGGGATTTTCCAGATGAGAGTACTGGAGTGGGTAGCCATTGCCTTCTCCATCACTCTTTGACCCATGGGTAATTTGGAAATATATCATTCATATTCAAAATTATCAGTATATTCCAGACATCATTTTGCTCTTGACTTTTATTGATTTTGGTCTTTGTTTGTTTTAATTGTTTATTTATTTTTTTTATTTATTTATTATAGTTTATTCATTTATTTAATTAGTTTATTTATTATATCGTGTTAGTTTCAGATGTACACCAGAGTGATTTAGTATTTTTGCAGATTGTACTCCATTACATGCTAACAAATTAATGGGTATAATTCTCTGTGCTATACGGCATATCCTCGTTGCTTATCTGTTTTACATACAATGGTTTGTATCTGTGAATCCCATTTACCTAATTTGTCCCTTTCCCCTTCCCTTGATAACCACCAGTTTGTTTTCCATCTGTGAGTTTGTTTCTGTTTTGCACATTCATTTGTATTTTTTTTTAGATTCTACATATAAGTGATATTGTACAGTATTTGTTTTTCTATGATTAGCTTATTTCACTAAGGATAATATGTCCTAGGTCCATCCATGTTGCTGCAAATGGCAGTATTTTATTCTTTTTCAAGGCTGAGTGCAACTCCATTGTACATGTATGTGCGTGTATGCAACATTTTATCCATTCATCTACTGATGGACACTTAGATGGCTTCCAGATCTTGACTCTCATAAATAATGCTGCAACAAACATAGTGGTGCGTGTGTATTTTCAAATTAATGTTTTTGTTTTCTTTGTAAAAATACCTAGAAGTGGAATTGCTAGATCTTAAGGTAGTTCTATTTTTAGTTTTTTGAGTATTCACTATACTGCACCACCAAAGTGTAAGGTTCCCTTTTCCCCACTGCCTCTCCAGTGTTTGTTATTTGTAGACTTTATGATGACAGTCATTCTAATAGGTATGAGGTGATATCTCACTGTGGTTTTTATTTGCGTTTCTCTAATAATTAACAATGATGAGCATCTTTTTATATGCCTATTACCTGTCTGCATGTCTTCTTTTGTGAAATATCTGTTTGGGCCTTGTGCCTATTTTTTTATTGGGTTGCTTGTTCTCTTGATGTTGAATTCTATGAACTATTTGTATATTTTGGCTATTAACCTCCTGTGAGTTGCATCATTTGGAAATATTTTCTCCTATTCCATAGGTTGTCTTTTGGTTTTGTTGATGTTTTTGTTATTCTTGTTTAATACTCTCATAGTCTTAGAACATAGTCTGTGTCATTGCTGTTCTTTTAGGTTTGTTAAGGTGTGCCTTATGGTTCAGGATGGTCCACCCTGAAGATTGTTCTATGCACAATAGAAGAGAATAGAATAGTATTCTAGAGATGCTTGAGATGCTTGATAAATCTTTCTATGGATGTCAGTCAGATCAAACTGGCTCATAGCCCTATTCCAGTCATCTATATCCTTAACTGCTCCTTGCCTACTTGTTCTTTCCGTTACAGAGAGAGGAATGGTGAACTAAGTATAATTGTGCATTAATGCATTTCTCCTTTCAATTCTATCACTTTTGTATCATGTTTCAAAGCTCTGTGGTTAGGTACATGCATATTTAGTTATTATATTATGGAAAATTGACTTGTATCAATATGCAATCTTTATCCTTGATTCTAATTTTGTTTTGAAGTCTGCTTTATCTAAGTCTTCAACCTATTAATCCTAGATATTTTGAATATCCTCTCTGACAGTTCCATATCAGAATATGATATTGATGATAGCTCTACCTTTTCAGATTGCATTTCCCTTTCTCTTTCTGCGTGCTCATAATATGTTGTTGAAAGCAGTATATGTTGTATAGAATAATAAACAATGAAATAAATATTTTGAAGCTTAGATATAAGCATACATTTTCGTGTGCTAGGATTCTGATGAAGGATTTATGGTCATCTCTTCACGATCTAAATCTTATGCATGACTTTCAGTCTACCTTCTGCATGTTCTCTAGAGAGATGTCTCTGGAAAGCTCTCCACTTCATTCCACTGTATCTGTTGTGTTTAACCAGTGTGTGATGGTGTGGCCTTAGGGTGGGGAGGGGTGCATTTTCTGTGGTTCTTATGAGGCCTCAGTTGTCGGTGGGCATTGAGATGAGTCTTCTGATGCGGTCTTCACATATGTTCCTGAGCCTCATACAGATGTGAGACTGGATCCTGACACTTCCAAGGTTTGAGCTTTTTTTCTATGTTCTCCTTCTCCCTGTGAGTGAATTTCTAGAGTGCCCACAGGCCCTATCTTATTGTCTTTCCTTTATGTGATCCCTAGAGGATATGGAAACATTGAGTCTTTGCAGACATTTGACTGTTCTTCCTTCCATTACAGAGCACCCCATGGGAAGTTTCTCCGGATTCCTCTGACACCCCCATCTTTTGGAGTCCTTGAAGAAAAACTGCAAGTATGAAATCCTCAGGGCCCCAGCTACTCATGCCATCTCACACTCTACCTTGAGTGCCTCATTAAAACTTCTGGCTTAATCTTGCTAATATCTTATCTAAAAGCATCTGCTCCAGATAAGCAAATGGTCAGCTGCCACTGTTTCTCTTCTTTCATGTTAGTTTTTGGCCCTGTGACCTCAGTTTTCTCCTGAGTCCAACTGTACTCCTTAATCTGCAGATTAGCCAGGTTGTTCCTAAAGTAAGACTGGGAGTGACATTCTTTCCTGCTCTCCAACTCTCTATAGCTTTCAAGTTTACTTCTATCATCTTCTAGATGTTTGACATTAGATATTTTGTTATAATTCTGTAAGTCTCAATTGTCTCCACTGTGAGGTTATTGTGATTCCTCACTTTTGAACTGCAAAGTGTGCAGACCAATTGAACACTGCTCATTTCATTCAGTTCTCCAGGCTGCCCAATGGTGTAGACAGAACAAGGATGAGACTCCTCAATGTCACTTAATAGAGAAATGAGGTCTCATGAGGTTAGAAACTTAAGATCATCCAGCCCAAATTGGTCCAATGGGGAACAAGACCTGTGACTTGTGAATTATAGCTCAACATTCTTTGACATCAAAAAAGAAATCATTTTAAAAAATTTAAATTGTGTCATAGTAGTTGCTTTATCCCCAAGAATGCTAGAAACTCCTTTAACTTTTAATAGGGACACATTGTGGAAGAGATGGTCAAAGACACTTGTTCTACCTATCAAGGAGCTTGAGCTAGAAAGCACTGTGGGGATGAATGATTCAAGCTGCCCCATAGCTTTCGTTTGAGTCACTGTTTCCAAAAGGCACATTCACTTCTCCAGAATTTATAACCCAATAGCGCACTTCTTCACTGTGGCTATTACTAGCGACAAATTCACTTCTAACTCAATTTGTATTTCATGGAAAAAAAATAGCCTATGGATGGTTTTCAACTATAAAAATAGGAAACAAAATTTCCATGACAATTTAGAGCTTAATTAAGATAACTTGCTGGCTAATGAAATTTCAAATTTTCTCATACTCCTGGAGGGATGAGGTGCTCATTTAGTTTCTCTAAACACCCCAATGAGGTGAGTAAGATGTAGAGGCTTGAAGCCAGATGACCAGTGCAGAGCCCTTCTCCCATCTGCTCCCTCACGCTCATTCTTTGCCTTCAGAGGACTGCTTTTGTTTCTGCTTTGGACAGTGTTTATTAGCATTGCGCACTATCTAGGGTCACAAAAATTTCTGCTGCAGCATTTACTTCTACCAGTTTTACAGTGAGATTACATAATGAAGACAATGAACTCCATGTGAATTTAGAAAAAGTCAAAGACTATATTATTTAAATTCTTCCAAGTAGTATTCTAGGCTAGTGTAGTAGATTTTTAAGTACATTAACTGACTTTGTGTCTGTACATATTCAAATGCTAGTTTACCACAGGTATTGTCTTCAGTTCAGTTCAGTCGTTCAGTTGTGTCTGACTCTTTGCGACCCCATGAATCACAGCACGCCAGGCCTCCCTGTCCATCACCAACTCCCAGAATCCACTCAAACTCATGTCCATCGAATCGGTGATGCCATCCAGCCATCTCATTCTCTGTCGTCCTCTTCTCCTCCTGCCCCCAATCCCTCCCAGCATCAGGGTCTTTTCCAATGAGTTAACTCTTCACATGAAGTGGCCAAAGTACTGGAGTTTCAGCTTCAGCATCAGTCCTTCCAATGAACACCCAGGACTATTGTCTTAGTACCCCAAAATATGTTAGATGTGTGTCTTAGCAAAAATCAACAACCAAAACAATAATAAACTTGCATTCAGATGATTTTTAAAAGCAGAATTTCTTAACTCTAAGGTAGTATAAGTTTGCTTTGGAATTTTAAAAATATTAACAGAAACATAGGATAAAAATAAAAATGACACATTCTACTGCCCAGGTTCAATTTGTAATTTTAACAATTTAATTTGAGTCTTTCATTGGGTATAATTATCACATTTTATAATATGGTATCTGTTTTATATTGACATTCCTAATAAACTAGAAGAAGGTTGTTTATATAAGTCCTCTCCATGTGTGGAGCTATTTATTGGAAATATTTTAAGGGAATGTCTAGTATTTGAAAGCCATAGTGAAAGGGAATTAAAAGAAGGGAATAAGAAAGGAAAGAATGGAAGGAGGGAGAAGAAGGGAGAAAAAGGAAGTAATTCAAATTTTTTTGAATATAATTTTTAATGTATTTCCTCAGATACGGGAGACTAAAGCAAAAATGAAAATCTGAGACTACACCAAACTTAAGCTTCTGCACAGGAAAGTAATCTACTGACAAAACAAAACAACAAGTTGCTCACTTAATGGTAGAAGAAATTTGCAAATGATAAATCTGATAAGAGGTTAATATCAAAAATATACAAATAACTCAGACAATTCAACCTCACAAAACAGAAACCACCCAATTTAAAAATGAACTGAGGACTAGAATAGACACTTTTCCAAAGAAGAGATTCAGATGGCCAACAGACATGTGAAAAGATGTTCAACAGCAGTAATTATCAGGGAAATGCCTATCAAAATCCTGATTAGATATCACTCCACACTTGTCAGAATGACTGTCATCAAAAATAAAACAAATAACAAGTACAATGAGGATGTAGAGAAAAGAGAACCCTTGTGTACTATTAGTGGGAATGGAAAATAGCATGAGGTTTCTCAAAAAAATTAAAATAGAACTTACGCTGAGATTCAGCAGTTCCATTTCTGGGTATTTTTCCAAAGAAAACAAAATCGCTACCTTGAAAAGATACATGTATCTCTATGCTCACTGCAGCAAGATACAGAAGCAACCTAAGTGTCCATTAACAGACAAATGGATAAAGATATGGTATATTTATACACTGAAATAAGAGCCATGAAAAAGAATGAAATCTTGCTATTTGCAACAACATGGATGGGTACAGAAATTATTATGTCTAGTGAAAAAGGTCAGACAGAAAAAGACAGATACTGTATGATCTCACTTACATGTGGTATCTAAAAAGCAAAACAAATGAACAAACATGACAAAAGAGAAACAGTCATAGATACAGAGAATAAGCAGGTGGCTTCTAGAGGACAGGGCTGTAGGGGCATGAGAGAACTAGATAAGGGAGATTAAAATGTAAGAACTTCCAGTTGCAAAATAAACTAGCCACGAGGATAAAATGTACAGCGTGGAGAATACACTCAATAATACTGCCACAAACACGGGAGTACCTTTGTATGGTGGTGGTAACTAGACTTATGATTATTTTGTAATATGTAGAAATATCAAGTCACTATGTTGTGCACTTTAGTATAGTGCTGTAGGCCAATTATACCTCAGTAAAAAAAGGTGGTAGGGAGAAATGGGTGAACTATTTTTTGTTTTGCCTTATCTTGTTTTGATAAACTGAATTTTTACTTTTTTAAAAAAGAAGGGAAACAGAAAAAAAAAGGAACAAAAAAGAATAACACAGTTACTCCATTTGAGAACATCACTATGTAGAAGGAGGCAAACCCACCCACCAACACTAAGAAAATAAGTCTCTACCTAAAATGAGCAGGAGCAACTGATCTGTCTGGAGAAGCTGTTCAATGTTTCAGCCTGGAAGTCATATCTTGGATAGATCTTGACCTATACAGTTGGCTTTAGCTTGCTGGAGAAAGTATTAATGGAAGATTGAGAGAAAGGAAGTTACTGTTAAATAATTGTTGAGTTTTGGGAGGTCTTTTATTATTTTCAGAAACTTAATTTTGTTTGAATTAAAAGTTATTAACACATTAGGACTCCTTACATGCAAAATTCTTCAAAATAGACTTAGTTCACAATCCTACTAGCAATTTATTTAGCACAATGAATCTAGTGTGTGTCATTATGTTAGAAGGGAATAATGAAATTCAAAATATCATATTTGATATGACAATATAACCTGTGTTAAGAGAATGTAGCAATTGTCATTAGAACCCATAAAATTTACAGTGCCAATAGTGAACCCTTTGTGTGTGTGTGTGTATGTGTGTGTGTATCTATATGTGTATGCACTGTGCTGTGGTTAGTCTCTCAGTTGTGTCCAACTTCATGCAACCCCATGACTGCAGCCCACCAGGCTCCTCTGTCCATGGGGATTCTCCAGGCAGGAACACCGGAGTGGGTTGCCATGCCCTCCTCCAGGGAATCTCCCCAACCCAGGGATTGAACTCAGGTCTCCCGCATTGCAGGAGGATTCTTTTACCAACTGAGCCACCAGGGACATCCAAGAATACTGGAGTGGGTAGGCTATCCCTTCTCCAGGGGATCTTCCCGACCCAGGAATTGAACCGGGGTTGCCCTGCAGGTGGATTCTTTACCAGCTGAGCTACCAGGGAAGCTCTTATACATGTATGTATGACTGTCTGTATAGATAGTCAAATGTACTTTAAAAATATGGGTGATATTTTTATTGCCTTAATGACGAAGAGATATTTCACTTGCATATATGTCTTCTGGTAGATTTTAATATAAATATCACTTGTTGTTCTCTTTTCTTGACACTAGTGCTTCCAAAACTACCTGGGATACAGGACCAGGTTTGTTTTTTTACATTAATTTCCAAATGTGATGTACCAAATTTTTAATAATATATGGTATTGAATTGTTATGGAAGTTTCTATATTTTTTTTTTTTGCCACTGGAGCACACCAATCAAGTGGCCACCAGGCAATCCACAATAGAGTCCTCTGCAACTGGCTTCTCAGGATTCCTCTCGATGGCCCTGTGCCCTGACCATCCTCTGCTATTGTATATCAATATTCATGCACAATCTCAAGGTTGAAAAAGAATTCATGATATGACTTGAGGAGAGAGATTTCTCATTATTCATGCTGCCTAAAATATCTTTGACGAAAATCTCAAAAATTCGATCACTAGAAAAGTCCTGATTTTCATAGAATCTGAGAATTCCTGGAAGAATGTTTTACAGATTGCAACTCTCCTTCATGCTCATTAGCTCATTTTATTGTAACAAAAACCTATTTAAGTTGGCAGGGGCTTATTCATTACTCCATTTCACAGTCAAAATAAAAACCCTGATTTACAGGCACCTTGCTCAATGTATCAAAAATAATAAACACCAAAGCCAGGTTTGGGGTACAGATGTTTCCAGACTTAAGAGATCCACTTTCTCTGGTACGGTTTAAATTAATGATGGTGAATTTTGGTTTCTACTTTTAAAACACAGAAAATGTATGGTGAATTTTTGCTTCCCTGGCTGCATAAGAATACAATTGTTCATTGACTTCATATGTCTGCTCTTTTACACTGGAATTTATAGCTCAGATGTTTTCAATCATATAATACAAATTTGGTACTAGGACTTGGGTAAATTAAACAGTTGGAACATTTGCCCCAAATTCCCCAACACTTATGAAATTGATCTATCAATTGTCTCATAGGATGCTTGTGCTGTGCATTTTACCCTTTGGCATTACCACACTGGCCAAGCAGCAAGCACCTTTCTACACATCCAGAGTGGCTCTGGGCAGCTCAAATCGCCCTGCATCTGCACTTAAAGATCACCACCCAGAGTCCACTCTGCAGCCTTGCTGCCTGTAGTCCCTGCCCTCTCAGCCTCTGACCTTTCTGCTATCTGTTTCAATATCCTTCTTTCTTTTCATTTTAATATTTTTTTAATTTTTAAAAAATTTTATTGATGTATAGTTGATTTGCAACATTATTTTAATTTCTGCTGTACAGCCGTGATTCAGTTATATATATTTTTTATATTTTATTTATATATATATTATATATATATATTTATAATGTATATTTTATACATTCTTTTTAAATATTCTTTTCCATCATGGTTTATCATAGGCTCTTGAATATAGCAGAGAGAACTATATTCAATATCCTTCCTTCTTATCCTTCACCACAATATACTCTTGCATTCTTTTACTGTCTCTTTGCTCCTCTCTCCAGCCTGCTCCTCAGTGTATTCATTCTCCAGGTTCTATTCTTTCTCAGAGCTCTCTCTCTTGATGTGCTCACTACCTCTGTTCATTGTAACTTAGTGTCCCTTATTTAGCCTCCATCTTTTTCCAGAACCAAAAGTCTCACTGCCGAAAGGACACTTCTACTTAGATGTTCATCTAAAACTAGACTCACCATCTTTGACAAACTGCCTATCTTCCCACTAGTTTGAAAACTAATAATCTTCCTCTCCCACCTAGGAGAAGTATACAAATTTAAATATCCCAAACAAGTTGATTTTTATTAAACTGAGTTGGAGTAGAAGAAAAAATCCCAGAAGTACTTTCAGGTGCAAGACACACATTCTCTGTGTGGGTTCTGTCAGACCTCAAGGATGAGAGAGTGGCCAGAGATTTCAACAGACATTTGAACAAGAAAGACATTTTCAGCAGTGGGTTAGGAATAAAGATCAGATTATACTGGGCTAAGACACAAATAAAATATAAGATGAAAACAACTAATATAGGAAATTAATACAGTAATTTTGACTATGATAGAATGAGAGATGAGGGGAGTCAGAAATCCCAGTGCTACCATGGCATAGAGCATAAAAGAGAAGATTAAGAAATTTTAAATTTTATTTTAACAGAAATTATAAAAATAGGAATCTTCTGGTTTTAAACTTCACTTTAAAACTTCAAAGCATGCTTTGAAAAATCTTTTTACTTCATTAATCATCCTTCTACACTAAATGTAATAGCTGTTCCATGTTTCATTAATTGAATGAACCAAACATTTCATTGATTTCCTATATTTAACAGTTCAGTTATTTCCTGTTCATCCCATTACCCGAATAACACTCTCATGGATACATCCATAAATTACATCTTTAGGACCTATAACTAGAAACAACCTATTGAATAAAAAATGAAAAAATTTTGGAGAGATTAAAAACTGCCCTCTTGAGAATTTATAATAAGATACTCTCTCAATAACAGCCCTGCATTTTCCCTAATCTTGAAATTATCACTTAAACATGTATTTACACTCTTGAAAAAAAAGAAATAGTTTTGCTTTCAACTGAAAAATTTTAGTTATAAAATGGCATGAAACATCTTTCATGTTTTTTATATTTATAATTCCCTGAATTTTTTTCATGCCCTTTGTTTTTCCACTGAGATTTTCACTGTAATTATTGATACTCAAAATTCCTTACAGTTACTAAGCCACTGTGAGTAATCTTGCTTTCTGTGAGTATCACTAAAACCTAAAATAGGAGTGGCTCAACCTAAAACAGAAACTTAATTCTCTGTGAACCGAAGGAAGTCTGGGGGAAGGCATCTGAGTACTCATATTATAGCCCCAGGGGCCCTACCATCCTGAACCACTGCCCTCTGCATGTGGCTTTCACATTTAGGAGCACCGCACAAGCCACC
Source organism: Cervus elaphus (assembly GCF_910594005.1). Lineage (NCBI taxonomy): Eukaryota > Metazoa > Chordata > Mammalia > Artiodactyla > Cervidae > Cervus > Cervus elaphus. The sequence goes on from NC_057832.1 coordinate 82,996,358, forward strand.
TTGGCTGCTGGGGCTCTAGTCATCACATCTTCCTTCTGGGACATTAGCAGACAGAAGTGGAGAATAATGAAGAAACAGGATTAGTATCTTTTAGTATCTTTCCTAGGAGTGCTCCCAGCACACCCACTCACTGGACAATGCTTAGTCACTGAACACTCATAGCTACCAAGATGCCTGGGAAATGGAGACTTTTTTTTCCCAGATGGCTATCTATGTATTCAGGTAGAAATTAGAGTTCTGCCACTCCAAGTTTTTCATGTACATGTTGTTGGGCAAGGGAGTTCCAAATATTTATAGAATTGCTATCTTTGTACTATACTTAGCTATGTAAAAGTGTCACTTAAAAATGTACTCCTGTAGTTAATCTCATATATTTTCTGATATAGAGCAACACTTAGATTTTTCTCTTTGAGTCAAAATGATATTGGCATGCATTTTTTTCTTGCTGTTTTATAGGTATTTTTTTCCTTTAACCTTTCAGTCTTTAATCCACTTGGAGCTTATTTCGGTACATGATGTCATGCTAAATAAATAAGTAAATACACCACAAAAGTTAGATTTCCTGATACTGTTGATGGTGTAATCCATCTGTTCATATGAGCTCTTCCCTCCCCCTGCTCAGCACCACCTCAAGCCAAACCATCACTTTGTCTCTCCTTGGACCTTCTTCTGAACACCTTCTCTTCTCTGGCTCCTGCGCTCCTCCACAGCCATACCTCTTCCAGAATATCAGCTACCGCTTCATTGTTATAGCCACACAATCTGCTCTTCATACTGCTGGACCATCGCCCTTCACCACCACCAGCTTAACAAGACCCAGCAGTGAGAACACCTGCTGAGATTCTCTCCTGTGGCCACGCTGGCTCCTAGTCCTCATCCCAGTCCTCATCTTGGGGCCATATCCCTGGGCATCCAGGACATGCTTTCTACCCGTTCTCAGATAAAACCAAGAACCTGACATAACCAATCAAACTTGGCATTTTTATGAGAGTCAGCAAACTTTTTTCTTTTTTAGCTTTTTTTCATATAAGTCTTCTGTATTTCTTAGGAAATTTATACTTCTCTGATGATCATGAATCATTTTATTTTGAAAAAATCATTTTATTGCCTCATTGTTTAATGGATTATAATTACTACATTAGGAAGTTATTTATGAGTGTATAGTTATTTTTAGCAAACCACATTACTGAACTAAAATATTGTAGTCGTTTTCAAATTTCTCTCCAGTTCCAGGAAGACCACGGTATCATCTGCAAATAATAACTCAGTCTGCTCCCCTTTCGGAATTCAGTTTAGTTAATTGTTGCTTTTTATTTCACTCCCTAGAATTTTTAGAATGACTTTGATAAAAGGTGGTGATGGAAGGTCCTTTCTGCAGTCTTGGATTGTAAGGAGACTAAATCGATTGTGACCTAGTTCTGTGATATGATTGCTTTAGCGAGATGAGAAACTAAAGTGCAGAAGTAGTGTCTGATTCCCAACTTCCTAGGCTATTATCTAGAATGGCTATTGATTCTAATGCCTTCTACACCTTGTGTTTTCTTAAGATACCTTAAATTTCGGAAACAATGACCTTGTTCTAGTGTTAGGTGAAACCAGAGGTTTCGAGCATTGTTGGTCCTTCGGGGCCCTTTTGGACATCTCTTCGAAAGGCGCAGTGATAAAGAACTTGCCGGCCAATGCAGGAGATGCAAGAAATGCGGGTTTGATCCTTGGGTCAGGAAGATCCCCTGGAGAAGGAAATGGCAAACCACTCCAGTATTCCTGCTTGAGAAATCCCATGGACAGAAGAGCCTGGCAGGTTACAGTCCATGGGGTCACAACTTAGCGACTGAACACACCCACTTCTAAACTTGTATTTTCTGAACAAGGTTCATTCTAGATTGATCATTCTAGAAACAGCATAAGCACTGATTAAAAAGATCTTTATTCATTCAAGCAAGCTATCAGGGACAGTCACATTCCACGAAAAGTACCTGATGGAAAGTTGAAAGGTGTTTCCCAAAGGAAAAAAAAAGAATGCAATAGCTAAAAACAAATTCCAGCCTTCCCACACCCTAAGACTGAGCACATCTCACCAGATCACTGGACTGACACATCCACCAGGCTAGCTGATGCTGAGAAACTGATATGTAATGTTAATGAAATGGAGGAGGGTGGGGGAGGGGAGAAAATTCACATTTATGAACCTACAGTTTCCAAAGCAGACCCCGGGGAGATTTCACAAACTCTGCCTCATTCCATCAGCAAGGGTCCTGTAGGTCAGCAAAATGAATCCACTTGCTGACACCCGGAAACGGAAGGGAAGGGAAGGGACTAACCTCACAAAGTTCAGAGAGTGGGTCTGCCTGTCTCCCAGCCTCTCCCTCCAGGCTTCTAGGCACGTGAGCTCACGGTGTAGCAAGTGCTTATTTACATGTCTTTCTCCCTGGCTAGGTTGAGTTCCCCCAGGGAAAAGGAATTTTAAGTTTCTTTTTGTCTCCAACAGCAAACACCAATTCTAATCCAGCAGAGGCACTTGGCACCCCTTTTGCCCGGAACCAAATAAGTATTTGAATTCATCTTCAGTTTGCCTGGATCTCCTAACCTAGAGTCCCACAGCTGTTTGATTTGTTTTCCTCAATGATGCCCTTACAAACACTTTGCTACCCACTTCCAACTCTGTGCTTTTTTTTTAGAACAGAGAAGGCTCACCATGACTTTGTTACCGCAAGAGTTCACAGGGTACTACTATAAGTGATGATAAGTCTTAGAAGGTATAGCCTGGAGGGAATGTGGGTGTCTCTCCTCACCACAGAGCTCCAATATCAATCACTCGGCATCCAATCTGTTTGCATCCTGGGAAAGACCAGTCCATACCCTTTACTACACGGTTCTCTGCAAAGGAACTCCCCACTCTTTTATGAAGCTGACTTATATAGCAAGACTCTGGACCTGAAATTCTCTTCCCAAGTATTACATTTCCCTTCTGCTTTTTACCTATTAACCTCCCAAATCTAATGCTTTAAAGATAATTAATTACCATATCTCACAGTTCTGTCAGTGGACAGGTTCAGCTGGGTGGTTCTGTCCTGAGCCCAGCTGCAGCCAGATGTTGGCTGGTGATAATGCCTTGGAAGGTTGAATTGGGCAGGACTCTCAGATAGCTCCTCACATGTTTGGTGGTTGGTGTTGACTGTCCTGTCAATCAGGTGGATTAACAGCCTTGGTTTGTCTGAACTGTCCTAGTTTAGTACTTAAAAGTTTCCAATCCCAAGATACCACACCTTCCATGTTTTCAGCAGCTAATGCAGGAGATTAGAGGTAAAGTACAAAGCTCATATGGAAGCTCACTAAATAGGGGCTTAAGCAATAAAGATTTTAGTGTCAAATCAATTTCCAACTTCTATAGTTGCCACCACTGATGTTGGTGACCATGATTTGCAGTATCTAGTGATGGGTCATTCATGACATCTGTCCCATGATGGGGCTTGCGTGTATCATAATCAACAGTTCATCTTTGACTTTACCTGTCGATTAATCACCATGCTTTGCAATGAGATGGTGCCAGTGTAATTTCTCCAGTGTAAATGCTATGTCTATGCTTCCTGCAGTTCAAGTAAGGGAAATGAAAACAATTAAAGTTAACAATGCCAGCATGATCCAGACATCACCCCAACAAAGCAAATAAATGACGATGTTTAGTTCAGTTGCAGATGGAATGACACACCCAACTGGGTGAGGGAGGTAAATAACAAAAGAGGAGCACATTGTGCAATGTGCAGTAGGAATCTGGATGTGAGAGTTTGCATGAAGACTGAAACCCCCAAGTTTTGGATGAGACAGACAAATCCTACATCAATCGAAAGGTGTTTTCTTTTGTCCACCAAAAATATTGATGCTTAATCAAAAATAGTTCTTGAAACAGTTTCAGTACATCCCAGTGCAAACATACATTGTTGTAGTCTTCCTTTGATTCCTCTGCCAAACTGGGTAAAGCTACACTTCCTGATTCAGAGATTAATAATTATTAAATTATTAATAATTCAGAGAGTTATTAAAATGTCCTGTAGACACACAAAGGGGAAACTGTGATAAGAAAGCATTGGTTCCTTGCAAGAGCTGATTCTGCCAGTTCTTACTGCCAATCATGATTTCTACAAGACCAAGTGATGTTTTGAATCAGAGCAACCAAAAACAAGGCTGCCCCTCCTTCCTAAGCACTTGGAAGTTAAAAAGAGTTTCAAATCATCTTCATTTCTATGAAGATTTTCATGAAACTGCAGAAGACATAAAACAAAAGGCTGTTGGTATCTTTGAATATAAGCTAGACTTCACTATGTATCTACTTATTTGACAGTGTAGTGTAATTCTGGCAAAGTGCAACTTTTCTACCAAAGAAAATGAAAAGATCTTGCCTTCTAGATGTGCACACCTTGAACATAAAGCAATAAAAAGGAGTGTAGTATGAGAGTTTAGAGGCACAAATTTACGGGGAGGTAGTAGAAGGCAATGGCACCCCACTCCAGTACTCTTGCCTGGAAAATCCCATGGATGGAGGAGCCTGGTGGGCTGCAGTCCATGGGGTCGCATAGAGTCAGACACGACTGAAGTGACTTAGCAGCAGCAGTGATAGTATATTTTACTTAGAGGAGCAGAAACTGAATTGTTACATTGTCCTCACTATATGTTTGGCACTGTGCTCAGAACTTTGTGTATTTTATTCCATTTAATCCTAATATTAATCTTTTGAGGATGAGGAATCTGAGTGATTAGACTAACTAGACTGAAGATATACAGCTGCTGAGGGCACATCTGTACTTGGAACCTAGTTCAGAGTCCAAAGTGTATGACTCCAAGATGTTAGGCTACCTAAAAGGTCAAAAATTTTTTCTATTTCTTTTTCTAGCCAAAATTTCTGGGCATTAACCTCACCATCAGTTCAGTTCAGTTCAGTAGCTCAGTCGTGTCCAACTCTTTGTGACCCCGTGAACCGCAGCACGCCAGGCCTCCCTGTTGATCACCAACTCCCGGAGTTCACGCAAACCCATATCCATTGAGTCAGTGATACCATCCATCCATCTCATCCTCTGTCATCCCCTTCTCCTCCTGCCTTCAATCTTTCCCAGCATCAGGGTCTTTTCCAATGAGTCAGCTCTTCACATCAAGTGGCCAAAGTATTGGAGTTTCAGCTTCAACACCAGTCCTCCCAATGAACACTCAGGATTGATCTCCTTTAGGATGGACTGGTTGGATCTCCTTGCAGTCCAAGGGGCTCTCAAGAGTCTTCTCCAACACCACAGTTCAAAAGCATCAATTCTTCAGCGCTCAGCTTTCTTTATAGTCCAACTCTCACATCCATACATGACCACTGGAAAAACCATAGTCTTGACTAGATGGACCTTTGTTAGCAAAGTAATGTCTCTGCTTTTTAATATGCTATCTAGGTTGGTCATAACTTTCCTTCCAAGAAGTAAGCGTCTTTTAATTTCATGGCTGCAATCACCATCTGCAGTGATTTTGAAGCCCAGAAAAATAAAGTCAGCCACTGTTTCCATTGTTTCCCCATCTATTTCCCATGAAGTGATGGGACCAGATGCCATAATCTTAGTTTTCTGAATGTTGAGCTTTAAGCCAACTTTTTAACTCTCCTCTTTCATTTTCATCAAGAGGCTCTTTAGTTCTTCTTCACTTTCTGCCATAAGGGTGGTGTCATCTGCATATCTGAGGCTATTGATATTTCTCCCAGAAATCTTGATTCCAACTTGTGCTTCTTCCAGCCCAGCGTTTCTCATGATGTACTCTGCATATAAGTTAAATAAGCAGGGTGATAATATACAGCCTTGATGTACTCCTTTTCCTATTTGGAACCAGTCTATTGTTCCATGTCCACTTCTAACTGTTACTTCCTAACCTGCATACAGGTTTCTCACAGCAAACCACTTCAGTGTTCTTGCCTTGAGAACCCCATGAACAGTATGAACAGTATCAAAAGGCAACCTCACCATAACAAAAGGTAAAAGACAAGTGCCAAACCCAGAGAAATCTAAGCATCGCACCCAAAAGACCAGTGGTGTCTCGGCAGCCCATTAAAAGCTCTTATAAAATTGCGTGAGATATCACTTTTATGTGGAATCTTTAAAACTCTTAAATGAACTTATCTATAAAACAGAAATAGCTTTAGATGTAGAAAACAAACACGGTTACCAGGGGGTAATGGGGGGAAGATAAGTTGGAAGATTAGGATTGACATAAACACACTACTATATATAAAGCAAACAGCTAATAAGGACCTACTATATAGCACAGGGAACTCTAGTCAGTACTTTGTAATGGCTTATATGGGAAAGGAATCTTAAAAAGAATGGATATATGGATATGTATAACTGATTGACTTTGCTGTACTCCTGAATCAACACAACATTGTAAATCAGCTATACTCCAATAAACATTTTTTAAATGTATGAGAAAGATAAGCATGTCAAAAAAAAACAAAACAATACTGGAGGGAATGTATGAACAAGCCCCTTGCAAATGAAGTATAAATAGACAAGAGTGGCAAACACACTCAGTTTCAATTATATTCAACGCAGCCTTGAGTATTCCACTCAAACTTTCTGAATCCAGTTCCCTCATCCAAAAAATGACATCTGCATACTTAATTTTAAGGCCAGTGTGAGAACCAAGTGTGCTAAAAGTTGTGATGCAGGGCCAATGTTTAGTCATGTGTCTAGTGCCTGGTGCTTTCAACAAAGGAGAACCACATAAAAGGAGAGTATCAGCTTGATGAGCATATACATTGTTCAGATCCATGTATTATTTCTTTTTAGAATACACATTTCCCTTCTTGTCTGGTGCTTCTCAGGTGGTGGTGTTGATGGGTATCCTCCTGCATTCAGGGCTGGAGGTTGGGATATCTCATTTGCAGGAGGACACTCAGAGGAACCCCAGCCATTGCTGAGCCAGGGCCATGTAAGGGGATCGGAAGTGGTGGTAGGCAGGGAAGGAGGGGTTGTTCTTATAGTATGTATAAGTCACCATTGTGACTTTAAGTCCAGCTCCAAGGCTCGTGTCAATACAAGGAATGTCAAACTAGGCGTGAAGGCCAACACTGTAATCAAGCATAAAATGTCACTGAAAATTCATCCTGAGTCAGCCTGAGAAATTCAGTGGGAAGATGAGCAGAGCTAGTTCTAGTAAGTGTGTGTTGAATCCCAGTTCTTCCATGTACTTGAGATGGTCTCAAACAATATAGTTACTTATCAGCCTTACCTTGCTTATCCATAAATGGGTTAATCTTTACCTCACTGGGTGATTTTTTTTTAATTGGGATACAGTTGCTTTACAATGTAAAGTTAGTTTCTGCTGTACAAGGCACATGAATCAGCTATATGTATAATTTTAAAGAGTATATACCATGCAGTCTCCAGAGTGATCCGGAGTTGTCGGGAGAGATAACAAGATCAGGAGTAAGGACACCTGAGGTTGAAGATCAGTTCCACTCCTGCTGGAAAGTCACAAATCCCTTACCTGACTTGTCACTTCTATATAAAAAGAGGCAGTTACTTATGGATCCTCATCCTCATATGGTCTTTATAGCACAAGAGTTCCAGTGTGTTGGGGCATTGGAGTGAACACAGGCAGGTTTAAACTCACTCCTTTCAAAGTGACCTATGACCCCCTTTCATGCCAAACTGTGCATGACAACTCCCCAGATGGGCCAAGTACAATCATGGAAACTATGACAAGGACTCAAAGGTGCCAAGGGGAATACAGCAGCAATATATAAGCCAGATGTGCATTGTCTAGACAATTTAAGATGAGGACCAAATCCAGTTCCACAAATCGAATTATCTTCCTGCTCCATCCCACGCTTCCAGCCACACAGAGAATCACTTAGAAGGAGACATCGTGTCAACATTTCCTGCCCCAGATCCCATTCCATTCAAGAAACTGGACGGTCTGACTTTGCCTCAAGGCACAACTGCTAAAATAGAATGTAACCTCAATGTTGTACACTGTCATAAAAGGAATGAGTGGCATTCTTAGGAGACAGTCGAGGGAAAAAATTTCCCATCTGTGGCTCTTCAGGAACAATGGGAAGCAGAAGCTAAGTTGAGGGAGTCTGTGAGTTCTAAAAACAGACTTGGAAGGAGTCTTCATGGCTGAAACAAACAATGGGGTAGCTTTGGACGTTTCTGACATTTCTGTAGGCCTGCGGGCTTACTCATCCCCTGCCAGGCTCTCATGAAGATGTCTGGGAAATATCTGTAAAATGTGAAGTCTAGGATTCTATAGAGGAACCTGGGTTTCTTGAAAATTGAGAGAAAAAGCTGGTTTGGAGCAGATTAGATTCTCATTTTGATATCTCCTGGTTGTACAAATCTCAAATCAGATGGAGATAATATTTATAATGTAGATATCAAAAGAATTATGCTTTATCAAATATATCTCATTATATATTATATACATATTTATTTAATTCAATATTCCTAACTGTCCTGCCTGATAGTAATAAGTGTCTGCACCCCTAAGAAAGGGAATTCAAATCAGACATGATATAAAGGTATATCATAACATCAAGTTACCAAATAGCAGTGAGATTATGTGTGCTTTGTGGAGTTTCCTAGATTGTGAGTCACACTGAGGAGAGTCCTTTTTTTCCCTGAATCTAAGGATAAACTGAAAGAGAAGAAAGATGGATAAAACCCAGCTTTCCTTGTTGACTCTTAACCTGGACATTTTTCTAGGCTATGGTGTTCAATACAGATTAGGTTTGGCTTCAAGAAACAGAAAACTCAAATAAGGTGTTTAAAAAATACAGAGGTTAATTTCTTTCCCATAAAAGAAGTATGGAGATAGAAGTGCAGAGCTGGTGGCTGACTCCATGACCTCACCCCTGAGATGGAAACTTCTGTCCCTCAATGTGATTTTATTCTAATTTGTCATGTAACCCAAAATGGCTACTGGAACCCCAGCCATTCTGTCAACATCCCAGATAGGAAAAAGTGGGCAGTAGGTCAAAAGAACACCAGCTGGGTCATGACCTTGAGAAAGTTGCCTGAGAGCCCCACTTAATGACTTACATCATTGGTGACCTCAGTTTGAAGCGGGGAAGAGAATGTTACTTTTTACTTAGAACAGTATTACCTGACATACACAGAAGGTGTGTTCATGGAGAAAAAGAGGAAAATAGAAATTAGGTAGCCACCACCAGTCTCAGCTCTGATTATAAGCACTAATTTCAAACTCTGCGATCTGGAATTGTAGAATACATCTGGGAAGTTTGGGAAGAATTCCCACATTCACGCCAAGATGTCCTTATTGACTGATGTGTCATATTGCAGGAACTGATTTGCAGTAAGTATAGCATATCATGAAGTACAGAGAAAAGACACTGAATTAGGTCACAATTCAGTGTAGCACCCAAATCAGAAATTTGGTGCTAATTTCTGATTAGCACCTAATTAGCACCTAATTTTCCAACTGAATTAGGTCACATAAAGGATGGAGTGTTAGCCTGCTCTGTACTGAGTGGCTGTGCTACCCAAGAGTTGGTAGCTTCCTGCCTGGGCCCCTCACCAGTATCTGTAAAAGGAAGCATGGATGACCAGCATCTATCACAGGATGTGGGAGAATCACGGGCAATCCCATAATTCATTGCTGCTGAGCTCTCAGAATTATTCTGGATAGCGTTGCAGGCATCCACTGATAAATAAAAGCTGGCCTCTGTGGTCTACTTACTGCAGTATTCTCAATATTTTACCCAGATTGAGTTAATTTTTTAATAGAAATTTTACAGGGAAGGCAATTGTTATCTCCAATTTAAAGATGAGGGGATTGGTCAGGGAAGGGCTAATTATCCCCCTGAAACCATACAAAAAGCAAACCTCAAAGAAGGGTCCTGGATCCAGAGCCTGGCCCAGGCACACTGAGCTTTACTCTGCACTTCTTATGCTTGGGCTTCGTGACCAAATGTAGCCATCTTGGGGGGTAAGAACTACTCAAAAGTACAAATATCCAGTCAGGGGTGCTCTGGGTTATAATCTGGCCTTCAGGGCATCTCCTGACCTCTAGGGCACAGGGTAAGGGGAGTGTCTATTGATGCGGTTATGCATGACGTACCACGTTGGGGTCCAATAGCCCTGAGACCCTGCCCAGGAACAAGGCAACCTTCAATAGGGACATTTTTATTTCTCCCTTTCTGATTTGGGTGCTACATTACTTTGCCAACAAAGGCCCATCTTGTCAAATCTATGGTTTTTCTAGTAGTCATATACAGATGTGAGAGTTGGACCATAAAGAAGGCTGAGCACTGAAGAACTGATGGTGTTGGAGAAGACTCTCGACAGTCCCTTGCATTGCAAAGAAATCAAACCAGTCAATCCAAAAGGAAATCAACCCTGAATATTCTTTGGAAGGACTGATGTTGAAGCTAAAGCTGAAGCTCCAATACTTTGGCCATCTGATGCAAAGAGCTGACTCATTGGAAAAAACCCTGATGCTAGGAAAGATTGAAGACAGGAGGAGAAGGGGACGACAGGGGACAAGATGGTTGGGTGGCATCACCGATTCAATGGACATGAGTTTGAGCAAACTCCAGGAGATGGTGAAGGACAGGGAAGCCAGTTGAGCTGCAGTCCCTGGGGTTGCAGGGTGGGATAAGACCGAACGACTGAACAACAACAACTTCTTTGTTTGATTAATTTATTTTTTACCTAATTACATGGGCTAGACCTTCCACTACTATGTTGAATAAGACTGTTGAGAGTAGACACCCTTGCCTTGTTCTGAAACCTAAGGAAAAATTAGAAAATTTTCACCATTTAAGTACAGTGTTAGTTGTTGGAGATATTCTTTACCAAGCTTAGGAAACTCCCCCTTTGTTTTTAACTTGCTGAGAGTTCTATCACAATTTTGAATTTTGTCAAATGCTTTTTCTGCATCAGTTCATATGATCCTATGATTTTTCTGCTTCCACTTGTTGAATAGAGAGATTACATTGCTTGGTTTTCAAATGTTGAACCAGTCTTTCACACTTGTAATAAATACCTTTTGGTCATAGTGTATAGTTCTTTTTAAACATTGTTACACTGCTGTGCTGAGATGTTCAGTTTTGTGTACAGGACATCCATTCATCTATTAGTGTTTTTTTTCGTTCCTTCATCCCTTCCTCTTTCCTTCCTTCCTTCCCTCCCCCCTCCTTCTCTCTCTTTTCTCCCTTTCCTTCTTCATTCTCTTCTTTTCTCTTCCTTCCACTCCCCCTTTTCCTCTCCTTCTTCTTCCCCTTCCCCAATTCCTGTACTTCCTCTTTCTTTCTCTTCTGCTTTGTCCTGATTTTACTATTGGGGTAATACTGCCTCATAAAATGAGTTGGGAGTTTTTCCATCCTCTATTATTTTCTGGAGAAGTTTTGTAAAATTTATGCTAATTTTTATTTATATGCCTGGCAGAAATGTCCAGTGAAACCATCTGGCCTTGGAGCTTGCTTTTCCAGGAGATTTTAATTACAAATTTGATTTCTTGAATGGTTATAAGCGTATTGAGATTTTTCTGTTTCATCTGTTTGTGTTTTGGTAGTTTGTGGTTCTCAAAAATTTGGTTCATTTGTTCTGAACTTTGAAAGTCTTGAGCATAAAGTTGTTTGCAGTTCTTCTTTATTATCTTATGTATGGCTATAGTATCTGTGGTGTTATACCCTCATTTTATTCTGGATATCGGTGACTTGTTCTCTTTTTATTTTTATTGATGTTTCTAGAAATATCAATTTAACTGATTGGGGGCAGGGGGAACAACTTTTTTAAATCGATTTTTTTCTCTGCTGTGTTTCTATTTTCAATTTTACTGATTTCTGTTTTTTTATCATTTTCTTTCATCTACTTACTTTGTGTTTATTTCATTGTTGTTTTTCTTGAGGAAGAAATTTCGATTATTCCTTTAGGACTTTTCTTCAATCATACTTACACTGTAATGCCGTAAACTTCCTCCTGAGCTCTACTCCCTCTGCTTCTTATACTTGGACATGCTGTGTTTTCATTTTCACTCAGTACTATAATATTTTTATGTCTTCTAAGACTTTCTTTCTACTCATGATTTAGTCAGAAGTATATTATTTCATTTCCAAGCAGTTTTCTGTTGTTTTTTGTTTCTAATTTATAATCTTATTCCATTATGCTCAGAGAACACAGTGCAGCCTTTCAATTCTTTAAATGTGTTGAAGTTTGTTTGAGGAACCAGGATTCGTCCCTCTTGGTGCATGTTCCACAAGCGTCTGAAAAAGTGCTTGTCCTACTGTTATTGAGTGGCATGTTCCTTCTGCATTAGGTCTTGTTGATCAATTGTGTTACTCAAATTTGGCTTATCTTCTAGCTGGTAGTTCTGTCAGTTGCTGAGAGAAGAGCACTGGAGTCTCTGACTACCGCTGTTGCTTTGTCATTTTCTCTACTTATTTCTACCAGCTTGTACGTCCTGTATTTTAAGGCTGTATTATTTGACATGTACTCATTCAGGGTTGTCTTGTCTGCATGTGGATTCCTCCCAATGTCATTAGGTTAATGTTTCTCTTTTCTTTTACTTATATTATTTGCTCTGAAGTCAGCTTTACCAAATATTAATATCACTCCAGCATCTGCATGGAATATATTCTCCATCTTTTTATTTTCAACCAACCTATGTTCTTGAATTGAAGCATAGTTTCTTGTAAATAACATATAGTTGGGTCACTTTTTATCCAGTTTGTTAATTTCTGTCTTATACTGATGCATTTAAATTATTTATATTTAAGGTAATTATTTAAGTGTTAGTTTTTAAGTCTATAGTTTTACTATTAGTTTTCTGTTCATTTATTCTGGTCACATTCCTCCATTCCTTGATTCTTGCTTCCCTTTGGGTTTCTTGACTGTTTTACAGGGAAGCATTTTGATTTATTGATAGTGTTTTTACATGTATCTCTCTGTATAGTCTTTATAGCGGTTGTTCTAACAATATGCTTATAACAGGCTAATGGAAGCTTATAGTTATCAAACCTTTACCATTTCAAGTAAAGTTGGAAACCCTGTTTCCATTAGGTCCCTTTATCTTCCCCACTTTTAAATATCATTGTCCTGAGTATCAGCTAGTGTGATGATTATCATTTAAATCATCACAAAAAAAACCCATAAAACTCATAAGAAAATGCTAGCCTATTTTATGTAACTATATTCCTAAATATTCCATTGTCCTTTCTTTCTTCTTCATCCTCCAAGATTCTTTTGTCATCACCTTTCTGACTAAAGAACTTCTCTCAATCTTTAGGAGTAGGTCTGCTACACACAGTCTTTTACTTTTCCTTCATCTGAGAAAGGCTTTTATTTCCCCATCATTCCTGAACAATAGTCTCACTGGATATAGAATTTATGATTGACAATTCTTTTCTTTCACCTCATGAAAAGTGTTCTGCTCATTTCTGGCCCTTGCGATTTCAAATAAGAAAGGCATTTTCATGTGGGTTAGGGTCCCCTATAGTATTGCATTCTCTCTCTACTGCTTCTTCAAGATGTCTTTGTTTGCCTATGATTTTCAAAAGTTTATTTATGATGGATTCATGGATGTGTTGGGGTTTATCCTACTTGTTATTTGTTCAGCTTCTTGAATCTGTGTATTTGTGCTGTTCATCAAATTTGGGCAGCTTTTACTCAACATCTGTTTAAATTCTCTTTCTGCCCCAGTCTTTCTCCTTCTTCTTCTAAGACTCCTTCAATTTGAATGCTCAGTTTCTGTTATTGTCTCACGGAACCCTGAGGCTTCATTCACTTTTTCCAGCCTATTTACTCTCAATTGTTCAGGTCAGTTGAATTCTATTGATCCATCCCCAAGTGTATCAACTTTATCCTTAGTTGTTTCTACTCTACTCTTGAGCCCATCCAATCATTGATTCTTTGTTGTTGCTGTTGTTTGTTTGTTAAAAACTTCCATTTCTTTGCTAGATTTTCTATTTTTAGAATTTATTTTTCAATAAAATTTCCAATAGATTATTGTAGCATTTCTCTGATGCCTGCTTTACAGCTCTAGCCAGACAATTCCAATGACTGATTCATTTTGGTGTGGGTGTCAATAGATTGTTTTTATCTCATTCATGCTGTGGTTTTCTTGGTTCTTGATAACATTTGCTGTATCCTGCACATTTCGTCTATTATGTAAGCAGACTCTTCAGTTAGGTTCAGTTCAGTCGCTCAGTCATGTCTGACTCTTTGCGACCCCATGAATTGCAGCATGCCAGGCCTCCCTGTCCATCACCAACTCCCAGAGTTTACTCAAACTTATGCCCATCGAGTCGGTGATACCATCCAGCCATCTCATCCTCTGTCGTCCCCTCCTCCTCCTGCCCCCAGTCCCTCCCAGTATCAGGGTCTTTTCCAATGAGTCAACTCTTTGCATGAGGTGGCCAAAGTACTGGAGTTTCAGCTTCAGCATCAGTCCTTCCAATGAACACCCAGGACTGATCTCCTTTAGGATGGACTGATCGGATCTCCTTGCAGTCCAAGGGACTCTCAAGAGTCTTCTCCAACACCACAGTTAAAACGCATCAGTTCTTCGGTGCTCAGCTTTCTTCACAGTCCAACTCTCACATCCATACATGACCACTGGAAAAACCATAGCCTTGAGCAGACTCAGGGTCCTATTTAATCTTTCATTTTTGCAGACAGCCACCCTGGTTAGGTTTAGCATGCAGTTCTTGGCCTGCTTTGCAGGCTGCAATTGTAATGGAAGTTTCATTTGCAGAGACTTTCTGGGTTAGTTGCTGTCCTTTGTTTATCTGATGCTGCTAGATTTCCTCCTCACCCTCTTGTGATGCCAGAGAAGAAGAGTTAGCCACAAGCAGTCTATCCAGGAAGAAATTGTGTAATAGGATCCTACCAACTGGCCACTCCTCGTGTCGGAGCAATGTAGCAGACTGGGCTGGAGGAAGACTCCCTGGACCAGGCTGCTTGCTCGGAATGGGACCTTTTTCTCACCTGCCCATGTTGCAGAAACCAGTAATCGAGAAACCAAGCCCCACACTCGGGAGTTGGAGAACTCAGGTTTATTACACCGGCGGGCCCAGAGAAGTTAACACTCCAAGGTCTGAGCCCCAAGCAAAGGGTTTACAGAGTTTTTATACACGGACTGGCATGATTAAGCGGGTTTGGGGGTTTGCAGGGGCTGGGTGATTGCAAAGAGCAAGACAAGGGTGAGTGAGATAGGCTCCAGTTCCTGGTATTGTGAGTCCCCACTTTCTGAGACCTATGTGATCCAGACTTTGCAAGGAGCAAGCTGACTTACAGAGGCAGAAGGAGCAGGAGGTTATGTAAAATTTTAACTTTTCCTCTTCACCCACAGTGGTGTCTCCAGGTAGAAAAGGGGAACTTTGGACCCAAGAAGGAAGGAGGGAAGCCCTGGCTTTAGGGGTCCCCATCAGTCTGCCCTGAGGTGATGTCTGGATTATTGGATGCTCTTAGGGAGTCTCCCATCAGTCCGGGTGAGAGATGCACCCTTTGGGCCACCTTCTGTTGCTGGGGTGGGGAGGGGAAACCTCTATCCGGTTGCTGGTGGGCGGAGCGTGTACCAGACACCCTGCCATGGTACTCTTCCTGCTATCCTGGGGTTTCAGTCCAGCTCACCACCTTCCTTCTAGAGTACCTTTTTGTTTGTCATTGTGTTTAACTAGGACCACAAGTTTGGCTTTTTTAAAAATAACCTTTACGAAGTCAAAATGCTTGAACTTAGCAGAGGTGAGTCCCTGTGTTATCTATGTCAAGCATGCCCTGGACCCCCATTGCTTCTAACACTGTGCAAGGATTTTTTAAATGTATAGTTTCATAACATAAAATGCAGAAAGCGGAGTGAGGGAGAATGTCTGTTTGATGTGTCATTACAAGTATTCAAAGGATGAGGGACAAGAGCAAGGAAAATGAGCAAAGAACATTCACAGAAAGGGAAATCCAAAGACCACTTAAAGTTTTACAAAATGACCCAAACTTGCTTATAACTAAGAAATTATAACAAAAAGCAAAATAGCACACCTTTCCTCCAGGTTATAGACACCATCACACTTGGTAATGTATTTTACTTTGAAGTCATTAGAAAATAAGAATCTTGGATATAAATGCTTAGTAGGTGAAGGTATACAGTATACCTTTTTGTCCTCAATTGGGCAACACTGGCAGTTCCTCTAGGTCTTAAATTATAGCCATGCAGAAATATACATGGATTGCCTTTGTCTGAAACATCTCAATTTTAAGGACTTTTATGGACACATACATACTGCACAAGAGATACACGCATTTGAAGTAGAATTCTGTGTGGTAGGAAATGACTGGAAAGCAGCCTAAATATATAAACTCTGCAGAGTTTATAAATAATGGTTAAATAAATTAAGGCTCATTGAAACAAAGAAACAGAATATAGTCATTAAAATAGTCTCCAAGTGATGAAACAAAATGTCCCCTAGAATTATCCCATGAAAGGAGCTAAATGAGAAAATGTGTCAACCTTCTGCTCCCATGGATGTTAAAATAAAGAATGGAGCAGGACATTTCACTCGGTCACGGCAACGCTTGCATAGTCATGTCTGGACCGATGCACTCAGAGGAAGCAGGCAGTGATGGGGAAACTCAGAACCCAGTGTGGCGAGCAGAGAGGAAACACACTTGCACCAGGAAGCATTTTATAGCATTTGAATTTTTACTTTAAATAAATATTTTTCTGAAAAATAATATCTTTTAAAATGGAATTTTGAGGGTAGAATATGAAACTTCAAGTAAAATGAGAGAATAATAAATGAGAAACACATACCTCCCCAGAGAACAGAAAATTTTTCCAAACTTATTTATGGAAAATAAACAAACAAACAAAAAACCCAATCATTTGCTATTAGAGAACTTCCCAGCAGTTGTTTGTATAATTTTATAAGGGTGCCATTAAGAAATGAACATAGTCTGTAAGTAAAGTTACCTGGAACTAACTTTCTGATTTAAATAAGGCTTTCTTTTCATATGATTAAAGTTAAAATTTTTAAACAGAATGAAACTGTTTTTATTTTTTTAGTGTTCTCTTGTCTATAATAATTGAGTTGCCAGAATGAATATAAGATGCATCTTTTATTACTTTATTTTAACATTTTATTCACTATTTTAAATGTTTTATGGAAGTGTAGTTGATTTACAATGTTGTGTTAGTTTCTGGGTACAGCAAGCAAAGTGATTCAGGGGTGTGTGTGTGTGTGTGTGTGTGTGTATATGTATGTATATGGGGCTAACCTCACAGCTCAGTCGGTAAGGAATCTGCCTGCGGTGAAGGAGACCCAGGTTCGAGCTGTGAGTCGGGAGTATCCCCTGGAGGAGGAAATGGCAACCCACCCTAGCATTCTTGCTTGGGAAATCCCATGGACAGAGGAGTTTTGTGGGCTACAGTCAATGGAGTTGCAAAGAGTCAGACACTATTTAGCAACTATATATATTTATATTTAGCAACTATACAAATATATTATTGTATATATAGTACATATATATATATATATATATATATATATATATATAACTGACGCTGAAGTTCCAATACTTTGGCCACCTGATGTGAAAAACGGACTCATTAGGAAAGACCCTGATGCTGGGAAAGATTGAAGTCAGGAAGAGAAGGGGACAACAGAGGATGAGATGGACTCTATGGACCTGAGTTTGAGCAAGCTCTGGGAGGTGGTGATGGACAGGGAGGCCTGGCAAATAGGTCTCAAAGAGTCGGACATGACTGATCGACTGAACTGAACTGAAAAAATATATATATTCTTTTTTCAGGTCCTTTTCACTTATTGGTTATTACAAAATATTGAGTATAGTTCCCTGTGCTGTACAGTAGGTCCTTGTTGATTATTTATTTTCTATATAGTAGTGTGTATGTTAATTTATAAGGCTGTTAAATTTTCAAACTCCAGCCCAAATTTGAAATTCAGAGTTTCAGAAATCAAATTGGTAATGCTATAAATAAATCCTAAAACATGAACAGACACTCAGGAGCAAGAAAAACCCAATGACACTCCCATCCCAGTGCTCCCAAGCTGGCAGGGCAGTGTAGACCTGAGGCAGCTTCGTGGTGGGGAGGTGGGCCTGCCTGTGCAGGTCCCAGCATGGACCAGGCAACTAGCCCTTCTCAAAGAGGCGAAGGGAGTCCCTGTGAATTAGGGACAGGAGTGTTCCTCTCCAGGAAGAGATGGTAATCCTCAATGCTGATGAAGTCAGACACTGCTTGTTCTGGATCCAGGAATTCACTTGTTATTTTCAGATTTTGTACCCTTGGGGCATGACGGGTTGATTCACTGTTCCCCAAAACTATTTGTATATCATCACTGCACATCAAATTTTAATGTGAATGGTTACAAATGATACTGAAAATAACTTGTCAGCTTTGCTGAGGGGATGAACAAGCCAGGGGTGGGGACAATGGTGGTGATGGTGATTAGTATTTATTCTCAGATCGGATCAAAATGAGTTCTCAGAGGACACATTTAAGAAAAAAAGTAATCATTTCATTAATTTAACATAACCTTTTTTTTTTTTTTTTTTTTAGAAAATGAGCCATGCCAATAAGCACAAGGACACAGATGAAATCAAGGCACCAAGCGACAGGTGGTCTTAGACTAACAGAAAGACACACGTATCCAGGCAGTGAAAAATGTGCCTGGATCCATAATTCCCTGGGAAACCCACACGCACACACACAAAATCCCTTCTGAGCTCCATGAGAGAGATCACCAGAAGACAAGTACATTCCCTGGGGTGTGTCAGGATGACCCACAGGGCCTGGGCAACGCTGCCCACGTGCCCGGGGCGTGGCCGGCTGTAGACTCCACTTCTCAGGGAAGATGAGTCTGAGTAATGGGGCCCTGGCGCCTCTCCCGCTGGGTGGGGTGGCTCCTCTAGCCTAGAGCAAGAGAGCTGCTTTGTAGATTAAATCGACACTCTGCACCCCGCCCTGAAGCCAGCAGAGCTGTTTCCAGGGGCAGCTTTGGGCTGAATTGTGCTGGCTGCGTGGTTTCATCCAAGCCTGGCCATTGTTATAAATGTGGATGAGCTCCGCTGCGTGTCAAGGAAGCCTGGAATCTGGACATCTGTACCATTTCTTTTGTTCTTAAGCAGGGAGTCTTTGAAAACCAAGCCTTCACTTACTCTAATAAAAAGAGAGTGACAGTCTGTGCAACACAGTAGGTATTCAATAAATATCAGTGCCCCTCTTCTTCAGAGGTTGTAATAAACCTTTGTTAACAGAGGTTAAGTTTGCAAAGTCAATATTCAGTCCACCTCTGCTGAATCTGAACCATTGCTAGAAGAAATGCAAGGCAGGGATGCTTCCCTCTCTAGTCAGGGGTGCTTAGGAGACTCCTAATTACAGGTGTAAAGGTAAGCCTTTCTCTGTGAACAGAAAAGTTGATTTTCAAGTCACCAATGGTCCCAGAGTTGAAGGTTCCTGCTTATCCAGTGGCAGAGGAGTAGAAAGCCAGAACTGTGAAGTCTCTAATACCACTGGGTTCCAGCAAAATGAAATTATATGAAAATGGGCCAAGTGCAAAGTTATATCAAGGGCAGGGCAGAGGGAATTCCCCTGCCCACACGCAGGCGATAAAGGGTGCATTGCCTGGAGAAAACTTTAAAAAACAATAAAGCTGAATAAAAGTCAGTCTGGTTATTACTGTCACTCTTTTCAGGCAATTTTAAAAGTGATAAAATACTCCTTCACCCAAATATGTTGGTTCTGTGATTGGAGGATTCTGCTACAAGCTCTAGTTTCTGGAGTCAGTTTGTAAGACATAGAAATCCTTAGAGTTTGATTTGAGTGCCATGCGCGGGACAGTCCCTGGGGACCACACACTCTTGTGGAAAGCAGTCAGCAGCACATTCAGAATCAGCGCTGATAGCACAGCGATTGAAAGGCAGAGAAAGAGCTGCTTTGCTTGGATTCCATCATTCTGGATGAGTATGGAATTCTTTGCTGCTGTTGCTCAGTCGCTAAGTCGTGTCCAACTCTTTACCACCCCATGGACTGCAGAACGCCGGGCCTCCCTGTCCCTCTCTCTCTCCCAGAGTTTGCCCAAATTCATGTCCATTGAATCGGTGATGCCATCCAACCATCTCGTCCTCTGTCACCCTCTTCTCCTTTTGCTCTCAGTCTTTCCCAGCATCAGGGTCTTTTTCAATAAGTTGGCTCTTCACATCAGGTGGCCAAAGTATTGGGAGCTTCAGCTTCAGCATCAGTCCTTCCAATGACTATTCAGGGTTGATTTCCTTTAGGATTGACTGGTTTGACCTCCTTACAGTCCATGAAACTCTCAAAAGTCTTCTCCAGCACCACAATTCGAAAGCATCAATCCTTCAGCGCTCAGCTTTCTTTATGATTCAACTCTAACATCCATACATGACTACTGGGAAAACCATAGTTTTGACTATAGGGATGTTTGTTTGGCAAAGAGATGTTTTTGCTTTTTTATGCAATGTCTAGGTTTGTCATGGCTTTCTTTTAGCTCAGTTGGTAAAGAATCTGCCTGCAATGCAGGAGACCCCAGTTCAATTCCTGGAGAAGGGATAGGCTACCCACCCCAGTATTCTTGGGCTTCCCTTGTGGCTCAGCTGGTAAAGAATCCACCTGCAATGCAGGAGACCTGGGTTTGATCCCTGGGTCGCGAAGATCCCCTGAGAAGGGAAAGGTGACCCACTCCAGTATTCTGGCCTGGAGAATTCCAGGGACTGTATAGGCCATGGGGTCACAAAGAGTCAGACATGACTGACTTGCACTTTCACTTCTTTCCTTCCAAGGAGCAAGATTCTTTTCATTTCATGGCTATAGTCACCGTCCACTGTGATTTTGGAAACCTAGAAAATAAAATCTGTCAGTGCTTCCACTTTTCCCCCTTCTATTTACAATTAAGTGATGGGACCAGATGCCATGATCTTAGTTTTTTGAATATTGAGTTTTAAGTCAGTTTTTTCACTCTCCTCTTTCAACCTCATCAAGAGGCTCTTTAGGTTCCTCTTTACTTTCTGCTTTTAAAGTGGTATCATGCATATCTGAGGCTGCTGATATCTCTCCCAGCAGGCCTGGCTTTTAACATGATGTACTCTGCATAGAAGTTAAATAAGCAGAGTGACAATATATAGCCTTGACATACTCCTTTCCAAATTTTGAATAGGTCTGTTGTTCCATGTTCAGTTCTAAGTGTTGCTTCATCACAGAGAATGCATCCATGTCCTCTTAAAATTTCCACATGTCCCTTTGTAATTTCTCCTTCATCTCATGCCTCACCACCACTTCATCTCACTCTCACCACCCCCATCCTCAGGCAAATAGTGACCCATTTTCTGTCATTATAAACTAGTTTTCCTTTCTAGAATTTTTTATTAATTGGGCAGTACAGAATGTACTCTTCTGTCTTCATTTTATACAGTATCTTTTCCATTAAACCAAAGGTGCAAGAAAAAGAGAGGATGTGACAAAGCTAAGTCATTGAAATAAGTGAAAGTTAGAAACCTCCTTAGTTTTGTAATTAAAAAAAAAGTTAGGCCACATTTCTTTACAGACTGTGCTCATGAAAGAGTCTTGCTTCATTCATCTAAATTGTTGTTCACAGCCTCAAACCAAACCATCTTATCCTCTACTTCTCTCCATGTGGAGAAATGACTTTCATTATGGATTTTGAAAGCTCTCTGTGAATGCAATTTATTGCAATAAACTATCCTAAATCTTGAAAGGACTGAGTCCTAGGTCACTGCCCAAACTCTAGTACTATCATTTTCTACTTAGAAAAGTTTGTTTTTGTTTCTTTGTAGTGATGAAATTCTTATATACAAACCAAGAACATGGCAAACAACAAACCCTCAATAAATCATGGTGTTTATTATTTTTAATTCAACAAACAAAAGTCATTATTGTCTTGTCTCCCTGTGTTTGTGATCAACACCTATGGAACCTGTGCTCTAAAGAATGGAAAGAAGAGATAAATTAATTTAGCTTCTGCTCTGCACCCAATCTTATGTTAGGCCCTTTATGATCTCACTTAATCTTCTCAACAATCTTGTGCATAGGTGGCTTGCTTCCATATAGATGAAATAACTCACAGAAAGATTTAAGAGCTCAACCAAGATTGCATAATTAATAGGAGGTAGAGCTAAGTTTCAGGCTTTCCAGGTGGCTCAGTGGTAAAGAACCCACCTGCCAATACAGGAGACAGAAGTTCCATCTCTGGGTCAAGAAGATCTCCTGGAGAAGAAAATGACTATCTATTCCAGTATTCTTGCCTAGAAAATCCCAAGGACAGAGGTGCCTGGCAGGCTACAGTCCAAGGGATTGCAAAGAGTCGGACACAACTGAGCAACTGAGCACACACACACACAGAGCTAAGTTTCAAACCAAAGACTTATCAACACGTTTTTTTTCCAGTCCACAAGCATTTCACATGGAAAGAAAGCTAATTAGCACATGTTCTCTCCAGTCTCTGAGCCACCATTGTGTGTAGGCATTTTTGTAAGTGATTTTCTTGGTCTCCACCAGTAAACCAGTGAGACAGTGTGCCATTATTTGACTCTACAGACAATGATATTGAGTTACCACAATTGGTAAGTAGACCAGAGTTTTAACCTATATGTTTTTGTCTATGTCTGTAGTTTCACACACTTATTTTAGATCCAGCCTTCTAACTGATGCATAATTAATTTGCAATACACCAAAGGATATAATACAACTGATTCAACTTTTGACATATGATTGGACATTTAGAGAATTTTTAAATATCTTGTTAAAAAAATGCAAAATATTAATATATTTGTACATAGAACTTTTACTATATATGACATTACTACCTCCAAGCAAAATTTATAGTTCAAGTATTTTTAACTCTAGGGTAACCACTATAACATGACTTTTTTTAATGATTTATTTAAAAGAGTAAATCATAAGTCAACTGAGGAGATAAAATGAAACCTTATAAAATGCTCAATTAAACCTAGAGAAGGTAGGAAAAAAATGGAAACAGGCAAAAAAAAAAAAAGGACTATGGAACAAATATGAAGCAGCTTGTGAGATGGGATTAATCCAATCATACCAATAAGCACTTTCAATGTGAACAATATGAATAAACACACTAATCAAAAAAGAGTCTGTTAGAATAGATTTTTAAAAGTTATCTGCATGGCATCTACAAGAAACTCACATTAAATATAAAGGCATATGGGCTTCCCAGGTGCCACTAGTGGTAAAGAATCTGCCTGCCGATGCAAGAGACTTAAGAGATGCAGGTTTGAATCCTGGATTGGGAAAATCCCCTAGAGGAGGGCATAGCAACCCACTCCAATGTTCTTGTATGGAGAATCCCATGGACTGAGGAGCCTGGCGGGCGGCAGTCCATTGGGTCTCACAGAGTCAGACATGACTGCTGCTGCTGCTGCTGAGTCACTTCAGTCGTGTCCAACTCTGTGCGACCCCATAGACGACAGCCCACCAGGCGCCGCCGTCCCTGGGATTCTCCAGGCAAGAACACTGGAGTGGGTTGCCATTTCCTTCTCCAATGCGTGAAAGTGAAAAGTGAAAGTGAAGTCATTCAGTTGTGTCCCACTTTTCTCGACCCCATGGACCGCAGCCTACCAGGCTCCTCTGTCCATGGGATTTTCCAGGCAAGAGTACTGGAGTGGGTTGCCATTGCCTTCTCAGACATGACTGAAGTGACTTAACACCCACGCAAGCATCTTTCCCAGAATCAGGGTCTTTTCCAATGAGTCAGCTCTCCGTATCAGGTGGCCAAAATATTGGAGTTTCAGCTTCAACATCAGTCCCTCCAATGAACACCCAGGACTGATCTCCTTTAGGATGAACTGGTTGAATCTTCTTGCAGTCCAAGGGACTCTTAAGAGTCTTCTCCAACACCACAGTTCAAAAGCATCAGTTCTTCGGCACTCAGCTTTCTTTATAGTTCAACTCTCATATCCATACATGACTACTGGAAAAACCATAGCCTTGACTAGACAGACCTTTGTTTTTACTAATTGATATTAGTAAAATACATAAAATAAATACACTTAAAAACAGTGGAATATAGATTATAGTTCAAGTGCATGTGGAACATTCACCAAGATAAATTATATTTTGGGTTATAAAGCATCTCTCAGCAAATTAAAAGAATAGAGATTATTTAAATGGACTTAAAGGAATTAAGCCAGAAATCAAAATCCTAAAAAAAAAAAAAGAAAAAACTATAATCCATAAAAGTACCTTCAACGTAATGAAAATGAAAAAACAAACCATATTATAATCTGTGCAAAGCAGCTAAAGCAGTGCTTAGTGAGAAATTTATAGTCTTACATGTTTATATTAGAAAAGAAAAAAAAATTGAAATCAGTAACCTAATACTCCACCTTGAGAAACTGTAGATAAACGGCAAAGCTAGCAAGCAGAATGATTTGTATGCTGAAAACTGAAAAACCCTGATGAAAAAAAATTCTTTAAAAATATCTAAACTAATGAAGAGATAAATCATGCTCATTTATGAGACGATTCAACATTGTTAATATTTAAGTTCTCTGTCATTTGACCAATAAATTTAACTCAAACACACAATCAATATCTCAAAACCTTGGCAAATTTTTTTCTTTTTGTAGATAACAACAAGTTAATTTTAAAATGTATACGGAAATACTAAGAAAGTTGCTAGATGAAAACCATTCTGAAAAAGAACAGAACTGGAGGATTCACACTACCCAAATTCAAGACTGCCTTTCAGCTCGGTCACTCAGTCATGTCCAATTCTCTGCGACCCCATGGACTGCAGCACACCAGGCCTCCCTATCCATCATGAACTCCCAGAGTTTTCTCAAACCCATCTCCATTGAGTTGGTGATGCCATCCAACCATCTCATCCTCTGTCTTCCCTTTCTCTTCTTGCCTTCAATCTTTCCCAGCATCAGGGTTTTTTCCAATAAGTCAGCTCTTTGCATCAGGTGGATTTACCAGTACAGTAATCAAGATAATGAAGTACAGGTGAAAAGATAGACATATAGATAAATTAAAAAATAAAAAAAATAGACAGCCCAGAAAGAGAGTTTTGGCAAAGAGGTAAAGACAAACTAATGAAGAAAGACTCCTGGTTTTAACAAATATTGTTGGAATAATTGAACATCCCCATGTAAAATGGAAAAAATGAAGGTCAGAAACCTGACACCTTGTATTGATATGAAAATTAACTCAAAGTTCATCATAGACATAAATGTCGAATATAAAACCATACAACTTAGAAGAACACATCAGGGACAATCTGCATGACCTTGGGTGTGAAGATGAGTTTTCAGACGTGACATCAAAAACATGATCCATAAAATAAGTCTTTGAAAAATCTATGGCTGATTCATATCAGTGTATGACAAAACCCACGGAAATGTTGTGAAGTAATTAGCCTCCAACTAATAAAAAAAAAAATAAAATAAAATAAAAAAATTTTTTTTAAATAAAAGAGCTTAAAAAGTAAATTTAAATGAATTAAAAAAAAAAATAAGTCTTTGAAGTGCATGCCTGCTAAGTCACTTCAGTTGTGTCTGACTCTTTTCGACCCCAAGGAATATAGCCTGCCAGCCTCTTCTGTCCATAGATTCTCCAGGCAAGAATACTGGAGTGGGTTGCCATGTCCTCCTTCAGGGATCTTTCTAATCCAGGGATGGAACCTGAATCTCTTAAGTCTCCTGTATTGGCAGGCAGATTCTTTACCACCAACGCCACCTGGCAAAGTGAAAGTTGCTCAGCTGTGTCCGACTCTTTGTGACCCCATTGACTATATAGTCCATGGAATTCTCCAGGCCAGAATACTGGAGTGGGTAGCTTTTCCCTTCTCCAGGGCTTCCCAACCCAGGGATCGAACACAGGTATCTTGAATTGCAAGTGGTAAAGAATTCTTTACCAGCTGAGCCACCAGAGAAGCCCAAGAACACTGGAGTGGGTAGCCTGTCCCTTCTCCAGTGGATCTTCCTGAACCAGAAATCGAACTGGGGTCTCCTGCATTGCAGGCAGATTCTTTACCAGTGAAGCAACCCAAGTCTTTGTCATAGACAATCAACTATAAAATTAAAAATATTTCCTCTGCCAAATACCACACTGAAGAGAATAAAAAGTAAGCCACATAGCAAGCCATAAACCACATGTGTGATTTGAAAATCACAAAGTTAATAAAAGATTTACTTCCAGAATGTGCAAAGAACTATTTAAATTCAACAATGAGAAAACAGACTTCTCAAATTTAAAAACGATCAAGCTATAAGAACAAATATTTCACAGAATAAGATAGAGGATGGAAAATAAACACCTGAAAATATACACAATATTTTTAATCATTAGAGAAATACAAATTAAACCACATTACTAATGCTATTAAAATGTCTCAAATAAGAAATACTGACAAAACCAAATGATCATGAAGGCCTCAGATAATAAGAACATTTATTGCTACTGTCAGTTCAAAATTAAACAGTCATTTTGAAAAATCATCTGAGAGAGTTACTTATCAGTTCAGTTCAGTCAATCAGTCATGTCCAACTCTTCGCAACCCCATGGACTGCAGCACACCAGGCTTCCCTGTCTATCACCTACTCTCAGAGCTTGCTCAAATTCATATCCGGTGATGACATCCAACTATCTCATCCTCTGTCATCCCCTTCTCCTCCTGCCTTCAATCTTTCCTAACATCAGGGTCTTTTCAGATGAGTCAGTCCTTCTCATGAGGTGGTCAAAGTATTGGAGTTTTAGCTTTAGCATCAGCCCCTCCAATGAATATTCAGGACTGATTTTCTTTAGGATTGACTGCTTTGTTCTCCTAGCAGTCCAAGGAACTCTCAAGAGTCTTCCCCAACACCACAGTTCAAAAGCATCAATTCTTTGGCACTCAACTTTTTTATTGTAGTCCAACTCTCACATCCATAAGTGACTACTGGAAAAACAATAGCATTGACTAGATAGACCTTTGTCAGCAAAGTAATGTCTCTGCTTTTTAATATGCTGTCTAGGTTGGTCATAGCTTTTCTTGCAAGGAGCAAGCATCTTTTAATTTCATGCATGCAATCACCATTTGCAGTGATTTGGGAGCCCAAGAAAATAAAGTCTGTCACTGATTACATTGTTTCCTCATCTATCTGCCATGAAGTGATGGGACTGAATGCCATGATCTTAGTTTTTTAATGTCTAATTTTGAACCAACTTTTTCACTCTCCTCTTTAACTTTCATCAAGAAGTTCTTTAGTTCCTTTTTACTTTCTGCCGTAACAGTGGTATCATCTGCATATCTGAGGTTATTGATATTTCTCCTGGAAAACTTGATTCCAGCTTGTGCTTCATCCAGCCCAACATTTCACATGATGTACTCTGCATATAAGTGAAATAAGCAGGGTGACAATATACAGCCTTGATGTACTCCTTTCCCGATTTGGAACCAGTCCGTTGTTCCATGACCAGTTCTAACTGTTGCTTCTTGAACCGCTTACAGATTTCTCAGGAGGCAGGTCAGGTGGTCCAGCATTCCCATCTTTTGAAAAATTTTCCACAGTTTGTTATGATCTACACAGTCAAAGGTTTTGGCATAACCAATAAAGCAGAAGTAGATGTTCTTCTGGAACTCTCTTCCTTTTCTGATGATCCAACGGATGTTGGCAATTTGATCTCTGGTTCCTCTGCCTTTTCTAAATCTAGCTTGAACATCTGGAAGTTCACAGTTCACATACTGTTGAAGCCTGGCTTGGAGAATTTTGCACATTACTTTGCTAGCATGTGCAATGAGTGCAATTGTGCAGTAGTTTGAACATATTTTGACATTGCACTTCTTTGGGATTGAAATGAAAACTGACCTTTTACAGTCCTGTGACCACTGCTGAGTTTTCCAAATTTGCTGGCATATTGAGTGCAGCACTTTAACAGCATCATCTTTTAGGATTTAATATAATTCCCCTGGAATTCTAACACCTCCACTAGCTTTCTTCGTAGTGATCCTTTCTGAGGCCCTAAGTTTGATACTTGCTAAGGCCCACTTGATTTCACATTCCAGGATGTCTGGCTCTAGGTGAGTGATCACACCATCATGGTTATCTGGGTTATAAAGATCTTTTTTGTATAGTTCTTCTGTGTATCCTTGCACCTCTTTTATATCTTCTACTTCTATTAGGCCCATATCATTTTTGTCCTTTATTTTGCCCATCTTTGCATGAAATGTTCCCTTGGTATGTCTAATTTTCTTGAAGAGATCTCTAGTCTTTCCCGTTCTATTGCCCTGCCCATCAACAGAAAATTGGATTAAAGATTTACTGAGCATGGCCCCACCCATCAGAACAAGACCCAGTTTCCCTCACAGTCTCTCTCATCAGGAAGCTTCCATAAGCTTCTTATCCTTATCTGTCAGAGGGCAAACAGAATGAAAATCACAATCACAGAAAACTAATCAAACTGATCACATGGACCACAGCCTTGTCTAACTCAGTGAAACTTTGAACGATGCTTTGTAGGGCCACCAAGACAGACGGGTCATGGTGAAGAGTTCTGACAAAACGTGGTCCACTGGAGAAGGAAATGGCAAACCACTTCAGTATTCTTGCTTTGAGAACCCCATGAACAGTGTGAAAAGGCAAGAAGACATGACACTGAAAGGTGAACTCAGTGCACAATATGCTACTGGAGAAGAATGGAGAAATAACTCCAGAAAGAATGAAGAGATGGAGCAAAAGCAAAAACAATGCCTCCTTGAAGATGTGACTGGTGGTGCAAGTAAAGTCCGATGCTATAAAGAGCAATATTGCAAAGGAACCTGGAATGTTAGGTCCATGAATCAACGTAAATTAGAAGTGGTCAAACAGGAGATGGCAAGAGTGAACATCTTCATTTTAGGAATCAGTGAACTAAAATGGACTGGAATGGGTGAATTTAACTCAGATGACCATTATATCTACTACTGTGGGCAAGAATCCCTTAGAAGAAATGGAGTAGCCCTCATAGTCAACAAAAGAGACTGAAATGCAGTTCTTAGGTGCAAGCTCAAAAATGACAGAATGATCTCTGTTCATTTCCAAGGCAAATCATTCAATATCACAGTAATCTAAGTCTATGCCCTGACCAGTAATGCTGAAGAAGCTGAAGTTGAACAGTTCTTTGAAGACCTACAAGACCTTATAGAACTAATACCCAAAAAAAGATGTCTTTCTCATTATAGGGGACTAGAATGCAAAAGTAGGAACTCAATAGATACCTGGAGTAACAGGCAAATTTGACCTTGGAGTACAAAATGAAGCAGGGCAAAGGCTAACAGAATTTTGCCAAGAGAACGCACAGGTCATGGCAAACACCCTCTTCCAATATAAGAGAAGAGTCTATATATGCATATCACCAGATAGTCAATACTGAAATCAGATTGATTATAATCCTTGCAGCCAAAGATGAGGTTGTGTGAGGGATGAAGAACCATGGATGGAATATCTGAGCCATATTTGTGTCACTTAAGTAACTAGATGATTAAAGATACTTAACTGATCAAAGAACTTAACTGACCAGACTTAGTTTTCTAATCTGTTAGGTGAGGAAAACCACTTCTATCCCATCAGACAAACTAAAAAATCTGTACTTTTTTTTATATTAAAACATTTGAAAAAATTCTATTTCTGTTCAATATTTCATAATTTACCTTAAACTTATATTTCATTTATATTATATATTTTCATTTAAATTTACATCAGTGTATGAAATGTTATATTAAAATATATGAAAAATATGACATTAAATTCAGTGATCATCACATGGATCACTAAGCTTGGAAACAAATGATGAAGTCAAATATGAGTCTGTCTCACACAGTGAGGCCCATAATGGCCACCAGGAGTTGTTCACAGTCGCTAAGTCATGTTCCACTCTTTGTGACTGTGTGGACTGCAGCACACCAGGCTTCCTTGTCCTTCATCATCTTCCAAAGTTTGCTCAGATTCATGTTCATTGAGTCGGTGATGTTCATGTTCTATATATCCCACTTTGGAATGTTCTACTGTATGTCAGAGCACATTAAATGCTCTGAAAATTCTTCTGAAAACAACAACAACAACAAAGCCTGTTTACTATGAGCTAATCCAGCACTAGCTCAACGTCATTGAGTAGATTGCTCCTTAGCATGTCCTAGCCCTGGAATTCCAAAGACCTGGTGAGTCTACAGGAGAGAGGGAATGACTCCTTATGTAGGTGTGTTTTGAGGGCCAGGGAGGGAAGAGAAGTTTTTCTTGGAAGTGGAAGGTTGTTTAAGTACTTTGGCAGAAGTTCAGTTCAGAAGAAATCATGGGGAAGAAGTCTCACCTTGACTGACATAAGTCTTCAAAACATGACTTACGGGGACAACATCTATGGGAAGTTACAATGGACAAAAGCGTGCAACTACAGCATGTGCTCCCTGACGTCCCCACTTTCCCATGTATTCTGAGATGATGATGACTCTGACTCATGTGATGATGAGATGATGATGATTCCTGGGGATGCCTGGTCTCCCTGGCATATGTAACACCCTCCTGGGCATGTTGCTGTTTACAGTTTAGCCATGTAGATCTCTTCTTTCTCCTGAATGAAGTCACAGCTTTCATGTTATCCCTGCAACAAATTCATCCACGCCATCTATTTTTATTTTTATAGGTTTGTTTTGTGTTTGCTGTATTTGATGCATTTAGTTCTAGGAAAAGAAATAAATTATGGTTGTTTTCAAATTCTATGAAGTTTCATAGAAATCTTCCTTGGAATACTAAAGCTTTTTATGCACTTAAAAAGCCAAAGGCTAAATTGTTTTTATGAGTCTGGAGATGACACATTTTAACATGTATGTTGTTCTTCAGAAAGTGTAGACTGAATTACATTGAACATAAGTAGAGCAACTGCAAAGTGAATTTCTGAGAAATGGGTCACCAGAAATTTCTAGGAAATGATAGAAGGGCTGGGAGTCAGGAGGCCACCCGGCCACATGCAGAGTCCCAGGGCAGAAAGATTGATTGGAGAAATCGCCAGGGATCTTACAGCTTCAGGTGAGCACAGGTCTGCATGTGGGTGTGGGCAAAGTTAAGGCCAGGGAAAGAACAGGCTTGCAGCTCACATGGGAGGGAGCAGGACTGGCAACAATGTACGGAACAGACTTTTAGACCCTGTGGGAGAAGGCAAGGGTGGGATGTTCTGAGAAAACAGCATTGAAACAAGTATACTATCAAGGGTAAAACAGATCACCAGCCCAGGTTGGATGCATGAGACAAGTGCTCAGGGCTGGTGCACTGGGAAGACCCAGAGGGATGGGATGGGGAGGGAGGTGGGAGGGGGGATCGGGATGGGGAACACATGTAAATCCATGGCTGATTCATGTCAATGTATGGCAAAAACCACTACAATATTGTAAAGTAATTAGCCTCCAACTAGTAAAAATAAATGGCAACCCACTCCAGTATTCGTGCCTGGAGAGTCCCAGGGACAGAGGAGCCTGGTGGGCTGCTATCTATGGGGTCGCACAGGGTCGGACACGACTGGAGCGGCTTAGCAGCAGCAGTAAAAATAAATGGAAAAAAAATAAAAAATAAAACTATATAAGAAAAATTTTATTGCCCACTAACCAGTGTGGAAAATCTTATCATCCACAGGATATTGGTCACAGCACCCAAAAGCATCCCTAGTGGTCCAGAATTAGTCCCAGGTCTGTGTCTGGGTCTACATAACAAATCTTTGAGGTAAAAATCTGAGAGAGCCAAATCCTTTTCAATAATTTCCTATGTTCCAGAACAATGCTCAAAATCAATATAATAGCAAAATATACTCAGTACCCATTATGTAAAATTCACAATGTTTGGCATCTAATAAAAAAATTAACTGGTATGTAAAGAAGTAACACAATCCGTAATGATGAAACCAGCCCAGAAATGACAGGTGATAAAATAGAAGAAAAGGAAATTAAAACTGTTATTTATAACTGTATTCCACATATTTGAAAGACTAGAAGAAAGATGAGTATGGTAAGTACAGACATGGAAAATACGTAAAAAGACACAAATAAAACTTCTAGAGATGAACACTCCAGCATTGAAGGTGGAAAATGCACTAGCTGGTATTGGACATGGCAATAGAAAAGGTCAGTTCAGGGAGGAAGCTTTCCTTTACACTTCTAGGTTCTTCTGGCTGGTCTAAGAATTAAATTGACATGAGTCAGATTAACAGGGGAGGGAGGAATCAAACAAATTTTAATGACATGTATAAGTGGGAGAGACCCAGGAAAACAAAGTAACTTGCCAAAATGGCCAAAGTTCTCACTTTAAATACCAGGTTCTGCTAATGAAAAAAGAAGATGTTGGGGTAGTGGTTTGGGACTTCAAAGGGGAAAAAGGCAATTGGCATGGAGATGAAAAAAACCAAATATTTGGTAAACAAATGTTTGCTTGAGCTGTACAGAAACAATGAGACAGAAAATGGACCCTGATCTCCAGGCCCTAGCAAGTCTCCCCCACCACACCTCACCCATATTCTTTGCAAGTATCTCAGATGATAGCACTGTTCCAGGAGCCAGGCCTTTTTCTAAATTCTTCACGCAGCTAAGGGATAGGTAAAAAGAAGGACTTCCTATGTCTTCTGTTTCTTAAAAATAATCAACCTAAGTCAATCCTCATGCCAAAGAAACATGTTTTGGTGTAATAAGTTTTACTCCCCTGCAAAACCGAAATCATGGCTATGTAAGATTTCACAGCATGTATAAGTGGGCTCTGGTTTTAAAATTTGGGGATGATAATCACAATGAGTGAACATAAGAGAATGAGCAGTGCATATACTTGGAGTTAAACATCTATGGATTCTTGCAAACTCTGTAACCAGAAGCTCATTATTTCACTCCTCTGGCCACCTCTTCCACAGTTCAGAATGAGGGTAATAATGCCTTTATCTTAGACAGACATAGGGAAAAACTAAAATTTAAAGCCATTGACAAAAAGACAAAAGTATCACTGAGGAAAGCATTCCAAAAGTAGACAAAAAAGAGATACAAAGCATTATCACCTAATTTAAGAATGTACTTAAAGATTTTAGAAATCTCAAAGAATATTTTTGTGCAAGGATGTAAACTGCATGGCTTCCACAGTGAGATATTTCTACCACAGCTTATTGAAGCATGGGGAAACAAAGCATAAAATTCGGAAAGTGCGTGTTCTTCATACACAGAAGATCATAAGCAACGTCAGGCATTGTCACAGCGAGCCTGGAAAGGAGTATCACGTAATGATAAACAGATTGCCTTAGGTCTTGCCCAGTGACTTGTGAGTTGGGAGTCAGTGCAAGTCAGCCAGTCTTTTCAATCTCAACTCTCTTACCTCCACCCTTTGTTTAAACTATTTAATACTCTCTTTTAAGGCTACTTCTTTGCAGATGCTGAACACCTTCAGGAGAGGGCGTGGGTGTGAGAGGAGGTAAGACGGGGAGTGGAAAGTGGTGAAGTGCTGTTGCCCAGGGTCCAAAGTAGACTAAACAAAAATAGACTTGCCTTAATTCGCCTTCAGCCTCTCCCCTGTTAAATATAAATAAATAGAATAAATTAACTAAAAGCCAAAATCAAAAGTGTGATCAAGGGAGTCCCATGTCATCAGCCATTAATGAAGTCAGTTTTTCTGTGCAGCACAACAAAAATTGGTATCCCTGGATAAACCGTATTTGGAACATTGTTTAGAGAAACAGTAAGACTTTTCATTTCAGACTTTCTATTTTTTTTCATTTATTTTTATTAGTTGGAGATTAATTACTTTACAGTATTGTAGTGGTTTTTGCCATACATTGACATGAATCAGCCATGGATTTACATGTGTTCCCCATCCCGATCCCCCCTCCCACCTCCCTCCCCATCCCATCCCTCTGGGTCTTCCCAGTGCACCAGCCCTGAGCACTTGTCTCATGCATCCAACCTGGGCTGGTGATCTGTTTCACCCTTGATAGTATACTTGTTTCAATGCTGTTCTCTCAGAACATCCCACCCTCGCCTTCTCCCACCAGGACGTGGAAGCAACCTAGATGCCCATCAGCAGACAAATGGATAAGGAAGCTATGGTACATATACACAATGGAATATTACTAAGCTATTAAAAAGAATTCATTTGACTCAGTTCTAATGAGATGGATGAAACTGGAGCCCATGATACAGAGTGAAGTAAGCCAGAAAGATAAAGACCAATACAGTATACTAATGCATATATATGGAATTTTAAAAGATGGTAACGATAAGACTTTCTATTTTTTTATCACATGATTACTTAAAATGGGTTATTCCTTGACATTGATGAACAGTTGTAGGTTTCAGCTGACTCAGTGGACAGATAGTCTGCCATCTGGGCTGCTGTAATCTGCGCTGCACTGTCTGTGACCTGCTGGGTCTGGTGCTTACTGGACCCTCTGGTGTTTAAACTAAACAAAGCTCAGTGTTCTCTAAGTTTCATCAACATTTAAATAGTAGCACATAAAGTTTCACATTCATTCTTTCTGTACAATAGAAAAACATTATTTTCAAGGTAATTTTACTTTAAATTGGACAACTTGACTGCACTGTGATCACAGGCACAGACTGAAGCCTGGATCCTGGCCTCAGCTTGAAGCTCCCCAGGGTGTGATGCTGGCCGAGTGGCTACAACTCAGTGGTGTCCCCTTCATAAAAAGGGAAATAGTGGTACTGATCTCACAGGGCTGCCATTAAGTTGAAGTATCTCATTGTTTTTTTAATTACTGAGAACAGTATCCAAGATATGGTAAACCTTTAAAAATGTTTGTTAATAAAATAAACTGAATTGTTATTCAAATAATCTCCTCAACAATGTAGAAGTACAGGGGCTATGAGACAGATTTTTCTAAAGCTAATTACACAGAAAGTTGATACTTCAATTTTCAACTGCATGCTAAGTTGCTTCAGTCATGTCCCACTCTTTCCAACCCTAGGGACTGTAGCCTGCCAGGCTCTTCTGTCCCTGGGATTTTCCAGGAAAGAACACTGGAATGGGTTGCCATCTCCTCTTCCAGGGAGTCTTCCCAACCCAGGGATCAAACCTGTGTCTCTTACGTCTCCTGCAGTGGTAGTTCTTTACCACTAGTGCCATTTGCACACCTTCATTCTAAAGAATGCAAGTGATATATTCATGAGAAAGAATGATCCATTTAAAAGTCATAAAAAACATGAAATGCCTAGATATTAAAAAGAAATGTGCGAAGCCTGCTGATCCAAAAGTACACTTACTGCAAAGAAAAGATGTGTGGTATTCTGAAATAGGGGGCTTCATGTCATAAAAAGGACAGTTCCACCCAACTTAATGGTAATAACACAGTCTTAATAACGAAAAGCAAGAAGTTCATCTTAAAACTTATTTCAAAAAATAAAGCCAGAATGGGGAGAACTCTGAAAACAAGAAAGAGATCTAAAGAGGTACCAGCTTTATCAGGTAGTAAAACATAATGAAAAGGTGGTCCTTTAAACAGGTTGCCATTCACATGTGAATAGTCCCACAAATTGCTGAAAAGTCTAGAAATAGAAATAGATGGGACAGACAGCCTCTCAGATATGTGGAGCTAAATAGTGACTCCCTGGCTGTATCTCTGCAGTTTGTTTCTCATCAGAAATGGTTGCCTTTCTCAGCACATTTTTACACTGAAAAGTCCCAGAAGAGTATTTCTCCTGAGATGGAGTTATCTCACTCAGCTCAGGCTGCCATAACAAAGTACCACTGATGAAGAGGCCTAAACAGCAGATTTCTATATCTCACCGTTCTGGAGGCTGGAAGTCCCAGGTCTAGGTACTGACAGATTGGATTTCTAGTGAGGGCGCTCTTCCTGGCTTACAGACAGCAGCCTGTTGGCTGTGTCCTCACACAGGGTAGAGCGAGAGAAAGAGAGAGGGAAGGAGAGACGGAAGGAGAGAACCAATCTGAGTTGTTGCTCAGTCTCTCAGTCAGGTCGGATTTTTTGTGACGCCACAGGACTGCAGCACGCGAGGCTTCCCTGTCCTTCACCATCTCCCAAAGGCAGTTCAAATTCGTGTCCATTGAGTCGGTGATGCTACCTAACCATCTCATTCTCTGCCACCCTCATCTCCTTTTGCACCCCATCTTTCCCAGCAGCAGGGTCTTTTCCAGTGAGTCAGCTCTTTACATCAGGTGGCCAAAGTATTGGAACTTCAGCTTCAGCATCAGTCCTTCCAATGAATATTCAGGACTGATTTCCTTTAGTATTGACTGGCTTGATCTCCTTGCTATCCAAGGGACTCTCAAGAGTCTTCTCCAGCCCCACAATTCAAAAACATCAGTTCTTCGGCACTCAGCCTTCTTTATGGTCCAACTCTCACATGTATACATGACTACCAGAAAAGCCATAGCTTTGACTATATGCATCTTTGTTGGCAAAGTGATGTCTCTGCTTTTTAATACACTGTCTAGGTTTGTTGTCCTTCCAAGGAGCATGTGTCTTTAATTTCATGGCTACAGTCACCACCCACAGTGATTTTGGAACCCAAGAAAATAAAATCTGTCACTGTTTCCACTTTTCCCCCTTCATTTGCCATGAAATGATGGGAGCAGATGCCATGACCTTAGTTGTTTGAATGTTGAGTTTTAAGACAGCTTTAGGAGGGCACTAATCCCATAAACTACCCTCATGACCTCATTTATCTAAACCTAATTGCCTTCCAGAGGTACCACTTCCAAACATTATCACATTAGGAATTGGGGCTTTTGAATTGTACGGCACAAACATTCAGTCCATAACAGCAGCCATGGGTCTGAGTGTGTATGTATGTGACCTTGTTCATAGTGATGGAGGGCAGTGATAGGACGATGGGAAGATAAATAAAGCACATCAGATCAGAGGAGTTTCTCAGGACCAGCTAGGAATGTGTCTTTGCTAACTTACATCTGGAGCAGCCTAGACTGGGAAACATACAGAATCCCATGAATATGTCTGGTGCTAACATACTTCCAAATCTGAAGTAAAAACATGCCCCCCGTGGGTGGAGGGAGGTCTTCCTCTGAAGGAGTGAGATGTTCACATTCTGAGTCACACCGGGAGATTCCAGGGTGGGAGATGGGACTGGGAGTTGGTCTGAGTGGGAAAAAACTAAACTAAGGGAGGAAATGCCTTCTTTGTCTGGACCTCAAGTTCTCAGGGTCCTAAATGTTGAGTTGGGGGAGAAGGACCCCAGGTGTTTCTTCAGAGGAAGAGATAATGGTTCCTGTTACCTCTGAAAGCAGATAGATGCTGAACTTGCACCTGTTCCCCAGGAGAACACTGTGAAGCTGAAAGTGGTGGGGTCTGATCTTGGCATCCTGTTAGAACTTCCTTCCCATTTCTTTCCTGAGTGTCATAAAAGCAGAGTTACAACCAGTTTGCATGGTAATAAGAGGAGCAAGGCTTTACCAGGGAGAGGAGGGGTTCCTGAGACAGTGGGCTCATTTGAGGGTCACCAACATGGATAGAGATCAGCCCTTGAGGATTTTTAAGACCACAGAGGCTACACCTTAATGTCCAAAAGCTCAGTGCAAATCCCCACACTCCAAAGATTTCATGCATCAAATGAGGAGAAATCCATTTTGTCATCCTGATCACATGCACTTTTGTTTAACAGAGAACTCCGACTAGAAAGCTGGGGACATGCTTGGTTAATACAGAGGTTCTCACTCAACTCTCAGGAAAGAAGTTGAGCAAAAGAAAGCTCCTGATCAAATTTCTGCCCTTCAAAGCCTTTCTGTATGAAGGACTTGAACAGATACCTGGAAGAAATACAGATTCCAGTCATTTTAATTTCAAAATTGTCAGCTTTTTAATATTTACATGTCTTCAAGATTATGCAGGCTGTAATTCAACAGCAAATTATTCGGAGCTATGGGTGCAGGGAAGATATTTTATGTTTTATAACTTAAGGGAGAAAGAGGCATTGAATATCATTTTGCCCAGGGCTGTGGAAAATGATAGTTTACAAAAAGTACAAAAGTTGGATAAATTCAGTATGGGACAATCTCAAAAACTTCAAGTATCATAGGTTTAGACTAAGCTGTGTTCACTGAGAAAGGAAAGCAATCTTGAATAAGCATATTTGAATTGAGAATTAATGAACATCTGAATGAGTACATTTTAAAAGCAGAAAGGTTAAGAGTTTGTTATAGCACTAGCTATGTTGTAGGTAGTCAATAACTGTGAATCTGATAAATAAAAGGATGAAAACAAATATACTTCTGAAAGTAACATCTCAGAAATGGAAAGGCCAATATTAATTCAAGGACAGAATTAATTCAAGGACAGAATACCTGTGTCTTTTATAAACGTGCAACAGAATTTGCAACCAGATTTAACTGTAGGACTTGGTTGGAATTTAGGGCCTTTTATGAGTTCTAAAATGTGAGGTGAGTTAATGAATCTCTCTGAGCTTCTGTCCATCTTCTATGAAACCAGTAACAGCACAGGTCTTGTAGGATTTGGTGAACTAACACGTGTACAAGGGTTGGCTTGTGTCTCTGAACATCACTAATATCAGCAGTAGCCTTGTCTTCTCACCATCACCAGCATTATTCTTATTATGCACCAATTGACTACACAGGCCCCATCGTGTTTGGAGATCAATACAGATAAAATGCTCCCCAACACAGAAATGGGTATCAGTGTGGCTGTTCCCTCTCAGCATGGAAATTAAAATGCAAGTAACATTGATTTGTAACTGTTGAAACTATTTTAAGAAAATAGAAAAACCTACAGGATTTTTTGCTAAATGAGAAGTTCCTTCATTTAAGATCAACCCAGAATGCAAATTCTTCCACTTGCTTTTGGTCTCACCATTTCCAAATCATTCTAGCTTTAGCTCTGGATGCCAAAACCCACATCAAAGCAGAGTAGGAAAGCGGAGGCCTGCAGGAAACAGGAGGCACTGCTGGGTCAACTCTTTCCAGGGCTGTCAGCCCTTCTTGTTAACATTCACAGCATACTTCTCAGAGCAGACATTCGGTTAAAATATGGAGCTCAGACAAAGGAAAATGTAATAAATTCGTACTCCCTGCCATTGCTGACGATGGCAGGACGGTTCTCAACATCCGCAGATTCAGGGGATTCACTGTGATTGCTGTTTAGAGGGCTCACTTTCCAGTGGTTCCACAAGAAAAGGTTTGTCTACTGTGAAGAAGTCAACACCTTCAGACCGGAAATGAACTGACAGTTGTCTTTACGGCTACATCCACTCCAGTTTATAGTACAAATTGCTGAACAGAATTGAAAGTGAAAGTGTTAGTCTCTCAGTTGTGTCCAGCTCTTTGCCACCCCATGGACCCTAGTCAAGCTCCTCTGGTCCATGGAATTCTTTAGGCAAGAATAGTAGAGTGGGTTGCCATTCCCTTCTCCAGGGGGTCTTCTAGACTCAGGGATCAAATCCAGGTGTCCTGCATTGCAGGAGGATTCTTCACCATTTGAGCTACCAGGGAAGCCTACTAAACAGGATTCCTTTCTTTTAAAATGAGCAAGAAGGTGTTTCTGTATAGATATAACTACTCCAGTTTTTACTGAAGGACACAGAAGAGAGATGATGCATCCTTTGAGCCATGCAGCTGTGCAGATGACTGACCTGCGGCTACCGCAGCTGCCAGGTACTGTCTACAAAGAACTCAGTGAGAAATAGCCCGGGGCAGGGTGCCTTCGAGAGCAGAGATCCTGTACTTGGCTTCCTGCTTTAGGGTCCTTACATTGCCAC
Organism: Cervus elaphus; assembly: GCF_910594005.1. Lineage (NCBI taxonomy): Eukaryota > Metazoa > Chordata > Mammalia > Artiodactyla > Cervidae > Cervus > Cervus elaphus. The sequence continues at coordinate 83,036,091 of NC_057832.1, forward strand.
ACACATGAACCTCAGAGCTGTTGAAGAAGTCAGAACTTAAAGATATGCTATCACTTCCAGGCACATTGAGAAAAACATTTTTAAAATTACCCCAAACAGAATCAATATAAAATAAAGATTCCTTGGGCTTATATCCACCATTCACACATTCTTCTCATTCATTCAGTTCTTATTCATTCATTAGAAACTATTCCCAGCTGCTGACCACATGAGCTTGGCTAGGCTCAAAAGATACAGAGATAAACAAAATAAATGCCAGATTGTTTGCATCGTGGGTGGTGGTTGTGACTATATTAGTGAATGCACTGATAAGTCATGTAGGTGCACAGATGGAGAGGGGTTATTTCTCCTGGATTTCTTACAGACACTACCCTTAGGAAGCGGCAGTGGCCCCAAGAAGGGGTCCACGCTAGCCCTGCTCCTTGGCATCGTGGCCGGGGCATTTCATCAGCAGAAGCTGAATACTCGGCCAGTACCTGGCTCTTTGGGAGATAGGAAGGTACAACCTTAGCATCACCAGCAAGGATGGAAGGCTGGCACTCGATTACTTTTCTTCCTCAAAACATCTTCCCACTTGCAAACAATGGATATGTTTTAACATACCCTATACAGTAGCAAAGATGTATCTCAATATTGTCTTTCTTTTTTTTTTTCTGGCCATGCCATATGCATGTAGGATCTTAGTTACCTGGCCAGGGATAGAACCCACGCCCCCTAAAGCGGTAATCTGGAGCCACCAAGGAAGTTCCTCTATATCATCTTACTTAACATTTCTCTACTTACCACTGAGGTTAAACGTACTGTCTTATTTTATAGGATGTGTGTATTTGAAGAAGTATTTATATCTGTGCCCTGCATCTTTATTTCACTGAGTTCTTTGTTTTCTTATTGATGTAAAAGAAATCTTTGCAGTTACATATGCTGAAAATATTTCATCTCATTCTGTCATTTGTCTTTAGCTTTATTTATGTTGCCTACCAGCTAAGGAGACTTCCTCACAAATTGGCCTCTGCATGTTGGCAGTTTGTTGTCGTAACAGTAATCAGAGGTGAGGCAGGTTACACAGAAGTGTAAGTTGCGTGACAGATTTCACAATCTGGTACTAAAAAAGTGACACTTTTCAATATTTTAATACCTATTTTATGCTGAAATTATAATGTGTTGAATATATTATATTACATTATATTATATGAATATATTAGAACATAGTATGAAAATTTATGTCTCTGGTTTCTTTTTTAACCATGGCTACTAGAAAATTCAGGATTATGTAGACAGCAATTTATGTTTCACTGGGCATCACTGATCTAGAGATTAAGTTCTGATGCTACAAATCAAATATTTTTGTCTTTTATTCAATCAAAAATAAGATGTCGGTTCTGCCCCAAGGCCAGCCTTTCTGGTGGCCAAAGGCTGACAGAATCAGACAGGATTCCATGCCCCCTCTACCAGCCCATTGCAGGAGCAGATGTAGTTCAGCTTCAGCAGAAAGTGAACGCCTCAACAACTCAGCAAACTTTCGCTTGTTTCAAAATCTATTTGTCCTGAGTTGAGTCACCTGTCCATTTGCAATTACTCATTGAGGTCTTGTAAACAAACACTGGACAAGGGGCCAGGATGCCCTGGGGGAGCCCAGCCCAGGGTGGAGGCGAGTTCCCACCGGGGACACCGTGGTGGAGGGACAGGTGAATGTGGGGTTTTCACAGCCTCCACCACTTGCCACCATCCACATCACCTGTGTGTTCACTCCTGTATCAATTGTACTTTTCCAATGTGGATAATCAATTCCCTGATTACTTTTTCTCAACTTGCCCCTCCTTCACTCACAAATCCAGCTTCCCAGCTGCTCAGTTGTGTTCTTAAGGTCTATCTACCTCCATGTCAATGACTTTCTGTCTTAATTTGAGAGATTTCCGGTAAATAAGGCTTGATATTTGCTGTCAACTCTTCTCCATTGTTTTTATCGTTCTGAAATGTTTTGACTATTTTCGTCCCTTCGCTGTTGCATATATATTAGAATTAACATCACAGTTACGTACTCATATACAAAAGTCATACAACAAAAATGTGCATTGAGATTGTGATTATAATTATATTGAATTTATAGGTCAACTTAAATAGAATTGACCTCCTCAGAATATTGAATTTCCCTATTCATGAGCATTGTAAAGTTTTCCATTTGTTTAGATTTCTTTGATGTCTTTCTTCTCTTGTTTTATTTATTCCTGGTAGTTTACGTATTTATTTCTTCCTTAACTTTCACTAGATTCTCAAGTTGTCTTTTATTCTTATTTAGAAATAATGCATCCAATATCCTTTATTCTAGTGGTGTCTCCTTTGTAAATTCTATTATTATATTTATTACATATGGTAAATTTCAAAATGATTTTTAAAAGATGTAATATGTAAAACTTTGTATTTCTACTCATCCCCACTCCATATAGATAATGTTATTAGTCTTTTAGAAATTAAGCTTAAATTTCTAACAAGATGCATTTTTCCTATAAAAATTAAACAGAAATTATCACAAACACTTTTTTTCCCTACAACAAGGAAGGATTGCAATAACTCTGAGTTCTAGTTCTGCTCACCCATGCATCCTCAGGTAAATCACTCACTCTTTGAGCATTAGTTTTCCCCATTTCTGGAATAAGAATAAGGACTCCATGCTCAGAATTGGCATGTCAATTCATAAGGCCGTCACAATGACTTAGGGTGATTCATGGTTGGCCCTAGGAGTCTAATGCAAGAGGGAGGTCAATATTCCTGAGTTTCCATCTCCCAAAACCATCCTACTAGTATCAGGAAGGGCAGACTCCAGTCCCTTCAAAACTCACATGATGCCAACAGAACACCTCTCCCAGAGCATGTGCTTCAGAAGGGCCCAGACTACATCCTTTTGAAGACGGTCTAGAGTGCCTGGCTGTGGAGCCTGCAGGGAGCCTGGTCTGTATGTCCTGCCGCCCCTCCTGCCCGGGGTACTGGTCTTTCTCCCTTCTCTTTTCTTGGTTGGTGCTGCAGGCTTGCGCCTTTCAAGTACCTGAATCTTCCTCTTTTTATGGGGTGAGGAGTCACTGAGAGCTTCTAAGAAGACATGAAACCAATTGTGCCAGACTTTTTCAAATCTCCATGCCTGGAAATCCTTCTTCCATCCTCCTGAACACTGATCCATTTCTCAGCCTTTGAAAATGAGGCCTCTCTCCACAAGAGAAGCCTTTCTCACCAACCTGGGCTCTCATGACAACTACCTCCCTCTCTGCTTCCACCATTCTCTGAATCTGGTAGGCCTCATTATCTAAATAGTTCTTTTTTGCTCCTGTTTGTATCCTCAGTACCTGACAGAGAGCTGAGCATCCACTAGGGGTCCACAGATACTTGTGGGATGGGTGACTTAATTCATTTTAATAGAGATTGTATTCGAGGGCACAGATAGAGATAGTCTCTGCCCTCATGTATCTTGCAACCTGTACAAGATAGGCATAAACCAAATTATGAGATCAAAACATATGAAACTGCAATGTGGAAGCTCCACAAAGGAAGTGTGGAGTTTGCTCTGAGAATATTCAACAGGGGGCCTAATCCAGTCTAGAGAGTTAAGAAGTCTTCTTTTCAAGTCAAGATCCAAAGAATGAGTAGGCATTAGGTAGAGGATGAAGTTGGGGGAAATGGTGATCAATATCATAGGAAAGGTTTCTGACAAAAAAACAGGATGTTGATAAACTATATCCAAACAAATAGTAGAAGGCGAAGTCATTCAGGCATGTTCCATCTGAAACCCAGGTGTTACTTCCTTGGGCTACAGAGAAAGGCATCATCATGTCCTCAGTGTCAAGTTAAATACAATGTGATCACAATACATAGAGAGTGTCAGGTGGGGGGTGTATGATGTCACCAGTAACATATTTAGGGGAAGAATTTGTATTTCACATTGAAGCTAAACTTGCAATGATTACTTTCTAATCTGGATGCATCTGTCTCTTTTATTTGCCTAACTCAGATGACTATTGTATCTACTACTGTGGGCAAGAATTCCTTAGAAGAAATGGAGTAGTCAGCATAGTCAAGAAAAGACTCTGAAATGCAATATTTGGATGCAATCTCAAAAATGACATAATGATCTCTGCTCTTTTCCAAGGCAAACCATTCAATATCACAGTAATCCAAGTCTATGCCCTCACCAGTAATGCTGAAGAAGCTGAAATAAAAGAGTTCTATGAAGACCTACAAGACCTTCTAGAACTAACACCCAAAAAAGATGTCCTTTTCATTATAAGGGACTGGAATGCAAAAGTCGGAAGTCAAGAGATAGCTGGAATAACAGGCATATTTGGCCTTGGAGTACAGAATGAAGCAGGACAAAGGCTAATAGAGTTTTGCCAAGAGAATGCACTGGTCATAGGAAACACCCTCTTCCAACAGCACAAGAGAAGACTCTACACAAGGGCATCACCAGATGGTCAATACCAAAATCAGATTGATTATAATCTTTGCAGCCAAAGGTGAAGAAGTTCTATACAGTCAGCAAAAACAAGACCAGGAGCTGACTGTCGCTCAGATCATGAACTCCTTATTGCCAAATTCAGACTTAGATTGAAGAAAGTAGGGAAAATAACTAGACCATTCAGGTATGACCTAAATCAAATCCCTTATTATTATACACTGGAAGTGAGAAATAGATTCAAGGGATTAGATCTGATAGACAGAGTGGCTTAGGAACTATGGACAGAGTCCATGACATTGTAGAGGAGACAGGGGTCAAGATCATCCCCAAGGAAAAGAAATGCAAGAAGGCAAAATGGCTGTCTGAGGAGGCCTTACAAATAGCTAAGAAAAGAAGAGAAGCTAAAGGCAAAGAAGAAAAAGAAAGATATACCCATTTGAATGCAGAGTTCCAAAGAATAGCAAGGAGGGATAAGAAAGTCTTCCTCAGTAATCAATGCAGAGAAATAGAGGAAAACAATAGAATGAGCAAGACTAGAGATCTCTTCAGGAAAATGAGAGATACCAAGGGAACATTTCGTGCAAAGATGGGCACAATAAAAGACAGAAATGGTAGAATCTAACAGAAGCAGAAGATATTAAGAAGAGGTGGTAAGAATACACAGAAGAACTATACAAAAAAGATCTTCAAAACCCAGATAATCATGATGGCATGATCACTCACCTAGAGCCAGACATCCTGGAATGTCAAGTCAAGTGGCCCTTAGGAAGCATCACTATGAACAAAGCTATTGGAGGTGATGGAATTCCAGTTGAGTTATTTCAAATCTTAAAAAATGATGCTGTGTAAGTGCTGCACTCAATATGCTAGCAAATTTGGAAAACTCAGTAGTGGCCATGGGACTGGAAAAAGTCAGTTTTCATTCCAATCCCAAAGAAAGGCAATCCCAAAGAATGTTCAAACTACCACACAACAACACTCATCTCACACAACTAGTAAAGCAATGCACAAAATTCTCCAAGCCAGGCTTCAACAGTATGTGAACCATGAGCTTCCAGATGCTCAAGCTGGATTTAGAAAAGGCAGAGGAACAAGAGGTCAAATTGCCAACATCCGTTGGATCATTGAAAAAGCAAGAGAGTTCCAGAAAAACATCTTATTTCTGCTTTATTGACTCTGCCAAAGCCTTCGACAGTGTGGATCACAATAAACTGTGGAAAATTCTGAAAGACAGGGGAATACCAGCCCACCTGACTTGCCTACTGAGAAATCTGTACGCAGGTCAGGAAGCAACAGTTAGAACTGAATGTGGAACAACAGACTGGTTCCAAATAGGAAAAAGAGTATGTCAAGACTATATATTGTCACTCTGCTTATTTAACTTATATGCAGAGTACATCTTGAGAAACCCTGGACTGGAGGAAGCACAAACTGGAATCAAGATTGCTGGGAGAAATATCAGTAACCTCAGATATGCAGATGACACCACCATTATGCAGAAAGTGAAGAACTAAAGAGCCTCTTGATGAAAGTGAAAGAGAGTGAAAAAGTTGGCTTAAATCTCAACTTTCAGAAAACTAAGATCATGGCATCTGGTCCCATCACTTCATGGCAAAAGATGGGGAAACAGTGGAAACTGTACAGGCTTTATTTGGGGGGGGGGGGTCCAAAATCACTGCAAATGGTGACTGCAGCCATTAAAGTAAAAGACGCTTGCTCCTTGGAAGGAAAGTTATGACCAACCTAGACAGCAGAGACATTACTTTGCCAACAAACGTCCGTCTAGTCAAGGCTACGGTTTTTCCAGTAGTCATGTATGGATGTGAGAGTTGAACTATAAAGAAGGCTGAGCGCTGAAGAACTGATCCTTTTGAACTGTAGTGTTGGAGAAGACTCTTGAGAGTTCCTTTGACTGCAAGGAGATCCAAGCTGTCCATCCTAAAGGAAATCAGTCCTGAATATTCATTGGAAGGACTGATGCTGAAGCTGAAACTCCAATACTCTGGCCACCTGATGTGAAGAGCTGACTCATTTGAAAAGACCCTGATGCTGGGAAATATTGAAGGCGGGAGGAGAAGGGGATGACAGATGATGAGATGGTTGGATGGCATCACCAACTTGATGGACATAAGTTTGAGTAAGCTCCAGGAGTTGGTGATGGACAGGGAGGTCTGGCATGCTGCAGTCCATGGGGTCTCAGGGAAACAGATACAGCTGACTGACTGAACTGAACTGAAGACTTCAAATACTATATTGAATAAGTGGCAATATTGACTATCCTTCTGTTGTCCCTGATCTAAGAGGAAATGCTTTCAGCTTCTCACCGTTCGTCATGGTGTTAACTATAGGCTTGTCATATATGGCCTTTGAGATGCTGAGGTTCATTTCATTTATTCCCACTTTGTGGAGAACTTCTATCAAAGTGTATAAGTAAATTCCCAGATGATTTTTTAAGTGACTGTTTAATTTTGAACTCACAATAGCAATGAATGTTCTTATTGATAATTTTCTTTTCTCATGGCATTTTGTCTCACTTTGGTATCAGGGTAATGCTGGTAAGATATTCTTTTTCTTTTCTTTTTTTGGTAGTTTGAGAAAGATTTGTACAAATTCTTCTTTGACTCTTTGGTCGAATTCACCAATTAATTTGTCTTGTCCCGAGCTTGTTTGTTAGAGTTTTTAATTATTAATTCAATCTCCTTACAAGTAAATAGTCTGTTCAGATTTTCTATTTCAGCATGATTCATTCTTTGTAGGTTTTATGTTTTTAGAAATTCATTCATTTGTTCTAGGTTGTCAGATTTGTTCATTTAAAATTGTTCATAGGAGCCTCTTACAATTCTTTGTATTTTTGTGGTATTGATTGTAACATCTCCTCTTTCATTTCTGGTTTTATTTGTGTTCTCTCTCTTTTTTCTTGGTAAGTCTACCTAAAGGTTTGTCGATTTTGTTTATCTTTTCCTAGAATCAGCTCTAAATTTCACTGATCTTCCTATTGTCACTTTAGTTTCCATTTTATTTATTTCCTTCTCATCTGTGTTATATTCTTTCTTTTAATAACCGTGGGCTTCATTTGGTCTTCTTTTTCCAGTTCCATGAGGTGTAAAGTTAGATCATTTACCTGGGATTTTTCTTGTTTCTTGAGGTAGACGTTTATCTTCATGGACTTCCTTCTTCGAACTGCTTCCCACAAAACTTTGGATGTTATATTTCTATTTTCACTTGTCTCCAGATATTTTTTTAAATTCTTTTTTGACCCATTGATTGTTCAATAGCATGCTGTTTCATCTACACATATTTGTGAGTTTTCCAGGTTTTTTTTCATGTAATTAATTTTTAGTTTCATACCATTGTGGCAAGAAAATATGCTTGATATTATTTCAGTCTCCTTAAATGTATTAAGATACGTTTTGTGGTCTAACATATGATCTACCCAGTAAGATGTTCCCTGGGCACTTGAGAAGACTGTGTATTCTGTTGCTTTTGGATGGAATGCTTCATATATATCTGTTAAGTCTATCTGATCTAACTTGTCATTTAAGGTCAATGTTTCATTATTAATTTTCTGAACTTGTTTGATTCTTTATAGAATAATATATACAAAAATGAATTCAGATTTTTCTATGTTTTTGTGGAAATTGGCAGAACATAATTACAAAGGCAGAAGAACTTTGCTGTATCTTTAATCAGTAAAAATTTTTCTCTAAAATAATTAAGATAAAACAATGTAAGTATTTAAATGTATGTTTTAGAAATGTTTTTAATAATTAATTAAAGTATCCAGTGAGATAGACATGGTGGGTAATAAGATTATAAAATTAAGAAATAGACCAAGGAGAAGAAAAAGGTATATATGTGCATATATGTGTGTGTGAAAAGTAACAAAAAGTATAATTTTTTATATATGATAAATGTGAGGTAGCCATGAAAAATACATGGTATTCAAAAAAATGTAGTCTTAAAACTTCTAATGGATGCTATTGTGAGAACTATACTTAAAGTTCTTCTACATAGATGTGTTTGAGAGGGCTACAACTGTGACTGAATTGGCCCAAGAATAGTAAGAAGAGCAAAGGAAGTGAAACAAAGACCAGTGCCTCAGGAATCTCAAACTTAACTTCCCCTCTAAATAGTCATTTTAAATCTGTACACTCACAAAGAAACTCCTCAATATTTAAGATAATAATAATTTTTTTTAAAAGACAGAGGAACCTGGCAAACATGTCCTCAGCCAGGAGGTCAAAGTCGACATTAACAGTGATGAAGTGTATTTACAGGATGTGCTCTTGACTTGATGAAAAGGGCACTTCACCTCTGTGTTCTCCTTTCTATCTATCAGTCTAATGATAAGAAAAACATCAAACAAATTCCACTTGAGAGTCATTCCACAAAATACCGCATCAGTCCTCCTCAAAACTCTCTGGGTCACCAAAGACACGAAACATCTGAGAAACTGTCACGGCCTAGAGGATTCTGAGGAGACACGGTGACGGAGGCTCACGTGGTGCCCTGTGTGAGATCCTGGAGCAGAAAAAGCTCGTTAGGAGAAAACTAAGGAAAGACAAATAAGCTACGGATATTAGTTCATGATACTATACTAATATTGGCTCATTAAATGTACCAGAAAAGTGTTAGTAAAATTATATTTTGGTTTTTTTAAGCCATAATATACTAAATTTCTTAAAGGTTACTGGGCTTAAACTTTTAACCAAAGTGGGAAAATTTAGAATTCCTTTTTTATTTCATTACCTTATCTAAAAACTAAAAGTTAGAACTGCTTATTACAATTACCATTATAATTGCAATTACTGCTTATTACTCTCTTGTTATTTTTTTGTTGCTCTGTTTTCTTTTGTTTTTGCGATGCTGTGCAGCTGGTGGGATCCTAGTTCCCCAAACAACCCAGGCCCCAGCAGTGAAAGTGCGTGCCAAGTCTTAACCACTTGCTCACCAGAGAATTCTTAGTTGTTTTTTTTTTAAATAAAACTAAATTTTGTCATCATTCAGAGAGAAGATATGTATTGCTGATGCATGTATCATAGGCATTCTGGTAGGAAATGGAGCCACTTGGCAGAAAATACAACAATTTTAATACAAATTAGAGGTGCCATGTCCAAGAGAGCAGCAAGGCCATAAGATAGGTACAGCTTAAACTAGGCATTCCAGAGGAAATAGCTGGGGAAAATTCTCATGGCACAAATAACATTTAAGCTGGTGGCAAAAATAGGCATGTGCAAAGACGAAGTATATATTAGAAGGAGAAAGAACATGAAAAGTAGAGAGTAAGACAGGCAAAGGGACCCCAGATAAAGGTTAGGACAAAGTGTGGGTAAAGAGAAAGATGGGAGAGAGGCAGCTGAGCAGGCAAGGTGGGAAATATAATCAAGAAAGAGATCACAGTGCAGGGCCCTCAAGTGTCGGTTATCAAAGTAAATGGCTAAGAGCAGATGTTCCAAAGTTGACCTTTCCTTAGACAAAGACCCAATTTTAGAATCACATACAGTCATTCTATGAGCTGGGCAAATATCCCCAAATTGAAAAAAATAATACATGATATCCTGGTAAATAAAGTCCTTTTCAGGTTGAAATATAATGGTAATCAGGAGAGAACTGCCTGGGAAAAACCAAGAAAACAGAGGCAGCACCCAGGGTGTAATGGAGAGAACTGTCAGGCTATAGAAAGTGTGAGAGGCTGGAGGCAAGAGGTGTAAGGAAAAGGCGAATCTACCTTCACACTGTACATTATTAATCATTCAGATGGGCCAGGTGGGTAGAATTATTCTTTGTATATTGATAAAGAAGTGAAATGCAAGCTGAAAGTGTTGGCTAATCAGTTACCTAAATCTGGGAAATAAGATCCAGGATCTTCCAAGTTGTCCCAAGCCTAACTTTTCTGATATAGGAGGGAGAGAGATGAGCGTCAGTTCAGTTCAGTTCAGTTTAGTCGCTCAGTCATGTCCAACTCTCTGTGACCCCACGGGCTGCAGCACACCAGGCCTCCCTGCCCATCACCAGCTCCCAGAGTTTACGCAAACTCATGTTCATTCAGTCGGTGATGCCATCCAACCATCTCATCCTCTGTCGTCCCCTTCTCCTCCTGCCCTCAGTCTTTCCCAGCATCAGGGTCTTTTCAAATGAGTCAGCTCTTCACATCAGGTGGTCAAAGTATTGGAGTTTCAGCTTCAGCATTAGTCCTTCCAATGAACATTCAGGCCTGATTTCCTTTAGGATGGACTGGTGGATCTCCTTGCAGTCTGAAGGACTCTCAAGAGTCTTCTCCAACACCACAGTTCAAAAGCATCAATTCTTCGGTGCTCAGCTTCCTTTACAGTCCAACTCTCACATCCATACATGACCACTGGAAAAACCGTAGCCTTGATTAAATGGACCTTTGTTGGCAAAGTAATGTCTCTGCTTTTTAATATGCTCTCTAGGTTGGTCATAACTTATTTTCCGAGGAGTAAGCCTCTTTTTATTTCATGGCTGCAATCACCATCTGCAGTGATTTTGGAGCCCAGAAAAATAAAGTCTGTGACTGTTTCCACTGGTTCTCCATCTATTTGCCATGAAGTGATGGGACCAGATGCCATGATCTTTGTTTTCTGAATGTTGAGATTTAAGCCAACATTTTCACGCTCCCCTTTCACTTTCATCAAAAGGCTTTTCAGTTCTTCTTCACTTTCTGCCATAAGGGTGGTGTCATCTGCATATCTGAGGTTATTGACATTTCTCCTGGCAATCTTGATTCCAGCTTGTGCTTCCTCAAGCCCAGTGTTTCTCATGATGTACTCTGCATATAAGTTAAATAAGCAGGGTGACAATATACAGCCTTGGCGTACTCCTTTTCCTATTTGGAACCAGTCTGTTATTCCATGTCCAGTTTAACTGTTGCTTCCTGACCTGCATACAGGTTTCTCAAAAGGCAGGTCAGGTGGTCTGGTATTCCCATTTCTTTCAGAGTTTTCCACACTTTGTTGTGATCCACACAATCAAAGGCTTTGGCATAGTCAATAAAGCAGAAATAGATGTTTTTCTGGAACTCTCTTGCTTTTTTGATGATCCAACAGATGTTGGCAATTTGATCTCTTGGTCCTCTGTCTTTCTAAAACCAGCTTGAACATCTGGAAGTTCATGGTTCATGTATTACTGAAGCCTGCCTTGGAGAATTTGAGCATTCCTTTGCTAGCATGTGAGATTAGTGCAATTGTGCAGTAGTTTGAGCATTCTTTGGGATTGCCTTTCTTAGGGATTGGAATGAAAACACCTTTTCCAGTCCTGTGGCCACTGCTGAGTTTTCCAAATATGCTAGCACTATGAGTGCAATGCTATCACATTTCCAAATAGCTAGCACTATGAGTGCAATGCTATCACAGCATCATCTTTTAGGATTTGAAATAGCTGAACTGGAATTCCATCATCTCCACTAGCTTTGTTCGTAGTGATCTTCCTAAGGCCCACTTGACTTCACATTCCAGGATGTCTGGCTCTAGATGAGTGATTACACTATCCCCCTCAGTCAGTCTATCCCATCAGGAAGCTTTCATAAGCCTCTTATCCTTCTCCATCAGAGGGCAGACAGACTAAATACCACCATCACAGAAAACTAACCAATCTAATCACATGGACCACAGCCTTATCTAACTCAATGAAACCATGAGCCATGCTATGTACGGCCACCCAAGACAGACGGTTCATGGTAGAGAGTTCTGACAAAATGTGGTCCACTAGAGAAGGGAATGGCAAACCACTTCAGTATTCCTGCCTCAAGAACCCCATGAACAGTATGAAAAGATGAGGATAACTTGTAGCTAATATTTTTCATTAAATTTTTCTTGAGATAATCATTGTAAGATGTAAGGAAAATACTGAGATCATATATACCTTTTATCCAGCTGCATGGATAATTTTATAAGTACATGCCAAACTGCTTTACAGAGTGACTGTAATGATTTACATTCCCACCAGCAGTGTATATTTAATCCAGTTTTCCACATTCTCACCTACACTTGATATTTTTGCTATTTATCTTAATCATTCTTAAAAGTGTGTAATAATTGTTCATGTGTTTTTGATTTACATTTTCCTATAGGCTCCTAATGTTAAATGTTTTTTCATGGACTTGTCATCTGCACATCTTCTTTGGTGACATTCTCTTCATGTATTTTGCCATTTCTAATTGGACTATTTTTTTCTGTTTCATTTTGAGAGTTCACTATGTATTCAAGATACTAGTCCTTTGTCAGATATGTTGTTTGCAAATATTTCTTCTAATCTGTGTTTGCCTCTTCATCTTCATAAGTGAATGCTTCAAAAAAAAATAAGTGGATGCTTCATAAAACAAAAGATTTTAATTTTGATGAGGTCCAACAAGTCAAATTTTCTTCTATTGATTTCACTTTTTGTGTCAAATCTATGAATTCTTTACTTAGCCCTGAATCCTGAGGATTTTCTCTTAGTTTATTTTTTTTTTCTGGAACTGTTATTGTGTTGGGTTTATACTTCAGTCTGTGGTCCACCTAGAAATAAATTTGCATAAAGTGTGAGACTCAGTTGAGACTCCTTTTTTTTGTTTTTTTCCTTCTGATGCCCAGTAGCCTTTTTTGAAAAGATTAGCTTCCCACATGGTACAGTGGTAAAGAATCTGCCTGCCAGTGCAGGAGATGCAAGAGATATGGATTTGATCCTTGGGTCAGGAAGATTCCCTGGAGTAGGAAATGGCAACCCACTCCAGTATTCTTGTCTGGAAAATTCCAGGTACTGAAGAGTCTGGCAGGCTACAGTCCATGGGATGTCACAGAATCAGATACACTGAGCACATACTCACCTTCCTTACATTGGATTCCTTTTTCACCATTGTCAAAAATCATTCAGATCTGTTTGCGCAGTCTATTTCTGGGTTCTAGATTCTGTTCAATTGGTCTATGCATCTGACCTTCTACTAATAACAAACTGTCTCTATTTCTGCAGATTGATAATAGGAACTAATCCCAGGTGGCTCAGTGGTAAGGAATCTGCCTGACAAGTAGGAGACATAGGTTTGATGCCTGACTTGGGAAGATTGCCCTGGAGAAGGAAATGCAACCCATTCTAGTATTCTTGCCTGGGAAATCCCAGGGACAGAGGATCCTGGTGGGTCACAGTCCATGGGGTCACAAAAGAATCAGAAATGACATAGTGACTAAACAACAACATCAAAATATTGGGTAGAGGGAGTTTTCTAACTTTATTCTTCTTTTTTTAAATAATCAGCTGGTAAAGAATCTGCCTGCAATGCAGGAGACCCCGGTTCAGTTCCTGGGTTGGGAAGTTCCCCTGGAGAAGGGATAGGCTACCCACTCCAGTATTCTTGCCTGGAGAATCCCCATGACAGAGGATCCCGGCGGGCTACAGTCCATGGGGTTGCAAAGAGTTGGACACAACAAAGCGACTAAGCACAGCACAATTACTGTAAGGGCCCTACTTTCTACACAAATATTAGAATAACCTTGTCTGAAAGTGAAGTGAAGTCTCTCAGTCGTGTCTGACTCTTTGTGACTGCATGTGTTGTACAGTTCATGGAATTCTCCAGGCCACAGTACTGGAGTCGGTAGCTTTTCCCTTCTCCACGGGGTCTTCTCAACCCAGGGATCAAACCAGGGTCTCCTGCATTGCAGGCAGATTCTTTACCAACAGAGCTATCAGGGAAAATCTTGTCTACGTCTACAAAAAACATAGCTGAGATTTTGATAGCCATTTAATTAAACCCATAGATGAGTTTGGGATAACTGACATTTTTACTATGCTAATTTTTCAATTTACGAACATAATACACTTCTACATTTATTTTGGCACTTTAATTTCTTTCCTTTGTATTTGCTAATTTTCTTCATATAGAATCTGCATGTTTTGTTTTGTTATGCTTATATGCAAGTATTTAACTTTCTTAAAAATTGTTGTTAAGTACTATTGAATTTTAATTTGATTTTTCACATGTTTATTGTTAGTATATAAAAATGTGTGTGGACTTTGTATCCTGGGGCCTTGTTAAACCTACCTGTAATCTTAGGAAGGTTTTTCTATAGTTCTTTTGCCTATGTTTCATGAAGTCAACAACGTCATCTTCAAACAAGAGTAGTTTTACTTTTTTCTTTACATATTTTTTTTTTCTTGCCTTACTTTAGGGTCTAGAATCTGCAGGGCTATGCTTAGAAATAAAAGCAATGAGAGAAAACCACCTTGCTTTGTTTCTGATTTTAAAGGGACGCCATTCAGTTCCTCACTGTTAAGTACTCAAGCATTCTGTGCGTTGCAGAGGGTGTGTGTGTGTGTGTGTGGACACTCTTTATCAGGCTGAGGCTCAGTTCAGTTCATTCAGTCGCTCAGTCGTGTCCGACTCTTTGCAACCCCATGAATCGCAGCACGCCAAGCCTCCCTGTCCATCACCAACACCAGGAGTTCACTCAAACTCATGTCCATCGAGTCGGTGATGCCATCCAGCCATCTCATCCTCTGTAGTCCCCTTTTCGGCTAATAAATTTTACTGATGCTTTTTGAAGAACCAGATTTTTGTTTCACTTATTTTCTCTATCGTCTTTTATTTCATTTATTTTTAGTTTTATGTTTATTATTTTCTTTTCATCTGTTTACTTTTTTTGGGTTTTTCTTTTTCTAGCTTCTTGGGGTAGAAATTTAGACAATTTATCAAGACTTTTTTTCTTTACTAATGTGAGCATTTAATGCTGTAAATTTATGTTTCATACTTTTTAAGCTGCTTCTTACATAGTTTGAAATATTGTATATTCATTTTCATTCAGTTCGCTCACTCCATATATATATAGTATTCTCTGAGCAATTGAAAAGAATGTATACCCTGCTCTTGTTGAATAGGGTATGTTTTAGATCTTAATGATTGATTAATCATTTTCTTGAAATCTTTTATACCCTTGCTATTTTGCTGTCTAGTGAATATAACAGTTACTAGATTTAAGCGTTGAAGTTTCCAACTGTAATTGTAGACTTAACTATTTCTCCTTTTAACTCTTGTCATTTTTTGAGCCATGTATTTTGGGGTCTTCCTATATAATTCGATCCTTTACCTTTGTGTAATATCTTTCTTTATCTCATAATTTTCTTTGTAGTCTGTATGCTTTAATATTAATATAGTTACTCTTTCATTTTAAAAATTAATGTTTCCATAGTGTATCTTTTTCTTTTTATTTTAGTGTATCATGTTGCTAAATTTAAAATGCATTTCTAATAAACAATAGAGTTTCATAATCCACTTTGTCAAATTTTGCCTTTTAATTGGTAGATTCATGCCATTTACATTTACTATAATTATTGATATGTTAAGGCTTATATCTGACATTTTATTACCTATTTTCTATTTGTTTTCTCACTTCTTTGTTCCTCTTTTACTTCTTTCCTCTGAGTTAGTCTTTCTGTTTTAGAGAACGATCTTGATCTATCTACAGTGCTTTTTCATTTATCTCTCTATAAAGATGTTCAGTGGTTATTCTGGATACTAAAACATACAATGTGATTTATCACAGTCTGCTGTTACTAATATAACAGTTCATGTTGGGCTATATAGTTTCAGAAGTTAAATTTGCTGTCATTTGGATTGATGTTCTCAATGTAATGAACAAATCACTTTTCGGGTTGCTTTCAAGATTTTTTTTTTTTTTTTATGTTTTAAAGATTATGATGTGTTTTTGGTATGGACTTCTTTGTGTTTATCTTTCTTAGGATTTCTCAACTTCTTGGAGCTATAGGTTTGTGTCCTCAAATTTTGAGTTTTCAACCAGTGTTTCTTTGAATACTTATTCAGCAACAGTTTCTCCCTCCTTCCTCTGGGACTCCAAGAGGCAAATATTAACTTTTCGCTATTGTTCCATGAGTTTTTCATAGCCTGTTCTTATTTGTTTAGTCTATTTTCTCTCTGTTGCTTACATTAATTAAATTCACTTGATCTGTGTTCATGTTCATTAATTCTAATCCCTGTCATCACTCACTATCAACACATTCCATTTTTTGTTTTAGTTATTACATATTTCAGTCCTATGATCTACAATTGGCATTTTTTATATATTTCGGGGCTTCGCAGGTGGCTTATGATAAAGAATCTGCCTGCCAAAACAGGAGACACAGGTTCAATTCCTGGGTTGGGAAGATCTCCTGGAGAAGGGAATGGTGACCCACTCCAATAATCTTGCCCGGAGAGTCCCATGGACAGAGGAACCTAGCAGGCTACAATCTGTGGGGTCACAAAGTGTTGAACACAACTTAGTGACTGAGCACACATGCATATAAATGTTACTTCTTTCTTAAGGCTTTCTAGCCTTTTTCTCTATTTTTTATTTTTTCCAAAAGACTTTTTCTTTTCTTGTTAAATTATTTGTGTGATGGTTACTTTAGAGTTCCTGTCTTATTCTTAACATCTGATTATTCATCTTAGTTTCAATGACAATTGTCTTTTCTCATTCAATTTATGATATTCCTATTTATTATTGTATTGGATGATTTTATATTTCTCCTGCATACTTTTTCATTTTTCAAAAGGCTCTTGTTTTTTTTTTTTTTTAATTTAGCAAGCAGTCACCTTATTCAACTTTAGCATATTATTTATCAGTAAAGCACACCTGAGGAATGTAAGACTTGGAACACTGTAACCCATCAGCATCTACTTAGAAGTTTCCACTGTCATTGTCAGAGTCTCACCTTTCCCACTCACTGCTGTAATTGTAATATAAGCAATCTGTCAAGACACCAGATCAACTTCTGTGGTACTTCAGCAAATCCAAAGACCAAACTCTGATGCAATTTTTGGGAAGCTCTGAACCTGAAGCTACAAGAGATGTTTGATGTTCTATAGGTTTGATTCCGGTTCGAAGGAGGTGCTGGTTGCTTTTTATAGGGACTTCCCTGGTGGTTCAGATGGTAAAGCATCTGCCTACAATGTAGGAGACCCAGGTTCAATCCCTGGGTTGGGAAGATCCCCTGGAGAAGGAAATGGCAACCCACTCCAGTATTCTTGCCTGGAAAATACCATGGACGGAGGAGCCTGGTAGGCTACAGTCCATGGGGTTGCCAAGAGTTAGAAGCGACTGAGTGACTTCACATAGTGATACACAGAAACTGCCTAGTTTTCCAGTCATGCCTTGTTCTGGAAATTTAAACCCTCAATCTTATTTCTTCTTTTCTTATGTCCTCTTGAGTCAAGTGAGAAGCAGTCTGCCCACCCCATAGTCTTTGTACCCTCATCACCATTACAGTGAATTCTCTACTATGCTAGTCACTTTGTCTACCTAAGCTTTGCCTTCCCTTGGTGCTTCATTCTAGGTGTGACCGAATGCTTGCAACTGCCAGTGTCCAATTTTTTCACTGGGGTAAAATTAATTCTTCCTTCAAACCAAATCTGTTTAAATAATCAATCCCAAATTCCCATTTTTGCAGTTCTTTTTAACTCCAAATCCCTTCTGAAACAAGATACTTTATTAGCGATAGTTCATTTAGAAAAATAGAACCATTTTTACATATTCTGAGTAAAGATAGAATTAATGCAAGTAATTAAAGACATATAATTAGTGATAAGTCTGTTGAAGAAAGGTCAAAAGACTGTTTTCTAAAAAACCTAACATGCAAAGATTGTCAGGAAACCACTACCAATTACACTAGATGCTCTCAGTGACAAAGGAGATGATAACTGAGGGCTTTTGAAGTCATTGGACGTCACCACCGATGACCTCAGTTATTGCCCAAAGCTGACGCTGGAGGAAAATAGCTTCTCCCTCTCTTTTGTCTCTCAATTTATGTGTGGATGCCTTGAGATGTTGACATAGAAGCTGGGGACTCAAAAATATCAATTCAGGATACACTTCTTCTATGAAGAGGATCATGTAGAATGGAAGAGCTGCATTTTCAACAGAACATCCAGAACAAGGGACACTGGTCAGCTGGTCTCAGGGACTCAGACCCTCACTTCCTCATACAGCTTCTCTTGCTGAGTTTCCTCCATTGACAGGAAATGCTGACATCAAATTTTTACCCATTTCACTCTTAACAATTCCTTCCATGCTTTTAAAAACAATTTATATTTGAAATGCAAATTCTTACATACTTTTTTAAACTCCTCTTTTGTGGACTCACTCTAAACTCATGGTTTTATACATTATATGCATTTGAAAAATATTAAGGAAGGGTTCTGTTTGAGCTAGACCAATGTGCTCAGCCCTCCTCTGTACCTTCCTGTCATTCTTATTTCCTAGGATGATTTTGTCCTGCTTTTCTTCTCAACATAATTCTTTACAAAACTCAATTCTGATTGCTATTTTTTTTTTTATCCTGTAACGTCTCCTTTGAATCCAACATCCTTTGTCTGACATCAAAACCTTCTCCAATCTGACCATTATTTTCCTATTTACACATATTTTGTTTCATTACCTGACAACATCTACTCTGAACCAAGTACAAATGGATCAGTTTCTTACAACTATATATAAATTTGATGTTTCTCCTAATAATACAGACTTTCCTCATTCTTTCTCTCCCAAGAGCATTTCAAAAGATCTTTACTGATGTTTGTTTGGAGCCAGACTTTGTCTTGAAGAAACCTACAGTGCAGTAGGAGATATAGACAACCAAAAAATACTTATGATTCATCATCAGAGTGCAGCGATTGTGCAGGATACAGTGTGAAAGACCACAGAGAGGACACAGGGAAGCCTGTTGCATGCGTTGTAGACATGCAACCTAGACATGGTAATGCCTGATCTGGCTCGTGATGAATGTGCAGGGAGAGACACACAAAGAGAAGAAGAGAAACTCAGGGATCAGTGGTAAGACAGAGGGAAAAAGAAATTTTAGAATATTCAAAGACTTACAAGTCAACCAGGATATGTAGAATAGTGAAGTCTCTGCATATATACAGAAAGAAATGAAGCGAGAAGGACAGACAACAAATATATTACTAGAGATTATGCGGTCAAACTTCAAGGTTTGTGCTTCATCTTAAAGAATAAAAATAGCTTTTGAAAAGTGTTAATCAAGCAAGGGACATAATAAAGTTTGAATTTTATGAAGTGACATAAATAATACAAAGAATAAATTAGAAGAGATTGGTATTGAAAGTATAGGTAGAAGTTTGTTCTAAGAGGAATGCGACAACACAGACAGAAAAGATATGAAGAAGTAGAAGAGCAGATAAAGTGAATTTATGGAGGCTGAGGAAGGACAGCATTTCCAGGAGGGAAAAGTCAATAATCAAATGCAGCAGAGACACATGAAAGGTAAAGAACATAAAAGTATTAAATTCAGCAGCCACAAGAACCTTCACGACCTTGGTGAGAAGAGTAGCAGTTGAAAAATACAGACAGAATCTTTACTCGAGTCTCCACCTACCATGCTTTTGTTTATTACACATCCCAGGCTCAGGCTTTTACTAGAAATGCCAGAATAGTCATGCTTCACTACTAATGCTAAATTAGATCCACTCTAACAAAGCTTATAATCTCCAAGTAATTCAGTGTCTGTCAAAACAAATTCAACATACTTTAAAGAAAGAAAAATCCAGTCACTCAAGAATGCAACATTCACAATTTCCAGCATTCAACTGAAGCTTAACAAACATGTGATAAATCAGGGAATTGTGGACCATAATCCGAAAAAAAAATCAGTTAATGGATATCATAATTAAAGCATAAATGCCAGCATCAGTGGAATTAGTAGGTAGGGACTATGATGAAACTATTACAAATAAGTTTCAAAATTTAAAGAAAAGAATGAACATGTAAAATGTTTGCTTTCAAATATGTAAATAGAATGAAATTAATTATTGAATACTAAGAAATTTGTTTTATCTTCATCCTTGGACATTATTCCAATCTTCAAAAATATTTTTTAAAACTGTGTCCCTCAAAAAAAAATAAAAAATTGTGTCCCTCAAAGCAGGGAGTTTCTGAGCTGTGAGCACACGTGGTCTTTGGCGGGCAAAGCCTGCAGTGCCTGGTGAAGTGGGGTTTTGTGCCCAGATCAGGGCCCTCCAGATTTGTTAATTGCTAAAACAGGAGAATTGGCCACAGAGTAAGGTTTCAAGGGGGAAAAGGTCTTTGGGAATGTGAAAGAGCTTGTTGGTGGTGTCAGAGGAGGCCCGGGCTTAGCTGGCTGCTGTGGTCTGGTGCTCACAGGGAGGTCTGGGTGAGCCAGGGCTTTAAAGAATGAGATGCCAGGAAGGGTCCTGGTGATGCAGTGAAGGGGATGGGGGAGTGCTGAGGAGGGCGGGAATGGCAGATGTACCTCAGAGGAGAGAGGGGAGGTGGGGCCCTGTGACCAGGCTACCAACCCTCCAGCTGCACAGGAGCTGTGTATCATGTGACATGTATGTGTTTTATCCCCTCTGTTGGGCATGCCCACCTGCCCTCTTCAAGTGTGATCCACCTTAAATTTTCCTCCTTATTCAGTTCACATCGCCATCTCTGGGAATCTCTTCCTGACTCTCCCTACCCACGCACAGGTCTGAGGGTTACACACTGGGCACCCCCCTTCTCTAGAGAATAGCATTCAGTATTTATCTATGGGTCCCTCTACCAGACGCAGGTTCCTAACGCTGAGTAAGATGTCGACAAGTAGCAGGAACACTTCAGTATTTGCTGAATTGCCTTGGAATAGAAAATGAAAACAAGGAGAATGGAATAAGCAAGCGTGTGCATGAGAGACAAGGGCTGGGGGCAGCAGGAGAACCCTGGAGGAATTTCCCCAGTAAGACCTCTCAGGGCGGCAAGTCGCCCAGGGCTGCCCAGAGAGTGCTTCCCCTTCCCCGCTCCCTGAATCCAGTCCCCACGCCTTCCTCACTGCTGCCAGCTAGGACATTCTAGCTAGAGAAGTTTCAGGGAGGTTTCTCACAGAGGAAACATGCAGGGCTGCTTGCAGAGGCAGACGCTGCAAGCTCAGGTTTCCAACCTCATTTTTCTCCTGTCAGATCCGGAGAGGATTTAGTGGTTTGTTTTTTAAAATACAAAGGCACGGGGTGGGTCGGGGGAGCTGGTTGGAGAAAAAGGAAACCTGGATTATAAACAACTAAATTTCTGCTTGTTCTCTTTTCACATGGCTATATTTTGGAAGGCTGCTCTGGCAGTTGGAAAGACGAGAAGTGATTACTTCAATCCAAAGCTCTCAACAGTTCAGGGGTCCCCTGGAACCAGGCCGGGTGGTGGTTGGTTGGGGGGCAGTGGCAGCGAGGAAGAGGGGGGAGGTTGCCCCTCCCCAACCCTGTGCAGAAAGCACCGAGGCAGGATGCTCGACAAAAAGAAGTCTGCAGCTTGGATAGGAAGCTTGTCCTGTCTCTCTCCAGAGTCTCATTACAGAAGACAACAAAATTCTGTAAAGCAATTATCCTTCAGTTAAAAACATAAATTAATTTCTAAAAAAAGGATATACTAGAACAATGTACAGAAAGGCCCTAGAAGGCACAGAAGGGTTCTTGTGCCTCTTGGACTCATCACACAGGTCCCACGGGACTTGTGCTGCTGGCGTCCAAGCAGGACACGTATGTGTGGAATAGCCGGTGACTGGCAATCTGCATGGTTTATGATAGACTAAAATATTTGCTGGAGTTTTATGTTGATGTGTAAGAGTGCAGTGGCAATATTAATAGTTGAAAAATTGGTTGGCATTTTATCCACAGAAATGCATTTTTTTTTTAATTAAAATGAACTTTATCAGTGATGTTTAAGGAAAGGGTTGTGGAATAGGCGGACCCACCTGGTCCGCCTGCTGCATCTGGGCCATGCTGCTCGCTTGCCTGGTGCATTGTTCATATATGTTTTTTATTAGGTAGAGAAAATTCACTTTCATTCCTAATTTACTGTTATTTTCATGAATATGTCTACAATTTTGACAAATACTTTTTCTGCATCATTGATATGATCCTGTGATTTTTCTTTTAATGAGTAATATAGTGCATTGCAATAATTGATACATGAATATTGAACCAGTCTTTCATACCTGGAATGAATCCCACTTAGTCATAGTCCATAATTCCTTTTATATATGGATGAATTCTAATTGCTGGTATTTCATTAAGAATTCTTGCATTTGTATTTAGATGAGATGTTAAGTCTATAGTTTTCTTTTGTGGGCATGTGTACTGTCTTCGTTTAGTTCTGATAACAGGGTAATTAATATTAACTTCATAAAAAGATTTAGGAAGTTTTCCCTCCTTTTCTTTTTCTAGAATAAATTGTGAAGAATAAATATTTGTTCTTATTTGAGCATTTGGTAAAATGCTTCAATGACATCATCTGGGCCTAGAGATTGGGGCGGGGTGGCTAGTTTTCTAAATGGAAATTCAATTTAATGGTTACAGGGCTATTCAAATTATCAGTTTCATATTGGGGTGAGTTGTGCCAGTTTGTGCATCTGGAGGAATTGGCTCAATTCTTCTAAGCTGTCACATTTGTATATATATAAAGTTGTTTGTAGTAGTCCCTCATTATTCAATCTGCAAGTTCTGTGGTGACATCTGCTTGATTAATCCCTAATACATATTAATACAATTTGTGTCTTAACTCATTAGTTCTCTGTCAGTCCTACTAGATGTTTGTCAATTTTGTTGATGTTTTTAAAGAACCACGTCTTTCTTAATTTTCTCTATTGTTTTTCTATCTTCCATTTCACTGATTTATTCTGAGGTAAGGATTCTAGCTTCCCCTGCCCTCCATTGGCACCCAAGGTGGGGGGTGCTCTTTTTCCTTCTAGGTGGATGTGGGAATTCTGGCTTCACCAAAGGCCTGTAGTCACCACAGATCCCTCACTGGCTGGGTGGGATAGCCCTACCTCATCACCTGATGCTATTGGGTGGGTGTCCTCGTTACAGCTTTGCAGTGGTGAGAGTCCTAACTCTCTATCGGGCCTCTCTGACGCTATCCAGTGAGGAGGGGAAGGGGTGCTGCATCTCAGAGGGGCTGGGAGCACATCCGGGTCCAGCATGGCCTCCATTCACACCTGGGAACATGAGCTAGTGTCCACCGGCAGAAATGAGCGCCCTAGCACCTGCTTGGCCTCCTTTGACACGCCCCCACCTCTCCCCACCCCGGGAGGACCAGAGTGTCTCCTTACAGCCTGGTGAGAGTGGACACCCAGGACTCCTGTGTGGAGCTTCTGGGATCAGAGGTAGTGGACTTATGATGGTTGTGGGGAAGAGAGCTAGAGTCTGAAAGTCTGTGTGCGAGGTTGTCCTTTCCTGGTCCTGTGGCCAGAGAGAGCAGGCTTTTTGGCGTCTTATCTGCACCCACTGGTATTTCAGGGGCCCTGGCTTCTTTGGTTCCAAGTCCAGAATAGATGAGGCATAAGAAAGCTCAGGGCCCCGCCAGCATGTTTTTCCTAGAATCTGGAGGCCCCAGGGCAGTCTGCCTACTTATATTCCACAGTCTTCTTATGTTTGACATATAATGCCAGATTACTTACTTTATTCAATAGGCATGCTCAGTCACTCCTAGGGCTTTCCAGGTGGCGTAGTGGTAAAGAATCCATCTGTCAATGCAGGAGACTCAGGAGACCCAGGTTCAATCCCTGGGTCGGGAAGATTCCCTGGGGAAGGAAATGGCAACCCAATTCATTATTCTTGCCTGGAAAATCTTATGGACAGAGGAGCCCGGTGGGCTAGAGTCCATGGGGTCTCAAAAAGTCAGACACGATTTGAGTGACTGAGGACACACAAAGGAAAGTCCAGGTTGAAAACTGGGGGAAGGAATGGATGAGAACCCACTGTGCACATGTACTGAAATAAGGCCTATTCAGTCACTCAGTCATGTCTGATTCTTTGCGACCCCATGAACTGTAGCCCACCAGGCTCCTCTGTCCATGGGATTTTCCAGGCAAAAATACTGGAGTGGGTTGCCATTTCCTTCTCCAGGGAATCTTCCTGACCCAGGGATAGAACCTGTGTTTCTGGCGTCTCCTGCATTGACAGACAGTTTCTTTACCCCTGCGCCATCTGAAAAGCCATTGTATTTATAGGAGGAATCAGAAAAGGCGTATCTCCTACACCTATCCAGACAGAAATCCCAAGTTCTGCCTCTTAATTTTACATCTGACATTGTCAACACCCTTCGTTAAAGCTACAGTTTTGTTACTTGCTTTCTGTTTGTCTCGTGTGTTCTTTTTTCTTCTTTTTCTGACTTATTTTAAATAAATTTAAAATTTGTAATTGACCATTCTAGAATGGCTTTAGAGAGACAGAAAAACTGAAAAGACTGTCCAGAGAGTTCCTCTGTAGTCTGTATTCACCTCCCCCATTAAATCTTACATTGAGATGATACATTTGTGATAATTGATGAGTCAATATTAATAGATTATTATCAACTAATCCCAGGCTTCCCTTTTGGCGCAGACAATAAAGATTCTGCCTGCAATGTGGGAGACTTGGGTTCGATCCCTGGATTGGGAAGATCCCCTGGAGGAGGGAATGGCAGCTCACTCCAGTATTCTTGCCTAGAGAATCCCCATGGACAGAGGGGCCTGTTGGGTTACAGTCCATGGGGTCACAGAGTCGGACATGACTGAGCAGCTAAGCACAGCATCAACTAAGTCCATAGTTTATTTTGAGTTTCCAAGTTTTACCTAATGCCTTTTTCTTTTCTAAGATCCCACTTAGGATACAGAATTACATTTTTTGCTGCCCTGTGTGTGACCTTAGGCTCTTTCTGGATATGACAGTTTCTCAAAATTTCTGTTGTTGATGACCTTGACAGTTTTGAGGAATAGGTTGTAGAAAGCCTCTATACTGGAATTAGTCTGATGTTTTTCTCTGCTTGGTTGTGGATGGTAATACAGGAAGAAGATCATAACGTGCAATTTTCAGCACATTTTATCAAGAGTGCTTACTGTCAGCATCATCTACCACTTCTGGGGATCTTGACCACAGGTGTTTACATTGGGAGGTCATGCTTGTCAGGTGTCTCCATTGTAAGTTGCCCCCCCACCCTTTTCCATACTGTATTCATTGGAAGGAGTTAACTCTACAGAGTGCACACTTAAACAGTGAAGATTTATCTACCTAAACTATTTGAAATTCTTCTGCATGGGATATTTGTCTCTTCTCCCCCACTTATTTATATTTCAATCATATATTAATACCTATTAATATATTAATACACATATTAATACCTAGCCATTAATATGGATACAAAGATATTTATTTTATACCTTAGGCTTTAACCCAACACAGTTTTAATTTTTTGGTGTTGTTCTTTATTGTTTACGTGTTTTATTTTCCATATAATATGATGTTTTAACATCTTAAAAAAATCTTTTCTGTCTGGGAAGACCCTGACCATCCTAAGTTAACGAATTCCAGTTCTTAGAGATAGCAAAGGTCCTCCCATGCCTGTGATATGCAAACTAATCAACCCAAAGCCATATCTCCTCTATCTGGACTGTACACCCCAGGAGGCAATATTCATCTGCCTTTAAGCAACCAAGGGCCAGGTACCAGGCACTGAGGGTCCACTCAGTAGCTCAAAGTCTTCTGAAAGTCTTCAAACTACGGCACTCCTAAGTTTTTTACTCTGCTTTGTCTTACTGTCCCCAAGGAGACCCCAATCAAGGCTCTGACCTCTGCATTCCCCTGACTCCTGTCTTCTGCCGTCTGCCTACCCTGGTGCTTTCCCTGTGACCCTGCATTGTGTGCCATGCCTTGAGAGAATAGTAAATTTCATTTTCCTGAGACTCCCTTTGTCTCTTCTTGTGACTGGACCTAGCTGACCATCCTATAAAAGAACAAATAGCATACTCAAATTGTTCTAGCTTTGACTACTGGTTTTTAGATTAATTCTACTGTGATCTCGAGGCAGGAGGTAGATGGGCTCCCCAAAGTAAAGCAACTGGAGATTCATCCCCTGTGGACCAATACTCCAAGACAAGAATACAGGACAATTGAGAAAGAAGGCTAAGTCCTACTCAGATAGAAGATAAGAGACCACATATTTTTCATTCTCAAAGTCAGGAGAACTCCCCAGTGACACATGTGTAGAAGGACTCCTTGGAGGTCAATAGAAGAGTGATACTAGGTGATACTAACTATCCATTGGCTTCTTCACTAATACCCATCTTGGCTAAGAGAGGCGTGCACACACATGGGAGGATCCTGAAATATACCAAATATGGACCCTGAACCAGGTGAATCAAAATGATTGGCCAAAGGAAACCTGGAGGTAATGCCCCATAAAAGTAATGCAAACTACAATGAGGGTGCCACTCAGGAACTTTCCTTCTGAGTCCATCCATGTGTCTATCCAAACATATTGTACATATTGTTCCTCCTTAATAAATACCTTACTTGTTTCACTATTTTCTGTCTTTGTAGGAATTCTTTTCTGCAAAGCCAGAGGGCCAGGGTCTAATGGCTAGGATTCAGTGCTATCACTGCCACAACCCAACCTCAGTCTCTGGCCAGGAACTGAAGCCCTGCTTCAAGCCACTGAGAATGAGTCCACCTAAGATCATTCTGAGCAAGTACTTTGTATTTCTATTCTTTTAATCTTCATTAAGTGTGTTCTATGGCCTAGAATGTGATTCAACTTGATGAATATTCCATGAGAGCTTGATGAGAGTACATATTCTGCTATTGCTGGATGAGTATTTTATAGATATAAATTAAATCAAATTGATTGATGCTGTTCACTGCTGTTAAGTTATTCCCTTCTTGATTTTCTGCCTGATCGATCTATCAGTTACACACAGAAGTGGTAAAACCACCAATTCTAATTGTGAATTTGTCTATTTTCTCCTGCAGTGCTGCCAGTTTTGCCTCATGGATTTTGACACACTGTGGTAGGTGCATGGTTTACATGTTGTCTGTCTTTCCCTTGGCTATATCTTCTTGGAGAATATCTGTATCATTAAAAATATTTTTAGCAGTTGCCCCAGAGTTTGCTGTATACATTTACAACTGCATTAGGCCGGCTCTCAAATAGTAGTATGGCACTTCATGGGAAACATAGGCACCTTCTATTAGTGTATTCCCAGTTACTGCCTCTTATCTCCATTAATGTTTTGTCAACCCTTATGCAGATCATAATCACCCAATGCACCAATAATATTTTTACACTGAAAAAAGTTACCTACTAGATCAATGAAGAATAAGAAAAGTACAAGATTTTGTTTTACATATATTTAATCCTCCTCTAATTCTTCCCTTCCTTTTTGTAAATACCAGTTTCTGACTGATAACATTTTTCTTCTCCCTAAAGTACTTCTTTTAACATTTCTTGTAGATAACACTTACTGGCAATGATTTTCCTAAGTTTTTGTTTGTCTAAGCCTGCTACTTGCCCTTTGTTGCAAAGTTCTTATATGTCCTAGCTCCACTCTTACTTCTTTGGAGCAATTCTCTCAGGGTTACTTGAGATAATGCCTCCAAGACTTATAGTCCTAAAAATTCCTGCCAAACAAAACATAGCTCTCAAATTTTAGATTGTAAACAGTTTTTAGTCAACATTACTTTAGAAGGAACACCTCACTGGATATAGAATTCTAGGTTGCTAGGTTTTTGCTTGTTTGTTTGTTTTCTAAAATGTTCAATATCCCACTGGTGTGGTTTTTGATGCACATGTATCTCCTCAGACAATTTATTTCTAAGTATTAGGCAATGTGTTAAAAGTACCATGTGATTCTTATGTCTATGTAAAATGTTCCCCCCACATATTTCAATATTTTCTCTTCACCTTTGCTTTTTTCACCATTTGATTATGAGATATTTATGTGCAGGTCTTTGCTATTATTTATGTGGTGTATTCTCTGAGCTACCTAATCTGCAATTTGGTGTCTATCATTAATTTTGGGAAATCTGCACCTGTTGTTGCTTCAGATATATTTTATGTATCTTTTTCTCTTCTCCTGGCATTTCAATAGCACTTATACTAAACCTTTTGAAATTATCCTTCCATTCTTGGATGCTGTGTTCTGTTGCCTTTTGTAATTCTTTGAATTTAAGTTTGGGGAGTTTCCATTTACATATCTTCAAGCTTACTGATTTTTTCCTCTTCCATGTCCAGTCTACTGATGAGTCCATCAAAGACATTCTTCATTTATGTTATGCTGTTTTTGATTTTTAACATGGCCTTGTGATTCTTAGAGTTTCCATCTCTCTGTTTACATTACTCATTTGTTTTTTCATGTTGTCCGTTTTTCTCCCCTAGCACCCTCAACATAGTCATAGTTACTTTAAATTCCTTGTCTGATAATTCCAAAATCTCTGCCCATCTGAATTTGATTCTGATGCTTGCTTTGTCTCTTCAGACTGTTTTTCCCCCTTGCCTTTTAGCCTGGTTTGGAATTTTGTTGTTGTTGTTGAAGCCTAGACATGAATTGTCCCATAATAAGAATGGAAGCAAATAGAGTTCTAGAGTGAGACTTCAGTTACTCTGGCTAGCAGTCCATCTGAGTTTAATATTTGCTATGCCTGCAGGCACCAGAGCGTCCATTTTCTCTAGGGTCCCTGTTTTTGTCATTCCTGCTGCTTCAGCATCTCCTTTAAATTTTCTTCTTAAATAGTGTCTGAGCCTTGCAGCTCTTTCTGTGGTAACCCATTGTTATTATATTATATTAGAGCCCTGAGGATGTGGTATTGGGTGTGGGAGAGAGGAAGCATTTGATAATCTTATGAATCCCAGTCTTTTATTGCTTTTGTGCCCCTGGGAAATGACCTTCACAAATTTTCTTCAGTTTTATTTCCTCTTAAACAGGGGGCTGAAGTTAGATCATTGTACTTTCCCTGAGCCTGATAAAGCTGGGATAAATTCCTTCCCCTTGCAGAATATGCCTCTGGATGGAGAACAATTTGGGGAAATCTCAGAATGGTAACTTGTCCCATCTTCCTGACAAAAACAGGAGTGACTGTTCCTTGGCTCTTTGTAATGGAAACTTGCCGGGATTCTTGGAGGTAAAACCCAAGAAAGTGTAAGCCTAAGTCTGCAGCTCCCAAGAAGTCCTTACTCCCAATCTCACCTGTAGTCCACCTCCAGAAATTTCTCAAATGACCAGTTTATGGTCCAGTGACTTCTGCCCCAGATGAGCCAATATTGATCCTGGGTCTCTGTATTCAACTATTTTTCCCAATTTCAGGGTAAAGTTTCACCCTGTAACCTCAATTCTCTGGTGGACCCAATAAAAATCATTTTTCTCAGTTTGTACAGCCATATGTGTGTGCATTAAATATGTGTGTGTCAGTTTTCACACTTTCTTTGAAACTGAAAACATTTTCAACATTTTTATAATTCTATTTTAGCAGTATCTTCATGGACTTAGTAGCTCTGTTGTGTTATTTTGCTATTTTTATGGTGGTTGTAGGGTTTATAGTCTACATCTTCAACTCGTCATGATTTAAAGGGGTATTATATTGCTTCATGTAGAGTAAAAGAAACTTAGAGCCTTGGTACTACTATTGTTATATATTTTATTTCTACATTTGTGATAAGCACAGTAAGTTTTTACTACTTGTGCTTCAAACAATCAATTATTTTTGAAAAGGAATAAAAGAAAAAGGAAAACATCTTTGCATTCACTCTTGTCTCTTCACTTTCAGCTTATTTTATTACTTTGAAGGCCCAGCTTCCACCTGCAGGAAGGCATTTCTTTCTTGCAGTGTGAGTCTGCTCATTGTGGGCTTCTACTCCAATGTGTCAAAACGCATCTTTTTCTCCTTTGTTTCTGAAAGATATTTTCACTGGGTAAATTAAAGCGTTCTGTGTTCATGGATTTGCTTTTTTCTTTCAATATCTGAAAAATAATTTCTCACAGACTTTTACCATGCATGGTTTTTGATGAGAAATCATTCTGAGGAGCTCCACTCCCAACACAGCTAAAGATGAGTCAACTTTAGCTTCGTTCCTCTGTATCTAAATTACCTCTTTTTCCGGTCTACCATTAAGATGCTCTCTTTATCACCTATTCCTAAGCAATTTGATAATTGTGCCTGGTGCATTTTTCTTGTGCTTGATAGCTTTGCATCTCCAGGATCTGTGGGATTTATAGGTTTGGGGAAATTGTGGTCTTAATTTTCTCAAATGTTTTCCTTCCAGACCCTTAGTCTGGATGTTTCAGTTGCCTGTATATTTGGCTGCATGAAGCTGTCTCTTAGTTCACAGAAACTCTGTTCAGGTAATTTTTCTCAGTATTTTTCTCTATCCTTTAATTTTAAATAATTTTCTGTTAGTTTCTCACATTGTTGTAACAAAGTACCACAAACTGGGTGGCTTAGAACAGAAAGGTGTTGTTTCTCATTTCTAGAGGCCAGAAGCTGAAAGTCAAGGTGTCAACATATCTGGACCCGTGTGCAGGTTCCAGGGATGTTTTGTCTTGCATCTTCCAGCTTCTGGGGTTTCCAGCATTCCTTGACATTGAGAGAGTCAATTCCTAGGCAGGTTGACAAAAAGTCTGGTGTTCCCAAGGAGGAGAGAGGTGTCTGGGGTTCTCAAGTAGGAGGAAAAGACAGTTCCTCTTCACTTTCTTCCATAAGGGTGGTGTCATTTGCATATCTGAGGTTATTGACATTTCTCCTGGCAATCTTGATTCCAGCTTGTGCTTCCTCCAGCCCAGCATTTCTCATGATGTACTCTGCATATAAGATAAATAAGCAGGGTGACAACATACAGCCTTGCTGCTGCTGCTGCTGCTAAGTCGCTTCAGTCGTGTCCAGCTCTGTGCGACCCCATAGACGGTAGCCCACTATGCTCCCAGTCCCTGGGATTCTCCAGGCAAGAACACAGCCTTGACGTACTCCTTTTCCTATTTGGAACCAATCTGTTGTTCCATATCCAGT
Source organism: Cervus elaphus (assembly GCF_910594005.1). Classification (NCBI taxonomy): domain Eukaryota; kingdom Metazoa; phylum Chordata; class Mammalia; order Artiodactyla; family Cervidae; genus Cervus; species Cervus elaphus. The sequence continues at coordinate 83,067,326 of NC_057832.1, forward strand.
TCTAACTGTTGCTTCCTGACCTGCATGCAGGTTTCTCAGGAGGCAGGTCAGGAGGTCTGGTATTCTCATCTCTTTCAGAATTTTCCACAGTTTATTGTGATCCACACAGTCAAAGGCTTTGGCATAGTCAATAAAGCAGAAATAGGAACTCTCTTGCTTTTTTCTGGAACTCTCTTGCTTTTTTGATGATCCAGCAGATATTGGCAATTTGATCTCTGGTTCCTCTGCCTTTTCTAAAACCAGCTTGAACATCTGGAAATTCATGGTTCACGTATTGTTGAAGTCTGGCTTGGAGAATTTTGAGCATTACTTCACTAGCATGTGAGATGAGTGCAACTGTGGGATAGTTTGAGCATTCTTTAGCATTGCCTTTCTTAGGGATTGGAATGAAAACTGACCTTGTCCAGTCCTGTGGCCACTGCTGAGTTTTCCAAATCTACTGGCATATTGAGTGCAGCACTTTCACAGCATCATCGTTTAGGATTTGAAACAGCTCCACTGGAATTCCATCAACTCCACTAGCTTTGTTTGTAGTGATGCTTCCTAAGGCCCACTTGACTTCACATTCCAGGATGTCCAACTCTAGGTGAGTGATCATACCATCGTGATTATCTGGGTCATGAAGATCTTTTTTGTACAGTTCTCTATGTATTCTTGCCACCTCTTCTTAATATCTTCTGCTTCTGTTAGGTCCCTACCATTTCTGTCCTTTATTGAGCCCATCTTTGCATGAAATATTCCCTTGGTATCTCTAATTTTCTTGAAGAGACCTAGTTTTTCCCATTCTATTGTTTTCCTCTATTTCCTTGCACTGATCACTGAGGAAGGCTTTCTTATCTCTCTTTGCTATTCTTTGGAACTCTGCATTCAAATGGCTACATCTTTCCTTTTCTCCTTTGCTTTTTGCTTCTCTTCTCTTCACAGCTATTTGTAAGGCTTCCTCAGACAGCCATTTTGCTTTTTTGCATTTCTGTTTCTTGAGTATGGTCTTGATCCCTGTCTCCTGTACAATGTCACGAACCTCCGTCCATAGTTCATCAGACACTGTATCAGATCTAGTCCCTTAAATCTATTTCTCACTTTCACTGTATAATCATTAGGGATTTGATTTAGGTCATACATGAATAGTCTAGTGGTTTTCCCTACTTTCTTCAATTGAATTCTGAATTTGGCAGTAAGGAGTTCATGATCTGAGCCACAGTCAGCTCCTGGTCTTGTTTTTGCTGACTGTATAGAGCTTCTCCATCTTTGGCTGCAAAGAATATAATCCATCTGATTTCAGTATTGACCAGCTGGTGATGTCCATGTGTAGAGTCTTCCCTTCTGTTGTTGGAAGAGGGTGCTTGCTATGACCAGTGCATTCTCTTGGCAAAACTCTATTAGCCTTTGCCCTACTTCATTCTATATGCCAAGGTCAAACTTGCCTGTTACTCCAGGTGTTTCTTGACTTCCTATTTTTGCACTGCAGTCCCCTGTAATGAAAAGGACATCTTTTTTGAGTGTTAATTCTGGGTCTTGTAAGTCATCATAGAACTGTTCGACTTCAGCTTCTTCAGCATTACTGGTCAGGGCATAGGCTTGGATTACTGTGATGTTGAATGGTTTGCCTTGGAAACGAACAGAGATCATTCTGTCATTTTTGAGATTGCATCCAAGTACTGCATTTTGGACTCTTTTGTTGACTATGATGGCTACTCCATTTCTTCTAAGGGATTCTTGCCCACAGTAGTAGATATAATGGTCATCTGAGTTAAATTCACCCATTCCTTAGTCTTAAGTCACATAAAACATTTTTTTCTTTAAGCCCAGAACTGATGATTATACCACAAACAACTCAGTTTAAACTCTGTACTAAGGGTTATATAACAACAATGTACCCTTCCTGAGGACTCTTTCTCCTTCCTGTAAACCTTCTAATTAATCCTGATATCTTAGAATGTATATTATGGGAGTGGGTGGAGTAAAATCTTTCTATTGTTAAATTGTAATCCTGTTATCTTAAAATGTAAATTGTGGGAGTGGGCCTGATAAAATTTTTACAGTCTTGAGACATTCTTTTGATTTATTGTAATAACTAATTTTAAAAGTACATAGCACCCTTACTAAAGACTAGTGAGTAAGGCACTCTCTGCTTCCTTCTGATGTCTATGTCAGAAGCTTTCTCTGCCCCTTTTCACTGTAATAAAACTGCCACAGAAGAGCCCTGAGTGGTCAAGCCCAGTCTCTGGTCAGGAAGCTGAATCTTCTTTGGAGATCATGAATCTGACATGTTCACCATAAGCTATCAACATTCTTATCTTTATTATTCAGCCATAATAAATGAAATAATGCCATTTGCCAACAACAGTGATGGATCTAGAAATCATCATACCAAGTGAAGGAAGTCAGAAAAAGACAAATACCATAGGATACCACTTATATATGGAATCTAAAAAATGATAGTCTTCCCTGGTGGCTCAGAGGTTAAAGCATCTGCCTCTGATGTGGGAGACCCGGGTTCGATCCCTGGGTCAGGAAGATCCCCTGGAGAAGGAAATGGCAACCCACTCCAGTATTCATGCCTGGAGAATCCCTTGGACGTAGGAGCCTGGTAGGCTACAGTCCATGTGGTCGCAAAGAGTCGGACACGACTGAGTGAGATGGACTTATTTACAGAACAGAAACAGACTCACAGACATAGAAAACAAACTTATGGTTACCAAAGGGGAAAGGTTAGGGAAGGGAGATAAATTAAGAATTTGGGATTAATGTACACACACTATAGTATATAAAATAGGTAATCAACAAGGGCCTATTATATAGAAAAGGGAACACCATTCAATATTCTCTAACAACCTATATGGTAATAGAATCTGAAAAAATAGTATATACACATATTTAACTGAATCACTTTGCTGTATACCTGAAACTAAACAACACTATAAAATAAATATGCTTCAATATGAATTTTAAAAAAATATTTATGAAAAATGACATACGCATAACAGAGAGAACGCAGATGGGACAACAGGAATAAAACAGAGTCTAGGAAGATTCCCACCCATAGTAAGCTAGGTTTTATTTCCTAAAGGGGGAAACCATCTGACTCTGCTAAAAGAAACAGGTCGAAGGGCAACCAACAAGGACACTCTGCTGATCTGCGATATCCATAAGACATCTAGTGTTGTGCTTAGTCACTCAGTCATGTCCAAATCTTTGCAACTGCATGGGCTGTAACCCAGTAGGCTCCTCTGTCCAGGGGGCTTCTCCAGGCAAGAATACTGGAGTGGGTTGCCATGCCCTCCTCCAGAGGATCTTCCTGACCCAGGAATTGAACCAGGGTATTCTGCATTGCAGGCAGATTCTTTACCAGCTGAGCTACCAGGGAGACCAAGACATCAGGAGGAGAGGCCAAATATGAGGCTGTAGGGATACCATGATAGTGTGATCACTCACCTAGAGGCAGACATCCTGGAATGTGAAGTCAAGTGGGCCTTAGGAAGCATCACTACGAACAAAGCTAGTGGAGGTGACAGAATTCCAGTTGAGCTATTTCAAATCCTAAAAGATGATGTTATGAAAGTGCTGCACTCAATATGCCAGCAAATTTGGAAAACTCAGCAGGGGTCACAGGACTGGAAAAGGTCAGTTTTTATTCCAAACCAAAAGAAAGACAATGCTAAAGCATGTTCACACTACCACACATCTGCACTCATCTCACACACTGCTAGCAAAGTAATGTTCAAATTCTCCAAGCCAGGATTCAACAGTACATGAACCATGAACTTCCAGATGTTCAAGCTGGAACTAGAAAAGGTAGAAGAACCAGAGAACAATTGCAATATCTGTTGGATCATCGAAAAAGCAAGAGAGTTCCAGAAAAACATCTACTTCTCCTTTATTGATTATGCCAAAGCCTGTATGCAGGTCAGGAAGCAACAGTTAGAACTGGACATAGAACAACAGGCTGGTTCCAAATCAGGAAAGGAGTACATCAAGGCTGTATCATTGTCACCCTGCTTATTTAACTTGTATGCAGAGTACCTCATGTGAAATGCCTGGCTGGATGAAGTAGAAGCTGGAGTCAAGATGTCCGGGAGAAATATCAATAACTTCAGATATGCAGATGACACCACCCTTATGGCAGAAAGCAAAGGAGAACTAAACAGCCTCTTGATGAAAGTGAAAGAGGAGAGTGAAAAAGTTGCCTTAAAGCTCAACATTCAGAAAACAAAGATCATGGCATCTGGTCCCATCACTTCATGGCAAATAGATAGAGAAACAGTGGAAACTGTGAGAGACTTTATTTTCTTGGGCTGCAAAATCACTGCAGATAGTGACTGCAGCCATGAAATTAAAAGATGCTGCTCCTTGGAAGAAAAGCTATGACCAACATAGACAGAATATTAAAAAGCAGAGATATTACTTTGCCAACAAAAGTCCATCTAATTAAAGATATGATCTTTCCAGTAGTCATATATGGATGTGAGAGTTGGACTATAAAGAAAGCTGAGCACCAAAGAATTGATGTTCTTAAACTGTGGTGTTGGACAAGACTCTTGAGAGTCTCTTGGACCACAAGGAGTTTCAACCAGTCAATCCTAAAGGTAATCAGTCCTGAATGTTCATTGGAAGGACTGATATTGAAGCTGAAACTCCAATACTTTGGCTACCTGATGCGAAGAGCTGACTCGTTTGAAAAGACCCTGATGCTGGGAAAGATTGAAGGCGGGAGGAGAAGGGGATGACAGAGGATGAGATGGTTGGATGGCATCACCAACTGCATGGACCTGAGTTTGAGTAAGCTCCAGGAGTTGGTGATGGACAGGGAAGCCTGGCATGCTGCAGTCCACGGGATCGCAAAGAGTCAGACACAGCTGAGTGACTGAACTGAACTGAGGGATACACTGGGAGCTCAGAAGGCAGTCTGCTCAGATGATACAGGTTCAGGCAGCAATATATAGATCATAATTGGGAATGTAAGGAGGGAAATCATTCAGAATATGGCTGTGAGTGTGGGGACTGAACTAATATTGTGCAGCAGTAGAGGCCCAGACTAAGTCCTGCTAAGTCCATGCTCAGATGAGGCAACCATAAACAGTTAATGCAGGGCACGATGAAAACAAAAGAAATGCGCCAAATAAAATCATTATTAAATCGTGTTTGAAAGCATAACTAGTGTCTGTAAAGTAAAATCATCTAAAGGAACACTATTTCCAATAAAATGAGCAGGACGGCTGCTATCTGTCGCATAGGAGAATTTATTATGGGAACACTTTCCCATTTTGCAGAGCAGAAGGTATGAGTGGGCTGTATTCTGGTGATAATTTAAGGGAATATGTAGGAGTTGTACCTAAGATTTCAAAGTTCAGCTATCCTTTAGTGAGTGACCTCATGGAGCAGACAGCCTTCCACCACAATTTTATGCTGCTGCTGCTGCTGCACAATTTTAGGAGGGAATTATTATTCCTAGTTCTTAGATTTGAACACTGAGAATTAGACCAATTTTGTATCCTGACTAAGTGATGGAATCAAGCCCAACGAACTCCTAGAAAAGCCCGTGGTTTTCCTACTGGACTGGGCTGCCCCTGCATTCTGCTCCCAGGCCATCCTATCCACTTCCAGGAGAGTAACCACAGCAGTGCTGTGTCAGATCCTGAGAAGACAGCCCATGGAAGAAGCTGGAACTTCTCTCCCTTGCTTTTGGGTGACAATGCCGTGGTCTAGATTGGATGATGCGATCGTCCTAGGAGGCAGGTGCCTTCACAATACCTACTGTTCTTACTTTTTTATTAACCACCCTGGATTGCCAGTTCATTGACACTCCTTTCAAAGGAAATAATAATTCAGCTGGAAAAAAAGACCAGTCAATATACACGATTTCAGTTCCTCATAAAGGAAAATGAAAGCTACGTTAAGTGAAGAAAAGGTGTTTTCCTTGAACAGCGGTTTGGCAACAGCTTGAAAAAGAACTTTCATAATGATTTGAATAACTGAACACACCCTCCTTGATACAAGATAATTGAGCTGATAAGCTGAGATTATGTAACACTAATTTGTTTGGCCCTGAGTAATATATAATATGTGTTCTCCACCCTTCTTGAAAAAAAAAATTTAGAACAAAAATAAGAGCTTTGCAAAAGAAAAAAAAAATCAAAATTAACTTGTTGATTGTGACCTTAAATGGGTGTCAAAGGGTCTTGTCCTAAATCGCAAAGTGTACAATTTTACATAAACAATGTCCTTGAATAATTGTTTTTCAAGTCATCCAATAGAACATTTTCATCTGGCTTATAGGCATCAAAGGCTTTCTTACCCTTTAGCCTTTCATAAAACTTCAAATAGAGATGGGGGGCTGGAGGGAATTAAAGAGACCATCTCATTAAATCATTGCTGAGGGTTTGGTTTAGTTATTAGAGTGATATTTTCCATTCTTGATGAGTCTACATAAAGATATAATTTATTTGGGGAGTTGCATTAAATACAAATATAACTAGAGGCAAGCAAATGAGATGAAATGCTTCAAAGCCAACAGTATAATCTATAACAAGCAGAAGAAGCAATAAATATGGTGATGTTTATTTATTAACTTTACCCAGTGTAACAGAATAAGAAATTGAAGGTCCAACCAAGGCAATGCTTTCAGTAGATGCTAAAGAAAATGTTTAAATAATTTTTTAAATAATATTGCATTTCCTTTAAATTTATTAAATATTTTTAAAATAGTATATTTTAAAATACTCTTATATCATATATATTTTTAATTTTAAACAATGCATTTTTGGAAATATACTTTTCCCTGGTGACTCAAGTGGTAAAGAATCTCCCTCCAATGCAAGAGATCTGAGTTCCATCCCTGGGACAGGAAGATCCCTTGGAGAAGGGAATGACTACCCACTCCAGTATTCTTACCTGGAGAATTCCATGGACAGAGGAGCCTGGCAAGCTACAGTCCATGGTGTCACAAAGAGTTGGACACGTGAGCAACTAACACTTTCAATTTCTGAAATTTATATTGATGCTATAAATGAGAGTGCAGATGGGGAGAACTTTATGCAGAGGATTGCTTTGGAAGCAGCTCACCCTCTCCCCACCAAGAGAGAGGATAGTCTCAATGGTGATGACGAGCAGAACTCTGGTATGGTGACCAGTTATCCCATTTTGCCAGAGCTGAAAAGTCTCCTGAGACAGGCGGCTAAGTCCCAGACAAAAGCAGGGAAGTCAGTCTGTCCTCTTAATTTGACCCTGGGGTTGAGGAGGGGCCTACTGTACCAGATCCATGAATTATTGCTTCAGATAGAGATGGGGGTTGATCCATGAATTATTGCTGCCCCGTCATCATGACAGGATTTCCTACTTAATTAATTCTCCAAATACCTTGGGCTATTATTTGATAAATTAAACAATCAGAGGAGAACTCCCATGGGGACATCCGCAGTCTCCTGCACCACATTTGAACCCACAATGGCACCCCACTCCAGTACTCTTGCCTGGAGAATCCCATGGATAGAGGAGCCTGGTGGGCTGCAGTCCTTGGGGTCATTAAGAGTCAAACACGACTGAATGACTTCACTTTCACTTTTCACTTTCATGCATTGGAGAAGGAAATGGCAACGCACTCCAATGTTCTTGCCTGGAGACTCCCAGGGACGGGGGAGCCTGGTGGGCTGCTGTCTATGGGGTCGCACAGAGTCAGACACGACTGAAGCGACTTAGCAGCAGCAGCTCTGCCCCCTTCCTGTGGTCACAGATCCTTTCTCTCTTCCAACCAGCACCACATCCCATCCTCCTCCCAATTAGACACCTACCAGCAATTCTCTCCTTTCTTCTATAGGACCAGTTGTTTTATATACACTCTCTTCTATGTAATTATCATTAGCATAAAATCATGGTATCTTTCACATCTTTGAAAGCAAAAGTGAAACTTGCTCAGTTATGTCCAACTCTTGCAATCCCATGAACTGTATAATCCATGGAATTCTCCAGGTCAGAGTACTGGAGTGGATAGACTTTCCCTTATCCAGCTAATCTTCCCAACCCAGGAATCAAACTGGGGTCTCCTGCATTGCAGGCAGATTCTTTACCAACCAAGCTATGGGGTTCACATCTTTAAACCCATATAAAGGTGCACACCCACAGAGCACACACAATTCAACTTTCTGTGATGGCTATCTCCCATTTCTCTGCTTTTCCTTTAAGAGGACACTCCAGTTCTTCTATTCCACCAAATGTAATGCCTCACCTCTCATTTTTTATTAACAGTCCAGTTGTTCTCAACAGGCCACCAAAATTACTCTTACATAGGCCACGAATGATGGAACTTTGCTAAATTCAGTGACAAACTCAATTTTCATTTCATGGGCCATGTCTGACACACAATCATTCCCTCCTCCTGAGAACACTTTCTTATTTGGCTTCTAGGAGACAATGCTAATCTTACAGGGAATAAATGCCTGCTTTGTGCGCAGCTCCATATTAAATATTTCAAATGATATTTTTAGAACATAAAGCATATTTACTGCTGTCAACCTATAGACTTGCTAGTGATAACTCACTAACTGGCCCTTCTCAGGCTGCTTTGCTGGGGAGAAAAATCTTAACTTTGGTTAAAGATCAAAGTGTTAATAATTATTTTTGACTTGGAGAATAATTTCTGACTTGAGAATCTCTTTTACAAATTAAAATTAACATTAAATTCTCTACTTCTTTCAAGGAGTCAGGAAAAAATGCTTAGATCTGACTTCAGTTTTTATCTAGCAGCTTGGGGAAAATCTCTCATACTGACTACTACTAAATCACAGTGACAGATAAAAGTAAGATTGAGGTTTGATGACGTTCCATAAGTCATGTTATCCAGCTTACTGTTCATAACCCCTTTCATACCCTTCCAATAAAATAAGTATGGACTCAGAAAATCATGCATTTAATACAGGCCAGTGATGTCAAATAGGAATGGAGCCTTAAACCACATCCCTCCTTCTGATTCAGTCCTGACCTCAAAGACAATATCTTTAGGCTCCATAGCAGAGAATGAGACTCCTCTGGACAGCTTGGCCCTTCCTATCTTGTATCATAGGCTTCCCTGGTAGCTCAGCTGGTATAGAATCTGGCTGTAATGCAGGAGACCCTGGTTCCTGGCTTGGGTAGATCCCCCAGAAAAGGGATAGGCTACCTATTCTAGTATTCTTGGGCTTTCCTGATGGCTCAGATGGTAAAGAATCTGCCTGCAATGTGGGAGACCTGTGTTTGATATCTGGGTTGGGAAGATCCCCTGGAGACAGGCTTGTCCACCCACTTCAGTGTTCTTGCCTGGAGAATCCCCCTGGACAGAGGAGTCTGGTAGGCCACAGTCCATGGGGTCACAAAGAGCTGGACATGACTGAGCAACTAATCACAGCACAGCACAGCCTGTCGTGTTACAACTGTAGCTATGATTACTTTCAGTGTGAGATGAACTGTAATAGTAAGTGTGTGTGTCAAATTTACCAGGCCAATGTCCAGTCATTTGTTCAAACACCTATCTAGATGTTGCTGTGAAGGTATTTATCAGAGATAATTAGCATTTAAATTCAATAGAGTTTGAATAGCATAGAGTACCCTCAATAATGTCAGTGGGCCTCATCTGATCAGTTGAGCAAAGACTGTTTCCCAAAGAAGAAACTCTATGTTAAGACTGCCACATAGAAACCCTCTCTGAGTTTCCAGCCTGGTGGATTTCAGACTCAAACAATAACTTTTCCCTGAATTTTTAGCCTCCCAACCTGCTTCACAGAATTCATATTTGCTATCCCCCCAATCATGTGAGCTAATTCTTTAAAATATGTATCTCTTCATTACATCCCCCGCATTTTTCTCCCTTTATCTCTGTCTCTATCTTTTTCTCTCTCTTTTTTCCATATGCAGGATGTATGTGTGAGTGTATATATATGTATATAAAAGAGTCAGACACAGCTGAAGCAACCAAGCATTCATGCAGGCTACATACAGCTAAGACAGAAATACTAGTAGACATTTATTTAGCCATTAATAAGAACTCTAAAAATGCTTTCCCAAATAATTCTGGACACACCAAATACTATAAAGATACTAAGGAGAGTTTTGTTTACCTTCACCCAGTTTTCCCTATTGTCAACATGTTACATAATCACAATAAAGCATTACAAAATGCTAAAACATTAACAGTGGTAAGACAAAATTAATTGAACTACAGACTTTATTCAGATTTCCTCAGTCATCCCATGAAACCAATCATCTGTTTATGATATCCCATCCCATTATATGTAGTTATGACCCCTTAGTCATTTTCTTTTTTCAGCCACACCATACACACAGCTTGCAGGATCGTAGTTACCTAACCAGGGATTGAACCCTTGCCCTCTTCATTGGAAGCAAGGAGTCCTAACCACTGGACAGCAGGGAATTCTCATGATTCCTCAGTCTTTTGAAAGACAAAAAATTGCACCAGATAATTAAGATGACTTTATCCTGGCAATGGCAATGAGAGAACATGCATTAAGGAGGTGTGTCTAAAAAGAATGGAATCAGGGGTCTTCTAGAGGCAGGTGGACAGAGAATCATGATCATCACAGAAGGGTGGAGGCAAGCCTTATCTCAGAATACACAGGTGGGCATGTGGGTTTCTGGGAACAGGGGTTCCGGGGAAGCTCAGCAGCATCCCTCATCTGTGGTCAGCCCTCTGCCTTTCCTCATTTATTCTGACCTCAGCACTCTTGAAGAGTACCAGTCAGGCATGTGGTAGAATGTCCCCAGTTTGGGTCTGTCTGGTGTTTTCTCACGATTAGACTGAGATATGAATTTGGAGGTAATGACAGTGGCAACATTCCCCTCCCATCAGAGCATATCGGGGTCTGTGATGTCAACACAAGTTGTCACTATGATGTAAACTCAATCACCTGGTCAAAGGGGAGTCTGCAGGTGTTCCCACTGTAATGTTACTGTTGTTTCCTTTTATTAGGCACATTTCTGTGGAATTCCATTTTTTCTCCGGTTACCACATGGGTTCTGAGGATTCAGATTTGAATGAAACCTGCTCATTTCCACCTATAGCTCATACAGTCCACTGTGGATGGAATTCTCCCAGGCCTGGGTTTGCACTGGAATACTGATTACATAAGGGAAAACCCACCAGCAGATTTCTCCCAAATATGATGTCCATTAAAGATTCCCACAAGGTCCCTTCTGCCATTGAAATCAACCCTAACTGAAATCAACACTGTGTGCTGGATTTGGAAGTTGGTAAATTGTTAGTACATTTTAAGGGTAGAAAGCAGCTTTTTTTTTAATTTTTAAAAATCTTTTTAATTTTTTAAATTTTTTAATTAAAATATTTAATCTAATTTAATTTAATTATAATATTGTGATGGTTTTTGCATATATCAACATGAATCAGCCATAGGTATACATGCATCCCTTCCCTCTTGACCCCTCTTCCACTTCCCTCCCAACCCTATCCCTCTAGGTTGTCACAGAGCACTGGCTTTGGGTTCCCTGCATCATTAGTTGACTATCTATTTTACATATAGTACTGTGTATGTTTCCATGCTATTCTCTCTAATCATCCCATCCTCTCCTTCTGTGGCTGGGTCCAAAAGTCTGTTCTTCATGTCCATGTCTCTTTTGCTTCCCTGCACACAGGTTCATCAATACTCTCTTTCTAGATTCCATATATATGCACTAAGCAAAACCAAAGAAACAAGGAAGAAAAAATGATACCTTTGTGTCCCTGTCTGCAGCAGGGAAAGCATGGGCTATGGGTGGAGGAGGTGGCTTTCCAGTGAAATCACAAGGGGAAGAGAACAGCAGTGGAGGTGAGAAAGTTCGCTGCAGAGAGGCACAGACCCAAGTCACTGTTTTCAAGTGTTGAAGAGTCCTTGTGCATAAACAGAATTAGGTTTGTATCAAAAAGAGAAGGTCAAAAGAGAGACCAAGCTCTCAGGCAACATGTGCACCATGAAATTAAAAAAAAAAAATTATAGAGTCCAGCCTCCAAAGACCTTGTAAAAGGCTCTGCCTGTGACACCTGTCACCTGGACCCCAATGTGGCATCTGGGCAGGGGTCCCCACCCTCTCATACTGCCATGGGGTCACACTGAAGCTGGAGTGTACTCAGAGAGGACCTCTCTTTCCGTGAGCAGCAACTCCCTTTGACTAGACCTCCACATGTAAAAGGGAGTTATCATGAAAATTAAATAAAATAGAAAAAAGGAAAGAGCAAGAACTCAAACAGGAAATTTGAGAGACACTCCTGGCTCATTCCCACCTCACCTTCCAGAAGCAAGCTTTCCCCAAGCTGCATCATTGTTCCTTTCCAAGTGTTTGCCGGTTCCCCTACCCAACCTAGGACACCAGGCCCAGACTGGTCAGCCCACAGAGACCCTGCACTAGCCTGCCTCCCTGTCCTGGGGGCTGATCTCTGTGGAGCATCCATAATGCTCTTTGTAAAGGAATATCTGAGCAGCATGCCCTCCCCCACCCAGGTATCCTCCACTGCCTACAAGATTACATCCCATCTTCCTGACAAACCCCTATGCCCTGGACACCTCTCCATTCTCCTCAGTCACCCCCGTTCCCCTCTGGCTTCCCGGCAGTAACTCATGTGAGCAGTAACTCACATGATGTCCCCTCCCGACCCATGCTCCCCCTGTCAGGCCTTCCATCACTTGGTTCCTGCTAATCGGAATACCTGGCTGAGCCCCTGTTTTCTGGGCTTATTCCTTATTACCTCTCAAGGAGTTCCCCTGGTGTCACCTCAACCAGGCTCTCCCCTCTGCTCAGCTCTGGGTCATTCTGCTTAATACAGCCCACACATCTGTCAATCATCAACCCTGTGACAGCCTGGAAGTGTCACTTCTCTGAGCTCTAGTTTCCTCATCTGAGATATAGCAGGGTAATCATGATAAGCGCTTTTGGTGGTGAGGGAGCAATCCACATACAGTGCTTGCAGATAGCCTGGCACTCACTGGATAGAAGGAGCTCATTATTGGTCCTGTGTTCTTAGTAGTGGTCATTGTTATGCCCGATGTCCGAATCCCCGAGCGGGAACAGAGAAGGCCTCCAAGACAATGCAACTCACAGAAAGGGAAGTTTATTACTGACTCGAGCCAGGACTCTCTGCTGCAACCAATGCAGTGGTGCAGGTCAGAGAGCCCTGAGCTCAAGCTGTTACACAAATTTATAGGGTGAGAAGCGGATTGGTTACACGTTTGCAAAACAATTTCATTGGTCAAAAATTTCCCGCGGGGACTTTCCTGGGGGTTTCCGCCGGTTCCTAATTTCCTAATTGGCAAACAGCGGTCAGTATTAAGTGAAAGCTAATTGGTCCTAATTGGCAAACAGCGGTCAGTGTTAAGCGAAAGCTAATTGGTTGTATCCAGGTGGCCTGATAATCTTACCAAGTCGGAAGGCCTGCTCCTAATCTAAGCTGTGTTACTTCTCACCTCACAGTCATTATTTCCTTCTGTGACTGTCTTCCATTTGGGCTGTGAAAGCCTAAAGGGCAACACGTGTACAGGAGTCATCTTTGAATCCCCATCAAGTAGCACAGTTCTCCCTACACTGTTGCTTTCAGTAAATATTTAACAAAGGAAGATGGAAGGAGAGTAAGGAGTAAGTTATATTCTTTTCCCAGCACTGTCAACCAAAGTCCCTCGAATGCTTGATACAGATTAAAATTGACTTCAAGTGGAAATGAGAATCATTGACAAGCGATGCTGATCAATATCGAAAATATGTGAGTAGGTCCAACCTAAAATCTTAAGGAATTAAGGGGAAAAAATCAGGATAGAAATAATTGCTAAGTTCTGGTTTTCTTTAACAATGTCTTTCCATAAACATTTATTTTAAAAATAATGAGGCAGTGGAAGAACTTCTGAATGGAAAAAGCTCTGTTACGCCAGAAATGCCAAAAGATTTCTAAATTCTAGACCTTCTCTCAAGAAATGTCTTAATCACTGTAAAATGAGCTTTTGGAAAATGCCTGTGTTCATCCAGACATTCCTTGATGCTAAGAACAACTTCAGGTTCCTGTCTGACCTTTTGTTTCGAGTTTCCTATAGAGAGAATGTATTGAAGCATCTGCAAGCTAACCTGGCTACCAACCAGAGGGGCCAACGTGGGTCGCCATCACAGTGGGCCACGCTCTGTCAGGTGGAAGACAAGTGGCTCCAAGAGAAAGGCAACACAGGGCTTAGTCCTTCCATGAGAGATGTTTCATGCTGCAGAATTCACCCCATATTGCGATTAAGTAGGGCATCCCAGGATCTAAAAAAAAAAAAAAAAAAAACACTTCATTTCTGCATATTTGATTTCTGTAAAAAATTTCCAATTCAATCCATTAATATTTAATAAGCAGTTACAAACAGCATCATAAGATCTATATCCTTCCTCACTTTTGAAACAATTCTTCTCTCTCATCAGAGTAGTAACATGATCTAAATATTATCTTCCTTTGCACCACTGTTTTCTCCTTTACATTGAAAACCCATGAGAGAATTTTTTTATGTTCTCTGTCTCAGAGTTTTGTCCTTTCATTCTTTATCCCGTTAGGTTAGATTCTCTTTCTTCCAGTGGAAGTGTTCTCATCAGGATCACTAATAAATTCAGCTTTATTAAACTAATGGGATATTTTTCATCTTTAGTATACCAGGCCTTTCAACAGCCATTGACATAGTAGATGCAGCGCTTTTTAAGAAAACACTTCTTCTGCCTGACTTTCCTGACCCCGTAGGCTCCTGGCTTTCTTGTGTCTCATGCATCTGTCTCCCCAAATCTCCTTTCATTCTCCAAGGACACTCATTCCTCTAACAGCCCGATGAGCTGACAACATCCGCACTGATGCATCCCTGCCAACATTTCTTCTGTGTTAAGGAGACAACTTCTTATTGATTTCTCCATATTTGGATAATAGCTGTCAGCCCTCCTATCTCCAACACTGAACTGTTGTTTTTCCAAATGTCTCACATGAGCTCCTGCCCCTAGGTCCCCTGCAGCAGTAAAACCATTCTCCAGCTGACGTGTTCTCAGGATCTTCTCTCTCCCTCCAAACCTCCCACCTTTAACCCCCTCCCACAATGAACCCTCTGGGTCACCAGGCTCCCTGGTAAAAACCTCTTTCTGGACTCCCTGGATGACTGCATATAAACATGCCTCAAAATAACACCTTTCAATGACTCCTCATTGTTTATTAGAATAAAATCCAGTTTGGATCTTTTGATATTTGAAGAATGCTTCCATTTGACAACTGCATGTCAAATTTACTGATGTAAGTTGTTGCTAATATTCCCTGAATGTCTTTTTTACTGTCTGTTGGATCGCTAGTGGTGCCCCTTTTTTCATTTCTATTGCTGTTTCTCTTCTCTCTCTCTATCTCTCCTTCCCTCCCAGCTAGAGATTTCTCACTTTTATTCATCTTTTCAAAGCACTGGCTTAAGAGGGCTCTCACTGCAGGTGGTGGGTTATGGCATCTCCTCTTCTCCACGTGCCAAGGCCAGCCCAGCCCCAGGCACTTGCAGATCCTTTGCTCTATCCTCTCTCCAGATGTCTTGCTGTCCTCCTTGCCCATCATACATATTCCCAGTTCTGTCCATATGCCTGTGTCACTCCATGAAAATCACTGTGTAGACGCATGAGAACAAAATAAATATGAGAAATTTTGCAATCAATAAAATGCTACTAAATATTGCCAGTGAAAGAAAAAATGTCCCCCACCATATCTTGTTACAGACGTCAAGCCATCACATTATAGCCTGCTTTGAGGCTGCGCCCTGAGGGAACTCAGAATGGAAATAGGATGCCGGCCATCAAGCTCTCAGCTGCTGCAGGCACCCCCAGGGGTGCGCCCTGAGGAGACTCAGGATGGGAAAACATAGGACACTGGCCCCAGATGGCTGATGTGCATATCAAAGGAATGATTTCTATGAGCCCAGACACTTAATTTTCCCCTACATAGAAGAATGCTAAATTCATTAACTTGAGATGTCTGGTTTTCTTACTTAGTAGGAATCATTTGATGTTCTGACAACCTGTTTTTTTGTTTGTTTGCTTGGAAAATTTTCTATATATCCTGACTCCTCCCTTACTTCTGTAAAGCAGTTCCTCAAAGCTACCTGAAAGGCTGTATCCTGGGCTTAATTCCTTAGTTTTATTTGCTGAATAAAACATAATTCTCAACTTTTAAGTTGTGCACTTGTTTTAGTTGACAATATCAAGGATAATGGGGCTTCTGGAACTGGACATTTCTTTTTTCATTCATTCCCAGTGCACCCTCGAGGCTCATACTCATTGTCAACTCATCCACATGATCTTCCCAGATTCAAGCCATCAGAGGAGGTCTTTGCTTCTTGGAATGGGTTCGACTCCCAATTATGTGTCTCAGGACAGTGCTTTTGTCACTCAAGTCCCACTGGGCTCAGTCATTTGCACAGGTGTTGATTAATTTGCTCTGTGCACAGCTCCTCAGAGCTGCATGAAAGAGCAAAGAAAGAAGAGAGATCAGTGCTGTCAGACTAATGAGCTTTGCACCTGTGGAGTCGCTTGGGATCTATGTGACCCTGAGCACAGTCATCCTCTTTGTGCCTCAGTCTCCTCATCTGTGAAATGGTCGCGTGTACCCACTTGGCAAGGTGGTTGTGGAATTGTCGCTGAAGGTGGGAAAGCCCTGATGCAGGTCTAACATGGAACAGTCAGCTTTTCACCCTAGACTCAGGCACATCGGTCTCCCTGGCTGTAGCTGTCCTTCCACCCATTCCCTCTTCCCCATTTAGGCCCTGGGGTCGGAGTCCTAGGCTTGCACCACAACTGGTGCCCCTTATTCTGAAACAGTATTTTTCAGGAAAATTAAGATGATGGCTTCTCTGCAGTTTCCACTGCCACCTTCCCCTCATCTCCCTGTAAGGCGCATGTCCATGGCTCTGCCTCCAGCCCACTTGTGCCCTTCTCTCCATCCCTCTGACTTCATGGATGGCTCCTTCATCTTCTGCAGTCAGACAACCTCTCAGATTGGGGGTTAGAAGTGCTGGTGAGAGTACCCCTGCTCTGAAGTTGACAGCAACCTCATGGGAACCTGGCAGGCAGGAGCCAGGCCTGGAGAGCTAGTAGGGAGGGGCTGAACCTCTCAGATTGAGCAAGCTCCAGGTTCTCACTTGCCCCTTTAGTAATTTCATGAATTTCATGAAATTTATCACCAGTAGCAACACAATTTCTTCCTTGGCACTTCCTGTTCGCTTGGTTCCCATAGAAACCCTACTGATTTTCCTGACTTTGCAGCTCTGATACTAAAGAAATGGTAGGGGAAAGAGGGAGGGAAGGCCAGCGGGCTTGCTTTCTGCCATCTGTACATGGGCAGTCCCTTCAGGGCTACTGGCCAGCTCAGACATCAGTGGGCCTGTCCAATTACTAGGGTCAGTGCACACCCCCTGTGATCTGTGTGGTTCCAGGTGCAGAACAAGTCACCTTTGATGAAGGTAAAGTCCAGGCAGCCTCATAATTGACCTAATAGGTCATGGAGGTCCTTCTGCCATTGTGCTTACAGTCAGCTACTCCTGGTTGGAAAGAGAGGGGTCAGACTGTGACACTTTGGTTCACTTCCACCTGAGGCCAACAAGGACAAGAGTTGGACATGTGGGACGGTGGGTCAGGGTGCACTCTTGGGTCACAGATATGTTGAGAGACAAAGGCATCACACAGACGCTACGGGGAACACCTGTTTTCACCTTCTACATGCCAGGCAAGGTCATCAGTGCTGAGGATACTTCAGAAAGCAAGAGACTACAGTCCCCACCTTCCTAAAGCTCACATTCTAGTAGGTGAGACAGACAGTAAATGAGGTTAATATCTGAAATGTATAGAGGACAGGAGACCAGGTAGATTCAAGGAAGAAATCCATGAAGGAAGGGAAATTTAGGAAGGGAGTGAGCACCTGGCAGGGGTAAGGGTTAGTGACAGAAGGGTAGGTGGACAAGGCATCTCTGAAAAGAGCCTTCTGAAATGTGGATGTGGCAGGCACATGTTAGCAGGAGACTTTGAGCAGAGGGGACCTGGCAGGGACTAGGCAGAGCCCGAAGAGGACTGAGGGGACCTCCACAAAAGATGAAGGACGTGACCTGGGAGTGGGAACCAGATGCTGCAGAGACTACAGGTCCTCCTGGCTCTACTTCCTACTTTGAGAACAATTCTCATTTCCCAGCTCAGGAGTGACCTGGTCAGAGTCATTTTGTCACATGATCAATGATGCATATGAGCAGAAAGCTTTCAGTTCATTTAAACGGAGCCAAGAAGCATGGTGACCTGGGAAATTATACCTCTGTTCCTGGCAAACTATAGCTTAATTCAAATTCAGATGATGGGTACCCACCTCCAAAGCCCCCTGCCATGAAAATATCTATTCTGAGAAATCTCACCTCTTCTAAGGAGACTTCCACAAACCCAGAGGCCCAATAGTCCCCCTCCCAGTTTGCAGAAGAGGCAAGTCCTCTTTTAACACTTGCTCTGAGATTCCCCGTCTCCTCCCAGCATTTCCATCATGGAGGAGGGGGATATCTTATTCATAAACACAGTAACATCTTCCTCTACATCCATCCAGTTAACAGGTGGGACTCACAGCCTATATCCTGGTGCTCTTGGGGGACTGTCTGGTGTTCAGAGGGCTCCCATCACATCAAACTGTTTTAATTTTGAGTGACAGAAAAAAAGAAGCAGATCACTATCCAGCTGTATAGAATGAGAGGAAGAGATCAAACAGCACTGGGAAGAGATGTTTCAGAAAGGCTAAGGGAACCACACCCTCCCTCTCCCATCATATTCCTCTGGTGGAGCGACCGACCTTGGAGGATGAAGAAATCCCTGTAGGGCAGGGATTCAGGGAAGGGGCACATCAGGTATTTTCTAAGAGTTGTGCCTCAACTAATTCAGTAGTAACAACAAAATTCATTTCTGGAGACCCAGATAATCTATATGACACTAAAATTGTGAAAGGATATTCCAAGAATAGTGTGCTACACGGTTCTAATAATCATGGGATAACTGTTCTATATTAAAACCTAGTTGTTGTTTTTTAGGGAAAGAAAAGACTGTAATTGCAACAGATGAATGAAACATGTTCATTAAATATTAGGCAATGGAAATGTTGACACAGTCATTACAGAAGAGCAGCTTCCTCAGAGAACAGTGAAAAACTCTAGATTTAAAGACAGAAAAGCCATTGTTTTCCAGAGAGATGGAAATCTTGGGATGTTAAAGTCAGATAAAAAAATCATAACGGAAAGTATTAGAAAGGATACATAACTTTAGAAGCAAAAACATGCAATTTTTAACAAAGATGTATAATGAACAATATTCATTTTCTTATGAAATACACAGGCAATACTAATGAGAGAGAACCATAGGAAGAAAGGATGATTCAAAGATGCTGGACAATGATAATCGTGAACTCAGCACAAGACATGTCACGGGACCCACTGATGGAGCAGCTGAAGAGCCTTTTCAATTGGATCCGAAAAACCAGATACCAGATTATCCCTCAGGCAGGATTAAGTAACCAACAAGATCCGACTGAGAACCATATTCAATGGTGGCACTAGTGGTAAAGAACCCACTTGCCAACTCAGAAGAAGTGAGAGACACAGGTTCAATCCCTGGGATCAGGAAGATCCCCTGGAGAAGGGCATGGCAACCCACTCCAGTATTCTTGCCCGGAGAATCCCATGGACAGAGGAACCTGGCGGGCTACAGTCCATGGGGTCACAAAGAGCTGGACATGACTAAAGTGACTTAGCAAGGCATGCATGATAAACCATAATGGAAAAGAATATAAAAAAGAATGTATATATATGTATAACTGAATCACTTTGCTGTAAAGCAGTAATGAGCAAAACATTGTAAGTCAACTATCAGTCAATAAAAATAAAATAAAAACAACAATAAAACAAAAAACCAGGATGTCAGGTGGAGCCAGCCTGCCTCAGATATGACAGCCTTCTCTGGAGGCAGATCAATTCAGTGCTGTCTTTCTGGGGAGCACCAGGCTTTTTCAACCCTAAGCCTAAGTCTTGACTCTTTCTCTCAATCAGAACGAAGGCTGCTATAAAGCACAGGAAGCTCAGCGTGGTGGTTTGTGACGACCTAGATGGATGGGATGGAGGTCGGGTGGCAGGGAAGCTTAAGAAGGAGGGGATATGTGTATGCATATGACTGATTCACTTTGTCATACAGCAGAAATTAACACAACAAGGTAAAACAATTATATTCCAATAAATAAATAAAAGTAATTAATACAAAAAAGAAAAAAAAAAAGAACGAAGTCAATTTCTCAGACCTGAAACTTCATAACACATGCTCACCCCTTAGATGGAGCACTGTGACACCTTTCCTTACCTTCTGAGATTTCTTTTAATTTCTTGCTACTTTATTTCCGAAGTTTTCTTTTCTCAAAGTGTTTAAGAACTCTTTTTCTCCTTAACTCTTGTCTCTGAGGTGACTAGTAACACCTCTGCATGGGGGGAGGGGCATGGGACTGAGGATACATCTGGGGAGGGCAGCTTTCCACACCCTGCATGTGGCAGCCCCAAAGGTCTGTGAACTGCTTCCTTGGTTCTCACACCGAGGAAAGTATGTAGGATTGTATCAACCTTCCCCTGTGTGGGCTGCTATGAGGACTGAGTGACTTCACACCTGCACAAAAGGGAAGAGTGCGAGCATTTGCTATGAGGATGGAAATGATCCTGGTCATACAAGCCACTGGGTGAGAAGGAGACAGTGAGCTCTTCTCGCTGTCTCCAAGGATCCAAGCTTGCACACGAGGATGGGGATGGGTACTCCAGAGAAAGGATGTCCCAAGAGAAAGCAGGAGGATAAACATGAGCCTCGGGAGTCCCAGGTGGGCAGGGCTGGTGGGCTAGATGCTCCCTTAACTTCTCCAGATGCTTATTATAAACACCACACACGGCTGGTGTATTATAGTTGTGATCCAACAACTGAAGGCAAGACCTCAGCCATCCTGGAGGGATACAGACTCTCACTCGCCAGGAACATTGCTCCAAGTGCAAGAACCCAGAGTCAGGTTGATTCCTGGAAGGACATGGGTAGTGACTGCTGTTGGCATAGAGGGCCTACGGCGAATGGGGTTTCTCATGAAAACAGAGTGAGAAAGGCCAGGAAACACTGTGGGGATGAAAAGGCTCAGGGGTGAGAGGTTAAAACCAAACATTGTTGGTCCTCCCCTGGCCCTGCTGCAGAGTGTACACCTGGTGATGATGTAGAAAGTTCCAGAGCCCCAGAGGCTGCTGCTGGGCTGACCCTAAGTGACAAAGCCAGTCATTCAGTGGCTGAGGACCTGTCTGTAAGATCATTTCTGAATAAAGAAAGAGCCACACACTCACACACTGTTTCCACCAGAGAAAAGTAGTCTTGGCCCCCCAGCTGCAGCATCACACTGAAGCCTACACTCAGAAGGGCAGTGGGTGCTGGGCCCGGGGTCTTGGAGCCAGGGCAGGACGACAGTGCTAGAACTCTGAGGTCAGTGTCCTGGTTATCCAAGAAGCATGGTGGAGACTGTGCTGTGAATGGGCCTTTGTCCCACAGTCCCCTGGCCCGTTCATCCCTCAGCCACAAGGAAAGGAGGGATGGCCTGCCTCCTTGTGGGTGAGTCCTCATTACCTCCCAGCACAAAGCTTTCCTTTCTAAAACCCAATTACGTAAGCCTCCACACTGGCTCAGGGGCCCCCAGACTTTCACAGGAAGATCAGATAACAAGGGCACTCAGCAGAGGGCCTCCGATGGGACAGGGCAGGCCCACCGGAACTTTAGTTGTCAAAGAAGACGTTTCAAGGTCACTAGAATCCATTGTTCTGCTCCAACAACATCCTTCCTCCTCGCTGAGAAAGCCTTTCTCTGCCTGTGGCCCAGCAGGCCCTTGTTCATGAGAGCCCCTCAGCTCCTTAGTGAGTCCCCGGGGGTCATGCTCACCACTCCAGCCTGTGTGCTGAACTCCTCCTCCATGAGGGGCCTGGATCATATCTCGGAGGGTCTCTGTCTCAGCCTGTGTCTCTGTCTTGATCTCTACCTGTTTTTGTCACTGTCTCTGTTTCTCTTCCCAGGAGAAAATTCTCTAGCAAATTTGCTTCTCAAGCAAAGGCTAAGAATCCCTGCTCCAGCCTCTGGAAGCAAATGCATGGGCGTCACAGCTTTGGGGTGTCCAGGATTGGGGGCCTGTTGGGAAGGGTTAGCCATGGACCATGCAGACCAAGGAGAAAGTGCTTCATGGAAAATGCAGATGTCAATCTTCACAACACCAGCATCAAAAGTGTGCTAGTCACTCAGTTGTGTCCAACTCTTTTGTGACCCAATGAACTGTAGCCAGCTGGGCTCCTCTGTCCATGGGATTCTCCAAGCAAAAATACTGAAATAGGTAGCCATTCCCTTCTCCAGAGGATCTTCCCAACCCAGAGATTGAACCCAGATCTCCTGCATTACAGGCAGATCCTTTACTGTCTGAGCCACCAGTGAAGCCACCAGTTTCTTGCCATCAAGAAACTCAGCAAATCCCCAATCTTTGGACCTCAGTTTCCTCATTCATGTAATGGGTGTACCAGTGGTTCATAGGACACTTGTGATCATCAAATAAGGAAAAGGGAGGGGTGTGAACACCTCTGTGAGTTTCTACATGGAGTGGAGTCTCTGCAGTATTGGCAGAACCCCCAAACCAAACTGCTGAGGAGCTGAGTATGAAAGGAGGAGCCCTCTCAGGCTCAGGGAAGGGAATTGCATGCCAGGAGTGAGGGATGCTGAGGGCATGATGCGTCTGGTACGGGGGTCCCAGGCTGGGAGCTCAAGGAGCTAAAACGAGGATGAGATGGGGTCTGCACAGAAGACAGAGTTGCAGCTCATCTCGGAGTAGAAGGAGATGTCCTAACAAGGACGACAGAAGAGAAGCAGCATGGAGCAGGAGCACAAGACTGGGAGGAGGAGGGGCTCCACCCTCAGGGTCACAGCGTTGTCCTCCGGAGCATGCGCTGTAGGAGGTCCACCCAGCCGTCTTGCAGCTCTGGGCCCCGTGCATTTAGGTACAGTTCTTCCTTCACCAGAGTGTTGAGAGCTGCTAATGGCAACAGATGGGAAGAAACACTTCTGATCACTGTCACCGTGTCCTCGTTTACTTTCATGTCCTAGATGCTTATCAGTAGCCAGGTAACCATCGCGAGAAAAGATGAGCAGAATTTGCTTCCTGAGGGTAACTAGCCCATCATTTGGTTGCTTCCGGTGCCAGTGCTGATGTAAGCAGTGCAGCCACATCTCAAACCTGCCCTTTCATGACCACACTGGATCCTAGTGTCTGCTCAGCCCTGACTGACAGCCATCTGTGTGCTCTTGTGACCCTGTTCACCAGGGCAGACACCGTCCTGATTGCTGCCCAGCTTTCTTTGCGCTGATTTGTTCTTTGCTTGCTTAGTTTTCCTGAAGCAAAGAGGATCTTAGCCCCCGTTGCCTGGACTTGGAAGCTGCATCACCAGAGGTTCCTGAGGCTTGAAGATGCATTAACAATGACTTTTATTCTCTGTGTTCTGAGCCCTTTTGACATCTTGGGGCCTTGTTGGCCCTGGAGGGTTAGCCCTCTGAGGTTTAACCAATTCCTAGAGAGAGTGAACAACTCTCCAGCAATTGTGTCTTTTATATTTGCAAACCAACCAATGTAGAGCCTACTACCCACCCCCAGCCACCTTTTCTATCAGATTCTCATACTCTGGTCCACCACTCCCTGCCCTAAGCACTGCAGGGTCAGACAACTCGGACATCCTGATGCTCCCAGAGCCCGTGGAAATTATTCACACCAGCCAGTCCCGAGCCTGCTGGTCTACATTGCCCACCCCTTCCAGCAGAAGCCATTGTAAAGGCAGTTGTCCATTCTGTCTTTCCTCCATTCCCCCTACAACTGGCCCGTGATGCTTCCCTGTGGGACCCTTACTGCTGTGGCATGTCCCTTTGTCTTGGGATCTGTGAGTCTGTGAGTCTCTGTTTTCTGTGGCACTTATCTCTTGATCTGTCATCCTTACCATACCTGAATAAAATCAATGGTGTGGCTGTGTGTGTTAGTCGTTCAGTCATGTCCGATTCTTTGTGACCCTTTGGACTGTAGCTCTCCAGGCTCCTCTGTCCATGGGATAAGAATACTGGAGTAAGAATACTGGAGTGGGTTGTTATGCCCTCCTCCAGGGGATCTTCCCAACCCAGGATTCAGACTTGCATCTCATGTGTCTCCTGCTTTGCAAGTGGATTCTTTTAACTGCTGAGCCATCAGTAACAGTTGCCAAGACTACAGAAAGCCCTTCAGCCCCATCCCCACCCCACTGTCTTTGGACTAGCACTGACCTTTGTTGCTGGAGTTGATGGGTGCAGACAGCCTGGGGAGGCCCGGGTGTCCCCACTGCCTCTGCCCATTTCCTGCTTCCACTTCTCTTCCCTTGGAGCAGACCCCTCATGGCCTTCTCCACCTTCCCAGTTTCCCCTCCCAACATCCTCAGTCCTTCCCCGGACCTCCGCCACCAGCTTCTCCCCTGTGTCTGTCTGGTTCTTATGCTGTTTGTCTCCTGAGAATCTAGGCTGGTAACAAAGGGAGTGGACATTAGCAGGGCTTGCATTGGGAAACCCAGAAATGGTCGACCTCCAGCTGGTTCCACGTCAGGGCTATGTGGGGAGGCATGTGTACCCGAATATAGATTTCTATCACCACCCTACCCTGTGATGGCTTCTCCACCTGGGGCAAGGTGAGGCCTGGGGGTGCGGGGAGCACAGTGCGGGCCTGTAATGCTGGCCTGCCCCCTGGGCACTACTGCTCATGTCCACCTGGCCCACCCCCTGCCTGGCCCCAAGCCCCAGGCCACTTCTTTGCTCTACAATTTATCAGAGCCTGTCTGAGATATGACCCTGGCTCCCTTGAACAAGAGCAGGGTCTTCCATCTGAACTCATTGCCCTCTGTCTTTGGGTACAACTTGGGTTTGGGGAACCATGGTCATATCTCAAGGCTGGAAGAGAGGAGCCAGGAGGGTAAAGTCAGTGTGCTTTGGATGGAGGGCAGAACATGAGGGTCCCATGCGGGAGCCCAGGGGCTGCACACCCAACTCCACCTCTAGCTCTGTCTCACGTGTCCTGGGAAGAGTCTGGCTTCCTGGAGGCACACGTCACATTCCAGTCATGCATTCCCACCCTGTTGGTATTCTCACATTCCCCACTCTATGAAGTAAATGGATGCCATCGACGGCCACGTTTCCCATCCTACTCCCACGCTGGGTGTGCAGGGGGCTGAGCCCTGGAGAGTGAGGCCAAACAGCCCTCCTCGAACTTTGGCTACAATGAGACTCAGTTTCCTCAACTGTCCTACAAGCTGGTGGGAAAAGGCATCCCCAGGCTCTCTTTCTGGCTCATACTCTCTCAACTTTGCCATGACGTCACATAAGCACTGGCCTCCCTGTGCTGTTCACAATTTCCATCCACTGGGAGGGGTTGAGAAGACCATTTTCCAATGTAATCTGTGCCTTTTTCACAAGTGTGTCTTCCTCTGCACATCACACATCCCTTCCCAGCACTGTCTAATCCTCCCCAACAGCTCCTGCTCTGCTGAGACGGCCAGGCCCAGAGACTTTCAGGGAATCGCCCAGGGTTCTGCAGGCTAGATTCAGCTCTGCTCAATCCCACACATCAGTCCTTGGAGCTCTGCCAAGAGCAAGGCTCACCCTTGTCATAGAGCCACGCGGGCAAGGGCTGTAGCCTGTGTTGGTTGCTCCTAAGGCTCCTTGGGGCCCAGATAAGCTGTGACAGTCTCACTGGCTGCATGGCCCGGAGGCCCCATGTACGCTGACCCCTGCACAGTTCCAAGGAGCTGGTGGAGGAGAGAGACAGAGGCAGCACTGGGTCAGGAAGGTGGGGAGAAGGGTAGGATTTAGCAAGCAGCCTGGGAGCACCAGCCCTGTTTCTGGAGTTGGCAATACAGGGACACAAATATGGCTTCTGTGGGATACACGACATAAATTGGGGGTTTGGGACTGACCTTAGGAAACAGACAAAAACTGTGAAATCAAAATTAGGGCACGGATCCCAGAAAGGGTAACAATCCAGAGTTCCATTTGCTTCTAGATAACCATCTGGGTGAGCAGGAGGTAGGAAGTCTCATCCTGGGGCACCTGCATTTCAGGGGAGCAGGCAGCAAACACAGACATTCAGGGAATCCTGCTGAGGAGGGAAAGGAGTGGGGGTCTCAAATGTGGGGACCCCTGTGCAGGGGGACATCAGCCCAGGGGAGGAGCCTGGACAGAGGGCAGAGCAGATGGGGAACCCAGACTGGCTGATCAAGGTAACTGTGGGGGTCAGGCCCAGAGGCCGGGATAGAGAGAGGGAGGGAGAAGAGACAGGGGAGGGATGGGTTAAACCGAGGGCCGGGGGACCACTGACAGAGAGGGGGAGGCAGGGTTGATCTGACCCGTGTCTCACACCCCCATCTGTCTTTCTCCAACTTCTTACCCCTTCTGTATGTCATCCATGCACTCCATTTTCATAACTTGTAGACACGCCCCACATCCCTCTTGACCATGAGTTCCTGGAAGGGTCAAAACCAAATTCTGAATATCCTACACTCTGGCAAAATGCCTTGCATGTAGTAGTTGCTTATGAAAGGTTTCTATTGAAAATACTATTTAAAAAACTATGTGTGTGCGTGTGTGTGTGTGTGCGCGCGTGTGTGTGTGTGTGTGTGTGTATATAAAGCTGGATCACTTTTCTGTACAGCAATAATTAACATAACATTGTAAATCAACTACACTTCAAGGAAAAAAACATTAAACTAAAAAAGGAATTAAAAAAGAAAGGTTTCTATCAAGAGAAAAAGGTATAAACACTGTCCTGAATCATCCTCTCATTCGCTCTTTTTTTCTTCTGAATACTTAATCAGAAATCATTTAGGTTGGAAGACATCGCTCCAGGCAGTTTCTTGCTGTGCAAATTCCTGGAGATAAGTAAAGACATTATCTTGACTCTCTTCAGAGGGAGGCAAACACTGATTCCACTCACTAAGGCATCTAAAATACCTCGTGCCCTGGGCTGTATTTAGCAACTAGCAGTTTTATTTGGCATCTTCTAGGGAAGCGGTAAAGACTCTGAAGACTCCAGGGTGGGGTGGAATGGGCCACTCCACGGAGAGGTACTTGGATGGGAGGCAGTGTCAGGACTTGTCTCAGTGTGGGGTCAGTGCAGGAGGCGTAGAGCCTACGGTCCCCAGCACACTTAAATGAATGGAAGATAGAAATGTAGCATTTCTGATTTTAAAGTTCAGAAGATACTTCTCTGATGTATGATTTTTTTCCCAAATAAAAAGATGTGGCTGAAAGTGCAGAGTCAAGGACAGAGCAAGTCAGAGCACCCACTGTGGGCAGCCTGGGTCCTGACCGTGTTGTTCCCCCTCACCCCCCACCCCGGTTCCACAGGCTGGCCCGCCAGCTCCACAGGGACCTTGGGAAGGGCAGCGTGGGAAGCAGAAAGGAAGCCAGATTCCTGTCGAGAGAGCCCCGTGAAGGGGCCTGGGGGCTAGCTGAGTGTGTGTGTGTGTTTAGGTTTTAGGAGCTGAAGCTAGAGCCTGCTTTTCTGTTATGAGTAAAGGGCAGCAGAATATAGACATGCCCAGGAGAGTCAAGAATGGATGGAACGTGTGGAATGATGCAGGCTTCTGCTGCTTTTCCCAACCCACTGACTTGATAGATGCCACCCAGGCTGCCCCAGGTGATGTGGGGGTCCATCCTCTGTCTCCCCCCTTCCCACAAGTGCTGAGTTCAGGGAAGCACCTGCCATCCCACCCTCCATCAGCCTCTGCTTCTAGGGGATCCAGCCAGATGCAGGGACATTTCCTCATGTCAAGGATAAAGGGAGACTTCTAAAAGCCTCTGAGAGCAGGCAGGAAAATTCATTATCTGTAGAACGATGAGAATAAAGTGGGCTCAGCCGTCAGCCACAGAGTGTTCTGGAGGAAAATGTTTGCAAGCCTAATACTCCTGACACAGCTTCACTGGAGCTCATCTGTGGTGGGGCGAAAGGGGAGGGGAGAGTGAGGAGGAGGGCATGGGAGGAGGGGGAGGAGGGAAGACATACATACAGAGTCTCAGGAAACTTACCAAGCACAGAGTCTTTCTGAAAACATTATTCAAGATCGTAAACCAGCAAAATAAAAGTCATTCTAAAAGGAGGGCAACACGTTGGGTGGAAGAAGCAGTCAAGGCAGATTCACAAACCATATTGTTATCTCTGCATAATTATTATTGTACAACGCAGAAAAGAATCCAAGGCTAAATCTTCAGATAAGCTCAGTTTGTTAGTGTGAAGCTCTTAAAGCAAAATGTAGGGAGAAGGGGGAAAAGGGGGACAGCAGAGGGAGAGGGAGGCAGGATAAAGGAAAAACAAGAAAGGAAAATAGAAGGATGAAGGTTTCCAGGGAGAGGGAGGCAGGGAGGAGATGAGAGGAGGGGAGCAGGTGTGGAGGAGCCACCTGGAGTTTCTAAAGCAGACAGAATTACAGGAGAGGTGAGAGCAGCGCTTTTGTGTCTTGCATTAAGGAGAGTCCTGACAGAAAAAGTCTGTCCTCCCTGTGACCTTCCGGCCTTGGCAAAGTCACCTCAGGACCCAGGTGGAGTGAGCGGACAGGACACATGGGCAAGAGAAGGATGCCCACTGCGGGGGAGGGGTGGGAGGGAGGAGGTCCTCCCCCGTCCCCCTCCCCTCTCCCAAGCCCTGCACCTTCTCCCCCAAAATGAAGGTGAAGTTGCCCCTTTATCTTGTCCTGAATGCAGCTGTGCTCACAGCGATATCCACTCCTAGGATGAGCCTCACGAAGGTCCCTCACATTAGCCTGGAATCAACCATGAGGGGCTGACACCTTTCAGAAAGAGGGACAATCTAGAATTTTCTACTGGTTCCTACCCTGCCCAGGTGTTCAGGACAAAATCATCGTAAATAGCCACACATTTGCAGAATGACTTCCTCTTGCCAATGGGTTCTTTCTCACTAAAATGCCCACATTACCTTAATTTCCCTGATGGAGCCAGGGATACACTCTATGGTATGACCTGGCACATCCCTGTTTCATGCTGACCTGGCTTTGAAGAAAGTCAGAGAACATCAGGTGAGAGGAGAGACCAGAAATACCTGCCGAGACATAGGTGGGAGTCAGGGTGTGAGACTGGCATGATATATGAACTCAGCCTGAAGAATCTTCATGAAAGTCCTTCTCTCTCAGCCAAACTTCGGCAGAGCAACTCCTGATGCCCTCTGATTCATCTGACGCAGACTCAGGACTGTCATGGACCCTGTGTGGTTTTATCTTGTCCCATGTACTCAAAGTGGTCATGGGTCCTTAAAAAGAAAGGTGACCAATGGCTGTGTGTCAGTAATATTTCGGCCCTGCCAACTGGGGTAACCTAACATTTCAACTCACAAAACCCAGAAGTCTGACAACCACAGGAAGGGCCTACCGTCATCCACAGCTGGGAAGCGCCTTGTCTGATGACTGTGAGATTCCCTCAGGCCAGGGGAGCAAGTAGATGAGCGCGCTGGTGTCCTGTGAGCTGACGGGGAAAGGGAAAAAGTCACAAAATCACAATGCAGTTCCTACACTCAGGGTTTGCACAATCTTTGGAGCACATGCGTGCATGCTCAGTCATGTCCAACTCTTTGCGACCCCATGGACTGTAGCCCACTAGACTCCTCTGTCCATGGGATTTTACAGGCAAGAATACTGGAGTGGATTGCCATCTCCTACTCTAAGGGATCTTCCTGACCCAGGGATCAACTCTGAGTCCGTTGTGTCTCCTGCATTAGCAGGTGGATTCTTTACCACTGTGCCACCTAGGAAGCTCAGTCTTTAGAAGCAGGGAGTCAGATGGGCAGAATCAACCCTAAAGAGAAGCAGATGAGTAGAGAGACCCAAAGAGAGATGTTCTGGGTCAGCTCTTCTCTGACCTGAGCACCTAAATGGACCAAGAGACTGAGAAGGGTTTAGGCAGCCTCGGGGATCCCAAGCAATCAGCACAGCCCTGTAAGACCCAGAATGTGTTGGAAGCCTCGTGTTTCATTTCAGAAAGGCACAGGGGCAACAGAACCTCACCAACAGCCAAGGCTCAGAGAGAGATAAGTGCAGACTGACACCTGTGCTAATGTAAGGCCTGGGGAAAGGAGCTGACCTTATGCCTCCATTTTCTCATCTGGAAAATGGGGATATAAATAAGAATAATAGTAATAGTAATAAAATAGCTTCTTGCAGGGGTTGATGTGTCAGAACAGTTCCTGGTACACAGTGAGCACCATGTGTGTATCTGTTAAATAATCCAAGATATGTAGACACTATTTCTCACTGATTGAGTCATTATTCCCAACCATATCCTATGCCCAGGCCTTTGAGGAATCTGCTCTTCCAAGTCTTGCCCAGGCACACTCAGGTGCAGCTACAAGTGAGAAGTGGACTCTGCTTAACTTTCCACAGGCTGATTCCAAGCATGTTTGTGGGATCAATAAGCATTTGTTAAAAAAAAAAAAAAAAAACCACTAAAGCAAACTTAAGCAGGTATGTGATATTTTAACATGCTGTTTGTACTGGAACTCCCTGAAAGATGATGCAATCTGCAGTGTTGCACTGATTTTGCTCAAGAACAGATAAAAACCACCACCAGGAAACCCCCATACCTCACTGCAATCCATGATGGAAGAATTCAGAAAGGCCAGGTGCTCAGCTGGGCCTGTGGAGGCAGGGGTTGTTGGAGAAAAGGAGACCCATGTGCCCTGTTGGTGGGACTGCACAGTAGTTCAGCTGCTGTGGAAAACAATATGGAGAATCCTCAAAATTTAAAAGCAGCATGACCGTATGATCCAGCAGTTCTGCTTTGGGGAATGTATCAAAAAATGTAAACACTAACTTGAAAATACAAGTGTACTCCATATTCATGGCAGCATCATTTGCAATAGCCAAAACATGGAAATTAATAATATTCCATAATAAATATTTGTGTCCATCAGTGAATGAATGGATAAAGTTGTGGTGTAGATGTAAAATGGAATATTCAACCATAAAAATGAGGAAATCTTACCATTTGCAATAACACAGTTGGACCCTGAAGGCATTATGCTAAGTGAAAGTCAGAGAAAGACAAATACTGTATAATTTCACCTATACGTTGAATCTAAAAAGAAACAAAGCCACAAACAAATAGAACAAGAGATCAACTTTGTGGAAACCAGAGATGGAGTGTGAAGGGGGAAAAGGGAATTGGAGAAAGGTGGTCAAAAGGTATAAACATACAGTCATAAGATAAATAAGTACTAGGAATATAACATAAACGTGATGACCAAAGTTAACACTGCTGTATGATATGTAGGATATTTGTTTTTAAAAACTCCTAAGAGTTCTCATCACCAAGAGTATTTTTATTTTCTTTATATTTTATCTATATGAGATGATGGCTCTTAACTAAATCTATTTGGTAATCACTTAATGATGTAAGTAAATCAAACCACCATGCATCAAAACATACATCTTAAACTTACACAGTGATGTATGTTAATTATTTCTCAATAAAACTGAAAAAAGAAAAAAAAAGAATACTTACCCCTTGGAGAACTCTTAACCACCCCGGACTTTAACCCAGGACTCTGAGTTCTAGTACTATAGTAGTATATGCGTTTTTGTAGCTCTAGCATAAGGGCTGGCATAGACTAGATGCTAAATAAAATAAAAGAAGAAAGTAATGCAAATCTAAATGCACACAGAAAGGAAAGCTGGAAGAACTCAGGACACAGTGAGGAGCAAACTCAATGTCAGAGGAGCAGTCAGGGTAGCGAGCCGGCGTCAGAAAGACTAAGAATGTGGTTAAAATCCAGGTCCAGGTTCTAACAGTTGGGACACGAGAGCATGAGTAGGCAGCTCCAAGCCAAACCGCTGCTATAGTCTTGGCTTTGAAAAACCGAAGGGCGCTCCTTAGTCTTGAGATGTAAGGAAACTTACACTGACTGGACGTGGAAGAGGTTAATCTGCTTATTACTAGCTGCATCCCCTGCAGGGAGCGGGGTAGGGTGGCTTAGTCTCTCTAGGCCTCAGCTTCTAGTTTATGAACTTGGAATCAACTTGAGAGAACACAATGTAAGAAGATTCCTGATATAAGATAAGTTGTCTCTACTGCAACCCTGCCGTTACTTTTGGTGGGACCCAAGGGCATCTGGGGCCAATGGGGTTGGAGCAGGACCCAACGGCTAGCAAATTTCATGATGGGAGGAGAGAAGAGAAAGACACTCCAGTATGAAGCAAACTCCTCCCACCTTGGTTCCTGGACTGTCTGGAGTGATCCTATCTGAAGAGAGGAGTTGGACCTCTGAGTCCATTTGCCTGTGTTTCTCAAGGATGAATAGATGGGGATCTACAGGAAGATAGGTCATCGGGAAATGACTGCAGGTCCCACCTGTGTTTCATAGGCCACAAGGACGCTGAAAATGATCTAGAATGACCTCAGCTGACAGCTCAGCCTTGCCAGCCATAATCTTAATTCACATGTGATTCTGTTTTAAGCACATATTTGCCTTCCTCTTTATTCCAAAGTTGGAACCATTTAGAGTTGCATTATTAGTCATTATAAGATATTTGCATGCTTATTTGTTGAGTTTTTAAAAGCTTTTTTCTTTTTAATTTATGGGAATATTCTGATATTGCACTGAAGTGCTAAAAGGATTCAGTCTGCTGATACTGTGATTTTTTTCTTTATTTTTGACACCGTGATTTTAGGCCAGTGAGGCCATACTGGACTTCCAACATGTAGAACTGGAAGAAAATAAATTTGTGTTCTTCTAAGCCTTGAATTTTGTGACATTAACAGAGCAATAGGAAATTAGCACACAACATTTCTTTTTTAGACTGTAACATTTTCCTAGGAAAGAAAATTTTATTAACAGAACAAAATGCCCATATTTCACAAGGACAGGGATTTGTAACTGGATTTTCCTCATAGTTATCCCTTATGGTAAGTGTAAAATCTGAAAATTTACTTCTCATATTATTGGGATTACTGAAAGTAATATTGTATGGCTATCTCTTTAAAGCAAATAGTTAAAATTATACTTTGGATAGGCAGTAAATTTGATCTGAGAAAAAGGAAAAAGTTAGAAGTATTAAGTGCCAAGTACTACCAAGAGCACAGCAAATGCCTTCAACATTCATCCTTGACCTTGGCGCATCATTACTTAAGAACATAAAATGGCTCCCTGGAGAATATAGTCCAGTCTTCTCAGCATCACGAATGATGAGCTCCAAGAAAGGTGTGAACAAGGCGTTGAATGTTCTCTCAATTTAACAAATGTTGAATGAACTGTTCTCTACTCCAGACTCTTTGGAGTCTGCCAGAGGCTAGGAAAAGAGCAATAAAAAATAAATATCTCTTAATTTCAAGTTAGTCTGTTAATCTAAGAAGGGAACCAGATATGCTAAAAGACTCAGACACCAGTCGGTCAGTGTCCCACCCCTCAGTGAGCTGACTGCTTTTTGATACAAATGAAATCACTTGTTTTGTTTCCGCAGCAAATCCCATTAGCTCCAGCATTCCAGGATTTCTCTAGGAGGGATCCCATCTTGTAAGACCCACAATGCCACCTCTAGACTCTTCTCCTGAGCATTGCTTCACAGATCTACCTTTATCTCTATCAGCCGAGCCAACCCCAGACTTCTTTTCCCTCTTTTTTTTTTCCCCACTAGGGCTTAGTTTTGTTTCCTTTACTCTTCAGAGAAGTTCCCTTGGGCATGTGGATCCTGTTTTTCAGCCGGATTCCCAGATTCTGGAGGCTGCTTCGAGCCCACTGGCCTCGTCCAATCTCAGCCTCAGGATGGTGGATGGTGAGTGTCTCTCTGCAAACGTTGTCACGGTGCAATGTGGAGCCCCGCTTATCATCACATCTAATCCAGTCTGTGACCCTCCAGGAAAGTGAACTAAAGACGGTGATATTTGGCTTGAGTGTTAAAGCGTGAGGACACTATATAAAGATGAAATGTCAGAGAAAAAACTGTAGAGAAGGGAAGAGAAGAAGTTGGTATGCAATAGGGGGCAGCATAAACAACAGCCAGGCCACAACCTCTGTGATGAGAGGGAGAGAATGCTTTTACTGCTGCCAGATGCAAACTGAGAACCAAGCAGCAGTGAGAAGCAGACTATAAGTTCATGGTACCAAGGAGTTTGGACTATATGCTGTCCATCTCTAGAAACCCAGTGAATGGTCTTCAGTAATGATGTAGCACATCAGCATGCCTGTCTGTGGATCACTGGTGTGTGGCTGTAAGAAGAATAGAATTGAGAGATGAGCTGGAAGTTGTTCAGTCGGGTCCGACTCTTTGAGGCCCTATGGACTGTAGCCCACCAGGATCCTCTGTCCATGGGATTCTCCAGGCAAGAATACTGGAGTGGGTTACCATGCCCTCCTCCAGGGGATCTTCCTGACCCAGGGTCAGATCCACATCTTTTATGTCTCCTGCATTGGCAGATGGTTTCTTTGAGCTGGGAGCCAGGACAAGTTAATTTGAGTGACAGCAGAGCTGAGAGATGAAGAGAGTTTCTACCAAGAATCCTAGAAGGAATGAAAAAAGGACAATTTCAAGAAATATTTAGGAATTAAAATGAGTAGGATTTGGGGATTTATTACATATGCCAGTAAAGAATGGGATTACAGTCAAGAATGAGATTTAATTTTCTATCTTCAGTGACTAATTGGGAAAAGGCCCAGGAAATGACACTGGAACTTCACAGATAAAGGAATAGTAAGGAATTTGTTAATTACTTAGGACATGGGAAAATACAGTAGTGTTGGGTCCAAAATATTTATCATCACCCTAATGAGATGCAGTGGCCAGTGGGTGTCACAAGAGGAAGCTCCAAGTCTGGGCTGAAAGGCACATGTGTGGATCATGA
Source organism: Cervus elaphus (assembly GCF_910594005.1). Taxonomy (NCBI): domain Eukaryota; kingdom Metazoa; phylum Chordata; class Mammalia; order Artiodactyla; family Cervidae; genus Cervus; species Cervus elaphus. The sequence goes on from NC_057832.1 coordinate 83,102,282, forward strand.
ACATGGAGCTGAGGCTGTCATGTAAACACAGCGACAGCACTTAAGAGGGAAGCACATTTCCAAATGACTCATGAGTCAGAGAACAATCTCAAGAGTAACCCTAAAATATTTCAAACTATATTAAATTAAAATACAATTTAGCAAAATTTGCGAGATACAGCAAAGCACTTCTTAGAAGCAAACATCATATTGATGCATATATTAGAAAAGAAGAAATATCTAAAAATCAATAATCTACCTTAGGAAACCAGTAAATAAGAGGAATTTATGCATATAGCAAGCAGGAGAAAAGAAATACCAAAAATTAGAGCAGAAACCGATAAAGTTAATAACAGGAAAACAATAGAGAAAAAAATCAATGAAATCAAAAGTTGATTCTTTGAAAAGATAATTAAAATTCAGACTCCACTAGCCAGCCTAATCAAGAAAAAGAAGAAAAAACACAAATTACTAGTATTAGAAATAAAAGAGAAATTATCAATACTGGACCCGTGGTTGCAAAAATGTTAATAAAGGAAAAATACAAAAAGCTCCATGCCCACAAATTTGATATCTTAAATGAAATGGACCAATTCCTCAAAAGACACAAACTAAACACACACACATAAGGAGATACAGGTAACCTGAAATTCTAAAATCTATTAAGTTGATGGATTATAAGCTTCCCCTGAAAGAAAAGTGTCAGCCTCAAAAGCACCAAATTGTTTCAATGGTGAATTCTGTCAAACACTTAAGGAAGAAATTATACCTATTCCCTACAGTATCTTCCCACAATAGAAGCAAAAGGAACACATCCTAACCTATTTTATGATATCAGTATTTGCCCATTACCAAAACTAGATCAAAATATTACAAGTAAAGAAATCCATAAATCAATATTTCTCATGAAATTGGGCACAAAAAGTCATCAATAAAATACTAGCAAATCAAATTCCAAAATGTATAAAAATAATTATATACCACAACCAAGCAAGACCTATTTCAAGTATGCAAGATTTGTTCTACATTCAAATATCAATTCATCTTTATAACCATTACTTAATGTCCATAATCAACTAGTCTATAATCTATCATATCAACAGGTTAAAGAAGAAAATTATTATATCATCATAACAACTGATGCAGAAAAAACATGTGAAAATATGCAGCACCCATATGTGATGAATATTCTTAAAAAACTAACAATAAAGGGGAATTGCTTCAACTTGATATAAAACATTTATAAAAACTTGCAACCAGCATCTTACAGGGCCATTAATAGGAACCAATTACATGGGCATGTAAGATGTTAATAACAGAAGAAAATGATGTCAAGTAGATGAAAACTCTCTACTCTGTTTGCAACTTTTCTGTAATACAAAATTATGCTAAATATAACAGTTTATTCTTTTTTGAAAGAAGGTGATATGGTCCATTCTTTAGTAGAGAAGAGAAGTATTATCCTAGCTAATTATAAAGCAAGGCAGAACATAGAATAGGAATTGTTCTGTGGGCCTTCAGTGGTGGAATTCTAATCAGCTTGGGAAAACAAAGTTGAGAAATTTTAAACTCTGTATAAAAATTCAAAGCATGGCTAAAGGAAGTTAAATGAATGCGCTCGGGAGCAGGACATGCAGTCACCAGGGGCGTTATGCGAACAGCAGACATGGGAGTCCTTGCCCGCATGCTGCCTCACCCATAGGAGGGGTGCTGGGCTGTATCTGGGCTTCTGTGCTCATCTGTGAAGCTGTTCCTTAAAAAGACCATTCGCAGGCCACCCATGGTGATACTAATTCAGTAGGTCTGCAAGAGGATCCAGGAATTTTTCTACTTAAAGGGGGTGTACATTTCAGCCCTAAGCCCTTCTGTTTAGATGTTTACAATCACCATTCTTTCAAAGAAATTATTCAAATAGTGGTTAGAATCCACATCCACATCCTTTTCTCCTGACTGGAACTGAGGAAGCCATTTCCCGGTTGGGCATCCTAGACACACATGACTCACTCATCACTTCCCTGTTACAAACAATGCCCCTGCCCTGTCATCTGATGAGTGCAATTCCAGGTACTGATTTCATTTGAACAGTTTCCTCTACGTTTGCACAGCTGCCTATTTGTCATTGTCAACATTTCACTGTCCCTCCATATTTCAACACCCTTGCTGGAGTCACAAGTTCAAGCCTGTGAGCTACACGGGGATTGGTCTTTAAGCTGGTGAGAATGACCCTAGAAGTAGGTTATTTTGAGTGAAAAGTGTAGCTCAAAAATAAGACTTGCATTGAACCATTGTGCTTCTGAAACCTCAGTGGGCATTTAAATTCTATGGATCTTATTAAAATGCTGAAGCTTTTTTAGGAAGTCTAACATGGTGCAAAGATTCTATCCCCAGGTGTCTTGGGTATGCTTGGTCTCTGAGTGACCATGACGTGACCTTTCCAGGTGATGGGGTGCTGTGTCTCTGACATAAAGCAGTTAGTAGCTCCGGGGGAGTGGATCTTCAGTTACAAAGCAGTACATTATCATTTCTCATTGAATTTTCTATAAAACAGAGACTTGAGCTTAGAAAATTGTGTGTCTTGGTGTGAGAAGACTAAGTCTTCACATGGAGTTCAGAAGTGATGAAATGGGAAGAAGGACATGACAGAGCATCAGAAAAAACTCATCATTCCCTCCAGGGAATCCTGCAGGCTGAGCAGATGCCACAGGAAAGTGTCTTATCCAACAGCCCCTGAGTATCCAGACAGACTTTCTAGACAGGCCCCTGTCCTGTGAGCAGTTCAGAGATTTGGGAGACACTCCACTTCCTAGAGGGGACTAGGTTTGTTACTACTGTTTAATTGTAAGGTATGGGGTAGGCTGCAGTCCATGGGGTCGCTACGAGTCGGACACGACTGAGAGACTTCACTTTCACTTTTCACTTCCATGCATTGGAGAAGGAAATGGCAACCCACTCCAGTGTTCTTGCCTGGAGAATCCCAGGGACGGTGGAGCCTGGTGGACTGCCGTCTATGGGGTCACACAGAGTCAGACACGACTGAAGCAACTTAGCAGCAGCAGCATGCTATTTAAAAAAATCAGTGTTCTAATTTGTGCTATGAATTTGAAATTCTGAGAGTTCCTGTAGTAAGACTAAAGCAGCCTTGACTGGGTAGATACAAGTTGCATCTCTGGTTCTTCTGTTCAGGTTCTCACCTTCCTAGGAATGTTATAGACAGACACCGAGGACAAGCACACTATATACAAGGACAAGAAAACAGCCTCAGTCCTCATAGAGCTTTCACTCACTCAGAATACCAGCATGTCAATTCATAAATCACAGTGCTGTTCTATATCAAGTTGACAATATACTCAACAGAGATTTTTCTGACTGCCTATAATATGTCAGTCATTTTCTAGACACTTGGAATTAATAAGTGAACTAATAAATAATCAGTTTCAGTTCAGTTCAGTCACTCTGTCATGTCTGACTCTTTGAGACCCCATGGACTGCTGCATGCCAGGCTTCCCAGGCTGATTCTGAAAAAGATTGAAGGCAGGAGGAGAAGGGGACGACAGAGAATGAGATGGTTGGATGGCATCACCGACTCAATGGACATGAGTTTGAGCAAGATTCGGAAGTTGGTGATGGACAGGGAAGCCTGGTGTGCTGCAGTCCACGAGATCACAGTCAGACATAACTGAGTGACTGAACTGAACTGAACTGAAATAAATAATCAACAAGAGAAAATCTATGTCATCATGGAGTTCACCTACTAATGGGAGTGTTGGTTAACAAATGCAAGGAATAAGTAAATGCCCATGAATATGTGCTATGAAGACACAGAGCAAGATAGAGGTTTGAACTCTAGAAAAATGCAGAGAAAGAGAAGAAGGGTCAGGTCCCCATTAACAAGCTGTCTAGAATGGCTTTCTGGATAAAGTGGCATCTGAGGTGGGTTCTCAAAGAAGCTAGATATTTAGAGAAGCTTCCAGAAGACCAGAAGGACCGAAGCATATCAGCCAGAGAGATGAGCACAGGAAAGGCTCATGGAAAACCTCCCCTGTGATTTCAGATGTATCACCTTCATTTATAGCTCAGGAATCTGAGATTAGAAAAGAGAAGAGCTGGGAAAAAGCAGAAACTGCAGATGCAAGGGGTGTCCTGACCTCACCCAGTCCTTCCTCCAGGGCCCAAGTTTGTACTTACATTGAAGAAAAAGATTCCTACTTAAGTATTAAATTCATCTTCATTTAAGAGAAAAGGATAGATTATATATCACAACCAAGCAAGATTTATGAAGAGCCTCCCATGTTCTCTGTGGCATTATTCACAACAGCCAAGACATAGAAGCAACCTATGTGCCCGTGGACAGATGACTGGATCAGGGAAGTATGGTACATACTGACAGTGGAATATCATTCGGCTTCAAAAAAGAAAGAAAGTCTGCCATTTGCTACAATGTAGATGAACCTGGAAGGAATTCTCCTAAGTGAAATAAGCCAGACACAGGATGACAAACACTGCAAGACACCATGTAGATAAGACATATAAAATAGTCAAAATCAGAGAAGCAGAGAGTGAAATGGTGGTTGCCAGGGACTGGAGGAGGGGAAGTGGAAAGTCTTAGTCTAAGACAGAGTTCAGCATATGCAACATGCATAAGTCCTAGAGATTGATGGCACAGAGTCTATAATTACCAATACTGTATCATACACAAAAGAATTGCTAAAGGGTAAGTCTTATACTGAGTGTTCTCATCACAAAAGAAAATAATAGCAACTAAAGATAGTAGAAGGAAATTTTTGGAGATGATGGTTGTGTTTATGGCATTGATGCTGATGATGGTCTCATGGGTGTATACTTACCTCCAAAACCCATTGAATTGTGTACCTGAAGTATGTACAGTCTATTGTATGTCAACCATACCTCAATAACATGGCTCATTAAAAAAATTTAGGATAATGATCACTTGCTAAATTTATATGAAATTTGGGGTGAAACAATTTCATAATGAATACAGACAAGTCCAAAGTTAATAACAAGATTGCCTCTCTGGAAGAGCAAGTTCAGTCCAAACACTAGGTACTTATCATGGGGCTTGGCAAGTGTCTTCCCTCTGGTGTGGCCATCATTTGAGGGGCAGGCAAGGCCTCTGTGGAGATGAACTCATTGTAATCATGAACTATCAGCTGTCTGTTGAAGATGGTGAGCAGGGTGAAAGCACAGGCTCTCTCCAGGGTCAGTTCCACATGCCAGAACAATTATGCACATCAAAAAATCTATCTGACTATAGCTGAGTGTGTGGCAGCCTCTAGATTAAACATCATGATGATTTGATTTTCAATGTTCACTTTTCTTCCAGATGTTTTCTCATTGCCTATCCTTGACCAAATGGGAGCACATTTATTTGCTAAAAAGTAAATGCTTTCATTTGAGGAAACACATAAATCTTATTTTCCTTTACAAGGATATATGTCTATATGTCTACATAGAGTTGTACCCCCCAAAAGCTAAATAAGAAGCTAATCCGCACCAGACATCACACCACTCCAGGAGCATCTCTTAAATAACAGACAGCATCCTTCATCCCCGTATCCAGCCTTCAGCACAGAGGGAACCTGGACTCCACTGTTCTCAGCCCAGAGGACACAGGAACTGAAAGAAGTGTTCCTGGCATGGGGATGCTGAGAAGGGCAGACTGAATAGATCCATATGCAGACTGCAACGTTCGCTACAGCCAAGGGCCTATGTGAGACACCTGAGGATGGAGTGGTGGGGAGGTACTCGGCTAGGAAGAAAGAGCTGCAACTGTGGCAGAAGAGAAAATTAGGAAGACTAGGTAGCAATGTGTACCCTTACTATTTAAGCAAAAACTGGTTACAAACTGATATTTCCTTTTTTTCCGATTGTATTAAAAAACGTTCTTATCTGAGAAAAATGATAGGAGTTGTTTTAAGATGCAGAAATTATAGGTGATTTCTGAGAGGGGCTTAATCTTTAACAGAGGGTATATTTTAGTTTTAATATGAAAGAAAAAGTGAAAGTGTTAGTCACTAAGTCATGCCCAACTCTTTATGGCCCCATGGACTGTAGCCCACCAGGCTCCTCTGTCCATGGGATTCTCCAGGCAAGAATACTGCAGTGGTAGCCATTCCTTTCTCCAGGGGATCTTTCCTATCCAGGGATTGAACCTAAGTCTCCCATGTTTCAAGCATATTCTTTACCATCTGAGCCACCAAGGAAGCCAGAAAACTACAAATAAAAATGTTAAAGGTACATTAAAGTATATGAAGAAGATTTAAAGGAATTAAGGTAGAGTTTGGTACCTTTCTCACAACTAAGACAAATCAGGCCACTTTGGTCAAAGAGAATACAGAGTACTTCGGTAGAGGATTTCAAGATGAAAACCATGTTCTCATCTGGGTAAATTCTGGTGCCTTTCTGTCCAGAGTTAAAAGCAGACTCTAGATGCTATTTCTAGATGCCCCTCTAATCTGTGATTTCCTGAGTAGTCAAGCCAATTCTCTCAGGTTCCAGGAATTAGCCAAGCCATGGAGCAGACAGAAACAGCTCCTTCCGTATAAGATCTGTTTTCACACCCGTGAGAATTTGCACGCTAAGAAGCAGCATCCTCTGCACTGTCTCCGATTCTGGGAGAACATGGAACAGCTGTTTGTGCGGGAAAGTCCAGAGTCCTGATCTTCATCCAGGCTACCTCTCACCTTCTGGGCAGCACCACATCCCCACGCCCAGCCGCCGGCCCCACACGTCAGAGTTCAGATGAAATGAGTGTTCCCACAGTAGCTGTGAATAGCCGTTCTGTAAACCATGACATGAAACAGAAATGTGGGTGGTTCATGAAGTCCTTAACATTTACAGGATATGGATGATGCCAAAACTTTTAAGAAGCATTTAGGGACTCGGGCTCCTGGAAAAACAGAAGTGTATTAATAATTCTAATGAAAGGAGACCAAGGCTCTGACAGAATGGAAGGGTCTAGAGATGGCATTGTGAGCGTGGGATGGGAACAACAGTAGTTGTAGATGGTGAAGACGGTGACAAGGATTTTCTGGAGCTGAGAAACATAAAAATGCCTTGAAATTGGAAAACTAAAGGAGTATCTCAAGAAATGGCAAAATCTGGGGCTGGATCTAGAATGTGTGATGGATGTGTGGTGAGGGGGCAGGTAGGACAGAAAAAGGGACCAAATTGAGTAGGGCTGAGAAGCGAGTCTGGATTTCATCCCATCAGAAATGGGGGGCCACGGAAGACTCCTAGGGAGAGCATGGCCCCTTTGGCAGGGGAAGGGCTTGGAAAGCAGAACTAGGGTGGGGGTAGGAGCACAGCCCAAAGGAAAGGTGTCATCTACGAGGCACTGCCTTCCCAGGTGATTCTTGTAAGCTCTTTTATTTGAATTCAAAGAACATCCAATCTTCATGGTGACATTCCAGCTAAAGTTTGCACAGCCCTGATCACAGATGGAGAAATCATACCACCTCGTTTCGGTAACAGGTTCTTCAACTTGAAATATGACAATTTTTCTCAGTGTTCCACAGAGTAAGCTAAACTATCAGGGTCCCAGTTCCAAAATCTGGTTCACTGCAAGCCTTCTTAGAATTAAAAAGCTAGAGAAATTGTGTTATCAATACACCATATGTACTCAAAACAAGCCTTTTGAGGAAGAGCAGGGTCTGGCCTGCAGAGGGAGGGTGATGCCCACAGAACCCCCACAAAGCAGTCACTATGCATCCCCAGTCCAGAAGGGTGAATGCATAGGATGCTACTTAAAAAAAAAAAAAAATCATATTTTAATAGTGTCACTTTGTAGTTAAAAGAAAGTTGTTAGGAGGAAAGAAAGCCATCTGAGATGGAAACAGAAAAACCGCCTCAGAAAAAGTTCAGTGTCCATGGAGGTGGTGACCTCAATTTCCCAATCATGCATCGAGAGGGAAGTGCCTCCTTCTAGCATCTCTGAGACTGAAGTTTAACAGCCAAGTGACCGTCCCCTTCCAGCCACAGGCAACCAGGTTGGGGGAGGTGGAGAAAGAGTCAGCATTCTGCCTGCCCATCCCATCTTCCCTAGGATGTCACTTTCTGCAAGCACAATAGCCAACCTCTGGACAAGGTTTGAATCATGATGCCAGAGGCTGCATGAGAGCAAATTCAGATAAATACGCTGACAGCTGATGTCGGAAGATGCTGTGAGCCAAGGAGGACCTGAGGCAGGGAGAAGAGAGACAGGCCCGCGGGAGGATGTGTCCTGGCCACCTGACTCACCAACTCTATTTGCCTCATTGGCTTTTCTCAGGAAAATTAAAGAATTAAATGTTTAAGTATAGGAAGAGAATACAGCACAAATGTTCCATTACACAGTGCTCAATTCAATCACACAAATCCTTACTGACACCTGCTCTGGGCATGTGATAGGGGTACCTCCTTGTTCAGTGGACACAGGGCACACATGTGTGAATGCCCACACATCTCACAGGAGAACACACAAGGACACACTACGTGCATGTATACACACACACTTCAACACTATCTACCGTGCCAAATAACAAGCTTTGTGTCATTGTCATCACACCCCCATTTACAGTCCTTGTGTGGATTTGATGAAGCTGTGAGGGGCAGGCAGACTCAGGAGAGTGAGGTGACCTCAGGGGTGGTGCATGGAGGATGGGGATGAGGGTTGCAGCCTGGGGGTGCCCAGCAAGTGGGAGTCCCGTGACAGCACCTGCCCCACAGGGGAAACATTATCCTGTGTCCAGCCCTGGGAAGGCCCCAGACAGCAGGTTCTGTTTTGCTCTGGGGCAGAAATCAGAGGTAATGCCTTTGGAGAGTAGGTGGCAGCAGGGAATATTTCACGTTAATGTGTGATGCGTTTTCAATCATTAGAGCAATTCTGAAATGGATGAGACTTCTCAAAATGAAGAGGTACTTACTCACTTCGGGGAAATTCCCAATAGCAGTCACACAGCCACCGGTTGGGGAAGAGGTTCCAGCACTAAACAGTGCACAGGGGTCTCCAGGAGGCTCAGCCCCCCCCCACCCCCCACCCCAGCCAGGTGTCTCTGACCCCAGGAAGCTCACTCAGCCCAGAGTCTGAAACTGCAAGCGGAAAATCAGGCAATGTCAGAGTAGTGCAGGGCTTTGGAAATAAGTCAAGCATCTGTCCCATTTTACAGATGGGAACAATGAGGCGTTGAGAGAGAAAGGGGCTTGAAAAAAGTCATAGATAGACCATGTGCATTTATGTTTATGAATATTTTATATATGTGTGTGTGTATTAAAGTATTCGGTTCAGTTCAGTTCAGTCACTCAGTCGTGTCCAACTCTTTGCGACCCCATGGACTGCAGCACACCAGGCCTCCCTGTCCATCACCAACTCCTGGAGTTTACTCAAACTCATGTCCATCGAGTCAGTGATGCCATCCAACCATCTCATCCTCTGTCGTCCCCTTCTCCTCCTGCCTTCAATCTTTCCCAGCATCAGGGTCTTTTCAAATGAGTCAGTTCTTCACATCACATGGCCAAAGTATTGGAGTTTTAGAACATATTAAAGTATAATTTATATCCAAAAAGTGCGGCCTTGTCAATGAGCCACGGCCACCCACATATCATGACACAGAAGTATTAGCTGTGCTGCCTCTTCCACAGGCCCCTCAGGGACAACTGCTCTGTAGGCCACTTGTACCACTGGTCATTTCTGATCATTTGAACTTTAAATAAATGGAATCATATACTGTGATTCTTTTTCTCGGCATCATGTTTGTGTTATTCATACAAGTTGCAGGAAAGAGTAATTTGTTATTGTTCACAACTGCATTGTATTCTACTGTAGGATTATAGCAAAGTATACACACCATTACACTTTTCAGACATTGGGTCCTTCCCAGTTGGGAGTTAGTGTAACACTGCTAGTGTAAGTGTTTGCAATGTCTTTGGTGATTAGATATATGTATGCTTGGTGAGTGTATATTTTGAAGTGCAACAGCTAGGGTCCAAGCATGTGTTCATCTTTAGTAGACATTAACAAAGAGTTTTCCAAAGTGGTGGCTTTGATCTGTGTGCCCCTTGCAGTCATGCACTTCATGACCCAAATACAGTAAGTCCCCTACATGTGAACTTTCAAGGTGGGAACTTTCAAATACGCAAACATGCATTCACACGTCCAATCACATAAGTTAGTTGACGTGTCTGGTGTACTTTGTCACATGTGTTCACCCTCCACAAGTGCCTGTGTGTTTGTATTCTTTGTTGTATGGTGTTGCACAGAGTACATTAGAACAGGGTCTTTATTTCAAGCCCAGGATGTCCAGAAGCAAATGTAAAAGCAGTGGTGATATGGATGGTACTACTGTACTTTTTAAGGTACTGTACTGTGAGATTAGAAGTGTTTTCTTTATTTTTGTACTTGCTTGCGTGTTATGTATTATTTGTGTGAAAAGTATTATAAACCTACTACAAGCGTTCATGCTAAGTCACTTCAGTCATGTCTGACTCTGTCACCCTATAGGCTATGGCCTGCCAGGCTCCTCTGCCCATGGAATTCTCCAGACAAGAATACTGGAGTGGGTTTCCACACCCTCCTTCAGAGGATCTTCTTGACCCAGGGATGTAACCCACAACTCATGTCTCCTGCACTGGCAGGGGGGTTCTTTACCACTAAACACCACCTGGGAAACACATTAACCTATTACAGTACAGTACTAGGTAGCCGATTGTGTTAGCTGGGTACCTAGGCTAACATCGTTGGACTTACCAATAAACTGGACTTAACAAATGTGTTCTCAGAATGGATTTTGTTCATATGTAGGGGGCTTACTATAGACCCCGGGAGGCCTGGCTTTCCTGTGATGTCTCTGTGACCCAGAAAGGCATTTTACTTCTTGACACATCCATTCTTTCACCAGATGTGTGTGAAGGTACCTTCCAGCCTTAATTTTTTTTCTGATTCTGGAAGGTGTATGTTTATGACTGTCCAGGTACTATAGAAAGATTGCAATGGTACGTCTATGCTGGTGGTATGCATCAAGATTTCGCTTCAAAATGTAAGGTTTTCTGATTATCTGAATCACTCTGAAAATAGTGATGGAATTAAAGAGATAATAATTTTGCTGCAATGAATAGTAAAAAATATAGATTTTTGTTTCAAAAACGTTGCTTCTGACAATCATGTGAAGAACAACGTAAAGCACTTCATTACGCTTGAGTATTTGAACTTAAACAGGAAACATCAATTTTTATAACTCTAAGGCCAAGTATTGTGATGCCTTTGGGTTAGAAGCCCAATTTTGCATGACAGCAACACGTGTAACTGCTGTAAAAGGGTCCGTCAGGACCTCATGCTTATTTCTTGTATAAAAAAGCATGACAGCTTTTTACATAATCAGTCAAGAAAATCTACTACCTGCTCCCAAAAGGGGAGAATAAATGATACCTAAATATATTCAGACTTTCCCAGCCACCTCCTTATTTTTGACTGTTGGAGAGGAAGCAGACAGCTTCATGGAGAGAGTCACACTACAGTGGAATCTTGAGGAAGTGTAGAATTGTTACAGACATAAAGAAGGCAGCAAATACTACAGTCAGAGCTGGGGGGCGGGGGGGGGAGGGGTGGGGGTGAGGGAGAGGCTGTATGTAGATATTCCAATCGTCCATCTAAGTGAGAATTCAGGGAAAGAGCTAAGAGGGACAGGCCTCTCTGCGTCGCCAGACAGACCTGTGTAAACAGCTGGAGAACTGGGTTCCAAGACTTTGACAGAATGCTGGGATTTTTAATCACCTTTCTGGGTCAGTTAACTTTGTTCCACTTCACATATTTTCCCAAGAAGCTTTCCAATGGGATTCTTAATAAAGAAAAAGGTCAAGAATTCTTGGCAAGATAGAGGTAGCAACATGTGTCACTCTACTAAATGTTCTCCGAGATGGCTTCTGAGATGAGCAGTAGAAGGTACAATATAGAAAAATCTTAAAACAATGTTGGAAATGACCCACTCACATACCAGAGACGGTGAAGAAGGACTGCCTGATAAATCACGTGGCAGGCCCAATGTGAAGGACTTCCAAGAGGGTGAACTGTAAAGCCAGGAGGCTGTCAAGGAAGGTACTGGAAAAAGCTCTTTGACATCCATGAGCTTGGAGGGGAGAAAGTGGGTATTTGCAGAGGGCTGTGAGGCGGGACACCGGGGCACACTAGACCTGCCTTCTCATCTCTGTGATCGAGAAGTATGGACCCCAGCAAGCAGTGCACAGTCTCAGGATCCTGGCTGATTGTCCCAGCCCCAGTGAGCAGAGGAAATGGCACACCAGGACTCTGAGTCGATACCTGCACAATTCAGAGATGATAAATGCTCTGTCTCAGCTCCCACAGTTATAATCCAGGACTAAACATGACCAAATTCATTTCCAAAATGGTGGAAAATAAAGGCAAAAAGAATTTGCTGTTAAGAGTGACACTCATGCATCGAAAGAAATGCTACCTGATGAAAACATTTTTTTCCAAGAAAGCAAAGAGTTCCTAATTATGTTCTCAGCAAAGAGGAACACAAATATATTGTATTCACCCAATTAGGACAAGTTTTCAGGAGGAGGAAAAAATTAAAATTAGGGCTCAAAAAGTGAAGTAGACAAAAACAGCCATGATAATTAGAAATCAAAGCAGAGGCAGCACAAAGCTGAGTAGACAATGTGAGGTATTGAGTTATTAGAATAGGATGCTAACATGAAGATTTCATGCAAAATGTGGAGGAAGATGGATGAATATATGAACATGGTTTGGTAAAAGCCATGGAATAAGGAGAATGGATCTGGGAAAGCTATGATACTTTCATCATGAAAGAACTGAGAAATGGAGCCAAATTCTTAATCAGAGAAATGAAAGCAAAATTTCTGAGCCAAAGAAAGAGTTAAGTATGAGGTACAGGCAGAATTCTAAGGGAAAAAGAGACAAACTTGAGAGTTTCAAAAAATAATTAAAGTGTACAGATGAAGGAAAGACCCTGATGCTGAGAAAGATTAAGGGCAGGAAGAGAAGGGGGCAACAGAGAATGAAATGGTTGGATGGCATCACTGACTCAATGGACATGAGTTTGACCAAACTCCAGGAGATAGTGAAGGACAGGGAAGCATGGCGTGCTACAATCCATGGGGTCGCAAAGAGTTGAACACGACTTAGTGACTGAACAGCAATACAGATGAAGAAGAAAAACTATCTACAAAATAAATATGCATTTGTTTCAAGCTCCACAAGTTTGTAATAAAAAAGGAACTTGTTTAATATAATTTTAAAGAGAAACTATTTTTACTCTAGAATTTGTTTTCTAGACAAGTTTTCAATCTTGAATAGACAAAAGAGTGGCATTTTCAGTTACCCAGAGTGTAGAATTTCAAGATATATGCACCCTGAGAATTGTTTCCTGAAAATCAACCCCAACCAAGCAAAAGATTAATCAGGGCACAAAACTCATGATGGTGAGTGTTAAAAAAAAAAAAAATTAGTTGTGGCAAATATCAAAGCCAGTCAGTTCTAGTATCAATACTTGTCATAAATTTTAGTTGAAATTCTAATGTAAGGCACAAAATAGTTCTTTTTTTTTTTTTTTTTTTTTAATTTTTTTATTAGTTGGAGGACAAAATAGTTCTTATAAGAGAAGTTAGTGAAAGAAAAGTGAAAAAATGAGTTTCTCTGGTTGCCCAGTAGGTTAAGAATCTGCCTGCAATGCAGGAGACCCTGGTTCTACCCCTGGGTCTGGAAGATGCCCTGGAGAAGGAAATGGTAACCCACTCCAGTATTCTTTCCTAGAGAATTTCATGGACAGAAGAACCTGGCATGCCCCAGTCTATAGGGTCAGGGCCAGTCAGTTCTAGTATCAATATTTGCCATAAATTTTGGTTGAAATTTTAATGTTAGTAGCAAAATAGTTCTTATAAGAGAAATTAGATAATATTTTAAAAAAAGACAAGATAATACTTAAAGCTGACCCTAGTAGAACAAACTATATGAAGAACTATAATGAAAATCATTATTGGGGGAAATTAAGAAAAATAATAGCTTGTTAACCTATTCATTTTATATATTGGTCTGATGGAGGAATTTAATGTAAACTGAATGATTATTAACACTGGGCATTAGAGGGAAACTGTGTTCAGCATTAAAGTTGAAAAAAATAATGTCCAGAATATTAGAGAAATATATGAGAAGAGACATATTCTACAAATAAGCAAACACAGGTGGTCATGGAGGAAGAGGCAAAGATTGAATAGTAATGATACAGCAGTCACTGATAACAACAAATGGAAATGTGCTATATTCTCCCTTTAAAAGTGATTTTATATTGAGGCAAAAATAAAATCAAATATCATTTATAAACTATACACACAAAAAAGAAAAATATACAACAGATAAAAATTATTATTAGATATGATAGTTTGTATTGATGTTGCTATTCAGTCAGTCATGTCCAACTTTTTGCGACCCCAAGGACTGCAGCATGCCAGGCTTCCCTGTCCTTCACCATCTCCCAGAGCTTGCTCAAACTCATGTCCATTGAGTCAGTGATGCTATCCAACCATTTCATTCTCTCTCATACCCTTCTCCTCCCACCTTCAATCTTCCCCAGCATCAAGGTCCTTTCTAATGAGTCGGCTCTTCACATCAGGTGGCCAAAGGATTGCATTAATGGTCCCAAATCTGCTGCGCAAATTCTAACCATGCTCTCTGCCATGTAAAGATGCAAGTTCTCCAACTCTGGGTCCCTATAACTTCCCAAATCCAGGCTCAGTCATGTGTCTACACTCTTGGTCAAAGAGATACTAGCAGATTGGACATGAGTAGAGCCTTGTAAATTGCTTGTTCCCTCTTGTACTCTGCACTCACCAAGAGAAGGACTGACTATGCTAGCCCCTTGGTTACAGAAGAGAACAGACATGTGCAGTGGGCCACTCCAAGCTTCACTTAGACATGCTCAGCCAAAGCTCAGCTCATCCCTGGAACCATGAGAGAGCCCAGCCAAGACCAATATAGAAGTGCTAAAGCCCCAAATGAAGGAGAAACATTGTTATTGTTTCATGCCACTGATTTTTTGTGCTTCATTTCCAGAGAAAGCTAAGTAATCAGAGTCTTTCAACTGCGGTATAATACTGCTGTGTTTTGGAGTGGAATAATTTTAACACCATTAACCAATAGAATCTGACACTTATAGAACACTCCACCTAGCAACAAGAGAACACAGATTATTTTCAAGCACATGGAACATTCACCAGGACAGCATGAGAGAGATCTTTGTGATGAGGGAACTATTCTGTATCTTGATGGTATGGGCTTCCCTGGTGGCTCAGAGGGTAAAGAATCCGCCTGCAATGTGGAAGACCGGGGTTTGATCCCTGGGTTAGGAAGATGCCCTGGAGCATGGCAACCCACTCCAGTATTCAATCCTGGAGAATCCCACGCACAGAGGAGCATGGTGGCTACAGTCCATGGGGTCTCAAAGAGCAGGGCACGACAGCAATAAGCACAGCACAGTGGTGGTTACACGAATCTACATGTGACGAAATGGTATAAAAATACACACACACACAGACACACACACAGCACACTAGTAAAATCTGAATAAACTCTGTGGGTTGTTCCAACGTCAGTCTCTTGATTTTGATGTTGTACTGTAGTTATATAACATTAGCAACGGGGGAACTAGGTGGGAACACAGATGTGTCTGTACTAGTTTTGTAACTTTCCTTAAAGTGAATCTGTAATTACTTGTAAATAAAAAGTAAAGACACTGTGTGCTATGGTTCGTGTCCTTCTATATAACCTAATTAAATTTACAAACCAGGAGACCACCAAAGCACATGTAACTTTACTTTTATGGTAAAATTAATAATAGGAACCTTATTTGAGATACTCTTGGATTAGTGCCCATTACTCTGCATCTTCTTTTTAAATGGCTGATTCCAATTAATGCTTCCCAGCAACACCTCAGTCTTAAACAGAAGCACAAATTTGGTCTTTGGAACCATAAGGCAGTGCTGGAAAATAATATTTTTATCCATGTAATCCAGAATATGATTACATTTTTATTTATTCATTAAGTATTGTCAAAATGAAGATGACAAAAAGAAAAATTAATTTTCAGAAATCTTTCAAAATTCTGAGAAAAACAAACTCTGACTCCAATTAAAGAAACATGCAATGTCAAATCCAGCTCAACTGTATCACTGGTGTATGGTATACTCTTATCCAGTTTAGCATTGTCAGCCTCCAGTGATACTCCAGCCTTTGATAGAGTGACAGATTAAAACATATAAAATAAAAAGGACAGGAAAAAAGTAATGTGCAAAAATGCTCACAAGGTAAGCAATACAAGTTTCTTAAGCAAGATATAAGGCTATGTGTATTCACTATAACCCCTATTTTTGTTTTCATATGCATGTGCATTTAAGGGTCAGAACATAATCAACTGGTGTGTGGATAGTGGTTTTACCTGTGTAGTGGTATGATATTTCATATTTATTTTTGTAACTATTTCTTCTGAAACTTTATATTTCTATCATAACTAACCATGGTTTTCCATTGCCTTCTAATGAGCATGTATTACTTTGACTCAAGAATCATATTTTTCAAACAGTTTATGTGATGACTGTTCTTTATGTTGTGGTAGCTGACACACCACCTTTCCACACTGAACTTTCCCAGCCCCGTGCTTCAGAATGTCGGCATTCCTGCTTACATTTATTTTTTGGGGAAAAAAAGTGCTTCACAGTTTGTAATGTAGTAAGGTAATGAAAATACTCTTGGGATTGGAAAAAGACATACAAACACAGCAGTGGAGCTAAGATTTCCCATCACTAGCAGGGCAACTGTTTCTGTCCAATGAATCTTTAAAACATGTATTTTCAAGAGAAAGCAAAGATGTTTTTGAAATGGCAGAAGAGTAGCAATGGAATCCCTCCAAGTCCTAGGGGGGTTCTATCAGAACTGAGAAGTCTCTCCTACTTGTGAGCTAACTCCCAGGTTTTCTATTCAAGTGCATTCACATTTCTCGTAGCAGTGAATGAGTCCATAGGAGAAATTTAACTCAGTTTCACATTTTAATCTAGCAGTATGGTTACATTGGAGACACGCGCGTAAAAGATGACGACTCCACATCGTTGACCAAATGCATCCCCTGAACTGTTTGCCAAGTCCCTGAGAGATGGTGGGGTGCTGGCAACTGTCTGTCTGAACAGAAATTGGAGCTTTCCAGGACATGCGTTTTGAGCAGATCCTTGCTATAGCAGAGCTCCTGGGATGAGTGTTTAAGAAGGCATCTATGTTTTAATGGAATGAATTGTCAGAGCTGGGCCAGCTGAGCCACATCCCTGAGAACCAAGCACAGAAAACCTGCCCAGAGGAACAGAGAGAGAACCCACAGGGGGTGGTCCACCACGGTCCCCGTGCATGTCCACCTAATAGATCACTAACAGAGCTGCTCCTGGAGCAATGGCCACAACACAGAGCCTGACTTAGTTGATGAAAGGAGGGTATTTCTCTAATATTTTTTTATTGTATTTACTAAAACTGAGCCTAAAAATCCAAACTTGATACTGACAACAGAGCACATGATAGTCCTTAGATTTCTTATTTATAAAATAAGTGTGAATTTCCCACTGAATCACTTCTCAAAGGTGGGGATAGTTCCTAAGGATGACCCCAAATCAGGAAACCCACGTCTTTGGCTTGGCCATGCAGAAAATCAACAAATAGCCCACCTTTTCCTTCCCATGTGACTGAGCTAAGTGCAGAGTATCTGCAGAGAACCACCTCTTGTCTTCATCTGCATCTCAGACACTCACTTGATCCACAGGATATGGAAAGGTGGTGAGGGATGAGCTATGGGCTCAGGGTGGGACATTCTGGTTTCCCCATCAATATCTGCACAGTGTTGCGCATGTTCCTGAGCCAGGATGTCCTCCTCAGAGAACAGGGAATATTCATCACTGTATTCATTTTCTATGCTGCTGCCTGCTGCAGAAACAAATTACCACAAACACAGCAGCTTCAAACAACACAGACGCATGATTTTATAGTTCTATAGATCAGAAGTCTGGTTCAGGTCCCATCAGTCTAAAATCAAGGTGTCAGCAGGGCTGTGGTCCTTTCCAGAGGCTCCAGAGGGTGTTTCCTTGCTTATTTGGACTTTTGGCAAAGTTCAATTCTTTGGATGTTATAGAACTGAGGTTCCATTTCCTTGCTGCCTGTCAGCTGAGAGTTGTTTCTATTTTCATTCTTTGGCTTGTGGCCTCTTTCTCCATTTTCAAAGCCAGCAACAGCCTTATGAGGCTGTCAGAGTCACTTGTGGTGAAACAAAGGGGCCAAAGGAATGCCAAGGGTCCTCTGGTCTTTGTCGTCAGAACTCTCCCTGATCCAGGGATCTGTTCTGTGCTTCTGGAACTAGGTTGGGGGAGACAGAAGCCCACTAAGAACTGATCAGCCATGAAATATGACATGAGTCTTGAGGGGTGGTGTGTCTACCTGGACCAAGCCCATATCCTCCCAAACTCCTAAGGAGAGCCCCTCAAAATATTACAAGTGGAAATTCCATTTCTGCATGATGCTGCAAAGATAGGTACCCAAATTTCAAGTGTACATCCATGAACATTAGTGAGCTCAAAATATTAACCATCACTGGATTTTGAGGATAGCCTAATTTCAAAGGGAACTTATTCCCAAATAGCACTGATTTTTACTGAAACCACAGGAAGCTAATATCTTGTCTCCAAGTCCAATAACAATCCAGGCTTAGTTATATTCCAGTCTGGGATCTCAGGGCACTTCCGCATCTGAAAGCAGAAGAAAAGTCTTTTCAACCACAGATTTCTTGTTCTCCTGACATCAACAGACGACATTATTTTGTTGATCCACTTACTTGTTTACAACCGTTTATTGAGCTGGGGATGTAAACTAGGGACTGCTGATGAAGTTAATTAAGATGTACTTAGGCTGGTATATTAATATCTTAAGATATTAAGAAGAAGTGGCAACAATATACAAAAGAACTATACAAAAAAGATCATCATGATCCAGATAACCACGATGGTGTGACCACTCACCTAGAGCCAGACATCCTGGAAGGCAAAGTCAAGTGGGCCTTAGGAATCATCACTACGAACAAAGCTAGTGGAAGTGATGGAATTCCAGTTAAGCTATTTCAAATCCTAAAAGATGATGTTATGAAAGTGCTGCACTCAATACGCCAGCAAATTTGGAAAATTCAGCAGTGGCCACAGGACTGGAAAAGGTCAGTTTTCATTTCAATTCCAAAGAAACGCAATGCCAAAGAAGGTTCAAACTACTGCACAATTGCACTCATCTCACATGCTAGTAAAGTAATGCTCAAAATTCTCCAAGCTAGGCTTCAACAGTACGTGAACCGTGAACTTCCAGATGTTCAAGTTGGTTTTAGAAAAGGCAGAGGAACCAGAGATCAAATTTCCAACATCCGTTAGATCATCAAAAAAGCAAGAGAGTTCCAGAAAACCATATACTTCTGTTTTATTGACTATGCCAAAGCCTTTGACTGTAGATCACAACAAACTCTGAAAAATTCTTCAAGAGATGGGAACACCAGACCACCCGATCTGCCCCCTGAGAGACCTGTATTCAGGTCAAGAAGCAAGTTAGAATTGGGCATGGAGCAATAGATTGGTTCCAAATCAGGAAAGGAATACAACAAGGCTGTGTATTATTACTCTGCTTATTTAACTTATATGCAGAGTACATCATGATAAATGCTGGGCTGGATGAAGCACAAGCTGGAATCAAGACTGCCAGGAGAAATATCAATAACCTCAGATATGCAGATAACACCACCCTTATGGCAGAAAGTGAAGAACTAAAGAGCCTCTTGATGAAAGTGAAAGAGGAGAGTGAAAAAGTTGACTTTAAACTCAACATTCAGAAAACTAAGATCATGGCATCTGGTCCCATCATTTCATGGCAAATGGATGGGGAAACAGTGGAAACAATGGCAACAGTGGCTGGCTTTATTTTCTTGGGCTCCAAAATCACTGCAGATGGTGACTGCAGCATGAAATTAAAAGATGTTTGCTCCTTGGAAGAAAAGTTATGACCAACCTAGACAGCATATTAAAAAGCAGAGACATTACTTTGCCAACAAAGGTCTGTCTAGTTAAAGCTATGGTTTTTCCAGTAGTCAGGTATGGATGTGAGAATTGGACTAAAGAGAAAGCTGAGTGCCGAAGAATTAATGCTTTTGAACTGTGGTGTTGGAGAAGAGTGTTGAGAGTCCCTTGGACTGCAAGGAGATCCAACCAGTCCATCCTAAAGGTGCTCAGTCCGAGTGTTCATTGGAAGGACTGATGTTGAAGCTGAAACTCCAATACTTTGGTCACCTGATGGAAAGAACTGACTCATTTGAAAAGACCCTGATACTAGGCAAGATTGAAGGCAGGAAGATAAGGGGATGACAGAAGATGAGATGGTTGAATGGCATCACTGACTTGATGGACACGAGTTTGAGCAAACTTCGGGTGTTGATGATGGACAGGGAAGCCTGGAATGCTGCAATCCATGGGGTCACAAAGAGTCGGACACAACTGAATGACTGAACATAACTGAACTGAACTGAACTGAGGCAAGTATAACAAGTCACACTAGGCTGCATTTTGGAGGGATGGGGGCAAGAAGGAGCTATGAAATTGACCAGCCACATGGAACATCTGTACTCTCCACCCAGAGCAAAAACAAGGCAACCAACTGTTTGGTTTTCATCATGAAGCAATAAAGATGCATTATTTGTTCTAAGTTTTTGAAATTGCAAATTCTTGCAACTGAATTTTAGCATTATCTAATTTCATCAAATGAGGCATTTGAATTACCAGATTTCACAAACTTACATCTGATTTTCAATTTCCTTAGTAAATTTTCCATTGAGAAGCAATGGAGCACAAACATAATTCCCACTGGAAGGCAAAGGAAAGCATTAGGAGGAAAAAAGTTATCAAAAAAAAAAAAAAAAAGTCCATATTTTCTTGCAGATTCAGTAAACTAATTTTAAGATTTAAAACAGATTTCTATCTTTTGGCAAAGATTTTCACCATTGAGTATCCATGAGAATTTACACGTGTCCATTATTCTGGAGGTAAGGAAACACGTTTTTACACATATAACTTTGGACTATAGGGAAAAGATCCTGAATTAAAATAAGGTGGTATGGAATGTTTGCCATTCAAAATCAACCTCCCTCTGAGCTCCCACTGTGTCTGCAGTTAGGGTGAATTTTCACTTCTGTTTTTTGCACTAAGTGCCTCTGTCACCACGGACTCTGTCCTGCATTGTGCTTCCCCTCCATGAGCTGTTCTCTTCAAAGTGCCTCCTTTACCTTTCAGAGTTAGGCAGTACTCCATCCAAAAATGCCTCTTTTCCACCCACCAAGCTATGTTTGTCTAACAGACAGGACCTTAGGAAGGGCAAATGAATATATAATACATAGATAGACCGATAGATAGATAGATATCAAAAGACAGATGGTCGTGTCTCAGTGATAACCTTTTCCAGCCCTAAGACTGGGTCGCACTTGATTGATGGTCAAAATATCAGCCCTCTTGGTTCCCTGGCCCTAAACAGATAATTTCATGAATAAAGCTATGTACTTCCCAAGGTCCAAACTGTTGAGTGCTTTCTAGGGCCATTGTGTTAAATATTCAAAATTTTTAAGTGACATGGGGAAATGCTTTTGGTGTAATGTTAAAAGTTGAAGACAGGAAAAAAAATTAGATGAAATAGAGATACTGTTATAGTTACAGTGCTTACATGCTCAATTGTTCAGTCATGTCCTACTCTTTGTGACCCTGTGGACTGTAACCCATCAGGATCCTCTGTCCATGGGATTCTCCAAGCAAGAATACTGGATTGGGTTGCCAATTTCACCTCCAGGGGATACTCCTGACCCAGGGATCGAATTTGCGTGTCCTGAGTCTCCTGCATTAGCAGGCAGATTCCTTACCCCTGAGCCACCTAGGTACAGATGCTGTCCCTAATCCAGAGTGAAACTTGTAAATTGTAAGAAAGTTCATATCACTTTTGTCATTGAGGAGAGCTCCATGACAGAACCATATCTATGGTATCTGGGCCCTTGACCCCTGACCTCTTTGCTCCCCCTCAGCTCCCTCCACTGTCCTGAGTTAATCCCGTCCCTGGTGCCATTCCCCCAGGATGCCTACTGGACTTTCCCTCACCTACTAGGTGAGGCCCATCTGAACACAGTAGGAAACTGCAACCCATCCAGCCCCAGATCCCAGATTCTATGCCAGCTCTGCTCTGCCCAGCCCCCTCCGACCTACCGCATCATTTAGTTGCTCTTTTTATTATTGCCTTTCTCTCCCCAAAGATCTAAGTGCTGGAAGGTAGCAATCTCTGCCTGTCTTTCTCACTGGTTGTGTCTGATCACCTAGAACAAAGCTTGATGGCAGTAATACACATGAATATGCACCTGATGGCAATAATAAACTCATGAAAATGCACCTGAGAAGTGAAATGCCACACAGAAGTTGTTTTTACCAGGCTGCTGGGTTGACCATTGATTTTTCTTCTTTATATACCACTTGGCTTTATTTCCAAGGTATATATCATATACAACTTCCATTTGCTCGTTAGAAAAATGGGATAATTGTCTTCTTAACTTTCCGATGCTTCCTTTTATTAAACAAGTATTTTGAATACTTATTATTCTTCTTTCAAGGTATAAAGAGTGATGAAACTATACCATTTTTCTTAATGATATAAGTGCAGATGACATGTTTAAGATACACAGTTTTTAGATAGTGACAAGTAACTGCATATCCGTTGACTCTTGGGATGTAGTCTTGTTGAAACAACTTTAGAGAAGGGTTAGGTAGGGGAAGAGGAAGTTGCACATTAAGAACTGAAAGGAATTGTGTCCCAAGCAGAGTAAATAGCAAGGATGACAAAAGAACCAAAAGGAAGGCTGTTGTGACGGGGATTTCACTGACTCATTGTTCTGAGTGGATTTTCCTCTTCCTACGGGAAATATGCATATCCCCGTCTGAGAGTTCTGCACCCAGTTTCAATGTGGGAAGATTTTTCCCACACTCCCAAGCAATGCTCCAGCACCAGCTGGTGTCCTACAATTAACTCAGTTCTGACGCTGTTTGCCTAAAGATAGCTCTAGATTCCAAAGGTTGAAAGTTCAGCCCTGCAAGACTGCCCACCGCTTTCGAAAGTAAATTATGAGTCCAAGTGCCTCTGAGTGATTAATTATAGATCCAGATTCCCACAACCCCCTTTCTGGGTCTGATTAATTTGTAGAGCAGCTTACTGAATTTAGTGAAAAATTTTACTAATAGATTATCAGTTTATGACAAAAAGAAATAATTCGGGAATAGCCAAATGGAAGAGATGCACAGGTCAAGGTATGGGGAAAGGGGGCGGAGCTTTCATTCCCTCTCTAGGCACCCTATTCTCCCCAAATCTCATGTTCACCAGCTCAGAAGTCCTCCAAACCCATCCCTTTGAGTTTTTACAGAGGCTTCATTACACAGACATGATTGACCGAATCATGTTGGCAGTTGGCAATTGAACTCAACCTCCAGCCTCTGCCCCGTCCCTGAAGGCTGAGGGTGGGACTGAAAGTTCCAATCCTCTAATCCTGTGTTTGGTTCCCACAGGCAACCAGCCTCCATCCTTAGTTACCTAGAGGCTTTCCAAAAGTTATGTCATTTAACATAACAAAGGACATCTAGATCTTTTTAGCACTTGGTACGTTCCAAAGGTTTTAGGACATCTGTGCCAGAAACCGAGATGAAGACCAAATGTATATTTCCTATTATAAATCACATTATCACATTACACATTGGTGTGTTGTATGCAGGCCCTGGTGAGATGAGACTTCCATGCCCCATGGATGGTTGGTGATGGCTTTCCCCCAGAACAGTCAATGAAAGCACCACCTGCATTCAAGCAGAAAAGTACAGAGCCACTGCTTGCTTTAACGAGGCTTCCCAGGTGGCCCTAAAGCTAAAGAACTCGCCTGCCAATGCAAGAGATGTGAGAGACACAGGGTTGATCTCTGGGTTGGGAAGATCCGCTAGAGGAGGATATGGCAACCTAATCTAGTATTCTTGTCTGGAGAATCTCATGAACAGAGGAACCTGGTGACCTACAGTCCATGGGGTCGCAAAGAGTCAGACACAACTGAAGCCACTTAGCACACGCGCATGCTTTAACCACTCTGTCCTCCCACAGGTGGAAAATGCGTCCCAAGTAGGGGTGCCCTTTGGCATGGGTCCTGGAGGGCAGAAGGTACATTCAGCAGAGATGTGGCAACTTTGCAAAACTGGCTGATGTGAGCTCGATGAAGATCGGAGCTTAGTGAAACTTTGAAAACTGTCCAGGTCCACAAACAAAAGTGCTTATTGAGAATTCCAAATGCATGCAAGTCTTAGTGTTTGGTAGATTGAGAGGCTCCTTTCCCACATGCCCTTGAGAATGTGTGCCCTTGCTTGGCTTCTGTCATGCTGACACCAGGTTTGGTCTGCACACTGCCTTGGCTAACGGGTTATGAACACACACCAACCCAGCAGAGGCTTTGAGGACCTTGGACTTCAGGGATCACCTCCTCTCTTGCTGGTTTTTGGAGTCAGCCTCCATAAGAAGCCAAGACCAGCCTTGGACATCCCTAGCCCAGCAGGTAGCCAGCACCAACCACCAGACCCAGGACAGAGATCATTTTAATCTAGGCAGCCCGGGTCAAGACTCTAGGTCAGTCTGTTCGGGAGAACTTTTTGCACTGGTGGAAATGTTCTGTTATTGTGCTCTTTTGCCATGGCCTTGTGTAGCTAGTTTGGCTGAGGATCTGATATTTTCTTTTTTAAACTAATTCAAATTTAAATTTTAAGAGCCACATGTGGCCAGTGGCCCCTGTACCAGATGACCGTAGCTGTCAAGTGACCCCAGGCAAGACCAGCAAAGGAACACAGAGCTGAGCGCAGCCCACATTCCTGACCTGCCCAACAGAGCAGTGCTGCTGTTTTAAGCCATTAAAACTCTGGAGTCACTTATTGCCTATTAATTGATAACTGATCCACTGTCCCAAAGTACATAAATAAAAATCTTAACTCCTTGCCTGCCTCCAAATCAGAGGCAAACTTATGTCTGGAAATCATGTTATTTCAATATTAAAATCCCCATTTTTAGATTTCACTTTGAAATCTTATAAATTCCTACCTAAGGAAATTTATTCTCCATTCTTCTGAAATGTCACATGCTTTCCTGAAAGTCACATAGCACCCATTCTTGGGCCAAACAAAATATTTTTTTATCCAGAAACCATCTATGCAACCTAGACTAGAAATTCCGATCAGCTTTTACTTAAGAATAAACCCAGACAGTGTAGTCAGAGGCCCAAACCCATCTCTAGGAGTTTTGAGTTTCAAGTTACAATCCTGAAGCTAAGAACTCAAGTGCAAAGGAAGTGAACACAGCTGTGAAACAAGATCACAAACAAGATAAAGAGCTAAACATACAATTCAAGTTGAGGGCCACCCAGAAGCTTCTCTCAAAAAGAGTGACTGAGTGGCTTGGTTGTGATCTCAGCTCTGCTCTCCTGGCTCCCAGCAAAGCTGCACAGGATGGTAACCAGGAGACCCTTTCAAGCTGGAGCGTGTTCCTCCATAGAATAGCCTCTGGGCATCACCCACCAAATGACAGGAAGTTCTTGCAGGCATCCTTAGGAAGGACAGTGCAGGGCATTTATCTGAATACTCTCCTTCCCATCCCCCCATCCACCTTTGCCAGTGCACAATGTCAGGGCCAACACCCACAGGAACTGGAGACACCTAGGCCTTCAGGTGGGGTTACCTGCACTGAGCCTCAGTTACTTCATTCATAAAATGGGATGAAGACCTGTGCTGAGTTCATCCTCAGGTTGATTTTTGCTCTGAAAAGAGAAAATGAATAAAATCTTGAAAAGCAATGAAACCGTAAAGGGAAAAGAAGGGCATTTCTAGCTCAACGGTCTGTGCTAATTTAGAATGGTTTCAAGTATCCACTATTTGTGTTGTAAATATATAGTTTGCATTTGCTAATTATGCTATACTTCCATTTCTAAAAATAAAGTAACAACAACCCATCAATCATACTCCTTGATATTTACCCAAGAAAGTGAAAAACCTGTGTCCACACAAAAGCCTACACATAGATGCTTAGAGTAGCTTTATTTATAATTGGCAAAACTGAAAACACAAAGTGCTTTGAATATGTAACCTGTGGTGCATCCAGGCAGTGGGATATTACTTAGTGTTAGAAAGAAACGAGTGTCATCAATCCATGAAAAGACATGGAGGAAGCTTAAATGCATATTACTAAGTAAAAGAAGCCAATCTGAAAAGGCTATATACTTCGTAATTCCAACCGTTTGGCATTGCAGAAAAAGGCAAAACTAAGGAGACAGTGGAAAGTTCAGAGATTGCTAGGGATAGAAGAGTGGGATTCGGACTGTGGCGCTGGAGAAGACTCTTGAGAGTCCCTTGGACAGCAAGGAGATCAAACCAGTCAATCTTAATGTTGTAGCCACACCTTCTGGAAAACAAACTCACTCAGAAGGACAATGCAGATAGTGGAGTGCAGTTTATTACACTGGTGGGCCCAAGGCAGAGTCTCCTCTTAGCCAAGGACCCTGACCAGGTTTTCTGAAAACCTTATATACCCTAAGTGTATATACCCTAAGTGTATATGCCCAAACCCACCTCCCCAGATTCCCTGAAACTAGTCTGAACAAAGGAAAAGAAAGATACAATCAAAGGTAACCAGCCATTCATATCCTTAAGCCTAGGTAGTTAACAGTGGACAATTATCAATAGGCCTGTGGTCATACCCAATAAGCATAATAGGATGTATGATTCTATTCAGTTACGCAGATAATTAGGGTATTCTTTTAGGCAACAGAGAGTCTAGGTATGAGCCCTGGGGCTCTTCCATCCAGGGGGCCTGGTTTTCCAGTTGGTATGTCGTTTCCATAGATACTGGGCATATAGCTCAAAGTCCACAGTCCGGCCCAACATGGAGTCTTGCTTTCAAGATGGAGCCTGTTCTGTCTGTTTCCTCCTTCATTCTCCCCTCTTGATGCTCTTAACTCATAGTATGAGCATCGTTCACAGGGATATATTGCACCCTAACTCTCTGACCTCCAATTTGGGATAACGACATCAACCTTTGGGTTACAAAGTTCACAATACTTTGTAAAATAAAGGGTCCACAAAGAAGACCTATCAAGGCAACTATAACAATGGTAAATATAGTTTTCCACAAACCACCCTTCACCCAAGAAAGGACTGAAGTCCAAAAAGGAAGATTATCATCAGGTATAACTTTTACCTGAACTTTCATATCATCTAGGGTGGCTGATATATAGCCAGATAAATCAGGAATATATACACAACATTCAACTTTAATTAGAGCACAGGTCCCTGTTTGTACTGAAAGTATGGTTAGTCACAAGAAGATACCAGCAAGTCCTTGTAGCAGCAGTTGACTGCAGAGCTTCATCTCTTTTTCTTCTTTAAGATAATCTTGGTTTCCCAGTAATCAGTGGGGTCCTTTGTGTAGTCCACTCAGCGTCCTCCAGGTCTGTGTGGTGTGCTCTCTCCACCCTCATGTGGTGGATCCAGGGAGTGACACCTGCAACTGTAACTGCAGTAGGACAGGTTAGAACAACAGTATCCGGACCCTTCCAATGTGGGGCCAAGGAGTCGTGTTTCCAGTCCTCGACCACACGTGATCCCCGGGCACACATTCATGAATCTCTTCCCCAAAGGGGAATGGCACCCTTTGTTGTACAAACTTAGATACCTGATTTATTACTTTACCCAGTTGTTCCATCTGTTGTGAAATCTCATCTCCCCTTACCTGAGGCAAATTTGTT
Organism: Cervus elaphus; assembly: GCF_910594005.1. Classification (NCBI taxonomy): domain Eukaryota; kingdom Metazoa; phylum Chordata; class Mammalia; order Artiodactyla; family Cervidae; genus Cervus; species Cervus elaphus. The sequence continues at coordinate 83,130,178 of NC_057832.1, forward strand.
AACACCTGTTGTATTATGGGAGGGGGCCCCCCATACACAATTTTGTATGGAGAAGAGCCATGAGACTGTGGGGTCATCCTGAGTCTGAGCAGAGCCGTCGGAAACAAGCCCACCCAGGAACAGTCAGTCTCTGTGATCCACTTGGAGAGCATCTCTTTAAGTGTCCGGTTGGTTCCTTCCACCATCCCGGAACTCTGGGGCCTATATGCTGTATGTAATTTCCACTTGATGTTTCAAGTTTTGCTTACTGTTATACAAAATCAGCTACGAAAGCCGGGCCATTGTCCGATCCAATGCTGGTGGGAAATCCAAATCTGGGAACTATCTCCCTAAGCAGGCATGAGGCTACTTTTGATGTTCTTTCAGTCCGGGTAGGAAAAGCTTCTACCCATCCCGAGAACGTACATACTATGACCAGCAGGTAATGGTAGTGTCGGTGAGGTTTCATTTCAGTGAAGTCCAATTCCAGATGTTCAAAGGGCAGCGTGCCTTTTACCTGAATCCCTGGAGGTTTCTGTCTGTGCCAAGAGGCAGCATTGACCTGTGAGCAGGCAGTGCAGTTCTGAGATTTTGTTCTGCATAGAGAAGAGAGGCAGGGAACCAATAAACATTTTTGAGTTAGCTCTTCCAGTTTATTATGGCCTAGATGGGTCGCTTGGTGTGTTTGGCTTACCAGCGTGGGTGCCAGCTCCTCCAGTACCAATAATTTGCCACTTGGCAATTCCCACCATCCCTTTTCAGTCTTGATGTCCCCTTCTGCTTTGGCTAGTTGGTTTTGGGCTTCAGTGTATTTTGGAGAGTCTAGCATTAGCTCCCCAGTCTAGTACTCTTGCCTGGAAAATCCCATGGATGGAGGAGCCTGGTAGGCTGCAGTCAATGGGGTCGCGAAGAATCGGACACGACTGAGCGACTTCACTTTCACTTTTCACTTTCATGCATTGGAGAAGGAAATGGCAACCCACTCCAGTGTTCTTGCCTGAAGAATACCAGGGACGGGGGAGCCTGGTGGGCTGCTGTCTATGGGGTCGCACAGAGTCGGACACAACTGAAGAGACTTAGTAGCAGCAGCGTTAGCTCAGGTAGCTCCACCAATACGAGAGCTTTAACACGGGCTTCACTTGTCAGCCCCAAGTCCTTGGCTGCTAGTTTAGTGGTCTTATCTGTCAGTCTGTTCCCTGAACAGAGGGGGTGTCCTCTTCTTAATGTCCTCAGCAGTGTATGACTGCAACCCTTTCTGGTTCCCAGGCATCATCTAACAGGGCCTTAATTTCTTCCTTATTTTTAATGTCTTTTTCACAGGCTGTCAAAGGCCTCTCTCCTTATACAGAGCCCTGTAGTGTGGCAAAAGCATACATACCGAGAGTCTGTGTAAATATTTGTCTTCTTACCTTTTGACAGCTGGAGGGCCTGGATTAGAGCATATAGTTCGGCCCATTGAGTGGACAAGTGTGATGGAAGAGAGCTAGCCTCAATGATGGTTTCATCCACGACTACTGCATATCCCGACAGTCATTGTCCTTGTTTCACCAGGCTGGTGCCATTGGTGTTCAGGACCAAATCTGGGTCCAGGATTGGCTGGTCTCTCAAGTCAGGTCTGCTGGCATATTTGCTTGCAATCATGTGAGGGCCCACCTTCTCCCACAAGAAAGAGTGGCCAGATTCAGGGCCTGACAAGGCTCAGTAGTAACATGGAGGTTCTCACGTAACAGTCCTTGGTATTGAGTAATCCGGAATGTTGACAGCCATTTATGGGGGTCCCCTCGCAGGAGAGTGTTGACCTCATGCGGGACTTTTATGAACAAATCTTGGCCCAAAGTCAGCTTGGTTGCCTCCCGGACCAGTAAGGCAACTGCAGCAATTGCCTGTAAGCATCCCAGCCACCCAGTGGCAATATTGTCCAGCTGATTTGAGAGATAAGTCACTGGTCTGTCCCATGTTCCCATAATCTGGGACAACATTCCCATAGCCACCTTGTCCTAAAGAGTAAATGGTTTAGCAAGGTCTGGCAGGCCCAAGGTGGGTGCTGACAAAATTGTACCGGGTTTGAGTACTATTACCATTGGGACTTGTTTTGCAAGCCTGGGGGTGGCAGGGGGATTGTCTTCCAACCAGACCTCAGGGAATTGTTGAGTTAACTCTCTCTCGACTGTTTAGCCTGTCCAGTTTCCTTGCCGGGAGATTGTGCAACCTCCATTCATCTTGAGGGGTTACTGTGAAGAAGAGTAAATAGGTGGTTGAGCCCACTCGAACAGTGGGTCTTTCGTGGGGGAAAGGTCACTTGTGCCCCCAATTTAGACCGCAAGTCTCTTCCTAACAAAGGTACTGGGCATTCAGGGATGTATAAAAATTTATGAGTCACTTGGTGTCCCCCCATCTGACATTTTCAGGGTAGGCTAGAGACACAAAGGCTGCATTTATCACCATCTGAGACCCAAGCAGCCTCTGGCTGGGTCTATTGGCATATAAAGTCTACAGGCCTCGCACAGTCTTTCCCAGAACTCAGAGGGTGATTCGCTTTCCCTTTGAATCACTTCTGAGGGTTTTGTGATTCTCATAGCTTTTCGGGCCCCCTTCTTGAGACCTTGTAAAATAGCCCCACCCCACCCCGATTTCTCTCCACGTGGCCCCGCCCTTCCTCTCTGTTACAGCCCCAGTTGGGCCCCTCATCGGGGGCGGCTGGTTCTCCCACCACTGTGGGTTTGCAGTACCCTCAGGTGCCATTTCTTTGAACCATTTTCTGGCCTCAGTTAGGATCCTGTGTCTTTCCTCAGTGCTGGAAAGGGAGACTAGTAGTTGGATTATGTCATCCCATGTAGGGCGGTGGGTTCGAAAAATAGTCTCCATTAGCCTCATCATGGCCTTTGGCTCCCCCGAGTACAGTGGAGCGTGTCTCTGCCAGTTTAATATATCCGTAGAGGAAAATGGCTGGTAATAATAGACTACAGAGGGCTGATGGTATTGCCCACATGCGTCCTGACCTGGAGGCTGCTGTAGCTCTCTGAGGGCCATCTGTAGTGGGGTTCTTTCCCCGTGTTCCTTGGCGGACAGCAGCCTCTGTCTAATTGCTGTGTTTTCTTCCCCCTTCCCAACAGTACTCACCAGGAGAGGTGGATACAATCTAGGAGGTCCAGCTGAGGTGGAATTCTGGGGGCGTTGACCAGAGGTCTCCATTGCTGGGATTGGAGCCTGCTGAAACGGCGACTCTATGACCTCCGGGAGAGCTGGCAGAAGAGCAGTGGCTGCTGCAGGAACTTCACCTGGCCCTGGATGGGGCATTAAGGCGGCCCCCGGTCCTGGTGGAGCCCTGGGAGGCAGGCGCATCATTATCCAGTATGGGGGAGGGGTCAGGTCATCCCCGTCCAAATCCTGTAGAATTTCCTTTTTTCATCATCATTTTTGTGCCCTTAATATTTTCCCATTTCCCTTCTGGATACAGAAACTTGTCCAAGTAGGAGGGTCTTGAGCTAACCCTAGCCATGAGTCAATAGATGGATATTGATCCAGGTGTCCTGGCTCTCCTGTGACTACTGTATAGACTGCTTCCACTATTTTTGAGTTCATGGTGTTCTCTGGTGGCCATCCTACTCCCATAGGAGGCCATTCAACCTCACAGAGTATGTGGAGGTGGTTAAGCTTCATCTTCACCCCATAGTCTCCTCCAAATCCCTTTTTAAAATTTTTAATCATGCACTCCAATACAGTTGCCTTAGATTCACTTCCCCCCATCCTGCTTACCTTCTCAGACCTTCTTCTCCTTTTCCTTTTCTTTCTGTCTACGAAGTTCTCACTCAGTACCCTATGTCCTGATATTTCCTCTCAGTGACACTTAAATTGCCATTCTGACTCCTTCCTAATTGGGGTGAGAAGAGCCTTACCTGCCAGATTGCCGAGGGAGAAGGGGGATCGGCGTGTCTTCACCTGCCGGTCAGCACAGCTGAACCAGAACACCACGTGGTCCAAGACTGTTTCTCCCTTAACTTTTAAAGTCCATTCTACCTTGGTGGGCTTGATCAGGTGCGGATGAAAATACAAATGGGTTAAATATCCCACGTCCCAGGCCGTCTCCGGAAAAGCCAATTCGTACTCACTTATGTATCCCCCTCCTTCTAGCCTGACAATTCCAAAGGGGTCAAGAATTTCATAGCAGATGGGACACCTCCTTGGGGAGGGCAGAGTACAAGCACCCAAAGATCAAGTTTCTTCTCCTAAAAATCCCCTGGCAATTGCTTGGTAATAATTTTCCCCAAGACGGCATGGACACCACCTCCTAAATGACCTTCACAAATTTCCTTCCTAAGCCCTAACACGCTCGTCAACCTGTGACCAAGCAATCGTTGCCACCTGCCTATTCCAGGCCCCTGTGGGTCTGTCCTCTTCTAATCCCTCCTGGGGGGTGATCAGGCCCCCTCTTCCCCCCTGCCGGGTGGTTTCCTCCTCACCTGAGCGCTCAGTTCCCCTGCTGCCATCCACTACCTGCTAACGTGAAAGGTCCGGGCATTGAGAAGCAGAATCCTTCCAGAAAGGCGAGGCGCCTTCCCCCCTCTAGAAGATTTGAGCTGCAGGGCCTCGAAGTAGTCCCAAATGGGACTTGTCTCCTCAAAGTGAGGAGTTTCCCGGCCGATGCACCAAATGTTGTAGCCACGCATTCTGGGAAACAAACTCACTCAGAAGGACAATGCAGATAGTGGAGTGCAGTTTATTACACCGGCGGGCCCAAGGCAGAGTCTCCTCTTAGCCAAGGATCCTGACCAGGTTTTCTGAAAACCTTATATACCCTAAGTGTACATGCCCAAACCCACCTCCCCAGATTCCCTGAAACTAGTCTGAACGAAGGAAAAGAAAGATACAATCAAAGGTAACCAGCCATTCATATCCTTAAGCCTAGGTAGTTAACAGTGGACAATTATCAATAGGCCTGTGGTCATACCCAATAAGCATAATAGGATGTATGATTCTATTCAGTTACACAGATAATTAGGGTATTCTTTTAGGCAACAGAGAGTCTAGGTATGAGCCCTGGGGCTCTTCCATCCAGGGGGCCTGGTTTTCCAATTGATATGTCATTTCCATAGATACTGGGCATATAACTCAAAGTCCACAGTCCAGCCCAACATGGAGTCCTGCTTTCAAGATGGAGCCTGTTCTGTCTGTTTCCTCCTTCACTAAAGGAAATTAATTCTTAATGTTCATTGGAAGAACTGATGTTGAAGCTGAAGCTCCAATACTTTGGCCACCTCATGCGAAGAGCCAGCTCATTAGAAAAGACCCTGATGCTGGGAAAGATTGAGGACAGAAGAAGGGGGCAACAGAGGATGAGGTGGTTGGATGGCATCACCGACTCAATGGACATGAGTTTGAACAAACTCCAGGAGACAGTGAGGAATAGGGAAGCCTGGTGTGCTGCAGTCCATGGGTTCACAAAGAGTGAGACAGGAACTAGTGACTGAACAACAAAAATGGTGATAGATACAATGTCATTATACATTTGTCCAAACCAATAGAATAAACAATGCCAAGAATGAGCCCTAAAGGAAACTATAAGCTTTGGGTGATAATGATGTGTCAGTGTAGGTTCATGGATTATTAACAAATGTCCACTCTGGTGGATGTTGAGAGTGAGGAAAGCTCCGCATGGACCCGGGGATGTATGGGAAATCTTTGTACCTTCTACTCAATTTTGCTAGAATTGTCCTAAAAGTGTGAAGTCCTGAAGGTAAAAATTAAATTTTAATCATAATAGATAAACAAACACAGTATTGCAGAAATAAACTATGTACTTATATCACCTACAGTTTTCACTCTGAATTTGACAATGAATGGTTTCCCGAGGCATAAAGGAAAAAAACACTCCCCAGTTCTCTACCCTTAGTCTCCCCTCATCCCCGGAATTTATGTCCCTCAATCCAAGCATCAGGCTCAGGGTAGCGCCTGAGGCAGAAGCCTGGCCTCCTTGCACATCAAGGCACCTTGAACAAAACAAGACATAGCCTGGAGCTAACCAACAAACCACACATGTGGGCCATCCCACTGGTTCACAGGACAGCATGGCATCCCTGTACCAGGGATTGTGTGTCAGAGCACAAGCATGTGTGCACACAAAACCCCAGCTCCATCCATCCTCAGGGGAAGGCAGCACCTCTCAGGAAGCCCCTTGTTCCCACCCCCACAACACCACCAGCAAAAGACCCAGAGCAGGAAGGGGAGCTCTCCTCTGACATCATTCCTTCACCCACAAGTGAGGGGAGAACAGTCTGGATTCCTCAGTTGTTTCTGATTCCACAAAAGATGGCATTGATATTAAGACACCTGAGTTTTATCACTGCTTCCTACGGGCTCTGAGAACCAGACACGAGGCGCACTCATCTTCCTCCTGCCCAGGGATCCCCCCTCACCATGGTGTCCCTTCCTTGCCAAACATATTGGAAAACTCTTTTTTCCCATCTTTGAGCTCACTCATGCAGGAGAACAAGGTTTCCTGCAGCAGGAATTGAGGGAGGAAGTGACAAGAAGACATTTTCCCCAAATCCACATCTGCCAAGAAGAGCAGCACCAGGTACTCTTTTAGGGCTGTTGACCATGTGGCTGCAGCAGCATGCAGCAAGGCCAGTGATGCTGCTTCCCGTCATTGGGAACTGTCCTCCACCAGGCAGCCCTCCTGTGGGACCACCAGGCACAGCTCTGACCTAGGAGTGTGCTCTCTTCACCCCCTCCCCTCCCCTAATGTGTGTGGCTTTGATTGGTCTTACTGACCACACCTTGCTTCCCAAAACCCTCCTTTCCAACACATTTCTCTCTAGACTCACTAGGTCAGTTCCCTTGTTGCCCCTTTGTTGGACATGTGCTAAACTGTGTCCGACTTTTTGTGACCCCATGAATGGCAGCACACCAGCCTTCCATGTCCTTCACTCTTTACCCAAGTTTGCTCAAATTCATGTCCATTGAGACAGTGATGCTATCTAACATTCTCATCCTCTGCCACCCACTTCTTATTTTGCCCTCAATCTTTCCCAGCATCAGGGTCTTTTCTAATGAGTTGGCTCTTCGCATCAGGTGGCCAAAGTATTGGAGCTTCAGCTTCAGAATCAGTCCTTCCAAAGAATATTTAGGATTGATTTCCTTTACGATTGACTGGTTTGATCTCTGTTATCCAAGGGACTCTCAAGAGTCTCCAGCACCACAATTCAAAAGCATCAATTCTTCAGCGAGCAGCCTTCTTTATGGTCCAACTCTTACACACACACAATTGGAAAAACCATAGCCTTGACTATTCAGACCTTTGTTGGCAAAGTGATGTCTCTGCTTTTTAATATGCTAAGTTTGGCATAGCTTTTGTTGGACATGTGGACTCACCCAATTCAATCCTCATACCCTTTTCATTTACTCTCAGCATGCTCTTCTTGGCCAAGTTCATCCAGATCCACAGCTTTAATCACCATCTACTAATGGCCCTCAAACCCCAATAGACCTGTATCCTAAGGCACCCACCCTGGGGTCCTCTTCCCTCAAATGATTGGCAAGCCTGGCACATCCACCACAGCCCTAGCCTGTGCCTGCTACCCCTGGCCTTCCAGCTCTCAGCCTTTCTCCTTGGAAAATACTCCACAGTACTTTGGAAAACACATCACTGATCTCTTTCTCCCCTCACTACAGAGATCCAACTTGTCCCCTTGTTACTATGCCTGCAAACCCAAGCCTCCCTTCCGTCCACTCCTCCTCCTTTGGAATCTCCCTCTGGGTCTCCATTCTCCCTGTCAAGATTATTACCACCACCACCCACTTAGGTTTACTTCTCTTGATCATCCTACCTCCATTCAGCTCTGCAGGAATACTCAGAGTAATCTTCCTGACTTACACACCAGGTCAAAGCACAGATCCCTGTATAAACAAGGTTCAAGGTCCTTCCAAATGAGAGAGGTGACCTGACTTGCCTCACCCCATCCTGCACTCTGCCCTCATGGAATGACTTGCTGTCTCCTCCTACCTACTGCCTCCCTGCCTGAGATGTCTTCCACAGACCCCACTTCACATCCTTTCAAGATCCTACAGATCCTACCTACTCAAAAAGCTTTAGGCTATAACTGCATGTGGCAACTGACATGACTATCAGATTCTAGTAGCTGAAGGATAGATATGTCAGACTTTATATCAACACTCCAAGTCCCTTCAAAATGTTAATACAACTTCTTGAAAATGGGCTAGAATTACACTTAGGAAAAACAACAAAACTCCAGAGATGCCTTGATGTACTTTCAGAAGTAAAAGACACAGATGATGATTGGGGCTGGGGCGGGGCGGGGGGCGGGGTGGTGGGCACGCATGGCGGGGTTGGGGGCATCAAACACAGGTTTCCTGCATTGTAGGCAGATTCTTTACCACATGACCACCAGGGAAGCTCCCTTGTCATATATATCACAGGTCAAATGTAATATTGTTGCAAATGGTACACCACAATCTCCTTGGGAATATTTCCTCATGGAGTGTTTCTCATCCTGTTCAGTTCTCTAGGGAGATATAAAAATGAGACAACATTGTTCAATAAACATAAGACAGTACTATTTCACAATCTTATAGCTGTTGAATGTCAGCATTTGTCCTTTTGTGATGTCATACAGATTTCCATTGCCTTTTAGAATAGCTGCTCCCTAGTTATAGGCAGCTTTTCTCAATGTTTTTTCATAGGACCTTACTTATCATGTTATCACATGGCTCTCCTTCACGCACTGCCCTTGGCACTGAAGGGTTGTACCCACAACACAGTGGGAGACTCTAGCCAGCATAAGCCCCCTTGCACCTGCCAAAGACACATCAAGACATTGAGATCCAGGGAAGTGACATTCATTCAGTTCAGTTCAGTTCAGTCGCTCAGTTGTGTCCAGCTCTTTGCAACCCCATGGACTGCAGCACACCAGGCCTCCCTGACCATCACCAACTCCCGGAACTTTCTCTAACGCATGTCCACTGAGTCAGTGATGCCATCCAGTGATCTCAGCCTCCGTCGTCCCCTTCTGCTCCCGCTTTCAATCTTTCCCAGCATCAGGGTCTTTTCAAATGAATCAGTTCTTTGCATCAGGTGACCAAAGTATTGGAGTTTCAGCTTCAGTATCAGTCCTTCCAATGAACATTCAGGACTGATTTCCTTTAGGATAGACTGGTTGGATCTCCTTGCAGTCCAAGGGACTCCCAAGAGTCTTCTCCAACACCACAGTTCAAAAGCATCAATTCTTTGGCACTCAGCTTTCTTTATAGTCCAACGCTCACATCCATACATGACCACTGGAAAAACCATAGCTTTGACTAGATGGACCTTTGTTGGCAAAGCAATATCTCTGCTTTTTAATATGCTTTCTAGATTGGGCATAACTTTCCTTCCAAGGAGCAAGTGTCTTTTAATTTCATGGCTGCAATCACCATCTGCAGTGATTTTGGAGCCCCCCAAAAAAAGTCTCTCACTGTTTCCCTTGTTTCCCCATCTATCTGCCATGAAGTGATGGGACCGTATGCCATGATCTTAGTTTTCTGAATGTTGAGTTTTAAGCCAGCTTTTTCACTCTCTTCTTTCACTTTCATCAAGAGGCTCTTTAGTGCTTTCTGCCATAAGGGTGGTATCATAAGGGTGGTATCATCTGCATATCTGAGGTTATTGATATTTCTCCCGGCAATCTTGATTCCAGCTTGTGTTTCATCCAGCCCAGCGTTTCTCATGATGTACTCTGCATATAAGTTAAATAAGCACAGTGACAATATACAGCCTTGACGTACTCCTTTTCCTATTTGGAACCAGTCTGTTGTTCCATGTCCAGTTCTAACTGTTGCTTCCTGACCTGCATACAGATTTCTCAAGAGGCAGGTCAGGTGGTCTGATATTCCCATCTCTTTAAGAATTTCACTAGTGGCATTCATTGGCTTCCTCAAGTACACAAGTATCCTCCTAGCTTACTTTACTCCACCCATAGCTCCTCCCTCTTGTGCACAAAAATATTCTCTTTTCTGCTTTTATCTCTAAGAAATAAAAAATGTCTTCTTCTACATCTTGTTTCACTTGACAATGCACAGATACACATATCTCCAATAGTGGTAAGTAATGTGACTGTCCGTCAGCTGCTGGGGAGCCAACTTGTTGGGACAGCTTTAAACAGAAGCATCTGGGAAAGAGGAAGTCAGGACAGTAAAACCAGAAGGAATCATGTTCTAGGCAGAGAAAATGACGTGAATTACAAAAGAACCAAAAACCAGGCTGATGTGACAAGAACTTCACTCCTTGTGAGGCCCCTTGGTAGATGGATTTATTGTTCTGAGAGCTGTTCCTCTCTCTGTGAGAAGCCTGCATGTCTCTGCCCCTGGTGTGTTGCTTGAAGGGCCCCCATGGGAGGAGATTTCCCAATTGGACATTTCTGTGGCCAAAGCAATCCAGTCTTCTTTCCAGACCCAGGCTGCCTTCCTCAACAACCAGAATATTTATTTACTGCAGTAATTCTCTACTTATTGGGAGGCAAATAACAAAACAAAATAAATCCTGTAGTGTTAATAATACAATCTTCCAGAAAATATCCTCTCCATTCTTAAAGGGTCTTGTGGTACATATTTACTATGAAGCTGGAAGAAATTAACATTCCTTCAAACCCCGGAAGTGGAGACAGCAACCACACAGTGTGGGAGACCTACCTGTACGGTCTGAGAGGACTTCTCACAGCCCTGAAGAAACAGGACAATGTTTGATCAGAGCTCTACAGACAGTTATGGTGCAACTCTGCTCTGGGATGCTCCTCTGCCCTTCCTGTTGGCTTTCTCTCTACCTCAGCATCAAGGCTGGCTCATAAACCAAGTGTACTCCTGTTTTATAAACCCAGCCATCTACACCAGACACCCCCCTTATAAAGGGCACACGGCACTTTCAAAGGGTGGGGCCTAGATTTGGGCTAGATTGTGGCACCCCCTAGAGCTGTGCAGAGCACAGTGTAGCCAAGCCAATGGTTCTGAATAAGCATCATGATGGTGGTTCACTGCCCACCTTGGAAAGGCTCTTCCGTCTGAAAAGGATTAAATTAGATGCCCTCAGGGCCTCTTTCATCTCCAAGAGACAGCACTTGCATGATCTCTAATCATATGAAACCCAGCACATCACCATGACTCACTATTCGCCTTCTGAGGAGGATTCTGATGACACATGTAGAATCCACGGCAGGTGTTCTTGATCTCTGGGAGGCACCTTGATCCTCCCAGCAAAGCTAAACTGTGAGCAGTGATAGCTTCTCTAATTTGCTCAGGGAGTATATCTTTCCTGGAATTTGTCCCTGAAGAGGTGCACGGAAAGAAGCAGTGAGGGCCCAAGCACTTGCCAGCTGAGCCTGTGGGTAACACACGGATGGCGCAGGGCGGTAGGTAACAGCTGTGTGTCACAGCTCATCGAGGCCAGGATAGAACACACAAGTTCCAACAACCGAGCTATGAAAATTAGAAAATACCTCCGGCTCACAGATTAGTTCTCCTCTACTCTCCGCGTATCATGGAATGCGGGAAGTTAAAATATTGATTGCAACCACCAGATAACACCACTGAAAAAGAAGGCCCCATCAAGCTGGCTAAAATCAAACACCGCAGTACGCAGTGCTTTCTGCATGTCAGCTCAACATCAGCAAGAGCTGCCCAGATAGCTTTCAGAACCAAGCTTCTCCTCTAGGGTAGACAGTGGAAAACTGCAGGCTGGAATAGACTATAATAATTAGAAATGTAATCCCTCCATTTACCGTGACACAGATTATTAAGGATCTCAACACGTCGCCTTTTTAAAAACATAGCCAAAGAAAAAAATCACAATGCAGGAAAAATTTCTCTTTGCTTGTGAAATAGCTTTTCTTATGCCAACACTTTGCTTATGAAGCGATTGAGTAAAACCTCCTCCAAATGAAACTTCAGATAGAATAAGAATTTTTGCAGAAATTCTCTTATTGAGTCAGGAGTTAATGGAGGAAAAAAAACTGTATTGCTTTGAGTGGAGATAATACAAATGCACCTTTGGTGGACAGAAGTGAACAGAGGTGCAATGTTCATTCAAAGTCGAAGCAAGGCCTGAACAATTCCAAGGAAGGTGCGGACTGTTCTTCCCAGACGCTGTTTAGTGCTGCTCAATCAACAGCAAATGTTGCTCTGTTGATGTCAGTGTCATGGAATGGTTCTCTAATTTCAGCATTTATAGGGTTCAGACTGGGCAATTCAAGAACTTGGGTGATTTTGTTGGCATTTAGTTTTCGGTTCACTCACATTTAAAAACCACTCGGCTCTCTTTAACAAATGCCCTTGAGAGAATCTTCATTTTATCTGAAGCAATGAATTAATCCTTTAATTCTGAATAAAAGTCCCAAAATTCATGTTCACTTTTTAAATAATTCATTGAGTGAAGTCTTCCTGTTTCTTATTTATAGTTCTCAAGATCTCTCCTCCAATCAGTTCAGTCACTCAGTTGTGTCCGACTCTCCGCAACCCCATGAACCGCAGCAGGCCTCCCTGTCCATCACCAACTCCCAGAGTCCACCCAAACCCACATCCATTGAGTCGGTGATGCCACCCAACCATCTCATCCTCTGTCGTCCCCTTCTCCTCCTGCCTTCAATCTTTCCCAACATCAGGGTCTTTTCAAATGAGTCAGCTCTTCACATCAGGTGGTCAAAGTACTGGAGCTTCAGCTTCAACATCAGTCCTTCCAGTGAACACCCAGGACTGATCTCCTTTAGGATGGACTGGTTGGATCTCCTTGCAGTCCAAGGGACTCTCAAGAGTCTTCTTCAACACCACAGTTCAAAAGAATCAATTCTTCAGCGCTCAGCTTTCCTTATAGTCCAACACTCACATCCATACATGACTACTGGAAAAACCATAGCCTTGACTAGATGGACCTTTGTTGGCAAAGTAATGTCTCTACTTTTTAATATGCTATCTAGGTTGCTCATAACTTTCCTCCTGAGGAGTAAGCGTCTTTCAATTTCATGGCTGCAATCACCATCTGCAGTGATTTTGGAGCCCAGAAAGATAAAGTCAGCCACTGTTTCCACTGTTTCCCCATCTATTTGCCATGAAGTGATGGGACCAGATGCCATGATCTTAGTTTTCTAAATGTTGAGCTTTAAGCCAACTTTTTCACTCTCCTCTTTCACTTTCATCAAGAGACTCTTTAGTTCTTTTTCACTTTCTTCCATAAGGGTGGTGTCATCTGCGTATCTGAGGTTATTGATATTTCTCCTGGCAATCTTGATTCCAGCTTGTGCTTCCTCCAACCCAGCATTTCTCATGATATACTCTGCATAGAATTTAAATAAGCAGGGTGACAATATACAGCTTTGACCTACTCCTTTTCCTATTTGGAACAAGTCTCCTCCAATAGGATTATGCAAATCAAAAGATAAATAACATTATTATAATTAAAGGGGACCTGTTAATGCATTAAAGAAATAATCAAACAAAGAACACATCCCTTTAAGGGCCAAGACTTTTATTCAAAGTGACAAAATTGCTTATACACAGAAAAAGAACTTCTGAGTTGAAGTGAATAATTATTATGGTCCTTTTCCTAACTGTATTTCAAATGGATTTCATTCCTTTAAGAATTCTTTCACATAGGTGTTACTAAAAACTCTTACTGCATTGGAGCAAGTCAAAATGTCTCATGCAGTGTTGAAGAGGAAGGGAATAGGAAGGAAATAAAAATTGACAGTGATGATCTTTCAAGTAAGTGTGTATTTGTGTGTGTCTGTGTGTGTGTGAACAACATTTTTAAAAGTCATTGTACAACAGATGTTGCAGAATCCTGAAAAATGAAAAAGGACTTCTACCAGAGAAGGTGGTATGACGCACCTCCAGAACTCAAATTAGCTAGACAGTTCTCAAAGATGCCAACTTTCTGCCAGTACATGCTCAATAGATCAGCTCATAGTGCTGACATTAAACATGTCTTCTTACTAATATAGAGTCAGGAGATAAAGGAATGAAATAAGGAGTAGATGGAGACATCATTTATTCAGATAAATAAAAAGTAATTTTTAGTATGAGTATCTCCATGCAATATTTTCTTTTTTCTCAATACATAGGCAATTAGAAATCAAATTAAACTGGGCATCCTGTGCTTTTATCTACTGTCCAGGCAACTGTACAGTGAACTCAGCACAAACTAGAATTGAAATTGGAGTCTGTGGATTCAGCTCCCAGGCTCGCCTCTCCCAAGCTGGAGGACCCCCAGCAAAGGTCTTGCCCTTTGTGATTTTTCTCCTCATTTAAATAAGAGAAAGAACACTCATTTAATAGGGCTGTCACGTTGATCAAATGAGAATGCTTATGAAAACATTGTACAGACAATGAACCTATACGTAAATGAACACAAATCTGTTAATTCCAAAAGAAAAGTTAGTTGCTTACTCTTCTCCCATTTTTCTATATGTCTTAAAAGTTGATTATTATCTAACATATTCCTAATGTTTTTACTTATTTGCCTTATATACTCAGCTCAATCAGTTCAGCTCAGTCTGTCAGTCGTGTCCCACTCTTTGCGACCCCATGAACTGCAGCTCTCCAGGTTTCCCTGTCCATCACCAACTCCCAGAGCTTGCTCAAACTCATGTCCATTGAGTCAGTGATGCCATCCAACCATCTCATCCTCTGTCATCCCCTTTTCATCCTGCCTTCAATTTCTCCGAGTATCAGGGTCTTTTTCAAAGACTTACGTCATTTAAAAAAAAAAAAATTTAATGTTCTATTTCTGATCCGCAAGATGTATTCCCCACTGAACCATTTTCATCTTCACCCCCTTATCAAGGTGACACTTAGCATTTTGGATCCTCTTCAAGCTAGAGGCTGAATCTAGAGTGTGTGAGTCCCCTGGCCCTGAGAGCAGTGCTCACTGAGGAAGCCTCAGGAGTGGACCCTTCTGTCTCCAGACATCTTAGCTTACAGCCACTTAGAAGACCCATGCTCCTCACCCAGCATCAGGACTGGTGCCAACACTAAGAGCTCTGCATCCCCAGTAGGGCGTCCCCCGTCTCTTCAGAGGTGAGAAGGGATCCCAGAAGCTGCCTGCCTGCCCCCGCCTGGGATTTTCTCTTCCTCACTTCTGCAAGACTTCCCTCTCCACAAAAGGCTCCAAACTCAGCTCCCGCTCTGGTCCCATGCTGTGGGCCTGCCATGGATGTCACAGCTCTTCCCACTTCCCAGTCCTCCCACAGGGTAAGGCCCTCTCCTGTCTCTGAAACACTCCAGCAGGGGCCTTGTAACAGACCCTGCCCCGGGCTTCGCAGGGGTCTGTTCACACAGCAGCCTAGCGCTGTTCCCCAGGAGCCTGACTGCTCCTCTTACAAAGCATCTCCTGCAGCTCTGGCCTAAGCCCACCCCGGCCCTGCTCATTCCACGCCTGTCGCTTCAGTCACCCTGCAGCCCCTCACACTCATCGCAACACTTTCTGGGCTGTCAGCCCAGGACTCTTGGGCCACAGTGCTTTTCAGGCGACTGACTCCCTCTCTTGCACCAGTCTCTGCTTCTTGTGAGAACCAATGACACCTCTGTCCAGCAGTCAGACCTCACGCCCTCCCCAAAGTGCCAGGGCCCCCACACTCACACTCCTGAACCCTCCATTTGGCTCTACTTTTCGACCTGGTGCTCAGTACCTGTACCCTTCTGTGATTCACTCACATACCCTGTTTTCCTAATTCTGTAAAAGCAGGAATATCTTTTGTTCAGCTATGTGTCTTAAGTGCCCCCAGTAGAGACCTCTACACAACAGACACTCAGGAAAAATATGTTGAATGAATCAATGTCCACCACAGGAGGGATATGAGAGTGTTGCTCCAAGGATGCCCAGCACTCAGGTGGGTTGGACTTGGCTTGTGGGCAGCACGCATACAGCCTGGACATGGTCCTGGGTGGTGCTTTACGATGCAAAACCTAGAAAGATATTGACAACAGCAATGCCGGGCTTCTGGGTCACTCTGCTGCCCCATTAGGTGCAGCAAGCACAATCACTGGACCCTCAACCACCAAATACACCAGTGGCCAGCCCAGCCTCCTCATCTCATAAATGCACTCTTGACCTTTGTCGCTCTCCCTCCCCCCACTTTCTGAAATATGTTTCAGGGTAACAACTGAAGAATATATTAGTTATAAAAGAAAAATCCCTTTCTTTTAATTGCTGACAAATCTGCTTTCTGAGGAAATAGGGTTCTTTCTGCTTTTCTCTATTAGGGATGAAATAATTGACTGATTAAATCATAATAAATTCTCAAACATTTGCCCATGTCAGGAAACAAAGTTGAATTATACCATTTTTTTTTTTCAAAGTCTGCAGAAACTTTTAATTCCTTAAAAAATTAATAAAATCTGGTTTCTGGCCAGGATAGGAAAAGGAAATGTCAAACCTCCCCCAGAAAAGCATATTTGGCTGTAACTTGGAATAGCAGAGCCAGAAATCCCATGAGAAAGCCTGATTTTATTGCCCTTCCAGGTTGGTCAAGACTAAAAGCAGCTACACTCTAGTTAAACCTTTAACCACTGGCACACGAAGCCCATGCTGCACTCTTTTCATACCTCCACAAGGGAGATGCCAGGAGGGGAGCCTGGATGTCAGAAAGTCACATACATAGCTAAGAATACCTAAGGCCTCAATAAATTATGAATTAATTCCAAGGATAAAATGTGGTTAGCCTGACATGCTTTTTAATAATACTGGAAATGGAGACAATGGAAAACAAGGCGGGTTATTATTATTGCCCAAGAAAATGCCATCTCTCCCTTCCAACCTCAGTGTTCTAAGATCTCTGAGAAGCCCACAGTGATTCTGGGTAGAAGAGATCAGAAAGAGGCCCAGGCAGGAGGCACAGATCAGGATAAAGTTTGGTAATTGGGGTGAACATCCTGAGAACCAGTCAAATCAAGCTGGTCCCTCTGTAGGCATTCAGATAGACTCTAGCCAGGGGATAGAACAGGCAAGAATCTGATTCTCAGTAGAATGGCAGAACAGTGCTGGTGGGGGAAGAACCTTGACACAATGGCAGGCTGGGCAAGACAATGTTTCCTGGGTCTGGAGCCTAGAACCAGCAGCCAGGGGAGCCTGAAGGAGCAAAATCACTCCAGGTCATAGATGACAAGCAAAGTGGACACCACTGACCCTGCTCTCCTCAATTCCACTGACCAGAGGTGAGCCATTCCCTTTGGAATACACAGAGAAACATCCACACTTTTCATATCCCAGTCTAGACCCTGGTGTTCTCTGGTCTGAACAATTAACAGCCTCTGAAAGATCCTTTGACTTCAGATGCCCCCTCCCTGTACTTCCCAGATTCCAATCCTCCCTACACTCAGCTGTGAGGATTTTTGAGTTCTTGGGATTAGCCTGCATTGAGTCACAGGAGGGCTGGCCAAAATCCAGATTGCTGGGGGCGCCTCCAGAGTTTCCAATTCCATAGGCCTGGGGAGGGGCCCAAGAATTTGCAGTTCCATAAAGCTCCTGAGAGAAATTCTATAAAGTTCTATAAAGAACCTAATGCTGCTGTCCTGGAGACCACACTTTTAGGACCTCTAATGAAAGGCTACAATGTCAGGGCAATGGGACCTTAAGAAGGCAGTCAGCAAAGAATGGAAACAAAATAGCTTAAGGTCTTCAGAATATACACACCCAAACCACCTCCTAGAGTAATGATGAAGTGTTAAGGGCGCTGATCTTAATAGTGTTAGTCACTCAGTCATGTCCGACTCTTTGCAACCCTATGGACTATAGCCTGCCAGGCTCCCCTGTCCATGGAATTCTCCAGGCCAAGAATACCAGAGTAGGTAGTCATTCCCTTCTCCAGGGGATCTTCCCAACCCAGGGATTGAACCCCAGTCTCCTGCATTGCAGGCGGATTCTTTACCATCTGAGCCACCAGGGAAGCCCAAAGCACTGCGTTGCCCTGTCTGAGGCAGAGCCAATCCCAAAGGAGAACATTTATGCAAGAAATGGTACAAGGGAATTCTATGAAATGAATAGGGTGTAAGGAGATGTAGTCACTCATCTTACCTCTGACTTTTGAGGGAGAGGGCAGGGGCTGCACTGAGACAGGAAGTCTGGGTGCCAAGGCCCAAGCTCCAGGAAGCCTCAGCTCAGTTCTCACCCCTCCCACAACCCCCACACTTGGTCTGTGAAGATTCCCCCCTCCAGCCTAATCTGTGCTTGCTCCTCACCACGGCATATTTTTCTCTCTCTCCTTCCCCAGCTTTTGAGCCTATGAAAGCAGAGATCATGTTGTGTTCAACAGAAATCATTGCTGAATTAAGTTGTAAGACTTCTGCACGGCCCTAGCCCAGCCACTGAGGCTCTCTGTCTCAGTGAGGGAGTGTTCAATAAAGAAATGGAAAAGCTATTTGGGTTGAGATCAACACAGCACAAGAGCTTTGTTCAGTAACCAGAGAATGAAGAAGTGAGAACTAAGTTCTGTCAACTACAAATTGCCACTCGCCAAGAGCATTTGCCATCTGCCTCTGTGGAGACTGAACCCTGCCCTGTGCTGCTGCAGCTACTGACCTTCGACATGCCTTGAAGCAAGTTCAGGGTGGAGAGTCAGGCACTCTGTGCTCCAGGGAAGCTGGTGGAACAGATATTTACATAGATATTTTCAGGAACCAGTTTCATGATCCCAATTCTTGCATCTCCTTGTATCTAGAAAAGCACTAAAATCCTTCATGGTGACGACTTTCTCTTGACTAGCAGAAACTTGCTACAAAAAAAGTATGTTCTTGACGGCATATATTCTACCTTTACCAAAATCACACGTACTGACTTCCCCCTACCTCTCTGGAGCACTTTTTCAGAGCCGTCTGAGGTGTGTCACCCAGGCTGCAGTCCTCATTTTGCCCGCAGTAAAACTTAACTCACAACTCTCACTTGGGCCTCTTTTTTTAGTCGAGAGCTCACAGATCAACTTCCTGCCCACCAGAAGAGAGGGATTTAATTTTTACAAGAAAAGACAAAGGTAGGGGGAGCAAAGCTACTGATGGAGAGGCTTAGGCACTAGTCTACCAGCAGGGATTCTCTTGAAGGAGTGGGATGCCCCCTCCTTTGTATCCTTTTTTTGGTCCTTGATAGCCCATCATGGCCACTGGTGGGTGTGTCACTTAATATGCTAATGTAATAAAAACAGCATTTAATGAGGCCTGAGGTCTGTTAGAAGGTCAAATTCATCATTTTCTTGGTCCCAGCTGGTTCCATCTGGTCTTTTTGTTTACTGCTTCCTTATCTCTGAACACTTTAACTTAAAGATTTATGTTAACTGTTGCTAAAGGTGGAAATTGGTGGATTTTGAGCAAAGTTCTGGAGCAGCTCTGGCATCAACATCTCTAGTCTGTCATCCCAGAAGGGGACAACGATGTGACGGTGGACATCACCACCCTGAATGCCACCTGGTCCCTCCATTCCTTCAACAAGTACTTACTGAACTTGGGAAGAAACCAGCTGTCATCACCTATGTTCTGGGAAAAAACAGTGAACAAACCAGTGGGGGCTCAGGGCCAATTAGACCGTGACAGAAAAGAGACCACTAAAAGACTACATGTTTGGAGATTGGTCAAAAATGAGAGAAAGGGCTCAGAATATGAGCATCAGGACAGCAGACATAGGTGAAAGGAAGAAAACCCTTATTGTATGTGAAAGCCCAGAATAAGAGCCAACACACAGGGCCTGGAGAGGAAGGACATGGGACAAAAGGGCATGGATGCTCTGACACAAGGAAGCATAACACTTCACTTGAAACAGAAAGAAAACTGAGCAGATCTGCAACAAAAACATGAAGAAAGGAGATGCCTAGGCTTCCCAGGTGTCACTAGTGGTAAAGAACATGACTGCCAATGCAGGAGGTGCAAGAGACATGGGTACAATCCCTGGGCTGGGAAGATCCCTTGGAGGAGGGCATGGCAACCCACTCCAGTATTCTTGCCTGGAGAATCCCACGGACAGGAGCCTGGTGGGTTGCAATCCATAGGGTCACAGAGTCAGACACAATGAAGCAACTTAGCATAGCACACACACAGGATGCAGGGAGGATGAAGAACTTGCCTCAGTGGATCTGTGGTGCCAGTGGAACCACTGGATCTGATTGGGACTCAGCCTCTGGAGCAAGGACACTGTGTCACTCAGCTGGGAAGTGAGGGGAGGAGAGCCTGCCTACCCCCTGTCACCCCCAATCCCACAGAAAGTCAGATCATACTGTGGGCAAGGGCACTGTCCTTTGACCTCAGCTGAAAAAAGTAGAGGAAAAAGTCTTTTTGTATAGAATTTCTGCACTTGGCACCTGTTCTCAGAGTTATTTCTAAGCTAGGCCACTTCCAACCAGGTATAAGGACCAAGTCCAAAGACGAACAGCCTAGCATCACTCACAGGCCTTTGGAAGTCAAGTCCTGGTCCACTTTCTGCCTCAGCCTCCCTCTTTCCCCACTGTGACTGATCCAGCCCCTACTCTGGAAGATGGGGAAACATTTACTATTTTTGTTTTTAAATGTGCCTATGTATTTCTTTCCATCTCATTTTATGACCCATGGGGTCAGTGCTGTCTGGCCTATAGTAGGTGTTAAACAAATATAAAAAGAAGAGACGGGAGGAAGAAACAAACAAACTTTAAAACAAAGTCAGGAGGAAAATTTGGTGGGGTTAAATGGGAGGATTGAAGTATTGGATATAAGGGTTTGTTACAAGACTTACTAAGTTCCTTCCAGCCTAATTTTTCATATCTTTGATTTCAAGCCCTGACAAGGGCTTGAACATTCTAGGGAGTCTTCTTAAGGAATTTCCTACAGATTTGGTGGCATGTGAGATCCTTGACCCCCATGCCTGGGCCAAGAGATGGTTGTCACCTCCTTAGCTCTCTCCAAGGCCATGGAGTTTGGTGTCCCCACATGACAATGAGAAAACAGGCCATGAGATCCAGGCAATGGTGCCCAGCATCTCGAGGAGACAGATCAGAGCTGAGTGTGGTCTCACACATCTGGGTCCAGGACTCCTTCAGCCCTGTGATCTGCCAGAGCTACCTTGTGAGGCTGGGCTTAATTATGTGTTGATAAAACAGTCAAGTGTATAAAGAACTAGCTGAAGTAAAATAAAAAATTGCTTCCCTTGTGTGATAAAACCTCAGTTTGGTGTTAAATGTCCCCTTCATCTTGACTTAAACCACCTCCCAGGACCAATATGCTGATTCCTGGGAACTTCAGGCCCTGTTATCCTTTCACACGGGGAGCTCTTGTAACTCTGGGGTCTGAGCCCTCAGACCAGGTGAGGGGACGATCCCCTCCCCCAGGGCCTCAGTCTAACTGTGAGGCACAAGGGCGGGCGGGAGGCTCCTGAGACTGATGTGAGTCATCCACACCCAGAGTGCTGCTCATGGCCACCTTGCCAAGGGCAAGCCAGGGCAGGACTTTTGTCTTATTACTCATGATTTTGGAGGAAAAAAAAATGTAGATGGCTATTTCAGTACTCCACAGATTAATCAAATTGAACCAAATCAGCCCATTTTCAGATAATGAAGGAAGCAAATTTGAAGAAGCAGAGAAACTACTCTGCACCACAGATGGCCATCTTTCACAGATACCAGATCCTGAAGAAGGGAAAGACCTAGAGTTGGCCCATTGACTCTAAACCTTATTCCCAGTTCAGAGATTGAAAGGCCAATGAACATTACTGTATTAATGCAAACTCTGGGCTGTGAAATGAAAATCCATTTTTTTATGGCAAGGCATGAAAAATTTAAACATAAAAATTTTCTCTGCTCTTTGACCACCTCTCTCCCCTCACTGTGGTTTGTGTATCTTCCTTATGTATCAATCAAACCTCCCCACTGGCAGAAATACATGCTCAACCATAAAGAAAGAACAACATTCTCCCAGCACCATCAAGACGACACGTTAAAAGACAACCTTCCTTCTTCATCTCATAAAGTGTCACAATGATCCATGACCCACTACTGATTATCTTATGTTAAACTATCAATACTACATCACGTAGTGTACAGTCCTCTGTCTCTAAAACTGACATAACTGTGCTTTGACCTCTAGCCAACAGAGTTTTCCAAGAGGCTGTTTCTGGGTTATTAATATAATCTTTAAATTGGCTTGAATATAATTTTCCATTTTTATCTTAATTTTTTGTGGACAAGACCAAAGTACCCTCCTCCTCAGTCCTTCAAGGTCGTATTTTAGTCATTCTGGGTAAATTAATGGTGGTTCAGTGGTAAGGAATCCATCTGCCAATGGAGGAGATGCAGATTAGACCCCTGGGGTGGGAAGATTCCATGGAGAAGGAGATGGCAACCCACTCCAGTATTCTTCCCTGGAAAATCTCATGGACAGATAAACCTGGCAAGTACAATCCATAGGGTTGCAAAAGAATTGTACACAACTTAGCAACTAAACAACAATGACTAAATTAATATTCAACATTTGCATTCACTTTTGCATTCAACACTGTAATCGTTCAGATCCTAAACTCGTACAGCAAACACCGTGGGACACTCAGCGGGCTTCCATGTCTTGGCTATTGACTCTGGCTCACTGACTTCCTCTGCATTCAGTCTTGACCTAGGACAGATCACTGAGGACACTTCTGTGTCAGCCTTGCATAGTGTGGGTGGGTTTCATCTAATTAGTTAAAGGCCTGAATAGAAGAAAGACTGTCTTTCCCTAAGCAAGAGGGAATTCTGCCAGCAAGCAGCCTTTGGACTTGAACTACAAGAATTGCAAATTTCTAGTCCAGCCTGCCAGCCCACCCTGTAGATTTTGGACTTGCCAGTCTTTATAGCTATATAAACCAGTATAGATAGAGATAGAAATTGATTAGTTCTTTTTCTCTGGAGAACACTGACTGATACACTCAGCCAGTGATTCAAGGCCCTGAGACCTGACTTAAAGCATGGGGACTCACCAGCAAGTTTATCTAAGAATGTATTATAGTATTAAAGAAGGCAGAAACAGCCAAAGAAGTTCCAGGCTTGAACTTGCTCCCTTGCAGTGCAAATGGTTCCAAAGTCCCTTGCCAAATGCAAACCCCAGATTAAACACATTTGCATTCAGTGCCTACTGATCCACTGCTGTGGAAGCCCTGTCCTCATACCACAATCCAAGGAGGCTGGCCATTCTACCGGAGCCCCAGACAGTGGAGCTATGACTGAAGCCAGAAATGTGAGAAGCGGGACAAATCTCAGCCTATCCCATTCATGATCCCAATGGGGCACTGCTTTCTATGGCAGCCAGGACAGCTGTGTGTGAGGCCACAGCACTGGTTCTTCAGACAAGGAAATTCTCCCTCATGATGATCCAGTAAAACTTGATGCCAGTCCTCCCATCCCTGTGTTTGATTAAAATCTGGGAAACTGCTTTTGAACACCCATTAGAGGAGATAAAAGACATAACCATCAACTATTTATTAAGCATCAACTATATTCCCAGCACTTGCTATGACTAAGGGATAATCATATTATACACCTTCATATTGAGTTCTCCCATATAGTTTGCTATTTGACATTAACAACAGTGGGGCTTCCCGGGTAGCAACAGTGGTAAAGAATCCACCTACAAATGCAGGAGACCTAAGAGACACTGATTCGGTCCCTGGGGAAGATGCCCTGGAGGAGGGCATAGCAACCCACTCCTATATTCGTGCCTGGAGAATTCCTATGGACAGATGAGCCTGGCAGGCTACTGTCCAGAGGGTTGCAAAGAGTCGGACATGACTGAACCAACTTAGCACACATGCATATTAATAACGGTACTCTGGGAATAAAGGATATAATCACATTTTATTGATCATTTCACTGAGTTCTAGAGAGTTTAAATCTATTTGTACAACATGAGGAAGCTAGAACTTGAATTCAGGTAATATTTTCACCCTAACCATGAGAATTTCTCTAGCGTGAGTTTGTCTTCAATGGAGGTAGCACTACAGATTGAATCTGCGTATTTATTAACTCAAATTCATCATTGTCAGGTCTCCAGATGCTTCCAGCCTCCTGGCCTGAGTTTGAGGGATTTTTTATATTACCTATTTGGGGAAAAAAGCCTTCTGTAAGCAAAGATACTTTTGCAGGAAGCTACCTAGTCCTTATGAATCCATGAGAAATATATCAGAAAAAATATATCAGAAGAAATATATCAGAAAAAAAAGTTAAGTAATTATTCCTTCTTTAATACTCATGGTAACTCTGTCAGGTAGGAATCATTTTCCTATTCATTAAATGAGAAATCTGAGATTCTATATAACTTCGTTACCTTGAGGAAAGACATAGCAAGTGGTTACTGGATCCAAAGTGCAAAATCTTGTCCCACCCTCTACTCAACAATGGACTAAAAAATCAATCTTGCTTTTACTCACAGGCTTTAAGGCAGAAATTTTAAAAAGCTCCATTGAATCATTGATTTATTCTTAATATGGATATTAAATTGGATTGTTTCCTAACCATCTGCTTCTTTTTTCCACTGATTTGTAAGCCCCTCCAAGTCTACTTAAGAGACCACTCATCATCCATATTGACATTTTGCATAGCTCTAGCACAGTCCTGGGAGGTGCAGGGTACAGGGGAAAATAGCTCTTTTACACCCAAAAGATATGAGTCTGCATCCCATCTTCTGTCTTTATGACTAATATGGACAAGCTCTGCATCCTCTATGTCTTCTCTGTAATGTGAGGTGATTCTAGCACTTGCCTGCTGACCTCTCAGGGTTAAGCAAGGAACAAACAAACTCAATAAAGTAAGAGTTTTGAAAACTGTAAAGCATTCTATGTTTGTTTACTCTGGTGGGAACTTAGCAAATGATTGCTAAATTGACATCAATAATTAGTGAAACTTAAGGAATGTTTAATGGAATTTTTGTCTAGAAAACAAGTAATACATTTTACACAATATTTTAAATTATATTTTTGTAGTCTTTTTTATTTATAGCATGGTAAAATATGGACCTAAGACAGAAGCATTAATAACCTAGCCTAGTAAAAGACAATATGATTGAGCAAACTGTCCCTGTGCAATTTATGAATGAACAGAAAAAAATAGACATTTTATGAAAGACTTCAAAACCATGACTTGGTTCCACCTGTTCTAATCAAAATAACCAATGTCAGCCCAACATCTGAATGAGTGAATTCTTCAAGATTTTCTTTTACCCATGAGTTGTAGTCTTGTGTATGTAATCACACTTTTAAAGTTGATGAATATAGCAGCAACTCTCATCAAGACACAGTCAGTGGTCTATCTTTCTGACAAAGATGCGAGAGCAAAGCCCCAAGCCTGCTATTTGTCAAAACCATGACCATCTACAACAGCTGTTTGGGGTGAGCAAGTTCATTCAGCCGTGAGGTTCCGATTTTGCTGCACCTGTTTTGAGTTTTCTTATAACTGCACGTGCTTCTGTCCATAAATTTCAGGAATCCCATTTTGGCTCTCAGACTTCCTGCAAGGGGGATTGTAATGAAGTTATACATTTAAGTAGTCTGACAAAAGCTTTGTCCCCACAGCTGCGAATTACAGGCTATCATCTATTCCAATGTAATACTAACCTTATGGGTCCCTTGAGTGCAATTTCTATGGCCACGAAAGGCTCCTATAACCGGTGTCTAGTTCCACATAGAAAAGCAATTTTTTAAACTTTGAATATAAACATTGCTGATATACCATGCTAATTGATACTTGCTATATCACTGTATTCTGAACCAAAAAGGAAAAAATAAGCAAATTTTTAGACAAATCAAAGAAATATTTATAATAGATGACTTTTATGGTTTTAATACAAGACTTAGAATATACATTTCTGAGAAGATACATTTTCAAATGACAAATTTAAATTAAAGGTTTTTTTCCTCTTCGCTATGGGAGAAACACTATGATTTTGGGAAAGTAAATCCAAAATATAGTCTCACTTTAATATTTTGGAACAATCTTCATTATTCTTCTACTAAATCTAAAAGTACTCTGTGTGCATGCATGCATGTGTGAGTGTGTATGTAAGGAAGAAATGATAATGCTCAGAAAGTGACCCCTGAAATTTAAATTGCAGGTTAGAATTTGTATTGCATTTTATTCATGATTCATAGAACTTTCAAACTAAAATGTGTTTATGTTTCATTTACTTGATCAAGACATGGAATCAAGATTCCCCTAAATGACACCCATGAAACATTTTTCAAATGCCCATCTGATTGTGCCAACAATGGAGAAATGTCTATCCCTTGGACTTAATTCCCAGTGAGCCCACTGGCCACAGTCAACCAGAGGCTGGAGGTCAAGGAGACCCAGTAATGCCATCTGAAGTGGTCAATCTGGTCAGAAACAGAACAGGAGTGGCCAATGGAGAATACCCAGCAAAAGCCAAATGTCCTTACAGTCATGTATTTTCGGGGTAAACAGTTCTTGGAATTCCAGTCCAAACTTCACTCTCATATAAAGGGTCTGGGGCCAAAGGGAGGAATGTCGTCTCCCCAGGTTCACCTGGAAAAACAGGCAAGGCAGGTTTGAAACCCCTAGAGCTGTAAAACTGTCATGCTTTAGATGGACTTGTATCACTTTCTTTTAGGGCAGGGATGATGAGTCTGCTGTTGTGACAGAAGGCAGTGAAGTGTCTCCACATGAAGCATATCCAAAAGCTCTTGTGAATTATCCAAATGAGTGAAATAGTCAGAGTCTACCTCCCCATTTCAGAAGGCAAGCTGTCTTGATTTGAGGATCAAGGAGACAATCAGTGCTCTAAAAACAAGTTTAATTCTTTTTAAAGAGCCAAAGTTTGTGTCCTACCCTTCTTCATTTGGAAACTGAAAAAATACAATGACAGGAAAATGAGAATTTTATTTGCAAACCACATTTCAATTAAAATAGAATAAAAAGATTCCATTTTAAAATATGACATAAAATGTGTTAGTTATGTTTTGTGGATGTGAATTCAGAAATTCATTCATTTAGTAATTGTTTCCAAGTGCCCACCAGAGTAAACAAATAGAATGTGTCATAGTTTACACACTCATTGCTTTGAAAATATCAAAGGGTTCAAAGATAAACCCAAGAGCCTAACAGACACATGATGATAAAACAGAGAAAAGATAACTTAGAAATGATTGCAGCAAAAATAAATACTGGTAAACTTTAAAAACAGACAATTCTCTGTGTCCTGACAAATACAGCTAAAATTAAACAGAAATAAACATTTAAAAAAATTAAAGATAAAATCTAGATAGGGAAAATAAACAAAGGAATTTCATGAATACGTAATGGTATAACTGTAGAAACAAACATTGTAAATGGAATGGGAAAAAATTGAAAACATAATTCAAGAAAATTTTTCATGAGACAAATTCAGTCATTAAAACAACATTCCATCTCAGGGGTAGTTTTCATAGGGCAAAGCACACCTACAAACATATTAATAAACTGACTGGACTTCAAAGGTACAAATGAATATTTGGGGCACATAAGAATCAATGGATCACAATAAATTGTGGAAAATTCTGAAAGAGATGGGAATACCAGGCCACCTGACCTGCCTCTTGAGAAATCTCTATGCAGGTCAGGAAGGAACAGTTGAAACAGGACATGGAACAACAGACTGGTTCCAAATAGGAAAAGGAGTATGTCAAGGCTGTATATTGTCACCCTGCTTATTTAACTTATATGCAGAGTACATCATGAGAAATGCTGGGCTGGAGGAAGCACAGGCTGGAGTCAAGATTACCAGGAGAAATATCAATAACCTCAGATATGCAAAGGACACCACCCTAATGGCAGAAAGTGAAGAACTAAAGAGCCTCTTGGAGAAAGTCAAAGAGGCGAGTGAAAAAGTTGACTTAAAGATCAACATTCAGAAAACAAAGATCATGGCATCTGGTCCCATCACTTATGGCAAGTAGATGGGGAAACAGTGGAAACAGTAGCTGACTTTATTTTGGGGGGGTTCCAAAATCACTACAGATGGTGATTGCAGCCATAAAATAAAAAGACGCTTACTCCTTGGAAGAAAAGTTATGACCAACCTAGACAGCATATTAAAAAGCAGAGACAATACTTTGCCAACAAAAGTCCATCTAGTCAAGGCTATGGTTTTTCCAGTAGTCATGTATGGATGTGACAGTTGGACTATAAAGAAAACTGAGCACTGAAGAATTGATGCTTTTGAACTGTGGTGTTGGAGAAGACCCTTGAGAGTCCCTTGGACTGCAAGGAGATCCAACCAGTCCATCCTAAAGGAGATCAGTCCTGAATGTTCATTTGAAGGACTGATGTTGAAGCTGAAACTCCAATACTTTGGCCACCTGATGCGAAGAGCTGAGTCATTTGAAAAGACCCTGATGCTGGGAAAGACTGAGGGTAGGAGGAGAAGGGGATGACAGAGGATGAGATGGTTGGATGGCATCACCAACTGAATGGACAATGAGTTTGTGTAAACTCCGGGAGTTGGTGATGGATAAGGAGGCCTGGCATGCTGCGCAGTTCATGGGGTTGCAAAGAGTCGGATACAACTGAGTGACTGAACTGACTGAAGAATCAAATTGTCCATAAAGGAGAAATCATGGTAAGATTTCTACTCCACCAGCATAGTGAGAGAAATGTAAGTTGTAACAACAATGAAATGTGATTGGTTTGTAAAAATTGTATATAGTTTTTGTCCAGGAGTTTCATTTCTAAAAATTTACCCAACACATATAAAGCCACACATAAGAAGTTAGGTATCTACACTGGTACATATGACAGTCACTTTTTTTCTTAATCCAGCTAGATAGGGTAACAACCTAAATATTCATCATAGGAAAATGACAAAATCAATTATAAGCAGTTTGTAGAAAGGAATTCTAAAATGTCATTCAACAGAATGCTGTCATTCTATGATTGTCATGTTCAGTATGTTTATTACCTTTGTATTACCCGAACTATACACAGGAAGATAACAATGGAGACCGTCCCCAGAAAAGGGGCACAATGACTGTGTAACAGAGTAAGAGTTTATGAGACTTTCCCAGGACAGACCCCTCTCCATGTCCTCTGCCCGTCTCTTGTCTGTAGAAAATCTTTAGTCAAAGAATAAATTTAATCAGAAAAATGAGAAAACACAGAAGTAAAGGAAAGCAGTCAAATAAGACCAAATAATAACAGCTTAATTATTAAACAAAGTCAAGGATGTTTAGTTCCTCCTCAAGGGCTATAAATAATATTAAGAGGCATACCCTTTGAGCTGTTTTATAAATTCTGAAAATCCCACCAGGTGGAAGAAATTAACTACGTAATGATCAGACTGTAGCCATGACATAAGCTGTCACAATTCTGAGAACTGGCCTCAAGGAAATAGGAACAAAATTGACCCTCAAACTGAGTATTAATCGTACTTAATCAAGATGATGCTGATCAGACCACAGCATGACCAGTTTCAAGGTGATTGCCAGTGCTGACTCCGCTGCTCTACACATAGCCCCTCCTTCTGCCTGTACACCCCTGAAACTCTCCTTTTAAAGCTCTTGCTCCCTGATCAACAGTGGAAGTTAGTTCTTTGGTACATAAGTCCACCTCCTCCCCAGGATTGCTGGCTTCCTCAATAAAGCTATCTTTCCCTCTACTCAACACTTGTTTCAGTATTGGATTCTTAAGCTATGAGCAGCCAAACCTGACTTCAGTAACAGCTGGGACAATGGCAGAAGTTGACATTTGCTCCATCTTTTACATTTTGTGTCATGCGCATATTTAGTAGACAGTGGCCCAGAAACACAGTGAGTCAAGTAGAATGTAATACCATTGGTTTGTAAAACTAAAGTTCTTAAGTAGCAGGAAGGAAGGCAGGAAGAGTTTAAAAGCAATCATCCAGTGAGTCCAGCTGTGTGGCATCTGTGCTGCAAAGGTGACATCCACTCTGGCCACAAGTTCCCTTTAGTAAATTCAGTACATGATGATCTCGTGGCTGGAGAAAGTTCCAGATATGAGCCCTGCTGA
This sequence comes from Cervus elaphus, assembly GCF_910594005.1. Lineage (NCBI taxonomy): Eukaryota > Metazoa > Chordata > Mammalia > Artiodactyla > Cervidae > Cervus > Cervus elaphus. Next base: position 83,160,123 of record NC_057832.1, read on the forward strand.
TGACTCCACACCATGGGTAAAGTGCTGCTCTGCTTTGCAGAAATTCCTTCTTTGGAATTCTGGTTGATTTGCCCTAAGGATGTCATTTACTTTCTCTTACTCAAGGGTGAGATCATCCAGGAACGTGGGGAGGCATCATGTATTTTCTCTCCACTCCATTTGGAAAGCTCCCTAACAAGCATTACTAAGGCCAGCCCTGCCTAACTGGTGAAATCCCACTAATCTCTTGCCCGGGGCACTACAGCTCCAATGACAGGTGAGTGTAGGGAGTAGAAAAGCAGGTTTCTGTGTAGTTTCAGCTGCCTTGGCTGTGAAGCAGGCAATACCAGGAGGGTGCGGCCCTGGAAGGCTCCAGGTGCCTTGCCTCTGCTCCAGGCAATGCACATCAGCAGGCAGTGCTCTGGAGGGGAGGTGGCGCCTCCCACCCACAGCACATGGTGGGAACAGTAACTCACCCCAGTGGAGAACTTTAGGTTTCACGACCACCACAAACTGCTTTTGTGCCACATTAGAGAAGCTGCCCTTACTCCGGAAAGTTAGCTGCTGAGGTCAGGAACACACCATGTGTGTTTGCTTTGTGAAGAGAGCCCTGTACTTGGTTCCAGGTTGGGAGAGCAGAGATATAGCACCCATGTGACAATGTGGACCCCTAATTTCAGAAGCACCAAAGGACGCACCTCACATGACACTGCCTGGAATGGATTAGCTTTGATTCCATGAGGAAAAAACAAGACCCAACACCATGAGCAGCTGAAAATGGCCAAATATTTGTGGGAGATGTCAACACTACATAAGAAAAGCTATCTAAAATCTAAAATGTCCTATAAACACACAACCCTTGTTAATGACCAAGTCTAAACAAAGCGTGATTGAGACTGACAAAGTGTGAATTGGCAAAAGAAAAAAAAAGTGCTAGTAGCTTACCTTCACTGATGTGGCACCTGCTTCCTGTGTTCTGATAAGTTTTACACTCACTTGGACAGAACATATTCGAGAAAGACAGAATCCTGGACAGATCGATGCTAGGAGGACTGTGAATAAAATTTCACTAACAGAAGATATTCAGTAATAAAGTTCAAATGCGTAACATCATTAATTGTCAGAAAAACACAAATGCCCTGATACATTATCTAGAGTGGCTGAAATTCACAGCACTTGCCATGGCAAGCCCGGGTGAAGACCTGGTGGGAATGAAAAATGGTGCTGCCTCTTTGAACAAGTTTGACAATTTTTCCTAAAGTTAAACACAATTTCCATGTGACCTAGCAATTCCACTCCTGGATGTTTACCCAAGTGAAATTTTAAAAATTCTCAAAAAGTCTTGCACACAAATCTTCAAAATAAGCTTCTTTAAAATCATGGAGGATGAAAATAAAAGACATTCCCTGCCTGTAAGAATCATGAGAAGGTTTTGCTTGCTAACATCTTCAGGTCTCCCTTCCCTAGATCATAGTGAGATGTACATGAGTACCTGTCTTCCTTCTACATGTTTATCTGGGGTTTAGGGTCATATGTATACAAGCTAAAGATGAAATGTACAATAGAAATCTGTCTAAGCATTAAAATGAAAGTTTTCCCCAAAATGTCAGGACAAAATAAAAAGAAAATTCCAAAGGTAGACCATCATGAAACTTTTCCAGGGAAAGTTCAAAACAGCTTTTTTTAATACACACACACACACACACACACACAAATGCAAACATTTATATATGTTGAAGCCTTGTTACTGAGTTTAAACATTTAAATTAAAAATGGGAAACAAACCTAAATATCTATAAGCAAGCAAGTGGATAAAAAGCGTGCCCTATATCTACGCAATTCAATACTTGTTCAGTGGCTAAGTCGTGTCTGACTATTTGCAACCCTATGGACTGCCACACTCCAGGCTTCCTTGTTCTTCACTGTCTCCCAGAGTTGCTCAGATTCATGTCAGTTGAGTCAGTGATGCCATCTAACCATCTCATCCGCTGTTACCTCTTTCTCTTGCCCTCAATCTTACCCAGCATTAGGGTCTTTTCCAATGAGTAGGCTCTGTGCATCAGGTGGTCAAAGTATTGGAGCTTCAAGTTCAATGCTAGTCAGTGAAAATAAGAAACTATGAAGTGCACACTAACATGAATCTTTAAAACATCAGGCAGAGTGATAGAAGTTAAGTTTTCATATATTTATTTGCTGGTTAGTTGGTTTGCCTGACAGGATATCAGTTCAGTTCAGTTCAGTCACTCAGTCGTGTCCAACTCTTTGTGACCCCAAGGACGGCATGCAGTGCACCTGACTTCCCTGTCCATCGCCAACTCCCGGAGCTTACTCAAACTCATGTCCATCAAAGTCAGTGATGCCATCCAACCATCTCATCCTCTGTCATCCACTTCTCCTCCCACCTTCAATCTTTCCCAGCATCAGGGTCTTTTCAAATGAGTCAGTTCTTCACATGAGGTTGCCAAAGTATTGGAGTTTCAGCTTCAGCATCAGTCCTTCCAAAGAATATTCAGGATTGATTTCCTCTAAGGTTGACTGGTTTGATCTCCTTGCTGTCCAAGGGACTCTCAAGAGTCTTCTCCAACCCTATAGTTCAAAAGCATCAATTCTTTGGCTCTCAGCTTTCTTTATAGTCCAACTCTTACATCCATACATGACTACTGGAAAAACCATAGTTTTAACTAGACAGACTTTTGTTGGCAAAGTAATGTCTCTGCTTTTTTATATGCTGTCTAGGTTGGTCTAGGATATATGTGCTTTCTAAGTTAGAGACAGACTTTTAATTATTCTCAGAATACCTTGAGTTCCCCAAACCTCCATTCCCTACAGGCTAATGTCACGACAGCAGTAACACCTGTGCATAAAGTGGGGCGTGTGCCCTGGAAGAGGAGCTCCAAAGTTACAAATGTATTGTTGTTGTTCAGCTGCTAGGTTATGTCCAATTCTGTGACACTATGGACTGCAACACATCAGGCTTCCCGGTCCATCACCAACTCCCGGAGCTTACTCAAAATGTCCATTGAGTCGGTGATGCCATCCAACCATCTAGTCCTCTGTCATTCCCTTCTCCTCCTGCCTTCAATCTTTCCCAAGAACGGGTCTTTACAAATGTATAATTTTGATCTATAGACATTGCTGCCCACCCTCCCCCTTGGAGAAGAAGAGAGAGAAACTTTGTCTTTCTGATGTAGCCAGGTCTTCTCCTGGAGGCAAGGGGTAAGGCTTTAGGTCCATCACCTTCTGGAACATAAGCTAGTGGCTCCAGGGGAGAAACTCTGTGAATGTCTCTGAAGTGGTTCATGGGCTCTTACCTTCCCAGCATGGTTGCATCCTTCAACCCTGGCGGGCAGGACATTTTCCTCAAAAGCCTTTATCATGTGAAAACTTGAAAATACTCTCAGGGCATTGCTTTCCGACAGAAGCCAAACATAAGAGACTCCATGTGCCATAATTCTATCTTTATGAAATTTAAAACATCGAAGGCAAAGAAAAACACCAATACAGTGTACTAACGCATATATATGGAATTTAGAAAGACGGTAATGATAACCCTATATGTAAGACAGAAAAAGAGACACATGTATAGAACAGACTTTTGGACTCTGTGGGAGAAGGCGAGGGTAGGATGATCTGAGAGAACAGCATCGAAACATGTATATTATCAAGTGTGAAACAGATCGCCAGTCCAGATTGGATGCATGAGACAAGTGCTCAGGGCTGGTGCACTGGGATGACCCAGAGGGATGGGATGGGGAGGAAGGTGGGAGGGGGGATCAGGATGGTGAACACATGTAAATCCATGGCTGATTCATGTCAATGTATGGCAAAAACCACTACAATATTGTAAAGTAATTAGCCTCCAACTAATAAAAATAATTGGGAAAAAAATAAAACATTGAAGACAACATACAGGGACAGAATCTAATCAGTGGTTGTTTGGGACCTGTTGCATGAAAAAGGCACAAATAAAATTTTTGAGAGGATGGAAACATCCTATACCTTGATTTCGGTAGTAGTCTCACCTCTGTAATATTTGTCAAAACTCATCAAACTGAACACTTAAAACTGGAGTAGTTCTGCTCATGCTTCAGTAACTTTGATGTAACTTTGCCCATGAGCCCAGCTTGGACAGAGTCCATTTGAGCTGTTTCTATGGAGATCGTTGGACACCTCCCAGCTACACTGCCCAACACCCATATTTATACATAACTCTTTCTCTTTGATGAGTGCTAAGTGGCTTCAGTCGTGTCTGAGTCAGCAACCCTGTGGGCTGTAGCCCACAAGGCTCCTCTGTCCACAGGATTCTCCAAGCAAAAATACTCAAGCAGGTTGCCATTCCCTCCTCCAGGAGATCTTCCCAACTCAGGGATCAAACCCGCATGTCTTATGTTTACAGCATTGGCAGGTGAGTTCTTTACCACTAGTACCACCTGAGAAGCCCAACTCTTTCTCATCCTTCATCAGTTCACACATATATGTGATTCATGTGCTCGGCAATGTGTTCATAAAATGCTGCTGTGGCACAGGCACCAACAGCTAGAGTCTTCTATCTTCCATTTCTTATACAGTCCTTAGCAGACCACATGTTTTTTGTGATAATAGTAATATCTCATTTGTTGAGCATGCTACCTCTGCAGGGGTGGTTCTATAATCTCTACCACTCTATCCATAGATATAGGAATATGTCAGTAGGAAAGCTAAGGGTCTGCATTACATTCTCTCCATGTCTAAGAGTTTACTGAGCTCTTCCTTTCCATTTTTGTATATTTCCTTAGTTAAATTTTAGTTTTTGTCATACGACCTTAAAACTGATGACAAAAGTGCAGCTTCTCTAAATTTGCACAGAGGAATGTTTAAGCATACTGGTCTGTTGGTCTTTTCATTGGTGCTAAAAAGTGGAAATCAAGCCATATTCTCTAGCAGTGAGTGATATATCAGTGTAAAATATCTTTTAAATATGTTCTGTACTTTACAAAGATAATATATTGCCATTTAGAAACATTACAGTTCAGTTCAGTAGATACATTTAGAAGACATATTAATAGAAAAAGGAGGGAAGAAATATCATCCACAGCATATTTTCAAGCCTTTAAAAATCAGTTTCTCCTAAAGGACTCATGGTTTGTATGCTAGTTTTCCCCCTCCCCCACCTGTGACTTATCCAGTGATTGCTTCATTTCTCTGCTTTGCAGACTCCTCTGTCCCATGAGCCCGGGAGAAGTCATCACTCTTTGTGCGGGCAATCAACGGCATTTAAGGCTTTCAGAGGGTGAGAACTGTTGAGTTAGAGACTTGTCATCTCGTGTTTCACGTGGAGATAATGCATGACCCAGACATAATTCACCATGCTAATTTCATATCGTTCTTTAGTCTGGAAACACCTTCTCCACTCCAGCTGCCTGCTACTCATGTTCATACCCATCATCACTTGCTTTTCTTGCTAACAGAAGTCTAAAGTCTGCATCCATTTATCCCTCAGGAGTTGCAGAACTCCTTCTTTTGAGGGAGCCCTGTGGGCTGGGGAAGAATCAGGCACAAATGCCATATGCAAGGCACAAGCACAGAAACACTGATACAGGCAGAAAATTACTGATAGCTTAACAGTAAGTGGAAAGAACAACTCTGAAATGACTACAAATGCACACTGGGATTGAATGGTTAAATAAACGGGTGACGGATGGTGGGAGTCAAGTTTCTTGCTGATGGAGTGGAAGTTTCAGCCAAGCAAGAGGGGAAGGCTAGAATGATCCCTGTGAAACAGATTACAGTTGGAGACATCAGCTAACTTCCCTTAGCTTAATATAATAAAAATACAGATGGATACATAGAGAAGGGTTTATAGAAAAATGTGCACATGTAGTTTACGGTGCTTACTTATTTTCTTGCTCTGTGAGTTGAAACTCAAAGCAACCTCATTCAAATAGTTTCAACAAACTCACACACTTAGCATCCAGATCTTGGTTTCCAACACGATTCTCTAATAAAAGAAAATACGGGTCCTCAGAGAAATGACTGGCTCTAGGGCCGAGGCAGAGAAATACACAAGACAAGCCTGGAACTTCTTGCAGCACCAGAAAGTAAAGAAGTGCTAAACACAGAAGCGACAGCCACAACAAGAAGCAATGATGGGGCTCTGTCAGAGGGACAGAAAACCTGCTGAAAAGCTCCCGACAGCCAAAGTTAAAACAATTTGAGAACATAGTTAAGTAATATTGGATCATCATTCTAAATAGGAAATAAGCCAACATGAGTTCACACTGATAAAAATAAAAGATTGAATAAATAAACAAATGAGGGAGAAGAGACACATCTCCTATGCAGAAGCATTCAAACCAATTTAGGTAGATTCTCTGCCCTCAAGGGGCAGCATAAGAGGGAAAGCATAAATGCCCCTCCTTAAGTGTGGGCTGAACACAGCGATGTCCTACAGAGCATAGAAATTTAGAAACAAAGAATAACTTTATGAAGGAGAAATGTCAGGACCCAACCTCAGCCGGGTGATCAAGATCACATCACTACTGAGCATATACCCTGAGGAAACCACAGTTCAAAAAGACACATGTGCCTCAGTGTTCATTACAACACTATTGACATTAGCCAGGACGTGGAAGCAACCTAGATGTCCACCAACAGATGAATGGATAAAGAAGATGTGGTACACATGTAAAATAGAATGTTACTCAGGAGTGAAAAGATGGTTGGATGGCATCACTGGCTCAATGGACATGAGCCTGAGAAAACTCCAGGAGATAGTGAAGGACAGGGAAGCCTGGTGTGCTGTAGTCCATGGGGTCGCAAAGAGTCGGACACGACTCAATGACTGAACAATGACAGCCATAGAAAAGTAACTAATCTGAGTTAGTGGTAGTGAGGTGGATGAATCTAGAACCTGTTGTATAGAGTGAAATGTCAGAAAGAGAAAAACAAATATTGTATACTAATGCATATATTTGGAATCTAGAAAAACAGTAGTGATGAACTTATTTTCAGGGAAGAAATGGAGACACAGACGTAGGGAACAGACTTGTGGGCATAGCAGGGGAAGGCGAGAGTAGGATGAACTGAAAAAGTAGCATTGACACATATATACTGTCATGTGTAAAATAGATAACTAGTGGGAAGCTGCTGCATAACACAGGGAGACCAGCCTGGTGCTCTGTGATAACCTAGAGGGGTAGCACGGGGAAAGGGCTCAAAAGGGAGGGAATATATGTATAATTAAGATGATTCACATTGTTGTATAGCAGAAACCAGCATAGCATTGTAAAACAATCATCCTACAATGGAAAAAAAAAAAGAGAAAAATAGTTAAAAAAAAAAAAAACCTTCAATCCTTATTCTTCCTATTAAAAAAAAAAGATCATAGCAGCAGTGACAAGTTATGTTGACAGCTGGTACCCTTGGCATGGAGTGGTGAGGAAAGCACTCTTCCTCTGCTGTTCTCAGGTTAGCTGTGAAGAAACTCAGCTACTTACCCAGTGTCACAGAGCAGATTCTGGGTAATGCATGTATGAGTGTGCTTATTTTATAGCATTTGCTTTACTTTTCTATATTTGAGCATTCTTACTGGTTAAAGCAATCATGTCTGGCTCAAAAAACACAAGGGTAGAGAAGCTAAGAAAATAAAAGATCTCACATCTACATTTAGTCACAAGTCCCCAACATTACTGGTACTTAGGGACATTTTCTCCTTCTTCATTTAAGTTTGGAGTGGGGGATGTTAAATAAGAGTTCTGACTTCCCTCAGCCACAGAAGCTGACTACTCAGAGTCCCCCTGGTCCCCTGGACCTGAGCTCCACTGGGGTCCATTCAGGAACCCCAGGGAAGACAGAAAGCATCCCTCTCTTTACAGGATCAGGAGACCTTCTTTCTACCCCAAGAAGAGGTCAGGTAAGAGTGATACAAAACCGTGTTTATCCATTCATTCACTGTTGAACACTTTGGGTTGTTTTTAGTTTGGAGTCATTATAAACAAAGCTGTGTGCCTTGAACACTTGTATATATTAATACATTTTATATAGATATAGATTTTTGTTTATCTTAGGTAATTATCTAAAAATAGAGTTTCAAGATTGTATTGTATGGTAAGTGAATGGTTAAAAGAAACAGCAAAATTGTTTTCCACAACGTGGTGTCATCTTATAATCTTAAAAGAGATATATGCTAATACTTTTAAATTTTAGTCATTCTAGGGAAGGTTTAGTATTTCCCGCATACATAGCCAAATGATTTCAAAAAGGTTGCCAAGATCATTCAGTGGTGAAAAGACAGTCTTTTCAGCCAATGGTACTGGTAAAACTGAATATTCACATGTAAAAGAATGAAATTGGATCCCTACCTAATTCCATATATAAAATTAAGTTAAAACAGAGCCATGACTTTAATGTACTAATAAGACCCAGGTCTATAAAACTATTGGATTAAAATGGTGCAATAACTTCATGACATTGGATTTGGCAGTGATTTCTTGGATATAACACTAAAGGCATAGGCAGTAAAAGAAAAAACTAGATAAACTAGATCTCAATGGAAAAAAAATTGTTTTCAATTTTGTACAACCAAAAGACACTATCAACAGAGACCCCACAGGCAAAACACAGACTGGGAGAAAATATGCAAATCACTTATCAAATAAGGAATTAATATCCAAAATAAAGAAATCCTAAAACTAAAATCCTTCATACTAGGCTTCAACAGTATATGAACTGAGAACTTTCACATGTACAAGCTGGATTTAGAAAAGGCAGAGGAACCAGAGATCAAGTTCCCAACATCTGTTGGATCTTATAAAAAGCAAGGGAATTCCAGAAAAATGTCTACTTCTGCTTCATTGACTATACTAAAGCCTTTGACTGTGTGGATCACAACAAACTGGAAAATTCTTAAAGAGATAGGAATACCAGACCACCTGACCTGCTTCCTAAGAAACCTGTATGCAGGTCAAGAAGCAACAGTTAGAACTAGGCATGGAACAGCAGACTGGTTCAAAATTGGAAAAGTAGTATATCAAGCCTGCTTATACTATCACCCTGCTTATTTAGATATAGATTTTTATTTGTCTTACCTATGGTTACCCAGTTTTTCCAACACTGTTTCTTGAGAAGACAATTTTTCCCCAATTAATTACATTGACAGCTTTGTCAAAAGTCAAAGGGATCTATTTCTGTACTTTCTATTCTATTCCACTGATGGACAAGTTTACATCTCCCACCACACACTGTCCAGGTTGCCATCAATTTATGATGAGTCTTGAAAGCACACAGAGTGATCTCTTTAACTTCATTCCTGTTTTTCAAAAATTTGGGATATTCTGCATTATTTGCATTCCCCTCTAATTTTTGAACCAACTTGTCATTTATAAAATGAAAAAATAATGATATTTTAATTGGAATTTCTTTGAATCTTGAAATTGGAGAGTTAAGAATTAAAACCTTAACCATGATGACTCTCCCAATGCATTAACATGGTATATCTCTTTATTAAGATCTTCTTTCACTGTTCTGAATAATATTTTTTTACCTGGCACATAATTTGTTAAACATATTTCTAATTAGATTATTTTAAGTGGTATGATTTTTTTAGCTTCAACTGCAATTGTTCTTTGCTATACAATGTATGTTAATTTTTGTGTATAAACTTCATATCTGTGTCCTTGCTGAACTCACATGCTAGGTTTAATAGAATTTTGTGGATTCACTAGGGTTTTAAATGAAGTTAAACTTGCTACTCATTATACACAATTTTACTTCTTATTTTCTAATATATGACTTTTGTTTCTTTATCTTGCTTTATTGCCCTGTGTCTCCAGTTTAAAGATATCAGTGAGAGCAGGCATCTAGCCTTGTTCTAACTCATAAGGTAAACGTTTGGTTCTTTTATTGGTAAGCTTGATGTTAGCTGTGGGCTTCCTTGGTGGCTCAGGTGGTAAAGAGTCTGCCTGCAATGCAGGAGACCCAGGTCCTATCCCTGGGTCAGGAAGATCCCCTGGAGAAGAGAATGGCTACCCACTGCAATATTCTTGTCTGGAGAATGCCATGGACAGGAGAGCCTGGCAGACTACGGGCTACAGTCCATGGGGTTTCAAGGAGTCAGACACAACTGAGCTACCAGCAACATTTGATGTTAGCTGTAAGTTTTCTACATCAACTTGATAAAGGGCATATCGAGTTGAGGAAGTTTCTTTCTATTTTCCTCATCTACCAGGAATTCACTTTCTTAACATCATGGATCTGTGTTGAATTATGGTTATCTGTCTCTCATTGTTATTGTTTAATTGCTAAGTCATGTCCAACTCTTTGTGACTCCATGAACTGTAGCCCACCAGGGTCCTCAGTCCATGAGATTTCCTAGGCAAGAACACCGGAGAGGGTTGCCATTTCCATCTTCAGGTGATCTTCCTGTCCCAGGGATCAAACCTGCATCTCCTGCATTGACAGGCAGATTCTTTACCACTGAGCCACCAGGGAAGCCCCTATCTATCCCTACACATATGTATTAGATATATTGTATATATGTATATATATACAAAATTATATATATATATATATAATTTTTGCATCCATTGTGAAAATCATAGAACTTTTTTCCTTTATTCCTTTAATATGATAAATTATATTGTTTGATTTTTAAATGTTTATACAATCCTGTGTTCACTGAATAAAACTCATTTGGTCATGATTCTTTCTGCAATTTGATGAATTCTACTTTTAAGAAGGATTTTACTGTGTCTTTTCATGAGAGTTCTAGTTCTATGATTTTCATTTCTTATAAAGCTTTGGTATCAGCATTAACTTAAGGTTGATCTTTTGAAATAAGTTGGAAAGTATTCCTTCCTCTTATATTTTCTGAAAAAACTTGTATTTCCTTCCCAGAGACACATCCCCTACAGTTCATGTAGAGCTTGGAAAGATATTTTAGAAATGAGTCCAGCTGGGGGAGTCAGTGGTTGAATGAAATAATTCCCACCAGCTGGTGATGTCAGCGCTGCAAATCCCAAAGACCACCAGCCATGGAATAGTCCAGGGAGAAGTGTCTCTGCTCCCCAGAACTCCTCAGCTCAGGGGTGGGGCTGACCTGCTATGTAACCGATGCTATGGACAATATACCCCATGGGTGTGCTTTTACTAATAAGCTGCTCACAAAAATGCCAAACTTCTGGAATCATAGAAGGAAGAAGAAGGAGAAGAAGAAGGAAGGAAGAAGGGGGGTAAGGGAGGGCTCTCCCTTGCAGAACCCAGATCTCTGTTTTACTCATCCTTTGTGGTGGTACCCACAAGTCAGAACCATCTGAGATACTGACAACCATTCCAAGTCTGCCCAAAGGAAAAGGATGAATGACAATCTGTACAGTTTTAAGACCAAGTTGCAGTAGTTTTGTTGCAAGCCAAAATGCTAACTTTGAAGGAGTCTCCAAAGCCTTTGATGAGCCTAAATGGAAAAATCCATTTTCTTCCCCAGCAGAGGCTCTCTGCCACAGCCATCTGCGTGTAAACCCAATTACCACAGGAGACAGCATTTTTGTGGCATATCAACTGAAAAAATGACTGACTGCTCTTTCTTGTGGTTTTTGAGCTGATGAGAAGCAAGCCTTCCCAGCAGGACCTGCATGGTGCCACAAAGGGAATCTCATGGAAGGAAACATAAAATCCAGCTCATGTCAATCAGATGGAGGGAGAGCCTGAGGCAGGGTAGAGAGAAAAAAGAGGAAATGAGCATTTTCCACTCAAAGCTAATTGGAAAATATATCTTTCTGATACACTGACATTCTAATGTCATTTTGTCAGTAGTACATGAAAGCATATTCTATTATCAAATCATCCTGTGAAAGCATTTTCCTCTCTCGGAGAATTAAATTACAAATATCACAGAACAGTCATAAGGCATTCTAAAGTCTTGCCTTTCTTCAGAGTTTGCTCTAGCCAGTGGCAGACTACTTCAAATGCATCTCACAGTCTTTCTTCCATATTCTGATAGGTCCAAAACTCACTTGACTTGGAATGCATCCTAGGAGGAAATTCTTGCTGCATGTAAATGGCTCACGAAAGTTGCAGTCACTATGGCGGTGCCCAGAGCAGGTGCACCAGCCCCCTCCCTTAGGCAGGTCAGCATTTCCAGTCCCTCCACCACCTGGAGGCCCCTTGCTGCCCTCATGCTCCAAGTGCCTGCCAGATCTCACTGCAGAACTGCCACTTTGAGAATCTCCTTAGATTCCTCACATCATGCCAGGAGGGGTCATACAAAAACGATCTACCCGTGGAAATGTCTGCTTTGAAACCTTTGCTCTTCAAACAAGAAGCAATGCCCTACAGCTGCTCTCCAGGCCCTGGTCGTGGCACTGCTCACCCCACAGGGCCCCCTGGAGACCAGGGAGTGAGTGAAAGCTCACTGCTCTCTCTCCTCCTCTGCAAGCCAGGCTCCACCCTGCTCAGACTCATGAGCAAGACCAGTTCTGCCAGAGCATGCATGCCCCCATCCTTGTCCTTCAACTTGTAAGCATCCTGCAGGGATGAGGAACAACCTCTGCATCAACACCACAGGATAGGCACCAAACCCATGTTCTCTTCCTTCCCAGTGTGCAGTTCTGCCCCATGTCTCAGCACCCCTGGCAGCTCAGAGCAGCCAGTGATAGAGTTCTAGCGAATGCCATTCGAGCAGCAGTCACGCTTTTCATTTGGCTCCTGCAGTCTCCTCCTGAATGGTGGTGATACCCATAATAACAGGCAAGCCACACCCTGGAAATGAGAGAACAGCAGCCCTCCAGGCCTTTGAGTAACCACACCGAAGAGAATGGCTGTGGACCAGATCACTAATCTAGGAACGTCACATGAAGAACACACTTCTGGGCTTCAAGCCACTAAAATGCAGGCCTTAGGTTCCCAACCCTAAATCATATCCCCTCTCTGACCACCTCCCAAGCTGAGTAAAGTTGCCTTCTCATGTACCTCTCCAGACCTTCTACTTGTGTTCATTGCTCATTCAAAGATGTGATGCGGAACTTCCCTGGTGGTCCAGTGGTTAAGACTCTGTGCTTCCAATGCAGGGGACACAGGTTTTGTCCTTGGCTGGGAAACTAACAGCCCACATGCTGTGGGTGTGGCCAAAAATTTTTTTTTAATTTTTTAATGTAATATAATGATGTTTGCAGAGATATGTTTTTCTATGTGGGCTTTCCTCTGGAAACTGTATGCTGTATGGAAGATTTCAACCTAGAACAAAATGGGTGTTTAATAAATATTTGTTGAATGAATGAACAGTATTCCACTTGTATTATCCCATTGAGTTGCCTTAGTGGTCTGGAATGGTGGTCCTCATTATCCTCTTTATTGCAGACATGTTGGTAAGATGAGTAATATAACTTTCCAAGTTCCCACAGAAAAATAATGTTAATGTTGAGATTTCAACCCAGGACTGCCTTCCATGAACTATGGTAAATGGGCTCACTCTAGGGGCATAGAGTTAAAGAGACATAGGACATCATGTCTGCTCTGGAGACCCCCACTCCAGTGAAACAAACCAGGGTATACAAGGGAGGCCTTAATGAATGGATAGCACTTTGTTGGCAGGAGAAAGAAGGACATGCAAGGCACAAGGAAGGACAATGAGGAAGCCCAGAGAGAAAGAGCAGTGTGATGCAGTCAGGAGGGATGAGAAGCAGCCGTCTGGGTTCCCAGGTTTGGGATGGGTAAAGGAGCATGGAAGGGCTGACTCAGGGTTTTGCCTAAGGGCTAGGGTTCTCAGGATCCGGCCTTCACACTGTAGGCCAGGAAGGAGGGGAGGCGGCAGAGTCGGAGAGTCTGAGGCTTATAAGCATGACAGTGATGTGATCAGTCAGTTCTGGGTTTTGAAATGATGACTCTGGCAGCCAGGACAGAGGCGATAAGCAGGCTGCATCTAGACATAGGAAGAGCAGCTGGAACGTTAATGCAATGACCCCAGATCCAAAAACAGCACCTCTGGTATCAGGCAGGAGGGAGTACAGGAGAGGGAGTCCTTGTGGAACAAGCAGATAGTGTGGTCATGGAGAAGAATGCAACACAGGAGGAAGAAGGGACAGAGCCAGGTGCATGGGGAGGGAGGGCACAGTGAGCAGACTTTCAAGATCTGGGTCTGAAGGACCAGAGGTTGAGTAAAAACCGACTGACTCACTCAGTCCATCAGGTTTGGATTTAATTCAGAACCATCTTCAGAGATCTTCTACACTAGTTGGTAAATGAGCTATCCATCCTCTTATCATGCAAGCTAACACATCCTGCTTGCTTTGAAAAATAGTACACAAGCTATTTTAGACCGTTGAAAGATAAGCTAAGGGACTTCCCTGGTGGTCTGGTGGTTAAGACTCCAAGCTGCCAATGCAGGGGGCATGGGTTTGATCCTATGTCAGGAAACTAAGATCCCACATGCTGCAGGGGGAAAAAAAATTTTGTTAAAGCTAAGCTAAGAAGTGGTCCCAACCAAACAAACCATTTGATTAAATAGGCAGTTAACTACTCCAAATCATTTTTTGAAAGAATCAACCTCTGGATGCTATGACTCATGTAAAGAGAACAAAATTGCAAGCAATTTCTGTGAAAACATTTGCATTTTAATAAGCTATATTCGAAGACTGATTTTCCCAAATTTTCTCTGGGAACTCTGAGAACTAAAGTATACACTCCTGGCAATGTATCTGCTCCTAAGACTTTGTAAAAGTAAGACCAGCAGTTCATTTTTATTGAACACCTACTGTACTCCAGGGAATGGGCTAAGCGGTTGGGAAAGGGGTATAACTCTGTAGAAAACATATTTAACTTCCTTTCTTAACTATGCTGTCACAAGAGTATAGGGCCCAGGAGATGTCACCTCCTATTCCTGCACTCACTCTCACCTCCTTTGGGAGCCCCTGTCTCAGTAGCCAGCACCACCTCCAGCCAGTGTCTAGAGCAAAACTCAGAATCCTTTGGGACTGCACCTTGACTCCTCAATCAATAAATCCATCTATAAGCCTGATTTGCTGTTGTTGTTGTTCAGTTGCTCAGTTGTGTCCAACTCTTTGCAACCCCATGGTCTGCAGCATGCCAGGCTTCCCTGTCTTTCACTATCTCCTAGAGTTTGCACAAACTCATGTCCATTGAGTTAATGATGGCATCCAACCAGTTCATCCTCTGTCACCCCTTCTCCTCCTGCTCTCAATACTGGTAGCAGGTATTTTCCAACGCATTGACTTCAATTCCCATTGTCTCTCCTTTCTCTAGGTCCATGTACCTCCCACCCTGACCCTTCAACAGTCTCTTCCCTGGTCTTCCTGACTGTAAGTTGGTCCTGCTCCAATCGAGCCCTCATCTCAGAGCCAGAACCATCTTCTCCAATATGTCTCCCATCTTAAAACACATGTAAATAACTCACAACAGTACCACTTACAGGATGTTGTCGGGACTCTCACTGGGTACTTAGCTGAATGAGTTGCACTACTTAGGAAAGCTGAATGTTGAGACACAGCAATGATAAGGAAGGTTCAGGGCAGCACTGTTGATGAAAATAAAAGCTGGGGACAACAAAAGGCCCACCAAGATACTGTACAGTGAATGAGTGGCTTCTGATAGTTTAACACAATGGATAGTATACAGTAGGGAATGCAAATGCATCTCAATTATTAATACAAAATCAATAGAGATGTCTCAAATAACTGTTATTGATTAAGAAACACAAAAGTTAGAGGGACACATGAAATATGACGCCACTTACATAAAGCTCATTGTCACTAAAGTCAGGCAATGTTTTGCTTCAAGAGCTATACATATGTGATAAAACTGAAAAGCGTCGGGGAGTAGACACAGTTATGGGGAGGGAGTAGGGGGAAGTAATTGGGGAGGACTGGAGAGGGGCCTCAAAACCTCTGCTGATCTTCCCTTCTGAAGTCAGATTTTGTGCCCATTGGTTTCCACATTAGTATTGTTCCTTGAATGGTACAAATGGGTTGTATATACTGTGTATATTTCATTAAAAAAATAAAACAAAAAAGGATTCAATTGGGCATTCACCTCTAGAATGAAATAGAACTGTCCTATGACCCAGCAATCCCACTTCTGGGCATACACACTGAGGAAACCAGATCTGAAAGAGACACGTGCACCCCAATGTTCATCGCAGCACTGTTTATAGTAGCCAGGACATGGAAGCAACCTAGATGCCCATCAGCAGACAAATGGATAAGGAAGCTATGGTACATATACACCATGGAATATTACTCAGCCATTAAAAAGAATTCATTTGAATCAGTTCTAATGAGATGGATGAAACTGGAGCCCATTATACACAGTGAAGTAAGCCAGAAAGATAAAGACCAATACAGTATACTAACGCATATATATGGAATTTAGAAAGATGGTAATGATAACCCTATATGCAAAACAGAAAAAGAGACACAGATGTACAGAACAGATTTTTGGACTCTGTGGGAGAAGGCGAGGGTGGGATGTTTCGAGAGAACAGCATCGAAACATGTATATTATCTATGGTGAAACAGATCACCAGCCCAGGCTGGATGCATGAGACAAGTGCTCGGGCCTGGTGCACTGGGAAGACCCAGAGGAATCGGGTGGAGAGGGAGGTGGGAGTGGGGATCGGGATGGGGAATACTTGTAAATCCATGGATGATTCATGTCAATGTATGACAAAAACCACTACAATATTGTAAAGTAATTAGCCTCCAACTAATAAAAATAAATGAAAAAAAAAATAGAATGAAAGCAGAGCTCCTCAGCATATCTCAAGGGACTTCTGATGACCACATCCCAGTCATCCTCATCAGTGGGGCTTGTCCTTCTGGGAGCATCCTTGCTCCAGATTTGATTCTCTTATCAGCCCTGTCTCACGTAGAATCTGCCTCTTTTCCTTATGGACTCAATTAGTGTTTACCAGACTTCAGGATCACTCCAAGGTTCAGTCTGCCTGGGCATCCCTTCAGCAGTCCCCTGTGCCATCAGTTAGAGCACTGGTCTTTCTTCCCCCAACTGCTCACCACTTCTGCCACCAACCTGGGACCTCAGAGTACCAGGACCACTCTTGTCCATTTCTACAACTAATGATGCTGTGCATATAATGGGCCTGTGGGTTTTTCTTAGTAAAGGAGTAGGAAGGGAGAAGGAAAGAAAATGCGAGAGAGAGAATAAAAGAAAGAGAGAGAGAAGACTGAAGCAAATAGATATCCATCAAATGTTGGGAACCTTCTTTTTAAGAAATGTTGCTATTTATTCACTAAGTCTTGTCCGACCCTTTTGCAATCCTATGAACTGTAGCATGCCAGGCTCCACAGTCCATGGGATTTCCCAGGCAAGAATACTAGAGTGAGTTGCCATTTCCTTCTCCAGAGGATCTTCCTGACCCAGGGATGGAACCTGTATCTCCTGCACTGCAGGTTAATTCTTTATTGCTAAGCCACTAGGAAACCACATTTCATTAAAAAAATAAAACAAAGCATTTCAAGAAATATGCTTCAGTTCAATCTCTCCATTACCCTTGTGAGTTAACATGCTGAGTTTAGTGTTCTGTTTTTACATTCCTCTCCTTACCTATTTAACAGCTAATTAGTGGAGCATCTGGTAATTAACTCCACACTTGCATCAGCTGGTGATTCTTCAAAGTAACCGGTACACAGTTATGCTGGCCAGTTCCCAGAGTTGAAATTGAGACAGACATCTGTAGAAGTTCTGGTGCCAGAAAGTGATTCAACTGAATTAATATGATTACTTTCACCCAATTTCAAAGGCGTGTTATTGACTACTAATTTATTCTGTGGTTTTTAAAGTTCAGGTCTGCTTAAGATGTGAGCAGTTGATGAAATGCAGGACTGCCTTAATTGGGATATTGAATAAAGTATGAAATGCCAGAAGAAAGTTAGTACAAATCAAAGACCAGCATGGGCTCTGAGCTATCCCACTAATCCTCTTCCCTGTTTTGTGCAGAAAGAAAAGCAGGGTCCAGAAATAACTCCCCGAGTTACCCAGCTTCTCTCTAGTAGAGTGAGAACTAGTCATCTCCTAAGTCACATTTTGGTGTCCATTCCTCTCCACCCTCTACCACGCTGTCTCATCTTAAATGACAGTGTTACAGAGAATAAAAGAACAAGCATGGATCGAATGCAGGTGCCAAGCACTGCTTGTAGCATTTTGTAAATGTGAACTCAGAGAACATAGCGGCCATCTCAGGAAGGAACACGTCCGTGCTGTCCATTTCACAGATGAGGATACCAAGCTGTTGGTGCTCCAAGGTCACACCAGTGGGTAAGGCAAGTGAGTGCCTGGATTCTCCAACCTGGAAACACTTGCCTCCCTCTATCATTCACATTTGGGAGTGGTCACCCCATCTAAGGTCTGTCTTGGAACTCCTACACTTGGGTGGTTTTTTCCTGAGTGTGGAATGGTTTCAAAGTAGATCAGGAAAATGTTAAGACTCTTACACAGAAATACACATACACAAAAAGCTGATTCCATCATGCTGAAGATTCCCTTCTAGAACCCCAAAGCTGAAAACAGTATCATCTATAGGAAATCCACTTTATAAACATGAAGGAAAATTGCCATCAGATAGCAGTGATGGTGGGCTACAGCTGCATAGCCCAGCCATATCTGTTCATGCTATATGGAAATGACTGTACATATTTAAAATAAAAATGGGCTGCCAGAACCAAGTGTTTATTTAAATGGCAATCTGCACTGGAGGGCCAAGGAAAATCACTTGTATATTCAAGGGTTGGTGGAGTGTTGGGGGCAGAGATGAATGATGGAATGAATGAATGAATGAAAGAGAGCTAAAAAGAGAATTAAGGGCTAAAACATCAAATTCTTGGCTAGTTATTTATTCTTTTCCTGCCCACCACATCACTAACCAGTACCTACTTTGGCTGGCAGTTTTCAGTCATGGAACAGAATATTTGCTGAAAACTTAGAAAACTTGATGTAAAATCTCGCTCCCACCAACTCTTCCTTCCTCCTTCTCAAACTCACAGCCACTTTATACAGTAGTCTTGCTGTGTAAGGTGACACGAAGGCAATGGAATTAAAAAGATAGTTCAGTTCAGTCGTTCAGTCATGTCCGCTCTTTGTAACCCCAAGGACTGCAGCACACCAGGTCTCTCTGTCCATCACCAACTCCCAGGGGTTTACTAAAACTCATGACCATTGAGTGGGTGATGCCATCCAACCATCTCATCCACTGTCATCCCCTTCTCCTCCTGCCTTCGATCGTTCCCAGCATCAGGGTCTTTTCAAATAGATCACTGGCCAAAGTACTGGAGTTTCAGCTTCAACATCAGTCCTTCCAAAGAATAATCAGGACTGATTTCCTTTAGGATGGACTGATTGGATCGCCTTGCAGAACAAGGGACTCTAAAGAGTATTTTCCAATATCACAGATCAAAAGGACCAATTCTTCAGTGCTCAGCTTTCTTTATAGCCCAACTCTCACATCCATACATGACTACTGGAAAAACCATAGTCCTCATTAAATGGACTTTTGTTGGCGAAGTAATGTCTCTGCTCTTTAATATGCTATCTAGGTTGGTCATAACTTTTCTTCCAAGGAGCAAGGGTCTTTTATTTTCATGATTGCAGTCACCATCTGCAGTGATTTTGGAGCCCCAAAAAATAAAACCTGCCACTGTTTCCACTGTTTCCCCATCTATTTGCCATGAAGTGATGGGACCAGATGCCATGATTTAGTTTTCTGAATGTTGAGTTTTAAGCCAACCTTTTCACTCTCCTCTTTCACATTCATCAAGAGGCTCTTTAGTTCTTCTTTGCTTTATGCCTTAAGGGTGGTGTCATCTGCATATCTGAGGTTATTGATATTTCTCCCGGCAATCTTGATTCCAGCTTGTGCTTCCTCCAGCCCAGCATTTCTCATGATGTACTCTGCATATAAGTTAAATAAGCAGGGTGACAATGTACAGCCTTGACGTACTCCATTCCCTATTTGGAACCAGTCTGTTGTTCCATGTCCAGTTCTAACTGTTACTTCCTGACCTGCATACAGACTTCTCAGGAGGCAGATTAGGTGGTCTGGTATTCCCATCTCTTGAAAAATTTTCCACAGTTTGTTGTGATCCACACAGTTAAAGGCTTTGGCATAGTCAATAAAGCAGAAGCAGATGTTTTTCTGGAACTCTCTTGCTTTTTTAATTATAATTTGAGCATTCTTTGGCATTGCCTTTCTTTGGGATTGGCATGAAAACTGACCATTTCCAATCGTGTGGCCACTGCTGAATTTTCCAAATTTGCTGACATATTGAGTGCAGCACTTTCACAGCATCATCTTTCAGGATTTGAAGTAGCTCAACTGGGATTCCATTACCTCCACTAGGTTCATTTGTAGTGATGCTTCCTAAGGCCCACTTGACTTCGCATTCCAAAATGTCTGGCTCTAGGTGAGTGATCACACAATTGTGATTGTTGGAGTTGTGAAGATCTTTTTTGTATAGTTTTCTGTGTATTCTTGCCACCTCTTCTTAATATCTTCTGCTCCTGTTAGGTCCATACCATGTCTGTCCTTTACTGTGATCATCTTTGCATGAAATATTCCCTTGGTATCTCTAACTTTCTTGAAGAGATCTCTAGTCTTTCCCATTCTATTGTTTTCCTCTATTTCTTTGCATTGATCACTGAGGAAGGCTTCTCTTATCTCTCCTTGATATTCTTTGGAACTCTGCATTCAAATAGGTATATCTTTCCTTTTCTCATTTGCCTTTTGCTTCTCTTCTTTTCACAGCTATTTATAAAGCCTCCTCAGACAACCCTTTTGCTTTTTTGCATTTCTTTTTTTGGGGGATGGTCTTGATCACTGCTTCCTGTACAATGTCATGAAACTCCGACTATAATTCTTCAGGCACTCTGTCTATCAGATCTAATCCCTTGAATCTATTTGTCACTTCCACTGTATAATTGTAAGGGATTTGATTTAGGTCGTACCTGAATAGATGGGGAAACAGTGGACACAGTGTCTGACTTTATTTTTCTGGGCTGCAAAATCACAGCAAATGGTGATCACAGCCATGAAATTAAAAGATGCTTGCTCCTTGGAAGAAAAGTTATGACCAACCTAGACAGCATATTAAAAAGCAGAGACATTACTTTGCCAACAAAGGTCTGTCTAGTCAAGGCTATGGTTTTTCCAGTGGTCATGTGTGGATGTGAAAGTTGGACCATAAAGAAGGCTGGGCGCTGAAGAATTGATGTTTTTGAACTGTGGTGTTGGAAAAGACAGAGATCCAATGAGTCCATCCTAAAAGAGATCAATCCTGGGTGTTCCTTGGAGGGACTGATGTTGACGCTGAAACTCCAATACTTTGGCCACCTGATGAGATGAGCTGACTTATTTGGAAAGACCCTGATGCTGGGAAAGATTGAAGGCAGGAGGAGAAGGGGACAGCAGAGGATGAGATGGTTGGATGGCATCACCGACTCGATGGACATGGGTTTGGGTGGACTCTGAGAGTTGGTGATGGACAGGGAGGCTCGGCATGCTGCGGTTCATGGGGTCGCAAAGACATGACTGAGTGACTGAACTGAACTGAATGGTCAGGTGATTTTCCCTACTTTCTTCAATTTAAGTCTGAATTTGGCAATAAGGAGTTCATGATCTGAGCCACAGTCAGCTCCCGGTCTTGCTTTTGCTGACTATATAGAGCTTGTCCATCTTTGATGGCAAAAAATATAATCAGTCTGATGATGTCCACGTGTAGAGTCTTCTCCCGTGTGGTTGGAAGAGGGTGTTTTCTATGACCAGTGTGTTTTCTTGGCAAAACTCTGTTAGCCTTTGCCCTGCTTCATTCTGTACTCCAAGACCAAATTTGCCTGTTACTCCGGGTATCTCTTGACTTCCTACTTTTGCATTCCAGTCCCCTATAGTGAAAAGGACACCTTTTTTGGGTGTTAGTTCTAGAAGGTCTTGTAGGTCTTCACAGAACCATTCAACTTCAGCTTCTTCAGCATTACTGGTCGGGGCATAGACTTGGATTACTGTGATATTGAATGGTTTGCCTTGGAAACGAACAGAGATCATTCTTTCATTTTTGAGATTGCATTCAAGTACTGCATTTTGGACTCTTTTGTTGACTATGATGGCTACTCCATTTCTTCTAAGGGATTCTTGCCCACAGTAGTAGACATAATGGTCATCTGAGTTAAATTCACCCATTCCTGTCAATTTTAGTTCACTGATTCCTAGAATGTTGATGTTCACTCTTGCCATCTCCTGTTTGACCACTTCCAATTTGCCTTGACTCATGAACCTAACATTCCAGATTCCTATGCAATATTGTTATTTACAGCATCGGTCTTTACTTCCATCACCAGTCACATCCACAACTGGGTGTTGTTTTTGCTTTGGCTCTGTCTCTTCATTCTTTCTGGAATTATTTCTCCTCTGATCTCCAGTAGCATATTGGGCACCTTCCAACCTGGGGAGTTAATCTTTCAGTGTCCTATCTTTTTGCCTTTTCACACTGTTCATGAGGTTCTCATGACAAGAATACTGAAGTGGTTTGTCATTCCCTTCTCCAATGGACAGAGGAAATCCTAAATTTTCTTACCATCATTGGAAGTCCTGGGGGAAAAAAATAATAGGTTCAGGTCTCCCAACTATCCATTCAAGGTAGGTCTTGAAAGTCCAGACAGCCTCTCTGGTAGGACAAAGAGAGATGCTTATCTCTTGCTGCTACAGGTATTTTACACTGAAACTCAGATCCAGAATTTAACTATAAAAACACCATCACTACAAAGATAGCTGAATGCATACATTTGGTAGATAAACTATGCCAGGATCAGGGACTTGACAGAACATGGGCTGACTGACACTAAGAATGTTTTCAACTTTATGTTGATGTAAAATTTATTACTTTAGAAATCAACAGATTCTAGCTATTTAATTATACAAATTTTGGTATATGAAAATACCTATGTAACCCATGCTTTGATCAAGATGTATACTATCTCTGTCATCTGTCATCCCAGAAAGTTTCCCCATGAACACTTCCAATCAATTCCCACCTTCCAAAGATGACACATGTTCTGATATCTTTCACCACAGATTTTGTTTCCTTGTTCTTGATATTCATACACATAGAATCATGAAGAGCTGTTTTTGAGAAGTATCCATGCCATTGTATGCATCAGTGCTTGCGTGCTTCTGCTAAGTCACTTCAGTCGTGTCCAACTGCTTATGACCTGATGGACCATAGCCCACCAGGTTCCTCTGTCCATGGGATCCTCCAGGAAAGAATACTGGAGTAGGTTGTCATTCCCTTCTCCAAGGGATCTTCCCCATCCAGGGATCAAAACCATGTCTCTTACATCTGCCCTGCCAGGCAGGTTCTTTACCACTAACACCACCTAGAAAACCCACATGCTGCAGTAGTTTACTTCCTTTTATTAGTGAGTGACATCCTATGGCATAGAAATACCACAATTTCTGTATCAAATTTTGTTGTTGATGAACATTTTGGTCCTTTCAAGGTTGGGGCAATTATTAATAAAGCCATTTTGAATGTCCTCATGCAACTGTTTTTGAGAATATGTGTTTTTATTTCTCTTAGGGAAAAATATGTGTAAGTAGAAGTGCTGGCTCACAGGGCAGTTATATGTATAACTTTTACAAGAAACCGCCAGAACTTTTCCAAAAAGATTGGGCCACCTTATGCTCTTAGCAGCAATATATGAGAGATCCAGTTTCTCTATATTCTAACACTGAGTTTGTCAAGATTTTTTTTCCATTCTAAGGGATGCAAAGTGGTATCTCACTGTGGGTTTAATGTGAATTTCCATGGTTATTAGTGATGTCAAACACCTTCTCATGTGCTTACTTATTATTCACACATCTTCTCTTGTGAAGTGTGTGTGTTAGTCACTCAGTTGTGTCTGACTTTTTGTGACCCCATCAACTGTAGTCTGCAAGGCTCCTCTGTCAATGGAATTCTACAGGCAAGAATACTGGAGTGGGTAGCCAAGTGGCTATTCAAATATTTTGCCTCTTTTTCATTGATTTGTTGAATTGTTGTTTTCCTGAGTGCATGCTAAGTTGCTCCAGTCATGTCTGACTCTTTTCAACCCCATGGTCTGTAACCTGCCAGGCTCTGCTGTCCATGGGGTTTTCTAGACAAGAATACTCGAGTGGGTTGCCATTTCCTCCTCCAGGGAATCTTCCCGACCCAGGGATTTAACCTGCATCTCTGGCATCTCCTGCATTGACAGGCAGATTGTTTACCACTGAGCCACCTAGGAATCCCTCATGTTTTAGTGTGATTTGAAATAAATGTTGAAGATTTATTTTTTCCATGCAGATATCAGGATGCTTCAACATCACCTGTTGAAAAGAATATCCTTATCCCATTGAATGACTACAACACCTTTGTTGAAAACAATTGCCCTTATATGTGAGAGTGTATATATAGATTCTCTATTTCATTCCATTAATGTACGTCCACCCTTGTGCCAATCTTTCTACACTGTCAGGATTAAAAGCAGCTTTATTTCTCCCTTGTATTCTGTCATGTTCCATTATAGTAATTTTGCATCATGATTTTAAGCTTATGACTTTGCATAAACTCTGTTATGAGGTGGTGCATACATATTTCCAATGGTCAGATCTCAGTGATAAAGTATTCCTTTTGTCCTTACAAAATAGGCCCTTGACCTTTGCCAACATTCTTCATATTGAGATTGATTTCCTTTAATATTAAGATTGTCACTAACTTACATGAACTTATGGCTTGGTAAGTTTATCTTTCCTTCTCTACTTTCAACTGGCATCCATTTATTTAAAATTCATCTATTAAGGAACATTCAGGGTTTTGCTGGAGGTGGAGGTGCTTTTTTTTTAATCAAGTTTGACAATCTCTACCTTTTAGTTGGAGTGTTTAATCTATTATTTGCTTTGGAGAGCATTTATTAATATATACAAGCTCTCTACAGTCAGAAAGGACATAAAGCTATGCTTTTTACAGGACACTGCATGGTTAAAGTACAGGTCATGACAATACCTTATATGCATATCTGGAGTGCATTTAACATCATGGAACAAGCTTGATGTATTTAGAAGCTATTTGAAAACACAGCTCCCACCAATACTTCAAAATATTCTCACTCAGTTGCCGCTAAATAATCTCACTTATAACATGTATATCCACCCTGGAGTCCCAGAAGTTTTTTCCTGTACCTACTTGCAACAGTTTTCCAGTGGATTGTTTAGAACAATGCTAATGGACTGTGGATAATATTAAGTATCCATTTCCCTTCTTTTCAGATTCTGAGAGCACCCACTGTCCTGCATGTTACAATATACAGAGCTAGAAGAGCCTTATAAATCCTAACAGTCATAGCAAAAACAGAAATGCCAAACGTTTACTGCAGTTCCATGCTCTTAAACAGAAAAAATAACATAAATATATACCAATAATGCATATTTTGGAATCAACTGGGGAACACCTAAAGTAAGTCAGACAGAGAAAAACAAGTATGATGTCACTCATATGTGGAATCTAATTTTAAAAAAAGATACAAATAAACTTTTTTACAAAGCAAAAACAGACACGCATGGCTACCAAAGGGGAAACCTGATGGGGAAGGATAAGTCAGGAGTCTGGAAGTGACATATACACACTACTACTGAAGAGGAAAAGTTAAAATTTTACATAACCGCCTGCTCCTTCTGCCTCTGTAACCCAGCTTGCTTCTGGCAAAGCCTAGATCATGTAGGTCTCAGAAAGTGGGGACTCACAATACTAGGAACTGGAGCTTATCTGACTCACCCTTGTCCTGCTCTTTGCAATCGCCCTAGCCCCTGCAAACCCGCAAGCCTGCTTAATCATGCCTGTCCTTGTATAAAATACTCTGTAACCCCTTTGTTCGGGGCTCAGAGCTTGGAGTGTTAACTCTTCTGGGCTCACCAGCGTAGTAAACCTGAGTTCTCTAACTCTCCAAGTGTAGTGCGTGGTGTCTCGAGTAGTGGATTCTAACACTGCATATGAGATAGATAACCAACAAGGACCTACTGTATAGCACAGGGAACTCTACTCAATATTCAGTGATAACCTATATGAGAAAAAAATCTGAAAAAGAATACATATGTGTATATGCATAACCGATTCACTTTGTTGTAGACCTGAAAGTAACACAACTTTGTAAAATTAACTATACACCCATAAAATTAAAAACAAAAACAATAGAATCTGAATGAATTGGAACATGTGTGATTTAAAACCAGAGACATAAAAACTGTAAATATTGCCATTATTTTCTGAGACTGTAATTGTATGCTTATAAAAACACATATAAAGAATAAACTATTTCATTGAGGAAAAAGAAAAATAAGTAGCAGAGGAAATGCTTCCTAACTCATTCAAAGAGGCCAGTATTACCCTAATACCAAAACCAGATTGTTAGGTAGTTAGAATAGGGAAAAAGAGTCCAAAATGGCGGTGGCTAAAAGACCTGGAAGGGAAAGCCCGCGAAAATAGAACAAAGGAAGGTCCGAGGACCCGAGTGAGAACCTCAGGTAAAACAAACAACGCTCCTACCTAAACCCAATTTACATAAGACAGGCCCAGGGACAGAGAAACATATAAAAAGAGGAGCCAAAGCCCTCTTCTCCCCTTTTTGCTCCCTCTCTCTCCCCCACGCGATGGGGTGATCTTCTCTTCGCGTCTTTGGATCGACGTGCCCTCACACTTCGAAGATGGATTTTCCTGCTATTATCTAAATAAATAGAGCTGTAACACTGAGCTGTAACACTGATTTATTTAAGAGCTATAAAACGGTCCGTTCGAGACCTGAGAGCTATAACACGGTCTGTCCTCCGAGAGCTGTGACCCGCCAAGGGACTTCAATGTCCGTCACTCCAAATTTTTGTTGTGACGAGACAAAGAACCGAGGAGCATACATTCGCGTGACAAGATAAAGACATTAAAGAAAGGAAAAGTACAGATTAGTGTTTCTCATGAACAAAGACACAAAAATCCTCAATAAGATATTTGCAACTGAAACCCAGCAAAGTACAAAAACAATCATACACCACTGCCCAGTGGGATTTGTTTCAAATATGTAAGGCTGATTCAACCTTCAAAAATATTAATCAAAAATTAATATGCCACATAAACATACTAAAGAAAAAGTTGTATAATAATATCAGTTGATGCAGATCAATTTGTATCTACAAGTGAGGAATGCAAAGGATTGTCACAGCCACCATAAACTAGAAATCGAAGCAAGAAAAGATTCTTTCTTAGAATCTCTGGGGGAACATGGCCCTACTGACACCTTCGTTTTCCGCTTCTAGCCTCAGAACTAAAAGTAGATGACCCACAGGTGTCTGAGACAAGTGGGCATGAATGGTTAGTGCAACGACGTAGCTGGGATGAAGCACGCCAGGGTCAGGGCTCCAGAGAGGAGCTGGTCAGAGACATACAGGCTTCATCAAGACCGGGGCCACAGTGCAAATTCACTGGAGAAGGTCCCAAGGGGCCATCTGGCAAACTAAAGCTTCAGCTGCAGGGGGAGAGTCCCCTAGGAGTCAGGGGAGGAAGAGGCCAGTGTTCACAGAAGCTTCAACATGGACATCTGAGGTAGAGACCTGCCCAATTCTCTGGACAACAGTGAGCCCAGATGATAAAGCATGATGGAGGGCACCTCCCATCAGAGAGATGAGGCAGGCAGGCAGCAGAGCTGCAGGTATGAATCCCCTCCCTTCCTTCCTGCTGACTTTGATAGGGAGGTGCAGGAGTTTGAGGGGTCCTGTGAGCCTCAGGGAAGGCAGCAGAGAATCATCACAGCTGAACAGGGTCTGCTAATAATAACAACTTACACAGAAATAAACATTGCCCAAGAAGCACAGTTCCAAACTGAAAGTGACTTAAAAATGGCTAGAACACACTGAGTTTACCAGATTGGATTTTTATTATTATTTGTGGCTGTTGTTGCAATGGAGGTTTGGGAGAAAGCTCATACAACTTATAAAAATGAAGCAACATTTCTCTTTTCATCATGTTGTCTGACTCTAGTTCACACCTGCTACACTAATACATTTTGACATCTTGTTGAAATCAATATATTTCTAGAGAAAACGAGTCCAAAATGTATTTAAGAAAATAAGAAAAACCCATTACCATAAAGGAAATTATAAAGTTGACCCTACCCTCCACACACACAAATCTAAAAAATAAAAACTGTAGAGGTTCAATGATTTTACAGTGAACTCCAGTGAGACTGCTGAGAACAGGTAATTTAAGAGGTTTTGTTTGTTCTCCTGCAGCACAAAAGATGCATAATTTTCAAGCCAGCAGGAAAAAGTATACCCCAGGAGAAAATCAAGCAATGGAATCCAGATACAACTGACAAAGGAGAAATTCAAATGTTTCGTAACAATAGGAAAGTAGATAAAAGACAGAGTCATGATTTTCACATGTTGAAATGGTGATGGATCAGCACACAAAAGGAGCCCCTTCCTGCTGTAAATGCAAAATCCTCAAGTAAGTTTAAGTCTGAGGGCAGGAAGGCAGAGACCTTCCTGGACGCACACCCGACACCCTCCAGGGACTGAGCTACTGGTTAAATGCGCTGCTCAGAGCCAGACTGGGCGGCTCCCACTGCTCCTGGCCCTGGGACGAATTCAGGCCATCTTCGTGGGAGACCACAGCCAGAGCCTTGCTTCTGGGAACCTGACCCACCTGTCCTCCCTAGAGGACTGTGATGCTCTAAACCTCACAATCTGGACAATACAACAATAAAGCCTTAGAAAGGAAAGGAAAGTTTTTACACAGGAAACAAAGAAAAAGCTGACCTGGGGAATGAATGTTCTTTGCCTTTGTCAATGACAATAATCAATAAGCAATCTAAAATTGGAATAGAAAAGAGTTTTATTTGAGCCAGTCTGAGGGCGATAGCCCGGAAGACAGCCTCTCAGATAACTCAGAGGAACTGCTCCAAAGAAGCATGGTTTTCAGCACACGTTTTGTTTGTCAGAACAAAGAATATCAAATAAGTCAGGATTTAGAAAGGAAAAAAAAAAAAAAACCAGCTCAGCTTGGTGCTCTGTGACAACCTAGAGGAATGGGATGGGGTGGGAGGTGGGGGAAGTTCAGGAGGAGAGGACAAGTTTATACCTATGACTGATTCATGTTGACACATGGCAGAAACCAACACAATATTGTAAAGCAATTATCCTCCAATTACAAATAAATAAAACAGGCCAGTACATACACAACGAGTCAGTATGGCCTTGGCACCTGAAAATGGGATCTTACCATGGAAGGAGGACCAGCACTGGCATCCCAGATAGGGAGGCATTTAATCTTTACTTTTAACATGGATATTCTTTACTCCTTGCCAACTTTTTCTTTAATATTAAAGCAGATATACAATGTATGGCTGATAGCCACAAACAGGCTGTTCCAGGTAGCATAAAATTCAGGTTAACCCGTGTATAAGCCAGAATGACTTTTCCATGCTTCAATATGCAAAAGTTTTACCGCACTGAAGGGGCCCACTGAGCCAGGGTCTGGTCAGGAGCTTCCTGGCGAGCATGGTGCTGACTTCCTGGGTGATGAAGAGAAGAGGAACCACCCACTATTCTTTAGTAGAGAAGGGAGAACCAGAGGCCAGGAGGGACTGCAGACACCCGGGAGACTCCCGTGTAGCATCGTTTGCCCTCGCCACTGCCGCAAGGCCTTCTGGAAGTTTCCTGCCCCGCCCCTCACAGCATCATTTCTGCTTCTGGGCCTCTGCTCTGGGCCTTTCTCCTGCTCAGAGACTGTCTTCCTGAGGCCTGACTTCTGTTTCCTTAGCTCTCTGCTGGAGACTACCTGCCCCGGCCCAGCCCCACCTGCCCCTTGCGGGTTGGCATGCCAGTGCTGAGCAGCCTGACCCTGCGTTACAGGGCCCTTCTCCGGTGTCTGGTGCCTGCCTCCTGCAAAGAGACAGAGGGTTTAGATAAGCACTCTGAAACGCACTTTTCTCATTCTTAACAGGCATGACAAGGGGCGCTCTGAAGCACGTGGGCAGAGTGCCCACCCCGCAGACCTGCACCCAGAGTAGCCCTGGGGCTGAGATTGCCCTCTGCCCCAAGCTGGGATAATACGACTTCGTTTGTTTTTGTCTTGAGATGGCAACCTGGGGACTGACTCGATGCTTCCAGGGCCCCAGAGAAAGAGAACTGCGCCTCCCCAGACTTCAGTGATCCCTGGACTGGTTGCTGCTCCTCCTCCTCTCTGCCCATAGCCTTTCTTTCCACTGGGAGACTTCCATACCCTCTACATGTGTGCCCCCTCGCAGCTGCAGCTCCACCAGTGGTGTCTGATCCTCCCACTTTGCCCTTGGGAACGTGGTAGAAGAAATTGCCCTATAAGTTGGGGGATGGCGATCATGTTTCCTCATACATCCCCTCTCCAGACTTAGCATCTCATGTCCTCATATGACATGGCATTCGGATGCCTGCTAGTGTTTTTATTAGCATAGTTTCTCTCCTAAAAAATCAGTAAAATGGCTCTGCTTTCCCTGATTATTTGAAGGAACTGGTTTTATGAAAAATTAAGATCTGTGTTGCTGTGTTCAGCTGAGATTCATCTGTTCCCATGTCATTGCCACATAGGCATTAATGACATGGGGAACCCCAGTGTCCTCATTACACAAGAGAACACGTTCTGCCATGGTGAGCACTCCTCTGTGCCAACCAGAACTCAGAGTGTGAGTGGAGGTGGGACAGTGCAGTGGCAGCTTAGGTGTTGCTTGCTGGCCAACACATAGAGAAGACACAGCTGCCTGAATATCCGGTGCGTCAGTTGGGAGGTTTTGTCCTGCAAGAAACTGAATATTCATCTTTAAGCATATTGTCAGGCCCATTATATGTAGGGGCTTCCCTGGTGACCCAGATAGTAAAGAATCTGTCTGCAGTGCAGGAGATCAAGGTTTGACCCTGGGGTCGGGAAGATCACCTGGAGAAGGGAATGGCTACCCACTCTAGTATTCTGGCTTGCTGAATTCCATGGACAGAGGAGCATGGCAGGCTACAGTCCATGGAGTCACAAAGAGCCAGGCACAACTGAGAGGCAAACCATATTATTTGTAGGGGAGAATAGTATGCAGGGTGGCAATTGGGGTATATGAAGATTAATAACCCCTTTTCATGAAAAAGAAAATTTAACTTCATGAAATTGGTAACAATGGTGCCCAGTATTCTGGAACATTTGGCATTTCAGATGAGGGTGAAAATTTTCTGTTGGATAAACCCTAAGAAGTAGAAGTGCTTTGGTAAAACAAGTATATTATTGCTTCAGTGGATATTGCTCAGTTACTGTTCATAGATGCTTTAGCCATTTATGCATGAACTATAAATTTATGAGAGTTTGTGACTTATGAGTTTTTCTGAATGTTATATTCTTGCTAATTTCAAATTAAAAAAAAAGATTTGTGTAACATTGAATTTATTGTCAAGTATTTAACATTTAAGCATTTTCTTTAAACTACTCAGCCTTTTATACATTTAGCTAGAGGTTGTATTTGTCTTTTTCTAAGAGATATTTTAATATCAAGGAAACTCACTCTTTAGTATAGGCAGCGTAAATATATTTCCTATGTTGGCTTTCAAACTGATGAATCTTTCCTCAATCTTTCCTGGCTTATAGACTGATACATGGAATTTCTGCTCTAAGATTGTTAAAAAATAGTGTTTTTCCATGTTTTCTTCTAGTATTAGTAAGCCAATATTTTTACCTTTAAACAATTTGCTCATATGAAATTTATTTTGTCATAAGAAACAAACTGTCATCTTTCCAATAGTCTGTCAGTGAAATTTATGGAAAATCTATCATTTTCCAACTCATTCTCTAGACCATATGTTTCTGTTTATGTGTTAATTTTGGATCTATTGTGTTTTCTTGTTTATTCATGGCTGTGTCACACTATTTTGTTTGTAATATGTTTTGCTATCTGCCTAGGGCCAATGCCCCTTTTTCATTCATTTTTTCAAAATATTCCTGAATATTTTTACTCCTAACTTAGAATCAACTTGTCAAGTTTTTAAAAAGTGCAATATTTCATTGTGATCATGTTAAATGTTTAAGTTAATGTGGAAAAATATAATGTCTCAGGGATATTGAAACTCAGTGTATTGTGTCCTAAAGTTTGTTCATACATACATTGCAAATTTATTTAACACTTTTTCATAAATGTATTTCCTATTATATATGAGATACATTCTTTCATATATTTAACTGGTTCTTTTGGATGCATGAGAGATATGGTTTTTATATATTTGTACTCAGCTATCTTTCTATATTGTTTTATAATTTTCAGTTTTCCAATTTTCCATGAAAATAATTGTATCATTTCCAATGAATACAAATTGACTTGTTCCCCAATTTTTACACCTTAATACTTTCTCTAATTTCTTGTCATCACTAGTACCTTCAGGACTTTGCTGAAAACTCTCAAAATGTTCTCTTATGACATATAACACTAGCTATTTCATCTTGTAAAAGGAAAATTTTTTTATTCTAAATTCATTAAAGGTTTCTGTTTTCTTTATAATGAA
Source organism: Cervus elaphus (assembly GCF_910594005.1). NCBI lineage: Eukaryota > Metazoa > Chordata > Mammalia > Artiodactyla > Cervidae > Cervus > Cervus elaphus. The sequence goes on from NC_057832.1 coordinate 83,192,650, forward strand.
TAAGGGATACATATCTTCATTGGCTTTTCACCATCTATGTTGGTTACTATTATTTTTTCTATGTGAAAAATTAGAAAGTATTGTAATGTAACATATTATATTACAATAACACATTGTTTCATTATATTGAAAAATCACTGTGAATGGTAACTACAGTCATAAAATCAGAAGACAATTGCTTCTTGGCAGGAAAGCTATGACAGACTTAGTTTGTTGAAAATCGGAGACATTACTCTGCTGACAAATGTCCGTATATCCAAGGCTATGGTCTTCCCAGTGATCCTGTACAGTTGTGAGAGCTGGACCATAAAGAAGGCAGAGCACTGAAGAATTGATGCCTTCAAACTGTGGTTCTGCAGAAGACTCCTGAGAGTCTCTTGGACAGCAAGGAGATGAAACCAATCAATCTTAAGGGAAATCAACCCTGAAAACTCATCGGAAGGACGGATGATGAAGATGAAGCTCCAGTATTTTGGTCACCTGATGCAAACAGCTGACTCATTGGAAAGGTTCCTGATGCTGGGAGAGATTGAGGGCTGAAGAAAAAGATGCATCAGAGGATGAGATGGCTGGACGGCATCACCAATACAATGGACATGAACTTGGACAAACTTTGGGAGATGGTGAGGGACAGGGAAGCCTGGCATTCTTCAGGCATTGGGATTGCAAAGAGTGGACATGATTGGGACACTGAACTACAACAATTCCTGAAATAAACTTGTCTTAATTAGAATATGTATTTACTGGGCTCCTGGCTTTGGTTTTCCAATAGTATTTATGAATTTTTGCATTTTCATTCATAAATGAAGTTGAACTACAAATTTTTAGTATATGCTTAAGGGTTAGGGTAACGATACTATGCATGTGTCAAAAAAAATTCTTAATCTTTTTCAAATGTTACAATAATTTAAATATTATTCAGTCAGTTAGTTCAGTCACTCAGTCGACCTTTGCAACCCCATGAATCGCAGCATGCCAGACTTCCCTGTCCATCACCAACTCCCGGAGTCCACTCAAACTCATGCCCATCGAGTCAGTGATGCCATCCAGCCATCTCATCCTCTGTCGTCCCCTTCTCCTCCTGCCCCCAGTCCCTCCCAGCATCAGGGTCTTTTCCAATGAGTCAACTCTTCGCATGAGGTGGCCAAAGTACTGGAGTTTCAGCTTCAGCATCAGTCCTTCCAATGAATACCCAGGACTGATCTCCTTTAGGATGGACTGGTTGGATCTCCTTGCAGTCCAAGGGACTCTCAAGAGTCTTCTCCAATACCACAGTTCAAAATCATCAATTTTTTGGCACTTAGCTTTCTTCACAGTCCAACTCTCACATCCATACATGACCACTGGAAAAACCATAGCCTTGACTAGACGGACCTTTGTTGGCAAAGTAATGTCTCCGCTTTTTTTTTCTTTTTTTTCATTTATTTTTATTAGTTGAAGGCTAGTTACTTTAAAATATTGTAGTGGTTTTTGCCATACACTGACATGAATCAGCCATGGATTTACATGTGTTCCCCATCCTGATCCCCCCTCCCACCTCCCTCCCCATCCCATCCCTCTGGGTCTTCCCAGTGCACCAGCCCTGAGCACTTGTCTCATGCATCCAACCTGGACTGGCAATCTGTTTCACACTTGATAATATACATGTTTCGATGCTATTCTCTCAGATCATCCCACCCTCACCTTCTCCCATAGAGTCCAAAAGTCTGTTCTATACATCTGTGTCTCTTTTCTGTCCTGCATATAGGGTCATCATTACCATCTTTTTAAATTCCATATATATGTGTTAGTATACTGTATTGGTGTTTATCTTTCTGGCTTACTTCACTGTGTATAATGGGCTCCAGTTTCATCCATCTCATTAGAACTGATTCAAATGTATTCTTTTTAATGGCTGAGTAATATTTCATTGTGTATATGTATCATAGATTTCTTATCCAATCATCTGCTGATGGGCATCTAGGTTGCTTCCATGTCCTGGCTATTATAAACAGTGCTGTGATGAACACTGGGGTACACGTGTTTCTTTCAGATCTGGTTTCCTCAGTGTGTATGCCCAGGAGTGGGATTGCTGGGTCATATGGCAGTTCTATTTCCAGTTTTTTAAGGAATCTCCACACTGTTCTCCATAGTGGCTGTACTAGTTTGCATTCCCACCAACAGTGTAATCTCTGCTTTTTAATATGCTGTCTAGGTTGGTCATAACTTTCCTTCCAAGGAGTAAGCGTCTTTTAATTTCATGGCTGCAATCAGCATCTGCAGTGATTTTGGAGCCCAAAAAGACAAAGTCTGCCACTGTTTCCACTGTTTCCCCATCTATTTGCCATGACGTGATGGGACCAGATGCCATGATCTTAGTTTTCTGAATGTTGAGTTTTAAGCCAGCTTTTTCACTATCCTCTTTCACTTTCATCAAGAGGCTCTTTAGTTCTTCTTTGCTTTATGCCATAAGGGTGGTGTCATCTGCATATCTGAGGTTATTGATATTTCTCCCAGCCATCTTGATTCCAGCTTGTGCTTCCTCCAGCCCAGCGTTTCTCATGATGTACTCTGCATAGACGTTAAATAAGCAGGGTGACAATATACAGCCTTGACTTACTCCTTTTCCTATTTGGAACCAGTCTGTTGTTTCATGTCCAGTTCTGACTGTTGCTTCATGACCTGCATACAGGTTTCTCAAGAGGCAGGTCAGGTGGTCTGGTATGCCCATCTCTTTCAGAATTTTCCACAGTTTATTGTGATCCACACAGTCAAAGGCTTTGGCATAGTCAATAAAAGCAGAAATAGAAGTTTTTCTGGAACTCTCTTGCTTTTTTGATGACCCAGTGGATGTTGGCAATTTGATCTCTGGTTCCTTTGCCTTTTCTAAAACCAGCTTGAACATCTGGAATTTCATGGTTCACATATTGCTGAAGCCTGGCTTGGAGAATTTTGAGCATTACTTTACTAGCATGTGAGACGAGTGCAATTGTGCGGTAGTTTGAACATTCTTTGGGATTGCCTTTCTTTGGGGTTGGAATGAAAACTGACCTTTTCCAGTCCTGTGGCCACTGCTGAGTTTTCCAAATTTGCCGGCATATTGAGTGCAGCACTTTCACAGCATCATCTTTCAGGATTTGAAATAGCTCAGCTGGGATTTCATCACCTCCACTAGCTTTGTTCATAATGATGCTTCCTAAGGCCCACTTGACTTCACATTCCAGGATATCTGGCTCTAGGTGAGTGATCACACCATTGTGATTAACTGGGTCGTTAAGATCTTTTTTGTATAGTTCTCCTATGTATTCTTGCCACCTCTTAATATTCTCTGCTTCTGTCAGGCCCATACCATTTCTGTCCTTTATTGAGCTCATCTTTGCATGAAATGTTCCCTTGCTATCTCTCATTTTCTTGCAGAGATCTCTAGTCTTTCCCATTCTATTGTTTTCCTCTATTTCTTTGCACTGATCACCTAGGAAGGCTTTCTTATCTCTCCTTGATATTCTTTGGAACTCTGCATTCAAATGGGTATATTATTCTCCTATGTTTTTTTGCTTCTCTTCTTTTCACAGCTATTTGTAAGGCCTCCTCAGACAACCATTTTGTCTTTCTGCATTTCTTTTACATGGGGATGGTCTTGATCCCTGTCTCTTGTACAGTGTCACAAACCTCCGTCCGTAGTTCATCACGCACTCTATCAGACCTAGTCCCTTAAATCTATTTCTCACTTCCACTGTATAGTCATAAGAGATTTGATTTAGGTTATACCTGAATGGTCTAGTGGTTTTCCCCACTTTCTTCAATTTAAGTCTGAATTTGGCAATAAGGAGTTCATGATCTGAGTCACAGTCAGCTCCCAGTCTTGTTTTTCCTGACTGTATAGCGCTTCTCCATCTTTGGCTGCAAAGAATATAATCAATCTGATTTCGGTGTTGACCATCTGGTGATGTCCATGTGTAGAGTCTTCTCTTGTGTTGTTGTAAGAGGGTGTTTGCTATGACCAGTGTGTTCTCTTGGCAAAACTCTATTAGCCTTTTCCCTGCTTCATTCCATATTCCAAAGCCAAATTTGCCTTGGTGTTTCTTGACTTACTACTTTTGCATTCCAGTCCTGTATAATGAAAAGGACAACTTTTTTGGGTGTTAGTTCTAAAAGGTCTCGTAGGTCTTCATAGAACTGTTCAGCTTCAGCTTCTTCAGCATTACTGGTTGGGGCATAGGCTTGGATTACTGTGATATTGAATGGTTTGCCTTGGAAATGAACAAAGATCATTCTGTCATTTTTGAGATTGCATCCAACTACTGCATTTTGGACTCTTTTGTTGACCACGATGGCTACTCCATTTCTTCTAAGGGATTCCTGCCCACAATAGTAGATATAATGGTCATCCGAGTTAAATTCATCCATTCCAGTCCATTTTAGTTTGCTGATTCCTAGAATGTCGATATTCACTCTTGCCATCTCCTGTTTGACCACTTCCAATTTGCCTTGATTCATGGACCTAACATTCCAGGTTCCTATGCAATATTGCTCTTTATAGCATCGGACCTTGCTTCTATCACCAGTCACATCCACAACTGGGTATTGTTTTTGCCTTGGCTCCATTTCTTCATTCTTTCTGGAGTTATTTCTCCCCTGATCTCCAGTAGCATATTGGGCACCTACCGACCTGGGGAGTTCCTCTTTCAGTATCCTATCATTTTGCCTTTTCACACTGTTTATGGGATTCTCAAGGCAAGAATACTGAAGTGGCTTGCCATTCCCTTCTCCAGTGGACCACATTCTGTCAGACCTCTCCACCATGACCCGACCATCTTGGGTGGCCCCACACGGCATGGCTTAGTTTCATTGAGTTAGACAAGGCTGTGGTCCATGTGATCAGATTGGCTAGTTTTCTGTGATTATGGTTTTAGTGTGTCTGTCCTCTGATGCCGTCTTGCAATACCTACCATCTTACTTGGGTTTCTCTTACCTTGGATGTGGGGTATCTCTTCACGGCTGCTCCAGCAAAGCGCAGCCACTGCTCCTTACCTTGGACAAGGGGTATCTTCTCATAAATATTATTAGCATTGCCTAATTTTTAAGGTATGCTAGATAGACTTCCTCTGTGGATTTTAAGGCAGGTAGATATTTGATTTTTTTTTATGAAAGAGTAAACTAAATTATTTTTGTTGCTAATATGGTTTTTTAAAAAATATTCTCTTTATGACTCATTAATTTTCATTTCTGTCTGTATTAGTATTTCCATTATATTTTCTTGAATTTATTGTGTTGTTTTTATTCACAACTTTTTAAATAAGTTTTGCAATCAATCTGTATGTTTTCCACTTTTACATTAATTCATGTTCCTAATAATATACATTTTCTTCTTAAAAATTATAATTTGTTATTTCTATATGCAGTATTTTGTTCATTTTTAAAATATTCTTCAAAATAAATTTAGTTTCCAAGAGGAGATTTAAATATAGCTTTGCATTTATTAGTAGTATTTTTAAATTCTAGGTGGTAGGCTTTTGTTTTAAATTATTTTATCAATTTGTGGCTCTATTATATTGTGGTCAGAGAACATTGTCCTCTTTCCACTATATGGAGTTATTGACCAGATGTGTGGTCCATTGTCATGAATCTCCATGGGCAATTGTATAGAAAGTGTAAAGGAATTATTATATATATTATATATATATATATCAATTATTACTATATATCAATTAGACCTGTCTTGATAAAGTGCTTACTATTTCTTCAAACTCAGTGTTTTCCACTTTATTTCTCAGTTTTCTACTGCACTTTTTAGTTCCCTTTTAAAGAAGAATGTTAGTACTTAGATACTTTTTAACCTCATATCCTTATTGTGGATTGTGTTTTATTGTTTTGTTGATATTCATTGCTCATTGACCAGAATTTAAACTTGTCTTACAAGAGGATCAGTGATCACCATTTTCATCTGCTTCAAAACAGCAGGTTTTCTGGTGAATAATCTTCCTTTGACATTTGTTCCTTTGATTCCTTTTCCTCCTTTTCTCCTGGAGAATGTGTTGGTTCTTAGGGTCTTTCATTAATAGATTATCATGTCATCTAAGAATAAATAAAGCTTTATATCTTCATTTTCAATCTGCATATTTTTTAAGGCTGTATTACAGTAGCTAGAACTTTTGGTACAAGGTTACATGGTTGCCACATAGTTAACACTTTTAGACTCCATATATAAGTGACCATCCCCAAGAAAAAGAAATGCAAAAAGGCAAAATGGCTGTCTGAGGAGGTCTTAAAAATAGCTGTGAAAAGAAGAGAAGAAAAAAAACATAGGCGAATAATATACCCATTTGAATGCAGAGTTCCAAAGAATATCAAGGAGAGATAAGAAAGCCTTCCTAGGTGATCAGTGCAAAGAAATAGAGGAAAACAATAGAATGGGAAAGACTAGAGATCTCTGCAAGAAAATGAGAGATAGCAAGGGAACATTTCATGCAAAGATGAGCTCAATAAAGGACAGAAATGGTATGGGCCTGACAGAAGCAGAGAATATTAAGAGGTGGCAAGAATACATAGGAGAACTATACAAAAAAGATCTTAACGACCCAGTTAATCACAATGGTGTGATCACTCACCTAGAGCCAGACATCCTGGAATGTGAAGTCAAGTGGGTCTTAGGAAGCATCATTATGAACAAAGCTAGTGCAGGTAATGGAATTCCAGCTGAGCTATTTCAAATCCTGAAAGATGATGCTGTGAAAGTGCTGCACTCAATATGCCGGCAAATTTGGAAAACTCAGCAGTGGCCACAGGACTGGAAAAGGTCAGTTTTCATTCCAACCCCAAAGAAAGGCAATCCCAAAGAATGTTCAAACTACCGCACAATTGCACTCGTCTCACATGCTAGTAAAGTAATGCTCAAAATTCTCCAAGCCAGGCTTCAGCAATATGTGAACCATGAAATTCCAGATGTTCAAGCTGGTTTTAGAAAAGGCAAAGGAACCAGAGATCAAATTGCCAACATCCACTGGGTCATCAAAAAAGCAAGAGAGTTCCAGAAAAACTTCTATTTCTGCTTTTATTGACTATGCCAAAGCCTTTGACTGTGTGGATCACAATAAACTGTGGAAAATTCTGAAAGAGATGGGCATACCAGACCACCTGACCTGCCTCTTGAGAAACCTGTATGCAGGTCATGAAGCAACAGTCAGAACTGGACATGAAACAACAGACTGGTTCCAAATAGGAAAAGGAGTAAGTCAAGGCTGTATATTGTCACCCTGCTTATTTAACGTCTATGCAGAGTACATCATGAGAAACGCTGGGCTGGAGGAAGCACAAGCTGGAATCAAGATGGCTGGGAGAAATATCAATAACCTCAGATATGCAGATGACACCACCCTTATGGCATAAAGCAAAGAAGAACTAAAGAGCCTCTTGATGAAAGTGAAAGAGGATAGTGAAAAAGCTGGCTTAAAACTCAACATTCAGAAAACTAAGATCATGGCATCTGGTCCCATCACGTCATGGCAAATAGATGGGGAAACAGTGGAAACAGTGGCAGACTTTGTCTTTTTGGGCTCCAAAATCACTGCAGATGCTGATTGCAGCCATGAAATTAAAAGACGCTTACTCCTTGGAAGGAAAGTTATGACCAACCTAGACAGCATATTAAAAAGCAGAGACATTACTTTGCCAACAAAGGTCCATCTAGTCAAGGCTATGGTTTTTCCAGCAGTCATGTATGGATGTGAGAGCTGAACTATAAAGAAAGCTGAGTGCCAAAGAATTGATGCTTTTGAACTGTGGTGTTGGAGAAGACTCTTGAGAGTCCCTTGGACTGCAAGGAGATCCAACCAGTCCATCCTAAAGGAGATTAGTCCTGGGTATTCATTGGAAGGACTGATGTTGAAGCTGAAACTCCAATACTTTGGCCACCTCATGCGAAGAGCTGACTCATTGGAAAAGACCCTGATGCTGGGAAAGATTGAGGGCAGGAGGAGAAGGGGACGACAGAGGATGAGATGGTTGGATGGCATCACCTACTCAATGGACATGAGTTTGGGTAAACTCCGGGAGTTAGTGATGGACAGGGAGGCCTGGCGTGCTGCGATTCATAGGGTCACAAAGAATCAGACATGACTGAGCAACTGAACTTAACTAAATATAAGTGAAATATGCAGTATTTGTCTTTCTGTATCTGGCTTATTTCACTTAGCATATTTTCCTCCAGGTCCACCTATGTTGTTGAAAATGGCAAGATTTCCTTCTTTATAATAATGAAGAATATTCCAGTACATGGGTGTATGTGTATACATATATATATACACATACATATATATATTCTATATACATATATATTCTCTAAATATTCCATTATATATATATTGAATTTCTTTGTCACTGAGTTATATTTATATTTATGTGGGTTTTAGTGGGCTTCCCAGTTGGCTCAGTGGGTAAAGAATCCACCTGCAATGCAGGAGAGGCAGAAGACAGCCGTCCTAATCCTGGGTGGGGAAGATCCCCTGGAGGCAATCCACTCCAGTACTCTTGCTTGGAGAATGCTATGCACAGTGGAGCCTGGCGGGCTACAGTCCATAGGGTCACAGAGTCAAACATACTGAAGTGACTCAGCACGGGTTATAATTTTTAAAATATCCCAAGCCAGGGAGATGGGAGGGGGGTCCAGGATGGGGTACACATGTAAATCTATGGCTGATTCATGTCAGTGTATGGCAAAAACCACAACAATATTGTAAAGTAATTAGCCTCCAACTAATAAAAATAAATGGGAAAAAAATTAAAATAAAATAAATAAATAAAATATCCCAAGCCAACCAAGATAGGCAATTTTAATTTAATTTTAACTCAGAGTAGTACCATTTTCCCCTATATTTTCTTATCCAGAGATTGCTCTCTGCAGTGATGGCATGTTGGTGTGCTTCCTCCTTTTTCTCTTCTAGTCTGCTTCTCTGGGCTACCAAATAATGTTTATGAAAGATCAGAACACCAAGTCACACACATCATGTTGTCTCTCAAGATGTCATAATACTTGAATAATCATGGCCTGGGGGTCTTCACAAACCTACAAACCTATGGTCATTGGAGCCCTTTAGGTATATTCCTGCATTCCTGTTAGGGATTGCATTACTTTTCTGCTTTCTTGTACTTGGGGGTCATTTTTAACCAGTAGTACAGTTTTTAAAATAAAAAGCCTGCTATTTAACCACTTTTGCTATTAAAATAATAACTAGAGGCTGAGAACACAAGGCTGAACACTGGCAGAGGCCGCTATTATGGGACTGGAAAACGAGCAGAGCTCTTGGTTCCTGACCAGAGCTGGAGCAGTAATACTGTTGCCTGGAGGAACCTCAGACCCACAACTGATCTCTTCTTCAAGAACTTTACCAAAGTATGAAACTCCATGCATTAAAAAGCTAAAAAAGCTAAGTAAAAATTTCAAAATTAAAGTAGAAATCCTCATCATCTCTTGTTGATGAGGAAACAATAGTGTGCCTTCATCTCACTTAGCTCAAGGGCTCCCAATCTAAAAATGAGAATATACCAGGGGGAAACTGAGTGTTAACTGCAACTCAGCCTTAACTCTGTTTCATTCATGATTGAATTAAGATGATCAGGGAAATGGGAAAAATCTTTCTGGTAGAAGACAACATAATCTGGAAACTCTACAGTTTTTTAATACAAAATATCTTAGCTACAGTTTTTAAAAATGACTAATTATGTGAGAAAGGAATGGACTGTGAGGTGAAAGGAAGACCCTAGAATTACACTCAAAATTAATATAGACTTTAAAATAGATTTTAAAATAACTGTTTAAATACATTTATTCAAGTAGAGGAAAAATAAGACAAATTGTTGAAAAGATGAAATCTTTCAACAAAGCTGTATAGAAATAAGAGAATTAAATTGACACTAAAAATGAAAAATGCAAGCTCTAAATATAAGACCCAAAACCATAAAACTCCTAGAAGAAAACATAGACAGAACACTCTTTGACATAAAGTGTAGCAATATTTTTTTAGATCTGTCTCTGAAGGCAAAGGAAACTAAAGCAAAAATAAACAAATGAGATCCATTTAAACTTAAAAGCTTTTGCACAGCAAAGGAAATTGTCAACAAAATGGACTGAATGAGAGAAAATATTTGCAAATAATATGATCAATTATGTTTTAACATTCAAAATACACAAACAGCTCATAAAACTCAATATCAGAAAACACTGGGGCATAAGACATCACCAAAAAAATTCTGTTTTTATTTTTAATTCCAGCTTCCTAAGGGTTGCCTCTCGTCATCATAGCAACTTCAGAGATGTTGCTTAAAATCCTTGAGTCAGTGAGATTTCCACCCTTTCCTAGCAGATCTGTCTTTGGTTCAAGAAATACACTCTAAGTTCAGGCATTGTACAAGACTGCCTACCTTTTGCTTTCTGCATGTGCAAGAAAGGCCTCACATTAATTCGAGAATGAGTAGGATCACTCTACCTTTCCTGAGCATGTACAAAGTCTTGAATATGTAGGCAACTTTCAATACTATCAAGAATATGAGGGTGCTTATCAAGACACAATATATTTATCTCTTGTTCCAAATATCCCTGCTACATTTCTTGATGTTCTACCCATGTGTTGCATGTCTCAGTCAATATTTCAAACTCAAGCCTTCTCTGATCATTTGCAAATGAAATCTCTATTACTTTTGACAATGCCCTTTCAGGCTTGTTTTTTTCCCATGCTCCATTACAAATCAAGTCATCCTCATCTGGCAGAGAGGATACCAGTCCTCAAGGGTTGCCCCATGGTCTGGGTAACGTAAGAGGTGAGGGGAAATGGCTGCAGCCCTGAGCAGAGACTGCATAGACTCACTGTTTTTAACTGAGTCTCATTAGCTCTTCTTCTTGAGGGCTTCCCTGGTGGCTCAGACTGTAAAGAATCTACCTGCAATTCAGAAGACATGGGTTCAATCCCTGGGTCAGAAAGATCCTCTGGATAAGGAAATGGCAACCTACTCCAGTATTCTTGCCTGGGAAGTCTCATGGACAGGGAAGCCTGGTGGGCTACTGGCCATGGAGTGGCAAAGTCAGATACAACTGAGTGACTCAATTCATTGTATGCCTTCAATCAATTTTCAGAGGTCTGAGATGACTGTTTTTGTTCAATAATATCATTTGTGGGCAGGAAGAGAATTGTCCAAGCTCCTTACTCACCTTTTCCAGGTACTATTACCTGTTGATATTTTATTCCATTTTCAAATTGTTTCCAAAGTAAAAAAACACTTTTACAATACAAAATACAATTACAAAATTCGGTAACAAAATATGATTTTGTTAATCTTTGCTTTGAATATTTATTCTAAAGCTTGGCATATGTTAGATTATCTACAGAGTATTTTGAAAAAGTGAGGGAAAAAAAAGCTTATTTTAAACAGTCAGTATAAAGGGAAGGACTTTAAATTAAAACCAACTTAGTGTTTCTTTACTGGTGTCACATATTAAAGTCTCTTGTGAAATGTCCAGAACATCACACTATGGACTTTCCTAATTTAAGCCAGGCATAGAAACAAAGGTTCATAAATATCAGTTGAGAAATGCATCTTCTGAAAGAATAATTAAATTTCCTGGAGCTAGTCCCATGTAAAAATAAAAACAAATATAATCCTACCTTAGGAAATATGGGTTCCATGTAACAATTATACAAATTATAATAATAACCCAAGAGTATATTTTATTGTTTAGAGCAAAGAGCTTCCATATTCTAATAATAGTAATGATGGCAGCAATAATAATAATGAAAAATATTAGCTATGAAAAGTGGAATATTAAAACCAGGAATGACTCATCATAATTCTCAACCCTCAGGCCTATTGAATGAGCTACAGTTTTATATATTCATCTAATCATTCATTGTGCAACTGTGAAGTGCTAGAGAAATGTGTATGCAGGTCAGGAAGCAACAGTTAGAACTGGACATGGAACGACAGACTGGTTCCAAATAGGAAAAGAAGTATGTCAAGGCTGTATATTGTCACCCTCCTTATTTAACTTATATGCAGAGTACATCATGAGAAATGCTGCGCTGGGTGAAGCATAAGCTGGAATCAAGATTTCTGGGAGAAATATCAATAACCTCAGATATGCAGGTGACACCACCCTTATGGCAGAAAGTGAAGAAGAACTAAAGAGCCTCTTGATGAAAGTGAAAGAGGAGAGTGAAAAAGTTGGCTTAAAATTCAACATTCAGAAAACTAAGATCATGGCATCTGGTCCCATCACCTCATGGCAAAGAGATGGGGAAACAGTGGAAACAGTAGCAGACTTATTTTGGGGGGGCTCCAAAATCACTGTAGATGGTGATTGCAGCCATGAAATTAAAAGACACTTACTCCTTGGAAGGAAAGTTATGACCAACCTAGATAGCATATTAAAAAGCAGAGACATTACTTTGCCAACAAAGGTCCATCTAGTCAAGGCTATGGGTTTTCCAGTAGTCATGTATGAATGTGAGAGTTGGACTATAAAGAAAGCTGAGTGCCAAAGAATTGATGCTTTTGAACTGTGGTGTTGGAGAAGACTCATGAGAGTCCCTTGGAGTGCAAGGAGATCCAACCAGTCCATCCTAAAGGAGATCAGTCCTGAATATTCATTGGAAGGACTGATGCTGAACCTAAACTCCAATACTTTGGCCACCTGATGCGAAGAGCTGACTCATTTGAAAAGACCCTGATGCTGGGAAAGATTGAGGGCAGGAGAAGGGGACGACAGAGGATGAGTTGGTTGGATGGCATCATCGACTCAATTGACAAAATCTGGGAATTGGTGATGGACAGGGTGGCCTGGTGTGCTGCAGTCCAAGAGTTGGACACAACTGAGTGACTGAACTGAACTGAACTGAATCATTCATTCCATAAATAAAATTTCTGTACCATGAGTGGAGGGCAAAGAGACAAGTCATGTCTTGTTTACATTCCAATCACTATTTCACCACTGTAACACTGCTTGAAAGCATTGGTTTCCTTGATTTTAACAAATCTTTGATAGAAGCTTCCTATCCTAGCTTCACAGTTTAAAGTAGTTTCTAATTTTCCTTGTGAATTCTTCTTTGACCAGTGTGATATTTAGAACTGTTCTTCTTCTTTTTTGGGGGAGGGGGGGGGAGCGTTTCCAATAGTGAGCACTTTAGAAGTATCTTTGCTACTGATTTCTAATTTAACTGTACTTTTGTTATAGAATTTGCTTTCTATAATTTGAAGCCTTTTATATGAGGCGTGGGTCTGTGGTGGCCTGCTTCAGGGTCAGGGGCACTGAGTGTGACAGTGTGTGCATGGGACCTTTTGAAGGAGGTTGCCATTATCTTCATTACCTCCACCATAGTTTGGCCTCAGGTCAAACAACAGGGAGGGAACACAGCCCCACCCATCTACAGAAAATTGGATTAAAGATTTACTGAGAATGGCCTGTGGTGTTGGAGAAGACTCTTGAGAGTCCCTTGGACTGCAAGGAGATCCAACCAGTCCATCCTAAAGGAAATCAGTCCTGAATATTCATTGGAAGGACTGATGCTGAAGCTGAAACTCCAATACTTTGGCCACCTGATTTGAAGAACTGACTCATTGGAAAAGACCCTGATGCTGGGGAAGATTGAAGGTGAGAGGAGAAGGGGACGACGGAGGATGAGATGGTTGGATGGCATCACCTACTCAAAGGACATGAGTTTGAGTAAACTCTGGGAGTTGGTGATGGACAGGGAGGCCTGGCATGCTGCAGTCCATGGGGTGGCAAAGAGTCAGATATGACTCTGCAACTGAACTGAACTGAATATGACCCGCCCATCAGAACAAGACCCAGTTTCCCCCACAAGAAGTCTCTCCCATCAGGAAGCTTCTATAAGCCTCTTATCCTTAACCTTCAGAGGGCAGGCAGAATGAGAACCACAGTAACAGAAAACTAATCAAACTGATCACATGGACTATAGCCCTTGTCTAAATCAATGAAACTATGAGCCATGCTATGTAGGACCACCCAGGACAGATGGGTCATGGTGGAGAGCTCTGACAAAAGAAGGGAAAAGCAAACCACTTCAGTATTCTTACCTTGAGAGCCCCATGAACAACATGAAAAGGCAAAAAGATATGACACTGAAAGTTAACCAGCCCCCCCCCCCCACCCAGGTCGATAGGTGCCCAATGTGCTACTGGTGAAGAGTAGAGCAAAAATTCCAGAAAGAAAAGAGACACGTGCACCCCAATGTTCATCGCAGCACTGTTTATAGTAGCCAGGACATGGAAGCAACCTAGATGCCCGTCAGCAGACGAATGGGTAAGAAAGCTATGGTACATATACACAATGGAATATTACTCAGCCATTAAAAAGAATACATTTGAATCAGTTCTAATGAGATGGATGAAACTGGAGCCCATTATACACAGTGAAGTAAGCCAGAAAGATAAACACCAATACAGTATACTAACACATATATATGGAATTTAGAAAGATGGGAACGATAACCCTATATGCAAGACAGAAAAAGAGACACAGATGTGTAGAAGAGACTTTTGGACTCTATGGGAGAAGGTGAGGGTGGGATGTTCTGAGAGAATAGCACTGAAACATGTATATTATCAAGTGTGAAACAGATTGCCAGTCCAGGTTGGATGCATGAGATAAGTGCTCAAGGCTGGTGCACTGGGATGCCCCAGAGGGATGGGATGGGGAGGGAGGTGGGATGGGGGATCAGGATGGGGAACACATGTAAATCCATGGCTGATTCATGTCAATGTATGGCAAAAGCCACTACAATATTGTAACGTAATTAGCCTCCAACTAATAAAAATTAAGGAAAAAAAAATTCCAGAAAGAGTGAAGAGACAGAGCCAAAGCAAAAACAGTACCCAGTTGTGGATGTGACTGGTGATGGAAGTGAAGTCTGATGCTGTAAAGAGTAACATTGCATAGGAACCTGGAATGTTAGGTCCATGAATCAAGGTAAATTGGAAGTGGTCAAACAGGAGATGGCAAGAGTGAACATCGACATTCTAGGAATCAGTGAACTAAAATGTACTGGAACAGGCAAATTTAACTCAGATGACCATTATGTCTACTACTGTGGGCAAGAATCCCTTAGAAGAAATGGAGTAGTCATCATAGTCAACAAAAGAGTCTGAAATGCAGTTCTTGGGTGCAATCTCAAAAATGACAGAATGATCTTTGTTCGTTTCCAAGGCAAACCATTCAATATCATGGTAATCCAATTCTATGCCCCGATCAGTAATGCTGAAGAAGCTGAAGTTGAACGGTTCTGTGAAGACCTACAAGACCTTCTAGAACTAACACCCCCCAAAAATGTCCTTTTCATTATAGGGGACAGGAATGCAAAAGTAGGAAGTCGAGAGATACCTGGAGTAACAGGCAAATTTGGTCTTGGAGTACAGAATGAAGCAGGGCAAAGGCTAATAGAGTTTTGCCAAGAGAATGCATTGGTCATAGCAAACACCCTCTTCCAACAACACAGGAACATGTGTCCAACTGTACACGTGGACATCACTAGATGGTCAATACTGAAATCAGATTGATTATATTCTTTGCCATCAAAGATGGAGAAGCTGTATACAGTCAGCAAATACAAGACTGGGATTTGACTGTGGCTCAGATCATTAACTCCTTATTGCCAAATTCAGACTTAAATTGAATAAAGTAGGGAAAATCACTAGACCATTCAGGTATGACCTAAATCAAATCCCTTAGATTATACAGTGGAAGTGTCATATAGATTCAAGGGATTAGACTGATGGACAGAGTGCCTGAAGAACTATGGATGGAGGTTCATGACATTGAAGAGGAGGCATTGATCAAGACCATCCCCAAGAAAAAGAAATGCAAAAAGACAAAATGGTTGTCTGAAGAGGCCTTACAAATAGCTGTGAAAGGCAAATGAGAAAAGGAAAGATATACCCATTTGAAAGCAGAGTTCCAAAGAATATCAAGGAGAGCTAAGGGAAGCCTTCCTCAGTGATCAATGCAAAGAAATAAAGAAAAACAATAGAATGGGAAAGACTAGAGATCTCTTCAAGGAAATTAGAGATACCAAGGGAATATTTCATGCAAAGATGATCACAATAAAGGACAGAAATGGTAGGGACCTAACAGGAGCAGAAGATATCAAGAACAGGTGGCAAGAATACACAGAAGAAGAATACACATACAAAAAAAAAAAAAAATCTCATGACCCAGATAACCACAATGATGTGATCACTCACCTAGAGCCAGACATCCTGGAATGTGAAGTCAAGTGGGCCTTAGGAAGCATCACTAAGAGCAAAGCTAGTGGAGGTTATGGAATGCCAGTTAAGCTATTTCAAATCCTAAAATGATTTGAAAATGATGATGCTGTGAAAGTGCTGCACTCAATATGCCAGCAAATTTGGAGAACTCAGGAGTGGCCACAGGACTGGAAAAGGTCAGTTTTCACTCCAGTCCTAAAGAAAGGCAATGCTAAAGCATGTTCAAACTACCACACAATTGCACTCATCTCACACACTAGCAAAGTAACGCTCAAAATTCTGCAATCAAGGCTTCAACAGTACGTTAACCATGAACTTCCAGATGTTCAAGCTAGATTTAGAAAAGGCAGAGGAATCAGAGATCAAATTGCCATCTGTTGGATCATCAAAAAAGTAAGAGAGTTTCAGAAAAACATCTACTTCTGCTTTATTGACCATGCCAAAACCTTAGACTATTGTTCACAATAAATTGTGGAAAATTCTTCAAGAGATGGGAATACCAGACCACCTACCTGCCTCCTGAGAAATCTGTATGCAGGTCAAGAAGCAACAATTAGAACTGGATATGGAACAACAGGCTGGTTCCAAGAAGAGAAGGGGATGACAGAGGATGAGATGGTTGGATGACATCACTGACTCAGTGGATGTGAGTTTGAGCAAGCTCTGGAAGTTGATGATGGACAGGGAAGACTGGCATGCTGCAGTCCATGGGGTTGCAAAGTCAGACACGACTGAGCCTCTGAACTGAACTGATATGACTCAAAATATGGTCTATCTTGGTAAATGTCCATATACATCCAAAAAAATGTATTCTACTCTCATTGGGAAGAATGTTCTATTAATATACATTTTAATTAGGTTTAGTTGGTTGATAGTGTGATTCACTTACTCATTTTTCTTTCTTGTTAGTCTATCATTTCTGGAGCGAGGACTCTGAAATCTTTTGACCATATTATTGTCTATTTCTTCTTACAGTTCCATCAGTTTCACACATACTTTGAAGCTCTGTTATTAGGTATATAGACATTTAGGATTGTTACATTGTCGACAAACTGACTTCTTTGCAATTATAAAATAAATTTCATTTTCCTTATAATACTTCTTACTCTGATGTCTACTTTGCCTGACATTAAGCTGAGATCTTGGGATAGGAAAGAAAATGATACCCACTTAGCTATCTACCCTCATGACCTCATCTACCTGAAGCCCAGGAAGCACACAGAGAAGCATTTTATTCTTCTCCACAGTTAGAGTTCCAGCAGGGGCTGACTTACTTCACTGCTGGATGAAGTGGACAAAAATAGAGGTCACGTTCCCAGAAGCAGTCAGGGGACTCCAGGAAAACCTCTGACCTCACAGACCAGATCCTCAAAAGCACACAAAGAGTAGAAGTAATCAGGAAGCCTAGGCATAGAAATGACTGAGATTTATCTTACCTTTACTCAACTGAAGGTTTTGGCTATAAATATTATTAAATTCATTCATTATGTCGCTCTTACCTTTTACTTGATGCTACTTTTTGTCTTTCATTTTTACCTTTTAAGTGTTATCCCTTTCACTTTATGCAAGAAACAAAGATTTCTAAATAAGTAATAAATATAAAATATATAAAAATACAAATATAATAGCGTATAAAATAATAACAATATAAAATTGTACTTATAATATATATAAATTTTTTTTATATATGGGTTTCCCAGATGGCTCAGTAGTAAAGAATCCACCTTTAATGCAGGAGACATGGATTCAATCCCTGGAGAAGGAAATGGCAACCCCCTCTAGTACTCTTGCTGGGAAATCCCATGGACAGAGAAGCCTGGCAAGCTACAGTCCATGGGATCACAAAAGAATCAGACACAACTAAATAACTAAACTACAACAATATATATTACTGCTCATATTGCTGGCTGAATGTTGCTAGCTGTAATAGATTGATTGCAAAAATGACTGTTCTTTATTCCTTACCTCCTGTGTCCTCAGACCTTGCAACGTAGTTTTGCATTATTTCCATCCAGAAATGGAGTGAGTTTCCCTACTCCTTGAATTAATCTGGAATTATGACCTGCATTTGTCAACCAAATATGGAGAAAATGATTATTTGCCAGTTCCAAGACCTCAAGAAACACTGCAAGTTCCACTTGCTGTCTTCAATTTCCCTGCACCATGAGCACCAGCCTGGGCTCAGCTGGGAGGATGGGGGACACACAGCCCAGTATCCCCATCCCTCTAGTCTATAGCCAGTCAACCACCAGATAGACAGGTGGGTCCATCCCAGAGTCACTGACCCACCAGTCACTGCAGAACAAGTAAGCCCACACCCAGCCCAGAACAGCAGGCGTTCCCAGTTGACTTATTGACTCACAAATAGTGATAATCCTTACTGTTTTATAGCATGGCTTCATGAATGGTTTGTTACTCAGATAACTACTGATAAAGTGGGCCACCGACAGAAGATCCTTCCAGTGATTAAAAACCACAGATTAAGCATACCTTTCTGTTTGACATTGTACAAGTATATTTCACAAGCTGGACACTAGAACATTTTATTTGCCAATTTGGATTAAATTATGAACTCAGATGAAAATAGCAGGAATAAAAGAAGGTAGTAGTTAAAAGCACCTCAGATATGATTAATCTAACTATATTTTTCTAATTACATATGGCTTGGTAAGGTGGGTTGAGATAGAGATACATTCAAGTTCATATAGCTCATTTTTTCTCAAAGTTTGTTTTGGGTACTACCGTGCATGTGTGTTAAGTCACCTCAGTGGTGTCTGACTGTTTGCAATCCTATGGACCATAGCCCACCATGCTCCTCTGTCCATGGGATTCTCCATATAAGAATGCTGGAGTGAGTTTCCATGCCCTCCTCCAGGGGATCTTCCCAATCCAGGGATTGAACCCATGTCTCTTACATCTCCTGCATCTCCTAGGTCTTTACCACTAGCGCCACCTGGGAAGCCCATGTACTAGCTTATGTACTACTGCTACATCCAAATAATCTGAGTGAAAAACAATGCTTTAAATTGTTTTAGCTATATAAATATGAAATTATTATTACAAGTGATTCCTATTTTTCCATGCTGCTCACTTTGCAAGAAGACACCATCTAATGGCTGCTCAGGAGACCATGTTGCGAGATTCTCCCACAAAACTGGATTTGAGTCTGATAAAGCCTCTCAATTTAACCACTACAGGAAATATAGAAGGCAAGATGTGCATGTCAAAGCACACTAAGGAGATACAGTCAGCTAAATGTAACATGGGAAATGCTAAAGAACAGATGACCTGGTTTTTAATCAAATAATTTGCAAAAAACAAGAATCAAGAAGAAAGAGAAAGGGAGAGAGGTAGAGGGGGAAACAGGAGGAGAGAGAAAAAGAGGAAAGAGAAGTCACCCTGAAAATTTATAGTGATAAACTATCAACCAGTTTTTTATATATAAAAGAGAAAAGCTCTTATTCTTTTAGAAATACATCCAGAAACATATACAGATGCAATAACTTTTGAGATTGCTAAGGTCTCTGAAATTGTTCAAAATAATCCAGGGATAAGGAAAGTGAGGAACAAGATTGACCATAAATTGATCATCACTGAAGCAATTGGGTTCATTCACTCTTCCCTCTATTTGTACATATACACACATGTATTTCACACTTTCCGTAAAAAGTAAATTGCATGTACCCTGTGGATAGCTGGTTCATAAATTGCTTGTACCCTGCAGATAGCTGGTTCATAAATTGCATGTACACTGTGGTTAGCTGGCTCATTCTCCTAATTCCCTGGGCTTCTTTCTATGGGTGGCTTATGCAGAGACATTAGAAAGAGGAAACACACAACCTCCTGTGGTTGAAGCTGTGTGCTCACTTAGAGTAAAAAATATATAACTAACTGCACAATGATTATCCACACATAATAAATTACTTGTGTCACAAGCAATTACAGTAATTACAGAAGTAAAATAAAAGGTCACTTGGTCAAGTTGTGGCCATTTGGTTGGGTTCAGAAACCACAGAGGAAAAACCCATATGCTAGCTTTGTCAGTGAGATTTCATTGAGCCTTTTGCTTAGAATCGGGTGCCTTTCATTTTGTGTGTTTTTGTTTTTTAAATTTTGTTTTGTTTGCATTAACTTTGGATTTTTTTCACCTCTATTTTCTGTAAAGAAAAGCTAAGGCACTGTGTTGTTGCTATTAAGATTTTAACACATGTAAATCCATGGCTGATTTATGTCAATGTATGGCAAAAACCACTACAATATTGTAAAGTAATTAGCCTCCAACTAATAAAAATAAATGAAAAAATAAAATTTTTCAAAAAAAATTTCATTATTTTATCATACTTCCACCTCAACATTTCTACATTAATAAGTTGCACTAAAGAACACTTTCACTATAAGAAGTTTAGAAATGCCAATAGAAATAGCATCATGCATGTTTCTATGAATATCAGTCAAGTAAGCATTAGACTTTGAGGGATATTCTTGCTGTTGTTCAACATATTGTTGCTAAGTCATGTCTGATTCTTTTGCAACCCCATGGACTGTAGCCTGCCAGGATCCTCTGTCCATGGGATTTCTCAGACAAGATTACTGGAGTGGAGACTTGCTAATTCAGAGGATCTTCCCAACCTAAGGATCAAATCTGCATCTCCTGCATTGGCAGGCACAGTCTTTACCACTGAGCCACCAGGGAAGCCCATTGGAGGATATAGCCTGTTCCTTATCAGGTATTGTTTGAAGCCAAAAAAATATGCCATATCAACTTATCTCCATTGCAAACTTTTGCCCACTTTGACTGTAAGATCTAAATCTCAAAGTCCAAATAAAATTTCCAAAGTCAATCTTACTCTTCCAATTGTCTCCTACCCTCTCCTTCTCACTCTGTGTCCATATGTCTGTTCTCTACATCTGCATCTCTATTGCTGCTCTGCAAACAGGCTCACATGTACCATCTTTCTAGATTCCATACATATGTGTTTAATATATGATATCTGTTTTTCTTTTCCTTACTTACTTCACTCTCTATGACAGACTCTTGGTCCATCCACATCTCTACAAACGACCCAATTTCTTTCTTTTTATGTTCGAGTACTATTCCACTATATATATGTACCACATCTTCTGATTCACTTTGCTATATAGCAGAAACTAACACAACATTGTAAAGCAATTATACATCAATAAAAAAGTAATAAAAATTAAAAATGTTTTAAATTCCTAAGTCATATGGATATATGGATAAAGAATGCTTTATTTATTTAAAAATCTCTCTCTGTATATATATAAAATAGATATAATAAATATAATTTTATATATAAAATTATATTTATTATATCTATTGTTTAATAATAAATATTGCTTTATATTTTTTCTAAATCCAAGTCTAAAAGAAGATTTTTTAAAAATTTGAAAGATTGACTTAACTAGGGCAAATTTCTTAGCAAAGGGCTACAATGGCCATCAAGTCCATTATCAGTTGAGGCATTAATACATAACTATTACAATTAGAACATAACTATTACATTAATAACTATTAATACATAACTGTTACAAAATAGAACAATGTGCATCATTTTAGGGCTTTCAAATGTAAGAATAAGAAAATAACATTTATATGGATATATGAACCAACTGAAAAAATCAGACATATTAATATACAAATGTTCATATCTACTAAATTGAGGCTTCATTGAACCTTGGTTTAATAGAATTCATGGGGGCAGTACTGGGCAAAAAAATATTATCTTTACTTCAGGAAAGAATAAAATTTCTCAAATTAAAACCTGAAGCAAATGTGGCTGTGTGGAAGTCTCTCTTAGATGGCCCCTGATGATGCCCTGCCTCTGGATATAGGCTGGACTTGTCCACTTGCTTTTAACTAGTGGCAGATGTGGCTTCCCAGGTAGTTCAGTGGTAAAGAATCCACCCACCAATGCAGGAGACATGGGTCCTATCCTTGGGTTAGAAAGATCTCCTGGAGAAGGAAATGGCAACCTGCTCCAGTATTCTTGCCTGGAAAATCCCACAGACAGAGGATCCTGGTGGGCTACAGTCCATGGGGATGCAAAAGACTCAGACACGACTTAGCAACTAAACAACAACAACAATAAATGTAGTGTCACTCCCAAGAAGCGGTTATAGAAAGCCTGTGTTCAGTTTAAGGGCTCTCTATAGCTCTCTTTCATCACTTACTCCGAGGGAAGCCAGCTGCCATGTCATCTGGGAACCGTGCGCAAGGCCGCATGTGGGTGAACTTGGATGTGTATCTTCTGAGGCCTGCCAACAACCACAGAGGCAAATCTTGTCCTGAGGCCCTTGCAGCCCTGGCCCAAAGTTTGACTGAAGCCTCCAGGGAGACCTTAGCCAAAGCCATTCAGCACAGCCACTTCAGGATTTCTGACCCACAGAAACTGGGAGATATTACCTATTTTTCCTCCCAAACTGTCAAGTTTGCAAATAATTTATACCAGTCATAGATAAATAACATGGATGACAAGAAGTGATGGGATAGCAGCTCTGAGAAAATTCAGAAAGGCATCACTGGTGACTTAGCAGTTACCCTACAAACACGAATTTCATTTGGTTGTGATAACAAGTTTGTCCTGAGGTGAACAGGTAGAAGGATGAAGTATCAGAAACAAATAGCAGGAAAACGAAATGCAGTGGCGATTCAGAAACTAACAAGATGAAAAAATAACTAATTTGGATTATGAAGGCAAATCTAATCAGTGTTATCTGAAAAACAATCTCTGCCACAATTTTCAGTAGAATAAAGCTGCAAAACTGTTAAAATATTTCTCCACTGAGAAACTTTTCTTTGTAGGAGGAAATACTCAAGAGCCAAAAATAAATGAGACAAGTCATTTTAGACAGTACAACATACTAAGATAGGTATTATAAAGAATAATTCAGAGGTACATATGAATAAAATTGTTTTATGACAGCTGAAGCTCTGTTATTTATATAAAGAAGAATATTAGGAAGTTGTGAGCAGAATATTAAGTTGCTTTAATGTTCGCTATTTATATGAAGTGGAAAAGGACAGCCTTTTTGTTGTCAAAATTGCTTTTTTTGGAAACTCATTAATAGACAGATTTTTTTTTTTAATGTGCTTAAACAGAAGTTCACAGAGAAAAAGTGCAGGTTGTGTGGCCCTTGTGAAATGAAGCGAGAAATAGATTGTAGCAATTGAAGCAGCAGAAACAATGTTGATTTCTATAGCAAAATCAAAGCCAGGACAAGTAAGTAAAAATTAAAAGAAAATGAACTTATAAGAAGCAGTATGCACCCAAAGCCCCAACTTGACAATATTTGCTGAATAATTTGACCAGAGGCGCCAATGAAAACTGAAAGAAATTTTTGTATGTCTGGACTATCTGTCATAAAACAATGATTAAGTCTTTTGGATGAGGTAATGCCTGCTTTGTGTATTTTAACTTTTAGTACAAAATAAACCTCAATTTTAATAATGATAAATGTTCATATTAAATACTTGTGGTATTGCCATTCAACTTTTTAATGATTTTTATTTGGCATTTATTTTGGGTCAATGTTCCCTTCTCTAAGTGTTCCTTTTATCAAGTGATTGTATCATATAGAGATCATGTTTATGTATTGAAACACATGATCATGGCACAAAACATCAGTTCATAGTAGTAATAAATCATGTATTGCATTTATTATTTTTGCTTTTTATTTTACAGAAAAATCTCCATAAACTTTTGCCATAACTGTGTCGCCAAAAAAAAACTGATTCACTCTTTATTATTTGATCACTCATTATTTAAGGACTACGAGTAAATAGAGAGCTATGAGAAATAAAGTGTAATTTATGATTTAAGTTTTCCCAAGAATTCTGATGACTCATTCAAGAATCCTGATGACTCATTCAAGAATTCAGAGAAGTACATGTGTTGGGATTTGGAGGCATTCAACAGGGGTGCCTGGGGCTGGAAATCAATGTAGAGCAGAGCACAGAAGTTCCTGGAAAAGCCCAGCAAAGTTGTAAATTGACAGAAACCAGGGAACAGCCATACCCCTGTGTACAAGCTCTGGGTGCAGGCCAACAAGCATATGCCTTATCCACATTTGCTATGTGTTTAACAGTTTATCTTGCTGTCATCATATGCTTCCATCTTCCTTTACCTAGCAGTGACCCTGGGCCATCGGACAGGCTGGTGGCCAGTCCAGAACAGTCAGAGACAGCCCAGGGCTTATTCCACCTAATTCAACATGACCACCTCTGCAGGGCACCCTCCACGGGCCCTCCACCCCAGGAGATGAGCACAGAAAGGCACCACTGTCCAGCCTCTGAGGGGAGAACTGTGCTCTGTCCATGTGTCTGTCCGTTCTTCTGTCCGCGGGTAACAGAAGACAGATGTCACCTTTCTTTCACTCAGTGTTCAGAGCCTTTGAACCGAGCAAGTTCTAACATCACGTTGTTTTTCTCTCAGCAAATAACTTCCAGAATGAATGGATGATTCCAGGACATGGAGGTGTAAGGACCTTCAGGAGTCCCTAAACGGTTCAAAAGAGGCCCCTCCTCCTAAGAGATAGTACAATCTGAAAGCAGCAGGTGCCTTGAATTAATAGGAAGGAAGTGTCCCCTGGCATCAAACAGTTTTACCCAAACAAACTCCAAGCCATCTTTCTCTAAGGGTTTCTCCCAGAACCTAGTGAGGAAGGATCAGTATTCAAAATGAAAACTACACTGCATTTCCTTGGCCAAAGGCGACCACAGGAGGTGTGAGTGAGTAACACACTGCCCTGATACTCATACCACGCATGTGTGTGTGTGTTTGTGTGTGCACGTGCACGCGCTTAGTCCCTCAGTCGTGTCCGACTCTTTGCGACCCTACGTACTGTAGCCCACCAGGCTCCTCTGTCCATGGAATTCTCCAGGCAAGAATACTGGAGTGGGTTGCCATGCTCTCCTCCAGGGGATCTTCCCAACCCAGTGGTTGAACCAAGGTCTCCCACATTACAGGCAGATTCTTCATTGTCTGAGCTGCCAGGGAAGCTCAAGAATACTGGAGTGGGTAGCCTATCCCTTCTCCAGGGAATCTTCCCAACCCAGAAATCAAACCAGGTCTCCTGTGTTGCAGGTAGATTCTTTACCAGCTGAGCTACCAGAGAAGCCCTAGCTATACTACTTTGCATGTGCATTGTTCTCAGGTACTGTGCACATATGTGTGTGTATGTGTATGTACACATTTGTGTGTTTCTTCATGTAATAACTGCATGACTTTTGATTATATTACACTTTTATTTTAAAAATAAACACGTGTGTGTGCTTAGTCATTTCTGACTTTTTGCGACCCTTTGGACTGTAGTCTGCCAGGCTCCTCTCTCCATGGGATTTTTCAGGCAAGAAATACAAGAGTATGTTGCTATTTCTTTCTCCAGCGATATTCCCAACCCAGGGATCAAACCCATATTTCCTGTGTCTCCTGCATCGGAAGCAGATTTTTACCCACTGAGCCATTAGGGAAGTCTTAAAGAAACTTAGAGGCCCATAAAATCTCCTTCATCTGGGAAACAGATATAACAATTTACCACACAGCTATTGTAAAGATAACATGAGAACACACAAGTAAAACCATATTTTACAATATCTGGCATGTGGTAAACGCTAAATGAATGTTCAGTTCAGTTCAGTTGCTCAGTCGTGTCCAACTCTTTGCAACCCCATGGACTGCAGCACACCAGGCTTCCCTGTCCATCATCAACTCCCAGAGCTTACTCAAACTCATGTCCATGAAGGGCCTAGCTTGTGGGGGGATGTGTCTGGAAGTGTGTCTGGAAGCTCCACAGAGCAACCTCATCTCATCCATTCTCTTCACTCCACTCCCATGCCCAGAGCAGCATCTGAACAGAGCGTGTATCAGGCTGCTCAGGCTGCCCTAAGAAAATATCACACAGTCTGGGTGGTTTAAACAAAACTTCTAGAGGCTAGAAGTTCAAGATCAAGGTGTCAGCAGGGCTGGTTCCTCCTGAGACTCCTGTCCTTGGTGTGTAGACGCCATCTTCTCCATGTGTCCTCACATAATCTCTCCTTTGTGTCTATTTTGTCCTAATCTCCTCTTCTTAAGGACACAGTCAGATTAGATTAGGGCCCATCCTAACAGCCTCATTTTGCCTTAAGTGTCACCTCTTTTAAGAATCTGTCACAAGGTATAATCACATCTGAGGTACTGGAGGGTTAAGACTTCAGCATGTGTACTTGGGGCATAATTCAGCCACATCAGGGCACAAACACATAAGATTGGAAACTGAATACTGCTTCTAAAATTTCAAATAAGTGTCATGGCTAATCATTCTATTCACTTCATTATGTGAGGTTTGGGGCTAATCGTTCAAACTTTTCTCTCCCCTGAGCACCTTCTGACTATGCCCAGATTTAACATAAATGTCCCTGGAGCCAAGAGGTCCACGACTATTAGGAAAGATAACACATCCACAGAAAGACCAACATCAGCTCAGTACACACTGTTCACTCAGGCTTGCTTGGGGGAAGGGAATCTAGTCATCACATGGTTGTCAGTGACACAGGTGAAATCAGGGCAAGTTTGTTCCAAAGAGCCTTCCAAGGAACAACTAAGAATTATTTCTAATAGGACCAAATTTGTTCTCCAAAATAAATGATTTTTAAGATCTGATCCATTACAAAAAATAGGTCCATCATTAATAGTGACTTTCTAAGAAAGGTTTAGAATAATGTGCATATGAAATAACATTTTATTAACTCAAGGTAGATTTATCCTTTCAGTAAAGACTGATAGGAAGGGCTTGGACTGAAGCCTACAAGAGAAGTGGAGCTGGGATAGGGTCACTGCCTCAGAGAAACTTCTAGTCATAGGACCAACATGTTTCATTGTTATCAAAGGGATAAAATAACTTTCATCCTAAAGAATTGCCACCTGAATCTCAACTGATAGATCTATACAACGTAATTCACATCCATAACAATAACCATAACCATAACCACAACCAATTCATAACCATTAACAATAAACATTAACACATTTGTTAAAGGTGTGAGTTATTTACACAGGGATTAAAAGAATGCATAAACCAAACTGCTACTTGAGTGAGAGATAGCTTGGCTAAATGATATCAGATGTAGAAAATATGATTATTACTTTTCCCTAACTCACGAACAATGAATGATGAAGTAGCAGACACCCAAGGACTCATGGACCTGCCATTCAAGAAACTCGCTCCTGAACTCATACTAGATTTGTGACCCTCAAAGAGCTCCATGAGCCCCTGTGGAGTTCACAACAAATCTTCAAGGAGTCCAGTAGTCAAATTAGTGTCACAGTAATACAGAGTAATAATGAGACGTAATTTGCCTTTTTCAATTCCATTCCCCCAAGAATATATAGAGGTTGCTCCCATGTGATGTGTAACATCATAAAAACTGGAGTTCAGACACTGATAAGAATCTGTCTTTCATTGAGCCAGAAATTCAAGAAATTTCCAGAATTATGAAACAAAGACATTTCTGTCATTACTTCTTTTATAAAATGCATTTTTTAAAGAGTACATCATGTGCATCCATGTCATAGGTTTATTGTTACTTCTATACTAATATAAGATATAACTATTGTTATCTGTAAATACCAGTAGATGTCATCCACATAAACCAAAACCTTCTGAGGTCCTCAACAATTTTTAAGAATATAAAAGCACCTGAGGCCCAAATTCTCGAGTGCTGCCACTGTGTGAGAAAAGAGGCTACCCTCTTCCTGGATGTGAGAAGCTCACCAGCTTCTGAAGCATTCGGGCTATCACCAAGCTGCTCTAACTTTACGGAGTTCATTTTCTTTCTGTTGAGAACAAAATAAGACATGTTGTTCTATCATCAAGCATGTGGGTAAGGTGGGGTTTAATAGCTTCTCTTCTCTTCAATATTTTTTCTACTTTCTAACTGGAACATTCTGTCTCCTTATAACAGAATGTGAGGCTGGGACAGCAGAAAGTTACTTCTCTCTCGAGGATTTCTCTTGACAGATAGATGCACTTGTATACAGATAATATTGAGTTATGCACTGATTGTACAGTTAAATCTGAAAGATTCCACTTTAGTACACTTAGACTAATCTAAAAGTTTTAACAGCACTTACCTTTGGGGAAAGAGAATGTAGTTTGAATCAGAATTTTTAAATATTGGAGTCAAGTTTAAAACTTCTCTGTTGTTCTACATCAGTTCAGTCTCTCAGTCGTGTCCAACTCTTTGCGACCCCCTGAATCTCAGCATGCCAGGCCTCGCTGCCCATCACAAACTCCTGGAGTTTACTCAAACTCATGCCCATCGAGTCGGTGATGCCATCCAGCCATCTCATCCTCTGTCGTCCCCTTCTCCTCCTGCCCTCAATCCCTCCCAGCATCAGGGTCTTTTTCAAGGAGTCAACTCTTCCCATGAGGTGGCCAAAGTACTGGAGTTTCAGCTTGAGCATCAGTCCTTCCAATGAACACCCAGGACTGATCTCCTTCAGAATGGACTAGTTGGATCTCCTTGCGGTCCAAGGCACTCTCAAGAGTCTTCTCCAACACCACAGTTCAAAAGCATCAATTTTTCAGTGCTTAGCTTTCTTCACAGTCCAACTCTCACATCCATACATGACCACTGGAAAAACCATAGCCTTATTGCTTGTAGACTTTTGGATAGCAGCCATCCTGACTGGCGTGTAATGGTACCTCATTGTGATTTTGATTTGCATTTCTCTAATAATGAGTGATGTTGAGCATCTTTTCATGTGTTTGTTAGCCATCTGTATGTCTTCTTTGGAGAAATGTCTGTTTAGTTCTTTGGCCCATTTTTTGATTGGGTCATTTATTTTTCTGGAATTGAGCTTCAGGAGTTGCTTGTATATTTTTGAGATTAATCCTTTGTCTGTTTCTTCATTTGCTATTATTTTCTCCCAATCTGAGGGCTGTCTTTTCACCTTACTTATAGTTTCCTTTGTAGTGCAAAAGCTTTTAAGTTTCATTAGGTCCCATTTGTTTAGTTTTGCTTTTATTTCCAATATTCTGGGAGGTGGGTCATAGAGGATCTTGCTGTGATTTATGTCGGAGAGTGTTTTGCCTATGTTCTCCTCTAGGAGTTTTATAGTTTCTGGTCTTACATTTAGATCTTTAATCCATTGTGAGTTTATGCTGGAGAGGGTGTGGAGAAAAGGGAACCCTCTTACACTGTTGGTGGGAATGCAAACTAGTACAGCCACTATGGAAAACAGTGTGGAGATTTCTTAAAAAACTGGAAATAGAACTGCCATATGACCCAGCAATCCCACTTCTGGGCATACACACTGAGGAAACCAGATCTGAAAGAGACACGTGCACCCCAATGTTCATCGCAGCACTGTCTATAATAGCCAGGACATGGAAGCAACCTAGATGCCCATCAGCAGATGAATGGATAAGGAAGCTGTGGTACATATACACCATGGAATATTACTCAGCCGTTAAAAAGAATTCATTTGAACCAGTCCTAATGAGATGGATGAAACTGGAGCCCCTTATACAGAGTGAAGTAAGCCAGAAAGATAAAGAATATTACAGCATACTAACACATATATATGGAATTTAGAAAGATGGTAACAATAACCCTATAAGCAAAACAGAAAAAGAGACACAGAAATACAGAACAGACTTTTGAACTCTGTGGGAGAATGTGAGGGTGGGATATTTCAAAAGAACAGCATGTATACTATCTATGGTGAAACAGATCACCAGCCCAGGTGGGATGCATGAGACAAGTGCTCGGAACTGGTGCACTAGGAAGACCCAGAGGAATCGGGTGGAGAGGGAGGTGGGAGGGGGGATCGGGATGGGGAATACGTGTAAATCTATGGCTGATTCATATCAATGTATGACAAAACCCACTGAAATGTTGTGAAGTAATTAGCCTCCAACTAATAAAAAAATAAATAAAATAAAAAAAAAAAAAACCATAGCCTTGACCAGACAGACATTTGTTGGCGAAGTAATGTCACTGCTTTTTAATATGCTATCTAGGTTGGTCATAACTTTCCTTCCAAGAAGTAAGTGTCTTTTAATTTCATGGCTGCAGTCACCATCCACAGTGATTTTGGAGCCCAAAAAAATGAAATCTGACACTGTTTCCACTGTCTCCCCATCTATTTCCCATGAGGTGATGGGACCAGATGCCATGATCTTAGTTTTCTGAATGTTAAGCTTTAAGCCAACTTTTTCACTCTCCTCTTTCATTTTCATCAAGAGGCTTTTCAGTTCCTCTTCACTCTCTGCCATAAGGGTGATGTCATCTGCATATCTGAGGTTATTGATATTTCTCCCGGCAATCTTGATTCCAGCTTGTGCTTCTTCCAGCCCAGCATTTTAAGCAGGGTGACAATATACAGCCTTGACGTGCTCCTTTTCCTGTTTGGAACCAGTCTGTTGTTCCATGTCCAGTTCTAACTGTTGCTTCCCGACCTGCATGCAGGTTTCTCAAGAGGCAGGTCAGGTGGTCTGGTATTCCCATCTCCTTCAGAATTTTCCACAGTTTATTGTGATCCACACAGTCGAAGGCTTTGGCGTAGTCAATAAAGCAGAAACAGATGTTTTTTCTGGAACTCTCTTGCTTTTTCGATGATCCAGCGGATCCTGGCAATTTGATCTCTGGTTCCTCTGTCTTTTCTAAAACCAGCTTGAACATCTGGATGTTCTCGGTTCACGTATTGTTGAAGCCTGGCTTGGAGAATTTGAGCATTACTTTACTAGCGTGTGAGATGAGTGCAATTGTGCGGTAGTTTGAGCATTCTTTAGGATTGCCTTTCTTAGGGATTGGAATGAAAACTGACCTTTTCCAGTCCTGTGGCCACAGCTGAGTTCTCCAAATTTGCTGGCATATTGAATGCAGCACTTTCACAGCATCATCTTTCAGGATTTGAAATAGCTCAACTGGAATTCCATCACATCCACTAGCTTTGTTGGTAGTGATGCTTTCTAAGGTCCACTTGACTTCACATTCCAGGATGTCTGGCTCTAGGTGAGTGATCACACCATCGTGATTATCTGGGTCATGAAGATCTTTTTTGTACAGTTCTTCTGTGTATTCTTGCCACCTCTTCTTAATATCTTCTGCTTCTGTTAGGTCCATACCATTTCCGTCCTTTATCAAACCCATCTTTGCCTGAAATGTTCCCTTGATTTCTCCGACTTTCTTGAAGAGATCTCTAGTCTTTCCCATTCTGTTGGATGCAATCTCAAAAACAACAGAATGATCTCTGTTCGTTTCCAAGGCAAACCATTCAATATCACAGTAATCCAAGCCTATGCCCCAACTAGTAATGCTGAAGAAGCTGAAGTTGAACGGTTCTATGAGGATCTACAAGACCTTTTAGAACTAACACCCAAAAAAGATGTCCTTTTCATTATAGGGGACAGGAATGCAAAAGTAGGAAGTCAAGAAACACCTGGAGTAACAGGCAAATTTGGCCTTGGAGTACGGAATGAAGCAGGGAAAAGGCTAATAGAGTTTTGCCAAGAGAACACACTGGTCATAGCAAACACCCTCTTCCAACAACACAAGAGAAGACTCTACACATGGACATCACCAGATGGTCAACAGCGAAATCAGATTGATTATATTCTTTGCAGCCAAAGATGGAGAAGCTCTATACAGTCAGCAAAAACAAGACCAGGAGCTGACTGTGGCTCAGATCATGAACTCCTTATTGCCAAATTCAGACTTAAACTGAAGAAAGTAGGGAAAACCCCTAGACCAATCAGGTATGACCTAAATCAAATCCCTTATGAATATACAGTGGAAGTGAGAAATAGATTTCAGGGACTAGATCTGATAGACAGAGAGCCTGATGAACTATGGACAGAGGTTCGTGACACTGTACAGGAGACAGGGATCAAGACCATCCCCATGGAAAAGAAATGCAGAAAGGCAAAATGGTTGTCTGAGGAGGCCTTACAAACAGCTGTGAAAAGAAGAGAAGCAAAAAGCAAAGGAGAAAAGGAAAGATATTCCCATTTGAATGCAGAGTTCCAAAGAATTGCCAGGAGAGATAAGAAAGCCTTCCTCAGCGATCAATGCAAAGAAATAGAGGAAAACAACAGAATGGGAAAGACTGTTCTGCGTAGACACATGCAATTCATGTCATGCATGGTTATCTGACTGCTGAAATTCTGGCTGCCTCTGTTCATAAGTTTAAAAGTAATATTTTTATGTATATTGAATTTTAACATTTTCACTCTTAAAAAAATCACCTCAGTGTTCCAGTTTGCTGTGCAGAAGCTTAAAAATTGCTTTAGTCAAGAATTTTTTAATTCCCCTGCCAACTTGTATTTAAATACTTCTTTTCCACATATTTTTGCCTTTTGAAGGAAATTACTAGATTCTTTTTATCACATTTATAGACTCTTTCCTGCTCAATGAATGTTAGTAAAGCTAATGAATATGAGCAGAAAATTTTTAAGACAGAAATAACCCAGTAAAGATTGCACCTGCACCCTAAGTTCTCTGTCACGTAGTCATATGAATGAGCTCAGTAAATTACAAGCCATAGTAGCTTTTATGACAATAGCAAATGTCAACTCAGCAAAGTAGGAGAGGAAAGAACTTCTTCTAATTTATTAATAGTCCCTTTAAAATTACCAAATGTTTCCAGTTATAAAGTAATGCATTTGGAGATGAACTTCTAGAATGGAGGAATGCAAACTTCAGTGAACTTGCACTTTCACCAAAAAAAAAAAAAAAAAAAGCAAAAAACATAAAGCCAACCAAAGAAATTTACCATTTCAAAATGCAAGCCATTAAACAATACTCAGAACAGAATAAACATCCTTCCAGAAGAAACTGCAAACTTCAGCAGGGAAATAGTCAGTGATGTTTTAACTTGGAGCTATTCCTCCAGCTCAGTGAAGAGGTTCCACAACCTGGAACATTGCAGACAACAGGTATGACCATTTTTAGAGCTCTACAAAGAGTACCATTCCCAGATCACAATCAATACTTGGTTCGAACTTTCAGGTGACTGAAAAGTCAATATTCTTAGAATATGATGACTGATTTGATTTGATTCAGAATTCAGTTCAGCAGGGGTAGGGACCTACGCACAGGGCATTACTGTAACAGTTATTTCTGGCAACATCTCAACCACCTGAGGCCATGATATAAGTCAGAGCAAACAAGAATCTGGTGGGGAATATTTCTTTAATCCTATTTAACTAGAGGACCATGGGAACTTTGAAAGGCTACAGCATATTCCTAGATACCTAGACTATAGGCATGACCAGGAAGAATCTGCATAAGCAGAAGTCACAAGTCACTCACCCCTGGTTGATCTAGAAACTCCACACCACCAGGAAATAATAGCTAATTAGTCAAGAATTATGAAATCCTTTAAGTTTGAATGCAGACCTTGGCAAATGCAAAATTCAAACAGACAAAGCACTTAGGAATCTGACCAATCATAGTGACTGTCCACTAAACTATACTGACCCCAGTGGGGTCAACCCCTAGGAAGTTGATTTTAAAGCTAAAAAAATAAATAAACTTAAAAAAAAAAAATAAACAAGATAGCAAAGAATTCAGTGGACCCTCATTGCAGGGAATACAGAATCTATAAATTTGTCCAGGAAAGTCACTAAGCAAATAAGCAGCAACAACAAAATACCAGATACCACAGTTTTTACAAAACAAATGTCTAGATTTTAGACACACATGATACATACAAATAAACAGGAAATTATTCCATATACACAACAAAAAGAGAAGTCAACAGAACATGACCTCAAGACTACCTAAATTTTAGACTTAGTGTACAAAGGCTTTAAATAAGCTTTTATACATATGTTCAAAAACTAAAAAAAACTATTTTAAAGAATTTTTAAAAAGCATGACAATGATGTCTTACCAAGAGATATCACATACAGAATGAGAATAAGGAGATCAAAATTATAAAAAGGAATGAAATTCTGGAATTGAAAAGTGCCACGCTCAGGCACTTCAGTTGTATGCGGCTCTTTGCAACCTCATGGATTGTAGCCCACCAGGCTTCTCTGCCCATGGGATTTTTCAGGTAAGAATACTGGAGTGGGTTGCCATTTCCTTCTCCAGGGGAATCTTCCCAACCCAGGAATCAAATACATGTCTCCTGCATTGCAGGCAGATTCTTTACTGCTGAGCCACTGGGGAAGCCCACTGAAAAGTACAATATCAAAACAAAAAATTCACTAGTAGAACTGAATTATCAGAAAGAATAATAATCAGCAAACTTGAAGATAGCTCAATTAAGATTATTCAGTCTGAGGAGCAGAAGAGGGGAGAGAGAAAAGAGCAGGAAAATATTTAAAGAAATAATGGTCAAAAATCCCCAAACTTTATCAAAATATTAATCTACATATACAAGAAGTTCAACAAACTACAAGTAAAATAAACTTTAAAAAGATCTATAAACCTATACATGCCACACCAAATTGGAAAAATGTCAAAGACAAAGAGTGAACCTTGAGAGCAGCCAGTGAGTGGGGATTTGCCATGGAGGAGGCATCTCAATAGGATGAACAGCCAATTTCTCATGGAGAAACAGGGAGGGCAGAAGGCAGTGAGATGATATTTGCAAAATGTAAGAGAAAGACTGCCAACCTAGAAATCTATCTGCAACTAAAATATCCTTTAAAAACAAAGAAATTAAAACCGTTCCAGATGAACAAAAAGTGAGAGAATGTGTTGCTATCACATCTGTAAGGGAGTCCTTCAGTTCAGTTCAGTTCAGTTGCTCTGTCATATCCGACTCTTTGCAACACCATGGGCTGCAGCACGCCAGGCCTCCCTGTCCATCTCCAACTCCCAAAGCCTACTCAAACTCATGTCCATCATGTCGGTGATGCCATCAAACCATCTCATCCTCTGTCGTCCCCTTCTCCTGCCTTCAATCTTTCCCAGCATCAAGGTCTTTTCCAATGAGTCAGTTCTTGGCATCAGGTGGCCAAAGTATTGGAGTTTCAGCTTCAGCATCAGTCCTTCCAATGAATATTCAGGACTGATTTTCCTCAGGATTGACTTGTTAGATCCCCTTACAGTCCAAGGGACTCTCAAGAGTCTTCTCCAATACCACAGTGCAAAAGCATCAATTCTTTGGTGCTCAGCTATCTTTATAGTCCAACTCTCATATTCATACATGACTACTGGAAAAACCATAGCTTTGACTAGATGGAGCTTTGTTGGCAAAGTGATATTTCTGCTTTTTAATATGCTGTCTAGGTTGGCCATAGCTTTTCTTCCAAGGAGTGGTTTAGTTCAGTTCAGTCACTCAGTCATGTCCAGCTGTTTGCAACCCCATGAATCACAGCAGGCCAGTCCTCCCTGCCCATCACAAACTCCCAGAGTTTACTCAAACTCATGCCCATCGAGTCGGTGATGCCATCCAGCCATCTCATCCTCTGTCATCCCCTTCTCCTCCTGCCCCCAATCCCTCCCAGCATCAGGGTCTTTTCCAGTGAGTCAACTCTTCCCATGAGGTAGCCAAAGTACTGGAGTTTCAGCTTGAGCATCAGTCCTTCCAATGAACACCCAGGACTGATCTCCTTTAGGATGGACTGGTTGGATCTCCTTGCAGTCCAAGGGACTCTCAAGAGTCTTCTCCAACACCACAGTTCAAAAGCATCAATTTTTTGGCGCTCAGCTTTCTTCACAGTCCAACTCTCACATCCATACATGACCACTGGAAAAACCATAGCCTTGACTAGATGGACCTTTGTTGGTAAAGTAATGTCACTGCTTTTTAATATGCTATCTAGGTTGGTCATAACTTTCCTTCCAAGCAGCAAGCATCTTTTAATTTCATGGCTGCAATCACCATCTACAGTAATTTTGGAGCCCAAAAAATAAAGTCTGACACTGTTTCCACTGTTTCCCCATCTATTTGCCATGAAGTGATGGAACCAGATGCCATGATCTTAGTTTTCTGAATGTTGAGCTTTAAGCCAACTTTTTCACTCTCCTCTTTCACTTTCATCAAGATGCTTTTTACATAAGGGTCTTTTAATTTCATGGCTGCAGTCACCACCATCTGCAGTGATTTTGGAGCCCAAAAAAATAAAGTCTATCACTGTTTCCCCATCTATTTGCCATGAAGTGATGGGACTGGATGCCATGATCTTAGTTTACTGAATGTTGAGTTTTAAGCCAACTTTTTCACTCTCCTCTTTCACTTTCATCAAGAGATTCTTTAGTTCCTCTTCATTTTCTGCCATAAGGAAGGTGTCATCTGCATATCTGAGGTTATTGATATTTCTCCCAGCAATCTTGATTCCAGCTTGTGCTTCATCCAGCCTGGCATTTCGCATGAGGTACTCTGCATATAAGTTAAATAAGCAGGGTGACAATACACAGCCTTGATGTACTCCTTTCCCTAAACGGAACCAGTCTGTTCCATGTCCAGTTCTCACTGTTGCTTCTTGACCTGCATACAGATTTCTCAGGAGGCAAGTCAGGTGGTCTGGTATTCCCATCTCTTTCAGAATTTTCCATAGTTTATTGTGATCCACACAGTCAAAGGCTCTTGCATAGTCGGTAAAACAGAAGTAGGTGTTTTTTCTGGAACTCTCTTGCTTTTTTGATGATCCAATGGATGTTGGCAATTTGATCTCAGTTCCTCTGTCTTTTCTAAAACCAGCTTGACCATCTGGAAGCTCATGGTTCACATACTGTTGAAGCCTGGATTGCAGAATTTTGAGCATTACTCTGCTAGCTCATGTGAGATGAGTGCAATTGTGCAGTAGTTTGAACATTCTTTGGCATTGCCTTTCTTTGGGATTGAAGTGAAAACTGACCTTTTCCAGCCACTGCTGAGTTTTCCAAATTTGTTGGTATATTGAATGCAGCACTTTCACAGCGTCATCTTTTAAGATTTGAAATAGCTCAACTGGAATTCCGTCACTCCACTAGCTTTGTTTGTAGTGATGCTTCCTAAGGCCCACTTGACTTCACATTCCAGGACGCCTGGCTCAAGGTAAGTGATCACATCATCTTGATTATCTGTGTCATGAAGATTTTTTTTGTGTAGTTCTATATATTCTTGCCACCTCTTCTTAATATCTTCTGCTTCTTTTAGGTTCATACCATTTCTGTCTTTTATCGTGCCCATCTTTGCATGAAATGTTCCCTTGGTATCTCTAATTTTCTTGAAGAGATCTCTAGTCTTTCCCATTCTATTGTTTTTCTCTATTTCTTTGCATTGGTCACTGAGTAAGGCTTTCTTATCTCTCCATGCTATTCCTTGGCATTCTGCATTCAAATGAATGTATCTTTCCTTTTCTCCTTTGGTGTTAGCTTCTGTTCTTTTCTCAGCTATTTGTAAGGCCTCCTCAGACAACCATTTTGCCTTTCTATATTTGTTTTTCTTGGGGATGGTCTCAATCCCTGCCTCCTGTACAATGTCACGAACCTCTGTCCATAGTTCTTCAGGCACTCTGTCTATCAGATCGAATCCCTTGAATCTCTTTGTCACTTCCACTATATAATTGTAAGGGATTTGATTTAGGTCATATCTGAATGATCTAGTGTTTTCCCTACTTTCTTCAATTTAAGTCTGAATTTGGCAATAAGGAGTTCATGATCTGAGCCACAGTCAGCTCCCAGTCTTGTATTTGCTGACTGTATAGAGCTTCTCCATCTTTGACTGCAAGGAATATAATCAATCTGATTTCAGTATTGACCATCTGATGAGGTCCGTGTGTAGAGTCTTCTCTTATGTTGTTGGAAGAGGGTGTTTGCTATGACCAGTGCCTTCTCTTGGTAAAGTTCTGTTAGCCTTTGTTTGCCCTGCTTCATTCTGTACTCCACGGCCAAATTTGCCTGTTACTCCAGGTATCTCTTGACTTCCTGCTTTTGCATTCCAGTCCCCTATAATGAAAAAGATATCTTTTCTTTGGGTGTTAGTTCTAGAAGGAAATCCTTCAGGCTGAGATAAAAAGGTTCTAAACAGTAACTCAATTATATACAGAGAAATAAAAAGCGCTGGTTAAAAACACTACATAGGTATTACAAAGCACAATACAAAAATACTTTTGTTAATAACTTTTTTCTGTTTTAAGAATAACTGCATAAAGTCATAATTATATGAACTCTGTTGGTTTGTTAAGATGTCTTTCATATGTCAATAATAATACAAAGCAAGAGAGATGAAACAGATATAAATTAGAGCATAACTTTTGTATACTCTTAAAATTAAGTTTCTATTAATTTCAAATACTAATCAAACTAGATTAAAGTTAAGAATTCAACTGTGATCCAAATCAACCACTAGGAAAATAACTC
This sequence comes from Cervus elaphus, assembly GCF_910594005.1. Taxonomy (NCBI): domain Eukaryota; kingdom Metazoa; phylum Chordata; class Mammalia; order Artiodactyla; family Cervidae; genus Cervus; species Cervus elaphus. The sequence goes on from NC_057832.1 coordinate 83,231,201, forward strand.
AAGAAAATAACTCAATATTTTTAGAAAAACAATGGCAAGAAAAATTAAAAAGTGACCTAGAAAATATTTATTTAGCACAAAAGAAGGTAGGATTCAAACAAGCAATAAAGGAAGGAAAAAAACCTAATACATATGAAAAACATGTGGCAAAATTAAATCCTACCTAATCTACAAGGACCTGCTGTGTAGCACATGAAACTCTGCTCAATGTTACGAGGTAGCCTGGATAGGAGAGGAGTTTGGGGGAGAATGGACACATGTGTATGTATGGCTGAGTCCCTTCACTGCTCCCTTGAAACTACCACAACATTGCCTATGGCTATATCCCAATACAAAATAAAAAAAAATTTTAATTAAATCCTATCTTCAGTATTATCATTCAGTGTTAATAGATAAAACTCTCTAGTCGATGGAAAAGCTGAGAAGCCAAACACAGGATGGTGAGGAGACGGAAGGTTAGCAACTGGCCAGAAACAACCGCTGCTCTGGGCAGAAGGGACGGCAGGAGAAGGAGGTTTTATCAGAGCACAGAGTTTGGGGCCAGCAGAAGGAGCCAGAACCAAGGGGGCGGGGCGGGGGGGACTTCCAGGGAGCTGGAATCACAGAGGCAGGGTCTGTTGGTGGGGGAGAGGAGACTTCTTGGGAGAAAAGTAGCCACAGTCAAGGACCTCACAAGAAGAGAGAAAGAGGGGAAACTATCCCTCCTGTTCTCCAGCCATCTGTCTTCCCTTGGCCAAACTTACCTAGAAGGCTCTGGGCTAAAGAGCCTGAGTAGTGATGGGGAAGGGGACAAGGGAAGGGGGAACCTATGTAGTATTTTTTTTTAGTTAATTAATTAATTTTGGCTACACTGAGTCTTATTTGCAGCTTGCAGGATCTCCCATCTTCCTTGTGGCATGTGGGATCTTTAGTTTCAGCATGTGAACTCTTAATTCCCACACCAGGGATTGAACCCAGGGCCCCCTGTATTGGGAGCACGGAGTCTTAACCACTGGACCACCAGGAAAATCCTACCCATGTAGTATTCTTACCAAAAAGGTTTAAGCTGAATCTAATCAGGAAGAAATAATCAGGCAAATCAAATTGAAAGAAATTGTGCAAAACAGCTGTCCTAGACTCTCCAGAAAGTCAACGTCATAAAAGATGAAAAATAGCCAGAGAACTTGTCTAAATTAAAAGACATTGGGGAGACATGAAAACTAATTTCTGTGTGCGCTCATTATTTGAATACTGGATCCAAAAAAATAATATGTAAATTGTGGAAATATGAATCTGAGTAGCAGATTAGATTACAGTTGTATATAATTGCTAAACTTCTTGAGTGTGACTGTTTGACTGTGGTTATACAGGAGAATGCCCTCAATCTCAGGAGATATACACCAAAGTATTTGATATCTTCAACTGACTGCATACATATATACATGGAGAAAGAAAGTGTGATCAAGTAAATGTAGCAAATGATAAAATCAGTGACTCTAAGGAAAGGGTCTATTGATTTTCAATGTACTATATGTGCGATTATTCCAAAAGCTGAACGGTTTTCAAACTAAAACCTTGAGGAAAAATTTAGGCTTTGGCCAGTGGAATAAGGTGAAAAAGATGAACTGAACCAATCAGTTCTTAGGAATTTGAACCTAAAAGCATTAAAAGAAACTGTTAGCTCCAAGGGAGGTAGGTGCACTGCAGAAGTGGCTGGCTGGTGGGATGGCAGATGAAGAAGAGAATCCCACCATTGAGGAAGAAAATGAAGAAATTGGAGGAGGTGCAGAAGGTGAACAGAGTAAAAGAAAGAGAGTTTTTTCTAAAGAATTAAGGTGTATGATGTATGGGTTTGGAGATGACCAGAATCCTTATACTGAATCAGTAGATATTCTTGAAGACCTTGTCATAGAGTTCATCACCAAAATGACTCATAAGGCAAAGTCAATTGGAGGAAGTCATGGTCGGGTACAAGTTGAAGATATCATCTTCTTGATTCGAAAGGAACCAAGAAAGTTTGCTAGGGTTAAAGACTTGCTTACTATGAATGATGATTTGAAACGCGCTAGAAAAGCATTTGATGAAGCAAACTATGGATCTTGACACCTATTGTACTTTCTGAAGCTTCATTATCTTCTGGGGAAACCATACTTGGTTAGATTAAAACTTCTGAAAGTGCTTTCAGTAGCAGGAATGGCATTGCTGAAAAAGTTGATGGCAGGAATTTATTACTGAGAGATTTTTAAAGTATTTATACCCCTGTACTCTGTGTGGTTGTTTTGAAGAAGGAATTCATAGGGCCTGGACTCCGTCTCAGGCCTGTCCATGCTGGCCGTGCTCGGCTGCCTCTCCAGCGGACTCTGAACTCTCTGCTTAGTGCCTGTGGGGACGACAATGGAAGGATAAGACCCCCTCCAGACAGGGGAATCTTGAAGATCACATCCAGGCTACTCATTGCCTAAGAGGAAGCATACCGTAATCACCCCTGTCTCCGGACAGGTCATAAACTTTTTTTCGTATCTATCAGGATGCAATCACAGGCTTATCGATTATTAACTGGTTGGAATGTAACTGCGGGCTTATTGACTATTGACTGTTTGGACACGTACACATGGGGTAGGCGGTGGGTTTAGACACGTACACATGGGGCAGGTGGTGGGTTTGGACACATACACATGGGGTAGGTGGTGGGTTTGGACACGTACACATGGGGTAGGTGTTGGGTCTGGACACGTACGCATGGGGTATAAAAGATTTTCACAAATGCTGGACGGGGTCCTTGGCTAAGAGGAGACTCTGCCTTGGGCCCGCCGGCGTAATAAACTGCACTCCACTAAAAAAAAAAAAAAAAAAAAACTCTCTAGTCAAAAGGCAAAGATTGGCAGAATGGATTTTTCAGATGATTCAATTATATGCAGCATAAGAGACACATTTTCGACTTAAAGACATAAAGGGGATGAAAACAAAAGGATAAGGAAATATGTACCATACAATCAATAATCAAAAAAAAGCTAGAGTAGCTATATGAATAGATTTTAAGACAAAAATTTTCACTGGAAACAAGAAGAGCATTTTTAGTGATAAAAGCATCAATCCATTAGAAGATGTAACAATTATAAATACATATACACCTAAAAACAGAGTCTCAAGATGATGAAGCAAAACCTGTAGAAATGAAGGCAGAAAGAGACAATTCAACAGCAACAGCTGGCAACTTCAACACCCCTCTTTCAATAATGAAGAAAACAACTAGTCAGAATAGCAACAAGAAAATAGAAAATTTCATCACTATAGACTTGACAGGCATATATGGAGCACTCCACCCACCAACAGCAGATTATACATTCTCTTCAAGGACACATGGAATATTCCCCAAGACAGAGGCCATGAAACAAGCCTCAGTAAATTTAAAAGGAATTAAATTATAACAAGTATGTTCTCCAACCACAGTGAAATTAAATTAGAAATCAGTAAAAGAAGGAAATTTGGAAAATTCACAGATGCGTGGGGATTAAATAACCCATTCCTAAACAACCAATGAATCAAAAAGAAATCACAAAGGAAATTAGAAAAGACTTTGAGATGAATAAAAAATAAAAACAACATACCAAAACTAATGGCAAACAGTGAAGTATTTAGAAGGAAATTTAGTAGAAGGAAAAGAGTATTTAGAAGGAAATTTATATCTGATTTGTTTTTATTTTACATACATTATATTTTTGCTCTTATTTACTTCTCAGGAAATTCAGAAATTAAAAAACTTTTCAGTATTCTACTAGTGAATAACTTTCATTTTTAAAATATTTGAAAATATGTTTATCAGACTCAGTTCTTATTCAGGATGAGAAGCAGAGAGGAAAATATCCTTCCCATTATATTAAGAAAATTTAATTATACATTATTGGAGAAGGAAATGGCAACCCACTCTGGTATTTCTTGCCTGGGAAATCGCATTGACAGAGCCTGGCAGGCTACAGTCCACGGAGTTGCAAGAGTCTGACACGACTTAACAGCTAAACCACCACCACCAATCATACTTACATGCTTTGGGAATAATATGAGAAATTAGGGATATTTTTTCCAATTCTTTAATTTCAAAATTTTTTAGTATATATATAAAATTTTAAACCACCACTAATGTTTCTATATTGCATAATTTCTATTTTCAAAACAGTTTTTAAAATTTGTTTTAACTTCAATAACTTCTAATACTTAACCTCAATTATTGTATTTTCTGCAGTGTTGAATTTGCTATGCACTGCTTCACTTATTTTTTTAGGGTCTCAATCCATCTTCCCTTATTTCAGGAGAATCCATCTTGCAGCTTATTTTAATTTTTTTCTTGAATCTACTAAGAACTTTAACTTGAAAAACTCTAATATTTCACCCAGTTTTTTTTTTTAATGAGTTTATTTTTATGGAAACATCTCCCCTATACTAAAGTGTTTTCTCTGTTTTTAACAGAGAAACTGATGACTTTCTCTGTTGGTTCATGCCTAGAAATGTAGTTCCAAGCTTAACATCAAGTAGAAGAAGCAGAGTTAGAGAGTGATGGGAGGCCCTGCCCAAGCCTGATGAACAAGAAGGTGGCACTGGCAGCCTTCTGTTTGATGGGTCTTCTATTCCAGGTGGCCTTGGGCCTGATATTTCATTCACCTTATCACCGCACCAACGCTGAGTTTTTGGAGAGATGATAGGAACGTCTCCAGTGCTCCCATGCAGACTGTTCTGGTGCGGATGGGAAACTGTGTCAGTCTTTAGTCCATGCCACCTGCTGTGTACTCATTTGAAATCACTTAAGTGATCTTGCTCCTGCTGTCCTGCCCTCAGTCATGTCTGGCTCTTTGCGACCCCATGGGCTATAACCCCCCAGGCTCCTCTGTCCATGAAATTTTCCAGGCAAGAATACTGGAGTGGGTTTCCATTTCCTCCTCCAGGGAATCTTCCTGACCCAGGGATCAAATCCAAGTCTCTTGTGCCTCTGCATTGGCAAGTGGATTCTTTACCTCTGCCACTTGGGAAACCCCCTAAATGACTTGAGTATGTACAAAGTCACCCCGAGATTATATTTGGTAGGTTCATTTTTGTGAAATATTGAAAAGGCAAGTTTGGCATTCATCCTATTGTCACTACTCTGTGTAGAAGAAAAGGGAGGTGGAGCCTGATATAGGCATTAAATCCACTTCCAATGAAACAAAAGCTGCATATACATTCTGATGTGCTATTTCATAATGTGCACAAATGCAACTACAACTAATTCTATTTATTGTCATGTGTCTAAGCACATGAGCTCTAAGCACTCTACTTGAATTAATTCATGTGATTCCCCATGGAAACCCACCAACATGAGTACTGTTATTATCTCCATTCCACAGAAAAGAAAATTGAGGCTTAGCAAGGTTAAGTTTCCTAAAGTCATACTGAGCCAACATCTAAACTCAGGCAGTTTGGATCCAATGCATATGTTCTGAACCACTGACTGCTAATGATTCCTTGACCACAAAATGGATGCAAGTGAAGTTGCTCTCTGAGTCATTCTGTGTCCTCTAACAGGGATGAAACAGCCTTGTGTGTACCTGTTTTATTTAGTTATTTCCCCCAAAGTCCAGAAAACTGCAAAACCAATCATCACACCCCTCCTATTAGTGCAGGGCTATCTTGCCAATCCTCCTGCCTTTCTTCTCAAGGTGGGTATTTGATCATCATATGATAGCTGAAGAAGCTGAGACTCAAAGTCTTTGAGTCTCATAGTCTTCCTCATGTTCACCTCCAGTCTCAGGCCTCTTTTTACCACCTCCCAAAAACTGTTTTATAGGATTATATATCCTAGGGAGCAAGAAAAAGTGATTGAATACTGTTATTTTCTCAATCTTGATGTGGACCTTGTGTGAACAGAAGATACGTACAGGATATAAGAGAGAGGAGAGTGCATCAGAACCTAGGAGACCTGGCAGGAGGAAAGCCTCACTGAGTAACTTCTGTCCTCCATATTTTCACGTTTAACTTATAAAATCTGAGGGTTCATGTATGTGAACTGTAACGTCCCCTCTAGATACAGCCTTTGTGGGTAATGTGCATAAGACAAGGAAAGACACTTCATAATATTTTTGTTCACGTTTTCATTTCCTCTATGTGAACTAGGAGGGCTTCCCTGGTGGCTCAGTGGTAAAGAAACCACCTGCCAGTTCAGGGAGATGCAGGTTCAATCCCTGTTTCAGGAAGATCCCCTGAAGAAGGAGACGGCAATCCACTCCACTATGCTTGCCTGGGAAATACCATGGACAGAGGAGCCTGGTGGGCTGTAGTCCATGGGGTCACAAAAGAGTCTGACATGACATAGCGACTAAACAATAATAATGCGAACTAGACAGATCCATGTGAATAAAAACCTGAATACAAACTTTTTCCTAGTGTGTATGTCCCCATATGCCTCCACAGCACCCTTGGCCCAAAGGGCCTTCAGGCCATCCCTTTGTTTCTGGTTGGTCATTAACAAGCTCATTTTAAGTTGCCATTTGGGGCTCACTACATATTTTCCAAAGTCTTTGAAGCCATAAGTTCATTCATTAAGAGTTGCAGCTCCAATTAAACTTTAAAAAGACTCTACTGAGAAAGGGTCCATATATAATTGAATTGAGCATTATTAGAAAGAGAATTCCAAGAAGGACAGCTCAAGATGTAATATGAAGCGAATGTTAACACTCGACACACGGGCTCAAATTAAAGGACATGTTTCATTTTCCAAATCAATGGAAACCATATTTTGGGTTTAGGGATACATAAATGGCATTTTGCATACTTATTCAACTGGATCATTTCAAACAGTTCTGATACGAGGCACTCTATAATAGAAATTCAAGTTTTAGCCATATATTATGACGTTAAAATGAAAATACAACAATTTTTAAATTACATTTTAAGGAAAATATAACTAGTTTAAAGTAATAATAAGGTAGTTAAAGAAATAGGCTCTGTTGTTTCATGCTAAGCTTATAAATGAAGATGTGAACCCATGACTCAAGTCCTCCAGGCCCTGCCGCCCATAGAATGAGAATAAGATTGTCCTAAATGCTCCACTAGTGTGTTGTAAGGAACACATGGGTGATGTTTAAGAATATACTTTACAATTTTCCAGTGGATGCAGCTGGGAACTGCAGTATGAGTTCTTGTTTAGGCTGTGCCCAGACATGGTGCCTGACCCTGAGAAGGCCATGACACCTCACTCTACACCAATTTCCCCACTTGGGAATGAGCATAAAAGTCTAAACCATCCTTAAAACTCTTCCCTCTTTAAAGTGCCATTCAAGGCAAAGTCCCTTCCTCTTACTTTAAGATGAGAATATTTATTAGTTAACATAATGGCTAATTTTATGTGTCAACTTGACTGGGCTAAGGGATGCCCAGATAATTGTTTAAATATTATCTCTGGATGTGTTGATGAGGGTATTTCTAGAAGAGATCAATGTTTGAATCAGTAGACCTAGTAATGCAGGTAGCTCTCCCCATTGTGGATAGCATCACCCACATCTGAGGGGCTGAACAGAACAAGAAGACAGAGGAACATTGAGTTCACCCTCTGCCTGACTAGATGAGCAGGGGCATTGATCCCCTGCCCTCATCACTCCCGGTTCTCAGACTTCAGACCTCGACTGGAATCTACTCACTCTCAGGCTTTCAAACTACATCACTGGCTTTCCTGGGTCTCCAGCTTGTAAAAGGCAAATCAAGGGACTCCTCAGCCTCCATCATTAACTACAGGAGCCAATTCCTCATAATCTCTTCCTCTCTCTCTTATAGGGCATATCACAAGGGTGACCAGCTGTGACAAGATGATCAGATGCCCAGGGATACTTCATGAGGACAGATGTGGATTTCAATTTTCCTCTGTGCATGAGGATGAACAAAAAGACCGGGTAATGGATAAAAAGGGGATGAGCTGCTCCTCACTGAGTTAGCGTAGTGCCAGCCCCACCGGAACGCTGCCCCAGTACCCAAGCCAAGAGCTAAGGGAACTTGGGGGGAAGAACACTGCTGACCAGCCTCGGGCTTCTGTCACTTGGCATTTCCTAAGCTTACTGGGAGTTAGAGCAAGGTCACTTCTGCCCGCTCCTCACTGCCTTTTTCTCATTCAGTGTTGAAAGATAAACTGAAGCATATGAAAATCCCCAAGCGTTTATCTGAGCACGCGTCCATTCCAAATGGCAGCACCAAACCAAAGGTGGTTACAACTATCCCCCAAGAGAAGCTGGGGAGAGGTTTTACAGAGAAGATGAGGAAGCATCCCAGATGATTTGACTGGTCATAGCTTACACAAGTGCCTTATTTGGGACAGACTTGGTGGCTATGTGTGATCAGCTGTCCATTCTTCCTAGAGTCAGTGCATGGCTCCAGCTTAAGTTGCTGTTGCTTGCATAGGTACCGAGATATCAGACCCACCCCGTCTAGTGGCTTTTCCCTTAATTACTGAAAGAGCCATGGCCTCAAGCACCGTGCTGCACAGTCCTAGAAGCAGCTCTCCTTCACATTCTTCCATCATCACAAGAGAAACTGCTTTTGTTCCTTCCCAAACTGGTTTCCCTTTGAACCTAGAAAATGGCGCCCACCTCACAATCACCACCTTTGAAAACTGCATGGCTAAGGCATCTGCTTCTAATTTACAACAATCAAAAATATTGACCCCAGCAGTTCTTCAACATCATGGAAACGTGGCTTCCCAGGTGGCGCTAGTGGTGAGGAATCTGCCTGCCAGTGCAGGAGACATGAGAGACATGGTTTCGATCCCTGGTGCGGGAAGATCCCCTGGAATAGGAAATGGCAACCCACTCCAGTATTCTGGCCTGGAAAATTCCATGGACAGAGTTGCCTGGTGGGCTACAGTCCATGGGGCTGCAGAGAGTCGGACATGACTGAGCAAAGTGACTAAGCACTAAGCACTAATTTTTTATTACTAGCATTTCCTGCTGTGTGTCAGGCAGTGTGGGAAATGCTTGAATTGTTTCATTTAAGCTTCTGAACACTCCTGCTGGTAGACAGCATCGTCATTCCTGTGTCAGCGTGAGTCCCTCTGCTCCTTCCACACATCAGGCAACACTTACGTCTTCACTCTTTTACTCTTGTCTCATTCTTCTTTTTCTAGAAAGGGGCTCAGGCTCACAGAAAACATATGCCAGCCCAGGCCCACAGAGGGACTGGGGAGGCTAGGGCAGAGCCAGCTGGGAGCCAGGGAGCAGGAAAGGATGCAGTGAGGATTTCCCGGGGGTCCTAGAAAGATGAAAGTTCTGAGTGTTTTACCAAAATAGAGCAACCCAAGAGAAGCAGAGTTCTAGAACCAGGACATGGGTGAAATTGAGTGTGACAGATAGGACTTGACTCCTTTCTCACCTCTGTGTTGGGAGCAGGTTGACCCTACAGTAGGTACTGAGCAGTCGCAGCTGGAAGAGGGGAGCAGACAGAAGGGCTCCAGACACGAGGGACTCCTGCTCGCAGGCAGGCCCCACGTACCTCCTTTCCTTCCTTTCCTCCCCACCGCCCCCCCACCCGGCCTGAGATCCCAGGACCTCAGCTGTGCAAACTTCACAGTTTCCCTGCTGCCCAGAAATAAGACATCTTTCTTGTTTTTAGAACTAGGATAATTTAAAAATGGAACCACTTCTGGTTCCTTCCTTACAGACTTATTCTGTGTGCCCACATGCACTTGCACATATACATACACATGTGCACATACACATATGCACACCTATCCATGCATGTGTATACAGGAATGTGCATGTGTATACACAAGTGCGCATATGCATGCATGTATGAGCACACGTGTGAATATGTACATATATGTGGGTGTATATGTGCATATACACAAGAACACATTGACATGTACATGTATTTGTGTGCATATATGTGTATTCTCTAACAGCAGAGATGCCATATATTGGGTAACAACTACATGCAGTTACCATGTGAGATCATCTAGGCACATTCTAAGTCCTTATAAGCTTATATCCTCCCCATTTTATGAGGAAAAGAGATTCTGGGAGGAATGCCCTTGCTCAGTGTCAAGTAGCCAGAAACACCCATAGCGAGCTAGGGCGGGCATTGTGATTCTCTGAGGCTTGGCTGCTTCTCAGGCTCCTCAGCTGGCCTCAGCCTTCCTCTGGACCTAATTCAGTGGCAGGAATTAGGAAGGAACACAGCCCTCTGCAGATGTCCAAGAAGAGACAGGAAGAAAGAGAAAAGTGGGGTGGAGATGGATCTGGGTGAGTTACTTCAGAGGGGCCGCTGGGGCTCTCTCTGAGAAGGGGGCGACAGGCTGAGCCTGCTAGCTCACTCTTCCTTACTGGACTAGTCTCATTTACACATTTTCCATCCCTATATGAAGAAGCTACCATCCAGCCCCTAAAAAGAAAGGAGCGACACCATCTATTCATCCGGAAGCACTACCAAGTCCCTGGCTGACAGCCCTGCAAACATGACTCTGAAGAATAAAAACGAAATGCTCCAGTTCAAGCCGTAACAGTGATGTGGCCCCCACTGCCCTCTGCTCTTTCTTGGTGTGCGGTCTGGCAGCCCTCACTCATCAGGCAGAGAAGGGTGGCCCCCGGTCCCCACGTCTTGCCTCGGGGTCTTTCAAGTCCATTCAACTCCATGAGCACTTTTCCCTTTTTGTTTTAGTTCCCCTGGTGATTTCAGATGTTGTGCTATATATTACTGTATGGAAATGTCATCTCTCATGAAGCTGGAGACTGAAGTACCAGGGCCGTGCCAAGGTCAGGTTGGAGGTATTGCTCTGGCGTTTGCAGACGTGGATGATGGAGGAGTCTTGGACCTAATCTTGGATTGCTTCCTGAAAGAACTGCGGGGTGGTGCCTGGATGGGCGGCTGTGCAGACATCCTCAGGTACCACATGCACTCAGCGTGGAAGCCAGTCCCGGACCTGATGCTGGTCCTTAGGGATGAATTATGGAACCCGAGCTTCAAGGATGCAGACGCAGAAGAATGAAGCCTGGGGAATATTTTCTTGGCATGGTCTCTGGCAACTTGAAATGGGCTTTACTGCAGAAGAAATTTCCAAAGAAAATAAAGTATAATCAACTAGATGGTTGAAGTCTCTCCAGTGGAAAATGGTAGCAGTTTGGGCTCCAACTGACAAAGCCAGTATAAAATGTGGCTGCTATTAATAGCAGGTAGAACCCTATCAAACTAAGATGGTGATCTTTTTATTTCTTCTAGTCACCAGGAAAAGCCAGGGAATATCCAACACTACTGAAAAATCATTCTGATGCCACATGTCAACAGATTTCATAGTCAGTTAAATACCTCAGGTACCAAAAGGGATAAACCAAGCTATTAACGTGTGTGTGTGTGTGTGTGTGTGTGTGATATCAATCAAACCACTCAAAGAGACAATGTTATCTGCCCAAGGTAACATGGGAAACAGATCTTTACTAACTGCAGGCCCAGCATCAGCAGAGTACACTTGTGGCAGACAACAACTCAAGTGTGTATCTTTTGTCTTTGAGCAGGTTGATGGCAGGTGGAGATGTAGCTGTCCAAGAAAAAAGTCACATTGCAAGCCTCAGAGGGCATCACTAACCCTTCCCCTTCTCTTTCCTTTAGCCTCTAATGGCCCCACTCAACTGCACTCAGAGACTGTAAACTATAAACCCTTGATATATGTTTCATAACCAGATAAAATCTTATTTTAATGTGCAAGTTTTATTCATTTGTGCATTCATTCATTCCATCACCCTTTATGGAAAACTCGCACTGAGCCAAGCACCCTACTAGATGTTAACGTGAACAAAGCATGAACGCTTATCCTGATTCAACAGAGGTCTTATAAAGAAAACCATAATGTTCTATCTATACATATATGCATGTGTGTGTATGTACAGATACATCCAGTATGTATCTATGTTTCTATATGTATATGAATGGGTGTATCTATGCTCATACTCACACACACACATATATACACCAAACTGCGAATTGTAAGAAATTTTGCTCAAACTTCACTCTTTTGTGTCACCTCCTTCCCCTGATGAAAGCCCACCATAGTTTCCCACCTCCACTGACGGAGCTCTTAGGTGAAGAAGTTGGAGACTGGCATCCACAGCCTCCACTCAGTCAAGCACAACTTACGAGATCTCTGGTTCACATCGTTGTTGAACAGAAATGATCTGTTCGAGAATGGAAAACTGAATCCAGTCTCTCCACAGGAAGCCTTAGTGTTTTAGGCTCTAGAAGGCGCTGGGTCCTGTGGAAGGAGTGTGGGGTTCTCACGTTAGCAGAGCTACATCAAATCGCTTTCTGCTGGTTTCATTTACTGAACGTGATTGTAGCACATGCTTATGAGACTCAAAAGTAATCTATGAAAATCTGCTAGAACATTTCTAACATTATTGTCAAGTCTGGTTATAAAAAAGTAATTGAGTAATTTTAACAACCATGTGATTTTTAAGCACTGGGAAATGTCTTTTCAAGTGTTTTTCAAAAGCTAGAAATCATAAAACAAAATCTTGCATATTGCCAAAGTAGCAACGTTTAAATGGAAAACAAACAGAAGGAATGTTTCACCCATGTCCCACTGGGGATCACAGAGGTCTGATTTGGAGAGCTGAATGCTGCTCCCGTCTCTTTCTGGTGATGGGCCTGGAGCAAGTGGTCCACTTCTTTGAGCCTCTGTGTGCTCAGCTGTGGAAGACAGTTGGTGCTAGCTCCTGGCTCAAAGGTTATTGCTAGGACTACAAATAGGAGGGGGAAAGGTCATCAGAGTGAGCACCACAGGCATATGCTAAGTTTCAGCAAAGGGTGGCTGTCATGATGGTAGATGGCAAATATGTGCAGGCTCCCTGAGAGGAGTTAGCTGTGGAGAAACAGGAATTTCCTAAGAAGACTCACAGAAGGCAGTGGGGGTGAATGCTGGTGTCCTGGGGCATCGGGCAGGATATAACCTGTGTGTCCACCTGATTTGCCATCCAGACTTGATTCCTCCATAAGAAACATTAATGATGGATGAACCTAGAGTCTATTATACAGAATGAAGTGAGTCAGAAAGAAAAGAAACAAATATTGTGTATTAGCACATATATACGGAATCTAGGAAAATGGCACTGATGAACCTGCAGGGTAGGTTGATGAACCTGCAGGGGAACCATGGAGATGCAGACAAAGATAACAGACTTATGGATACAGCCAGGAAAGCCGAGGGTGAGACAAATTGAGAGAGTAGCATTGAAATATGTACACTACCACTTGTAAAATAAATAGCCAGTAAGAGTTTGCTATATGATTCAGGAAGTTCAACAGGGTGCTCTGTGACCAAGTAGAGGGGTGGGAAGAAAGTGAGAAGGAGGTTCAAGAGGGAAGGGACATATGTACACCCATGGCTGATTCATGTTGACATATGGCGGAAACCAACACATCTTCGTAAAGCAAATGTCTTTCAATTAAAAACAAATTTTTAAAAAATAAACAGTAAATTCATAGTGTTCATGATTCTTTCATTTCCCAAGCCCAGTGAGGTTTCACATACTACCACATTATCCTGGCGATTCTCTGGTGGCTCAGCTGGTAAAGAAACTGCCTGCAATCCAGGTGACCTGGGTCCAATACCTGGATCAGGAAGATCCCCTGAGGAAGGAAATGGCAACCCACTCCAATAGTCTTTCCTGGGAAATCCCATGGACAGAGGAGCCTGGCAGGTTACGGTCCGTGGGGTCGCAGAGTCAGACACAACTGAGCAAATAACACTCTGACTTTCTTTCACTACATTATCCTTACAAATCCAATTCTGAAATGATTTGCAAGTTTGGATAATCTGTATCCAGAATTATAGCCATTGAATCAATAAAAACTGTACACACCCTCTACCACAGTTTTTGTCTTCATTTGCTGGATGTTCCCTGGAATGCCAAAGTCATATCAAAATCAGAGCATCTTTGCATCTAGAACTACCTCTTTTTATAGTGGTCAAGAAATACCCTGGCGAAATCAGAAGAATGTGAAATCCAAGATAGCCTTGTTCTACCTTCCAAAAGCTACTCATCACCCATGGCAGACACTCAAATATACCAGACAATTTGTCTGACAAGACGTGTGAGCTGTGAAACACAGGCACCGCCCAGAGCCAAGAACTCATAAATTGACCCGAACGTTTTATAAACACAGAGCAACCTCTTCCACTTATGGGATAATCCACAATTCATTAAGCTCTTTCACAACCTCCCAGTATGGCGATACTAACAAACTATCTATTTTCGCATAGACCTTTAGACTGACAAAACCTCCACACGTTCTATCATGCCACCTTCAAAAAGTTGTAAATAAGTGGACATGAACATCCCCTGTTTTCAAAGAAGAAAATGAAGACATAGAGACATGAAGTAATAATGCCTGCAGGCTCAAAGGAGGAAATAAGAGAGAAGCCCACATCTGTATTCTAAACACCATTGTTTTTCCTTGATGTCACACCATCCTTGTTAAACCTTTCCCCAGTGGTCTCCAAGGGTGAGCATTAGAGAGACTCACCAGAGTACTGATTTCCAGATAGTATTCTGAAGTGAGAAGGGAATATTACAGAAACGGACAGAGTTTGACCCACCAGTGAACCACACTAAAGGATTAACTTGTCAACCAGAGCCTTCCAGAAGACCCTCCCCCTATAGGCAGGGATCTTGGAGAGAGGACCTAGCCCCGGCCTCTGATAGCTTAGCCTGATTGGCTTGGTGGCCTCTCTCAGCAGTGAGTCTGCGTGGCTGCTCTTCTACACCACAGCTGGCCTACCCCACCCTTGCCCCTCGTGTGTATGCCAGTGTCTTCACTTACATTTGACCAGTTTTAGGTTGCTCCTTTTCTCCTTCCTTTTCTTCCTTCACACCCCCAGATCCCATCCATCAGCAAGTCCTACATCTCTACCTCCAAGATATAACTCTAAAATGGCCTTCTGCACAGTTCCCAAAAGTTCGAACCATCCATATCACTGGCTTGGCCCAAACCTCCCCACCCCGACCCCTGCTTCCACGCTAAGGGCCAGTCTCCACAAAGCACCAGAGCCATCTTGCTAACAGCTTCCATTTCAATCAGTAAAATCCAAGCCCTGTACCACTCAGGGCCACCTCCCTCTCAGGTTCCACTTGTCCTGCTCCCCACCTCCACATCTATTTGTCCCTCTAACCCTGCACTTCTCAAAGTGTGATCCCAGACCAGCAGCATCAGCACCACCGATGGAATTGGAAATGCAGATTCTTGGTCCCAGACCTCTGGGCCGGGGTCTAGCACCTCATGTTCTCACCAGACCCCAGGGGATGCTGAGGCAGCTGCAGAGTGAGCACACGCTTCTAAGCTATCAGTGATTCTTTGACTCCCGCCTCACTGGCATCGCTGTTCCCTCTACTTACACGTTCTTCCCACTGGTTCAGCACATGTCTATTTCTCACAAGTCACTTCTGAGACTATCTTAAGTACTTACTTGTTTTCCTGTCCATTTTCTGCTTTCCTCACCCAATGGGAGTCTAAACCCCACAGGAAAAAAGGGCCAGCATCCTCTGTGCCATAGTTTTTCTAGAACTGGTGTGGAAGGCCCCATCAGTACATGCCGTGGATAAACACATGAGCACAGCGAACACCTATAGCCCAGGAAGCGCATGCTGGACACTGTTCTCCCCACTTCATAGATGGTCAAACTCAGGGGAAATGATCAGCTGGCCTTAGGTTTAAAAGCCAAGCAGTTAGTAAAGCTGAAACTTACACAGGGCATTTCCACACACTTTTACTGCATGTCCTAAAAACATTAGTTAGGGCTACCTCCCCTCCATCCAGACTCACCTCCATGTCATACACAAAATCTCTGAAACACTTAGCCTTTTTCTCATCCATACCCTGGGCCTAGCACTTATGATGCACCAGTTATAAACAAGCTCTAATGGTGGGAAGCTCATTCACTCTGCTTAACAAACAATGTGTCCCCATCCACTGGGACCTGAGTCTGGGTTAAATTGGCCACTCCAACTCTTTGCAAATACAGGGAGGGTACAGGAGGGTGCTTTATGAGATGGCTTTGGCTACTTGGTTGGACGTGACCTGGCATTCAGATAACCCAGGAGTGCTGCCCAAAAGATTTTGAACATTTCTATGCTTTGATCACACCCTGATATTTGACTTTGGCTTACTTTTCCATGTTTAGCATTCCTACTACTCCTGAGCTTTTTCAACTACCATTTTTCTTTCTTGACTTTAAAAGCATTGACTTTTTTCAGAAAAATTGTCTCAATTAAGATCCATCCAAAAAGAATTACTTACGAAGTTGCAATTGTGTTCTGGGAATGTGGCTGTGCCCAGCATTACAAATGCTTTGGCAGAATTCTAGGTTGCTTGAAGCTCACCCTTGTTCTGCTGTAATGGATTGAAATTTGAGACTTCAGTGACTGCAAATCATTTGTCCCCACTCTGAAGTATTCCAGATTCAGAACAGCTGGGTTTAAATTGCCTGTGCATTTTCTTCTATATACATTACCTTCTTTCCTGGAGCCAAGCCACTGTATGCCTGTTTTTTCTACAATTGAAGACAAATCCACGGGGCCGGGGGGCGGGGGGGGGGAGGGGGGGGGGGCGGGGCGGTTGGGGGAATAGCACTTAGTGGTACCAGCAGGGACTGAAGTGTAAAATGACATTTTTATCTAATTGTGACTCATTATATCTACAAAAGGAAAACTAGTCATTTAAATTCTCATTTGTCAATTTTATGGCCTAATTTTTCTGAGTTGTTTCCAAGACCCTGGAAAGTCATAGAAAGTATAATGTAGAAAAAGTTGCATGCATAATTAGCTAAGGAAATTAAGTTTGCATGCTCTTTTGTGGTCTCACCAAGGAAAGAAAGGAAAAGACACAAGTTACCAGGGTCAAGACCTTGCTCTGGAGCCTCCTCAGCTACGGAATGCTACACTTGTTCTGGGGAGACTTCATGTTAGGAAGATGCTTCCTCACTTCGCTGTCACTTGGAGGACAGGTGGTGAGGCTTCTCATCCTCCTTCTTTCAGATGCCAGCAGGGCACTGACATTCAACAGCATCAGCGTCAATGGATCAATCTGAGATCCATTCTCACCAGGCTTGAATGTCCCATCCTATGAGAATGTTGCCTATAATGATGGTGGGGTTGATGGCACATCCCTAGGAAGGGGTAAAATTTGGCAATTTCACACTGTATCACGGACACACATTTAATATACACCTCTGGCCATGATATGTCTGAAATCTCCAGTCATTGGCATCTTTCTGCAGCCCTCAACCTCCCGGGGCGCCTCAACCTGCATCCTGTGCTCTGTCATGTCCACAACTGTCCTCCATTCTTCTCGGCAGTGGCAAGGACCTCTCTCCTGTCTTAGCCTTGAGCTTCTCCCAGCCGAGCTCCACCCTCCCCCTCCACAGAGCTGCCAGTTCTCCCCCAATATCCTTGGCACAACCTAGGACAACTTTCATATCTGATTCCAGATGGTATTTGCAGGCTCACCTGTGGTACCCAAGGACCTCTTGCTTTCCTCAGCATCCCGACTCATCCTTCATCCCTGTGTGGCTTCTGAGCTCCCTCTCTTGGCGCATTCACAGTTCCCTCAGCCAAGGATTCTGACCTCCACTTAAATAATCACACTCATCTTTGAGCTGCATTTTAGATGTCACCTCCTCTCACGAAGTTTCGGCTATGTCCCAAATCAGTCACAGAACTTTCAGTGATGACAGCATATCCTCTCATAGGGCTTGATAAATCCCAACTCATGTTCTTCTTCAGTAGGAAGATGATGTTTGTCTTGTCTCCCTGCGTGTCACTGGAATCCAATAACTATTTATGCGCTAGAAATTGAAGATTAATGGGATGTAAAACAAAGATGGTATGTATGTGTGAACATGTGTGTGTGCACACAACACATTATCGAAGTGATTCTGTGTCATACTGGGAGCTGACTCTCTGTACATGAAATTTGAGAATCCTTGGTTTCCCAAGAGAGTACTGAGATACAGGAAATATCACTAGGGCTACAGTCCCTGCCCTGAACCAGAAAAAAACAAACAAAATAAATGTGCTATGGATAGGAACATGATCCAAGGTGGATGTGGTTTTCCAGGATCAAGAACAATGATTGAGCCAAATCAAAGACCCTACCACAAAGTGTCAGAAATCTTTAATGAATTAAAGCTCCAGCCACTTGGTAGGAAAAGAAAGAAAGAACTCTGTTAATTTTGTTGATGCCACAAAAGATGACTTTACATTCTTGTAGATAAACATATTTATAGACATAAATGTACATCTAGTGTCTTAAAGGACATATGTTGAGTATTTTAGCATGGAGATCTACATATGAGCAAAGAGTATAGTACTGGGAATGAAGGATAAAGGGGGGAAAATTCAAAAAAAGAGAATTGCTAAATATTTCAATGATCATAATATTTGTAAAATACTGTATTAAACCAAATTGGGTATATGTGAGATTTGAAATATATTAGACATCACTGAAAATGGCAGAGTAGGAAACTCCAGATCTTTCTTCCTCCATAAAAACAAATAACGAGCTTACAAAACTGCCAGAATCAACATTTGCAGACCTCTGGAATCTAGTCCATAACTTGTGACAACCAGGGGAATCTTAATGAAGAAAGAAGCCCTGTGTTGCGTCAATCAGTGCTGCGGCATTTTAAATTGCTCTCCTACTGTCCCAGCTCCCAAGAACAGTGGTAGTCATGAGAATGGCAGCTACCCCCTCAACCCCAGAGGAGGCTGCTGGTGCCAGAGGGCTGGATGCATTCTTAGAAACGGCCTGAGAGGACCCGAAGTTTTCATGCCTGGCTGACCCTCCAGGGTTGTGCAAATAGGAAGCGAAGGCCAAGCAAGGCAGGACTGTAAATGTGCAGCGAGCCTGAAAAGAGTGCTCCAACACAGAGCCAGTCTGCAAAGAGTCTAAGATAATAGGTCACTTCTGCTCAGAACCTGTCTCCCACAAACAGGGACACAATTGTCCCTCCTGTCACTGAAAGAGGGTGGGTAACATGGAGGAGATTTGGGTATTCCTTGAACAACAAACGTCTCATCCACAAGCATATGTAATAATGTGGAGACCCAACCTCATGCCCTCCTCAAGTTGGAGAAGTCCAAGTAATTCAGTATGGCTGGTTCATTGGGTGCACACGGCGTCAAAGAATCATAAGAAGCAAGCCTGCAGAAGATGACAAGGGTGGAGAATGAAGGGCCTACACAGCATGGTAGGAGCCTGGACTTGCTCTGTAAGGCAACAGGGGGTTAATGCAAGATTTTCTGCAGGGACCCAGGTGGATAAAACAGACCAGCATGTGGTTAATGCAGTTCAAGAATTTCCTAACATGTTGGACATTCAGGTGTTTCATAATGGGAGGCAGAGGTGGATGGCAGAATGACTCACCTCTCCTGTTCTCACCTCTGCTTTCCTAGGATAAACCCAATATAGTCATGACATCTGCTGAATATTCTTGGCTTCAGTTTACTTAAGTTTAAGACTTTTGTATCTGTAATGATGTGCTGGACAAGGTCATCAGCAACCTTGCCAATGCCATGTCAAATTTCTACGTTCATCTTGTGTAATCAGTCTTGTTTAACTCACGGGACCAGTGGCTCCTCTTGGCCACACTTTTTCATTGTGTTTTTTAGAGTGTCACTCATTCTTGATTCTCTGCCAGCTCCAAGGATCACTCCTAATCTACCCCTCCCACCAGCCCTGCTTCTCTTCTTGTTAGAATGCCTATCTGTATTTCTCTCACATTCTCTCTACCCTAACTCTCTGAATAACCTCATAGAGACACAGAACTTCCATTCAAAGTTAATGACTCTTTTTTCCTCTCCCCAGCCCACACTCTCCTGAATTCCATGTGTTTACCCAGTAGCCCAAACAACATGCACACTAGGATATCTAATAGATCACAGCCTCAATATGGTCAAGACAGCCCTCACTCCTCATCTTGCCTCCTACAAGCTGCTCCACCAATAGCAATAGCCTTTCTTGTTTCCATTTTGTATGACAACTTCTGCTTGTTCAAGCCAAAAAATTTGGAGTCATCTCTTTATTTCATTTGACATAAGTACATCCTGGGGGCTCCAGGTTTAAAACAAACCAAAATTCAACCATTTCTCACCACCCTTACAGCTAGTGTCCTTCATCAAGCAAACATCCTCTTTGACCTGTATTACTCTAAGAACCTCCTTTCTGGTCCCCTTATTCACACCATGGTTTCCTACCATCAGTTCCTAATAAATTAACCTTACTAAAAAATCAGAGTTTATCACTCCTTGGCTCAAACCCAGGAAATGCCAGATCATCTCATGTAGAGTGAAGCCCATGTCCCTGTGATGCTGGGAAGGCGCCATGTGATCATCTCCTGCGCCCTCTCTTACTCTGATGTAGACCCTGAACTAATTCTTCCTAGTCTGTGCTGGGCAGTATCCAACCTGGGAGCCTCTGGAATGACTGTTTCCTCAGCTTGGGTGCTCTTCCTCCGCATAAATGCATGCCTAACCCTTCACTCCCTTCAAGCCATATCAAAAAGTCATTTTTAAAGTTCACCCAGATGGTAAAGTGTTTGCTTATAATATGGGAGACCTGGGTTCAATCCCTGGGTTGGGAAGATCTCCTAGAGAAGGAAATAGCAACCCACTCCATTATTCTTGCCTGGAAAATCCCATGGACAGAGGATCCTGGCAGGCTACAGTCCATGAGATCACAAAGTGTCGGACACGACTGAGTGACTTCACTAAGTTTAAATTGCAAAGCCACCCCCCACTTGCCAAAAGCACCCCAATAAAACTTTAATCTGCTCTATCTTATTCATTTCATTAATCACCCAATACACTAAGATACCTACTCCCTTATTATATTAATTATTATTTTATTTCTCCCTTTTACTTCATCTGTTCTGTTCCTTGATGTATCCTGAGCTTCAGGACAGTGCCTGGTGCTACATGGTAAACGCTAGTGAAGTGTAACAATAAATGAATGAAGAAGTTGTACCTATAATTATTTGTTTTCAGGTCTTTGTCTAATTGCAAATCAAGATTATTCTAAATATCACAAATGCGTTTGACAATTTTTCTCCCTACAGTATATTCTTTTTTTAATTTCTTCTTTATTTTTGACTGCACTTGGTCTTCATTGCTGTGAGAGGGCTTTCTCTAGTTGCAGCAAGCAGGGGTTGCTCTTCATTGCAGTGCTCAGGTTTTTGTTGCAATGGTTTCTCTTATTGAAGAGCATGAGCTCTAGAGCATGTGTGGGCTCAGCAGTCGTGGCACACAGGCTTAGTTGCCCCCAGCATGTGGAATCTTCCCAGACCAGGGATCGAACCCATGTTCTCTGCATTGGCAGGTGGATCCTTAACCACTGGGCCAGCAGGGAAGTCCCCTCCTAAGGGATATTCTGTGACAGCTTATAAAATGTTAAGTGTAGATTTTTCCTTAAGTTTGTCATAGAATTTAGTTCTAGAACAGTTTTTGCCTAATATTTTAAACTAATATTTCTCTTGAGTGTCTTCTGGCTAAGTTATATTTTTTCTAAGAAATTTTCAATTGTGTTTAATATTTTTGGCCTTATTCACATAAAATAATTCATAGTGTTCTCGGATGAATTTTTAAGTTTCTCATTTATCTTTAGTTATTTATTCAATTTTTAAATAACCAGTTTGAGTCTCTTGGATTCTTCATAGTGTCTTTAACAAAGGAAAAAGTGTTAAGTTCTAATAAAATTCAACTTATCAGCTTTATTCTTTCAGAGAGAGTGTTTTGGTATTGTATCTAAAAGTTCATCACCAAAACTAAGATCAAACAAATTTTATCCCCTGTTTAATAAAAGTTTTATAGTTTTGTGTTTTATGTTTAGGTTTGTGACCCACTTTGAGTTAATATTTGCGTATGGCATGAAGTAAGGGTTGAGTTTTTTGTTTTTTGGGGGTTTTTTTGCTTGTAGATATCTACTTGCAGCAACACAATTTGTAGAAAAGACTCTCTGTTCTCCAGTAAATTGCCTTTGCATCTTTGTAAAAAAAAAGTCAGTTGGCCAAATTTGTGTAGCTTTCTCTGGGTTCTTCATATAGTTCCATTGATCTGTGTGTCTATACTTTCACTCTACTCTCTTGATTAATACAGTTCTTTAATAAAGTCTTGAAACCTGGTAATGTGAGTCTTCCAACTTTGTTCTTTTTTAAAATTGTGCAAGCTATTCTAGTATCTGTGCATTTCTTATAAATTATAGACCAATTTCAGTAGTTTCTATAAAAATTTTTTGCTAGAATTTTGATTAGGGTTAAACTGACACTATAGACAAAATTAGAGTGATTGATATCTTAATAATATTTATTCTTTCAATCCATAGATACAGAATATTTATTTATTTAAATATTTTTATGATTTCTTCTTTTGGCAATTTTTAGTTTGACACAAAGCTCTTGCATACACATTTTATTAGATTTTTTACCAAACATTTTAATTTCACTGGTTATTTTATAAATGATACTTGGTTTTAATTTTGCTTTCACACTTGGACATTTTTAGAAATATGTTGTTAAATCTCCATGTATTTGAGTATTTTTCAGCTGTTTATCTCCTATGGTTTCTTGTTTAATTGTTTGCTGAGAAGGTATTTTGCATACTTTCTATTACTTTCAGTCAAAGTGTGTTTTTATGTGAGAATATAGTATGTCTTGGTGAAGGTTGCCTGTGTACCTGAGATGAATATGTATCCTGCCATTGTTGGATGAAATGTTCTATCAATACCAATTTAACCAGGCTGATTGATGACACAATCAAATGATATATATCCTTACTAATATTCTGTTAGGGGCTTCCCTGGTAGCTCAGCTGTTAAAGAATCCACCTGCAATGCAGGAGACCCAGGTTCAACTCCTGGCTCTAGAAGTTTCCCTGGAGAAGGGATAGGCTACCGACTGCAGTCTTCTTGGGCTTCCCTGATGGCTCAGACGGTAAAGAATCTGCCAGCAATGTGGGAGACCTGGGTTTGATCCCTGCCTGAAAGATCCCCTGGAGGAGGGAGGGCATGGCAACCCACTCCAGTATTCTTGCCTGGAGAATCCCCATGGACAGAGAAGCCTGGTGGGCTACAGTACATGGGGTTGCAGAGTCAGACACATCTGAGTGACTAAGCACTTAATATTCTGTTCACTTGATCTATCTAACAGGAGGTTATTGAAGTCTCAAACTATAACAGTGGATTTTCCTGTTTCTAATTTCAATTGTGTTCATTTTTGCTTCATGTATTTGAGGCTCTGTTGTTACGTTCATACATGTTGGAGATGGTATCTTCATGGAGAACTGGCCTCTTTTTCTTTGTTAGGTACTTCTCTATACCTAATAAATCATCCCTGTTTGAAAGTCTAGTTTGTATGAAAGTGAGATAGTCACAATAGATTTCTTTTCATCGATTTTAGTATAGAATGTTTCTCCACCTCTTTACTTTTAACCTACCTGCATTTTTATATTTAGAATGAATTTCTTGTAAGCAGCATATGTTTTCTTGTAAGCAGCATATGTATAGTTCACTCTCATTATTTAATCTACTCTGAGAATCTCTGACTTCTAATTGGTGAATTTAGACCAGTCATCTTTAAGTTGATTAGTGTTAAAAAATTTTTAATTGCATTTATTCTTTGATTCTTCTTTTATTCTCCCTTTTCTGCATTGCCATGCTTTAATCAAGCATCTTATTTGATTTCATTTTAACTTCTCTCTGGACATAAAACTTAAACTTATTTGTAACTTTGTTAGTGGTTATCCTATTATTTACAATAGTTTTTAAATAACTAAATTCACATTCAAATAACACTTCATTACTTCGTGTGCAGTACAGTACCTTAAGCACAATATTTCCAATTTCTCTCTGCCATTCTTTGTAACATTGCTGTTATTCATTTTAACTACTCATATGCTATAAACTTCCAAAATTACTACTCTTCTTGCTTTAAGAGACAGCTCTCTTTTAGATCAATAAAGTTAAGAAAATTAATATATCTATTATAATTATTTGCTTTTTCAAAATTGTATTCCTTTTTTATAGAGATCCAAGTTTCCAACCTATAACATTTTTCTTCTTCCTGGAAAGCATATTTTAAATTTTCCTCTAAAGTAGATAAGCTTAAAATAAAATCTCTCATTTTTTGTTTATCTGAAACAGTCTTTATTTCTGCTTTATTTTTGAGAAATGACAAGTTATAATTTCACTGATTATAAAATTCTGAGTAGTCATATTTTTCCTTTTGATACTTTAAAGATTTTATCCCACTTTCCTTTTGCTTGCATAGTTTCTTATGATAAATCTGCTATAGTACTTCTCCTTATTCCTTTAGAAGTTAGGTACTTGCTTTCTTTGGATTCTTTCAAAATTTTCACTTTGGCTTTCTGCAGTTTCAATGTTTCTCTAGCTTCTTGGACTTATGGTTTGATATCTGACCTAAATTTTAGAAAATTCTTGGATGTTACTTTTCTAAGTATTTCTCTACCCTTATCTGTCTTTAATTCTGGCATTTCAATTGTATGCCTTTAAATTTTTTTATAATTACCTCATATTTTTTGGATACTGTGTTCTTTTTGTTACTAGAGACAGAATATATCACTGGTGTATCACTCAAGTCCCACTCAGTCATTAACAATTGGTCCAGGCCATCTAGACAGCACATAACCAAGTGTCTCCCACAGTGATGTCACTCAAGTTTGCAGGCTTTGTTGACCTTACCAGGTTCCACAAGCAAAACTCTTAGCATGTGGCTTTACCATTTTGGTCATCTGGTATAACTAAGCTAAGACACAATATCATCTCTTGCTCTGAATCTCTCTCAAGGTACCAGTGTAAAACTAGATAGTCTTTGTGGCATTTTATTCACAAGGACTATTTATTTTATTTATCCTGTTTATTCATCCCTTCAGCCTGAGCTACTCTTTCTCCTTCTCTCCATTTTTCATTGATTTCTTTACCCACACTTTCCCACCTTTGTAAGGGATGTTAGATTAGTGCTGGTCCAGACTGCAGGAGGCAATACTAGTCTAACAACGCCTCATACTCAGTCCAAGCCCATTCATGTAGGGCAGGGTTACATTGAACCAGAACTGATGAGCTATCTCAACAATGAAGCAAACAGCTACATTCACTGTCAACTCTAATTTTTCCAGATGAGGATTCCACTAATTCCTCTAATTTTCATATAGAGGCTGAGATCAAGAATCCCTAGGAATTATGACATAAAGTTTAAAGATAAAGCAGTTTTTTATTTAGGACTTGTGGTTGCTCTCAATACCTGCTGTTGCATCTCTGGTCCTGGCACAACTGCATCAGGTAGGAAAGAGAAAGCTGAAGTCAGGCTGAAACCCTGGCCCTTTAGTCAACACTTACACTGATGAGTTTAGGTGGCCCAGATGGTAAAGAATCTGACTGCAATGCAGGAGTTCCAGGTTTCATCCCTGGGTCAGGAAGATCCCCTGGGGAAGGGAAAGGCAATCTGCTCCAGTATTCTTGCCTGGAGAATTCCACGGACAGAGGAGCCTGGTGGGCTACAGTCCATGGGGTCGCACAGAGTCAGACACAACTGACTGTCTTTCACTCACTCACTACACTGATTAGTTTATAGGACCATCAACCAAGACAATTCAAGTTCAACTTTCCCACTGTCTCTGAACCTTCTAGCTTATTTAATTCCTTCAACTAGGGCAAATACAGCACATTTATTTTGGACCTTTCAATGCTGGGGAACCAGCAGGACTTCTATCTACCCACCCAGCCTGATAGTGCTGCACTAAGACCTTTGCTTTCCCCATCAGTGTTCACTTTTTTTTTTTTTAAATCTTATTTCTTAATAACCATTCAGAGTGTTCCAACTTGCTGGAATAAGTCCCTTGACTCTTACTTTGTCTTTCCTCATTCTTTTACAAATCCCACTAACCTTCTTAGCTATCTGGCATCTCAGTAAGACTTTCTCCATTGATGGCAACCTTGAGGGTAGTGGCTATAGCTTAGACTTGTTGGAATTCAAGCTTGGCCAGCATCAGGATCTTCCCCAGTACCTTACTTTTAGCTATTAAAAAATACAATAGCTAAGAGATTGTATATTCTGCTTATTTCTCATTACTTTCATTTCTTTATGCAATCAGTGAACCAGTCTTCTCAGGAGTTACATCTATCATCTCTAAATTTCATTGTAACTGTTAACCTCCTTTAACTGGTTATAAACACAGCTGCATTTTCATACCACGGGTGACACCAAGGCCTTCCAGAAACCAAATATTTGTCAATTCTTACCACCACACTCTTCTTTTTCCCAACCTACCTATTTCAGTTATAAAGGGTCAGTCTAGTGAATCCCACTTTTAACATCAGCTACAAAGTTCGAGGGGAGTCTGGGGGTTCTCAGGACCAACCTCATGTCTACCAGAAGGATTCATGGAACTCTCTGCAAGCTGTTATCCTCATGTTTGTGGTCTTTTAATAAAAGGCATGGATTAAAATCAGAGATGGGACAGCTAAGGCAGAGTCCAGGAGAGCTCCAATGCAGAGCTTCCTGTTATCCTATCCCAGTGGAACTGAGAGAAGCACCAATTCCTCCCAGCAAAGATGTGGGACAGCACACACAGAGTTCTGCCAAACAGGAAGTTCACCTGCACTGCGGGGGCTTTGTCCTCTGGGCAGCCTAACCATGTGACTTATGATAAGAGCTCTGGGCCATGGCAGCATCACTGTCTCTCTGGCTAGGCTGAAGGTCAAAGGTTGGCCATGATCAAGATCCAGGAGAAACTTGAAACCAGCAAACCAGGTACATTTCCCTAGTCATCAGTCCTGCGGAGGTACTGTCACATATCACTACCAGCAGGAGTTAACACTGCTCGCATTCCCTCAGGAGAGGACAGCTGGAAGCTCCCTGCTTGGAACCCTTCTCAACTCTGCCTCTGCATCCCTTCCCTTGGCAGATTTTAATCTGTGTCCTTTTACAGGAATGAACCATAATCATGAGCAGAGCAGCTTCCAAGTGAGTTCCGAGTCCTCCTACTGAGTTATCAAAACATATAGCTCAACAATCCCCTAACTTCACAAACATAGAGAAAGACTCTTTTCCAGAAACACTTATCTGCACATGAAGCCTCTGTAGGATTGGCCCAGCTCTCCCTGCCCTCTGCATGGATAGAGCCCATACCTCGGTGGGAAGGTGAATATGGTCTCATTATCTTCATCCCACTCAGGAGGACAGAAATTCATCTGCTTACTTAATAATCCTGGGAGCCAAGAAAAGAACAAACAAATTTTAGAAAAGGAAAAAAGAGTCTTGTCTAAAATAAGTTCGACAACAACACACACAGACATGTAGAAACATTTGTATTATCTTTCTTAAGAAAATGCTAACTTATGAAAATGCACATTTTTATTAATCATGAAATTAAAAGTGGACTTCCCAAGTGACTCAGTGGTAAAGAATCCTCCTGCCAATGCAGGAGACACGGGTTCGACCCCTGGGTCAGGAAGATCCCCTAGAGGAGGAAATGGCAATCCATTCCACTATTCTTGCCTGAAAATCCAGGGGGAGCAGGGGGTGGTGCAGTTCAGGACAGAGGGGACACAGGTATGCTTATGGCTGATTCACGTTCAGTTCAGTTCAGTCGCTCAGTCATGTCCAACACTTTGTGACCCCATGGACTGTAGCACGCCAGGCTTCCCTGTTTATCACCGACTCCTGGAATTTACTCAAACTCATGTCCATCAAGTTGGTGATGCCATCCAATCATCTCATCCTCTGTCAGCCCCTTCTCCTCCCACCTTCAATCTTTCCCAGCATCAGGGTCTTTTCAAATGAGTCAGTTCTTCTCATCAAGTGGCCAAAGTATTGGAGTTTCAGCTTCAGCATCAGTTCTTCCAATGAATGTTCAGGACTGATTTCCTTTAGGATGGACTGGGTGGATCTCCTTGCAGTCCAAGGGATTCTCAAGAGTCTTCTCCAACACCACAGTGCAAAAGCATCAATTCTTCAGTGCTCACCTTTCTTTACAGTCCAACTCTCATATCCATACATGACTACTGGAAAAACCATAGCTTTGACTAGATGGACCTTTGTTGGCAAAGTAATGTCTCTGCTTTTTAATATGCTATCTAGGTTGGTCATAACTTTTCTTCCAAGCAGCAAGCATCTTTTAATTTCATGGCTGCAATCACCATCTTCAGTGATTTTGGAGCCCAAAAAAATAAAGTCTGTCACTGTTTCCACTGTTTCCACATCTATTTGCCGTGAAGTGATGGGACCAGATGCCATGATCTTAGTTTTTTGAATGTTGAGTTTTAAGCCAACTTTTTCATTCTCTTCTTTCACTTTCATCAAGAAGCTCTTTAATTCTTCTTGGCTTTCTGCCATAAGGGTGGTGTCATCTGCATATCTGAGGTTATTGATATTTCTCCCAGAAATCTTGATTCCAGCTTGTGCTTCCTCCAGTCCAGCATGTCTCATGATGTACTCTGCATATAAGTTAAATAAGCAGGGTGACAATATACAGCCTTGACGTACTGCTTTCCTGATCTGGAACCAGTCTGTTGTTCCATGTCCAGTTCTAACTGTTGCTTCTTGACCTGACATAGATATGCTTATGGCTGATTCTTGCTGATATATGACAAAAATCATCACAATATTGTAAAGTAATTATCCTCCAATTAAAATAAATAAATAAATGTTTTTTAATCCCATGGACAGAGGAGCCTGCAAGCTACAGTCCATGGGGTCACAAACAACTCAGCACAAGATTTTTTAGTTGAAGTTAGATTTTAAACCATACAAAACCTCCAGAAATAGTTATGCCACATCTGTTCCCTACACCAGCATCATAAATATCAGCACTTCCCAGTGTAAATGAAGGCAAAGGGTGCTGTGAGAGAAGAAACCAAAAGGAAATGACTGAAGAGGAGAACTACAAAGAGCATAACAAGGGAAACAGGGAGAGAATGAACCATCAGTCAAGAATGGACAATCAACCAAGCCCAGACAGTCTCAGAATCTTTTTCAACACAGTACCCAGTCCCCATGAATAGATAAGACATGAAATGCCTTCACCATTCCAGAATTAAATTAATCAGGAATAGAAACTTGGATGAAAGGCATAAAAGGTCAGAGTGAATTCCATTAGTTCATGCCTGGCATTGTGATGGATTCATTTGCATATATTCATTTGCTGGTGACTGCAGCCATGAAACTAAAAGACTTGCTCCTTGGAGGAAAAGCTATGACAAACTTAGACAGCATATTAAAAAGCAGAGACATTACTTTGCTGACAAAGGTCCATCTAGTCAAAGCTACGGTTTTTCCAGTAGTCGTGTATGGAAATGAAAGTTGGACCATAAAGAAAGCTAAGCACTGAAGAATTAATACTTTTGAACTGTGATATTGGAGAAGACGCTTAAGAGTCTCTTGGACTGCCAGGAGATCAAACCAGTCAATTCTAAAGGAAATCAGTCCTGAATTTTCATTGAAAGGACTGATGCTGAAGCTAAAGTTCCAATACTTTGGCCACCTGATGCAAAGAACTGGATCATTGGAAAAGACCCTGATGCTGGGAAAGATTGAAGGTGGGAGGAGAAGGGGATGACAGAGGATGAGATGGTTGGATGGCATCACTGACTCAATGGACATCCATTTGAGCAAGCTCTGGGAGTTGGTGATGGACAGGGAAGCCTGGTGTGCTGCAGTCCATGCGGTCACAAAGTGTCAGACATGACTGAGCAACTGAACTGAACTGAACTCAGCATCTTCAGACTGACCCTTGTTTTGAAATGAGGATAGTAAGGTACAGCAGGAGAACGTGACAAACCAATGTCACAGAAGCTGAACTGTGTAATCTAGGACAGGGGCTGGCAAACTGCAGCCCACACACCCAGTCCAGCCCTTTGTCTGTTTTTGTCAGTAGAGTTTTACTGGTACATAGCCATGATTATCATTTTTGTATTATTTACAGCTGTTTTTGCAATAAAAGGACAGATTTGAGTATTTGCAACAGAGACATTATGGCCTGAAATGTCTAAAATATTTACCATCTGGTCCTTTTCAGAAAAAGTGTGCTGACCCCTGGCCCAGGACACTTTTCACTACACATAGTTTTAAAACCTCAGAATAAAAAGCACTGTCACTTGTACTTCATGTTTAGCATTATTTTAAATTAGGGTTGCCAATGATCCATTTCTTACTTTGTGAGAAGAGAGTAAAAGAAGAAAACACAGGGCAAAATATTTTTCTTGCCAACCCTCTGACCCACAAATTGATTTCCAGAAAGTTAGAATTTTATATCCCAAGAGTATTTGGCATGTGACAGTTCTAGACATCAAAAGGAAAAATATCAATGTGTTTGAGGCCCTTCTGGAGTTGAGAGGCATTTTATTCTAAAAACAGTAATAGTTACCATGAACTAAGTATTATGATGAACTACAAACATGTTAAATGCTTCATAGTATTTTTTTCTACCCTCAAAACAAATCAATAAGACAGGTAAATTTTTGCCCTCTTACAGAGGCTGGTAAAGGTAAAAAGAATTTTCCCTAAGACAGTCAAGGAAAGAGAAACCCTGTATTCAAACTCAGGGCTCTGTGACAAGTAGACACACTCTGTTCTGTGCAGAGCAAGGATTCTGGAGTGGAAGGAGAGGGAGCACCAAGGCGTGGGGGAATCACCCCCAGTGCCCCCCAACTGTTTCAGGAACCAGAGCCAGCCTTGGGACCTCTGAGCACACATTCCTCCCTCCCTGCTTCAGATGGAGAAACTGAGGCCTAGAGAGGCAAGGATGTCCCCAGACTGTTCTCATTCAAGGCACATCTTCCCTGTGCTCTATGTTTTGGACAATCCATGATAATATCACACATCATTCACCAACTCTACACCAGCTTTCCACGATAAGATGGGGCATCACTGAGTAAGCCATTCTTTCTCCCGAGAACCATTTTCTGCAATTATGACACATCACTGGCCACATCGCTGCCCTTGTTTCAACATGTCCAGCAATCCCTCGCACCCTTGAGATGAAGCATAGCCCAAATAGAGAGAAACTCACAGGAAAATGCAGCCAAGAAACCAAACTAGCCATCTGGATCTCTATTTTCATGCTGTGAACCAGAACCCCTCTGCCAACTACAACTGCAGAGACCATGTAGAGAGCATGTCAAGGGCCCTTTTCCTTTCATTTCCTTGTTAGTATCCTGGGAAACAGACAGTAAACATCAAGACAACAGGACAAGGAAATAAAACCTTAAGTGACTAATTATTGTAAAAAGCTCCACACAGGTTCCAAGATTGAGGATTAACAAGAGAAGTGTAGGACTGGATAAACATGGTTTTATGTGATTTTATTCTTACAAATTCCTTCTATATACAAATCCCAAGTGGAGCCCAAGACTTAAAAGCTGGGCTGTTTGACAACACTGTGGGGCTGGAAGTTCGTGAAGGGGCTACAGCCCAGACCAGTAAGCCTGGAGCTCAAGAAGATGCCTCCCAGATCAGGCAGGACGTGGACACACAATGCCCATGCTCTGCAGAACAGTAATGTAGCAAAGGTCTGCACCCAGGAGACAGGGAGTAAGGTTCAAATACTTCCTATGGCTACTGGTGACATTTAGCTTCTATAATCTATTTTTGCCTTTTTAATTTTAAAATAAACACAAGTCAAGGAATGCTTTTTCCCCCAAAAGTTGTATTATCATGAAAAAGCTGTTCTCCCATTCGGTAAAAAAAAAAAAAATTCTCGCAAACGCCTTGGAAATCATAAATAACACTGTTTCAAGAGGGTATGATGTCATCCTTGCTTTCTGAAAAGAAATCAATGTGACATTTCAATGGGCATCAAAAACAGGAGAATGTATCTCTCCTTGCCTCAGTTCAAACAAATCTTCTCTAAGGTGGATCTGTTTATCTTTGACTGACGTCATAGTCAAGTCAAGGATGAAAAGTGAACTAGACCATCAAGGAGATTACTAGTTGATTCACATCAAAAGGTCAGGGCAGCACCCACGTCATGGCTGGGTCTGACTCAAATAGACTATTGTGCTTTCTGTGATAATTATTGATTCCGTTGCCACCTTGGTTTGCTGCTGTGATGCATGGGTTCCCACACTCAGCTCATATCCACTGATCATGTTCTGTGTCCCAGACACCACACTGGGCCCCAGTGGCACAGATGACGGCAGGATGCACAAGGAATCAGTGGTCCAGGAGGAGGCTGGACCGCGATATGGCGGGGAAGGAGGTTTGACAGAGCTGATGGTACCCCTAGGGGACAGCCTAGCCGGGTGATGTAGAGAAGTTTCCTGATCCTCTCAGAACACCTGAGCAAAGTCCTGGAAAATGACTAAGAGTTATTCCCATGGAGATCAGGAAAAGAGCATCCCAGGAAGATATGCAGGGGAAGATCCAGAGTGGCAAAAGCCAGCATTAGTCTGCTGGGGCTGCTGTAACAAAACCCTGTAGGTGAGGCAGCTTAAAGAGCAGATATTTACTATCTCACATTTCTGAAGGTTTAAAGTTGGAGATCAAGACATCAGCAGGGTTTGTTTCCCCTGAGGCCTCTCTCCTTGGTGTGTAGACTCCAAGGAGCGGTTCTTCTCCCTGTGTCCTCACATCATCTTCTCCTCATCGCATTTAGCCATCCTTCCTGAATCTGGACTATAAAGTCTGGCTTGACTTCTTTCACTCAACAAATATTTATTGAAGACTATCTAAGTCCTGAAAGTTCTGTAGAGAAGCGGTGGGGGAAAGACAAAAATTCCAGCTTTCACTGGAATTACGCATGGGGTTCCAAATGCTGCTGGGGAAAAAAAAAAATCACAAATTTAGTGACTTCTTGTTGCTGTTCAGTCATTAAGTCATGTTTAACTCTTTGCACCCCATGGGCTGCAGCATGCCAGGTTTCCCTGTCCTTCACTATCTCCCAGGGTTTGCTCAAACTCATGCCCATTGAATCAGTGATGCCATCAAACCATTTCATCCTCTGTCACCCCCTTATCCTGCCTTCAACTTAAGTCAACACAAATACATTCTCTCACAGTTCTGAAAGGCAGGAGCCCAAAATGCTTCCTTAAGGGCTAAAAAAAAAAAAAAAGGTGTCAGCATGGCTCATTTCTTCGAGAGCCTCCAGGGGAAATCTTGTCCTTACTTCCTTCAGTTGTAGAGGTGGCAGCCTTCCTTGGCAACTGGCCACATCACTCCTCTCTCTGCTTCCTCCATCCCATGCCTTTCTCCCATTCATTTTATCTTATGGTTAGTATTCACATGGAATATCTTGGCCATCTTTTTATTTGTATAACCTCCACTAGTGAGTTTGTCTTTTCCAATATTGAAAGTTTCCACTCCAAAATTTCTATTTTATTTATTTTTATATTTTCTATCTCTTTGGTAATATTCTCCACTTGTTTAGACATCATTTTCATGGTTTCCTTTAGTTGTTGTTCTATGGTTCCCTTTAGCTCATTGAGCAGATTTAAGATCACTGATCTAAAATCTTTTATAGTAAATCCAATACCTGGACTTCCTCAGGGAAAATTTCTCGTATTTTGTCTTTCCAAAGACTGGGTTATACATTCTTGTTTCTTTGCACAGATTGCAGCTTTTTGTTGACAATTGGACATTTTAAATATAATGTGGTGACTCTGGGAAACATAATCCCCTTCTCCTGAGGGTTTGCTCTTTGCTGCTTTTTGTGGGCTGCAGTTGATTGTTTAACAGCACTTCTAAACTCTTTCTGTAACAACTGTTCTTTGTCATGGTGATCACTAAATCCCACTTCTGTTAGTTTAGTGGTCAGCTAGTGATTGAACAGCGTTTCCTTAAATGCCTGAAGCCAACATAATGACATACTCTCCCAGTCTTTGCACATAGGCTATGTGTTCGGGCAATCTTTCAATGCTTTTGCCATTCACGACTTTGCCTTAGCATTCATTTCCAGCTTGAGCAGAACCTAAAGATCAGCCAGAGATAAAATTTAGGGTCTTCTCTCGTCTTCTCTGAGTATACATTCAGCCCTGGGCACACACGTAGCCTCCTATATTCTCTAGAATATGTGGAAGCTTTTTGAAGACTTATTGCCTCATTTATATCCTTACCCATCATCCTCCTAAGGCTTCCAGTCGGTCTGCTGCTTGTCCATTTGCTATCCTTTGCCTCAAAGTAGATACGTACATGCACAGTCACTTCAGTCACGTCTGACTGTTTTACAAGTCTATGGACTATAGCCCACCAGGCTCCTCTGTCCCTATTGCAGTGGTTTGCCATGCCCTTCTCCAGGGTATTTTCCCAACCCAGGGGTCGAACCCACTTGTCTTGCGTCTCCTGCATTGCAGACAGGTATTTTTTTACCCACTGAGCCACCTGGGAAGCCCTGTAGCTAGTTTGCATGCGTGCATGCTAAGTCTCTTCAGTCTTGTCTGATTCTTTGCAACCCCTGCTACTGTAGCCCGCCAGGCTCCTCTGTTCATGGAATTCTCCAGGCAAGAATACTGGAGTGGATTACCATTTCCTTCTCCAAAGGATCCTCCTGACCCAGGGATAGAACCCAAGTCTCTTGCATCTCCTGCATTGCAGGCAAATTCTTTACCCACTGAGCTACCTGGGAAGCCCTATAACTAGTATATTTGCCCATTAAATACTTCTGATAAATGCCATCCAGAAGACCACTTTAGCCCTAAGAAAATTCCAAAGGAAGTGAAAAAAAGAGCCCCTGACCAATCCCTTAGGCAACCACCCAACAGACACACAATCATATGTATTTGAGACCAAGGTCTATACTGCCTCCTTTGAAACCAGCCAGTCGCATTAGGAATACAGGTCAACATCCTCTTAGCCACTATGGAGCTGGGAACTGGAGGGTTGTAAGTGGGTGAGTTAAAATGCCCTGATGCTCTCTCATGCTGAAATCTAGGAGCTTCTTCCTTCATAAAACACTCTCCTGATTGTTGTAAACTTTTATTAGATTCTAGAATATGAAAAAGTTGATTCCTATAGCTTTTTTTTTTCCAGCTTCATTGTTGTTTTAGTGGAGGAACAGAGTCCTAAGAATCCCTAATCTGCCATTTTCAATGACGTCACTCCCCTGACTTACATTTTAGAAGATCCATTGGTGGCTGTGTCAAGGGGAGACTGAAGGGAGGGCTGAGGCCAGGAAGCAGTGATGAGATCAGATGTGAGGGTACCTTAGACCAGGAGCAGAGGAGACAATGAGACACAGACAGGTTCTGGAAATATTTGGAAGTTATAGTCGGTGGATTGAAGGTGATTTGAACTTTGGTCATGAAAACCGTGGAGCTGAGAGGCCTGATGAAGGATGGGTACACCATCTGACCTGGATCCCTGCAGAAACATCCTGATGGCTCTCTCTGCTTCTATGCTCAGTCTTTACTGTGTATTTTCAACAGAGTGAGCCTTTCCTCTGCTACTCTAGTGCCCTTTCCCAAATCCGTATGATGGCCTGCAGAGCCTTGTGTAATCTGGTTCACTGAGACTTTTCTGTTCCCATTTCCTAACTCTGATTCAGCGCTGTTTCATGCTGGCCTCATTGCACTCACCATACAGGCTTCTGCCTCAGGACAATTGCACTTCAGTTCCCTGATACGCACAATTCCTCCCTTACTTCTTTTTTTAAATTTTTTGGTTATGTTTGGCTTTGGTTGCTGCACATGTGGGCTTTCTCTAGTTGCAGTGAGCAGGGGCTACTCTCTAGTTGCAGTACACAGGCTTCTCGTTGCAGTGGCTTCTCGTATTTCGGAACATGGGCTCTAGGTGGGTGGGCTTCAGTGGTCTCAGCACACGGGCTCAGTAGTTGTGACTCACAGGCCTCAGAGAGCATGGGCTTCTATAGTGGTAGCACACAGGCTTTCACTGTTCTGCAACATGTGGAATCTTCCCAGACCAGGGATCGATCCCAGGTCCCCTGCTTTGGCAGGTGGACTCTTATCCACTGTACCACAAGGGAAGTCCTCCTCTCTTATATTTTTTTATGGATCTATGCAATGTCACTTTATTAGAGATGCCTTCTCTAACTGCCTTGGGTAAGCCAGCAAATTTAGCCACTCCAGCTGCCCTGACACTGCCTCTCCTCTTTCCTCTGCTGCATTTTCTCTACTTGTCACTTGGCTATTTCCTTATTTGACTATTATCCTCCTGTACCTCCCACCCCACAGGTTGGCTCCATGAGCATAAGACAACCACTTTCCTCAGAGCTGTAACTCTAGCACTTTGAACGGTACCTGGTAGGTGGGAGAGCTAAGTTTACTGAGACAAACAGTTCCATGAGAGATAGAATCATTCTATTCAGGGATTCCTGGATAGGAAGGAAAGAGAAACAAGGAAACCAGTGATCACACTCAGAGCATGGCTCCCATGCTCAAGATGGGCGCAGGGGAGCAATGGATGTCCACAAGATGTTCTCAGGACTCATGTAACCAAGTTGGCACAACTGCACCAGGGGAGAGGGACAGCCCCCTAGGCCCCATCAGAACTATTCTGCCCTAATTGCCTCTTATTGTTGGCCCACATAAGATTGCATTTGACAGAACATTCCTTAGCCTTAAAGTAATGCTTAAAATGACAAGTCTAGGCAGAACTCTCTTGCTTGCCCACATGCATCTCTGACAAATGTCCTATACCAATAAATTTACTTCTTGCCTATCACTTTGCCTCTCACTGAATTCCTTCTGCACTGAGATGCAATGAACCTCAGCCTCAGTTAGTCCAGACACAGGGGAAACGCTGACTCAAACTGCCCACCCTGGCCAGGCATCACAGTAACCATTTGCATGAGTTACTTTACAAGAGAAGGTCCTGGTAAGGAACATAGAACTAGCAAGCCACCACCAACCAGAAGAATTCAGGAAAGGTCAAAAGAAGATGCCACTTGTCCTACCAACCTCCTAGGACCCTCCTCTCTAGAATCCATCTTGGTTGAGCAAGGCATGCATCTCCAAGAAAGACCCTGAGTCAGAATGACTGGCCAGAGACAACCCGGAAATGAATTCCCTCACCATAAAACCCGAGATTGTGAGCCACGCGGCAAAGCAGTCCACCTGGGTTCCTTCACCCTCCTGCTCTCCACTCAGTCACCCCTTCCCAATAAAGTCTCTTGCTTTGACAGCAAAATACATAAATAAAATGACAGGTCTATCCTAGCTGGTACCTAATTCCTACTGGTTTGAATTATGGCTTCCTGCTTTGGGTGAGTCCTGCCACAAACCACTGGAGGTCCCAGGGCACCACTACCTATTTCTTAATTCTGAAAAGGATGTGTTGGAAGAGGTTTCTGTTGTGATCCTTGAGCTCCAGCCTGTGTAGTCTGGGTCTCTACACACTTGGCCAAAATGAGACAAAGCATCCTCATGATAGAAAAGTTAAAACCAAGACTTTGTCGACCACTTTATTTCTCTCAAGAGACTCTCCAACATCTCTTTGCTTTTGCTGTTATTCCTTGGAATTAAGTTTAATGAGCAGATGTGATTTATGCCATGCATTTATAATAATCTGAACTTCGATATTACATTTTCCATCATTGGCTTCCTTGAATTTGAGATATTTGCACCAGGTTTAGAAAGGCTCTTTTCTCTGTTTTGTTTACAACAGATGCTAGAAAAATATAGCCAAGAAAGAAAAAAGCAATCATCACTTATCTGCATAGCCTCCCACCAGTTTCTCAAGGAGATTTGAAAAATACTGCATCAGCCATACAAATAGCACAGAAATGCAAAGGGGTCATCCTTTCTTAAAGAGGCACAATCCTTGGGTCATATTTTTTTAATCTTTTCAATTTAAAAGTATTCTTCATTCGTATACAAGCTGTTTTTTAATAATTCTGATAGACTGGTTACACAAAAACAAATATCATGTGGTTCTTTAATCATTAAAGTGTTTACAGATAGGCTTAAAAATTAGGAATCATCAATATTTAGAAGCGCCATACTGGGGAATGGACTGTGTTTGCTAATGGATAATGGGTTTTTTTTGGCAGAGGGGGGTGTGACAAAAATGTTCTAAAATAAGATTGTCATGATGGTTGCACAATGCTGTGACTATACTAAAAAACATTGAATGTTCAATATAAATGGATAACTACAAGGTATATTGGCAAATGAATTACATCTCAATAACAGTGCTACTCTAGGGGGTCGGCTTAGAGCTTAGTGGGTCACTGAAGATCTGAATCAGTTTTGATTAAATAAAAAGTCATATTTTGAGGCAGGACAAGAAAAATGTAAGCACAGAGCTTTTCCTCTGCCCACTGTAAGCCACCTCCCTTCCCTCTCGTGAGCACTGTGTATCTGCATGATGCATCGACACTCCCTACCCCACAATGACAGAGATACCTGCTCAACCATAAAGATCAACTTTATTTCATTTTCTTCAATTTTCTGACAGCTTTTTAACTCCCTAAGTAATAACTCCTTTCTCAATCCTGTCACGGGTCATCATGACCCACTACCATCTTGTACACATAGACATCTTTGGTGAACTCTACATACAATGCCAACGAGCCATTTCCCACAAAGATAGTGACTGGTGCAGAATAGACTGGTCAGATGACCTGGGGAGACACTGGCCAGGCTCCTCTGTCCATGGGATCTTCCAGGCAAGAATACTGGAGTGGGCTGCCATTTCCTTCTACCCAGCCCAGGGATCAAACTCACATCTCTTGTGTGTTCTGCATTCACAGGTGGATTCCTTACCACTGGCACCACCTGGGAAGCCCTGATGTTTATGATACATTGTTACTAGCTGTATTACTTGTATTCTGCTATTTTATAAGATTAGTTCCCTGCATTATCAAATGTGTGACCAAGTCTCAGATGATTAGGTGATTTGAAATGATTGATCAAATATATAGTTCTATAAGATCAGTGATTGATATGGGGAAAAGCAACAGGAGGGAACCTAAGAATGAACATTCTAAGCACTGTGGGACAACTTGGTCACAGAATGCCTCCCAAACCTTGGTTGTAATTAAGGTCAAAAGGGAAGGAATTGTAAAACCAAGAATGGTGCCCACCATTCAGTTTGACAAGAAACAAGTCATTAACACTGCAGTCACTGACCTACAATACACCCTGAAAGGAGTCTGGGGCAAAGATCAGGATGAGGCACTTTGTTCACTAAGAAAACTGGGGGAAGAAAACTGGTCCTCAGATAGTTAGATATTTTCAGTAGCAATTTTTATGAACCTAGTTTTCTGCCTCTTCCCATACTTAGAAAAGCCTTGTGACCACTAATTAAGATATCTGTTTCTGGATAATAGCAGCAACCTTCCACCAAGATGTGTGCTTGGTTGTATGTACCCCTTTGTTAATCACATCTATCCTGGTTGCCCCCTTTACCACTTCAGAACAGTCCTCAGAGCTCTCTGAAAGACCATCTCCCAGGTTACAAAGCTCAGGTTGGCTCAAATAAGTTTTTTCATCTCTTTCTTGGATTGACTATTGATTAATTTTTTCATCAACAGTTCTCTTGAGGGAGAGGCAGAGAAGGCAGGATAGAGACTGCTCCACACAGAAGTCAGAAGTCAGACTCGTGCATTCCCCTTGCAGCACCCCTACCCATGGGTTGACTAATCTACGTCTCACACTCCACATGCCCACACCTGATGCCTAGTCTCTCCTCCAGACCCCTTAATGGACAGTGTTCCACCTCTGCTGACTGTGATGTTGTCACTGGGGGACTCTCTGTAAAACCCCATTATTACCTCCCTCCTCACCCCACCCTGGGATGGGTCATTTGTCTCAACAGGCTTGTTATTTGTCTCCCTCTGTCCAACTTTATCCTCCAATGACCATTCTCAACACAGCAGCCCAAGTAATACTTCCAGGTGGACAGTCATCAGCTAGAGGCATTCCTCAGGACGCTGACAAGCTCCCACCTGCCCCAGGTCAGGGTCCTGTTGGCCCAGGCAAGGCTGCTTTAACGTGTGTCTGCCACAGGTGTCTGCTCTCCTCTCCTCGCTTCCACTTCTGTGAGCTTACATATAGTGATCATTTGGCTGACAGAGCCTCCTTCACTCATAAACCAAGTCAAGAAAGAGAAGCTTGAAACAGAGATAGATTTACAGACCTAGAAAATATACTTACGGTTACCAAAGGGGAAAGGGTGGGGAGGGATAAATTAGGAGTTTGGGATTAATATACATAACACTACTATATATAAAATAGATCACCAACAAGGACCTACTGAATAGCACAGGGAACTATACTCAGTATCTTGTGATATCCTATAATGGAAAGGAACCTGAAAAAGAATAGATGGATAAACACACACTTCATGAATGTTCTACTAGGTATGAAATCAGAAACTAGTGACAACTTGCTACAAGACTGTTATTTTCAAGATTACATTGGTTATGTTATTTGGGAACTTAAACTTCAATGAAAAGCATTTGTTGCAGAGTCTGTACCTCTGTGTTCAGGTCCTTAAACCCAGCTTTCCACAGCCTACCTGAGGCTCCTGCCAGCCAAGCTTCCCCAAAGTTGACAGATCTCTGTGCCCACAGATGGTGACCCCAGCTCAGCAACGATTGGGGCATGTGCTCTGGAAGAGAACACCTGGAGAGCATGGATCCATCAAGCTTCAAGGTTAAAAGGCACACCGTCCTGTTTATTCTGTCTGGCAAGATCTCTCTTCTTCATTCCCAGATCAGTCAATGAACAGCTGAGAAAGTCACTGTCAGGATTAGAATAAGTGGCCTGCACATTTTCAAAGATTTTCCCCGTTGATTTGGGAAGTGTTAACAGTCCATTTGAGGGGCACATCCTGCTGGCAGGAGCAGGTGGACCACTGGAATCAGAGCTTCCTCCCCTGGCAGCACCGAGACAGCTGACGGATGCTGATGCTCTGCCTCATCCCCTGAGTCTCAGGGAGACACCCACCTTCTGTTGTGATGACAGAACAGTGACTTTAGTTGGGATGCAAACCCATGGATAAAAGCTGGTATTCCTTGCTTTCGAGGGTCTTTACAAGCTTGATATTTGGTATTTTCCTAAGGATACTATCTGTTCACCTTGATTTGACTCCAGAAAACACTGCCTTCTCCCCACCCCCTTTCACAAACTGTCCCCCAGCATGGGCCCCAGAGGACGGATGCACCCACCATCCTGCCATCTTTCTCAGGAGTATCTGAATTCCTCAGGACCCCTGTGGTTCCAAGTAAC
The DNA here is from genome assembly GCF_910594005.1 of Cervus elaphus. Taxonomy (NCBI): domain Eukaryota; kingdom Metazoa; phylum Chordata; class Mammalia; order Artiodactyla; family Cervidae; genus Cervus; species Cervus elaphus. The sequence goes on from NC_057832.1 coordinate 83,272,364, forward strand.
ACAAATTCAACTCAAAACAGCTTAAGCAAAATGACAAACAAGAATTACAGCTTCACACTCAGGTGTGGACTTCAGGAACTGCTGGATCCAGGGAACCAAAAGTAACCAGGCTTTGGTCTTTCTTCAACCTTCATTTTGCCAGCTTCTTTGGATTCATCCCAGATTCCAAACTCCATCAGCTCAAAGTTTCTAAGACAGAAAGAACCCCAAGGAGCCCACCTACCTTCTGGTTTTGAAGAAACTCATGTGGCCTCTGTCCCCCCAAACTCAAAAGTTAACACCCCTACTCTTGCCCGGCCCAGGGGACCTCAGTGATGCCTACCGGCCAACAACCCACTGTCAGAAACTTCTGACCTTAGCAATGTTTACAGCCTTACACATGCCCCGTTCCAAGCTGCAGAATTTTACAAGAGTAAAAGCCAGGTTTGTCTTCTGCCAGCCAGAGCACTCCTGAGACCCGATTTGGGCCCAGTTTGGATGGGGCACTTGAGGACAAGGCCTGTTGGGTTGCTGCTCCAGGTTCAAGCCCAGTCATGGAGAGGAGAGCAGGGAAAAGAGGGTTTTTATATAGAGAACAGTTCCACTCAGAGGCTCACGAGAATGGCCACTCCTGCTTTTAACTTGATCACTTGGGAAAGTCACATCTGGGAAGGGCTCAGGGTTACACCTGCTGACCAGTGAAGACTGACCTCAAGACCCTCACCCCAACCCACATCTGCAGCCCAGCCCTTCCCTCACAGCCCCTCACAGTGATGGGGGGATGCATGTCCACACGACCCAAGGAAGGTCACCACAGAGCCAGCCAGGGTCCCTGCCAAGAGGTCAGGCTCTAAGCCCCCCAGGACTGAAGAGAGGGAGACACACCTGGAGGCCATCTCACACCCACGGCTTTGTTTTCTGCCCTTGGCCACCCCTCCCCCGCATGCTCTGCCTGGCTCACCCCTCTGACCCGTGGGTCACCCCAGTGTTTCTCAGAACCCGGGCAGTGTGATGGGAAACCAGAGGTCCTTGCTTAAGGGGTCAGGGCATGCAAGCCCACCCTCCAGCTCTGCGATGGCCCTGTTTCTGCCGCCCGGACGCCACCTCTGTGCTGGCCTAGGGATCCTTCTGGCCTGTTACCCTGTGCAGCCGACTTCATGCTCCCTCTGTCTGATGTGGGGCTCCACCTTGACTGTGGGGCTCCCCCTCCCTCACACGCAGCCTCTGCCCACACCAGTCATGCTCCTCGGTCCCGGGTTCCTGGGGGCCCTAACACACCTCTAATCAGGAACGCTGTCCCACGGCCATAATGCAGGAGTGGACGAGCCACTGTCTCTTGGGCTTGCCTCTCAGCTTCAGCATGGGATGCTAATATCCACCAATCAGTTTAGGTTAAGATCCAATGTGGGGACACAAGGGACAGTTTTGATAGCTGTCAAGAGCTATGAAGGTATCAATAGTGAAAGCATCCAATTCCCTCTGCTGAGATCGCGGTGCAGCAAAATAATTCCCAGTCTGACAGACCAGGCCTCCCATCAGGGCCCTGCCACCCATGGGCCCTGCAACTTGGGCATGGGACTTTCCCTCTGAGCCCCCATTTGCTCTTTTTCACATGGGACAATGACGTCCCATCTGAGACACGGGAGTGGAATGATGGAAGCAATGCAGATGGTGCTCCCTTCATGCCCGGAACACTCCAGCTTTCAGCATGTCATCCATCATTTCTGTGTGCTCCCAATGCTACATTTTTTCAACTAGAAAACCCCAAACAGGGACTTGAATCTTGGGGCAAGGGAAGAAGGAGTGGGGAGGGAAGTGGGAGGCGGGTGCAGAGCACGAGGCAGGTCTGACCTGATGATTCAGCAGGGAGAGGAACAGAGAAGTCCCCCTGCGCCCATTCTGAGAGTTAATTACATGCAACGATGCAGGGGGGAGGAGCAGCCAAAGGTGCCAGCTCCCCAGCTCCTCGTGCAGGGGGCCAGAGAACAGACAAGCAGTAATGGGACACCTTGGTCCAATGCAGAGAAACAGTTCTATCATCTAAAGGGAGGTAAGCAGAAGACTTCACACCTCCTCAAAATTCAGGAGGCAAATGAGAAAACACTCGAGATAGCCTTCTTGATCCAGGGAAGTGACTGAGAGGTGGAAGCCCCTCACAACAAATCCTGGGGTCTAGGAAGACCACAAGGCATTCTGAAAAGACTGGAGTCCAGCCATAGCTCCAACCCTGCCCCATGGTCTATGCGGACACTTGAGAGAGGCCTTGGAGAAGCTGACCTCCTTTCAGGGGAGAAGGTTCCGGGTGGAGTGGGGTGGACAGCGTGGTAAAAGGCAAGACTGCATAGTGAGAGCCCTGTTCAGGGCTATTTCCTCCAAAGGGCATCTGGAGCCCTCGGGATTTGAAGCAAAATAATCTAATCAAATTGGCCCCAATTATCTGTTACATTTCCTGAAAGCAGAAAACTCTTTGAAGAGAATGAATATTCAAATCATCCTTAATAGGGAGGGTAGGCTTTTTGTTAAGTAATACGAAATAGCAACAGATTTTAAGTTTGATTCCGTGTAAAGTCTAAACTGCACTACTCAAGAAGCTAAGAAAAATATTTTGTAAGATTTTCTTAGTGGGTTATGATGTTTCCCAGACTGCATTGGGCTTCCTAAGTTCTTCCGGGTTTATTTTATGAGATACCAGCTTTTTAGCAGTCAGTCCAAAGAAGGGGATTGCTACAGGGGAAAGCTGGGATGCCATTAATGTAGATTTTAGGAAAAAACTGAAGTTTGGGCAGGAGAGAGCATCAACTTTGTTAATATTTATTTAGTATTGCAAAGTCAGGTCTGACTTGGGACGTAACAGTCATGGAAAGGATGCTATTCTTAGAGCTTCTCCTGGGATCTCTGTCCCTGACGCCAGGAACTCCGGAGCCCTGAGGCACCAAAAAGGCCTGAGTAGGGGACAGTGGCCAGTTGTTTATTACATGCAAGGATGAGGGAGGAAGGTCCCCCGCCCTGGAGGGAAAGAGGGCTCACTGGGGGCCACTGTCTGGGTTACCAGGTGGGGGCCAGTGTTGCCTCTAATTGTGCTACCCCAGCACCTGGCCAGAACAGAGGCAGATGTAGCTGAAATAAATGAAGAAGCAGCTTCTACAATCCATCCCCTCTTTTGACGAGGAAACGAGGCTCAAAGAAGTAGGATGTCGAGTGTGGACCAGCCACGATGCTCTCGTCTGATCCCGAGGCGCGGCCAGCAGCCTGTGAACAGGGCAGCTGCCCAGACGCCCCGCCTCCTCACCACAGCTCCATCTGGTCCCTGACCTGCCTCCCGCTCATGGGTGGGTTCCACCGGGTCTGGTTCCGCCTGCACAGTGTCTGACCTCCACCCCCAGCCACACGGGACAGCTGTGGGCTGCCGGTCAAGGACTCACACTGCAGGGCCAGTCACTCTCTTGTAAATAAAATCTCCCAGGAGCCATTTCTGGCAAATGACACCTGGACAGCTGGAGTCTGTGTGGTTTGCTTTTCAGAGATTTCCTGATTTCTGGTGGTGGACAGCCAAAGCGAAATCCAAATTCCCATAATTTAGACACAAAAGCCTTGGGACTATGTGCAGCTGATGGGACTGAATCCCCGAGTTCCCATCTAAGGGTGTGATTGGGTTTATCTTTGTCAATCAATCCAGAACAACTCACACTTGAAACAGGGGGATTGTGGACAACAGCCTAGAGACACACCCCAAGCCTGGGCATGGGGGCTGGGGGACCTCCTCAATGCCTTTGCTCCCCATGGACATGGTCAATAGTTGTCTTCAAAAATATATTTCATAGACTACTTTCTTGAAAAATAGTTAGCAAAGAGTGGAGGAGTCTTCTTCATTTTTTGGCAGCTGTCATGACTCAACATGACAGCAATGTTTCAGCCAGCATAATTCTGTTTTCCTAATGATTCTTCTTGGTTTCATGAAATCAAGATTCATAATGTCAGGAAGGAAGATGTAAAGGCTGTGAAACACGTGTACTGAAAAGGGACCCAGTTGAATGTCTGCACTTTGCAGTGGTTCTTTCACAGGCCATTTGTGAGGATCAACTGCCCAGATCCTTCGATGTGCCCCCATGAATCAGATATGTGCATATGGAGCACCTGCAGGGCTTGACAATCCCAGACCAGTGACTCAGGAGTTCCTAAAGTACATCAGGGGCCACCCAAGGATCCTCCCTGCTGCATCCCTTCCCAAGGGAACTCACCTAAGGTCTGTATTTGAAGCTGCTGAGTTGGTTCCTGCATCAGGACCTTTGCAAGCTCTTGTCCAGCCTTCAACACTTTTCTTGGCTCTTTTCACGGCTGATCCCTCACACGGTTCAGACTTAAAGCAAATGTCATACTTCTGACAGGCCCTTCTGTCATCTCTATCACTCTGCCTTCATTTATTACAACCCAAAGTCATCTTGGCCATTTTGGTTTGTTCACTGCATCTCTCTACTTCACCTACCTTAAAAAGCAAGACAGAGCTTCCTGCAGTCTTCCTGCCTTCTTCCTGCAGTCACTCAACAAAAAACCATTGAGTGTTTACTCTGTGCTGGGTGGTGTTCCAGAACTGTGTGAGCAGGACAGTGCCCTGCTCCACGGAGCTGGTATTCTAGGTGTTGTGGAGACCAGGGTGAGGGTTGGAGCTTTAGAAGAGGATGGGGAGGCTGTTTTAGTCAGTGGTCAGGAAAGGTCTCTCTGGGAGCCCAGTCATTGGGAAGGAGCCAAAAGACCTGAGGAAGTAATCAAAGGACAGAGAGAAGCCCCCAGGTCTTGAAAGTCCATACCTCCAGCCCCCCATGGTGCCCAACATGTGTCTGGGTCACTGTCCAGGGTCCTGAGCCAGACTGTCCAGTTGAGTCGGGTCAGCTAGGCAAAGATCTAGGCTGAGGTGGAAGCAGAGAAAGTAAAAGCTTTGGGGACTTAGATCTTCAATCTAATTGAATAGCTGGCTTCAGTCCCAGCTATTTCCTACCTGTAACTGTGTGAGTTAGTTGCTCAGTTGTGTCCAACTCTTTTCGATCCCAGGGACTATAGCTCCCCAGGCTCCTATGTCCATGGGATTTTGCACACTGGAGTGGGCAGCCATTCCCTTCTCCAGGGGATCTTCCTGACCCAGGGAATGAACTCAGGTCTCTTGCATTGTAGGCAGATTCTTTACTGCTGAGCCACCAGGGAAACCCAGCAGTGCCCTTGCATAGTACTTAATCCTTGTATAAAGGGGCTAACAGACCTACCTTGAGGGTTGCTGTGAGGCTAAAATAAAATGCTGACACATAGTCCAGGAGGTGCAGCAGCAGAGTCGTTGTTCCTTATCACTGTCAGGGAAGGGCTGACCACTGAGGCAAGAGGGAAGTTGAACTCGAACACGCATCCCACGTTTTGCTGTCAGAGGGCTGTTTGGGATTATCTAGCTGCCTACCACCCAAGGCTTGAATCCCACCATGGGCAAGAGCTACTCATCTCTCCCACATGGACAGGATGGTGGGAGGAGGCAGCCTCAGGGTAGAAGAGCACTTATTTGGGGTAGAATGTTTTCTTCAGATGAGCCAGTCTGTCGCCTTGAAACTCCTCCATCCTGGCCTTAGTCCTTCATCCTATGACCACAGAAAAGCAGCAGGTGCCCCTTCTCAAGGCATCTTTGGAGGATCTCCCGGCAGCCCCCACTGTTTCCTGACTCCAGCATGGACCGGTGCATGTCACCATCCACCAGCCCTGGGGGGGAAGCACAGGGGAGGCACAGCTGACAGGGGCTGTCCCAGAGGTCACAGGAGACGGTGTTCAGGGGCAAGTGATGCTGGCAGGACAGGGAGGGGGCAGGAGACAAGGCACTGAGGCTCAGAGTTGCTTCAAAGTCAGTGAGAGTGATTCTCACAGCCCAGGTGTGTCCATGACATCAGCTCCTCACTTCCCCTTCTGGGACTTGGATTCTCATCAATTAAATGTGACTGAATTAGCCCTCCTGAAACCCCATCCACCTGGGAGCCTGGTGACATCATGCTCCTACAGGGTCCCCCCCCACAACCCAACCCCACCATCGCCTGCTGCGCCTGCCTCTGAGCTGCTGTCAGACTGAATTACCCTGGTTATTAAGATCTCACACAATGCAATGAAGAGCAGCTGGCTCTGCCATCCAGCGCCAGAGCATTGAGTTTCTGTAACCCTGCTCCCAGCTCTCTCTGCCCAGGAACAGGAGGCCCCCAGTGGGAATATGCTGTTCTCTATGACCTCCCCCAAAGCCCAGACTCAGCTGCTGGAAATTCAGACTCAGAACCTGTTCACAGATATGGGTGCCCATCAGATCTCCAGCCCGAACTCCCCGGGGGAGACAGTGGGGCCATGGCCCGCAGGCCTGCCTAGTTGGAATGCTCTCCAGGGCACCCATGGAGCCTGGGGCTCTGAAGCTGGGCACCCTCACGGAGCACTCCCAGCATCCTCAGCGCCCTGTCCTTCTGGGCCCTGGTGGACACTCCACTCCATACTGGTGGTCCGCAAGAAGAGAGAGAAGGGGCGAGTGGGGTTGCCCAGAGGCGCCTTGAGAGAAACCTCAGGTTTCAGATTCCTCTGGCGCCCCAGCCATGTTGTCTGTCTCACTTTATGCTTCCTCCAAAATCCATAAACCCCAGCAGGGGTCTGAATGCTGCCCCCTCACCACCAGAGGACTCACACTTTCCTCCCTCATGCGCTTCATCCAAACCCACTCTCTGAGGATGCCTGGTAAAGTGTAGCAGTGTGAGGGGAGACCCAGGGCAGGAAGGAGATGGCCTGGCCCCAGGAGGCCTGGGGCACAACCCAGAACTTCTGTGCCCCTCGGTGAGCTATGGGCCTCCTTGTCTGGCCCTTGGGGTCTCAGCACCTGTGGGAAGTGGAAGTGACACTGATGCTGCCTCTCTGCCTTACTTAGGACTAGAGGCAAAGCCCGTGGACACTCAGTGACCCCCTGGGATGGGCCTTCCTCAAAGCAGGGACCCTTCGGTGATGTGGCAAAAGCACACTCAATTTGGGACAGAATTTTCACACCAGTGTTCTATGGTGCCTAAACCCTCACCGTTCCCACCCACTAAGACATCAGTTCTTGAGGAAAAGAACTCTTCCTGCAAAGGGGGAAATTGAATGCTGAGGAGAAAGGCAGGTCCTAGGGACCCCCAACAGCTCTGAACCCCAGGTTTGCAATCAAAGACAGACACTTAGATGTGTGTCTACAGAAGTGGACCTGAATCTCTCTGAACTTTGGCCTCTCTGTCTCTAAAAATGAGATAACACCCACTTCAAAGGACAACTTTGAGAATGAGACCACGTAATGCAGGCTTGGAGCCCTTGTTTTTCAGTCGCTCAGTCATGTCCAACTCTTTGCAACCCCATGAGCTGCAGCACGCCAGGCTTCCCTGTCCTTCACCATATCCCGGAGTTTGCTCAAACTCATGTACATTGAGTCAGTGATGCCATCCAACTATCTCATCCTCTGTCACCCCCACCTCCTCTTGGAGCCCTTGGATGATGCCTGAAGATGGTGAATCTGGATCCTTTGTACCACATTGTTTCTGCAAGAGAGCAATACCCTTGGCTCTGACTGCATGTCTATGGTGGTTGCCTCTGGGGCAGATTTTAACAGCTGTGGCCATGTTACCTATATCCCTGATTCTAGAGCAGTGAGGAATCTCTGGGATTTCCAGCCTCCACACATGGAGCCCACAGAGTCCACATCTTTCCCTGGGCAGTGGCACCTAGTGGTCAGCCCAAGGCCCCATGTGATCCACAGCTCATACTTCCCCACTCACACATCATCAGACTCCACAGGGACAGCTAAGGCTCCCTCCAAGCAGCACAGAGGAGGCATGGGGAACATGTGGAAATTCGCCATCCTCTCCTGAAAGTAGAGGGCAGGATCCACCCAGGGACACTGAATTCCAGAGTCAATGTTTCGGGCTGCTGACTCCCAACACAGAACTGATGCCTCCTTAGAACTCCAGGAGAAGAGATTTGTCTAGAGGTCATCTCCAGGTTTCCCCCAGCAGTCCCTCTGCCCCCGCCCACACATTGAGCTCCACCGACCATGCAGGTCAGGTCGGTGACGAGAGGGCTCCACACAAGTGCAGGCAGAGAACTGGAGTGTCTTAGTGAGCTTGGGCCCCATAACTAAGTCCAGGCAGCCTAAGCATTGATTGCTTAGGGTTCTGAAGGTGGAAAGACTGAGATTAGGGTGCCAGCAAGTTTGGATTCTGGTGAGCACTCACTTCTTGGTTTGCAGACAGCTCTCTTCTCACTGTGTCCTCACATGATAGGGAGAGAGAGAGAGAAAGGAGCAAGCATTCTGGTGCCTCTTCTTATAAGTTCACTAATCCCATTGTGAGGGCCCCATCCTCATGACCTCGTCTGACTCTCATCACCTCCCGAAGGTCCCACCTCCAAATATCATCCCACTGGAGTTAGAGAGTAAGGTCTTCAACATATGGGATTGGGAAACAAGAATATTCAGCCCACAGAACAGGGTTTCAGGACACCACCTGTTAAGGGAACCCAGGATTGGGGGTGCCTATTGACACTAAGCATGGGGTAGAGTCCCACCATTGTTTTGCAGTTCACCTTTTTTCAGGACACAGGGCACCATGCCATGGGCACTGCAGGCTCTGACCCTCAGGAACTGCTGGCTATTTTTATTCCCATCTGGTTGAGATCACAGTTTGGTTCTGGGACATACAATGTGACAATAGACTCCTAACTCCTCTGGGTCTCCCTGAATCCATTTCAATGTGAAGTGGAGTTTCCAGTAGTAAGAATAACAAAGCCCACCTTGAGACATTGCAATCTGGGTTAAATGAGATACCACAGCATTAAATTTCCTTCATAGTAAACAGTCTAAAACATGACACTTACCTAAAATTAAAAGATATATTACAGGGTAGAATACAAGGCAAGCACCCACTTTCAATGTGGGCTGTGAGAACTCAAGCTCTGTGCCCACTCCCTCAGGGTGTGCAAGCAGGAAGGGCTATTCAAGAAAATTTTACACTCAGCTCAGGCCTCTGTGAGGCTAGTCAGCTTCTGTGGTTAGGGATCCCAAGGCCACAGATACTGCAGCTGTGTCTCAGGGACCCTGGGGCCCTCTTGCCTGGAGCCCTGCCTTCAGACACATGCTCTCTCCTGAATGGAGAAGGTGCATCTGCAGGCGTTGGGCAGAGCCAGAGGGGAAGTGGGATATGCAGCTATTTCAGAAAGCAACTGTGTTCCTTCCTCTTAGTCACCTCTCCTCTTGTCCACATCCTGGGTCTCTCCTCTGAAACAGCTCTGGGTCCCCTCCTACTAAAGGAATGACCTTGACCCCGGTGTTCCCCTAGTTCTCATGCAGACACTGAGAGATGACCCAGACACACCCCAGGCTCCTTCTCCATGAGTCTCACCCCACACCTGGGGGCCCTGGGCCCAAACACAATGTGTCCACACCTCACCTGGCACCATGGCTCATTGGGGTCCCACAATCTAATGACTGCCATCCATGCTGGTCTGCTAAAGCCTCCACTCCAGTCAAGGCCTGTGCTGTTTTAGGCAAGTGCTTTGACCTCCCACCCCCAAAACCCAGCCACAGAGCCAGCTTCATGCTGCTCTGCTCTGCTCTCTCGACATCCCCAGCTTCATGCTGTCATCATATTTCCACTGAGGCCCTCCACGGCCAGGCTCATCCAAAAGACAGATCTCTTCCTACTCTCAGGGTTCAGCCTCCTCATCCAACACACAGGACACAGAGAAAAGAATATCCTCCATCAGGAGGGTTACAGGCAAAGCTAAAGTAGATAAATCAGAGAGTGGGTGTGCCAAGGGTGCGGGGAATGAGAATCAAGCATCCAGAGGGCTTTTCCTAAAACAGGGCATTTGGCAGAGGACCTGTGAAAGACTTAGCTTTGAGGTTTCAGGCCCAACCCAGCTCTGAACATTTCCTGGGCCCAAATGCCACATGTCCCTGTTCCCAGCTCAAGGTCAATGACCCCAGTTTTACTGCATTTAACCTGCCCTTTGAAGCAGTGAAATGTGGACATCATGAGGGAAAGATGACATCTGCAGCCCCAGGGCACACATGAGAAGGTGCTGGGAGAGTCAGAGTCAGCTCACTTCAGGGACAGTGGGACACAGGGGGACCCACACCTCTGCCCATTTGTGCTCAGCCAGCAGCTTCTGTGCCCACCCAGGGGGGCCAACAGCCACTGGGTCCTGGAGAGGTGGACTCCCACAACACTGTCTTCCTTGAGTTTGTAGTTGTTATTCAGTTGCTCAGTGGTGTCTGATTCTTTGTGACCCCATGGACTGCAGCACACCAGGCTTCCCTGTCCTTCACTATCTCCCAGAGTTTGCTCAAACTCATGTCCATTGAGTCGGTGATGCCATCCAACCATCTCATCCTCTGTCACCCCCGGAGATGCAAAGATCTCGCATCAGGATCTTTTCCAATGAGTCAGCTCTTTGCCTCAGGTGGCCAAAGTATTGGAGCTTCAGCATCAGTCCTTCCAATGAATATTCAGGACTGATTTCCTTTAGGATTAACTGGTTTGATCTCCTTGCTATCCAAGGGACTCTCAAGAGTCTTCTCCAGCACCACAGTTCAAAGAACTCCTTGAAGGGCAGAAAACAAATAAAAAGGGAAGTACAGAATGAGGTGAGTGCTTTAAAGGAATTGCTGGGAATTCACAATTTGGAGTGAGGACAGGGTCTCCTTGAGGGAGCAAGCCAGCTGGCCTCTCTGAAGAGAGCTGGGAAGGGCCGAGGTACCACCCTGAAGCCTCCTGGAAAGAAGACACTGGGCAAGGGCCTGGAGCACCCAGGAGCGAGAGTGGGGCCACAGTCCCAGGATGCTGTGCCCTACTGACCATGAAGGTCCAGACACCATGCCACTCTTAATAGTAAGCCTATGAAGGGCGTGGCAACAGGTCAGAGGGAGCAGGTGAGGGGCAGGCGAGGACAAGAACACAGAGAAGGGACCAAAGGAAGGGTACAGCCGCAGATGTAAACATAATTGGGCCTCTATTTCTGTTTCTTTCTCTCTTTGTTGGTAATGGGTCATTCTCTCAGGGACGTGTTACCCAACTCAGATTCGGCTGCTCGCTCCTTGAAAGCCAATACTGAGACAAGTGCTGGGGAAAAAGAAAGACAGCTTTACCGAGGAAGCTGGCAATTCTGGGATGAAGGTGGACTTATGTTCCAAAGAATCAACTCCCCACTGTCAATCAGGTGGTGGTGGTTTAGTCGCTAAGTCGCGTCTGACTCTTGCAACCCCATGGACTGTAACCTGCCAGGCTCCTCTGTCCATGGGATTCTCCAGGCAAGAATACTGGAGTGGGCTGCCATTTCCTTCTCCAGGGGATCTTCCCAACCCAGGGATCAAACCCAGGTCTCCTGCATCGCAGGCAGATTCTTTACTGACTGAGCTATGAAGGATACTGTCAATCACAGGGCAAGAGCTTTCAAAGAGGAGTTTCAGAGGTACAGAGGCTGGGGAGTAGCTACATGCAGAACGGCACTGTCAACTCCAAAAGTCACCTTGAAATTAGTAATGCAGTGGTCTGACCAATGTCATCCTGATTGTTTTAAGTACACTTAACCTTCAGTTCCAGAGTCAGTGTGTTCCCATTTCCTTGAGGCCAATTCTCAACATTGTGCGTGATGGAACGGCTTATGTCATGGCTACTGTCTGGTCATCATGTAGTTAACTTTTTCCACCTGACTGGGGCCTCAATATCTGCAAAAAACTCAAAGGAAAAGCTCAGAATATTATCTATAACCCTTGTGCATGTGTGTGTGCTCAGTCATGTCCAACTCTTTGCAACCCCATGGACAGTAGCCCACCAGGCACCTCTGTCCATGGGATTTTCCAGGGAAGAATCCTAGAGTGGACTTCCATTTCCTCTTACAGGGGAAGTGGGTTCTTTGATCCCTCGAGGAGGAACTAAAGGTCTTTGAGTAGTTTGTTTAAAGGCTAAACTACTACCACTTTGTCTTATTTACTATTTTCTTTTGTTTCTGTATTTCCTCACTTCTCTGATTAAAGTTGTTGATAAAGCTTTTCTATAGGTAAGAAGCAGGCAGAGAACATGGTGGGGGCGGGGGGGGGGGGTGGCAGGTGCAGGTTCTGACCTGAGAAAGCCCCATAGGGTCCTGCTTTGTTATAGAGGAAGTCTTTCACCTTCCTCCATGAGGTTGGAAGCCTCTCCAGGTCTGCAACCTGAAACTTTATAACCACAGGGGACACCTGTCCTCCCTGCCAACTCCACATAGAAAACTCCCCTGGGAAGCACTCCTGTTGGCTGAGATCAAATCATACATCCATTCCTGGAAGGAGGCATTTGCTTTGGGATGTCTGATTGAGCACTGCAAGTGCCCCCACCTAAAAACATGCCTCTCATGGGGAGAGGCAGCCCCTCAAAATGAAAGGGCTGCTTTTCTGTGAGAAGACATTGTTGGAAGCCCTAGAAGTCCCAAGGAAACCTGGAGCAGGGGACAGCAGCCCAGGTCTCCAGGAAGATGACTTTGACAGAAGTGTAGGCTCTGTGGGTAAACAGCTGTCACTGAATTTAAATGAGAGGTGACCCAGGACATTTTCTCAGAAATGAGAGAAACAGACAGGATGAAGGAAGTGAAACAAAAGCAAACAGAATTGAAGGGAGGGAGGGAGACGAATTTCAAGGCCAGAAGGCAGAGTAGAGGGACACGGCATGCCCGGGGTCATTGTTCTTGTCCACGGATACTTGCGGTCACTCCTGTCTTATGTCAGCTCCCAATTCATCAATAGGTCTCAGCTACTTCCCTGCCTGAGACGAGAGCACCTCACACCCACAGAGGTCTTGCGGCCCACACCCAACATTTCCCCTTCTGAACGAGATGAGAAGTGCACACAGCAGCCCAAACCCGTTAGCCCTTCTGGCACTTTCCAAGGTGGCAGACTTGGATCCAGGCAGGAGTGCTGACCCGGCTTATGAAGCTTCAGCAGAGGGTCAACAGCTCTGGAAACAGAAATCACACTGGCCCCAAGGAAGAAGCCTGCGAGGGCAGCACCGGTCAGGCCCTCACACTTACCACAAAGAGCTAGAATAACAGTCAGGTCCATTTTTAGAAGTCCATCAAAATGTCCTGCCAAAATGAAACAAAAGACAATAACATAAAAATTCATGGCAGCAGGGTATGAAAATGAGGGTCAGATGCAGTGCACAGGGGACCACCCACTGTCTGGCCCCAGAGGTCCCCAGATCTCCCTCCTTGACCTCACAGAATTCTCGCTTCATCCCAAACATGCAGTGTCTCTGGGCCTCCTGCCCCTCTGCTCTCTGCACCACGCCTGCCTGCAGATGCCTAGTTACCCTTGAGGCCCGGTCCCAGCAACGCTTGGTCTGGGCAGCCTGCCCTGAACCCTCCCCTATAGCTCTCATCTCCCAGCCCCAAAATCATGTCCCCAGAGCCCATGATGCTTGGGCGGCTCTGTATTCAGCCTCTGTCCTGGCATCTGGCACCCTTCACACTCAATAAATGTCGGGTACCTGTTTGGTGATTGATACAAGGCCTCTGGCTTAAAGGGAACTGCCCTGAGGTCATTTTTCCATTCCAAAAAAAACTCCAAAAGGCCAGGGGCTCCAACCCACACCTCTCCTGCTGCCAAAACCCATCTGAAAAAGCACAGCACCTGGAAGTCAACTCACACTGGATGGTTTCTAAACAGCAGTGCTGAGAACACCTTCCCCAGGGCTGGTGGCCTCACTGTCAACCTCTGAAATAGCACAGAGCCAAGTCAACCTCAGAAACAGAGCAGTAAGAAATGGCCAACACTCTAAGGCCACAAAAACAGCAGGGTTTTAGGAGAGGAAGTTTCTCTATGGATTGGGACATTTCAAACCTTTGCAGGAAGATGCCCATGAAAAGTTTTAAATGAGAAAGTTTCCACTTACCCGGCTTATTTGATCAGGCCCCTCCTTGCCCCTCAGTGGGCATCTGCTGTGTCTTCTTTGATGGTTCAGGAAGGCAGCAAGAGACCGCTGGGTCCCAGGAGGTGGCAAACACCTGCACAGACAAGTCACCTGCAGTGACTGGGGGCTATAACCATTGTCACTGCACCCAATGTGGGTGAAGCTTCAGAAACCTTCTCCACCTGAGCCGCGGCATCTCCGGGTCCTCGCTGAGATAAAATATTTCGTGTTGTTCATAGGATGAGGACAGGTGGCTAAAGCCAGAATGTTAACCACTGATACACTTATGCGTTATGTATGGTCCTCTCAGACTCAATAGCCTGGTGTGTGGTCACAGAACACACATGCTCAGAGTCAAAAGAATCTATATTGACTTGAGAGCCTCCACCATGGTGCTTGGGGTTCCTCCTTGCAAAGCCTTTGGGAAAGTGAGGGGAGCTCTGCGCACAGGGGAGGTACACAAAGAGAGGAGAAAAGCAAAGCACAGAACACAATATAGCCTCATCTCTCTGCAATTAAATTTTCAAAATGGTCACCTAGACACCTCTCAATTAATGAATATTCTTCATCCAAAGAGAACTGAGTTTTCTTCACAATTCAACTTGTATCAAAAAAAAAAGTGAGTCAGTTCTGTAATAACTTACATGGGGAAAGAATCTGATAAAGAAAGGGCATAAGTATATATGTAACTGGATCACTTTGCTGTATGCCTGAAACTAATACAATATTGTAGATAAACTATATTCCAATATAAAATAAAAATTAAATTAAAAATGAAAGAAAATGATGAGTCAGAAGGGAAAGGAAAGCTCATTTGGAAAGCTTGGCACCCAACTCTTGTTGATGTCCAACACCAGCATGTTGATTGTTAGCTGACTAAAAGCTTCACACCATCACCCCACTGCTAGTGTTTAGTCACGGATCACTTACCTGCCTGGAATAAAAGGGGGAAGTTCAATATATCAAGTTTTATCCACCATGCAAAATACCCTGCTTCCATTAAAAGAATGAAACAGATGTCTGTGTGCTGTCCTAGAAAGAGCTAGAGACCTATCATAGGGAACGAGTTGTGCACACCTCTAGGTACATCATGATCCTTATGCGTGCATGTGTACTCAGTCACTTTGGTTGTGTGCGACTCTTTGAGACCCTATGGACTGTAGCCCTCTAGGCTCTTCTGTTCGTGGGATTCTCAGGCAACAGTACTGGAGTGGGATGCCCGGCCCTCCTCCAGGGGATCTCCCCGACCTAGGGATCGAACCCGTGTCTCTTATGTCTCCTGCATTGGCAGGTTCTTCACCACTAGCGCCACCTGGGAAGCCTGATCCTGGTTAAATCCTACTCAACACAGAAGTGCATGGGGAGGTCGCGCAGGACACTTACCAAGCAATAGCCACACCCACCTCCGGGAGGAGAGGGAACAGGTGAGGGCGGGTGAGGACATGTGAGGTCAGGTTAGGGCATGTAGGGACAGGTGGGGAACAGGTGAAGGCAGGTTAAGGTGGTTGGTAGCTGGTAAGAGCAAGTTAAGGCAGGTGAGGGCAGGTGGGGGCAGGTAGGGTTTGGTGAGACCAGGTGAGGGCAGGTCACGGCAGGTGGGGGCAGGTGGGGGAAGGTCAGGTGAACTGGCTCATCCTACTCTACACTTCCCGTGTTGTTGGAATCTTTCTCTGAAAAATGGGAGGGAAAGACTTGGAGCTCCCCCTAGTCTGTGCCCCTCGATACAAGGAGAAGGCCTTGCCAAATGCCCCCACTTGTACCCCAGAGGAAAAGGAGGACAATGAACAGCTGGTGGAGCAGCTGGCAGAGAGGAGTGAGAGGCAGGCTGGGCCAGGCGCTCTGAGGGGAAGGGGCAGGAGGCTGCCTGACACCCTCTGTGGGGCAAAGGGGATGGGGTTCCTGGTGGGACCTCTCTCACGTGAACTTGACAGGTCAGATGGTCAGGCACTGAAGGTGAGGTGGAGTCTGACCAGGGATAAAATCAGGTTGAGCCCCCAACTTCCGGGGAGGGGTAGCACTCAGAGGCACCAATTCCTCTCTCCTAACGTTAAGTTTTCGACGGTGAACACGGGGACACAGGGAGAAGCTGTTCCAAGACAGAGAATGCAGAGTTGCCCTGCACACTCCCTCCATGGCGGCCGAATGTAAGCTCACAGGTGAGCCACGCGGGCCGGCTGCGTCACTTGAAGCCTCTCATCGGTACTGAGGATTAGACTTGGGTGTGAGAAAACCTGATCAAGTTCAAGTCAGATCCAAGGGCCCAGAGTCCACTTTGGAGGAGGCAAGCTGTTGGTGGGTGCCAGGGCAGCTGGGTTCTCCTGGAGTAAGCCTTCACTCTTCACTCACCCTGAGGGGCTGCCCCTTATCCAGTTACTCTGCAGGGAGGGATGACCACACTGGCTTTCAGGGACCTGGAGAATTTCAGTGTTCTTACAGGAACAGTTAAGACCATAGTCTTGCAGCTAAGGGCTCCTTCTCCCCCACCCAAAAAAAATATGAATTTGACATCCCCCGTGTCAGACAATGAGGTTCTGTTCTCTTGGCCCAAGTACTTTCTCACTAAAGAATCCAGACCAGACACTTCGGGATATGTGCCAGGCTGGTCCCTCCACCCTTGGCTTTAGGGAAGACTGCAGGGAGGGCCAGAGAAAGAGTGCCTGTTGGAGGGACAGGAAAATGGAATTTGAAAAGTGAACTCATGTTTTTATGTTGATCCTCTTCCTCAAGTGGAGTAATGAATTTGGTAAAGAACTATATCCCAGTTTACCAAAAATAAATAAATAAATAAAGATGCAGGAAGAAGGCTAAAAGGAAGCCCAGCGGTGTGTCCTCTTTGTCTGGAAGACCATAGTGCACCCTCTTTTTGGTATGGGAACGCTGAGCTTGGACATTCTGTAGGCCCTGGGGCTGCCCAGTGTAACTGCAGCCTCGGTTCCTGCCAATAGGTGTGCACAGAAGTAATTCATGCAGAAGTGAGACAGTGGCCTGGGAGCAATTTCAACATCACTGAAAAGAACGACTAAAGGATGCTAAACCACAAACCAGAGGACCTGCCTCGGACGTCTCAGGACCATCAGCTCACCCTGTACCATCAGCCGTATCCGCTCACTGACTCAGCCACTGTAGTGAATCTCTTCCTCAGCCTTCAATCTAAAATATGTTCATCCTTCTAAAAGCTTCTGTAATAAGAAGAATAACCAAAAAAGTAGTAAAATGTGCCCTTTAAGACTTAAGTTAGACTTAACAAGGCTGACATATGCAGGAGTGGGGCTTCCATTCCAGGAAGGAAAGATATTTAGCAGATATTCTAGAGTCCAAATCTATTATTACCTGGGGAAATCTATGATCACAGAAGCCAATTACCTTCTGGAAATGCCTACTCCGATATAAAATGGTGGTAATAGGTGGTTTAGCTGCTAAGTTGTGCCCAGCTCTTAAGACCCCCTCCATGGACTGTAGCCCACCAAGCTCCTCTGTCCATGGAATTCCCCAAAGAAGAATACTGGAGTGGGTTGCCATTTCCTCCTCCAGGGGATCTGCCTGACCCATGAATTGAATCCACAGTTCCTACATTGCAGGTGGATACTTTACCACAAAACCACCAGGAAAGACCTTGACATAAAATGGTTATATATAACTGTATTTATTACCTTTTCCTAAATTTTCTAAAAGGTAAATCAGCATTTTCATTTCTTTGAGGTGATTACATAGTACTTAGTATTTCCAAATAACTGAGTTTCCACATCCTGTAGGATCACAGGAAAGTACTCATTTTTTAAAAACAATAGAAAAAAATCTTGTTCTGTTTAAGCCTGTCACTGCACCTGTACAGACCTTCACAAATTTTATTCTTCATTTCAAACTGGCAGCCATCAATGAAAATGGACAAAGAACTCCATTCATTCACCCAACGTTTTAAGAACCTCAGATCACAACCAAACACTTAACCAATTTAGTTGGCCAGGTTACACCAGGCAGACTCCACTTAAGATATTTCTGTGGTTTCCTGCTTCAGATGAAGCTGAAAATCACCTCACAGTGGATTTTCTGGTGGGTTTCCACCCAATGCTAATGGCAGTCCTTGGAAATAGTTACTGCAGAAAACAAAGCTGTAACCATTCACTGGAAATTTAGTGGCATTTGGCCTGTGAGCAGAACTGTTTTCCAAGAGCCACGGTCAAGACCGCTGTAAGGGATCTCACAAAGCAATCAGGGGCCAAAAAGTATGTCTCCAACCACTCCCTGGGGCAGAGAGAACCTGCTAGGTTCACAACATATTCTAAGACGGGCTGTATAATCAGCTTTTTAATGTATTTGATTAATATGTTAACATATTGGACTAGTGTATTTTATTATAAAATATACATAATTTGATCTTCATCCCCTTTCTGGCACAGAGGTACTAAAAACCTTGGAATTTCTTGTGATGTGAGTTATAAAGGTGTCGCATTATGTTAATGAGGTGGTTTTGGAAAGTACCTAAGGATGGAGCCTGGTTGCCAGGAGAACAAACCATGTGATCAGAGGGTTAGAACTTTCTCCATCACTGACCTCCGTTAAGGGAGAGGGCTGAAGGTGAAATCAATCACCAATGGCCAATGATTTAATCAAATGTTCTTATGTAATAAAGCCTCCATAAAATCCCAAAGGACAGGGTTCCAAGGCTTTCTGGTTGGTGAACACATGGAGATTGGGGAAAGTAGTGCTCCTAGAGAGGACATGGAAGCTCCACACCCTTTCCCATACCTCGCCCTGGGCATCTCTTCCATCTGGCTGTGAAACAAAACACATATTTTGTGGCAGACAAGAAAAATTTTAACATAAAAATTTTCTCTGCCCTTTGGCCTCCTC